>NC_137151.1:26882202-28082202 GCF_951394435.1 Stenella coeruleoalba
GCAGGATGGCTTCAGGCCCTAATCTGGTTCCGGTACGGCACGCTGAGCCTTTGATATTTCCTCTTCCTTGTGGGAAATGAGAGTTAAATTTGCCCGTCCAGACACCTCCAGCTAGCCTCTCATTGGTTCTCGCTATTCCTGTTCATCTTCTGCAGAAATTGCAAACTGGGCCAAACAGGAGGTTAAAGGCGCTGACTCCTCAAGTGGGGAGAGTGTTAGTAAAGCGTCTGGAATGTTGCATCCGAGTACCAGGGGAGGAAAACTGAGACATATTTGAACACGTCTCCCGTTCACATGGTTGATCATACTTGGGTTCCACATGCATGTTTTAGCTGAAGGAAGAATACCTTAAACCTGGAGAGTTGAGACCCGTGGAATGGGTACCATGCAATATGACTTCAAAGGGTCTTCATTTGCTCACCGAACCTCTCCAATCCTATCACTGCTGCGTTTATGCCCCTGTACACATGCTTGATTCTCTTTTGGAGACATAGCAATCCATAGGTTTTAAGATACTTACTAGTCAGGTACATTCTTAGGCGTTTAATATGCGGTGTTGAGTCCATTTCGTTGAGCAAGGAGTAGCTCTTGTCTATTCCATATTTGGCTTAAGGAACTTTATCTGTGCTCATTTCAATCTCTGGTTTTATGCAGCAACCCAACTCACCTTTCCCCTTAAGCAAGCATAAGTTGGTTTTCTAAATTTGAGAACCTGTTCTGTTTTGGAATTCAGTTCCTGTGTAGCCAAGTTTACATTCCGTGTATTAGTGATATCTTATGATGTTTCTTTTTCTGTGTGACTTATTTCAGTTAGAATCATCGTACCTGAATCTACTCATTATGCTGCTATGGGCCTGATGACATAGATTTCATTGCTGAGTGATACTGCATTGTACGTAAGTACCACAAGTTCTTTATCCATTTTTCACTTTCTGCGATGTTGAACTTGTACTGTAAACGAGGTTCTTGTAAACAGAGCCATTCCAAACTTTGGGGTGGCTGTGTCTTTTTGATTTTAATTTCCCTAAGCTATAGGACCATAAGTGGAAGTGCCTTAGGCTCTGTTGCTTTGTTTTTTAGATGTTTCAGGAAACAACATACACTTCTCCCAAGTGGTTGTTGGCAATTTACATCCCGCCCATCAGCATAACAAGGCTCCCAGTTCTCCATGGCCTGTCCTGCCTTTCTGGATTTTACACTTTTTTCAGATGGCACTTTTGACCGGGGGGAAGTGAGACTTCATTGTAGTGCAGATTTCCTTTGCAAGCTTGCTTGGTTGGCCAAAAAGGGCGTATGCGTTTTTTCCTGAATATATTCAGGAAAAAACGCATACGCCCTTTTTGGCCAAGTGCATCATTGTGGACGTTCTGCCTCTTTTCCTATGCTTTCAATGCAATTCCAGTCTACCTCCTGAAATCGGTTTCCTGCAATTCTGCCCCGCTTTCAAGTCCTCTTGGCAGCCTTACTTCAGTCTATTTTTGGATGATAGCTGTCATTTATAACTCTGCAGGTTTGTGAATTACAGTGCCCCTGAGCTCCTTTCTTCAACTCGCTTTCTTGTGACCTGGCCGCAACACCGCAGGATGGCTTCAGGCCCTAATCTGGTTCCGGCACGGCACGCTGAGCCTTTGGTTATTTCCTCTTCCTGGTGGGAAATGAGAGTTAAATTTGCCCGTCCAGACACCTCCAGCTAGTCTCTCATTGGTTCTCGCTATTCCTGTTCATCTTCCGCAGAAATTGCAAACTGGGCCAAACAGGAGGTTAAAGGCGCTGACTCTCCAAGTGGGGAGAGTGTTAGAAAAGCGTCTGGAATGTTGCACCCGAGTACCAGGGGAGGAAAACTGAGACATATTTGAACACGTCTCCCGTTCACATGGTTGATCATACTCTAGGTTCCACATGCATGTTTTAGCTGAAGGAAGAATACCTTAAACCTGGAGAGTTGAGACCCGTGTAATGGGTACCATGCAATATGAATTCAAAGGGTCTTCATTTGCTCACCGAACCTCTCCAATCCTATCACTGCTGCGTTTATGCCCCTGTACACATGCTTGATTCTCTTTCGGAGACATAGCAATCCATAGGTTTTACGATACTTACTAGTCAGGTACATTCTTAGGCGTTTAATATGCGGTGTTGAGTCCATTTCGTTGAGCAAGGAGTAGCTCTTGTCTATTCCATATTTGACTTAAGGAACTTTATCTGTGCTCATTTCAATCTCTGGTTTTATGCAGCACCCCAACTCACCTTTACCCTTAAGCAAGCATAAGTTGGTTTTCTAAATTTGAGACCCTGTTCTGTTCTGTAATTCAGTTCCTGTGTAGCCAAGTTTACATTCCGTGTATTACTGATATCTTATGATGTTTCTTTTTCTGTGTGACTTATTTCAGTTAGAATCATCATACCTGAATCCACTCATTGTGTTGCTAAGGGCCTGATGACATAGATTTCATTGCTGAGTGATATTGCTTTGTAAGTTAATACCACATCTTCTTTATCCATTTTTCACTTTCTGCGATGTTGAACTTGTACTGTAAACGAGTTTCTTGTAAACAGAGGCGTCCCAAACTTTGGGGTGGCTGTGTCTTTTTGATTTTAATTTCCCTAAGCTATAGGACCATAAGTGGAAGTGCCCTAGGCTCTGTTGCTTTGTTTTTTAAATGTTTCAGGAAACACCATACACTTTCCCGAGTGTCTGTTGGCAATTTACATCCCGCCCATCAGCATAACAAGGCTCCCAGTTCTCCATGGCCTGTCCTGCCTTTCTGGACTTTACACTTTTTTCAGATGGCCCTTTTGACCGGGGGGAAGTGAGACTTCATTGTAGTGCAGATTTCCTTTGCAAGCTTGCTTGGTTGGCCAAAAAGGGCGTATGCGTTTTTTCCTGAATATATTCAGGAAAAAACGCATACGCCCTTTTTGGCCAAGTGCATCATTGTGGACGTTCTGCCTCTTTTCCTATGCTTTCAGTGCAATTCCAGTCTACCTCCTGAAATTGGTTTCCTGCAATTCTGCCCTGCTTTCAAGTCCTCTTGGCAGCCTTACTTCAGTCTATTTTTGGACGATAGCTGTCATTTATAACTCTGCAGGTTTGTGAATTACAGTGACCCTGAGCTCCTTTCTTCAACTCGCTTTCTTGTGACCTGGCCGCAACACCGCAGGATGGCTTCAGGCCCTAATCTGCTTCCGGCCCGGCATGCTGAGCCTTTGGTTAATTCCTCTTCCTGGTGGGAAATGAGAGTTAAATTTGCCCGTCCAGACACCTCCAGCTAGCCTCTCATTGGTTCTCACTATTCCTGTTCATCTTCCGCAGAAATTGCAAACTGGGCCAAACAGGAGGTTAAAGGGACTGACTCTCCAAGTGGGGAGCGTGTTAGTAAAGCGTCTGGAATGTTGTACCCGAGTACCAGGGGAGGAAAACTGAGACATATTTGAACACGTCTCCCGATCACATGGTTGATCATACTCTAGGTTCCACATGCATGTTTTAGCTGAAGGAAGAATACCTTAAACCTGGGTAGTTGAAACCCGTGGAATGGGTACCATGCAATATGACTTCAAAGGGTCTTCATTTGCTCACCGAACCTCTCCAATCCTATCACTGCTGCGTTTATGCCCCTGTACACATGCTTGATTCTCTTTCGGAGACATAGCAATCCATAGGTTTTAAGATACTTACAAGTCAGGTACATTCTTAGGCGTTTAATATGCGGTGTTGAGTCCATTTCGTTGAGCAAGGAGTAGCTCTTGTCTATTCCATATTTGGCTTAAGGAACTTTATCTGTGCTCATTTCAATCTCTGGTTTTATGCAGCACCCCAACTCACCTTTACCCTTAAGCAAGCATAAGTTGGTTTTCTAAATTTGAGACCCTGTTCTGTTCTGTAATTCAGTTCCTGTGTAGCCAAGTTTCCATTCCGTGTATTACTGATATCTTATGATGTTTCTTTTTCTGTGTGACTTATTTCAGTTAGAATCATCATACCTGAATCCACTCATTGTTCTGCTAAGGGCCTGATGACATAGATTTCATTGCTGAGTGATATTGCTTTGTAAGTGAATACCACAACTTCTTTATCCATTTTTCACTTTCTGCGATGTTGAACTTGTACTGTAAACGAGGTTCTTGTAAACAGAGCCGTTTCAAACTTTGGGGTGGCTGTGTCTTTTTGATTTTAATTTCCCTAAGCTATAGGACCATAAGTGGAAGTGCCCTAGGCTCTGTTGCTTTGTTTTTTAGATGTTTCAGGAAACACCATACACTTCTCCCGAGTGGTTGTTGGCAATTTACATCCCGCCCATCAGCATAACAAGGCTCCCAGTTCTCCATGGCCTGTCCTCCTTTCTGGATTTTACACTTTTTTCAGATGGCCCTTTTGACCGGGGGGAAGTGAGACTTCATTGTAGTGCAGATTTCCTTTGCAAGCTTGCTTGGTTGGCCAAAAAGGGCGTATGCGTTTTTTCCTGAATATATTCAGGAAAAAACGCATACACCCTTTTTGGCCAAGTGCATCATTGTGGACGTTCTGCCTCTTTTCCTATGCTTTCAATGCAATTCCAGTCTACCTCCTGAAATCGGTTTCCCGCAATTCTGCCCCGCTTTCAAGTCCTCTTGGCAGCCTTACTTCAGTCTATTTTTGGACGATAGCTGTCATTTATAACTCTGCAGGTTTGTGAATTACAGTGCCCCTGAGCTCCTTTCTTCAACTCGCTTTCTTGTGACCTGGCCGCAACACCGCAGGATGGCTTCAGGCCCTAATCTGGTTCCGGCCCGGCATGCTGAGCCTTTGGTTAATTCCTCTTCCTGGTGGGAAATGAGAGTTAAATTTGCCCGTCCAGACACCTCCAGCTAGCCTCTCATTGGTTCTCGCTATTCCTGTTCATCTTACGCAGAAATTGCAAACTGGGCCAAACAGGAGGTTAAAGGGACTGACTCTCCAAGTGGGGAGAGTGTTAGTAAAGCGTCTGGAATGTTGTACCCGAGTACCAGGGGAGGAAAACTGAGACATATTTGAACACGTCTCCCGATCACATGGTTGATCATACTCTAGGTTCCACATGCATGTTTTAGCTGAAGGAAGAATACCTTAAACCTGGGTAGTTGAAACCCGTGGAATGGGTACCATGCAATATGACTTCAAAGGGTCTTCATTTGCTCACCGAACCTCTCCAATCCTATCACTGCTGCGTTTATGCCCCTGTACACATGCTTGATTCTCTTTCGGAGACATAGCAATCCATAGGTTTTAAGATACTTACAAGTCAGGTACATTCTTAGGCGTTTAATATGCGGTGTTGAGTCCATTTCGTTGAGCAAGGAGTAGCTCTTGTCTATTCCATATTTGGCTTAAGGAACTTTATCTGTGCTCATTTCAATCTCTGGTTTTATGCAGCACCCCAACTCACCTTTACCCTTAAGCAAGCATAAGTTGGTTTTCTAAATTTGAGACCCTGTTCTGTTCTGTAATTCAGTTCCTGTGTAGCCAAGTTTCCATTCCGTGTATTACTGATATCTTATGATGTTTCTTTTTCTGTGTGACTTATTTCAGTTAGAATCATCATACCTGAATCCACTCATTGTGCTGCTAAGGGCCTGATGACATAGATTTCATTGCTGAGTGATATTGCTTTGTAAGTGAATACCACAACTTCTTTATCCATTTTTCACTTTCTGCGATGTTGAACTTGTACTGTAAACGAGGTTCTTGTAAACAGAGCTGTTCCAAACTTTGGGGTGGCTGTGTCTTTTTGATTTTAATTTCCCTAAGCTATAGGACCATAAGTGGAAGTGCCCTAGGCTCTGTTGCTTTGTTTTTTAGATGTTTCAGGAAACACCATACACTTCTCCCGAGTGGTTGTTGGCAATTTACATCCCGCCCTTCAGCATAACAAGGCTCCCAGTTCTCCATGGCCTGTCCTGCCTTTCTGGATTTTACATTTTTTTCAGATGGCCCTTTTGACCGGGGGGAAGTGAGACTTCATTGTAGTGCAGATTTCCTTTGCAAGCTTGCTTGGTTGGCCAAAAAGGGCGTATGCGTTTTTTCCTGAATATATTCAGGAAAAAACGCATACGCCCTTTTTGGCCAAGTGCATCATTGTGGACGTTCTGCCTCTTTTCCTATGCTTTCAATGCAATTCCAGTCTACCTCCTGAAATCGGTTTCCTGCAATTCTTCCCCGCTTTCAAGTCCTCTTGGCAGCCTTACTTCAGTCTATTTTTGGACGATAGCTGTCATTTATAACTCTGCAGGTTTGTGAATTACAGTGCCCCTGAGCTCCTTTCTTCAACTCGCTTTCTTTTGAGCTGGCCGCAACACCGCAGGATGGCTTCAGGCCCTAATCTGGTTCCGGTACGGCACGCTGAGCCTTTGGTTATTTCCTCTTCCTGGTGGGAAATGAGAGTTAAATTTGCCCGTCCAGACACCTCCAGCTAGCCTCTCATTGGTTCTCGCTATTCCTGTTCATCTTCCGCAGAAATTGCAAACTGGGCCAAACAGGAGGTTATAGAACTGTCTCTCCAAGTGGGGAGAGTGTTAGTAAAGCGTCTGGAATGTTGCACCCGAGTACCAGGGGAGGAAAACTGAGACATATTTGAACACGTCTCCCGTTCACATGGTTGATCATACTTGGGTTCCACATGCATGTTTTAGCTGAAGGAAGAATACCTTAAACCTGGGTAGTTGAAACCCGTGGAATGGGTACCATGCAATATGACTTCAAAGGGTCTTCATTTGCTCACCGAACCTCTCCAATCCTATCGCTGCTGCGTTTATGCCCCTGTACACATGCTTGATTCTCTTTCGGAGACATAGCAATCCATAGGTTTTAAGATACTTACAAGTCAGGTACATTCTTAGGCGTTTAATATGCGGTGTTGAGTCCATTTCGTTGAGCAAGGAGTAGCTCTTGTCTATTCCATATTTGGCTTAAGGAACTTTATCTGTGCTCATTTCAATCTCTGGTTTTATGCAGCACCCCAACTCACCTTTACCCTTAAGCAAGCATAATTTGGTTTTGTAAATTTATGACCCTGTTCTGTTCTGTAATTCAGTTCCTGTGTAGCCAAGTTTCCAGTCCGTGTATTACTGATATCTTATGATGTTTCTTTTTCTGTGTGACTTATTTCAGTTAGAATCATCATACCTGAATCCACTCATTGTGCTGCTAAGGGCCTGATGACATAGATTTCATTGCTGAGTGATATTGCTTTGTAAGTGAATACCACAACTTCTTTATCCATTTTTCACTTTCTGTGATGTTGAACTTGTACTGTAAACGAGGTTCTTGTAAACAGAGCCGTTCCAAACTTTGGGGTGGCTGTGTCTTTTTGATTTTAATTTCCCTAAGCTATAGGACCATAGGTGGAAGTGCCCTAGGCTCTGTTGCTTTGTTTTTTAGATGTTTCAGGAAACACCATACACTTCTCCCGAGTGTCTGTTGGCAATTTACATCCCGCCCATCAGCATAACAAGGCTCCCAGTTCTCCATGGCCTGTCCTGCCTTTCTGGATTTTACACTTTTTTCAGATGGCCCTTTTGACCGGGGGGAAGTGAGACTTCATTGTAGTGCAGATTTCCTTTGCAAGCTTGCTTGGTTGGCCAAAAAGGGCGTATGCGTTTTTTCCTGAATATATTCAGGAAAAAACGCATACGCCCTTTTTGGCCAAGTGCATCATTGTGGACGTTCTGCCTCTTTTCCTATGCTTTCAATGCAATTCCAGTCTACCTCCTGAAATCGGTTTCCTGCAATTCTGCCCCGCTTTCAAGTCCTCTTGGCAGCCTTACTTCAGTCTATTTTTGGACGATAGCTGTCATTTATAACTCTGCAGGTTTGTGAATTACAGTGCCCCTGAGCTCCTTTCTTCAACTTGCTTTCTTGTGACCTGGCCGCAACACCGCAGGATGGCTTCAGGCCCTAATCTGGTTCCGGCACGGCACGCTGAGCCTTTGGTTATTTCCTCTTCCTGGTGGGAAATGAGTTAAATTTGCCCGTCCAGACACCTCCAGCTAGTCTCTCATTGGTTCTCGCTATTCCTGTTCATCTTCCGCAGAAATTGCAAACTGGGCCAAACAGGAGGTTAAAGGCGCTGACTCTCCAAGTGGGGAGAGTGTTAGTAAAGTGTCTGGAATGTTGCACCCGAGTACCAGGGGAGGAAAACTGAGACATATTTGAACACGTCTCCCGTTCACATGGTTGATCATTCTTGGGTTCCACATGCATGTTTTACTGAAGGAAGAATACCTTAAACCTGGGTAGTTGAAACCCGTGGAATGGGTACCATGCAATATGACTTCAAAGGGTCTTCATTTGCTCACCGAACCTCTCCAATCCTATCACTGCTGCGTTTATGCCCCTGTACACATGCTTGATTCTCTTTCGGAGACATAGCAATCCATAGGTTTTAAGATACTTACAAGTCAGGTACATTCTTAGGCGTTTAATATGCGGTGTTGAGTCCATTTCGTTGAGCAAGGAGTAGCTCTTGTCTATTCCATATTTGACTTAAGGAACTTTATCTGTGCTCATTTCAATCTCTGGTTTTATGCAGCAACCCAACTCACCTTTCCCCTTAAGCAAGCATAAGTTGGTTTTCTAAATTTGAGACCCTGTTCTGTTCTGTAATTCAGTTCCTGTGTAGCCAAGTTTACATTCCGTGTATTAGTGATATCTTATGATGTTTCTTTTTCTGTGTGACTTACTTCAGTTAGAATCATCATACCTGAATCCACTCATTGTGCTGCTAAGGGCCTGATGACACAGATTTCATTGCTGAGTGATATTGCTTTGTAAGTAAATACCACAACTTCTTTATCCATTTTTCACTTTCTGCGATGTTGAACTTGTACTGTAAACGAGGTTCTTGTAAACAGAGCCGTTCCAAACTTTGGGGTGGCTGTGTCTTTTTGATTTTAATTTCCCTAAGCTATAGGACCATAAGTGGAAGTGCCCTAGGTTCTGTTGCTTTGTTTTTTAGATGTTTCAGGAAACACCATACACTTCTCCCGAGTGGTTGTTGGCAATTCACATCCCGCCCATCAGCATAACAAGGCTCCCAGTTCTCCATGGCCTGTCCTGCCTTTCTGGATTTTACACTTCTTTCAGATGGCCCTTTTGACCGGGGGGAAGTGAGACTTCATTGTAGTGCAGATTTCCTTTGCAAGCTTGCTTGGTTGGCCAAAAAGGGCGTATGCGTTTTTTCCTGAATATATTCAGGAAAAAACGCATACGCCCTTTTTGGCCAAGTGCATCATTGTGGACGTTCTGCCTCTTTTCCTATGCTTTCAATGCAATTCCAGTCTACCTCCTGAAATCGGTTTCCTGCAATTCTGCCCCGCTTTCAAGTCCTCTTGGCAGCCTTACTTCAGTCTATTTTTGGACGATAGCTGTCATTTATAACTCTGCAGGTTTGTGAATTACAGTGCCCCTGAGCTCCTTTCTTCAACTCGCTTTCTTTTGAGCTGGCCGCAACACCGCAGGATGGCTTCAGGCCCTAATCTGGTTCCGGTACGGCACGCTGAGCCTTTGATATTTCCTCTTCCTTGTGGGAAATGAGAGTTAAATTTGCCCGTCCAGACACCTCCAGCTAGCCTCTCATTGGTTCTCGCTATTCCTGTTCATCTTCTGCAGAAATTGCAAACTGGGCCAAACAGGAGGTTAAAGGCGCTGACTCCTCAAGTGGGGAGAGTGTTAGTAAAGCGTCTGGAATGTTGCATCCGAGTACCAGGGGAGGAAAACTGAGACATATTTGAACACGTCTCCCGTTCACATGGTTGATCATACTTGGGTTCCACATGCATGTTTTAGCTGAAGGAAGAATACCTTAAACCTGGAGAGTTGAGACCCGTGGAATGGGTACCATGCAATATGACTTCAAAGGGTCTTCATTTGCTCACCGAACCTCTCCAATCCTATCACTGCTGCGTTTATGCCCCTGTACACATGCTTGATTCTCTTTTGGAGACATAGCAATCCATAGGTTTTAAGATACTTACTAGTCAGGTACATTCTTAGGCGTTTAATATGCGGTGTTGAGTCCATTTCGTTGAGCAAGGAGTAGCTCTTGTCTATTCCATATTTGGCTTAAGGAACTTTATCTGTGCTCATTTCAATCTCTGGTTTTATGCAGCAACCCAACTCACCTTTCCCCTTAAGCAAGCATAAGTTGGTTTTCTAAATTTGAGAACCTGTTCTGTTTTGGAATTCAGTTCCTGTGTAGCCAAGTTTACATTCCGTGTATTAGTGATATCTTATGATGTTTCTTTTTCTGTGTGACTTATTTCAGTTAGAATCATCGTACCTGAATCTACTCATTATGCTGCTATGGGCCTGATGACATAGATTTCATTGCTGAGTGATACTGCATTGTACGTAAGTACCACAAGTTCTTTATCCATTTTTCACTTTCTGCGATGTTGAACTTGTACTGTAAACGAGGTTCTTGTAAACAGAGCCATTCCAAACTTTGGGGTGGCTGTGTCTTTTTGATTTTAATTTCCCTAAGCTATAGGACCATAAGTGGAAGTGCCTTAGGCTCTGTTGCTTTGTTTTTTAGATGTTTCAGGAAACAACATACACTTCTCCCAAGTGGTTGTTGGCAATTTACATCCCGCCCATCAGCATAACAAGGCTCCCAGTTCTCCATGGCCTGTCCTGCCTTTCTGGATTTTACACTTTTTTCAGATGGCACTTTTGACCGGGGGGAAGTGAGACTTCATTGTAGTGCAGATTTCCTTTGCAAGCTTGCTTGGTTGGCCAAAAAGGGCGTATGCGTTTTTTCCTGAATATATTCAGGAAAAAACGCATACGCCCTTTTTGGCCAAGTGCATCATTGTGGACGTTCTGCCTCTTTTCCTATGCTTTCAATGCAATTCCAGTCTACCTCCTGAAATCGGTTTCCTGCAATTCTGCCCCGCTTTCAAGTCCTCTTGGCAGCCTTACTTCAGTCTATTTTTGGATGATAGCTGTCATTTATAACTCTGCAGGTTTGTGAATTACAGTGCCCCTGAGCTCCTTTCTTCAACTCGCTTTCTTGTGACCTGGCCGCAACACCGCAGGATGGCTTCAGGCCCTAATCTGGTTCCGGCACGGCACGCTGAGCCTTTGGTTATTTCCTCTTCCTGGTGGGAAATGAGAGTTAAATTTGCCCGTCCAGACACCTCCAGCTAGTCTCTCATTGGTTCTCGCTATTCCTGTTCATCTTCCGCAGAAATTGCAAACTGGGCCAAACAGGAGGTTAAAGGCGCTGACTCTCCAAGTGGGGAGAGTGTTAGAAAAGCGTCTGGAATGTTGCACCCGAGTACCAGGGGAGGAAAACTGAGACATATTTGAACACGTCTCCCGTTCACATGGTTGATCATACTCTAGGTTCCACATGCATGTTTTAGCTGAAGGAAGAATACCTTAAACCTGGAGAGTTGAGACCCGTGTAATGGGTACCATGCAATATGAATTCAAAGGGTCTTCATTTGCTCACCGAACCTCTCCAATCCTATCACTGCTGCGTTTATGCCCCTGTACACATGCTTGATTCTCTTTCGGAGACATAGCAATCCATAGGTTTTACGATACTTACTAGTCAGGTACATTCTTAGGCGTTTAATATGCGGTGTTGAGTCCATTTCGTTGAGCAAGGAGTAGCTCTTGTCTATTCCATATTTGACTTAAGGAACTTTATCTGTGCTCATTTCAATCTCTGGTTTTATGCAGCACCCCAACTCACCTTTACCCTTAAGCAAGCATAAGTTGGTTTTCTAAATTTGAGACCCTGTTCTGTTCTGTAATTCAGTTCCTGTGTAGCCAAGTTTACATTCCGTGTATTACTGATATCTTATGATGTTTCTTTTTCTGTGTGACTTATTTCAGTTAGAATCATCATACCTGAATCCACTCATTGTGTTGCTAAGGGCCTGATGACATAGATTTCATTGCTGAGTGATATTGCTTTGTAAGTTAATACCACATCTTCTTTATCCATTTTTCACTTTCTGCGATGTTGAACTTGTACTGTAAACGAGTTTCTTGTAAACAGAGGCGTCCCAAACTTTGGGGTGGCTGTGTCTTTTTGATTTTAATTTCCCTAAGCTATAGGACCATAAGTGGAAGTGCCCTAGGCTCTGTTGCTTTGTTTTTTAAATGTTTCAGGAAACACCATACACTTTCCCGAGTGTCTGTTGGCAATTTACATCCCGCCCATCAGCATAACAAGGCTCCCAGTTCTCCATGGCCTGTCCTGCCTTTCTGGACTTTACACTTTTTTCAGATGGCCCTTTTGACCGGGGGGAAGTGAGACTTCATTGTAGTGCAGATTTCCTTTGCAAGCTTGCTTGGTTGGCCAAAAAGGGCGTATGCGTTTTTTCCTGAATATATTCAGGAAAAAACGCATACGCCCTTTTTGGCCAAGTGCATCATTGTGGACGTTCTGCCTCTTTTCCTATGCTTTCAGTGCAATTCCAGTCTACCTCCTGAAATTGGTTTCCTGCAATTCTGCCCTGCTTTCAAGTCCTCTTGGCAGCCTTACTTCAGTCTATTTTTGGACGATAGCTGTCATTTATAACTCTGCAGGTTTGTGAATTACAGTGACCCTGAGCTCCTTTCTTCAACTCGCTTTCTTGTGACCTGGCCGCAACACCGCAGGATGGCTTCAGGCCCTAATCTGCTTCCGGCCCGGCATGCTGAGCCTTTGGTTAATTCCTCTTCCTGGTGGGAAATGAGAGTTAAATTTGCCCGTCCAGACACCTCCAGCTAGCCTCTCATTGGTTCTCACTATTCCTGTTCATCTTCCGCAGAAATTGCAAACTGGGCCAAACAGGAGGTTAAAGGGACTGACTCTCCAAGTGGGGAGCGTGTTAGTAAAGCGTCTGGAATGTTGTACCCGAGTACCAGGGGAGGAAAACTGAGACATATTTGAACACGTCTCCCGATCACATGGTTGATCATACTCTAGGTTCCACATGCATGTTTTAGCTGAAGGAAGAATACCTTAAACCTGGGTAGTTGAAACCCGTGGAATGGGTACCATGCAATATGACTTCAAAGGGTCTTCATTTGCTCACCGAACCTCTCCAATCCTATCACTGCTGCGTTTATGCCCCTGTACACATGCTTGATTCTCTTTCGGAGACATAGCAATCCATAGGTTTTAAGATACTTACAAGTCAGGTACATTCTTAGGCGTTTAATATGCGGTGTTGAGTCCATTTCGTTGAGCAAGGAGTAGCTCTTGTCTATTCCATATTTGGCTTAAGGAACTTTATCTGTGCTCATTTCAATCTCTGGTTTTATGCAGCACCCCAACTCACCTTTACCCTTAAGCAAGCATAAGTTGGTTTTCTAAATTTGAGACCCTGTTCTGTTCTGTAATTCAGTTCCTGTGTAGCCAAGTTTCCATTCCGTGTATTACTGATATCTTATGATGTTTCTTTTTCTGTGTGACTTATTTCAGTTAGAATCATCATACCTGAATCCACTCATTGTTCTGCTAAGGGCCTGATGACATAGATTTCATTGCTGAGTGATATTGCTTTGTAAGTGAATACCACAACTTCTTTATCCATTTTTCACTTTCTGCGATGTTGAACTTGTACTGTAAACGAGGTTCTTGTAAACAGAGCCGTTTCAAACTTTGGGGTGGCTGTGTCTTTTTGATTTTAATTTCCCTAAGCTATAGGACCATAAGTGGAAGTGCCCTAGGCTCTGTTGCTTTGTTTTTTAGATGTTTCAGGAAACACCATACACTTCTCCCGAGTGGTTGTTGGCAATTTACATCCCGCCCATCAGCATAACAAGGCTCCCAGTTCTCCATGGCCTGTCCTCCTTTCTGGATTTTACACTTTTTTCAGATGGCCCTTTTGACCGGGGGGAAGTGAGACTTCATTGTAGTGCAGATTTCCTTTGCAAGCTTGCTTGGTTGGCCAAAAAGGGCGTATGCGTTTTTTCCTGAATATATTCAGGAAAAAACGCATACACCCTTTTTGGCCAAGTGCATCATTGTGGACGTTCTGCCTCTTTTCCTATGCTTTCAATGCAATTCCAGTCTACCTCCTGAAATCGGTTTCCCGCAATTCTGCCCCGCTTTCAAGTCCTCTTGGCAGCCTTACTTCAGTCTATTTTTGGACGATAGCTGTCATTTATAACTCTGCAGGTTTGTGAATTACAGTGCCCCTGAGCTCCTTTCTTCAACTCGCTTTCTTGTGACCTGGCCGCAACACCGCAGGATGGCTTCAGGCCCTAATCTGGTTCCGGCCCGGCATGCTGAGCCTTTGGTTAATTCCTCTTCCTGGTGGGAAATGAGAGTTAAATTTGCCCGTCCAGACACCTCCAGCTAGCCTCTCATTGGTTCTCGCTATTCCTGTTCATCTTACGCAGAAATTGCAAACTGGGCCAAACAGGAGGTTAAAGGGACTGACTCTCCAAGTGGGGAGAGTGTTAGTAAAGCGTCTGGAATGTTGTACCCGAGTACCAGGGGAGGAAAACTGAGACATATTTGAACACGTCTCCCGATCACATGGTTGATCATACTCTAGGTTCCACATGCATGTTTTAGCTGAAGGAAGAATACCTTAAACCTGGGTAGTTGAAACCCGTGGAATGGGTACCATGCAATATGACTTCAAAGGGTCTTCATTTGCTCACCGAACCTCTCCAATCCTATCACTGCTGCGTTTATGCCCCTGTACACATGCTTGATTCTCTTTCGGAGACATAGCAATCCATAGGTTTTAAGATACTTACAAGTCAGGTACATTCTTAGGCGTTTAATATGCGGTGTTGAGTCCATTTCGTTGAGCAAGGAGTAGCTCTTGTCTATTCCATATTTGGCTTAAGGAACTTTATCTGTGCTCATTTCAATCTCTGGTTTTATGCAGCACCCCAACTCACCTTTACCCTTAAGCAAGCATAAGTTGGTTTTCTAAATTTGAGACCCTGTTCTGTTCTGTAATTCAGTTCCTGTGTAGCCAAGTTTCCATTCCGTGTATTACTGATATCTTATGATGTTTCTTTTTCTGTGTGACTTATTTCAGTTAGAATCATCATACCTGAATCCACTCATTGTGCTGCTAAGGGCCTGATGACATAGATTTCATTGCTGAGTGATATTGCTTTGTAAGTGAATACCACAACTTCTTTATCCATTTTTCACTTTCTGCGATGTTGAACTTGTACTGTAAACGAGGTTCTTGTAAACAGAGCTGTTCCAAACTTTGGGGTGGCTGTGTCTTTTTGATTTTAATTTCCCTAAGCTATAGGACCATAAGTGGAAGTGCCCTAGGCTCTGTTGCTTTGTTTTTTAGATGTTTCAGGAAACACCATACACTTCTCCCGAGTGGTTGTTGGCAATTTACATCCCGCCCTTCAGCATAACAAGGCTCCCAGTTCTCCATGGCCTGTCCTGCCTTTCTGGATTTTACATTTTTTTCAGATGGCCCTTTTGACCGGGGGGAAGTGAGACTTCATTGTAGTGCAGATTTCCTTTGCAAGCTTGCTTGGTTGGCCAAAAAGGGCGTATGCGTTTTTTCCTGAATATATTCAGGAAAAAACGCATACGCCCTTTTTGGCCAAGTGCATCATTGTGGACGTTCTGCCTCTTTTCCTATGCTTTCAATGCAATTCCAGTCTACCTCCTGAAATCGGTTTCCTGCAATTCTTCCCCGCTTTCAAGTCCTCTTGGCAGCCTTACTTCAGTCTATTTTTGGACGATAGCTGTCATTTATAACTCTGCAGGTTTGTGAATTACAGTGCCCCTGAGCTCCTTTCTTCAACTCGCTTTCTTTTGAGCTGGCCGCAACACCGCAGGATGGCTTCAGGCCCTAATCTGGTTCCGGTACGGCACGCTGAGCCTTTGGTTATTTCCTCTTCCTGGTGGGAAATGAGAGTTAAATTTGCCCGTCCAGACACCTCCAGCTAGCCTCTCATTGGTTCTCGCTATTCCTGTTCATCTTCCGCAGAAATTGCAAACTGGGCCAAACAGGAGGTTAAAGCACTGACTCTCCAAGTGGGGAGAGTGTTAGTAAAGCGTCTGGAATGTTGCACCCGAGTACCAGGGGAGGAAAACTGAGACATATTTGAACACGTCTCCCGTTCACATGGTTGATCATACTTGGGTTCCACATGCATGTTTTAGCTGAAGGAAGAATACCTTAAACCTGGAGAGTTGAGACCCGTGTAATGGGTACCATGCAATATGACTTCAAAGGGTCTTCATTTGCTCACCGAACCTCTCCAATCGTATCGCTGCTGCGTTTATGCCCCTGTACACATGCTTGATTCTCTTTTGGAGACATAGCAATCCATAGGTTTTACGATACTTACTAGTCAGGTACATTCTTAGGCGTTTAATATGCGGTGTTGAGTCCATTTCATTGAGCAAGGAGTAGCTCTTGTCTATTCCATATTTGACTTAAGGAACTTTATCTGTGCTCATTTCAATCTCTGGTTTTATGCAGCACCCCAACTCACCTTTACCCTTAAGCAAGCATAAGTTGGTTTTCTAAATTTGAGACCCTGTTCTGTTCTGTAATTCAGTTCCTGTGTAGCCAAGTTTCCATTCCGTGTATTACTGATATCTTATGATGTTTCTTTTTCTGTGTGACTTATTTCAGTTAGAATCATCATACCTGAATCCACTCATTGTGCTGCTAAGTGCCTGATGACATAGATTTCATTGCTGAGTGATATTGCTTTCTAAGTGAATACCACAACTTCTTTATCCATTTTTCACTTTCTGCGATGTTGAACTTGTACTGTAAACGAGGTTCTTGTAAACAGAGCCGTTCCAAACTTTGGGGTGGCTGTGTCTTTTTGATTTTAATTTCCCTAAGCTATAGGACCATAATTGGAAGTGCCCTAGGTTCTGTTGCTTTGTTTTTTAGATGTTTCAGGAAACACCATACACTTCTCCCGAGTGTCTGTTGGCAATTTACATCCCGCCCATCAGCATAACAAGGCTCCCAGTTCTCCATGGCCTGTCCTGCCTTTCTGGATTTTACACTTTTTTCAGATGGCCCTTTTGACCGGGGGGAAGTGAGACTTCATTGTAGTGCAGATTTTCTTTGCAAGCTTGCTTGGTTGGCCAAAAAGGGCGTATGCGTTTTTTCCTGAATATATTCAGGAAAAAACGCATACGCCCTTTTTGGCCAAGTGCATCATTGTGGACGTTCTGCCTCTTTTCCTATGCTTTCAATGCAATTCCAGTCTACCTCCTGAAATCGGTTTCCCGCAATTCTGCCCCGCTTTCAAGTCCTCTTGGCAGCCTTACTTCAGTCTATTTTTGGACGATAGCTGTCATTTATAACTCTGCATGTTTGTGAATTACAGTGCCCCTGAGCTCCTTTCTTCAACTCGCTTTCTTGTGACCTGGCCGCAACACCACAGGATGGCTTCAGGCCCTAATCTGGTTCCGGCCCGGCATGCTGAGCCTTTGGTTAATTCCTCTTCCTGGTGGGAAATGAGAGTTAAATTTGCCCGTCCAGACACCTCCAGCTAGCCTCTCATTGGTTCTCGCTATTCCTGTTCATCTTCCGCAGAAATTGCAAACTGGGCCAAACAGGAGGTTAAAGGGACTGACTCTCCAAGTGGGGAGAGTGTGAGTAAAGCGTCTGGAATGTTGCACCCGAGTACCAGGGGAGGAAAACTGAGACATATTTGAACACGTCTCCCGTTCACATGGTTGATCATACTTGGGTTCCACATGCATGTTTTAGCTGAAGGAAGAATACCTTAAACCTGGAGAGTTGAGACCCGTGTAATGGGTACCATGCAATATGACTTCAAAGGGTCTTCATTTGCTCACCGAACCTCTCCAATCATATCGCTGCTGCGTTTATGCCCCTGTACACATGCTTGATTCTCTTTCGGAGACATAGCAATCCATAGGTTTTAAGATACTTACAAGTCAGGTACATTCTTAGGCGTTTAATATGCGGTGTTGAGTCCATTTCGTTGAGCAAGGAGTAGCTCTTGTCTATTCCATATTTGGCTTAAGGAACTTTATCTGTGCCTATTTCAATCTCTGGTTTTATGCAGCACCCCAACTCACCTTTACCCTTAAGCAAGCATAAGTTGGTTTTCTAAATTTGAGACCCTGTTCTGTTCTGTAATTCAGTTCCTGTGTAGCCAAGTTTACATTCCGTGTATTACTGATATCTTATGATGTTTCTTTTTCTGTGTGACTTATTTCAGTTAGAATCATCATACCTGAATCCACTCATTGTGCTGCTAAGGGCCTGATGACATAGATTTCATTGCTGAGTGATATTGCTTTGTAAGTGAATACCACAACTTCTTTATCCATTTTTCACTTTCTGCGATGTTGAACTTGTACTGTAAACGAGGTTCTTGTAAACAGAGCCGTTCCAAACTTTGGGGTGGCTGTGTCTTTTTGATTTTAATTTCCCTAAGCTATAGGACCATAAGTGGAAGTGCCCTAGGCTCTGTTGCTTTGTTTTTTAGATGTTTCAGGAAACACCATACACTTCTCCCGAGTGGTTGTTGGCAATTTACATCCCGCCCATCAGCATAACAAGGCTCCCAGTTCTCCATGGCCTGTCCTGCCTTTCTGGATTTTACACTTTTTTCAGATGGCCCTTTTGACCAGGGGGAAGTGAGACTTCATTGTAGTGCAGATTTCCTTTGCAAGCTTGCTTGGTTGGCCAAAAAGGGCGTATGCGTTTTTTCCTGAATATATTCAGGAAAAAACGCATACGCCCTTTTTGGCCAAGTGCATCATTGTGGACGTTCTGCCTCTTTTCCTATGCTTTCAATGCAATTCCAGTCTACCTCCTGAAATCGGTTTCCCGCAATTCTGCCCCGCTTTCAAGTCCTCTTGGCAGCCTTACTTCAGTCTATTTTTGGACGATAGCTGTCATTTATAACTCTGCAGGTTTGTGAATTACAGTGCCCCTGAGCTCCTTTCTTCAACTTGCTTTCTTGTGACCTGGCCGCAACACTGCAGGATGGCTTCAGGCCCTAATCTGGTTCCGGCACGGCACGCTGAGCCTTTGGTTATTTCCTCTTCCTGGTGGGAAATGAGAGTTAAATTTGCCCGTCCAGACACCTCCTGCTAGCCTCTCATTGGTTCTCGCTATTCCTGTTCATCTTCCGCAGAAATTGCAAACTGGGCCAAACAGGAGGTTAAAGGCGCTGACTCTCCAAGTGGGGAGAGTGTTAGTAAAGCGTCTGGAATGTTGCACCCGAGTACCAGGGGAGGAAAACTGAGACATATTTGAACACGTCTCCCGTTCGCATGGTTGATCATTCTTGGGTTCCACATGCATGTTTTAGCTGAAGGAAGAATACCTTAAACCTGGAGAGTTAAGACCCGTGGAATGGGTACCATGCAATATGACTTCAAAGGGTCTTCATTTGCTCACCGAACCTCTCCAATCCTATCACTGCTGCGTTTATGCCCCTGTACACATGCTTGATTCTCTTTCAGAGACATAGCAATCCATAGGTTTTAAGATACTTACTAGTCAGGTACATTCTTAGGCGTTTAATATGCGGTGTTGAGTCCATTTCGTTGAGCAAGGAGTAGCTCTTGTCTATTCCATATTTGACTTAAGGAACTTTATCTGTGCTCATTTCAATCTCTGGTTTTATGCAGCACCCCAACTCACCTTTCCCCTTAAGCAAGCATAAGTTGGTTTTCTAAATTTGAGACCCTGTTCTGTTCTGTAATTCAGTTCCTGTGTAGCCAAGTTTCCATTCCGTGTATTACTGATATCTTATGATGTTTCTTTTTCTGTGTGACTTATTTCAGTTAGAATCATCATACCTGAATCCACTCATTGTGCTGCTACGGGCCTGATGACATAGATTTCATTGCTGAGTGATATTGCTTTGTAAGTGAATACCACAACTTCTTTATCCATTTTTCACTTTCTGCGATGTTGAACTTGTACTGTAAACGAGGTTCTTGTAAACAGAGGCGTCCCAAACTTTGGGGTGGCTGTGTCTTTTTGATTTTAATTTCCCTAAGCTATAGGACCATAAGTGGCAGTGCCCTAGGCTCTGTTGCTTTGTTTTTTAGATGTTTCAGGAAACACCATACACTTCTCCCGAGTGGTTGTTGGCAATTTACATCCCGCCCATCAGCATAACAAGGCTCCCAGTTCTCCATGGCCTGTCCAGCCTTTCTGGATTTTACACTTTTTAAAGATGGCCCTTTTGACCGGGGGGAAGTGAGACTTCATTGTAGTGCAGATTTCCTTTGCAAGCTTGCTTGGTTGGCCAAAAAGGGCGTATGCGTTTTTTCCTGACTATATTCAGGAAAAAACGCATACGCCCTTTTTGGCCAAGTGCATCATTGTGGACGTTCTGCCTCTTTTCCTATGCTTTCAATGCAATTCCAGTCTGCCTCCTGAAATCGGTTTCCTGCAATTCTGCCCCGCTTTCAAGTCCTCTTGGCAGCCTTACTTCAGTCTATTTTTGGACGATAGCTGTCATTTATAACTCTGCAGGTTTGTGAATTACAGTGCCCCTGAGCTCCTTTCTTCAACTCGCTTTCTTGTGACCTGGCCGCAACACCGCAGGATGGCTTCAGGCCCTAATCTGGTTCTGGCACGGCACGCTGAGCCTTTGGTTATTTCCTCCTCCTGGTGGGAAATGAGAGTTAAATTTGCCCGTCGAGACACCTCCAGCTAGCCTCTCATTGGTTCTCGCTATTCCTGTTCATCTTCCGCAGAAATTGCAAACTAGGCCAAACAGGAGGTTAAAGGCGCTGACTCTCCAAGTGGGGAGAGTGTTAGTAAAGCGTCTGGAATGTTGCACCCGAGTACCAGGGGAGGAAAACTGAGACATATTTGAACACGTCTCCCGATCACATGGTTGATCATACTCTGGGTTCCACATGCACGTTTTAGCTGAAGGAAGAATACCTAAAACCTGGGTAGTTGAAACCCGTGGAATGGGTACCATGCAATATGACTTCAAAGGGTCTTCATTTGCTCACCGAACCTCTCCAATCCTATCACTGCTGCGTTTATGCCCCTGTACGCATGCTTGATTCTCTTTCAGAGACATAGCAATCTATAGGTTTTAAGATACTTACTAGTCAGGTACATTCTTAGGCGTTTAATATGCGGTGTTGAGTCCATTTCGTTGAGCAAGGAGTAGCTCTTGTCTATTCCATATTTGGCCTAAGGAACTTTATCTGTGCTCATTTCAATAGCTGGTTTTATGCAGCACCCCAACTCACCTTTACCCTTAAGCAAGCATAAGTAGGTTTTCTAAATTTGAGAACCTGTTCTGTTCTGTAATTCAGTTCCTGTGTAGCCAAGTTTCCATTCCGTGTATTACTGATATCTTATGATGTTTCTTTTTCTGTGTGACTTATTTCAGTTAGAATCATCATACCTGAATCCACTCATTGTGCTGCTACGGGCCTGATGACATAGATTTCATTGCTGAGTGATATTGCTTTGTAAGTAAATACCACAACTTCTTTATCCATTTTTCACTTTCTGCGATGTTGAACTTGTACTGTAAACGAGGTTCTTGTAAACAGAGCCGTTCCAAACTTTGGGGTGGCTGTGTCTTTTTGATTTTAATTTCCCTAAGCTATAGGACCATAAGTGGAAGTGCCCTAGGTTCTGTTGCTTTGTTTTTTAGATGTTTCAGGAATCACCATACACTTCTCCCGAGTGTCTGTTGGCAATTTACATCCCGCCCATCAGCATAACAAGGCTCCCAGTTCTCCATGGCCTGTCCTGCCTTTCTGGATTTTACACTTTTTTCAGATGGCCCTTTTGACCGGGGGGAAGTGAGACTTCATTGTAGTGCAGATTTCCTTTGCAAGCTTGCTTGGTTGGCCAAAAAGGGCGTATGTGTTTTTTCCTGAATATATTCAGGAAAAAACGCATACGCCCTTTTTGGCCAAGTGCATCATTGTGGACGTTCTGCCTCTTTTCCTATGCTTTCAATGCAATTCCAGTCTACCTCCTGAAATCGGTTTCCTGCAATTCTGCCCCGCTTTCCAGTCCTCTTGGCAGCCTTACTTCAGTATATTTTTGGACCATAGCTGTCATTTATAACTCTGCAGGTTTGTGAATTACAGTGCCCCTGAGCTCCTTTCTTCAACTCGCTTTCTTGTGACCTGGCCGCAACACCGCAGGATGGCTTCAGGCCCTAATCTGCTTCCGGCCCGGCATGCTGAGCCTTTGGTTAATTCCTCTTCCTGGTGGGAAATGAGAGTTAAATTTGCCCGTCCAGACACCTCCAGCTAGCCTCTCATTGGTTCTCGCTATTCCTGTTCATCTTCCGCAGAAATTGCAAACTGGGCCAAACAGGAGGTTAAAGGGACTGACTCTCCAAGTGGGGAGAGTGTTAGTAAAGCGTCTGGAATGTTGTACCCGAGTACCAGGGGAGGAAAACTGAGACATATTTGAACACGTCTCCCGATCACATGGTTGATCATACTCTAGGTTCCACATGCATGTTTTAGCTGAAGGAAGAATACCTTAAACCTGGGTAGTTGAAACCCGTGGAATGGGTACCATGCAATATGACTTCAAAGGGTCTTCATTTGCTCACCGAACCTCTCCAATCCTATCACTGCTGCGTTTATGCCCCTGTACACATGCTTGATTCTCTTTCGGAGACATAGCAATCCATAGGTTTTAAGATACTTACAAGTCAGGTACATTCTTAGGCGTTTAATATGCGGTGTTGAGTCCATTTCGTTGAGCAAGGAGTAGCTCTTGTCTATTCCATATTTGGCTTAAGGAACTTTATCTGTGCTCATTTCAATCTCTGGTTTTATGCAGCACCCCAACTCACCTTTACCCTTAAGCAAGCATAAGTTGGTTTTCTAAATTTGAGACCCTGTTCTGTTCTGTAATTCAGTTCCTGTGTAGCCAAGTTTCCATTCCGTGTATTACTGATATCTTATGATGTTTCATTTTCTGTGTGACTTATTTCAGTTAGAATCATCATACCTGAATCCACTCATTGTGCTGCTAAGGGCCTGATGACATAGATTTCATTGCTGAGTGATATTGCTTTGTAAGTGAATACCACAACTTCTTTATCCATTTTTCACTTTCTGCGATGTTGAACTTGTACTGTAAACGAGGTTCTTGTAAACAGAGCTGTTCCAAACTTTGGGGTGGCTGTGTCTTTTTGATTTTAATTTCCCTAAGCTATAGGACCATAAGTGGAAGTGCCCTAGGCTCTGTTGCTTTGTTTTTTAGATGTTTCAGGAAACACCATACACTTCTCCCGAGTGGTTGTTGGCAATTTACATCCCGCCCATCAGCATAACAAGGCTCCCAGTTCTCCATGGCCTGTCCTGCCTTTCTGGATTTTACATTTTTTTCAGATGGCCCTTTTGACCGGGGGGAAGTGAGACTTCATTGTAGTGCAGATTTCCTTTGCAAGCTTGCTTGGTTGGCCAAAAAGGGCGTATGCGTTTTTTCCTGAATATATTCAGGAAAAAACGCATACGCCCTTTTTGGCCAAGTGCATCATTGTGGACGTTCTGCCTCTTTTCCTATGCTTTCAATGCAATTCCAGTCTACCTCCTGAAATCGGTTTCCTGCAATTCTTCCCCGCTTTCAAGTCCTCTTGGCAGCCTTACTTCAGTATATTTTTGGACGATAGCTGTCATTTATAACTCTGCAGGTTTGTGAATTACAGTGCCCCTGAGCTCCTTTCTTCAACTCGCTTTCTTTTGAGCTGGCCGCAACACCGCAGGATGGCTTCAGGCCCTAATCTGGTTCCGGTACGGCACGCTGAGCCTTTGGTTATTTCCTCTTCCTGGTGGGAAATGAGAGTTAAATTTGCCCGTCCAGACACCTCCAGCTAGCCTCTCATTGGTTCTCGCTATTCCTGTTCATCTTCCGCAGAAATTGCAAACTGGGCCAAACAGGAGGTTAAAGCACTGACTCTCCAAGTGGGGAGAGTGTTAGTAAAGCGTCTGGAATGTTGCACCCGAGTACCAGGGGAGGAAAACTGAGACATATTTGAACACGTCTCCCGTTCACATGGTTGATCATACTTGAGTTCCACATGCATGTTTTAGCTGAAGGAAGAATACCTTAAACCTGGAGAGTTGAGACCCGTGTAATGGGTACCATGCAATATGACTTCAAAGGGTCTTCATTTGCTCACCGAACCTCTCCAATCCTATCGCTGCTGCGTTTATGCCCCTGGACACATGCTTGATTCTCTTTTGGAGAAATAGCAATCCATAGGTTTTACGATACTTACTAGTCAGGTACATTCTTAGGCGTTTAATATGCGGTGTTGAGTCCATTTCGTTGAGCAAGGAGTAGCTCTTGTCTATTCCATATTTGACTTAAGGAACTTTATCTGTGCTCATTTCAATCTCTGGTTTTATGCAGCACCCCAACTCACCTTTACCCTTAAGCAAACATAAGTTGGTTTTCTAAATTTGAGACCCTGTTCTGTTCTGTAATTCAGTTCCTGTGTAGCCAAGTTTACATTCCGTGTATTACTGATATCTTATGATGTTTCTTTTTCTGTGTGACTTATTTCAGTTAGAATCATCATACCTGAATCCACTCATTGTGATGCTAAGGGCCTGATGACATAGATTTCATTGCTGAGTGATATTGCTTTGTAAGTAAATACCACAACTTCTTTATCCATTTTTCACTTTCTGCGATGTTGAACTTGTACTGTAAACGAGGTTCTTGTAAACAGAGCCGTTCCAAACTTTGGGGTGGCTGTGTCTTTTTGATTTTAGTTTCCCTAAGCTATAGGACCATAAGTGACAGTGCCCTAGGCTCTGTTGCTTTGTTTTTTAGATGTTTCAGGAAATACCATACACTTCTCCCGAGTGTCTGTTGGCAATTTACATCCCGCCCATCAGCATAACAAGGCTCCCAGTTCTCCATGGCCTGTCCTGCCTTTCTGGATTTTACACTTTTTTCAGATGGCCCTTTTGACCGGGGGGAAGTGAGACTTCATTTTAGTGCAGATTTCCTTTGCAAGCTTGCTTGGTTGGCCAAAAAGGGCGTATGCGTTTTTTCCTGAATATATTCAGGAAAAAACGCATACGCCCTTCTTGGCCAAGTGCATCATTGTGGACGTTCTGCCTCTTTTCCTATGCTTTCAATGCAATTCCAGTCTACCTCCTGAAATCGGTTTCTTGCAATTCTGCCCTGCTTTCAAGTCCTCTTGGCAGCCTTACTTCAGTCTATTTTTGGACGATAGCTGTCATTTATAACTCTGCAGGTTTGTGAATTACAGTGCCCCTGAGCTCCTTTCTTCAACTTGCTTTCTTGTGACCTGGCCGCAACACCGCAGGATGGCTTCAGGCCCTAATCTGGTTCCGGCCCGGCATGCTGAGCCTTTGGTTAATTCCTCTTCCTGGTGGGAAATGAGAGTTAAATTTGCCCGTCCAGACACCTCCAGCTAGCCTCTCATTGGTTCTCGCTATTCCTGTTCATCTTCCGCAGAAATTGCAAACTGGGCCAAACAGGAGGTTAAAGGGACTGACTCTTCAAGTGGGGAGAGTGTTAGTAAAGCGTCTGGAATGTTGTACCCGAGTACCAGGGGAGGAAAACTGAGACATATTTGAACACGTCTCCCGATCACATGGTTGATCATACTCTGGGTTCCACATGCATGTTTTAGCTGAAGGAAGAATACCTTAAACCTGGGTAGTTGAAACCCGTGGAATGGGTACCATGCAATATGAATTCAAAGGGTCTTCATTTGCTCACCGAACCTCTCCAATCCTATCACTGCTGCGTTTATGCCCCTGTACACATGCTTGATTCTCTTTCGGAGACATAGCAATCCATAGGTTTTAAGATACTTACAAGTCAGTTACATTCTTAGGCGTTTAATATGCGGTGTTGAGTCCATTTCGTTGAGCAAGGAGTAGCTCTTGTCTATTCCATATTTGGCTTAAGGAACTTTATCTGTGCCTATTTCAATCTCTGGTTTTATGCAGCACCCCAACTCACCTTTACCCTTAAGCAAGCATAAGTTGGTTTTCTAAATTTGAGACCCTGTTCTGTTCTGTAATTCAGTTCCTGTGTAGCCAAGTTTCCATTCCGTGTATTACTGATATCTTATGATGTTTCTTTTTCTGTGTGACTTATTTCAGTTAGAATCATCATACCTGAATCCACTCATTGTGCTGCTACGGGCCTGATGACATAGATTTCATTGCTGAGTGATATTGCTTTGTAAGTGAATACCACAACTTCTTTATCCATTTTTCACTTTCTGCGATGTTGAACTTGTACTGTAAATGAGGTTCTTGTAAACAGAGCCGTTCCAAACTTTGGGGTGGCTGTGTCTTTTTGATTTTAATTTCCCTAAGCTATAGGACCATAAGTGGAAGTGCCCTAGGCTCTGTTGCTTTGTTTTTTAGATGTTTCAGGAAACACCATACACTTCTCCCGAGTGGTTGTTGGCAATTTACATCCCGCCCATCAGCATAACAAGGCTCCCAGTTCTCCATGGCCTGTCCTCCTTTCTGGATTTTACACTTTTTTCAGATGGCCCTTTTGACCGGGGGGAAGTGAGACTTCATTGTAGTGCAGATTTCCTTTGCAAGCTTGCTTGGTTGGCCAAAAAGGGCGTATGCGTTTTTTCCTGAATATATTCAGGAAAAAACGCATACGCCCTTTTTGGCCAAGTGCATCATTGTGGACGTTCTGCCTCTTTTCCTATGCTTTCAATGCAATTTCAGTCTACCTCCTGAAATCGGTTTCCTGCAATTCTGCCCCGCTTTCAAGTCCTCTTGGCAGCCTTACTTCAGTCTATTTTTGGACGATAGCTGTCATTTATAACTCTGCAGGTTTGTGAATTACAGTGCCCCTGAGCTCCTTTCTTCAACTCGCTTTCTTGTGACCTGGCCGCAACACCGCAGGATGGCTTCAGGCCCTAATCTGGTTCTGGCACGGCACGCTGAGCCTTTGGTTATTTCCTCCTCCTGGTGGGAAATGAGAGTTAAATTTGCCCGTCCAGACACCTCCAGCTAGCCTCTCATTGGTTCTCGCTATTCCTGTTCATCTTCCGCAGAAATTGCAAACTGGGCCAAACAGGAGGTTAAAGCGATGACACTCCAAGTGGGGAGAGTGTTAGTAAAGCATCTGGAATTTTGCACCCGAGTACCAGGGGAGGAAAACTGAGACATATTTGAACACGTCTCCCGATCACATGGTTGATCATACTCTGGGTTCCACATGCATGTTTTAGCTGAAGGAAGAATACCTAAAACCTGGGTAGTTGAAACCCGTGGAATGGGTACCATGCAATATGACTTCAAAGGGTCTTCATTTGCTCACCGAACCTCTCCAATCCTATCACTGCTGCGTTTATGCCCCTGTACGCATGCTTGATTCTCTTTCGGAGACATAGCAATCTATAGGTTTTAAGATACTTACTAGTCAGGTACATTCTTAGGCGTTTAATATGCGGTGTTGAGTCCATTTCGTTGAGCAAGGAGTAGCTCTTGTCTATTCCATATTTGGCTTAAGGAACTTTATCTGTGCCTATTTCAATCTCTGGTTTTATGCAGCACCCCAACTCACCTTTACCCTTAAGCAAGCATAAGTTGGTTTTCTAAATTTGAGACCCTGTTCTGTTCTGTAATTCAGTTCCTGTGTAGCCAAGTTTCCATTCCGTGTATTACTGATATCTTATGATGTTTCTTTTTCTGTGTGACTTATTTCAGTTAGAATCATCATACCTGAATCCACTCATTGTGCTGCTACGGGCCTGATGACATAGATTTCATTGCTGAGTGATATTGCTTTGTAAGTGAATACCACAACTTCTTTATCCATTTTTCACTTTCTGCGATGTTGAACTTGTACTGTAAATGAGGTTCTTGTAAACAGAGCCGTTCCAAACTTTGGGGTGGCTGTGTCTTTTTGATTTTAATTTCCCTAAGCTATAGGACCATAAGTGGAAGTGCCCTAGGCTCTGTTGCTTTGTTTTTTAGATGTTTCAGGAAACACCATACACTTCTCCCGAGTGGTTGTTGGCAATTTACATCCCGCCCATCAGCATAACAAGGCTCCCAGTTCTCCATGGCCTGTCCTCCTTTCTGGATTTTACACTTTTTTCAGATGGCCCTTTTGACCGGGGGGAAGTGAGACTTCATTGTAGTGCAGATTTCCTTTGCAAGCTTGCTTGGTTGGCCAAAAAGGGCGTATGCGTTTTTTCCTGAATATATTCAGGAAAAAACGCATACGCCCTTTTTGGCCAAGTGCATCATTGTGGACGTTCTGCCTCTTTTCCTATGCTTTCAATGCAATTTCAGTCTACCTCCTGAAATCGGTTTCCTGCAATTCTGCCCCGCTTTCAAGTCCTCTTGGCAGCCTTACTTCAGTCTATTTTTGGACGATAGCTGTCATTTATAACTCTGCAGGTTTGTGAATTACAGTGCCCCTGAGCTCCTTTCTTCAACTCGCTTTCTTGTGACCTGGCCGCAACACCGCAGGATGGCTTCAGGCCCTAATCTGGTTCTGGCACGGCACGCTGAGCCTTTGGTTATTTCCTCCTCCTGGTGGGAAATGAGAGTTAAATTTGCCCGTCCAGACACCTCCAGCTAGCCTCTCATTGGTTCTCGCTATTCCTGTTCATCTTCCGCAGAAATTGCAAACTGGGCCAAACAGGAGGTTAAAGCGATGACACTCCAAGTGGGGAGAGTGTTAGTAAAGCATCTGGAATGTTGCACCCGAGTACCAGGGGAGGAAAACTGAGACATATTTGAACACGTCTCCCGATCACATGGTTGATCATACTCTGGGTTCCACATGCATGTTTTAGCTGAAGGAAGAATACCTAAAACCTGGGTAGTTGAAACCCGTGGAATGGGTACCATGCAATATGACTTCAAAGGGTCTTCATTTGCTCACCGAACCTCTCCAATCCTATCACTGCTGCGTTTATGCCCCTGTACGCATGCTTGATTCTCTTTCGGAGACATAGCAATCTATAGGTTTTAAGATACTTACTAGTCAGGTACATTCTTAGGCGTTTAATATGCGGTGTTGAGTCCATTTCGTTGAGCAAGGAGTAGCTCTTGTCTATTCCATATTTGGCCTAAGGAACTTTATCTGTGCTCATTTCAATCTCTGGTTTTATGCAGCACCCCAACTCACCTTTACCCTTAAGCAAGCATAAGTAGGTTTTCTAAATTTGAGACCCTGTTCTGTTCTGTAATTCAGTTCCTGTGTAGCCAAGTTTCCATTCCGTGTATTACTGATATCTTATGATGTTTCTTTTTCTGTGTGACTTATTTCAGTTAGAATCATCATACCTGAATCCACTCATTGTGCTGCTAAGGGCCTGATGACACAGATTTCATTGCTGAGTGATATTGCTTTGTAAGTAAATACCACAACTTCTTTATCCATTTTTCACTTTCTGCGATGTTGAACTTGTACTGTAAACGAGGTTCTTGTAAACAGAGCCGTTCCAAACTTTGGGGTGGCTGTGTCTTTTTGATTTTAATTTCCCTAAGCTATAGGACCATAAGTGGAAGTGCCCTAGGTTCTGTTGCTTTGTTTTTTAGATGTTTCAGGAATCACCATACACTTCTCCGGAGTGTCTGTTGGCAATTTACATCCCGCCCATCAGCATAACAAGGCTCCCAGTTCTCCATGGCCTGTCCTGCCTTTCTGGATTTTACACTTTTTTCAGATGGCCCTTTTGACCGGGGGGAAGTGAAACTTCATTGTAGTGCAGATTTCCTTTGCAAGCTTGCTTGGTTGGCCAAAAAGGGCGTAAGCGTTTTTTCCTGAATATATTCAGGAAAAAACACATACGCCCTTTTTGGCCAAGTGCATCATTGTGGACGTTCTGCCTCTTTTCCTATGCTTTCAATGCAATTCCAGTCTACCTCCTGAAATCGGTTTCCTGCAATTCTGCCCCGCTTTCCAGTCCTCTTGGCAGCCTTACTTCAGTATATTTTTGGACCATAGCTGTCATTTATAACTCTGCAGGTTTGTGAATTACAGTGCCCCTGAGCTCCTTTCTTCAACTCGCTTTCTTTTGAGCTGGCCGCAACACCGCAGGATGGCTTCAGGCCCTAATCTGGTTCCGGTACGGCACGCTGAGCTTTTGGTTATTTCCTCTTCCTGGTGGGAAATGAGAGTTAAATTTGCCCGTCCAGACACCTCCAGCTAGCCTCTCATTGGTTCTCGCTATTCCTGTTCATCTTCCGCAGAAATTGCAAACTGGGCCAAACAGGAGGTTAAAGCACTGACTCTCCAAGTGGGGAGAGTGTTAGTAAAGCGTCTGGAATGTTGCACCCGAGTACCAGGGGAGGAAAACTGAGACATATTTGAACACGTCTCCCGTTCACATGGTTGATCATACTTGGGTTCCACATGCATGTTTTAGCTGAAGGAAGAATACCTTAAACCTGGAGAGTTGAGACCCGTGTAATGGGTACCATGCAATATGACTTCAAAGGGTCTTCATTTGCTCACCGAACCTCTCCAATCCTATCACTGCTGCGTTTATGCCCCTGTACACATGCTTGATTCTCTTTTGGAGACATAGCAATCCATAGGTTTTACGATACTTACTAGTCAGGTACATTCTTAGGCGTTTAATATGCGGTGTTGAGTCCATTTAGTTGAGCAAGGAGTAGCTCTTGTGTATTCCATATTTGACTTAAGGAAATTTATCTGTGCTCATTTCAATCTCTGGTTTTATGCAGCACCCCAACTCACCTTTACCCTTAAGCAAGCATAAGTTGGTTTTCTAAATTTGAGACCCTGTTCTGTTCTGTAATTCAGTTCCTGTGTAGCCAAGTTTCCATTCCGTGTATTACTGATATCTTATGATGTTTCTTTTTCTGTGTGACTTATTTCAGTTAGAATCATCATACCTGAATCCACTCATTGTGCTGCTACGGGCCTGATGACATAGATTTCATTGCTGAGTGATATTGCTTTGTAAGTGAATACCACAACTTCTTTATCCATTTTTCACTTTCTGCGATGTTGAACTTGTACTGTAAACGAGGTTCTTGTAAACAGAGCCATTCCAAACTTTGGGGTGGCTGTGTCTTTTTGATTTTAATTTCCCTAAGCTATAGGACCATAAGTGGAAGTGCCCTAGGCTCTGTTGCTTTGTTTTTTAGATGTTTCAGGAAACACCATACACTTCTCCCGAGGGGTTGTTGGCAATTTACATCCCGCCCATCAGCATAACAAGGCTCCCAGTTCTCCATGGCCTGTCCTGCCTTTCTGGATTTTACACTTTTTTCAGATGGCCCTTTTGACCGGTGGGAAGTGAGACTTCATTGTAGTGCAGATTTCCTTTGCAAGCTTGCTTGGTTGGCCAAAAAGGGCGTATGCGTTTTTTCCTGAATATATTCAGGAAATTGTGGACGTTCTGCCTCTTTTCCTATGCTTTCAATGCAATTCCAGTCTACCTCCTGAAATCGGTTTCCCGCAATTCTGCCCCGCTTTCAAGTCCTCTTGGCAGCCTTACTTCAGTCTATTTTTGGACGATAGCTGTCATTTATAACTCTGCAGGTTTGTGAATTACAGTGCCCCTGAGCTCCTTTCTTCAACTCGCTTTCTTGTGACCTTGCCGCAACACCGCAGGATGGCTTCAGGCCCTAATCTGGTTCCGGCCCGGCATGCTGAGCCTTTGGTTAATTCCTCTTCCTGGTGGGAAATGAGAGTTAAATTTGCCCGTCCAGACACCTCCAGCTAGCCTCTCATTGGTTCTCGCTATTCCTGTTCATCTTCCGCAGAAATTGCAAACTGGGCCAAACAGGAGGTTAAAGGGACTGACTCTCCAAGTGGGGAGAGTGTTAGTAAAGCGTCTGGAATGTTGTACCCGAGTACCAGGGGAGGAAAACTGAGACATATTTGAACACGTCTCCCGATCACATGGTTGATCATACTCTAGGTTCCACATGCATGTTTTAGCTGAAGGAAGAATACCTTAAACCTGTGTAGTTGAAACCCGTGGAATGGGTACCATGCAATATGACTTCAAAGGGTCTTCATTTGCTCACCGAACCTCTCCAATCCTATCACTGCTGCGTTTATGCCCCTGTACACATGCTTGATTCTCTTTCGGAGACATAGCAATCCATAGGTTTTAAGATACTTACAAGTCAGGTACATTCTTAGGCGTTTAATATGCGGTGTTGAGTCCATTTCGTTGAGCAAGGAGTAGCTCTTGTCTATTCCATATTTGGCTTAAGGAACTTTATCTGTGCTCATTTCAATCTCTGGTTTTATGCAGCACCCCAACTCACCTTTACCCTTAAGCAAGCATAAGTTGGTTTTCTAAATTTGAGACCCTGTTCTGTTCTGTAATTCAGTTCCTGTGTAGCCAAGTTTCCATTCCGTGTATTACTGATATCTTATGATGTTTCTTTTTCTGTGTGACTTATTTCAGTTAGAATCATCATACCTGAATCCACTCATTGTGCTGCTAAGGGCCTGATGACATAGATTTCATTGCTGAGTGATATTGCTTTGTAAGTGAATACCACAACTTCTTTATCCATTTTTCACTTTCTGCGATGTTGAACTTGTACTGTAAACGAGGTTCTTGTAAACAGAGCTGTTCCAAACTTTGGGGTGGCTGTGTCTTTTTGATTTTAATTTCCCTAAGCTATAGGACCATAAGTGGAAGTGCCCTAGGCTCTGTTGCTTTGTTTTTTAGATGTTTCAGGAAACACCATACACTTCTCCCGAGTGGTTGTTGGCAATTTACATCCCGCCCATCAGCATAACAAGGCTCCCAGTTCTCCATGGCCTGTCCTGCCTTTCTGGATTTTACATTTTTTTCAGATGGCCCTTTTGACCGGGGGGAAGTGAGACTTCATTGTAGTGCAGATTTCCTTTGCAAGCTTGCTTGGTTGGCCAAAAAGGGCGTATGCGTTTTTTCCTGAATATATTCAGGAAAAAACGCATACGCCCTTTTTGGCCAAGTGCATCATTGTGGACGTTCTGCCTCTTTTCCTATGCTTTCAATGCAATTCCAGTCTACCTCCTGAAATCGGTTTCCCGCAATTCTTCCCCGCTTTCAAGTCCTCTTGGCAGCCTTACTTCAGTATATTTTTGGACGATAGCTGTCATTTATAACTCTGCAGGTTTGTGAATTACAGTGCCCCTGAGCTCCTTTCTTCAACTCGCTTTCTTTTGAGCTGGCCGCAACACCGCAGGATGGCTTCAGGCCCTAATCTGGTTCCGGTACGGCACGCTGAGCCTTTGGTTATTTCCTCTTCCTGGTGGGAAATGAGAGTTAAATTTGCCCGTCCAGACACCTCCAGCTAGCCTCTCATTGGTTCTCGCTATTCCTGTTCATCTTCCGCAGAAATTGCAAACTGGGCCAAACAGGAGTTTAAAGCACTGACTCTCCAAGTGGGGAGAGTGTTAGTAAAGCGTCTGGAAAGTTGCACCCGAGTACCAGGGTAGGAAAACTGAGACATATTTGAACACGTCTCCCGTTCACATGGTTGATCATACTTGGGTTCCACATGCATGTTTTAGCTGAAGGAAGAATACCTTAAACCTGGAGAGTTGAGACCCGTGTAATGGGTACCATGCAATATGACTTCAAAGGGTCTTCATTTGCTCACCGAACCTCTCCAATCCTATCGCTGCTGCGTTTATGCCCCTGTACACATGCTTGATTCTCTTTTGGAGAAATAGCAATCCATAGGTTTTACGATACTTACTAGTCAGGTACATTCTTAGGCGTTTAATATGCGGTGTTGAGTCCATTTCATTGAGCAAGGAGTAGCTCTTGTCTATTCCATATTTGACTTAAGGAACTTTATCTGTGCTCATTTCAATCTCTGGTTTTATGCAGCACCCCAACTCACCTTTTCCCTTAAGCAAGCATAAGTTGGTTTTCTAAATTTGAGACCCTGTTCTGTTCTGTAATTCAGTTCCTGTGTAGCCAAGTTTCCATTCCGTGTATTACTGATATCTTATGATGTTTCTTTTTCTGTGTGACTTATTTCAGTTAGAATCATCATACCTGAATCCACTCATTGTGCTGCTACGGGCCTGATGACATAGATTTCATTGCTGAGTGATATTGCTTTGTAAGTGAATACCACAACTTCTTTATCCATTTTTCACTTTCTGCGATGTTGAACTTGTACTGTAAACGAGGTTCTTGTAAACAGAGCCGTTCCAAACTTTGGGGTGGCTGTGTCTTTTTGATTTTAATTTCCCTAAGCTATAGGACCATAAGTGGAAGTGCCCTAGGCTCTGTTGCTTTGTTTTTTAGATGTTTCAGGAAACACCATACACTTCTCCCGAGTGGTTGTTGGCAATTTACATCCCGCCCATCAGCATAACAAGGCTCCCAGTTCTCCATGGCCTGTCCTGCCTTTCTGGATTTTACACTTTTTTCAGATGGCCCTTTTGACCGGTGGGAAGTGAGACTTCATTGTAGTGCAGATTTCCTTTGCAAGCTTGCTTGGTTGGCCAAAAAGGGCGTATGCGTTTTTTCCTGAATATATTCAGGAAAAAACGCATACGCCCTTTTTGGCCAAGTGCATCATTGTGGACGTTCTGCCTCTTTTCCTATGCTTTCAATGCAATTCCAGTCTACCTCCTGAAATCGGTTTCCCGCAATTCTGCCCCGCTTTCAAGTCCTCTTGGCAGCCTTACTTCAGTCTATTTTTGGACGATAGCTGTCATTTATAACTCTGCAGGTTTGTGAATTACAGTGCCCCTGAGCTCCTTTCTTCAACTCGCTTTCTTGTGACCTGGCCGCAACACCGCAGGATGGCTTCAGGCCCTAATCTGGTTCCGGCCCGGCATGCTGAGCCTTTGGTTAATTCCTCTTCCTGGTGGGAAATGAGAGTTAAATTTGCCCGTCCAGACACCTCCAGCTAGCCTCTCATTGGTTCTCGCTATTCCTGTTCATCTTCCGCAGAAATTTCAAACTGGGCCAAACAGGAGGTTAAAGGGACTGACTCTCCAAGTGGGGAGAGTGTTAGTAAAGCGTCTGGAATGTTGTACCCGAGTACCAGGGGAGGAAAACTGAGACATATTTGAACACGTCTCCCGATCACATGGTTGATCATACTCTAGGTTCCACATGCATGTTTTAGCTGAAGGAAGAATACCTTAAACCTGTGTAGTTGAAACCCGTGGAATGGGTACCATGCAATATGACTTCAAAGGGTCTTCATTTGCTCACCGAACCTCTCCAATCCTATCACTGCTGCGTTTATGCCCCTGTACACATGCTTGATTCTCTTTCGGAGACATAGCAATCCATAGGTTTTAAGATACTTACAAGTCAGGTACATTCTTAGGCGTTTAATATGCGGTGTTGAGTCCATTTCGTTGAGCAAGGAGTAGCTCTTGTCTATTCCATATTTGGCTTAAGGAACTTTATCTGTGCTCATTTCAATCTCTGGTTTTATGCAGCACCCCAACTCACCTTTACCCTTAAGCAAGCATAAGTTGGTTTTCTAAATTTGAGACCCTGTTCTGTTCTGTAATTCAGTTCCTGTGTAGCCAAGTTTCCATTCCGTGTATTACTGATATCTTATGATGTTTCTTTTTCTGTGTGACTTATTTCAGTTAGAATCATCATACCTGAATCCACTCATTGTGCTGCTAAGGGCCTGATGACATAGATTTCATTGCTGAGTGATATTGCTTTGTAAGTGAATACCACAACTTCTTTATCCATTTTTCACTTTCTGCGATGTTGAACTTGTACTGTAAACGAGGTTCTTGTAAACAGAGCTGTTCCAAACTTTGGGGTGGCTGTGTCTTTTTGATTTTAATTTCCCTAAGCTATAGGACCATAAGTGGAAGTGCCCTAGGCTCTGTTGCTTTGTTTTTTAGATGTTTCAGGAAACACCATACACTTCTCCCGAGTGGTTGTTGGCAATTTACATCCCGCCCATCAGCATAACAAGGCTCCCAGTTCTCCATGGCCTGTCCTGCCTTTCTGGATTTTACATTTTTTTCAGATGGCCCTTTTGACCGGGGGGAAGTGAGACTTCATTGTAGTGCAGATTTCCTTTGCAAGCTTGCTTGGTTGGCCAAAAAGGGCGTATGCGTTTTTTCCTGAATATATTCAGGAAAAAACGCATACGCCCTTTTTGGCCAAGTGCATCATTGTGGACGTTCTGCCTCTTTTCCTATGCTTTCAATGCAATTCCAGTCTACCTCCTGAAATCGGTTTCCTGCAATTCTTCCCCGCTTTCAAGTCCTCTTGGCAGCCTTACTTCAGTCTATTTTTGGACGATAGCTGTCATTTATAACTCTGCAGGTTTGTGAATTACAGTGCCCCTGAGCTCCTTTCTTCAACTCGCTTTCTTTTGAGCTGGCCGCAACACCGCAGGATGGCTTCAGGCCCTAATCTGGTTCCGGTACGGCACGCTGAGCCTTTGGTTATTTCCTCTTCCTGGTGGGAAATGAGAGTTAAATTTGCCCGTCCAGACACCTCCAGCTAGCCTCTCATTGGTTCTCGCTATTCCTGTTCATCTTCCGCAGAAATTGCAAACTGGGCCAAACAGGAGTTTAAAGCACTGACTCTCCAAGTGGGGAGAGTGTTAGTAAAGCGTCTGGAAAGTTGCACCCGAGTACCAGGGTAGGAAAACTGAGACATATTTGAACACGTCTCCCGTTCACATGGTTGATCATACTTGGGTTCCACATGCATGTTTTAGCTGAAGGAAGAATACCTTAAACCTGGAGAGTTGAGACCCGTGTAATGGGTACCATGCAATATGACTTCAAAGGGTCTTCATTTGCTCACCGAACCTCTCCAATCCTATCGCTGCTGCGTTTATGCCCCTGTACACATGCTTGATTCTCTTTTGGAGAAATAGCAATCCATAGGTTTTACGATACTTACTAGTCAGGTACATTCTTAGGCGTTTAATATGCGGTGTTGAGTCCATTTCATTGAGCAAGGAGTAGCTCTTGTCTATTCCATATTTGACTTAAGGAACTTTATCTGTGCTCATTTCAATCTCTGGTTTTATGCAGCACCCCAACTCACCTTTACCCTTAAGCAAGCATAAGTTGGTTTTCTAAATTTGAGACCCTGTTCTGTTCTGTAATTCAGTTCCTGTGTAGCCAAGTTTACATTCCGTGTATTACTGATATCTTATGATGTTTCTTTTTCTGTGTGACTTATTTCAGTTAGAATCATCATACCTGAATCCACTCATTGTGATGCTAAGGGCCTGATGACATAGATTTCATTGCTGAGTGATATTGCTTTGTAAGTAAATACCACAACTTCTTTATCCATTTTTCACTTTCTGCGATGTTGAACTTGTACTGTAAACGAGTTTCTTGTAAACAGAGGCGTCCCAAACTTTGGGGTGGCTGTGTCTTTTTGATTTTAATTTCCCTAAGCTATAGGACCATAAGTGGCAGTGCCCTAGGCTCTGTTGCTTTGTTTTTTAGATGTTTCAGGAAACACCATACACTTCTCCCAAGTGTCTGTTGGCAATTTACATCCCGCCCATCAGCATAACAAGGCTCCCAGTTCTCCATGGCCTATCCTGCCTTTCTGGATTTTACACTTTTTTCAGATGGCCCTTTTGACCGGGGGGAAGTGAGACTTCATTGTAGTGCAGATTTCCTTTGCAAGCTTGCTTGGTTGGCCAAAAAGGGCGTATGCGTTTTTTCCTGAATATATTCAGGAAAAAACGCATACGCCCTTTTTGGCCAAGTGCATCATTGTGGACGTTCTGCCTCTTTTCCTATGCTTTCAATGCAATTTCAGTCTACCTCCTGAAATCGGTTTCCTGCAATTCTGCCCCGCTTTCAAGTCCTCTTGGCAGCCTTACTTCAGTCTATTTTTGGACGATAGCTGTCATTTATAACTCTGCAGGTTTGTGAATTACAGTGCCCCTGAGCTCCTTTCTTCAACTCGCTTTCTTGTGACCTGGCCGCAAAACCGCAGGATGGCTTCAGGCCCTAATCTGGTTCCGGCCCGGCATGCTGAGCCTTTGGTTATTTCCTCCTCCTGGTGGGAAATGAGAGTTAAATTTGCCCGTCCAGACACCTCCAGCTAGCCTCTCATTGGTTCTCGCTATTCCTGTTCATCTTCCGCAGAAATTGCAAACTGGGCCAAACAGGAGGTTAAAGCACTGACTCTCCAAGTGGGGAGAGTGTTAGTAAAGCATCTGGAATGTTGCACCCGAGTACCAGGGGAGGAAAACTGAGACATATTTGAACACGTCTCCCGATCACATGGTTGATCATACTCTAGGTACCACATGCATGTTTTAGCTGAAGGAAGAATACCTTAAACCTGGGTAGTTGAAACCCGTGGAATGGGTACCATGCAATATGACTTCAAAGGGTCTTCATTTTCTCACCAAACCTCTCCAATCCTATCACTGCTGCGTTTATGCCCCTGTACACATGCTTGATTCTCTTTTGGAGACATAGCAATCCATAGGTTTTACGATACTTACTAGTCAGGTACATTCTTAGGCGTTTAATATGTGGTGTTGAGTCCATTTCGTTGAGCAAGGAGTAGCTCTTGTCTATTCCATATTTGGCTTAAGGAACTTTATCTGTGCTCATTTCAATCTCTGGTTTTATGCAGCACCCCAACTCACCTTTACCCTTAAGCAAGCATAAGTTGGTTTTCTAAATTTGAGACCCTGTTCTGTTCTGTAATTCAGTTCCTGTGTAGCCAAGTTTACATTCCGTGTATTAGTGATATCTTATGATGTTTCTTTTTCTGTGTGACTTATTTCAGTTAGAATCATCATACCTGAATCCACTCATTGTGATGCTAAGGTTTGATGACATATATTTCATTGCTGAGTGATATTGCTTTGTAAGTAAATACCACAACTTCTTTATCCATTTTTCACTTTCTGCGATGTTGAACTTGTACTGTAAACGAGGTTGTTGTAAACAGAGGCGTCCCAAACTTTGGGGTGGCTCTGTCTTTTTGATTTTAATTTCCCTAAGCTATAGGACCATAAGTGGCAGTGCCCTAGGCTCTGTTGCTTTGTTTTTTAGATGTTTCAGGAAACACCATACACTTCTCCCGAGTGTCTGTTGGCAATTTACATCCCGCCCATCAGCATAACAAGGCTCCCAGTTCTCCATGGCCTGTCCTGCCTTTCTGGATTTTACACTTTTTTCAGATGGCCCTTTTGACCGGGGGGAAGTGAGACTTCATTGTAGTGCAGATTTCCTTTGCAAGCTTGCTTGGTTGGCCAAAAAGGGCGTATGCGTTTTTTCCTGAATATATTCAGGAAAAAACGCATACGCCCTTTTTGGCCAAGTGCATCATTGTGGACGTTCTGCCTCTTTTCCTATGCTTTCAATGCAATTCCAGTCTACCTCCTGAAATCGGTTTCCTGCAATTCTGCCCCGCTTTCAAGTCCTCTTGGCAGCCTTACTTCAGTGTATTTTTGGACGATAGCTGTCATTTATAACTCTGCAGGTTTGTGAATTACAGTGCCCCTGAGCTCCTTTCTTCAACTCGCTTTCTTGTGACCTGGCCGCAACACCGCAGGATGGCTTCAGGCCCTAATCTGGTTCTGGCATGGCACGCTGAGCCTTTGGTTATTTCCTCTTCCTGGTGGGAAATGAGAGTTAAATTTGCCCGTCCAGACACCTCCAGCTAGCCTCTCATTGGTTCTCGCTATTCCTGTTCATCTTCCGCAGAAATTGCAAACCGGGCCAAACAGGAGGTTAAAGGCGCTGACTCTCCAAGTGGGGAGAGTGTTAGTAAAGCGTCTGGAATGTTGCACCCGAGTACCAGGGGAGGAAAACTGAGACATATTTGAACACGTCTCCCGTTCACATGGTTGATCATACTTGGGTTCCACATGCATGTTTTAGCTGAAGGAAGAATACCTTAAACCTGGAGAGTTAAGACCCATGTAATGGGTACCATGCAATATGACTTCAAAGGGTCTTCATTTGCTCACCGAACCTCTCCAATCCTATCACTGCTGCGTTTATGCCCCTGTACACATGCTTGATTCTCTTTCGGAGACATAGCAATCCATAGGTTTTAAGATACTTACTAGTCAGGTCCATTCTTAGGCGTTTAATATGCGGTGTTGAGTCCATTTCGTTGAGCAAGGAGTAGCTCTTGTCTATTCCATATTTGACTTAAGGAACTTTATCTGTGCTCATTTCAATCTCTGGTTTTATGCAGCACCCCAACTCACCTTTACCCTTAAGCAAGCATAAGTTGGTTTTCTAAATTTGAGACCCTGTTCTGTTCTGTAATTCAGTTCCTGTGTAGCCAAGTTTACATTCCGTGTATTACTGATATCTTATGATGTTTCTTTTTCTGTGTGACTTACTTCAGTTAGAATCATCATACCTGAATCCACTCATTGTGCTGCTAAGGGCCTGATGACACAGATTTCATTGCTGAGTGATATTGCTTTGTAAGTAAATACCAAAACTTCTTTATCCATTTTTCACTTTCTGCGATGTTGAACTTGTACTGTAAACGAGGTTCTTGTAAACAGAGCCGTTCCAAACTTTGGGGTGGCTGTGTCTTTTTGATTTTAGTTTCCCTAAGCTATAGGACCATAAGTGGCAGTGCCCTAGGCTCTGTTGCTTTGTTTTTTAGATGTTTCAGGAAACACCATACACTTCTCCCGAGTGTCTGTTGGCAATTTACATCCCGCCCATCAGCATACCAAGGCTCCCAGTTCTCCATGGCCTGTCCTGCCTTTCTGGATTTTACACTTTTTTCAGATGGCCCTTTTGACCGGGGGGAAGTGAGACTTCATTGTAGTGCAGATTTCCTTTGCAAGCTTGCTTGGTTGGCCAAAAAGGGCGTATGCGTTTTTTCCTGAATATATTCAGGAAAAAACGCATACGCCCTTTTTGGCCAAGTGCATCATTGTGGACGTTCTGCCTCTTTTCCTATGCTTTCAATGCAATTCCAGTCTAACTCCTGAAATCGGTTTCCTGCAATTCTGCCCCGCTTTCAAGTCCTCTTGGCAGCCTTACTTCAGTATATTTTTGGACGATAGCTGTCATTTATAACTCTGCAGGTTTGTGAATTACAGTGCCCCTGAGCTCCTTTCTTCAACTCGCTTTCTTGTGACCTGGCCGCAACACCGCAGGATGGCTTCAGGCCCTAATCTGGTTCCGGCCCGGCATGCTGAGCCTTTGGTTAATTCCTCTTCCTGGTGGGAAATGAGAGTTAAATTTGCCCGTCCAGACACCTCCAGCTAGCCTCTCACTGGTTCTCGCTATTCCTGTTCATCTTCCGCAGAAATTGCAAACCGGGCCAAACAGGAGGTTAAAGGCGCTGACTCTCCAAGTGGGGAGAGTGTTAGTAAAGCGTCTGGAATGTTGCACCCGAGTATCAGGGGAGGAAAACTGAGACATATTTGAACACGTCTCCCGTTCACATGGTTGATCATACTTGGGTTCCACATGCATGTTTTAGCTGAAGGAAGAATACCTTAAACCTGGAGAGTTAAGACCCATGTAATGGGTACCATGCAATATGACTTCAAAGGGTCTTCATTTGCTCACCGAACCTCTCCAATCCTATCACTGCTGCGTTTATGCCCCTGTACACATGCTTGATTCTCTTTCGGAGACATAGCAATCCATAGGTTTTAAGATACTTACTAGTCAGGTCCATTCTTAGGCGTTTAATATGCGGTGTTGAGTCCATTTCGTTGAGCAAGGAGTAGCTCTTGTCTATTCCATATTTGACTTAAGGAACTTTATCTGTGCTCATTTCAATCTCTGGTTTTATGCAGCACCCCAACTCACCTTTACCCTTAAGCAAGCATAAGTTGGTTTTCTAAATTTGAGACCCTGTTCTGTTCTGTAATTCAGTTCCTGTGTAGCCAAGTTTACATTCCGTGTATTACTGATATCTTATGATGTTTCTTTTTCTGTGTGACTTACTTCAGTTAGAATCATCATACCTGAATCCACTCATTGTGCTGCTAAGGGCCTGATGATACAGATTTCATTGCTGAGTGATATTGCTTTGTAAGTAAATACCAAAACTTCTTTATCCATTTTTCACTTTCTGCGATGTTGAACTTGTACTGTAAACGAGGTTCTTGTAAACAGAGCCGTTCCAAACTTTGGGGTGGCTGTGTCTTTTTGATTTTAGTTTCCCTAAGCTATAGGACCATAAGTGGCAGTGCCCTAGGCTCTGATGCTTTGTTTTTTAGATGTTTCAGGAAACACCATACACTTCTCCCAAGTGTCTGTTGGCAATTTACATCCCGCCCATCAGCATACCAAGGCTCCCAGTTCTCCATGGCCTGTCCTGCCTTTCTGGATTTTACACTTTTTTCAGATGGCCCTTTTGACCGGGGGGAAGTGAGACTTCATTGTAGTGCAGATTTCCTTTGCAAGCTTGCTTGGTTGGCCAAAAAGGGCGTATGCGTTTTTTCCTGAATATATTCAGGAAAAAACGCATACGCCCTTTTTGGCCAAGTGCATCATTGTGGACGTTCTGTCTCTTTTCCTATGCTTTCAATGCAATTCCAGTCTACCTCCTGAAATCGGTTTCCTGCAATTCTGCCCCGCTTTCAAGTCCTCTTGGCAGCCTTACTTCAGTCTATTTTTGGACGATAGCTGTCATTTATAACTCTGCAGGTTTGTGAATTACAGTGCCCCTGAGCTCCTTTCTTCAACTCGCTTTCTTGTGACCTGGCCGCAACACCGCAGGATGGCTTCAGGCCCTAATCTGGTTCCGGCCCGGCATGCTGAGCCTTTGGTTAATTCCTCTTCCTGGTGGGAAATGAGAGTTAAATTTGCCCGTCCTGACACCTCCAGCTAGCCTCTCATTGGTTCTCGCTATTCCTGTTCATCTTCCGCAGAAATTGCAAACCGGGCCAAACAGGAGGTTAAAGGCGCTGACTCTCCAAGTGGGGAGAGTGTTAGTAAAGCGTCTGGAATGTTGCACCCGAGTACCAGGGGAGGAAAACTGAGACATATTTGAACACGTCTCCCGTTCACATGGTTGATCATACTTGGGTTCCACATGCATGTTTTAGCTGAAGGAAGAATACCTTAAACCTGGAGAGTTAAGACCCATGTAATGGGTACCATGCAATATGACTTCAAAGGGTCTTCATTTGCTCACCGAACCTCTCCAATCCTATCACTGCTGCGTTTATGCCCCTGTACACATGCTTGATTCTCTTTCGGAGACATAGCAATCCATAGGTTTTAAGATACTTACTAGTCAGGTACATTCTTAGGTGTTTAATATGCGGTGTTGAGTCCATTTCGTTGAGCAAGGAGTAGCTCTTGTCTATACCATATTTGACTTAAGGAACTTTATCTGTGCTCATTTCAATCTCTGGTTTTATGCAGCACCCCAACTCACCTTTACCCTTAAGCAAGCATAAGTTGGTTTTCTAAATTTGAGACCCTGTTCTGTTCTGTAATTCAGTTCCTGTGTAGCCAAGTTTCCATTCCGTGTATTACTGATATCTTATGATGTTTCTTTTTCTGTGTGACTTACTTCAGTTAGAATCATCATACCTGAATCCACTCATTGTGCTGCTAAGGGCCTGATGACACAGATTTCATTGCTGAGTGATATTGCTTTGTAAGTAAATACCACAACTTCTTTATCCATTTTTCACTTTCTGCGATGTTGAACTTGTACTGTAAACGAGGTTCTTGTAAACAGAGGCGTCCCAAACTTTGGGGTGGCTGTGTCTTTTTGATTTTAATTTCCCTAAGCTATAGGACCATAAGTGGCAGTGCCCTAGGCTCTGTTGCTTTGTTTTTTAGATGTTTCAGGAAACACCATACACTTCTCCCAAGTGTCTGTTGGCAATTTACATCCCGCCCATCAGCATAACAAGGCTCCCAGTTCTCCATGGCCTGTACTGCCTTTCTGGATTTTACACTTTTTTCAGATGGCCCTTTTGACCGGGGGGAAGTGAGACTTCATTGTAGTGCAGATTTCCTTTGCAAGCTTGCTTGGTTGGCCAAAAAGGGCGTATGCGTTTTTTCCTGAATATATTCAGGAAAAAATGCATACGCCCTTTTTGGCCAAGTGCATCATTGTGGACGTTCTGCCTCTTTTCCTATGCTTTCAATGCAATTCCAGTCTACCTCCTGAAATCGGTTTCCTGCAATTCTGCCCCGCTTTCAAGTCCTCTTGGCAGCCTTACTTCAGTCTATTTTTGGACGATAGCTGTCATTTATAACTCTGCAGGTTTGTGAATTACAGTGCCCCTGAGCTCCTTTCTTCAACTCGCTTTCTTTTGAGCTGGCCGCAACACCGCAGGATGGCTTCAGGCCCTAATCTGGTTCCTGTACGGCATGCTGAGCCTTTGGTTATTTCCTCTTCCTTGTGGGAACTGAGAGTTAAATTTGCCCGTCCAGACACCTCCAGCTAGCCTCTCATTGGTTCTCGCTATTCCTGTTCATCTTCCGCAGAAATTGCAAACTGGGCCAAACAGGAGGTTAAAGGGACTGACTCTCCAAGTGGGGAGAGTGTTAGTAAAGCGTCTGGAATGTTGCACCCGAGTACAAGGGGAGGAAAACTGAGACATATTTGAACACGTCTCCCGTTCACATGGTTGATCATACTTGGGTTCCACATGCATGTTTTAGCTGAAGGAAGAATACCTTAAACCTGGAGAGTTGAGACCCGTGTAATGGGTACCATGCAATATGACTTCAAAGGGTCTTCATTTGCTCACCGAACCTCTCCAATCCTATCACTGCTGCGTTTATGCCCCTGTACACATGCTTGATTCACTTTCAGAGACATAGCAATCCATAGGTTTTAAGATACTTACTAGTCAGGTACATTCTTAGGCGTTTAATATGCGGTGTTGAGTCCATTTCGTTGAGCAAGGAGTAGCTCTTGTCTATTCCATATTTGACTTAAGGAACTTTATCTGTGCTCATTTCAATCTCCGGTTTTATGCAGCACCCTAACTCATCTTTACCCTTAAGCAAGCATAAGTTGGTTTTCTAAATTTGAGACCCTGTTCTGTTCTGTAATTCAGTTCCTGTGTAGCCACGTTTAGATTCCGTGTATTAGTGATATCTTATGATGTTTCTTTTTCTGTGTGACTTATTTCAGTTAGAATCATCGTACCTGAATCCACTCATTATGCTGCTACGGGCCTGATGACATAGATTTCATTGCTGAGTGATACTGCATTGTACGTAAGTACCACAAGTTCTTTATCCATTTTTCACTTTCTGCGATGTTGAACTTGTACTGTAAACGAGGTTCTTGTAAACAGAGCCGTTCCAAACTTTGGGGTGGCTGTGTCTTTTTGATTTTAATTTCCCTAAGCTATAGGACCATAAGTGGAAGTGCCCTAGGTTCTGTTGCTTTGTTTTTTAGATGTTTCAGGAAACACCATACACTTCTCCCCAGTGGTTGTTGGCAATTTACATCCCGCCCATCAGCATAACAAGGCTCCCAGTTCTTCATGGCCTGTCCTGCCTTTCTGGATTTTACACTTTTTTCAGATGGCCCTTTTGACCGGGGGGAAGTGAGACTTCATTGTAGTGCAGATTTCCTTTGCAAGCTTGCTTGGTTGGCCAAAAAGGGCGTATGCGTTTTTTCCTGAATATATTCAGGAAAAAAAGCATACGCCCTTTTTGGCCAAGTGCATCATTGTGGACGTTCTGCCTCTTTTCCTATGCTTTCAATGCAATTCCAATCTACCTCCTGAAATCGGTTTCCTGCAATTCTGCCCCGCTTTCAAGTCCTCTTGGCAGCCTTACTTCAGTCTATTTTTGGATGATAGCTGTCATTTATAACTCTGCAGGTTTGTGAATTACAGTGCCCCTGAGCTCCTTTCTTCAACTCGCTTTCTTGTGACCTGGCCGCAACACTGCAGGATGGCTTCAGGCCCTAATCTGGTTCCGGCCCAGCATGCTGAGCCTTTGGATAATTCCTCTTCCTGGTGGGAAATGAGAGTTAAATTTGTCCGTCCAGACACCTCCAGCTAGCCTCTCATTGGTTCTCGCTATTCCTGTTCATCTTCCGCAGAAATTGCAAACTGGGCCAAACAGGAGGTTAAAGGCCCTGACTCTCCAAGTGGGGAGAGTGTTAGTAAAGCGTCTGGAATGTTGCACCCGAGTACCAGGGGAGGAAAACTGAGACATATTTGAACACGTCTCCCGTTCACATGGTTGATCATACTTGGGTTCCACATGCATGTTTTAGCTGAAGGAAGAATACCTTAAACCTGGAGAGTTAAGACCCATGTAATGGGTACCATGCAATATGACTTCAAAGGGTCTTCATTTGCTCACCGAACCTCTCCAATCCTATCACTGCTGCGTTTATGCCCCTGTACACATGCTTGATTCTCTTTCAGAGACATAGCAATCCATAGGTTTTAAGATACTTACTAGTCAGGTACATTCTTAGGCGTTTAATATGCGGTGTTGAGTCCATTTCGTTGAGCAAGGAGTAGCTCTTGTCTATTCCATATTTGACTTAAGGAACTTTATCTGTGCTCATTTCAATCTCTGGTTTTATGCAGCACCCCAACTCACCTTTCCCCTTAAGCAAGCATAAGTTGGTTTTCTAAATTTGAGACCCTGTTCTGTTCTGTAATTCCGTTCCTGTGTAGCCAAGTTTACATTCCGTGTATTACTGATATCTTATGATGTTTCTTTTTCTGTGTGACTTACTTTAGTTAGAATCATCATACCTGAATCCACTCATTGTGCTGCTAAGGGCCTGATGACACAGATTTCATTGCTGAGTGATATTGCTTTGTAAGTAAATACCACAACTTCTTTATCCATTTTTCACTTTCTGCGATGTTGAACTTGTACTGTAAACGAGGTTCTTGTAAACAGAGGCGTCCCAAACTTTGGGGTGGCTGTGTCTTTTTGATTTTAATTTCCCTAAGCTATAGGACCATAAGTGGAAGTGCCCTAGGTTCTGTTGCTTTGTTTTTTAGATGTTTCAGGAAACACCATACACTTCTCCCGAGTGGTTGTTGGCAATTTACATCCCGCCCATCAGCATAACAAGGCTCCCAGTTCTCCATGGACTGTCCTGCCTTTCTGGATTTTACACTTTTTTCAGATGGCCCTTTTGACTGGGGGGAAGTGAGACTTCATTGTAGTGCAGATTTCCTTTGCAAGCTTGCTTGGTTGGCCAAAAAGGGCGTATGCGTTTTTTCCTGAATATATTCAGGAAAAAACGCATACGCCCTTTTTGGCCAAGTGCATCATTGTGGACGTTCTGCCTCTTTTCCTATGCTTTCAATGCAATTCCAGTCTACCTCCTGAAATCGGTTTCCTGCAATTCTGCCCCGCTTTCAAGTCCTCTTGGCAGCCTTACTTCAGTCTATTTTTGGACAATAGCTGTCATTTATAACTCTGCAGGTTTGTGAATTACAGTGCCCCTGAGCTCCTTTCTTCAACTTGCTTTCTTGTGACCTGGCCGCAACACCGCAGGATGGCTTCAGGCCCTAATCTGGTTCCGGCACGGCACGCTGAGCCTTTGGTTATTTCCTCTTCCTGGTGGGAAATGAGAGTTAAATTTGCCCGTCCAGACACCTCCAGCTAGTCTCTCATTGGTTCTCTCTATTCCTGTTCATCTTCCGCAGAAATTGCAAACTGGGCCATACAGGAGGTTAAAGGGACTGACTCTCCAAGTGGGGAGAGTGTTAGTAAAGCGTCTGGAATGTTGCACCCGAGTACCAGGGGAGGAAAACTGAGACATATTTGAACACGTCTCCCGATCACATGGTTGATCATACTCTAGGTTCCACATGCATGTTTTAGCTGAAGGAAGAATACCTTAAACCTGGGTAGTTGAAACCCGTGGAATGGGTACCATGCAATATGACTTCAAAGGGTCTTCATTTGCTCACCGAACCTCTCCAATCCTATCACTGCTGCATTTATGCCCCTGTACACATGTTTGATTCTCTTTCGGAGACATAGCAATCCATACGTTTTAAGATACTTACTAGTCAGGTACATTCTTATGCGTTTAATATGGGCTGTTGAGTCCATTTCGTTGAGCAAGGAGTAGCTCTTGTCTATTCCATATTTGGCTTAAGGAACTTTATCTGTGCTCATTTCAATCTCTGGTTTTATGCAGCACCCCAACTCACCTTTACCCTTAAGCAAGCATAAGTTGTTTTTCTAAATTTGAGACCCTGTTCTGTTCTGTAATTCAGTTCCTGTGTAGCCAAGTTTCCATTCCGTGTATTACTGATATCTTATGATGTTTCTTTTTCTGTGTGACTTATTTCAGTTAGAATCATCATACCTGAATCCACTCATTGTGCTTCTAAGGGCCTGATGACACAGATTTCATTGCTGAGTGATATTGCTTTGTAAGTAAATACCACAACTTCTTTATCCATTTTTCACTTTCTGCGATGTTGAACTTGTACTGTAAACGAGGTTCTTGTAAACAAAGCCGTTCCAAACTTTGGGGTGGCTGTGTCTTTTTGATTTTAATTTCCCAAAGCTATAGGACCATAAGTGGAAGTGCCCTAGGTTCTGTTGCTTTGTTTTTTCGATGTTTCAGGAAACACCATACACTTCTCCCGAGTGGTTGTTGGCAATTTACATCCCGCCCATCAGCATAACAAGGCTCCCAGTTCTTTATGGCCTGTTCTGCCTTTCTGGATTTTACACTTTTTTCAGATGGCCCTTTTGACCGGGGGGAAGTGAGACTTCATTGTAGTGCAGATTTCCTTTGCAAGCTTGCTTGGTTGGCCAAAAAGGGCGTATGCGTTTTTTCCTGAATATATTCAGGAAAAAACGCATACGCCCTTTTTGGCCAAGTGCATCATTGTGGACGTTCTGCCTCTTTTCCTATGCTTTCAATGCAATTCCAGTCTACCTCCTGAAATCGGTTTCCTGCAATTCTGCCCCGCTTTCAAGTCCTCTTGGCAGCCTTACTTCAGTCTATTTTTGGACGATAGCTGTCATTTATAACTCTGCAGGTTTGTGAATTACAGTGCCCCTGAGCTCCTTTCTTCAACTCGCTTTCTTGTGACCTGGCCGCAACACCGCAGGATGGCTTCAGGCCCTAATCTGGTTCCGGCACGGCATGCTGAGCCTTTGGTTATTTCCTCTTCCTGGTGGGAAATGAGAGTTAAATTTGCCCGTCCAGACACCTCCAGCTAGTCTCTCATTGGTTCTCGCTATTCCTGTTCATCTTCCGCAGAAATTGCAAAATTGGTTAAACAGGAGGTTAAAGGCGCTGACTCTCCAAGTGGGGAGAGTGTTAGTAAAGCGTCTGGAATGTTGCACCCGAGTACCAGGGGAGGAAAACTGAGACATATTTGAACACGTCTCCCGTTCACATGGTTGATCATACTTGGGTTCCACATGCATGTTTTAGCTGAAGGAAGAATACCTTAAACATGGAGAGTTGAGACCTGTGCAATGGGTACCATGCAATATGACTTCAAAGGGTCTTCATTTGCTCACCGAACCTCTCCAATCCTATCACTGCTGCGTTTATGCCCCTGTACACATGCTTGATTGTCTTTCGGAGACATAGCAATCCATAGGTTTTAAGATACTTACTAGTCAGGTACATTCTTAGGCGTTTAATATGCGGTGTTGAGTCCATTTCGTTGAGCAAGGAGTAGCTCTTGTCTATTCCATATTTGACTTAAGGAACTTTATCTGTGCTCATTTCAATCTCTGGTTTTATGCAGCACCCCAACTCACCTTTACCCTTAAGCAAGCATAAGTTGGTTTTCTAAACTTGAGACCCTGTTCTGTTCTGTAATTCCGTTCCTGTGTAGCCAAGTTTACATTCCGTGTATTACTGATATCTTATGATGTTTCTTTTTCTGTGTGACTTACTTCAGTTAGAATCATCATACCTGAATCCACTCATTCTGCTGCTAAGGGCCTGATGACACAGATTTCATTGCTGAGTGATATTGCTTTGTAAGTAAATACCACAACTTCTTTATCCATTTTTCACTTTCTGCGATGTTGAACTTGTACAGTAAACAAGGTTCTTGTAAACAGAGCCCTTCCAAACTTTGGGGTGGCTGTGTCTTTTTGATTTTAATTTCCCTAAGCTATAGGACCATAAGTGGCAGTGCCCTAGGCTCTGTTGCTTTGTTTTTTAGATGTTTCAGGAAACACCATACACTTCTCCCAAGTGTCTGTTGGCAATTTACATCCCGCCCATCAGCATAACAAGGCTCCCAGTTCTCCATGGCCTGTCCTGCCTTTCTGGATTTTACACTTTTTTCAGATGGCCCTTTTGACCGGGGGGAAGTGAGACTTCATTGTAGTGCAGATTTCCTTTGCAAGCTTGCTTGGTTGGCCAAAAAGGGCGTATGCGTTTTTTCCTGAATATATTCAGGAAAAAACGCATACGCCCTTTTTGGCCAAGTGCATCATTGTGGACGTTCTGCCTCTTTTCCTATGCTTTCAATGCAATTCCAGTCTACCTCCTGAAATCGGTTTCCTGCAATTCTGCCCCGCTTTCAAGTCCTCTTGGCAGCCTTACTTCAGTCTATTTTTGGACGATAGCTGTCATTTATAACTCTGCAGGTTTGTGAATTACAGTGCCCCTGAGCTCCTTTCTTCAACTTGCTTTCTTGTGACCTGGCCGCAACACCGCAGGATGGCTTCAGGCCCTAATCTGGTTCCGGCACGGCACACTGAGCCTTTGGTTATTTCCTCTTCCTGGTGGGAAATGAGAGTTAAATTTGCCCGTCCAGACACCTCCAGCTAGTCTCTCATTGGTTCTCGCTATTCCTGTTCATCTTCCGCAGAAATTGCAAACTGTGCCAAACAGGAGGTTAAAGGCGCTGACTCTCCAAGTGGGGAGAGTGTTAGTAAAGCGTCTGGAATGTTGCACCCGAGTACCAGGGGAGGAAAACTGAGACATATTTGAACACGTCTCCTGTTCACATGGTTGATCATACTTGGGTTCCACATGCATGTTTTAGCTGAAGGAAGAATACCTAAAACCTGCGTAGTTGAAACCCGTGGAATGGGTACCATGCAATATGACTTCAAAGGGTCTTCATTTGCTCACCGAACCTCTCCAATCCTATCACTGCTGCGTTTATGCCCCTGTACACATGCTTGATTCTCTTTCGGAGACATAGCAATCTATAGCTTTTAAGATACTTACTAGTCAGGTACATTCTTAGGCGTTTAATATGCGGTGTTGAGTCCATTTCGTTCAGCAAGGAGTAGCTCTTGTCTATTCCATATTTGGCCTCAGGAACTTTATCTGTGCTCATTTCAATCTCTGGTTTTATGCAGCACCCCAACTCACCTTTACCCTTAAGCAAGCATAAGTTGGTTTTCTAAATTTGAGACCCTGTTCTGTTCTGTAATTCAGTTCCTGTGTAGCCAAGTTTACATTCCGTGTACTACTGATATCTTATGATGTTTCTTTTTCTGTGTGACTTATTTCAGTTAGAATCATCATACCTGAATCCACTCATTGTGCTGCTAAGGGCCTGATGACACAGATTTCATTGCTGAGTGATATTGCTTTGTAAGTAAATACCACAACTTCTTTATCCATTTTTCACTTTCTGCGACGTTGAACTTGTACTGTAAACGAGGTTCTTGTAAACAGAGCCGTTCCAAACTTTGGGGTGGCTGTGTCTTTTTGATTTTAATTTCCCTAAGCTATAGGACCATAAGTGGAAGTGCCCTAGGTTCTGTTGCTTTGTTTTTTACATGTTTCAGGAAACACCATACACTTCTCCCGAGTGGTTGTTGGCAATTTACATCCCGCCCATCAGCATAACAAGGCTCCCAGTTCTCCATGGCCTGTTGCCTTTCTGGATTTTACACTTTTTTCAGATGGCCCTTTTGACCGGGGGGAAGTGAGACTTCATTGTAGTGCAGATTTCCTTTGCAAGCTTGCTTGGTTGGCCAAAAAGGGCGTATGCGTTTTTTCCTGAATATATTCAGGAAAAAACGCATACGCCCTTTTTGGCCAAGTGCATCATTGTGGACGTTCTGCCTCTTTTCCTATGCTTTCAATGCAATTCCAGTCTACCTCCTGAAATCGGTTTCCTGCAATTCTGCCCCGCTTTCAAGTCCTCTTGGCAGCCTTACTTCAGTCTATTTTTGGACGATAGCTGTCATTTATAACTCTGCAGGTTTGTGAATTACAGTGCCCCTGAGCTCCTTTCTTCAACTCGCTTTCTTGTGACCTGGCCGCAACACCGCAGGATGGCTTCAGGCCCTAATCTGGTTCCGGTACGGCACGCTGAGCCTTTGGTTATTTCCTCTTCCTGTTGGGAAATGAGAGTTAAATTTGCCCGTCCAGACACCTCCAGCTAGCCTCTCATTGGTTCTCGCTATTCCTGTTCATCTTCCGCAGAAATTGCAAACTGTGCCAAACAGGAGGTTAAAGGCGCTGACTCTCCAAGTGGCGAGAGTGTTAGTAAAGCGTCTGGAATGTTGCACCCGAGTACCAGGGGAGGAAAACTGAGACATATTTGAACACGTCTCCCGATCACATGGTTGATCATACTCTGGGTTCCACATGCATGTTTTAGCTGAAGGAAGAATACCTAAAATCTGGGTCGTTGAAACCCGTGGAATGGGTACCATGCAATATGACTTCAAAGGGTCTTCATTTGCTCACTGAACCTCTCCAATCCTATCACTGCTGCGTTTATGCCCCTGTACACATGCTTGATTCTCTTTCGGAGACATAGCAATCCATAGGTTTTAAGATACTTACTAGTCAGGTCCATTCTTAGGCGTTTAATATGCGGTGTTGAGTCCATTTCGTTGAGCAAGGAGTAGCTCTTGTCTCTTCCATATTTGGCTTAAGGAACTTTATCTGTGCTCATTTCAATCTCTGGTTTTATGCAGCAACCCAACTCACCTTTCCCCTTAAGCAAGCATAAGTTGGTTTTCTAAATTTGAGAACCTGTTCTGTTTTGGAATTCAGTTCCTGTGTAGCCAAGTTTACATTCCGTGTATTAGTGATATCTTATGATGTTTCTTTTTCTGTGTGACTTATTTCAGTTAGAATCATCGTACCTGAATCTACTCATTATGCTGCTACGGGCCTGATGACATAGATTTCATTGCTGAGTGATACTGCATTGTACGTAAGTACCACAAGTTCTTTATCCATTTTTCACTTTCTGCGATGTTGAACTTGTACTGTAAACGAGGTTCTTGTAAACAGAGCCGTTCCAAACTTTGGGGTGGCTGTGTCTTTTTGATTTTAATTTCCCTAAGCTATAGGACCATAAGTGGCAGTGCCCTAGGCTCTGTTGCTTTGTTTTTTAGATGTTTCAGGAAACACCATACACTTCTCCCAAGTGTCTGTTGGCAATTTACATCCCGACAATCAGCATAACAAGGCTCCCAGTTCTCAATGGCCTGTTGCCTTTCTGGATTTTACACTTTTTTCAGATGGCCCTTTTGACCGGGGGGAAGTGAGACTTCATTGTAGTGCAGATTTCCTTTGCAAGCTTGCTTGGTTGGCCAAAAAGGGCATATGCGTTTTTTCCTGAATATATTCAGGTAAAAACGCATACGCCCTTTTTGGCCAAGTGCATCATTGTGGACGTTCTGCCTCTTTTCCTATGCTTTCAATGCAATTCCAGTCTACCTCCTGAAATCGGTTTCCTGCAATTGTGCCCCGCTTTCAAGTCCTCTTGGCAGCCTTACTTCAGTCTATTTTTGGACGATAGCTGTCATTTATAACTCTGCAGGTTTGTGAATTACAGTGCCCCTGAGCTCCTTTCTTCAACTCGCTTTCTTGTGACCTGGCCGCAACACCGCAGGATGGCTTCAGACCCTAATCTGGTTCTGGCACGGCACGCTCAGCCTTTGGTTAATTCCTCTTCCTGGTGGGAAATGAGAGTTAAATTTGCCCGTCCAGACACCTCCAGCTAGTCTCTCATTGGTTCTCGCTATTCCTGTTCATCTTCCGCAGAAATTGCAAACTGGGCCAAACAGGAGGTTAAAGGGACTGACTCTCCAAATGGGGAGAGTGTTAGTAAAGCGTCTGGAATGTTGCACCCGAGTACCAGGGGAGGAAAACTGAGACATATTTGAACACGTCTCCCGATCACATGGTTGATCATACTCTAGGTTCCACATGCATGTTTTAGCTGAAGGAAGAATACCTTAAACCTGGGTAGTTGAAACCCGTGGAATGGGTACCATGCAATATGACTTCAAAGGGTCTTCATTTGCTCACCGAACCTCTCCAATCCTATCACTGCTGCGTTTATGCCCCTGTACACATGCTTGATTCTCTTTCGGAGACATAGCAATCTATAGGTTTTAAGATACTTACTAGTCAGGTACATTCTTAGGCGTTTAATATGCGGTGTTGAGTCCATTTCGTTGAGCAAGGAGTAGCTCTTGTCTATTCCATATTTGGCTTAAGGAACTTTATCTGTGCTCATTTCAATCTCTGGTTTTATGCAGCACCCCAACTCACCTTTACCCTTAAGCAAGCATAAGTTGGTTTTCTAAATTTGAGACCCTGTTCTGTTCTGTAATTCAGTTCCTGTGTAGCCAAGTTTACATTCCGTGTATTACTGATATCTTATGATGTTTCTTTTTCTGTGTGACTTACTTCAGTTAGAATCATCATACCTGAATCCACTCATTGTGCTGCTAAGGGCCTGATGACACAGATTTCATTGCTGAGTGATATTGCTTTGTAAGTAAATACCACAACTTCTTTATCCATTTTTCACTTTCTGCGATGTTGAACTTGTACTGTAAACGAGGTTCTTGTAAACAGAGGCGTCCCAAACTTTGGGGTGGCTGTGTCTTTTTGATTTTAATTTCCCTAAGCTATAGGACCATAAGTGGCAGTGCCCTAGGCTCTGTTGCTTTGTTTTTTAGATGTTTCAAGAAACACCATACACTTCTCCCGAGTGTCTGTTGGCAATTTACATCCCGCCCATCAGCATAACAAGGCTCCCAGTTCTCCATGGCCTGTCCTGCCTTTCTGGATTTTACACTTTTTTCAGATGGCCCTTTTGACCGGGGGGAAGTGAGACTTCATTGTAGTGCAGATTTCCTTTGCAAGCTTGCTTGGTTGGCCAAAAAGGGCGTATGCGTTTTTTCCTGAATATATTCAGGAAGAAACGCATACGCCCTTTTTGGCCAAGTGCATCATTGTGGACGTTCTGCCTCTTTTCCTATGCTTTCAATGCAATTCCAGTCTACCTCCTGAAATCGGTTTCCCGCAATTCTGCCCCGCTTTCAAGTCCTCTTGGCAGCCTTACTTCAGTCTATTTTTGGACGATAGCTGTCATTTATAACTCTACAGGTTTGTGAATTACAGTGCCCCTGAGCTCCTTTCTTCAACTCGCTTTCTTGTGACCTGGCCGCAACACCGCAGGATGGCTTCAGGCCCTAATCTGGTTCCGGCCCGGCATGCTGAGCCTTTGGATAATTCCTCTTCCTGGTGGGAAATGAGAGTTAAATTTGCCCGTCCAGACACCTCCAGCTAGCCTCTCATTGGTTCTCACTATTCCTGTTCATCTTCCGCAGAAATTGCAAACTGGGCCAAACAGGAGGTTAAAGGGACTGACTCTCCAAGTGGGGAGAGTGTTAGTAAAGCGTCTGGAATGTTGCACCCGAGTACCAGGGGAGGAAAACTGAGACATATTTGAACACGTCTCCCGATCACATGGTTGATCATATTCTAGGTTCCACATGCATGTTTTAGCTGAAGGGAGAATACCTTAAACCTGGAGAGTTAAGACCCGTGTAATGGGTGCCATGCAATATGACTTCAAAGGGTCTTCATTTGCTCACCGAACCTCTCCAATCCTATCACTTCTGCATTTATGCCCCTGTACACATGCTTGATTCTCTTTCGGAGACATAGCAATCCATAGGTTTTAAGATACTTACTAGTCAGGTACATTCTTAGGCGTTTAATATGCGGTGTTGAGTCCATTTCGTTGAGCAAGGAGTAGCTCTTGTCTATTCCATATTTGACTTAAGGATCTTTATCTGTGCTCATTTAAATCTCTGGTTTTATGCAGCACCCCAACTCACCTTTACCCTTAAGCAAGCATAAGTTGGTTTTCTAAATTTGAGAACCTGTTCTGTTCTGTAATTCAGTTCCTGTGTAGCCAAGTTTACATTCCGTGTATTAGTGATATCTTATGATGTTTCTTTTTCTGTGTGACTTATTTCAGTTAGAATCATCGTACCTGAATCCACTCATTATGCTGCTACGGGCCTGATGACATAGATTTCATTCCTGAGTGATACTGCATTTTACGTAAGTACCACATGTTCTTTATCCATTTTTCACTTTCTGCGATGTTGAACTTGTACTGTAAACGAGGTTCTTGTAAACAGAGCCATTCCAAACTTTGGGGTGGCTGTGTCTTTTTGATTTTAATTTCCCTAAGCTATAGGACCATAAGTGGAAGTGCCCTAGGCTCTGTTGCTTTGTTTTTTAGATGTTTCAGGAAACACCATACACTTCTCCCGAGTGGTTGTTGGCAATTTACATCCGGCCCATCAGCATAACAAGGCTCCCAGTTCTCCATGGCCTGTCCTGCCTTTCTGGATTTTACACTTTTTTCAGATGGCCCTTTTGACCGGTGGGAAGTGAGACTTCATTGTAGTGCAGATTTCCTTTGCAAGCTTGCTTGGTTGGCCAAAAAGGGCGTATGCGTTTTTTCCTGAATATATTCAGGAAAAAACGCATACGCCCTTTTTGGCCAAGTGCATCATTGTGGACGTTCTGCCTCTTTTCCTATGCTTTCAATGCAATTCCAGTCTACCTCCTGAAATCGGTTTCCTGCAATTCTGCCCCGCTTTCAAGTCCTCTTGGCAGCCTTACTTCAGTGTATTTTTGGACGATAGCTGTCATTTATAACTCTGCAGGTTTGTGAATTACAGTGCCCCTGAGCTCCTTTCTTCAACTCGCTTTCTTTTGAGCTGGCCGCAACACCGCAGGATGGCTTCAGGCCCTAATCTGGTTCCGGTACGGCACGCTGAGCCTTTGGTTATTTCCTTTTCCTGGTGGGAAATGAGAGTTAAATTTGCCCGTCCAGACACCTCCAGCTAGTCTCTCATTGGTTCTCGCTATTCCTGTTCATCTTCCGCAGAAATTGCAAACTGGCCCAAACAGGAAGTTAAAGGCGCTGATTCTCCAAGTGGGGAGAGTGTTAGTAAAGCGTCTGGAATGTTGCACCCGAGTACAAGGGGAGGAAAACTGAGACATATTTGAACACGTCTCCCGTTCACATGGTTGATCATACTTGGGTTCCACATGCATGTTTTAGCTGAAGGAAGAATACCTTAAACCTGGATAGTTGAGACCCGTGTAATGGGTACCATGCAATATGACTTCAAAGGGTCTTCATTTGCTCACCGAACCTCTCCAATCCTATCACTGCTGCGTTTATGCCCCTGTACACATGCTTGATTCTCTTTCAGAGACATAGCAATCCATAGGTTTTAAGATACTTACTAGTCAGGTACATTCTTAGGCGTTTAATATGCGGTGTTGAGTCCATTTCGTTGAGCAAGGAGTAGCTCTTGTCTATTCCATATTTGACTTAAGGAACTTTATCTGTGCTCATTTCAATCTCCGGTTTTATGCAGCACCCTAACTCATCTTTACCCTTAAGCAAGCATAAGTTGGTTTTCTAAATTTGAGACCCTGTTCTGTTCTGTAATTCAGTTCCTTTGTAGCCACGTTTAGATTCCGTGTATTAGTGATATCTTATGATGTTTCTTTTTCTGTGTGACTTATTTCAGTTAGAATCATCGTACCTGAATCCACTCATTATGCTGCTACGGGCCTGATGACATAGATTTCATTGCTGAGTGATACTGCATTGTACGTAAGTACCACAAGTTCTTTATCCATTTTTCACTTTCTGCGATGTTGAACTTGTACTGTAAACGAGGTTCTTGTAAACAGAGCCGTTCCAAACTTTGGGGTGGCTGTGTCTTTTTGATTTTAATTTCCCTAAGCTATAGGACCATAAGTGGAAGTGCCCTAGGTTCTGTTGCTTTGTTTTTTAGATGTTTCAGGAAACACCATACACTTCTCCCCAGTGGTTGTTGGCAATTTACATCCCGCCCATCAGCATAACAAGGCTCCCAGTTCTCCATGGCCTGTCCTGCCTTTCTGGATTTTACACTTTTTTCAGATGGCCCTTTTGACCGGGGGGAAGTGAGACTTCATTGTAGTGCAGATTTCCTTTGCAAGCTTGCTTGGTTGGCCAAAAAGGGCGTATGCGTTTTTTCCTGAATATATTCAGGAAAAAAAGCATACGCCCTTTTTGGCCAAGTGCATCATTGTGGACGTTCTGCCTCTTTTCCTATGCTTTCAATGCAATTCCAATCTACCTCCTGAAATCGGTTTCCTGCAATTCTGCCCCGCTTTCAAGTCCTCTTGGCAGCCTTACTTCAGTCTATTTTTGGATGATAGCTGTCATTTATAACTCTGCAGGTTTGTGAATTACAGTGCCCCTGAGCTCCTTTCTTCAACTCGCTTTCTTGTGACCTGGCCGCAACACTGCAGGATGGCTTCAGGCCCTAATCTGGTTCCGGCCCAGCATGCTGAGCCTTTGGATAATTCCTCTTCCTGGTGGGAAATGAGAGTTAAATTTGTCCGTCCAGACACCTCCAGCTAGCCTCTCATTGGTTCTCGCTATTCCTGTTCATCTTCCGCAGAAATTGCAAACTGGGCCAAACAGGAGGTTAAAGGCCCTGACTCTCCAAGTGGGGAGAGTGTTAGTAAAGCGTCTGGAATGTTGCACCCGAGTACCAGGGGAGGAAAACTGAGACATATTTGAACACGTCTCCCGTTCACATGGTTGATCATACTTGGGTTCCACATGCATGTTTTAGCTGAAGGAAGAATACCTTAAACCTGGAGAGTTAAGACCCATGTAATGGGTACCATGCAATATGACTTCAAAGGGTCTTCATTTGCTCACCGAACCTCTCCAATCCTATCACTGCTGCGTTTATGCCCCTGTACACATGCTTGATTCTCTTTCAGAGACATAGCAATCCATAGGTTTTAAGATACTTACTAGTCAGGTACATTCTTAGGCGTTTAATATGCGGTGTTGAGTCCATTTCGTTGAGCAAGGAGTAGCTCTTGTCTATTCCATATTTGACTTAAGGAACTTTATCTGTGCTCATTTCAATCTCTGGTTTTATGCAGCACCCCAACTCACCTTTCCCCTTAAGCAAGCATAAGTTGGTTTTCTAAATTTGAGACCCTGTTCTGTTCTGTAATTCAGTTCCTGTGTAGCCAAGTTTACATTCCGTGTATTACTGATATCTTATGATGTTTCTTTTTCTGTGTGACTTACTTTAGTTAGAATCATCATACCTGAATCCACTCATTGTGCTGCTAAGGGCCTGATGACACAGATTTCATTGCTGAGTGATATTGCTTTGTAAGTAAATACCACAACTTCTTTATCCATTTTTCACTTTCTGCGATGTTGAACTTGTACTGTAAACGAGGTTCTTGTAAACAGAGGCGTCCCAAACTTTGGGGTGGCTGTGTCTTTTTGATTTTAATTTCCCTAAGCTATAGGACCATAAGTGGAAGTGCCCTAGGTTCTGTTGCTTTGTTTTTTAGATGTTTCAGGAAACACCATACACTTCTCCCGAGTGGTTGTTGGCAATTTACATCCCGCCCATCAGCATAACAAGGCTCCCAGTTCTCCATGGACTGTCCTGCCTTTCTGGATTTTACACTTTTTTCAGATGGCCCTTTTGACTGGGGGGAAGTGAGACTTCATTGTAGTGCAGATTTCCTTTGCAAGCTTGCTTGGTTGGCCAAAAAGGGCGTATGCGTTTTTTCCTGAATATATTCAGGAAAAAACGCATACGCCCTTTTTGGCCAAGTGCATCATTGTGGACGTTCTGCCTCTTTTCCTATGCTTTCAATGCAATTCCAGTCTACCTCCTGAAATCGGTTTCCTGCAATTCTGCCTCGCTTTCAAGTCCTCTTGGCAGCCTTACTTCAGTCTATGTTTGGACGATAGCTGTCATTTATAACTCTGCCGGTTTGTGAATTACAGTGCCCCTGAGCTCCTTTCTTCAACTCGCTTTCTTGTGACCTGGCCGCAACACCGCAGGATGGCTTCAGGCCCTAATCTGGTTCCGGCACGGCACGCTGAGCCTTTGGTTATTTCCTTTTCCTGGTGGGAAATGAGAGTTAAATTTGCCCGTCCAGACACCTCCAGCTAGCCTCTCATTGGTTCTCGCTATTCCTGTTCATCTTCCGCAGAAATTGCAAACTGGGCCAAACAGGAGGTTAAAGGCGCTGACTCTCCAAGTGGGGAGAGTGTTAGTAAAGCGTCTGGAATGTTGCACCCGAGTACCAGGGGAGGAAAACTGAGACATATTTGAACACGTCTCCCGTTCACATGGTTGATCATACTTGGGTTCCACATGCATGTTTTAGCTGAAGGAAGAATACCTAAACCTGGAGAGTTGAGACCCGTGTAATGGGTACCATGCAATATGACTTCAAAGGGTCTTCATTTGCTCACCGAACCTCTCCAATCGTATCACTACTGCGTTTATGCCCCTGTACACATACTTGATTCTCTTTTGGAGACATAGCAATCCATAGGTTTTACGATAATTACTAGTCAGGTACATTCTTAGGCGTTTAATATGCGGTGTTGAGTCCATTTCGTTGAGCAAGGAGTAGCTCTTGTCTATTCCATATTTGACTTAAGGAACTTTATCTGTGCTCATTTCAATCTCTGGTTTTATGCAGCACCCCAACTCACCTTTACCCTTAAGCAAGCATAAGTTGGTTTTCTAAATTTGAGACCCTGTTCTGTTCTGTAATTCAGTTCCTGTGTAGCCAAGTTTAGATTCCGTGTATTAGTGATATCTTATGATGTTTCTTTTTCTGTGTGACTTATTTCAGTTAGAATCATCGTACCTGAATCCACTCATTATGCTGCTACGGGCCTGATGACATAGATTTCATTGCTGAGTGATACTGCATTGCACGTAAGTACCACAAGTTCTTTATCCATTTTTCACTTTCTACGATGTTGAAATTGTACTGTAAACGAGGTTCTTGTAAACAAAGCCGTTCCAAACTTTGGGGTGGCTGTGTCTTTTTGATTTTAATTTCCCTAAGCTATAGGACCATAAGTGGAAGTGCCCTAGGTTCTGTTGCTTTGTTTTTTAGATGTTTCAGGAAACACCATACGCTTCTCCCCAGTGGTTGTTGGCAATTTACATCCCGCCCATCAGCATAACAAGACTCCCAGTTCTCCATGGCCTGTCCTGCCTTTCTGGATTTTACACTTTTTTCAGATGGCCCTTTTGACCGGGGGGAAGTGAGACTTCATTGTAGTGCAGATTTCCTTTGCAAGCTTGCTTGGTTGGCCAAAAAGGGCGTATGCGTTTTTTCCTGAATATATTCAGGAAAAAACGCATACGCCCTTTTTGGCCAAGTGCATCATTGTGGACGTTCTGCCTCTTTTCCTATGCTTTCAATGCAATTCCAGTCTACCTCCTGAAATCGGTTTCCTGCAATTCTGCCCCGCTTTCAAGTCCTCTTGGCAGCCTTACTTCAGTCTATTTTTGGATGATAGCTGTCATTTATAACTCTGCAGGTTTGTGAATTACAGTGCCCCTGAGCTCCTTTCTTCAACTCGCTTTCTTGTGACCTGGCCGCAACACCGCAGGATGGCTTCAGGCCCTAATCTGGTTCCGGCCCGGCATGCTGAGCCTTTGGATAATTCCTCTTCCTGGTGGGAAATGAGAGTTAAATTTGCCCGTCCAGACACCTCCAGCTAGCCTCTCATTGGTTCTCGCTATTCCTGTTCATCTTCCGCAGAAATTGCAAACTGGGCCAAACAGGAGGTTAAAGGCCCTGACTCTCCAAGTGGGGAGAGTGTTAGTAAAGCGTCTGGTATGTTGCACCCGAGTACCAGGGGAGGAAAACTGAGACATATTTAAACACGTCTCCCGTTCACATGGTTGATCATACTTGGGTTCCACATGCATGTTTTAGCTGAAGGAAGAATACCTTAAACCTGGAGAGTTAAGACCCATGAAATGGGTACCATGCAATATGACTTCAAAGGGTCTTCATTTGCTCACCGAACCTCTCCAATCCTATCACTGCTGCGTTTATGCCCCTGTACACATGCTTGATTCTCTTTCGGAGACATAGCAATCCATAGGTTTTAAGATACTTACTAGTCAGGTACATTCTTAGGCGTTTAATATGCGGTGTTGAGTCCATTTCGTTGAGCAAGGAGTAGCTCTTGTCTATTCCATATTTGACTTAAGGAACTTTATCTGTGCTCATTTCAATCTCTGGTTTTATGCAGCACCCCAACTCACCTTTCCCCTTAAGCAAGCATAAGTTGGTTTTCTAAATTTGAGACCCTGTTCTGTTCTGTAATTCAGTTCCTGTGTAGCCAAGTTTACATTCCGTGTATTACTGATATCTTATGATGTTTCTTTTTCTGTGTGACTTACTTTAGTTAGAATCATCATACCTGAATCCACTCATTGTGCTGCTAAGGGCCTGATGACACAGATTTCATTGCTGAGTGATATTGCTTTGTAAGTAAATACCACAACTTCTTTATCCATTTTTCACTTTCTGCGATGTTGAACTTGTACTGTAAACGAGGTTCTTGTAAACAGAGGCGTCCCAAACTTTGGGGTGGCTGTGTCTTTTTGATTTTAATTTCCCTAAGCTATAGGACCATAAGTGGAAGTGCCCTAGGTTCTGTTGCTTTGTTTTTTAGATGTTTCAGGAAACACCATACACTTCTCCCGAGTGGTTGTTGGCAATTTACATCTCGCCCATCAGCATAACAAGGCTCCCAGTTCTCCATGGACTGTCCTGCCTTTCTGGATTTTACACTTTTTTCAGATGGCCCTTTTGACTGGGGGGAAGTGAGACTTCATTGTAGTGCAGATTTCCTTTGCAAGCTTGCTTGGTTGGCCAAAAAGGGCGTATGCGTTTTTTCCTGAATATATTCAGGAAAAAACGCATACGCCCTTTTTGGCCAAGTGCATCATTGTGGACGTTCTGCCTCTTTTCCTATGCTTTCAATGCAATTCCAGTCTACCTCCTGAAATCGGTTTCCTGCAATTCTGCCTCGCTTTCAAGTCCTCTTGGCAGCCTTACTTCAGTCTATGTTTGGACGATAGCTGTCATTTATAACTCTGCCGGTTTGTGAATTACAGTGCCCCTGAGCTCCTTTCTTCAACTCGCTTTCTTGTGACCTGGCCGCAACACCGCAGGATGGCTTCAGGCCCTAATCTGGTTCCGGCACGGCACGCTGAGCCTTTGGTTATTTCCTTTTCCTGGTGGGAAATGAGAGTTAAATTTGCCCGTCCAGACACCTCCAGCTAGCCTCTCATTGGTTCTCGCTATTCCTGTTCATCTTCCGCAGAAATTGCAAACTGGGCCAAACAGGAGGTTAAAGGCGCTGACTCTCCAAGTGGGGAGAGTGTTAGTAAAGCGTCTGGAATGTTGCACCCGAGTACCAGGGGAGGAAAACTGAGACATATTTGAACACGTCTCTCGATCACATGGTTGATCATACTCTGGGTTCCACATGCATGTTTTAGCTGAAGGAAGAATACCTAAAACCTGGGTAGTTGAAACCCGTGGAATGGGTACCATGCAATATGACTTCAAAGGGTCTTCATTTGCTCACCGAACCTCTCCAATCCTATCACTGCTGCGTTTATGCCCCAGTACACACGCTTGATTCTCTTTCGGAGACATAGCAATCCATAGGTTTTAAGATACTTACTAGTCAGGTACATTCTTAGGCGTTTAATATGCGGTGTTGAGTCCATTTCGTTGAGCAAGGAGTAGCTTTTGTCTATTCCATATTTGGCTTAAGGAACTTTATCTGTGCTCACTTCAATCTCTGGTTTTATGCAGCAACCCAACTCAACTTTCCCCTTAAGCAAGCATAAGTTGGTTTTCTAAATTTGAGAACCTGTTCTGTTTTGGAATTCAGTTCCTGTGTAGCCAAGTTTACATTCCGTGTATTAGTGATATCTTATGATGTTTCTTTTTCTGTGTGACTTATTTCAGTTAGAATCATCGTACCTGAATCTACTCATTATGCTGCTACGGGCCTGATGACATAGATTTCATTGCTGAGTGATACTGCATTGTACGTAAGTACCACAAGTTCTTTAACCATTTTTCACTTTCTGCGATGTTGAACTTGTACTGTAAACGAGGTTCTTGTAAACAGAGCCATTCCAAACTTTGGGGTGGCTGTGTCTTTTTGATTTTAATTTCCCTAAGCTATAGGACCATAAGTGGAAGTGCCCTAGGCTCTGTTGCTTTGTTTTTTAGATGTTTCAGGAAACACCATACACTTCTCCCGAGTGGTTGTTGGCAATTTACATCCCGCCCATCAGCATAACAAGGCTCCCAGTTCTCCATGGCCTGTTGCCTTTCTGGATTTTACACTTTTTTCAGATGGCCCTTTTGACTGGGTGGAAGTGAGACGTCATTGTAGTGCAGATTTCCTTTGCAAGCTTGCTTGGTTGGCCAAAAGGGGCGTATGCGTTTTTTCCTGAATATATTCAGGAAAAAACGCATATGCCCTTTTTGGCCAAGTGCATCATTGTGGACGTTCTGCCTCTTTTCCTATGCTTTCAATGCAATTCCAGTCTACCTCCTGAAATTGGTTTCCTGCAATTCTGCCCCGCTTTCAAGTCCTCTTGGCAGCCTTACTTCAGTCTATTTTTGGACGATAGCTGTCATTTATAACTCTGCAGGTTTGTGAATTACAGTGCCCCTGAGCTCCTTTCTTCAACTCGCTTTCTTGTGACCTGGCCGCAACACCGCAGGATGGCTTCAGGCCCTAATCTGGTTCCGGCCCGGCATGCTGAGCCTTTGGTTAATTCCTCTTCCTGGTGGGAAATGAGAGTTAAATTTGCCCGTCCAGACACCTCCAGCTAGCCTCTCATTGGTTCTCGCTATTCCTGTTCATCTTCCGCAGAAATTGCAAACTGGGCCAAACAGGAGATTAAAGGCGCTGCCTCTCCAAGTGGGGAGAGTGTTAGTAAAGCGTCTGGAATGTTGCACCCGAGTACCAGGGGAGGAAAACTGAGACATATTTGAACACGTCTCCCGATCACATGGTTGATCATACTCTGGGTTCCACATGCATGTTTTAGCTGAAGGAAGAATACCTAAAACCTGGGTAGTTGAAACCCGAAGAATGGGTACCATGCAATATGACTTCAAAGGGTTTTCATTTGCCCACCGAACCTCTCCAATCCTATCACTGCTGCGTTTATGCCCCTGTACACATGCTTGATTCTCTTTCGGAGAGATAGCAATCCATAGGTTTTAAGATACTTACTAGTCAGGTACATTCTTAGGCGTTTAATAGGCGGTGTTGAGTCCATTTCGTTGAGCAAGGAGTAGCTCTTGTCTATTCCATATTTGGCTTAAGGAACTTTATCTGTGCTCATTTCAATCTCTGGTTTTATGCAGCAACCCAACTCACCTTTACCCTTAAGCAAGCATAAGTTGGTTTTCTAAATTTGAGAACCTGTTCTGTTTTGGAATTCAGTTCCTGTGTAGCCAAGTTTACATTCCGTGTATTAGTGATATCTTATGATGTTTCTTTTTCTGTGTGACTTATTTCAGTTAGAATCATCGTACCTGAATCTACTCATTATGCTGCTGCGGGCCTGATGACATAGATTTCATTGCTGAGTGATATTGCATTGTACGTAAGTACCACAAGTTCTTTATCCATTTTTCACTTTCTGCGATGTTGAACTTGTACTGTAAACGAGGTTCTTTTAAACAGAGCCGTTCCAAACTTTGGGGTGGCTGTGTCTTTTTGATTTTAATTTCCCTAAGCTATAGGACCATAAGTGGAAGTGCCCTAGGTTCTGTTGCTTTGTTTTTTACATGTTTCAGGAAACACCATACACTTCTCCCAAGTGTCTGTTGGCAATTTACATCCCGCCCATCAGCATAACAAGGCTCCCAGTTCTCAATGGCCTGTTGCCTTTCTGGATTTTACACTTTTTTCAGATGGCCCTTTTGGCCGGGGGGAAGTGAGACTTCATTGTAGTGCAGATTTCCTTTGCAAGCTTGCTTGGTTGGCCAAAAAGGGCGTATGCGTTTTTTCCTGAATATATTCAGGAAAAAACGCATACGCCCTTTTTGGCCAAGTGCATCATTGTGGACGTTCTGCCTCTTTTCTTATGCTTTCAATGCAATTCCAGTCTACCTCCTGAAATCGGTTTCCTGCAATTCTGGCCCGCTTTCAAGTCCTCTTGGCAGCCTTACTTCAGTCTATTTTTGGACGATAGCTGTCATTTATAACTCTGCAGGTTTGTGAATTACAGTGCCCCTGAGCTCCTTTCTTCAACTCGCTTTCTTGTGACCTGGCCGCAACACCGCAGGATGGCTTCAGGCCCTAATCTGGTTCCGGCCCGGCATGCTGAGCCTTTGGTTAATTCCTCTTCCTGGTGGGAAATGAGAGTTAAATTTGCCCGTCCAGACACCTCCAGCTAGCCTCTCATTGGTTCTCGCTATTCCTGTTCATCTTCCGCAGAAATTGCAAACTGGGCCAAACAGGAGGTTAAAGGCGCTGACTCTCCAAGTGGGGAGAGTGTTAGTAAAGTGTCTGGAATGTTGCACCCGAGTACCAGGGGAGGAAAACTGAGACATATTTGAACACGTCTCCCGATCACATGGTTGATCATACTCTGGGTTCCACATGCATGTTTTAGCTGAAGGAAGAATACCTAAAATCTGGGTAGTTGAAACCCGAAGAATGGGTACCGTGCAATATGACTTCAAAGGGTCTTCATTTGCTCACCGAACCTCTCCAATCCTATCACTGCTGCGTTTATGCCCCTGTACACATGCTTGATTCTCTTTCGGAGACATAGCAATCCATAGGTTTTAAGATACTTACTAGTCAGGTACATTCTTAGGCGTTTAATATGCGGTGTTGAGTCCATTTCGTTGAGCAAGGAGTAGCTCTTGTCTATTCCATATTTGGCTTAAGGAACTTTATCTGTGCTCATTTCAATCTCTGGTTTTATGCAGCACCCCAACTCACCTTTACCCTTAAGCAAGCATAAGTTGGTTTTCTAAATTTGAGACCCTGTTCTGTTCTGTAATTCAGTTCCTGTGTAGCCAAGTTTACATTCCGTGTATTAGTGATATCTTATGATGTTTCTTTTTCTGTGTGACTTATTTCAGTTAGAATCATCGTACCTGAATCTACTCATTATGCTGCTACGGGCCTGATGACATAGATTTCATTGCTGAGTGATACTGCATTGTACGTAAGTACCACAAGTTCTTTATCCATTTTTCACTTTCTGCGATGTTGAACTTGTACTGTAAATGAGGTTCTTGTAAACAGAGCCGTTCCAAACTTTGGGGTGGCTGTGTCTTTTTGATTTTAATTTCCCTAAGCTATAGGACCATAAGTGGAAGTGCCCTAGGTTCTGTTGCTTTGTTTTTTACATGTTTCAGGAAACACCATACACTTCTCCCGAGTGTCTGTTGGCAATTTACATCCCGCCCATCAGCATAACAAGGCTCCCAGTTCTCAATGGCCTCTTGCCTTTCTGGATTTTACACTTTTTTCAGATGGCCCTTTTGACCGGGGGGAAGTGAGACTTCATTGTAGTGCAGATTTCCTTTGCAAGCTTGCTTGGTTGGCCAAAAAGGGCGTATGCGTTTTTTCCTGAATATATTCAGGAAAAAACGCATACGCCCTTTTTGGCCAAGTGCATCATTGTGGACGTTCTGCCTCTTTTCCTATGCTTTCAATGCAATTCCAGTCTACCTCCTGAAATCGGTTTCCTGCAATTCTGCCCCGCTTTGAAGTCCTCTTGGCAGCCTTACTTCAGTCTATTTTTGGACGATAGCTGTCATTTATAACTCTGCAGGTTTGTGAATTACAGTGCCCCTGAGCTCCTTTCTTCAACTCGTTTTCTTGTGACCTGGCCGCAACACCGCAGGATGGCTTCAGGCCCTAATCTGGTTCCGGCCCGGCATGCTGAGCCTTTGGTTAATTCCTCTTCCTGGTGGGAAATGAGAGTTAAATTTGCCCGTCCAGACACCTCCAGTTAGCCTCTCATTGGTTCTCGCTATTCCTGTTCATCTTCCGCAGAAATTGCAAACTGGGCCAAACAGGAGTTTAAAGGGACTGACTCTCCGAGTCGGGAGAGTGTTAGTAAAGCATCTGGAATGTTGCACCCGAGTACCAGGGGAGGAAAACTGAGACATATTTGAACACGTCTCCCGTTCACATGGTTGATCATACTCTGGGTTCCACATGCATGTTTTAGCTGAAGGAAGAATACCTTAAACCTGGAGAGTTGAGACCCGTGGAATGGGTACCATGCAATATGACTTCAAAGGGTCTTCATTTGCTCACCGAACCTCTCCAATCCTATCACTGCTGCGTTTATTCCCCTGTACACACGCTTGATTCTCTTTTGGAGACATAGCAATCCATAGGTTTTAAGATACTTACTAGTCAGGTACATTCTTAGGGGTTTAATATGGGGTTTTGAGTCCATTTCGTTGAACAAGGAGTAGCTCTTGTCTATTCCATATTTGGCTTAAGGAACTTTATCTGTGCTCATTTCAATGTCTGGTTTTATGCAGCACCCCAACTCACCTTTCCCCTTAAGCAAGCATAAGTTGGTTTTCTAAATTTGAGACCCTGTTCTGTTTTGGAATGCAGTTCCTGTGTAGCCAAGTTTACATTCCGTGTATTAGTGATATCTTATGATGTTTCTTTTTCTGTGTGACTTATTTCAGTTAGAATCATCGTACCTGAATCCACTCATTATACTGCTACGGGCCTGATGACATAGATTTCATTGCTGAGTGATACTGCATTGTACGTAAGTACCACAAGTTTTTTATCCATTTTTCACTTTCTGCGATGTTGAACTTGTACTGTAAACGAGGTTCTTGTAAACAGAGGCGTCCCAAACTTTGGGGTGGCTGTGTCTTTTTGATTTTAATTTCCCTAAGCTATAGGACCATAAGTGGCAGTGCCCTAGGCTCTGTTGCTTTGTTTTTTAGATGTTTCAGGAAACACCATACACTTCTCCCGAGTGTCTCTTGGCAATTTACATCCCGCCCATCAGCATAACAAGGCTCCCAGTTCTCCATGGCCTGTCCTGCCTTTCTGGATTTTACACTTTTTTCAGATGGCCCTTTTGACTGGGGGGAAGTGAGACTTCATTGTAGTGCAGATTTCCTTTGCAAGCTTGCTTGGTTGGCCAAAAAGGGCGTATGCGTTTTTTCCTGAATATATTCAGGAAAAAACGCATACGCCCTTTTTGGCCAAGTGCATCATTGTGGACGTTCTGCCTCTTTTCCTATGCTTTCAATGCAATTCCAGTCTACCTCCTGAAATCGGTTTCCTGCAATTCTGCCCCGCTTTCAAGTCCTCTTGGCAGCCTTACTTCAGTCTATTTTTGGACGATAGCTGTCATTTATAACTCTGCAGGTTTGTGAATTACAGTGCCCCTGAGCTCCTTTCTTCAACTCGCTTTCTTGTGACCTGGCCGCAACACCGCAGGATGGCTTCAGGCCCTAATCTGGTTCCAGCCCGGCATGCTGAGCCTTTGGTTAATTCCTCTTCCTGGTGGGAAATGAGAGTTAAATTTGCCCGTCCAGACACCTCCAGCTAGCCTCTCATTGGTTCTCGCTATTCCTGTTCATCTTCCGCAGAAATTGCAAACTGGGCCAAACAGGAGATTAAAGGCGCTGCCTCTCCAAGTGGGGAGAGTGTTAGTAAAGCGTCTGGAATGTTGCACCCGAGTACCAGGGGAGGAAAACTGAGACATATTTGAACACGTCTCCCGATCACATGGTTGATCATACTCTGGGTTCCACATGCATGTTTTAGCTGAAGGAAGAATACCTAAAACCTGGGTAGTTGAAACCCGAAGAATGGGTACCATGCAATATGACTTCAAAGGGTTTTCATTTGCCCACCGAACCTCTCCAATCCTATCACTGCTGCATTTATGCCCCTGTACACATGCTTGATTCTCTTTCGGAGAGATAGCAATCCATAGGTTTTAAGATACTTACTAGTCAGGTACATTCTTAGGCGTTTAATATGCGGTGTTGAGTCCATTTCGTTGAGCAAGGAGTAGCTCTTGTCTATTCCATATTTGGCTTAAGGAACTTTATCTGTGCTCATTTCAATCTCTGGTTTTATGCAGCAACCCAACTCACCTTTCCCCTTAAGCAAGCATAAGTTGGTTTTCTAAATTTGAGAACCTGTTCTGTTTTGGAATTCAGTTCCTGTGTAGCCAAGTTTACATTCCGTGTATTAGTGATATCTTATGATGTTTCTTTTTCTGTGTGACTTATTTCAGTTAGAATCATCGTACCTGAATCTACTCATTATGCTGCTGCGGGCCTGATGACATAGATTTCATTGCTGAGTGATACTGCATTGTACGTAAGTACCACAAGTTCTTTATCCATTTTTCACTTTCTGCGATGTTGAACTTGTACTGTAAACGAGGTTCTTTTAAACAGAGCCGTTCCAAACTTTGGGGTGGCTGTGTCTTTTTGATTTTAATTTCCCTAAGCTATAGGACCATAAGTGGAAGTGCCCTAGGTTCTGTTGCTTTGTTTTTTACATGTTTCAGGAAACACCATACACTTCTCCCAAGTGTCTGTTGGCAATTTACATCCCGCCCATCAGCATAACAAGGCTCCCAGTTCTCAATGGCCTGTTGCCTTTCTGGATTTTACACTTTTTTCAGATGGCCCTTTTGGCCGGGGGGAAGTGAGACTTCATTGTAGTGCAGATTTCCTTTGCAAGCTTGCTTGGTTGGCCAAAAAGGGCGTATGCGTTTTTTCCTGAATATATTCAGGAAAAAACGCATACGCCCTTTTTGGCCAAGTGCATCATTGTGGACGTTCTGCCTCTTTTCCTATGCTTTCAATGCAATTCCAGTCTACCTCCTGAAATCGGTTTCCTGCAATTCTGCCCCACTTTCAAGTCCTCTTGGCAGCCTTACTTCAGTCTATTTTTGGACGATAGCTGTCATTTATAACTCTGCAGGTTTGTGAATTACAGTGCCCCTGAGCTCCTTTCTTCAACTCGCTTTCTTGTGACCTGGCCGCAACACCGCAGGATGGCTTCAGGCCCTAATCTGGTTCCGGCCCGGCATGCTGAGCCTTTGGTTAATTCCTCTTCCTGGTGGGAAATGAGAGTTAAATTTGCCCGTCCAGACACCTCCAGCTAGCCTCTCATTGGTTCTCGCTATTCCTGTTCATCTTCCGCAGAAATTGCAAACTGGGCCAAACAGGAGGTTAAAGGCGCTGACTCTCCAAGTGGGGAGAGTGTTAGTAAAGCATCTGGAATGTTGCACCCGAGTACCAGGGGAGGAAAACTGAGACATATTTGAACACGTCTCCCGTTCACATGGTTGATCATACTCTGGGTTCCACATGCATGTTTTAGCTGAAGGAAGAATACCTTAAACCTGGAGAGTTGAGACCCGTGGAATGGGTACCATGCAATATGACTTCAAAGGGTCTTCATTTGCTCACCGAACCTCTCCAATCCTATCACTGCTGCGTTTATTCCCCTGTACACACGCTTGATTCTCTTTTGGAGACATAGCAATCCATAGGTTTTAAGATACTTACTAGTCAGGTACATTCTTAGGGGTTTAATATGGGGTTTTGAGTCCATTTCGTTGAACAAGGAGTAGCTCTTGTCTATTCCATATTTGGCTTAAGGAACTTTATCTGTGCTCATTTCAATGTCTGGTTTTATGCAGCACCCCAACTCACCTTTCCCCTTAAGCAAGCATAAGTTGGTTTTCTAAATTTGAGACCCTGTTCTGTTTTGGAATGCAGTTCCTGTGTAGCCAAGTTTACATTCCGTGTATTAGTGATATCTTATGATGTTTCTTTTTCTGTGTGACTTATTTCAGTTAGAATCATCGTACCTGAATCCACTCATTATACTGCTACGGGCCTGATGACATAGATTTCATTGCTGAGTGATACTGCATTGTACGTAAGTACCACAAGTTTTTTATCCATTTTTCACTTTCTGCGATGTTGAACTTGTACTGTAAACGAGGTTCTTGTAAACAGAGGCGTCCCAAACTTTGGGGTGGCTGTGTCTTTTTGATTTTAATTTCCCTAAGCTATAGGACCATAAGTGGCAGTGCCCTAGGCTCTGTTGCTTTGTTTTTTAGATGTTTCAGGAAACACCATACACTTCTCCCGAGTGTCTCTTGGCAATTTACATCCCGCCCATCAGCATAACAAGGCTCCCAGTTCTCCATGGCCTGTCCTGCCTTTCTGGATTTTACACTTTTTTCAGATGGCCCTTTTGACTGGGGGGAAGTGAGACTTCATTGTAGTGCAGATTTCCTTTGCAAGCTTGCTTGGTTGGCCAAAAAGGGCGTATGCGTTTTTTCCTGAATATATTCAGGAAAAAACGCATACGCCCTTTTTGGCCAAGTGCATCATTGTGGACGTTCTGCCTCTTTTCCTATGCTTTCAATGCAATTCCAGTCTACCTCCTGAAATCGGTTTCCTGCAATTCTGCCCCGCTTTCAAGTCCTCTTGGCAGCCTTACTTCAGTCTATTTTTGGACGATAGCTGTCATTTATAACTCTGCAGGTTTGTGAATTACAGTGCCCCTGAGCTCCTTTCTTCAACTCGCTTTCTTTTGAGCTGGCCGCAACACCGCAGGATGGCTTCAGGCCCTAATCTGGTTCCGGCACGGCACGCTGAGCCTTTGGTTAATTCCTCTTCCTGGTGGGAAATGAGAGTTAAATTTGCCCGTCCAGACACCTCCAGCTAGCCTCTCATTGGTTCTCGCTATTCCTGTTCATCTTCCGCAGAAATTGCAAACTGGGCCAAACAGGAGGTTAAAGGGACTGACTCTCCAAGTCGGGAGAGTGTTAGTAAAGTGTCTGGAATGTTGCACCCGAGTACCAGGTACGAAAACTGAGACATATTTGAACACGTCTCTTGATCACATGGTTGATCATACTCTAGGTTCCACATGCATGTTTTAGCTGAAGGAAGAATACCTTAAACCTGGGTAGTTGAAACCCGTGGAATGGGTACCATGCAATATGACTTCAAAGGGTCTTCATTTGCTCACCGAACCTCTCCAATCCTATCACTGCTGCGTTTATGCCCCTGTACACATGCTTGATTCTCTTTTGGAGACATAGCAATCCATAGGTTTTAAGATACTTACTAGTCAGGTACATTCTTAGGCGTTTAATATGCGGTGTTGAGTCCATTTCGTTGAGCAAGGAGTAGCTCTTGTCTATTCCATATTTGACTTAAGGAACTTTATCTGTGCTCATTTCAATCTCTGGTTTTATGCAGCACCCCAACTCACCTTTACCCTTAAGCAAGCATAAGTTGGTTTTCTAAATTTGAGACCCTGTTCTGTTCTGTAATTCAGTTCCTGTGTAGCCAAGTTTACATTCCGTGTATTCCTGATATCTTATGATGTTTCTTTTTCTGTGTGACTTACTTCAGTTAGAATCATCATACCTGAATCCACTCATTGTGCTGCTAAGGGCCTGATGACACAGATTTCATTGCTGAGTGATATTGCTTTGTAAGTAAATACCACAACTTCTTTATCCATTTTTCACTTTCTGCGATGTTGAACTTGTACTGTAAACGAGGTTCTTGTAAACAGAGCCGTTCCAAACTTTGGGGTGGCTGTGTCTTTTTGATTTTAATTTCCCTAAGCTATAGGACCATAAGTGGAAGTCCCCTAGGTTCTGTTGCTTTGTTTGTTAGATGTTTCAGGAAACACCATACACTTCTCCCGAGTGGTTGTTGGCAATTTACATCCCGCCCATCAGCATAACAAGGCTCCCAGTTCTCCATGGCCTGTCCTGCCTTTCTGGATTTTACACTTTTTTCAGATGGCCCTTTTGACCGGGGGGAAGTGAGACTTCATTGTAGTGCAGATTTCCTTTGCAAGCTTGCTTGGTTGGCCAAAAAGGGCGTATGCGTTTTTTCCTGAATATATTCAGGAAAAAATGCATACGCCCTTTTTGGCCAAGTGCATCATTGTGGACGTTCTGCCTCTTTTCCTATGCTTTCAATGCAATTCCAGTCTACCTCCTGAAATCGGTTTCCTGCAATTCTGCCCCGCTTTCAAGTCCTCTTGGCAGCCTTACTTCAGTATATTTCTGGACGATAGCTGTCATTTATAACTCTGCAGGTTTGTGAATTACAGTGCCCCTGAGCTCCTTTCTTCAACTCGCTTTCTTGTGACCAGGCCGAAACACCGCAGGATGGCTTCAGGCCCTAATCTGGTTCCGGTACGGCACGCTGAGCCTTTGGTTATTTCCTCTTCCTGTTGGGAAATGAGAGTTAAATTTGCCCGTCCAGACACCTCCAGCTAGCCTCTCATTGGTTCTCGCTATTCCTGTTCATCTTCCGCAGAAATTGCAAACTGGGCCAAACAGGAGGTTAAAGGCGCTGACTCTCCAAGTGGGGAGAGTGTTAGTAAAGCGTCTGGAATGTTGCACCCGAGTACCAGGGGAGGAAAACTGAGACATATTTGAACACGTCTCCCGTTCACATGGTTGATCATACTTGGGTTCCACATGCATGTTTTAGCTGAAGGAAGAATACCTTAAACCTGGAGAGTTTAGACCCGTGTAATGGGTACCATGCAATAAGACTTCAAAGGGTCTTCATTTGCTCACCGAACATCTCCAATCCTATCACTGCTGCGTTTATGCCCCTGTACACATGCTTGATTCTCTTTCGGAGACATAGCAATCCAAAGGTTTTAAGATACTTACTAGTCAGGTACATTCTTAGGCGTTTAATATGGGGTGTTGAGTCCATTTCGTTGAGCAAGGAGTAGCTCTTGTCTATTCCATATTTGGCTTAAGGAACTTTATCTGTGCTCATTTCAATCTCTGGTTTTATGCAGCACCCCAACTCACCTTTCCCCTTAAGCAAGCATAAGTTGGTTTTCTAAATTTGAGACCCTGTTCTGTTTTGGAATGCAGTTCCTGTGTAGCCAAGTTTACATTCCGTGTGTTAGTGATATCTTATGATGTTTCTTTTTCTGTGTGACTTATTTAAGTTAGAATCATCGTAACTGAATCCACTCATTATGCTGCTATGGGCCTGATGACATATATTTCATTGCTGAGTGATACTGCATTGTACGTAAGTACCACAAGTTCTTTATCCATTTTTCACTTTCTGTGATATTGAACTTGTACGGTAAACGAGGTTCTTGTAAACGGAGGTGTCCCAAACTTTGGGGTGGCTGTGTCTTTTTGATTTTAATTTCCCTAAGCTATAGGACCATAAGTGGAAGTGCCCTAGGCTCTGTTGCTTTGTTTTTTAGATGTTTCAGGAAACACCATACACTTCTCCCGAGTGGTTGTTGGCAATTTAAATCCCGCCCATCAGCATAAAAAGGCTCCCAGTTCTCCATGGCCTGTCTTGCCTTTCTGGATTTTACACTTTTTTCAGATGGCCCTTTTGACCGGGGGGAAGTGAGACTTCATTGTAGTGCAGATTTCCTTTGCAAGCTTGCTTGGTTGGCCAAAAAGGGCGTATGCGTTTTTTCCTGAATATATTCAAGAAAAAACGCATACGCCCTTTTTGGCCAAGTGCATCATTGTGGACGTTCTGCCTCTTTTCCTATGCTTTCAATGCAATTCCAGTCTACTTCCTGAAATCGGTTTCCTGCAATTCTGCCCCGCTTTCAAGTCCTCTTGGCAGCCTTACTTCAGTCTATTTTTGGACGATAGCTGTCATTTATAACTCTGCAGGTTTGTGAATTACAGTGCCCCTGAGCTCCTTTCTTCAACTCGCTTTCTTGTGACCAGGCCGAAACACCGCAGGATGGCTTCAGGCCCTAATCTGGTTCCGGTACGGCACGCTGAGCCTTTGGTTATTTACTCTTCCTGTTGGGAAATGAGAGTTAAATTTGCCCGTCCAGACACCTCCAGCTAGCCTCTCATTGGTTCTCGCTATTCCTGTTCATCTTCCGCAGAAATTGCAAACTGCGCCAAACAGGAGGTTAAAGGCGCTGACTCTCCAAGTGGGGAGAGTGTTAGTAAAGCGTCTGGAATGTTGCACCCGAGTACCAGGGGAGGAAAACTGAGACATATTTGAACACGTCTCCCGTTCACATGGTTGATCATACTTGGGTTCCACATGCATGTTTTAGCTGAAGGAAGAATACCTTAAACCTGGAGAGTTGAGACCCGTGTAATGGGTACCATGCAATATGACTTCAAAGGGTCTTCATTTGCTCACCGAACCTCTCCAATCCTATCACTGCTGCGTTTATGCCCCTGTACACATGCTTGATTCTCTTTCGGAGACATAGCAATCCATAGGTTTTAAGATACTTACTAGTCAGGTACATTCTTAGGCGTTTAATATGGGGTGTTGAGTCCATTTCGTTGAGCAAGGAGTAGCTCTTGTCTATTCCATATTTGGCTTAAGGAACTTTATCTGTGCTCATTTCAATCTCTGGTTTTATGCAGCACCCCAACTCACCTTTCCCCTTAAGCAAGCATAAGTTGGTTTTCTAAATTTGAGACCCTGTTCTGTTTTGGAAGGCAGTTCCTGTGTAGCCAAGTTTACATTCCGTGTGTTAGTGATATCTTATGATGTTTCTTTTTCTGTGTGACTTATTTAAGTTAGAATCATCGTACCTGAATCCACTCATTATGCTGCTATGGGCCTGATGACATATATTTCATTGCTGAGTGATACTGCATTGTACGTAAGTACCACAAGTTCTTTATCCATTTTTCACTTTCTGTGATATTGAACTTGTACGGTAAACGAGGTTCTTGTAAACGGAGGTGTCCCAAACTTTGGGGTGGCTGTGTCTTTTTGATTTTAATTTCCCTAAGCTATAGGACCATAAGTGGAAGTGCCCTAGGCTCTGTTGCTTTGTTTTTTAGATGTTTCAGGAAACACCATACACTTCTCCCGAGTGGTTGTTGGCAATTTAAATCCCGCCCATCAGCATAAAAAGGCTCCCAGTTCTCCATGGCCTGTCTTGCCTTTCTGGATTTTACACTTTTTTCAGATGGCCCTTTTGACCGGGGGGAAGTGAGACTTCATTGTAGTGCAGATTTCCTTTGCAAGCTTGCTTGGTTGGCCAAAAAGGGCGTATGCGTTTTTTCCTGAATATATTCAAGAAAAAACGCATACGCCCTTTTTGGCCAAGTGCATCATTGTGGACGTTCTGCCTCTTTTCCTATGCTTTCAATGCAATTCCAGTCTACCTCCTGAAATCGGTTTCCTGCAATTCTGCCCCGCTTTCAAGTCCTCTTGGCAGCCTTACTTCAGTCTATTTTTGGACGATAGCTGTCATTTATAACTCTGCAGGTTTGTGAATTACAGTGCCCCTGAGCTCCTTTCTTCAACTCGCTTTCTTGTGACCTGGCCGCAACACCGCAGGATGGCTTCAGGCCCTAATCTGGTTCTGGCACGGCACGCTGAGCCTTTGGTTATTTCCTCTTCCTGGTGGGAAATGAGAGTTAAATTTGCCCGTCCAGACACCTCCAGCTAGTCTCTCATTGGTTCTCGCTATTCCTGTTCATCTTCCGCAGAAATTGCAAACTGGGCCAAACAGGAGGTTAAAGGCGCTGACTCTCCAAGTGGGGAGAGTTTTAGTAAAGCGTCTGGAATGTTGCACCCGAGTAGCAGGGGATGAAAACTGAGACATATTTGAACACGTCTCCCGTTCACATGGTTGGTCATACTTGGGTTCCACATGCATGTTTTAGCTGAAGGAAGAATACCTTAAACCTCTAGAGTTGAGACCCGTGTAATGGGTACCATGCAATATGACTTCAAAGGGTCTTCATTTGCTCACCGAACCTCTCCAATCCTATCACTGCTGCGTTTATGCCCCTGTACACATGCTTGATTCTCTTTCAGAGACATAGCAATCCATAGGTTTTAAGATACTTACTAGTCAGGTACATTCTTAGGCGTTTAATATGCGGTGTTGAGTCCATTTCGTTGAGCAAGGAGTAGCTCTTGTCTATTCCATATTTGACTTAAGGAACTTTATCTGTGCTCATTTCAATCTCTGGTTTTATGCAGCACCCCAACTCACCTTTACCCTTAAGCAAGCATAAGTTGGTTTTCTAAATTTGAGACCCTGTTCTGTTCTGTAATTCAGTTCCTGTGTAGCCAAGTTTACATTCCGTGTATTACTGATATCTTATGATGTTTCTTTTTCTGTGTGACTTATTTCAGTTAGAATCATCATACCTGAATCCACTCATTGTGCTGCTAAGGGCCTGATGACACAGATTTCATTGCTGAGTGATATTGCTTTGTAAGTAAATACCACAACTTCTTTATCCATTTTTCACTTTCTGCGATGTTGAACTTGTACTGTAAACGAGGTTCTTGTAAACAGAGCCGTTCCAAACTTTGGGGTGGCTGTGTCTTTTTGATTTTAATTTCCCTAAGCTATAGGACCATAAGTGGAAGTGCCCTAGGTTCTGTTGCTTTGTTTTTTAGATGTTTCAGGAAACACCATACACTTCTCCCGAGTGGTTGTTGGCAATTTACATCCCGCCCATCAGCATAAAAAGGCTCCCAGTTCTCCATGGCCTGTCCTGCCTTTCTGGATTTTACACTTTTTTCAGATGGCCCTTTTGACCGGGGGGAAGTGAGACTTCATTGTAGTGCAGATTTCCTTTGCAACCTTGCTTGGTTGGCCAAAAAGGGCGTATGCGTTTTTTCCTGAATATATTCAGGAAAAAACGCATACGCCCTTTTTGGCCAAGTGCATCATTGTGGACGTTCTGCCTCTTTTCCTATGCTTGCAATGCAATTCCAGTCTACCTCCTGAAATCAGTTTCCTGCAATTCTGCCCCGCTTTCAAGTCCTCTTGGCAGCCTTACTTCAGTATATTTTTGGACGATAGCTGTCATTTATAACTCTGCATGTTTGTGAATTAAAGTGCCCCTGAGCTCCTTTCTTCAACTCGCTTTCTTTTGAGCTGGCCGCAACACCGCAGGATGGCTTCAGGCCCTAATCTGGTTCCGGTACGGCACGCTGAGCCTTTGGTTATTTCCTCTTCCTGGTGGGAAATGAGAGTTAAATTTGCCCGTCCACACACCTCCAGCTAGCCTCTCATTGGTTCTCGCTATTCCTGTTCATCTTCCGCAGAAATTGCAAACTGGGCCAAACAGGAGGTTAAAGGCCCTGACTCTCCAAGTGGGGAGAGTGTTAGTAAAGCGTCTGGAATGTTGCACCCGAGTACCAGGGGAGGAAAACTGAAACATATTTGAACACGTCTCCCGTTCACATGGTTGATCATACTTAGGTTCCACATGCATGTTTTAGCTGAAGGAAGAATACCTTAAACATGGAGAGTTAAGACCCGTGTAATGGTTACCATGCAATATGACTTCAAAGGGTCTTCATTTGCTCACCGAACCTCTCCAATCCTATCACTGCTGCGTTTATGCCCCTGTACACATGCTTGATTCTCTTTCGGAGTCATAGCAATCCATAGGTTTTAAGATACTTACAAGTCAGGTACATTCTTAGGCGTTTAATATGCGGTGTTGAGTCCATTTCGTTGAGCAAGGAGTAGCTCTTGTCTATTCCATATTTGGCTTAAGGAACTTTATCTGTGCTCATTTCAATCTCTGGTTTTATGCAGCACCCCAACTCACCTTTCCCCTTAAGCAAGCATAAGTTGGTTTTCTAAACTTGAGACCCTGTTCTGTTCTGTAATTCAGTTCCTGTGTAGCCAAGTTTCCATTCCGTGTATTACTGATATCTTATGATGTTTCTTTTTCTGTGTGACTTATTTCAGTTAGAATCATCATACCTGAATCCACTCATTGTGCTGCTAAGGGCCTGATGACATAGATTTCATTGCTGAGAGATATTGCTTTGTAAGTGAATACCACAACTTCTTTATCCATTTTTCACTTTCTGCGATGTTGAACTTGTACTGTAAACGAGGTTCTTGTAAACAGAGCCATTCCAAACTTTGGGGTGGCTGTGTCTTTTTGATTTTAATTTCCCTAAGCTATAGGACCATAAGTGGAAGTGCCCTAGGCTCTGTTGCTTTGTTTTTCAGATGTTTCAGGAAACACCATACACTTCTCCCGAGTGGTTGTTGGCAATTTACATCCCGCCCATCAGCATAACAAGGCTCCCAGTTCTCCATGGCCTGTCCTGCCTTTCTGGATTTTACACTTTTTTCAGATGGCCCTTTTGACCGGGGGGAAGTGAGACTTCATTGTAGTGCAGATTTCCTTTGCAAGCTTGCTTGGTTGGCCAAAAAGTGCGTATGCGTTTTTTCCTGAATATATTCAGGAAAAAACGCATACGCCCTTTTTGGCCAAGTGCATCATTGTGGACGTTCTGCCTCTTTTCCTATGCTTTCAATGCAATTCCAGTCTACCTCCTGAAATCGGTTTCCTGCAATTCTGCCCCGCTTTCAAGTCCTCTTGGCAGCCTTACTTCAGTCTATTTTTGGACGATAGCTGTCATTTATAACTCTGCAGGTTTGTGAATTGCAGTGCCCCTGAGCTCCTTTCTTCAACTCGCTTTCTTGTGACCTGGCCGCAACACCGCAGGATGGCTTCAGGCCCTAATCTGGTTCCGGCCCGGCATGCTGAGCCTTTGGTTAATTCCTCTTCCTGGTGGGAAATGAGAGTTAAATTTGCCCGTCCAGACACCTCCAGCTAGCCTCTCATTGGTTCTCGCTATTCCTGTTCATCTTCCGCAGAAATTGCAAACTGGGCCAAACAGGAGGTTAAAGGGACTGACTCTCCAAGTGGGGAGAGTGTTAGTAAAGCGTCTGGAATGTTGCACCCGAGTACCAGGGGAGGAAAACTGAGACATATTTGAACACGTCTCCCGATCACATGGTTGATCATACTTTAGGTTCCACATGCATGTTTTAGCTGAAGGAAGAATACCTTAAACCTGGGTAGTTGAAACCCGTGTAATGGTTACCATGCAATATGACTTCAAAGGGTCTTCATTTGCTCACCGAACCTCTCCAATCCTATCACTGCTGCGTTTATGCCCCTGTACACATGCTTGATTCTCTTTCGGAGTCATAGCAATCCATAGGTTTTAAGATACTTACAAGTCAGGTACATTCTTAGGCGTTTAATATGCGGTGTTGAGTCCATTTCGTTGAGCAAGGAGTAGCTCTTGTCTATTCCATATTTGGCTTAAGGAACTTTATCTGTGCTCATTTCAATCTCTGGTTTTATGCAGCACCCCAACTCACCTTTACCCTTAAGCAAGCATAAGTTGTTTTTCTAAACTTGAGACCCTGTTCTGTTCTGTAATTCAGTTCCTGTGTAGCCAAGTTTCCATTACGTGTATTACTGATATCTTATGATGTTCCTTTTTCTGTGTGACTTATTTCATTTAGAATCATCATACCTGAATCCACTCATTGTGCTGCTAAGGGCCTGATGACATAGATTTCATTGCTGAGAGATATTGCTTTGTAAGTGAATACCACAACTTCTTTATCCATTTTTCACTTTCTGCGATGTTGAACTTGTACTGTAAACGAGGTTCTTGTAAACAGAGCTATTCCAAACTTTGGGGTGGCTGTGTCTTTTTGATTTTAATTTCCCTAAGCTATTGGACCATAAGTGGAAGTGCCCTAGGCTCTGTTGCTTTGTTTTTTAGATGTTTCAGGAAACACCATACACTTCTCCCGAGTGGTTGTTGGCAATTTACATCCCGCCCATCAGCATAACAAGGCTCCCAGTTCTCCATGGCCTGTCCTGCCTTTCTGGATTTTACACTTTTTTCAGATGGCCCTTTTGACCGGGGGGAAGTGAGACTTCATTGTAGTGCAGATTTCCTTTGCAAGCTTGCTTGGTTGGCCAAAAAGTGCGTATGCGTTTTTTCCTGAATATATTCAGGAAAAAACGCATACGCCCTTTTTGGCCAAGTGCATCATTGTGGACGTTCTGCCTCTTTTCCTATGCTTTCAATGCAATTCCAGTCTACCTCCTGAAATCGGTTTCCTGCAATTCTGCCCCGCTTTCAACTCCTCTTGGCAGCCTTACTTCAGTCTATTTTTGGACGATAGCTGTCATTTATAACTCTGCAGGTTTGTGAATTGCAGTGCCCCTGAGCTCCTTTCTTCAACTCGCTTTCTTGTGACCTGGCCGCAACACCGCAGGATGGCTTCAGGCCCTAATCTGGTTCCGGCCCGGCATGCTGAGCCTTTGGTTAATTCCTCTTCCTGGTGGGAAATGAGAGTTAAATTTGCCCGTCCAGACACCTCCAGCTAGCCTCTCATTGGTTCTCGCTATTCCTGTTCATCTTCCGCAGAAATTGCAAACTGGGCCAAACAGGAGGTTAAAGGGACTGACTCTCCAAGTGGGGAGAGTGTTAGTAAAGTGTCTGGAATGTTGCACCCGAGTACCAGGGGAGGAAAACTGAGACATATTTGAACACGTCTCCCGATCACATGGTTGATCATACTCTAGGTTCCACATGCATGTTTTAGCTGAAGGAAGAATACCTAAAACCTGGGTAGTTGAAACCCGTGGAATGGGTACCATGCAATATGACTTCAAAGGGTCTTCATTTGCTCACCGAACCTCTCCAATCCTATCACTGCTGCGTTTATACCCCTGTAAACATGCTTGATTCTCTTTCGGAGACATAGCAATCCATAGGTTTTAAGATACTTACTAGTCAGGTACATTCTTAGGCGTTTAATATGCGGTGTTGAATCCATTTCGTTGAGCAAGGAGTAGCTCTTGTCTATTCCATATTTGACTTAAGGAACTTTATCTGTGCTCATTTCAATCTCTGGTTTTATGCAGCACCCCAACTCACCTTTACCCTTAAGCAAGAATAAGTTGTTTTTCTAAATTTGAGACCCTGTTCTGTTCTGTAATTCAGTTTCCTGTGTAGCCAAGTTTCCATTCCGTGTATTACTGATATCTTATGATGTTTCTTTTTCTGTGTGACTTATTTCAGTTAGAATCATCATACCTGAATCCACTCATTGTGCTGCTAAGGGCCTGATGACATAGATTTCATTGCTGAGAGATATTGCTTTGTAAGTGAATACCACAACTTATTTATCCATTTTTCACTTTTTGCGATGTTGAACTTGTACTGTAAACGAGGTTCTTGTAAACAGAGCCGTTCCAAACTTTGGGGTGGCTGTGTCTTTTTGATTTTAATTTCCCTAAACTATAGGGCCATAATTGGAAGTGCCCTAGGCTCTGTTGCTTTGTTTTTTAGATGTTTCAGGAAACACCATACACTTCTCCGGAGTGTCTGTTGGCAATTTACATCCCGCCCATCAGCATAACAAGGCTCCCAGTTCTCAATGGCCTGTTGCCTTTCTGGATTTTACACTTTTTTCAGATGGCCCTTTTGACCGGGGGGAAGTGAGACTTCATTGTAGTGCAGATTTCCTTTGCAAGCTTGCTTGGTTGGCCAAAAAGGGCGTATGCGTTTTTTCCTGAATATATTCAGGAAAAAACGCTTACGCCCTTTTTGGCCAAGTGCATCATTGTGGACGTTCTGCCTCTTTTCCTATGCTTTCAATGCAATTCCAGTCTACCTCCTGAAATCGGTTTCCTGCAATTCTGCCCCGCTTTCAAGTCCTCTTGGCAGCCTTACTTCAGTCTATTTTTGGACGATAGCTGTCATTTATAACTCTGCAGGTTTGTGAATTACAGTGCCCCTGAGCTCCTTTCTTCAACTCGCTTTCTTGTGACCTGGCCGCAACACCGCAGGATGGCTTCAGGCCCTAATCTGGTTCCGGCCCGGCATGCTGAGCCTTTGGTTAATTCCTCTTCCTGGTGGGAAATGAGAGTTAAATTTGCCCGTCCAGACACCTCCAGCTAGCCTCTCATTGGTTCTCGCTATTCCTGTTCATCTTCCGCAGAAATTGCAAACTGGGCCAAACAGGAGGTTAAAGGCGCTGACTCTCCAAGTGGGGAGAGTGTTAGTAAAGCGTCTGGAATGTTGCACCCGAGCACCAGGGGAGGAAAACTGAGACATATTTGAACACGTCTCCCGTTCACATGGTTGATCATACTTGGGTTCCACATGCATGTTTTAGCTGAAGGAAGAATACCTTAAACCTGGAGAGTTAAGACCCGTGTAATGGGTACCATGCAATATGACTTCAAAGGGTCTTCATTTGCTCACCGAACCTCTCCAATCCTATCACTGCTGCGTTTATGCCCCTGTACACATGCTTGATTCTCTTTCGGAGACATAGCAATCCATAGGTTTTAAGATACTTACTAGTCAGGTACATTCTTAGGCGTTTAATATGCGGTGTTGAATCCATTTCGTTGAGCAAGGAGTAGCTCTTGTCTATTCCATATTTGACTTAAGGAACTTTATCTGTGCTCATTTCAATCTCTGGTTTTATGCAGCACCCCAACTCACCTTTACCCTTAAGCAAGCATAAGTTGGTTTTCTAAATTTGAGACCCTGTTCTGTTCTGTAATTCAGTTCCTGTGTAGCCAAGTTTACATTCCGTGTATTACTGATATCTTATGATGTTTCTTTTTCTATGTGACTTACTTCAGTTAGAATCATCATACCTGAATCCACTCATTGTGCTGCTAAGGGCCTGATGACACAGATTTCATTGCTGAGTGATATTGCTTTGTAAGTAAATACCACAACTTCTTTATCCATTTTTCACTTTCTGCGATGTTGAACTTGTACTGTAAACGAGGTTCTTGTAAACAGAGCCGTTCCAAACTTTGGGGTGGCTGTGTCTTTTTGATTTTAATTTCCCTAAGCTATAGGACCATAAGTGGAAGTGCCCTAGGTTCTGTTGCTTTGTTTTTTAGATGTTTCAGGAAACACCATACACTTCTCCCGAGTGTCTGTTGGCAATTTACATCCCGCCCATCAGCATAACAAGGCTCCCCGTTCTCCATGGCCTTTCCTGCCTTTCTGGATTTTACACTTTTTTCAGATGGCCCTTTGACCGGGGGGAAGTGAGACTTCATTGTAGTGCAGATTTCCTTTGCAAGCTTGCTTGGTTGGCCAAAAAGTGCGTATGCGTGTTTTCCTGAATATATTCAGGAAAAAACGCATACGCCCTTTTTGGCCAAGTGCATCATTGTGGACGTTCTGCCTCTTTTCCTATGCTTTCAATGCAATTCCAGTCTACCTCCTGAAATCGGTTTCCTGCAATTCTGCCCCGCTTTCAAGTCCTCTTGGCAGCCTTACTTCAGTCTATTTTTGGATGATAGCTGTCATTTATAACTCTGCAGGTTTGTGAATTACAGTGCCCCTGAGCTCCTTTCTTCAACTCGCTTTCTTGTGACCTGGCCGCAACACCGCAGGATGGCTTCAGGCCCTAATCTGGTTCCGGCCCGGCATGCAGAGCCTTTGGTTAATTCCTCTTCCTGGTGGGAAATGAGAGTTAAATTTGCCCGTCCAGACACCTCCAGCTAGCCTCTCATTGGTTCTCGCTATTCCTGTTCATCTTCCGCAGAAATTGCAAACTGGGCCATACAGGAGGTTAAAGGGACTGACTCTCCAAGTGGGGAGAGTGTTAGTAAAGCGTCTGGAATGTTGCACCCGAGTACCAGGGGAGGAAAACTGAGACATATTTGAACACGTCTCCCGATCACATGGTTGATCATACTCTAGGTTCCACATGCATGTTTTAGCTGAAGGAAGAATACCTTAAACCTGGGTAGTTGAAACCCGTGGAATGGGTACCATGCAATATGACTTCAAAGGGTCTTCATTTGCTCACCGAACCTGTCCAATCCTATCACTGCTGCGTTTATGCCCCTGTACACATGCTTGATTCTCTTTCGGAGACATAGCAATCCATAGGTTTTAAGATACTTACTAGTCAGGTACATTCTTATGCGTTTAATATGGGGTGTTGAGTCCATTTCGTTGAGCAAGGAGTAGCTCTTGTCTATTCCATATTTGGCTTAAGGAACTTTATCTGTGCTCATTTCAATCTCTGGTTTTATGCAGCACCCCAACTCACCTTTACCCTTAAGCAAGCATAAGTTGGTTTTCTAAATTTGAGACCCTGTTCTGTTCTGTAATTCAGTTCCTGTGTAGCCAAGTTTCCATTCCGTGTATTACTGATATCTTATGATGTTTCTTTTTCTGTGTGACTTATTTCAGTTAGAATCATCATACCTGAATCCACTCATTGTGCTGCTAAGGACCTGATGACACAGATTTCATTGCTGAGTGATATTGCTTTGTAAGTAAATACCACAACTTCTTTATCCATTTTTCACTTTCTGCGATGTTGAACTTGTACTGTAAACGAGGTTCTTGTAAACAAAGCCGTTCCAAACTTTGGGGTGGCTGTGTCTTTTTGATTTTAATTTCCCAAAGCTATAGGACCATAAGTGGAAGTGCCCTAGGTTCTGTTGCTTTGTTTTTTAGATGTTTCAGGAAACACCATACACTTCTCCCGAGTGGTTGTTGGCAATTTACATCCCGCCCATCAGCATAACAAGGCTCCCAGTTCTCCATGGCCTGTTCTGCCTTTCTGGATTTTACACTTTTTTCAGATGGCCCTTTTGACCGGGGGGAAGTGAGACTTCATTGTAGTGCAGATTTCCTTTGCAAGCTTGCTTGGTTGGCCAAAAAGTGCGTATGCGTTTTTTCCTGAATATATTCAGGAAAAAACGCATACGCCCTTTTTGGCCAAGTGCATCATTGTGGACGTTCTGCCTCTTTTCCTATGCTTTCAATGCAATTCCAGTCTACCTCCTGAAATCGGTTTCCTGCAATTCTGCCCCACGTTCAAGTCCTCTTGGCAGCCTTACTTCAGTCTATTTTTGGACTATAGCTGTCATTTATAACTCTGCAGGTTTGTGAATTACAGTGCCCCTGAGCTCCTTTCTTCAACTCGCTTTCTTGTGACATGGCCGCAACACCGCAGGATGGCTTCAGGCCCTAATCTGGTTCCGGCCCGGCACGCTGAGCCTTTGGTTATTTCCTCTTCCTGGTGGGAAATGAGAGTTAAATTTGCCCGTCCAGACACCTCCAGCTAGTCTCTCATTGGTTCTCGCTATTCCTGTTCATCTTCCGCAGAAATTCAAACTGGGCCAAACAGGAGGTTAAAGGCGCTGACTCTCCAAGTGGGGAGAGTGTTAGTAAAGCGTCTGGAATGTTGCACCCGAGTAACAGGGGAGGAAAACTGAGACATATTTGAACACGTCTCCCGTTCACATGGTTGATCATACTTGGGTTCCACATGCATGTTTTAGCTGAAGGAAGAATACCTTAAACCTGGAGAGTTAAGACCCGTGTAATGGTTACCATGCAATACGACTTCAAAGGGTCTTCATTTGCTCACCGAACCTCTCCAATCCTATCACTGCTGCGTTTATGCCCCTGTACACATGCTTGATTCTCTTTCGGAGACATAGCAATCCATAGGTTTTAAGATACTTACTAGTCAGGTACATTCTTAGGCGTTTAATATGCGGTGTTGAGTCCATTTCGTTGAGCAAGGAGTAGCTCTTGTCTATTCCATATTTGGCTTAAGGAACTTTATCTGTGCTCATTTCAATCTCTGGTTTTATGCAGCACCCCAACTCACCTTTCCCCTTAAGCAAGCATAAGTTGGTTTTCTAAATTTGAGACCCTGTTCTGTTTTGGAATGCAGTTCCTGTGTAGCCAAGTTTACATTCCGTGTATTAGTGATATCTTATGATGTTTCTTTTTCTGTGTGACTTATTGCAGTTAGAATCATCGTACCTGAATCCACTCATTATGCTGCTACGGGCCTGATGACATAGATTTCATTGCTGAGTGATACTGCATTGTACGTAAGTACAACAAGTTCTTTATCCATTTTTCACTTTCTGTGATATTGAACTTGTACGGTAAACGAGGTTCTTGTAAACGGAGGCGTCCCAAACTTTGGGGTGGCTGTGTCTTTTTCATTTTAATTTCCCTAAACTATAGGACCATATGTGGAAGTGCCCTAGGCTCTGTTGTTTGTTTTTTAGATGTTTCAGGAAACACCATACACTTCTCCCGAGTGGTTGTTGGCAATTTACATCCCGCCCATCAGCATAACAAGGCTCCCCGTTCTCCATGGCCTGTCCTGCCTTTCTGGATTTTACACTTTTTTCAGATGGCCCTTTTGACCGGGGGGAAGTGAGACTTCATTGTAGTGCAGATTTCCTTTGCAAGCTTGCTTGGTTGGCCAAAAAGTGCGTATGCGTGTTTTCCTGAATATATTCAGGAAAAAATGCATACGCCCTTTTTGGCCAAGTGTATCATTGTGGACGTTCTGCCTCTTTTCCTATGCTTTCAATGCAATTCCAGTCTACCTCCTGAAATCGGTTTCCTGCAATTCTGCCCCGCTTTCAAGTCCTCTTGGCAGCCTTACTTCAGTCTATTTTTGGACGATAGCTGTCATTTATAACTCTGCAGGTTTGTGAATTACAGTGCCCCTGAGCTCCTTTCTTCAACTCGCTTTCTTGTGACCTGGCCGCAACACCGCAGGATGGCTTCAGGCCCTAATCTTGTTCCGGCCCGGCATGCAGAGCCTTTGGTTAATTCCTCTTCCTGGTGGGAAATGAGAGTTAAATTTGCCCGTCCAGACACCTCCAGCTAGCCTCTCATTGGTTCTCGCTATTCCTGTTCATCTTCCGCAGAAATTGCAAACTGGGCCATACAGGAGGTTAAAGGGACTGACTCTCCAAGTGGGGAGAGTGTTAGTAAAGCGTCTGGAATGTTGCACCCGAGTACCAGGGGAGGAAAACTGAGACATATTTGAACACGTCTCCCGATCACATGGTTGATCATACTCTAGGTTCCACATGCATGTTTTAGCTGAAGGAAGAATACCTTAAACCTGGGTAGTTGAAACCCGTGGAATGGGTACCATGCAATATGACTTCAAAGGGTCTTCATTTGCTCACCGAACCTCTCCAATCCTATCACTGCTGCATTTATGCCCCTGTACACATGTTTGATTCTCTTTCGGAGACATAGCAATCCATAGGTTTTAAGATACTTACTAGTCAGGTACATTCTTATGCGTTTAATATGGGGTGTTGAGTCCATTTCGTTGAGCAAGGAGTAGCTCTTGTCTATTCCATATTTGGCTTAAGGAACTTTATCTGTGCTCATTTCAATCTCTGGTTTTATGCAGCACCCCAACTCACCTTTACCCTTAAGCAAGCATAAGTTGTTTTTCTAAATTTGAGACCCTGTTCTGTTCTGTAATTCAGTTCCTGTGTAGCCAAGTTTCCATTCCGTGTATTACTGATATCTTATGATGTTTCTTTTTCTGTGTGACTTATTTCAGTTAGAATCATCATACCTGAATCCACTCATTGTGCTTCTAAGGGCCTGATGACACAGATTTCATTGCTGAGTGATATTGCTTTGTAAGTAAATACCACAACTTCTTTATCCATTTTTCACTTTCTGCGATGTTGAACTTGTACTGTAAACGAGGTTCTTGTAAACAAAGCCGTTCCAAACTTTGGGGTGGCTGTGTCTTTTTGATTTTAATTTCCCAAAGCTATAGGACCATAAGTGGAAGTGCCCTAGGTTCTGTTGCTTTGTTTTTTCGATGTTTCAGGAAACACCATACACTTCTCCCGAGTGGTTGTTGGCAATTTACATCCCGCCCATCAGCATAACAAGGCTCCCAGTTCTCCATGGCCTGTCCTGCCTTTCTGGATTTCACACTTTTTTCAGATGGCCCTTTTGACCGGGGGGAAGTGAGACTTCATTGTAGTGCAGATTTCCTTTGCAAGCTTGCTTGGTTGGCCAAAAAGGGCGTATGCGTTTTTTCCTGAATATATTCAGGAAAAAACGCATACGCCCTTTTTGGCCAAGTGCATCATTGTGGACGTTCTGCCTCTTTTCCTATGCTTTCAATGCAATTCCAGTCTACCTCCTGAAATCGGTTTCCTGCAATTCTGCCCCGCTTTCAAGTCCTCTTGGCAGCCTTACTTCAGTCTATTTTTGGACGATAGCTGTCATTTATAAGTCTGCAGGTTTGTGAATTACAGTGCCCCTGAGCTCCTTTCTTCAACTCGCTTTCTTGTGACCTGGCCGCAACACCGCAGGATGGCTTCAGGCCCTAATCTGGTTCCGGCACGGCATGCTGAGCCTTTGGTTATTTCCTCTTCCTGGTGGGAAATGAGAGTTAAATTTGCCCGTCCAGACACCTCCAGCTAGTCTCTCATTGGTTCTCGCTATTCCTGTTCATCTTCCGCAGAAATTGCAAAATTGGTTAAACAGGAGGTTAAAGGCGCTGACTCTCCAAGTGGGGAGAGTGTTAGTAAAGCGTCTGGAATGTTGCACCCGAGTACCAAGGGAGGAAAACTGAGACATATTTGAACACGTCTCCCGTTCACATGGTTGATCATACTTGGGTTCCACATGCATGTTTTAGCTGAAGGAAGAATACCTTAAACATGGAGAGTTGAGACCTGTGGAATGGGTACCATGCAATATGACTTCAAAGGGTCTTCATTTGCTCACCGAACCTCTCCAATCCTATCACTGCTGCGTTTATGCCCCTGTACACATGCTTGATTGTCTTTCGGAGACATAGCAATCCATAGGTTTTAAGATACTTACTAGTCAGGTACATTCTTAGGCGTTTAATATGCGGTGTTGAGTCCATTTCGTTGAGAAAGGAGTAGCTCTTGTCTATTCCATATTTGACTTAAGGAACTTTATCTGTGCTCATTTCAATCTCTGGTTTTATGCAGCACCCCAACTCACCTTTACCCTTAAGCAAGCATAAGTTGGTTTTCTAAACTTGAGACCCTGTTCTGTTCTGTAATTCCGTTCCTGTGTAGCCAAGTTTACATTCCGTGTATTACTGATATCTTATGATGTTTCTTTTTCTGTGTGACTTACTTCAGTTAGAATCATCATACCTGAATCCACTCATTCTGCTGCTAAGGGCCTGATGACACAGATTTCATTGCTGAGTGATATTGCTTTGTAAGTAAATACCACAACTTCTTTATCCATTTTTCACTTTCTGCGATGTTGAACTTGTACTGTAAACAAGGTTCTTGTAAACAGAGCCCTTCCAAACTTTGGGGTGGCTGTGTCTTTTTGATTTTAATTTCCCTAAGCTATAGGACCATAAGTGGCAGTGCCCTAGGCTCTGTTGCTTTGTTTTTTAGATGTTTCAGGAAACACCATACACTTCTCCCAAGTGTCTGTTGGCAATTTACATCCCGCCCATCAGCATAAAAAGGCTCCCAGTTCTCCATGGCCTGTCCTGCCTTTCTGGATTTTACACTTTTTTCAGATGGCCCTTTTGACCGGGGGGAAGTGAGACTTCATTGTAGTGCAGATTTCCTTTGCAAGCTTGCTTGGTTGGCCAAAAAGGGCGTATGCGTTTTTTCCTGAATATATTCAGGAAAAAACGCATACGCCCTTTTTGGCCAAGTGCATCATTGTGGACGTTCTGCCTCTTTTCCTATGCTTTCAATGCAATTCCAGTCTACCTCCTGAAATCGGTTTCCTGCAATTCTGCCCCGCTTTCAAGTCCTCTTGGCAGCCTTACTTCAGTCTATTTTTGGACGATAGCTGTCATTTATAACTCTGCAGGTTTGTGAATTACAGTGCCCCTGAGCTCCTTTCTTCAACTCGCTTTCTTGTGACCTGGCCGCAACACCGCAGGATGGCTTCAGGCCCTAATCTGGTTCCGGTACGGCACGCTGAGCCTTTGGTTATTTCCTCTTCCTGGTGGGAAATGAGAGTTAAATTTGCCCGTCCAGACACCTCCAGCTAGCCTCTCATTGGTTCTCGCTATTCCTGTTCATCTTCCGCAGAAATTGCAAACTGGGCCAAACAGGAGGTTAAAGACGCTGACTCTCCAAGTGGGGAGAGTGTTAGTAAAGCGTCTGGAATGTTGCACCCGAGTACCAGGGGAGGAAAACTGAGACATATTTGAACACGTCTCCCGTTCACATGGTTGATCATACTTGGGTTCCACATGCATGTTTTAGCTGAAGGAAGAATACCTTAAACCTGGAGAGCTAAGACCCGTGTAATGGGTACCATGCAATATGACTTCAAGGGGTCTTCATTTGCTCACCGAACCTCTCCAATCCTATCACTGCTGCGTTTATGCCCCTGTACACATGCTTGATTCTCTTTCGGAGACATAGCAATCCATAGGTTTTAAGATACTTACTAGTCAGGTACATTCTTATGCGTTTAATATGGGGTGTTGAGTCCATTTCGTTGAGCAAGGAGTAGCTCTTGTCTATTCCATATTTGGCTTAAGGAACTTTATCTGTGCTCATTTCAATCTCTGGTTTTATGCAGCACCCCAACTCACCTTTACCCTTAAGCAAGCATAAGTTGTTTTTCTAAATTTGAGACCCTGTTCTGTTCTGTAATTCAGTTCCTGTGTAGCCAAGTTTCCATTCCGTGTATTACTGATATCTTATGATGTTTCTTTTTCTGTGTGACTTATTTCAGTTAGAATCATCATACCTGAATCCACTCATTGTGCTGCTAAGGGCCTGATGACACAGATTTCATTGCTGAGTGATATTGCTTTGTAAGTAAATACCACAACTTCTTTATCCATTTTTCACTTTCTGCGATGTTGAACTTGTACTGTAAACGAGGTTCTTGTAAACAAAGCCGTTCCAAACTTTGGGGTGGCTGTGTCTTTTTGATTTTAATTTCCCAAAGCTATAGGACCATAAGTGGAAGTGCCCTAGGTTCTGTTGCTTTGTTTTTTCGATGTTTCAGGAAACACCATACACTTCTCCCCAGTGGTTGTTGGCAATTTACATCCCGCCCATCAGCATAACAAGGCTCCCAGTTCTCCATGGCCTGTTCTGCCTTTCTGGATTTTACACTTTTTTCAGATGGCCCTTTTGACCGGGGGGAAGTGAGACTTCATTGTAGTGCAGATTTCCTTTGCAAGCTTGCTTGGTTGGCCAAAAAGGGCGTATGCGTTTTTTCCTGAATATATTCAGGAAAAAACGCATACGCCCTTTTTGGCCAAGTGCATCATTGTGGACGTTCTGCCTCTTTTCCTATGCTTTCAATGCAATTCCAGTCTACCTCCTGAAATCGGTTTCCTGCAATTCTGCCCCGCTTTCAAGTCCTCTTGGCAGCCTTACTTCAGTCTATTTTTGGACGATAGCTGTCATTTATAACTCTGCAGGTTTGTGAATTACAGTGCCCCTGAGCTCCTTTCTTCAACTCGCTTTCTTGTGACCTGGCCGCAACACCGCAGGATGGCTTCAGGCCCTAATCTGGTTCCGGCACGGCATGCTGAGCCTTTGGTTATTTCCTCTTCCTGGTGGGAAATGAGAGTTAAATTTGCCCGTCCAGACACCTCCAGCTAGTCTCTCATTGGTTCTCGCTATTCCTGTTCATCTTCCGCAGAAATTGCAAAATTGGTTAAACAGGAGGTTAAAGGCGCTGACTCTCCAAGTGGGGAGAGTGTTAGTAAAGCGTCTGGAATGTTGCACCCGAGTACCAGGGGAGGAAAACTGAGACATATTTGAACACGTCTCCCGTTCACATGGTTGATCATACTTGGGTTCCACATGCATGTTTTAGCTGAAGGAAGAATACCTTAAACATGGAGAGTTGAGACCTGTGGAATGGGTACCATGCAATATGACTTCAAAGGGTCTTCATTTGCTCACCGAACCTCTCCAATCCTATCACTGCTGCGTTTATGCCCCTGTACACATGCTTGATTGTCTTTCGGAGACATAGAAATCCATAGGTTTTTAGATACTTACTAGTCAGGTACATTCTTAGGCGTTTAATATGCGGTGTTGAGTCCATTTCGTTGAGCAAGGAGTAGCTCTTGTCTATTCCATATTTGACTTAAGGAACTTTATCTGTGCTCATTTCAATCTCTGGTTTTATGCAGCACCCCAACTCACCTTTACCCTTAAGCAAGCATAAGTTGGTTTTCTAAACTTGAGACCCTGTTCTGTTCTGTAATTCTGTTCCTGTGTAGCCAAGTTTACATTCCGTGTATTACTGATATCTTATGATGTTTCTTTTTCTGTGTGACTTATTTCAGTTAGAATCATCATACCTGAATCCACTCATTGTGATGCTAAGGGCCTGATGACACAGATTTCATTGCTGAGTGATATTGCTTTGTAAGTAAATACCACAACTTCTTTATCCATTTTTCACTTTCTGCGATGTTGAACTTGTACTGTAAACGAGGTTCTTGTAAACAAAGCCGTTCCAAACGTTGGGGTGGCTGTGTCTTTTTGATTTTAATTTCCCTAAGCTATAGGACCATAAGTGGAAGTGCCCTAGGTTCTGTTGCTTTGTTTTTTAGATGTTTCAGGAAACACCATACACTTCTCCCGAGTGGTTGTTGGCAATTTACATCCCGCCCATCAGCATAACAAGGCTCCCAGTTCTCCATGGCCTGTCCTGCCTTTCTGGATTTTACACTTTTTTCAGATGGCCCTTTTGACCGGGGGTAAGTGAGACTTCATTGTAGTGCAGATTTCCTTTGCAAGCTTGCTTGGTTGGCCAAAAAGGGCGTATGCGTTTTTTCCTGAATATATTCAGGAAAAAACGCATACGCCCTTTTTGGCCAAGTGCATCATTGTGGACGTTCTGCCTCTTTTCCTATGCTTTCAATGCAATTCCAGTCTACCTCCTGAAATCGGTTTCCTGCAATTCTGCCCCGCTTTCAAGTCCTCTTGGCAGCCTTACTTCAGTCTATTTTTGGACGATAGCTGTCATTTATAACTCTGCAGGTTTGTGAATTACAGTGCCCCTGAGCTCCTTTCTTCAACTCGCTTTCTTGTGACCTGGCCGCAACACCGCAGGATGGCTTCAGGCCCTAATCTGGTTCCGGCACGGCACGCTGAGCCTTTGGTTATTTCCACTTCCTGGTGGGAAATGAGAGTTAAATTTGCCCGTCCAGACACCTCCAGCTAGCCTCTCATTGGTTCTCGCTATTCCTGTTCATCTTCCGCAGAAATTGCAAACTGGGCCAAACAGGAGGTTAAAGGCGCTGACTCTCCAAGTGGGGAGAGTGTTAGTAAAGCGTCTGGAATGTTGCACCCGAGTACCAGGGGAGGAAAACTGAGACATATTTGAACACGTCTCCCGTTCACATGGTTGATCATACTCTGGTTTCCACATGCATGTTTTAGCTGAAGGAAGAATACCTTAAACCTGGAGAGTTGAGACCCGTGTAATGGTTACCATGCAATATGACTTCAAAGGGTCTTCATTTGCTCACCGAACCTCTCCAATCCTATCACTGCTGCGTTTATGCCCCTGTACACATGCTTGATTGTCTTTCGGAGACATAGCAATCCATAGGTTTTAAGATACTTACTAGTCAGGTACATTCTTAGGCGTTTAATATGCGGTGTTGAGTCCATTTCGTTGAGCAAGGAGTAGCTCTTGTCTATTCCATATTTGACTTAAGGAACTTTATCTGTGCTCATTTCAATCTCTGGTTTTATGCAGCACCCCAACTCACCTTTACCCTTAAGCAAGCATAAGTTGGTTTTCTAAACTTGAGACCCTGTTCTGTTCTGTAATTCCGTTCCTGTGTAGCCAAGTTTACATTCCGTGTATTACTCATATCTTATGATGTTTCTTTTTCTGTGTGACTTACTTCAGTTAGAATCATCATACCTGAATCCACTCATTCTGCTGCTAAGGGCCTGATGACACAGATTTCATTGCTGAGTGATATTGCTTTGTAAGTAAATACCACAACTTCTTTATCCATTTTTCACTTTCTGCGATGTTGAACTTGTACTGTAAACGAGGTTCTTGTAAACTAAGCCGTTCCAAACTTTGGGGTGGCTGTGTCTTTTTGATTTTAATTTCCCTAAGCTATAGGACCATAAGTGGAAGTGCCCTAGGTTCTGTTGCTTTGTTTTTTAGATGTTTCAGGAAACACCATACACTTCTCCCGAGTGGTTGTTGGCAATTTACATCCCGCCCATCAGCATAACAAGGCTCCCAGTTCTCCATGGCCTGTCCTGCCTTTCTGGATTTTACACTTTTTTCAGATGGCCCTTTTGACCGGGGGTAAGTGAGACTTCATTGTAGTGCAGATTTCCTTTGCAAGCTTGCTTGTTTGGCCAAAAAGGGCGTATGCGTTTTTTCCTGAATATATTCAGGAAAAAACGCATACGCCCTTTTTGGCCAAGTGCATCATTGTGGACGTTCTGCCTCTTTTCCTATGCTTTCAATGCAATTCCAGTCTACCTCCTGAAATCGGTTTCCTGCAATTCTGCCCCGCTTTCAAGTCCTCTTGGCAGCCTTACTTCAGTCTATTTTTGGACGATAGCTGTCATTTATAACTCTGCAGGTTTGTGAATTACAGTGCCCCTGAGCTCCTTTCTTCAACTCGCTTTCTTGTGACCTGGCCGCAACACCGCAGGATGGCTTCAGGCCCTAATCTGGTTCCGGCACGGCACGCTGAGCCTTTGGTTATTTCCACTTCCTGGTGGGAAATGAGAGTTAAATTTGCCCGTCCAGACACCTCCAGCTAGCCTCTCATTGGTTCTCGCTATTCCTGTTCATCTTCCGCAGAAATTGCAAACTGGGCCAAACAGGAGGTTAAAGGCGCTGACTCTCCAAGTGGGGAGAGTGTTAGTAAAGCGTCTGGAATGTTGCACCCGAGTACCAGGGGAGGAAAACTGAGACATATTTGAACACGTCTCCCGTTCACATGGTTGATCATACTCTGGTTTCCACATGCATGTTTTAGCTGAAGGAAGAATACCTTAAACCTGGAGAGTTGAGACCCGTGGAATGGGTACCATGCAATATGACTTCAAAGGGTCTTCATTTGCTCACCGAACCTCTCCAATCCTATCACTGCTGCGTTTATGCCCCTGTACACATGCTTGATTCTCTTTCGGAGACATAGCAATCCATAGGTTTTACGATACTTACTAGTCAGGTACATTCTTAGGCGTTTAATATGCGGTGTTGAGTCCATTTCGTTGAGCAACGAGTAGCTCTTGTCTATTCCATATTTGACTTAAGGAACTTTATCTGTGCTCATTTCAATCTCTGGTTTTATGCAGCACCCCAACTCACCTTTACCCTTAAGCAAGCATAAGTTGGTTTTCTAAATTTGAGACCCTGTTCTGTTCTGTAATTCAGTTCCTGTGTAGCCAAGTTTCCATTCCGTGTATTACTGATATCTTATGATGTTTCTTTTTCCATGTGACTTATTTCAGTTAGAATCATCATACCTGAATCCACTCATTGTGCTGCTAAGGGCCTGATGACATAGATTTCATTGCTGAGTGATATTGCTTTGTAAGTGAATACCACAACTTCTTTATCCATTTTTCACTTTCTGCGATGTTGAACTTGTACTGTAAACGAGGTTCTTGTAAACAGAGCCGTTCCAAACTTTGGGGTGGCTGTGTCTTTTTGATTTTAATTTCCCTAAGCTATAGGACCATAAGTGGAAGTGCCCTAGGTTCTGTTGCTTTGTTTTTTAGATGTTTCAGGAAACACCATACACTTCTCCCGAGTGGTTGTTGGCAATTTACATCCCACCCATCAGCATAACAAGGCTCCCAGTTCTCCATGGCCTGTCCTGCCTTTCTGGATTTTACACTTTTTTCAGATGGCCCTTTTGACCGGGGGGAAGTGAGACTTCATTGTAGTGCAGATTTCCTTTGCAAGCTTGCTTGGTTGGCCAAAAAGGGCGTATGCGTTTTTTCCTGAATATATTCAGGAAAAAACGCATACGCCCTTTTTGGCCAAGTGCATCATTGTGGACGTTCTGCCTCTTTTCCTATGCTTTCAATGCAATTCCAGTCTACCTCCTGAAATCGGTTTCCTGCAATTCTGCCCCGCTTTCAAGTCCTCTTGGCAGCCTTACTTCAGTCTATTTTTGGACGATAGCTGTCATTTATAACTCTGCAGGTTTGTGAATTACAGTGCCCCTGAGCTCCTTTCTTCAACTCGCTTTCTTGTGACCTGGCCGCAACACCGCAGGATGGCTTCAGGCCCTAATCTGGTTCCGGCCCGGCATGCTGAGCCTTTGGTTAATTCCTCTTCCTGGTGGGAAATGAGAGTTAAATTTGCCCGACCAGACACCTCCAGCTAGCCTCTCATTGGTTCTCGCAATTCCTGTTCATCTTCCGCAGAAATTGCAAACTGGGCCAAACAGGAGGTTAAAGGGACTGACTCTCCAAGTGGGGAGAGTGTTAGTAAAGCGTCTGGAATGTTGCACCCGAGTACCAGGGGAGGAAAACTGAGACATATTTGAACACGTCTCCCGATCACATGGTTGATCATACTCTAGGTACCACATGCATGTTTTAGCTGAAGGAAGAATACCTTAAACCTGGGTAGTTGAAACCCGTGGAATGGGTACCATGCAATATGACTTCAAAGGGTCTTCATTTGCTCACCGAACCTCTCCAATCTTATCACTGCTGCGTTTATGCCCCTGTACACATGCTTGATTCTCTTTTGGAGACATAGCAATCCATAGGTTTTACGATACTTACAAGTCAGGTACATTCTTAGGCGTTTAATATGCGGTGTTGAGTCCATTTCGTTGAGCAAGGAGTAGCTCTTGTCTATTCCATATTTGACTTAAGGAACTTTATCTGTGCTCATTTCAATCTCTGGTTTTATGCAGCACCCCAACTCACCTTTACCCTTAAGCAAGCATAAGTTGGTATTCTAAATTTGAGACCCTGTTCTGCTCTGTAATTCAGTTCCTGTGTAGCCAAGTTTACATTCCGTGTATTACTGATATCTTATGATGTTTCTTTTTCTGTGTGACTTATTTCAGTTAGAATCATCATACCTGAATCCACTCATTGTGCTGCTAAGGGCCTGATGACATAGATTTCATTGCTGAGTGATATTGCTTTGTAAGTAAATACCACAACTTCTTTATCCATTTTTCACTTTCTGCGATGTTGAACTTGTACTGTAAACGAGGTTCTTGTAAACAGAGCCGTTCCAAACTTTAGGGTGGCTGTGTCTTTTTGATTTTAATTTCCCTAAGCTATAGGACCATAAGTGGAAGTGCCCTAGGCTCTGTTGCTTTGTTTTTTAGATGTTTCAGGAAACACCATACACTTCTCCCGAGTGGTTGTTGGCAATTTACATCCCACCCATCAGCATAACAAGGCTCCCAGTTCTCCATGGCCTGTCCTGCCTTTCTGGATTTTACACTGTTTTCAGATGGCCCTTTTGACCGGGGGGAAGTGAGACTTCATTGTAGTGCAGATTTCCTTTGCAAGCTTGCTTGGTTGGCCAAAAAGGGCGTATGCGTTTTTTCCTGAATATATTCAGGAAAAAACGCATACGCCCTTTTTGGCCAAGTGCATCATTGTGGACGTTCTGCCTCTTTTCCTATGCTTTCAATGCAATTCCAGTCTACCTCCTGAAATCGGTTTCCTGCAATTCTGCCCCACTTTCAAGTCCTCTTGGCAGCCTTACTTCAGTCTATTTTTGGACGATAGCTGTCATTTATAACTCTGCAGGTTTGTGAATTACAGTGCCCCTGAGCTCCTTTCTTCAACTCGCTTTCTTTTGAGCTGGCCGAAACACCGCAGGATGGCTTCAGGCCCTAATCTGGTTCCGGCCCGGCATGCTGAGCCTTTGGTTAATTCCTCTTCCTGGTGGGAAATGAGAGTTAAATTTGCCCGTCCAGACACCTCCAGCTAGCCTCTCATTGGTTCTCGCTATTCCTGTTCATCTTCCGCAGAAATTGCAAAGTGGGCCAAACAGGAGATTAAAGGGACTGACTCTCCAAGTGGGGAGAGTGTTAGTAAAGCGTCTGGAATGTTGCACCCGAGTACCAGGGGAGGAAAACTGAGACATATTTGAACACGTCTCCCGATCACATGGTTGATCATACTCTAGGTTCCACATGCATGTTTTAGCTGAAGGAAGAATACCTTAAACCTGGGTAGTTGAAACCCGTGGAATGGGTACCATGCAATATGACTTCAAAGGGTCTTCATTTGCTCACCGAACCTCTCCAATCCTATCACTGCTGCGTTTATGCCCCTGTACACATGCTTGATTCTCTTTTGGAGACATAGCTATCCATAGGTTTTAAGATACTTACAAGTCAGGTACATTCTTAGGCGTTTAATATGCGGTGTTGAGTCCATTTCGTTGAGCAAGGAGTAGCTCTAGTCTATTCCATATTTGGCTTAAGGAACTTTATCTGTGCTCATTTCAATCTCTGGTTTTATACAGCACCCCAACTCACCTTTACCCTTAAGCAAGCATAAGTTGGTATTCTAAATTTGAGACCCTGTTCTGTTCTGTAATTCAGTTCCTGTGTAGCCAAGTTTCCATTCCGTGTATTACTGATATCTTATGATGTTTCTTTTTCTGTGTGACTTATTTCAGTTAGAATCATCATACCTGAATCCACTCATTGTGCTGCTAAGGGCCTGATGACATAGATTTCATTGCTGAGTGATATTGCTTTGTAAGTGAATACCACAACTTCTTTATCCATTTTTCACTTTCTGCGATGTTGAACTTGTACTGTAAACGAGGTTCTTGTAAACAGAGCCGTTCCAAACTTTGGGGTGGCTGTGTCTTTTTGATTTTAATTTCCCTAAGCTATAGGACCATAAGTGGAAGTGCCCTAGGTTCTGTTGCTTTGTTTTTTAGATGTTTCAGGAAAAACCATACACTTCTCCCGAGTGGTTGTTGGCAATTTACATCCCGCCCATCAGCATAACAAGGCTCCCAGTTCTCCATGGCCTGTCCTGCCTTTCTGGATTTTACACTTTTTTCAGATGGCCCTTTTGACCGGGGGGAAGTGAGACTTCATTGTAGTGCAGATTTCCTTTGCAAGCTTGCTTGGTTGGCCAAAAAGGGCGTATGCGTTTTTTCCTGAATATATTCAGGAAAAAACGCATACGCCCTTTTTGGCCAAGTGCATCATTGTGGACGTTCTGCCTCTTTTCCTATGCTTTCAATGCAATTCCAGTCTACCTCCTGAAATCGGTTTCCTGCAATTCTGCCCCGCTTTCAAGTCCTCTTGGCAGCCTTACTTCAGTCTATTTTTGGACGATAGCTGTCATTTATAACTCTGCAGGTTTGTGAATTACAGTGCCCCTGAGCTCCTTTCTTCAACTCGCTTTCTTTTGAGCTGGCCGCAACACCGCAGGATGGCTTCAGGCCCTAATCTGGTTCCGGTACGGCACGCTGAGCCTTTGGTTATTTCCTCTTCCTGGTGGGAAATGAGAGTTAAATTTGCCCGTCCAGACACCTCCAGCTAGCCTCTCATTGGTTCTCGCTATTCCTGTTCATCTTCCGCAGAAATTGCAAACTGGGCCAAACAGGAGGTTAAAGGCGCTGACTCTCCAAGTGAGGAGAGTGTTAGTAAAGCGTCTGGAATGTTGCACCCGAGTAAAAGGGGAGGAAAACTGAGACATATTTGAACACGTCTCCCGTTCACATGGTTGATCATACTTGGGTTCCACATGCATGTTTTAGCTGAAGGAAGAATACCTTAAACCTGGAGAGTTGAGACCCGTGTAATGGGTACCATGCAATATGACTTCAAAGGGTCTTCATTTGCTCACCGAACCTCTCCAATCCTATCACTGCTGCGTTTATGCCCCTGTACACATGCTTGATTCTCTTTCGGAGACATAGCAATCCATAGGTTTTAAGATACTTACTAGTCAGGTACATTCTTAGGCGTTTAATATGCGGTGTTGAGTCCATTTCGTTGAGCAAGGAGTAGCTCTTGTCTATTCCATATTTGGCTTAAGGAACTTTATCTGTGCTCATTTCAGTCTCTGGTTTTATGCTGCACCCTAACTCACCTTTACCCTTAAGCAAGAATAAGTTGGTTTTCTAAATTTGAGACCCTGTTCTGTTCTGTAATTCAGTTCCTGTGTAGCCAAGTTTACATTCCGTGTATTACTGATATCTTATGATGTTTCTATTTCTGTATCACTTATTTCAGTTAGAATCATCATACCTGAATCCACTCATTGTGCTGCTAAGGGCCTGATGACACAGATTTCATTGCTGAGTGATATTGCTTTGTAAGTGAATACCACAACTTCTTTATCCATTTTTCAGTTTCTGCGATGTTGAACTTGTACTGTAAACGAGGTTCTTGTAAACAGAGCCGTTCCAAACTTTGGGGTGGCTGTGTCTTTTTGATTTTAATTTCCCTAAGCTATAGGACCATAAGTGGAAGTGCCCTAGGTTCTGTTGCTTTGTTTTTTAGATGTTTCAGGAAACACCATACACTTCTCCCGAGTGGTTGTTGGCAATTTACATCCCGCCCATCAGCATAACAAGGCTCCCAGTTCTCCATGGCCTGTCCTGCCTTTCTGGATTTTACACTTTTTTCAGATGGCCCTTTTGACCGGTGGGAAGTGAGACTTCATTGTAGTGCAGATTTCCTTTGCAAGCTTGCTTGGTTGGCCAAAAAGCGCGTATGCGTTTTTTCCTGAATATTTCAGGAAAAAACGCATACGCCCTTTTTGGCCAAGTGCATCATTGTGGACGTTCTGCCTCTTTTCCTATGCTTTCAATGCAATTCCAGTCTACCTCCTGAAATCGGTTTCCTGCAATTCTGCCCCGCTTTCAAGTCCTCTTGGCAGCCTTACTTCAGTCTATTTTTGGACGATAGCTGTTATTTATAACTCTGCAGGTTTGAGAATTACAGTGCCCCTGAGCTCCTTTCTTCAACTTGCTTTCTTGTGACCTGGCCGCAACACCGCAGGATGGCTTCAGGCCCTAATCTGGTTCCGGCACGGCACGCTGAGCCTTCGGTTATATCCTCTTCCTGGTGGGAAATGAGAGTTAAATTTGCCCGTCCAGACACCTCCAGCTAGTCTCTCATTGGTTCTCGCTATTCCTGTTCATCTTCCGCAGAAATTGCAAACTGGGCCAAACAGGAGGTTAAAGGCGCTGACTCTCCAAGTGGGGAGAGTGTTAGTAAAGCGTCTGGAATGTTGCACCCGAGTACCAGGGGAGGAAAACTGAGACATATTTGAACACGTCTCCCGTTCACATGGTTGATCATACTTGGGTTCCACATGCATGTTTTAGCTGAAGGAAGAATACCTTAAACCTCGAGAGTTAAGACCCGTGTAATGGGTACCATGCAATATGACTTCAAAGGGTCTTCATTTGCTCACCGAACCTCTCCAATCCTATCACTGCTGCGTTTATGCCCCTGTACACATGCTTGATTCTCTTTCGGAGACATAGCTATCCATAGGTTTTAAGATACTTAACAGTCAGGCACATTCTTAGGCGTTTAATATGCGGTGTTGAGTCCATTTCGTTGAGCAAGGAGTAGCTCTTGTCTATTCCATATTTGACTTAAGGAACTTTATCTGTGCTCATTTCAATCTCTGGTTTTATGCAGCACCCCAACTCACCTTTACCCTTAAGCAAGAATAAGTTGGTTTTCTAAATTTGAGACCCTGTTCTGTTCTGTAATTCAGTTCCTGTGTAGCCAAGTTTACGTTCCGTGTATTACTGATATCTTATGATGTTTCTTTTTCTGTGTGACTTACTTCAGTTAGAATCATCATACCTGAATCCACTCATTGTGCTGCTAAGGGCCTGATGACACAGATTTCATTGCTGAGTGATATTGCTTTTTAAGTAAATACCACAACTTCTTTATCCATTTTTCACTTTCTGCGATGTTGAACTTGTACTGTAAACGAGGTTCTTGTAAACAGAGCCGTTCCAAACTTTGGGGTGGCTGTGTCTTTTTGATTTTAATTTCCCTAAGCTATAGGACCATAAGTGGAAGTGCCCTAGGTTCTGTTGCTTTGTTTTTTAGATGTTTCAGGAAACACCATACACTTCTCCCGAGTGTCTGTTGGCAATTTACATCCCGCCCGTCAGCATAACAAGGCTCCCAGTTCTCCATGGCCTGTCCTGCCTTTCTGGATTTTACACTTTTTTCAGATGGCCCTTTTGACGGGGGGGAAGTGAGACTTCATTGTAGTGCAGATTTCCTTTGCAAGCTTGCTTGGTTGGCCAAAAAGGGCGTATGCGTTTTTTATTCCTGTTCATCTTCCGCAGAAATTGCAAACTGGGCCAAACAGGAGGTTAAAGGCGCTGACTCTCCAAGTGAGGAGAGTGTTAGTAAAGCGTCTGGAATGTTGCACCCGAGTACCAGGGGAGGAAAACTGAGACATATTTGAACACGTCTCCCGTTCACATGGTTGATCATACTTGGGTTCCACATGCATGTTTTAGCTGAAGGAAGAATACCTTAAACCTGGAGAGTTGAGACCCGTGGAATGGGTACCATGCAATATGACTTCAAAGGGTCTTCATTTGCTCACCGAACCTCTCCAATCCTATCACTGCTGTGTTTATGCCCCTGTACACATGCTTGATTCTCTTTTGGAGACATAGCAATCCATAGGTTTTACGATACTTACTAGTCAGGTACATTCTTAGGCGTTTAATATGCGGTGTTGAGTCCATTTCGTTGAGCAAGGAGTAGCTCTTGTCTATTCCATATTTGACTTAAGGAACTTTATCTGTGCTCATTTCAATCTCTGGTTTTATGCAGCACCCCAACTCACCTTTACCCTTAAGCAAGCATAAGTTGGTTTTCTAAATTTGAGACCCTGTTCTGTTCTGTAATTCAGTTCCTGTGTAGCCAAGTTTACATTCCGTGTATTACTGATATCTTATGATGTTTCTTTTTCTGTGTGACTTATTTCAGTTAGAATCATCATACCTGAATCCACTCATTGTGATGCTAAGGGCCTGATGACATAGATTTCATTGCTGAGTGATATTGCTTTGTAAGTAAATACCACAACTTCTTTATCCATTTTTCACTTTCTGCGATGTTGAACTTGTACTGTAAACGAGGTTCTTGTAAACAGAGGCGTCCCAAACTTTGGGGTGGCTGTGTCTTTTTGATTTTAATTTCCCTAAGCTATAAGACCATAAGTGGCAGTGCCCTAGGCTCTGTTGCTTTGTTTTTTAGATGTTTCAGGAAACACCATACACTTCTCCCGAGTGGTTGTTGGCAATTTACATCCCGCCCATCAGCATAACAAGGCTCCCAGTTCTCCATGGCCTGTCCTGCCTTTCTGGATTTTACACTTTTTTCAGATGGCCCTTTTGACCGGGGGGAAGTGAGACTTCATTGTAGTGCAGATTTCCTTTGCAAGCTTGCTTGGTTGGCCAAAAAGGGCGTATGCGTTTTTTCCTGAATATATTCAGGAAAAAACGCATACGCCCTTTTTGGCCAAGTGCATCATTGTGGACGTTCTGCCTCTTTTCCTATGCTTTCAATGCAATTCCAGTCTACCTCCTGAAATCGGTTTCCTGCAATTCTGCCCCGCTTTCAAGTCCTCTTGGCAGCCTTACTTCAGTCTATTTTTGGACGATAGCTGTCATTTATAACTCTGCAGGTTTGTGAATTACAGTGCCCCTGAGCTCCTTTCTTCAACTCGCTTTCTTGTGACCTGGCCGCAACACCGCAGGATGGCTTCAGGCCCTAATCTGGTTCCGGCCCGGCATGCTGAGCCTTTGGTTAATTCCTCTTCCTGGTGGGAAATGAGAGTTAAATTTGCCCGTCCAGACACCTCCAGCTAGCCTCTCATTGGTTCTCGCTATTCCTGTTCATCTTCCGCAGAAATTGCAAACTGGGCCAAACAGGAGGTTAAAGGGACTGACTCTCCAAGTGGGGAGAGTGTTAGTAAAGCGTCTGGAATGTTGCACCCGAGTACCAGGGGAGGAAAACTGAGACATATTTGAACACGTCTCCCGATCACATGGTTGATCATACTCTAGGTTCCACATGCATGTTTTAGCTGAAAGAAGAATACCTTAAACCTGGGTAGTTGAAACCCGTGGAATGGGTACCATGCAATATGACTTCAAAGGGTCTTCATTTGCTCACCGAACCTCTCCAATCCTATCACTGCTGCGTTTATGCCCCTGTACACATGCTTGATTCTCTTTCGGAGACATAGCAATCCATAGGTTTTAAGATACTTACTAGTCAGGCACATTCTTAGGCGTTTAATATGCAGTGTTGAGTCCATTTCGTTGAGCAAGGAGTAGCTCTTGTCTATTCCATATTTGACTTAAGGAACTTTATCTGTGCTCATTTCAATCTCTGGTTTTATGCAGCACCCCAACTCACCTTTCCCCTTAAGCAAGCATAGTTGGTTTTCTAAATTTGAGACCCTGTTCTGTTCTGTAATTCAGTTCCTGTGTAGCCAAGTTTACATTCCGTGTATTACTGATATCTTATGATGTTTCTTTTTCTGTGTGACTTACTTCAGTTAGAATCTTCATACCTGAATCCACTCATTGTGCTGCTAAGGGCCTGATGACACAGATTTCATTGCTGAGTGATATTGCTTTGTAAGTAAATACCACAACTTCTTTATCCATTTTTCACTTTCTGCGATGTTGAACTTGTACTGTAAACGAGGTTCTTGTAAACAGAGCCGTCCCAAACTTTGGGGTGGCTGTGTCTTTTTGATTTTAATTTCCCTAAGCTATAGGACCATAAGTGGAAGTGCCCTAGGTTCTGTTGCTTTGTTTTTTACATGTTTCAGGAAACACCATACACTTCTCCCGAGTGTCTGTTGGCAATTTACATCCCGCCCATCAGCATAACAAGGCTCCCAGTTCTCCATGGCCTGTCCTGCCTTTCTGGATTTTACACTTTTTTCAGATGGCCCTTTTGACCGGGGGGAAGTGAGACTTCATTGTAGTGCAGATTTCCTTTGCAAGCTTGCTTGGTTGGCCAAAAAGTGCGTATGCGTTTTTTCCTGAATATATTCAGGAAAAAACGCATACGCCCTTTTTGGCCAAGTGCATCATTGTGGACGTTCTGCCTCTTTTCCTATGCTTTCAATGCAATTCCAGTCTACCTCCTGAAATCGGTTTCCTGCAATTCTGCCCCGCTTTCAAGTCCTCTTGGCAGTCTTACTTCAGTCTATTTTTGGACGATAGCTGTCATTTATAACTCTGCAGGTTTGTGAATTACAGTGCCCCTGAGCTCCTTTCTTCAACTCGCTTTCTTGTGACCTGGCCGCAACACCGCAGGATGGCTTCAGGCCCTAATCTGGTTCCGGCTCGGCACGCTGAGCCTTTGGTTATTTCCTCTTCCTGGTGGGAAATGAGAGTTAAATTTGCCCGTCCAGACACCTCCAGCTAGCCTCTCATTTGTTCTCGCTATTCCTGTTCATCTTCCGCAGAAATTGCAAACTGGGCCAAACAGGAGGTTAAAGGCGCTGACTCTCCAAGTGGGGAGAGTGTTAGTAAAGCGTCTGGAATGTTGCACCCGAGTACCAGGGGAGGAAAACTGAGACATATTTGAACACGTCTCCCGTTCACATGGTTGATCATACTTGGGTTCCACATGCATGTTTTAGCTGAAGGAAGAATACCTTAAACCTGGAGAGTTGAGACCCGTGGAATGGGTACCATGCAATATGACTTCAAAGGGTCTTCATTTGCTCACCGAACCTCTCCAATCCTATCACTGCTGCGTTTATGCCCCTGTACACATGCTTGATTCTCTTTCGGAGACATAGCAATCCATAGGTTTTATGATACTTACTAGTCAGGTACATTCTTAGGCGTTTAATATGCGGTGTTGAGTCCATTTCGTTGAGCAAGGAGTAGCTCTTGTCTATTCCATATTTGACTTAAGGAACTTTATCTGTGCTCATTTCAATCTCTGGTTTTATGCAGCACCCCAACTCACCTTTACCCTTAAGCAAGCATAAGTTGGTTTTCTAAATTTGAGACCCTGTTCTGTTCTGTAATTCAGTTCCTGTGTAGCCAAGTTTACATTCCGTGTATTACTGATATCTTATGATGTTTCTTTTTCTGTGTGACTTATTTCAGTTAGAATCATCATACCTGAATCCACTCATTGTGATGCGAAGGGCCTGATGACATAGATTTCATTGCTGAGTGATATTGCTTTGTAAGTAAATACCACAATTTCTTTATCCATTTTTCACTTTCTGCGATGTTGAACTTGTACTGTAAACGAGGTTCTTGTAAACAGAGGCGTCCCAAACTTTGGGGTGGCTGTGTCTTTTTGATTTTAATTTCCCTAAGCTATAAGACCATAAGTGGCAGTGCCCTAGGCTCTGTTGCTTTGTTTTTTAGATGTTTCAGGAAACACCATACACTTCTCCCGAGTGTCTGTTGGCAATTTACATCCCGCCCATCAGCATAACAAGGCTCCCAGTTCTCCATGGCCTGTCCTGCCTTTCTGGATTTTACACTTTTTTCAGATGGCCCTTTTGACCGGGGAGAAGTGAGACTTCATTGTAGTGCAGATTTCCTTTGCAAGCTTGCTTGGTTGGCCAAAAAGGGCGTATGCGTTTTTTCCTGAATATATTCAGGAAAAAACGCATACGCCCTTTTTGGCCAAGTGCATCATTGTGGACGTTCTGCCTCTTTTCCTATGCTTTCAATGCAATTCCAGTCTACCTCCTGAAATCGGTTTCCTGCAATTCTGCCCCGCTTTCAAGTCCTCTTGGCAGCCTTACTTCAGTCTATTTTTGGACGATAGCTGTCATTTATAACTCTGCAGGTTTGTGAATTACAGTGCCCCTGAGCTCCTTTCTTCAACTCGCTTTCTTTTGAGCTGGCCACAACACCGGAGGATGGCTTCAGGCCCTAATCTGGTTCCGGCACGGCACGCTGAGCCTTTGGTTATTTCCTCTTCCTGGTGGGAAATGAGAGTTAAATTTGCCCGTCCAGACACCTCCAGCTAGTCTCTCATTGGTTCTCGCTATTTCTGTTCATCTTCCGCAGAAATTGCAAACTGGGCCAAACAGGAGGTTAAAGGCGCTGACTCTCCAAGTGGGGAGAGTGTTAGTAAAGCGTCTGGAATGTTGCACCCGAGTACCAGGGAAGGAAAACTGAGACATATTTGAACACGTCTCCCGTTCACATGGTTGATCATACTTGGGATCCACATGCATGTTTTAGCTGAAGGAAGAATACCTTAAACCTGGAGAGTTAAGACCCGTGGAATGGGTACCATGCAATATGACATCAAAGGGTCTTCATTTGCTCACCGAACCTCTCCAATCCTATCACTGCTGCGTTTATGCCCCTGTACACATGCTTGATTCTCTTTCAGAGACATAGCAATCCATAGGTTTTAAGATACTTACTAGTCAGGCACATTCTTAGGCGTTTAATATGCGGTGTTGAGTCCATTTCGTTGAGCAAGGAGTAGCTCTTGTCTATTCCATATTTGACTTAAGGAACTTTATCTGTGCTCATTTCAATCTCTGGTTTTATGCAGCACCCCAACTCACCTTTCCCCTTAAGCAAGCATAGTTGGTTTTCTAAATTTGAGACCCTGTTCTGTTCTGTAATTCAGTTCCTGTGTAGCCAAGTTTACATTCCGTGTATTACTGATATCTTATGATGTTTCTTTTTCTGTGTGACTTACTTCAGTTAGAATCATCATACCTGAATCCACTCATTGTGCTGCTAAGGGCCTGATGACACAGATTTCATTGCTGAGTGATATTGCTTTGTAAGTAAATACCACAACTTCTTTATCCATTTTTCACTTTCTGCGATGTTGAACTTGTACTGTAAACGAGGTTCTTGTAAACAGAGCCGTCCCAAACTTTGGGGTGGCTGTGTCTTTTTGATTTTAATTTCCCTAAGCTATAGGACCATAAGTGGAAGTGCCCTAGGTTCTGTTGCTTTGTTTTTTAGATGTTTCAGGAAACACCATACACTTCTCCCGAGTGTCTGTTGGCAATTTACATCCCGCCCATCAGCATAACAAGGCTCCCAGTTCTCCATGGCCTGTCCTGCCTTTCTGGATTTTACACTTTTTTCAGATGGCCCTTTTGACCGGGGGGAAGTGAGACTTCATTGTAGTGCAGATTTCCTTTGCAAGCTTGCTTGGTTGGCCAAAAAGGGCGTATGCGTTTTTTCCTGAATATATTCAGGAAAAAACGCATACGCCCTTTTTGGCCAAGTGCATCATTGTGGACGTTCTGCCTCTTTTCCTATGCTTTCAGTGCAATTCCAGTCTACCTCCTGAAATCGGTTTCCTGCAATTCTGCCCCGTTTTCAAGTCCTCTTGGCAGCCTTACTTCAGTCTATTTTTGGACGATAGCTGTCATTTATAACTCTGCAGGTTTGTGAATTACAGTGCCCCTGAGCTCCTTTCTTCAACTTGCTTTCTTGTGACCTGGCCGCAACACCGCAGGCTGGCTTCAGGCCCTAATCTGGTTCCGGCACGGCATGCTGAGCCTTTGGTTATTTCCTCTTCCTGGTGGGAAATGAGAGTTAAATTTGCCCGTCCAGACACCTCCAGCTAGTCTCTCATTGGTTTTCGCTATTCCTGTTCATCTTCCGCAGAAATTGCAAACTGGGCCAAACAGGAGGTTAAAGGCGCTGACTCTCCAATTGGGGAGAGTGTTAGTAAAGCATCTGGAATGTTGCACCCGAGTACCAGGGAAGGAAAACTGAGACATATTTGAACACGTCTCCCGATCACATGGTTGATCATACTTGGGTTCCACATGCATGTTTTAGCTGAAGGAAGAATACCTTAAACCTGGAGAGTTGAGACCCGTGGAATGGGTACCATGCAATATGACTTCAAAGGGTCTTCATTTGCTCACCGAACCTCTCCAATCCTATCACTGCTGCGTTTATGCCCCTGTACACATGCTTGATTCTCTTTCGGAGACATAGCAATCCATAGGTTTTAAGATACTTACTAGTCAGGTACATTCTTAGGCGTTTAATATGCGGTGTTGAGTCCATTTCGTTGAGCAAGGAGTAGCTCTTGTCTATTCCATATTTGACTTAAGGAACTTTATCTGTGCTCATTTCAATCTCTGGTTTATGCAGCACCCCAACTCACCTTTACCCTTAAGCAAGCATAAGTTGGTTTTCTAAATTTGAGACCCTGTTCTGTTCTGTAATTCAGTTCCTGTGTAGCCAAGTTTACATTCCGTGTATTACTGATATCTTATGATGTTTCTTTTTCTGTGTGACTTACTTCAGTTAGAATCATCATACCTGAATCCATTCATTGTGCTGCTAAGGGCCTGATGACACAGATTTCATTGCTGAGTGATATTGCTTTTTAAGTAAATACCACAACTTCTTTCCATTTTTCACTTTCTGCGATGTTGAACTTGTACTGTAAACGAGGTTCTTGTAAACAGAGCCGTTCCAAACTTGGGGTGGCTGTGTCTTTTTGATTTTAATTTCCCTAAGCTATAGGCCCCTAAGTGGAAGTGCCCTAGGCTCTGTTGCTTTGTTTTTTAGATGTTTCAGGAAACACCATACACTTCTCCCGAGTGGTTGTTGGCAATTTACATCCCGCCCATCAGCATAACAAGGCTCCCAGTTCTCCATGGCCTGTCCTGCCTTTCTGGATTTTACACTTTTTTCAGATGGCCCTTTTGACCGGGGGGAAGTGAGACTTCATTGTAGTGCAGATTTCCTTTGCAAGCTTGCTTGGTTGGCCAAAAAGGGCGTATGCGTTTTTTCCTGAATATATTCAGGAAAAAACGCATACGCCCTTTTTGGCCAAGTGCATCATTGTGGACGTTCTGCCTCTTTTCCTATGCTTTCAATGCAATTCCAGTCTACCTCCTGAAATCGGTTTCCTGCAATTCCGCCCCGCTTTCAAGTCCTCTTGGCAGCCTTACTTCAGTCTATTTTTGGACGATAGCTGTCATTTATAACTCTGCAGGTTTGTGAATTACAGTGCCCCTGAGCTCCTTTCTTCAACTTGCTTTCTTGTGACCTGGCCGCAACACCGCAGGATGGCTTCAGGCCCTAATCTGGTTCCGGCACGGCACGCTGAGCCTTTGGTTATTTCCTCTTCCTGGTGGGAAATGAGAGTTAAATTTGCCCGTGCCAACACCTCCAGCTAGTCTCTCATTGGTTCTCGCTATTCCTGTTCATCTTCCGCAGAAATTGCAAACTGGGCCAAACAGGAGTTTAAAGGCGCTGACTCTCCAAGTGAGGAGAGTGTTAGTAAAGCGTCTGGAATGTTGCACCCGAGTACCAGGGGAGGAAAACTGAGACATATTTGAACACGTCTCCCGTTCACATGGTTGATCATACTTGGGTTCCACATGCATGTTTTAGCTGAAGGAAGAATACCTTAAACCTGGAGAGTTGAGACCCGTGGAATGGGTACCATGCAATATGACTTCAAAGGGTCTTCATTTGCTCACCGAACCTCTCCAATCCTATCACTGCTGCGTTTATGCCCCTGTACACATGCTTGATTCTCTTTTGGAGACATAGCAATCCATAGGTTTTACGATACTTACTAGTCAGGTACATTCTTAGGCGTTTAATATGCGGTGTTGAGTCCATTTCGTTGAGCAAGGAGTAGCTCTTGTCTATTCCATATTTGACTTAAGGAACTTTATCTGTGCTCATTTCAATCTCTGGTTTTATGCAGCACCCCAACTCACCTTTACCCTTAAGCAAGCATAAGTTGGTTTTCTAAACTTGAGACCCTGTTCTGTTCTGTAATTCAGTTCCTGTGTAGCCAAGTTTACATTCCGTGTATTACTGATATCTTATGATGTTTCTTTTTCTGTGTGACTTATTTCAGTTAGAATCATCATACCTGAATCCACTCATTGTGATGCTAAGGGCCTGATGACATAGATTTCATTGCTGAGTGATATTGCTTTGTAAGTAAATACCACAACTTCTTTATCCATTTTTCACTTTCTGCGATGTTGAACTTGTACTGTAAACGAGGTTCTTGTAAACAGAGGCGTCCCAAACTTTGGGGTGGCTGTGTCTTTTTGATTTTAATTTCCCTAAGCTATAAGACCATAAGTGGCAGTGCCCTAGGCTCTGTTGCTTTGTTTTTTAGATGTTTCAGGAAACACCATACACTTCTCCCGAGTGGTTGTTGGCAATTTACATCCCGCCCATCAGCATAACAAGGCTCCCAGTTCTCCATGGCCTGTCCTGCCTTTCTGGATTTTACACTTTTTTCAGATGGCCCTTTTGAACGGGAGGAAGTGAGACTTCATTGTAGTGCAGATTTCCTTTGCAAGCTTGCTTGGTTGGCCAAAAAGGGCATATGCGTTTTTTCCTGAATATATTCAGGAAAAAACGCATACGCCCTTTTTGGCCAAGTGCATCATTGTGGACGTTCTGCCTCTTTTCCTATGCTTTCAATGCAATTCCAGTCTACCTCCTGAAATCGGTTTCCTGCAATTCTGCCCCGCTTTCAAGTCCTCTTGGCAGCCTTACTTCAGTCTATTTTTGGACGATAGCTGTCATTTATAACTCTGCAGGTTTGTGAATTACAGTGCCCCTGAGCTCCTTTCTTCAACTCGCTTTCTTGTGACCTGGCTGCAACACCGCAGGATGGCTTCAGGCCCTAATCTCGGTCCGGTACGGCACGCTGAGCCTTTGGTTATTTCCTCTTCCTGTTGGGAAATGAGAGTTAAATTTGCCCGTCCAGACACCTCCAGCTAGCCTCTCATTGGTTCTCGCTATTCCTGTTCATCTTCCGCAGAAATTGCAAACTGGGCCAAACAGGAGGTTAAAGGCGCTGACTCTCCAAGTGGGGAGAGTGTTAGTAAAGCGTCTGGAATGTTGCACCCGAGTACCAGGGGAGGAAAACTGAGACATATTTGAACACGTCTCCCGTTCACATGGTTGATCATACTTGGGTTCCACATGCATGTTTTAGCTGAAGGAAGAATACCTTAAACCTGGAGAGTTGAGACCCGTGGAATGGGTACCATGCAATATGACTTCAAAGGGTCTTCATTTGCTCACCGAACCTCTCCAATCCTATCACTGCTGCGTTTATGCCCCTGTACACATGCTTGATTCTCTTTTGGAGACATAGCAATCCATAGGTTTTACGATACTTACTAGTCAGGTACATTCTTAGGCGTTTAATATGCGGTGTTGAGTCCATTTCGTTGAGCAAGGAGTAGCTCTTGTCTATTCCATATTTGACTTAAGGAACTTTATCTGTGCTCATTTCAATCTCTGGTTTTATGCAGCACCCCAACTCACCTTTACCCTTAAGCAAGCATAAGTTGGTTTTCTAAATTTGAGACCCTGTTCTGTTCTGTAATTCAGTTCCTGTGTAGCCAAGTTTACATTCCGTGTATTACTGATATCTTATGATGTTTCTTTTTCTGTGTGACTTATTTCAGTTAGAATCATCATACCTGAATCCATTCATTGTGATGCTAAGGGCCTGATGACATAGATTTCATTGCTGAGTGATATTGCTTTGTAAGTAAATACCACAACTTCTTTATCCATTTTTCACTTTCTGCGATGTTGAACTTGTACTGTAAACGAGGTTCTTGTAAACAGAGGCGTCCCAAACTTTGGGGTGGCTGTGTCTTTTTGATTTTAATTTCCCTAAGCTATAAGACCATAAGTGGCAGTGCCTTAGGCTCTGTTTTTTTGTTTTTTAGATGTTTCAGGAAACACCATACACTTCTCCCGAGTGTCTGTTGGCAATTTACATCCCGCCCATCAGCATAACAAGGCTCCCAGTTCTCCATGGCCTGTCCTGCCTTTCTGGATTTTACACTTTTTTCAGATGGCCCTTTTGACGGGGGGGAAGTGAGACTTCATTGTAGTGCAGATTTCCTTTGCAAGCTTGCTTGGTTGGCCAAAAAGGGCGTATGCGTTTTTTCCTGAATATATTCAGGAAAAAACGCATACGCCCTTTTTGGCCAAGTGCATCATTGTGGACGTTCTGCCTCTTTTCCTATGCTTTCAATGCAATTCCAGTCTACCTCCTGAAATCGGTTTCCTGCAATTCTGCCCCGCTTTCAAGTCCTCTTGGCAGCCTTACTTCAGTCTATTTTTGGACGATAGCTGTCATTTATAACTCTGCAGGTTTGTGAATTACAGTGCCCCTGAGCTCCTTTCTTCAACTCGCTTTCTTGTGACCTGGCCGCAACACCGCAGGATGGCTTCAGGCCCTAATCTGGTTCCGGCCCGGCATGCTGAGCCTTTGGTTAATTCCTCTTCCTGGTGGGAAATGAGAGTTAAATTTGCCCGTCCAGACACCTCCAGCTAGCCTCTCATTGGTTCTCGCTATTCCTGTTCATCTTCCGCAGAAATTGCAAACTGGGCCAAACAGGAGGTTAAAGGGACTGACTCTCCAAGTGGGGAGAGTGTTAGTAAAGCGTCTGGAATGTTGCACCCGAGTACCAGGGGAGGAAAACTGAGACATATTTGAACACGTCTCCCGATCACATGGTTGATCATACTCTAGGTTCCACATGCATGTTTTAGCTGAAAGAAGAATACCTTAAACCTGGGTAGTTGAAACCCGTGGAATGGGTACCATGCAATATGACTTCAAAGGGTCTTCATTTGCTCACCGAACCTCTCCAATCCTATCACTGCTGCGTTTATGCCCCTGTACACATGCTTGATTCTCTTTCGGAGACATAGCAATCCATAGGTTTTAAGATATTTACTAGTCAGGTACATTCTTAGGCGTTTAATATGCGGTGTTGAGTCCATTTCGTTGAGCAAGGAGTAGCTCTTGTCTATTCCATATTTGACTTAAGGAACTTTATCTGTGCTCATTTCAATCTCTGGTTTTATGCAGCACCCCAACTCACCTTTACCCTTAAGCAAGCATAGTTGGTTTTCTAAATTTGAGACCCTGTTCTGTTCTGTAATTCAGTTCCTGTGTAGCCAAGTTTACATTCCGTGTATTACTGATATCTTATGATGTTTCTTTTTCTGTGTGACTTACTTCAGTTAGAATCATCATACCTGAATCCACTCATTGTGCTGCTAAGGGCCTGATGACACAGATTTCATTGCTGAGTGATATTGCTTTGTAAGTAAATACCACAACTTCTTTATCCATTTTTCACTTTCTGCGATGTTGAACTTGTACTGTAAACGAGGTTCTTGTAAACAGAGCCGTCCCAAAATTTGGGGTGGCTGTGTCTTTTTGATTTTCATTTCCCTAAGCTATAGGACCATAAGTGGAAGTGCCCTAGGTTCTGTTGCTTTGTTTTTTACATGTTTCAGGAAACACCATACACTTCTCCCGAGTGTCTGTTGGCAATTTACATCCCGCCCATCAGCATAACAAGGCTCCCAGTTCTCCATGGCCTGTCCTGACTTTCTGGATTTTACACTTTTTTCAGATGGCCCTTTTGACCGGGGGGAAGTGAGACTTCATTGTAGTGCAGATTTCCTTTGCAAGCTTGCTTGGTTGGCCAAAAAGGGCGTATGCGTTTTTTATTCCTGTTCATCTTCCGCAGAAATTGCAAACTGGGCCAAACAGTAGGTTAAAGGCGCTGACTCTCCAAGTGAGGAGAGTGTTAGTAAAGCGTCTGGAATGTTGCACCCGAGTACCAGGGGAGGAAAACTGAGACATATTTGAACACGTCTCCCGTTCACATGGTTGATCATACTTGGGTTCCACATGCATGTTTTAGCTGAAGGAAGAATACCTTAAACCTGGAGAGTTGAGACCCGTGGAATGGGTACCATGCAATATGACTTCAAAGGGTCTTCATTTGCTCACCGAACCTCTCCAATCCTATCACTGCTGCGTTTATGCCCCTGTACACATGCTTGATTCTCTTTCGGAGACATAGCAATCCATAGGTTTTAAGATACTTACTAGTCAGGTACATTCTTAGGCGTTTAATATGCGGTGTTGTGTCCATTTCGTTGAGCAAGGAGTAGCTCTTGTCTATTCCATATTTGACTTAAGGAACTTTATCTGTGCTCATTTCAATCTCTGGTTTTATGCAGCACCCCAACTCACCTTTACCCTTAAGCAAGCATAAGTTGGTTTTCTAAATTTGAGACCCTGTTCTGTTCTGTAATTCAGTTCCTGTGTAGCCAAGTTTACATTCCGTGTATTACTGATATCTTATGATGTTTCTTTTTCTGTGTGACTTATTTCAGTTAGAATCATCATACCTGAATCCACTCATTGTGATGCTAAGGGCCTGATGACATATATTTCATTGCTGAGTGATATTGCTTTGTAAGTAAATACCACAACTTCTTTATCCATTTTTCACTTTCTGCGATGTTGAACTTGTACTGTAAACGAGGTTCTTGTAAACAGAGGCGTCCCAAACTTTGGGGTGGCTGTGTCTTTTTGATTTTAATTTCCCTAAGCTATAAGACCATAAGTGGCAGTGCCCTAGGCTCTGTTGCTTTGTTTTTTAGATGTTTCAGGAAACACCATACACTTCTCCCGAGTGTCTGTTGGCAATTTACATCCCGCCCATCAGCATAACAAGGCTCCCAGTTCTCCATGGCCTGTCCTGCCTTTCTGGATTTTACACTTTTTTCAGATGGCCCTTTTGACCGGGGGGAAGTGAGACTTCATTGTAGTGCAGATTTCCTTTGCAAGCTTGCTTGGTTGGCCAAAAAGTGCGTATGCGTTTTTTCCTGAATATATTCAGGAAAAAACGCATACGCCCTTTTTGGCCAAGTGCATCATTGTGGACGTTCTGCCTCTTTTCCTATGCTTTCAATGCAATTCCAGTCTACCTCCTGAAATCGGTTTCCTGCAATTCTGCCCCGCTTTCAAGTCCTCTTGGCAGTCTTACTTCAGTCTATTTTTGGACGATAGCTGTCATTTATAACTCTGCAGGTTTGTGAATTACAGTGCCCCTGAGCTCCTTTCTTCAACTCGCTTTCTTGTGACCTGGCCGCAACACCGCAGGATGGCTTCAGGCCCTAATCTGGTTCCGGTACGGCACGCTGAGCCTTTGGTTATTTCCTCTTCCTGGTGGGAAATGAGAGTTAAATTTGCCCGTCCAGACACCTCCAGCTAGCCTCTCATTTGTTCTCGCTATTCCTGTTCATCTTCCGCAGAAATTGCAAACTGGGCCAAACAGGAGGTTAAAGGCGCTGACTCTCCAAGTGGGGAGAGTGTTAGTAAAGCGTCTGGAATGTTGCACCCGAGTACCAGGGGAGGAAAACTGAGACATATTTGAACACGTCTCCCGTTCACATGGTTGATCATACTTGGGTTCCACATGCATGTTTTAGCTGAAGGAAGAATACCTTAAACCTGGAGAGTTGAGACCCGTGGAATGGGTACCATGCAATATGACTTCAAAGGGTCTTCATTTGCTCACCGAACCTCTCCAATCCTATCACTGCTGCGTTTATGCCCCTGTACACATGCTTGATTCTCTTTCGGAGACATAGCAATCCATAGGTTTTATGATACTTACTAGTCAGGTACATTCTTAGGCGTTTAATATGCGGTGTTGAGTCCATTTCGTTGAGCAAGGAGTAGCTCTTGTCTATTCCATATTTGACTTAAGGAACTTTATCTGTGCTCATTTCAATCTCTGGTTTTATGCAGCACCCCAACTCACCTTTACCCTTAAGCAAGCATAAGTTGGTTTTCTAAATTTGAGACCCTGTTCTGTTCTGTAATTCAGTTCCTGTGTAGCCAAGTTTACATTCCGTGTATTACTGATATCTTATGATGTTTCTTTTTCTGTGTGACTTATTTCAGTTAGAATCATCATACCTGAATCCACTCATTGTGATGCTAAGGGCCTGATGACATAGATTTCATTGCTGAGTGATATTGCTTTGTAAGTAAATACCACAATTTCTTTATCCATTTTTCACTTTCTGCGATGTTGAACTTGTACTGTAAACGAGGTTCTTGTAAACAGAGGCGTCCCAAACTTTGGGGTGGCTGTGTCTTTTTGATTTTAATTTCCCTAAGCTATAAGACCATAAGTGGCAGTGCCCTAGGCTCTGTTGCTTTGTTTTTTAGATGTTTCAGGAAACACCATACACTTCTCCCGAGTGTCTGTTGGCAATTTACATCCCGCCCATCAGCATAACAAGGCTCCCAGTTCTCCATGGCCTGTCCTGCCTTTCTGGATTTTACACTTTTTTCAGATGGCCCTTTTGACCGGGGGGAAGTGAGACTTCATTGTAGTGCAGATTTCCTTTGCAAGCTTGCTTGGTTGGCCAAAAAGGGCGTATGCGTTTTTTCCTGAATATATTCAGGAAAAAACGCATACGCCCTTTTTGGCCAAGTGCATCATTGTGGACGTTCTGCCTCTTTTCCTATGCTTTCAATGCAATTCCAGTCTACCTCCTGAAATCGGTTTCCTGCAATTCTGCCCCGCTTTCAAGTCCTCTTGGCAGCCTTACTTCAGTCTATTTTTGGACGATAGCTGTCATTTATAACTCTGCAGGTTTGTGAATTACAGTGCCCCTGAGCTCCTTTCTTCAACTCGCTTTCTTTTGAGCTGGCCGCAACACCGGAGGATGTCTTCAGGCCCTAATCTGGTTCCGGCACGGCACGCTGAGCCTTTGGTTATTTCCTCTTCCTGGTGGGAAATGAGAGTTAAATTTGCCCGTCCAGACACCTCCAGCTAGTCTCTCATTGGTTCTCGCTATTTCTGTTCATCTTCCGCAGAAATTGCAAACTGGGCCAAACAGGAGGTTAAAGGCGCTGACTCTCCAAGTGGGGAGAGTGTTAGTAAAGCGTCTGGAATGTTGCACCCGAGTACCAGGGAAGGAAAACTGAGACATATTTGAACACGTCTCCCGTTCACATGGTTGATCATACTTGGGTTCCACATGCATGTTTTAGCTGAAGGAAGAATACCTTAAACCTGGAGAGTTAAGACCCGTGGAATGGGTACCATGCAATATGACATCAAAGGGTCTTCATTTGCTCACCGAACCTCTCCAATCCTATCACTGCTGCGTTTATGCCCCTGTACACATGCTTGATTCTCTTTCGGAGACATAGCAATCCATAGGTTTTAAGATACTTACTAGTCAGGCACATTCTTAGGCGTTTAATATGCGGTGTTGAGTCCATTTCGTTGAGCAAGGAGTAGCTCTTGTCTATTCCATATTTGACTTAAGGAACTTTATCTGTGCTCATTTCAATCTCTGGTTTTATGCAGCACCCCAACTCACCTTTCCCCTTAAGCAAGCATAGTTGGTTTTCTAAATTTGAGACCCTGTTCTGTTCTGTAATTCAGTTCCTGTGTAGCCAAGTTTACATTCCGTGTATTACTGATATCTTATGATGTTTCTTTTTCTGTGTGACTTACTTCAGTTAGAATCATCATACCTGAATCCACTCATTGTGCTGCTAAGGGCCTGATGACACAGATTTCATTGCTGAGTGATATTGCTTTGTAAGTAAATACCACAACTTCTTTATCCATTTTTCACTTTCTGCGATGTTGAACTTGTACTGTAAACGAGGTTCTTGTAAACAGAGCCGTCCCAAACTTTGGGGTGGCTGTGTCTTTTTGATTTTAATTTCCCTAAGCTATAGGACCATAAGTGGAAGTGCCCTAGGTTCTGTTGCTTTGTTTTTTAGATGTTTCAGGAAACACCATACACTTCTCCCGAGTGTCTGTTGGCAATTTACATCCCGCCCATCAGCATAACAAGGCTCCCAGTTCTCCATGGCCTGTCCTGCCTTTCTGGATTTTACACTTTTTTCAGATGGCCCTTTTGACCGGGGGGAAGTGAGACTTCATTGTAGTGCAGATTTCCTTTGCAAGCTTGCTTGGTTGGCCAAAAAGGGCGTATGCGTTTTTTCCTGAATATATTCAGGAAAAAACGCATACGCCCTTTTTGGCCAAGTGCATCATTGTGGACGTTCTGCCTCTTTTCCTATGATTTCAGTGCCATTCCAGTCTACCTCCTGAAATCGGTTTCCTGCAATTCTGCCCCGTTTTCAAGTCCTCTTGGCAGCCTTACTTCAGTCTATTTTTGGACGATAGCTGTCATTTATAACTCTGCAGGTTTGTGAATTACAGTGCCCCTGAGCTCCTTTCTTCAACTTGCTTTCTTGTGACCTGGCCGCAACACCGCAGGCTGGCTTCAGGCCCTAATCTGGTTCCGGCACGGCACGCTGAGCCTTTGGTTATTTCCTCTTCCTGGTGGGAAATGAGAGTTAAATTTGCCCGTCCAGACACCTCCAGCTAGTCTCTCATTGGTTCTCGCTATTCCTGTTCATCTTCCGCAGAAATTGCAAACTGGGCCAAACAGGAGGTTAAAGGCGCTGACTCTCCAATTGGGGAGAGTGTTAGTAAAGCATCTGGAATGTTGCACCCGAGTACCAGGGAAGGAAAACTGAGACATATTTGAACACGTCTCCCGATCACATGGTTGATCATACTTGGGTTCCACATGCATGTTTTAGCTGAAGGAAGAATACCTTAAACCTGGAGAGTTGAGACCCGTGGAATGGGTACCATGCAATATGACTTCAAAGGGTCTTCATTTGCTCACCGAACCTCTCCAATCCTATCACTGCTGCGTTTATGCCCCTGTACACATGCTTGATTCTCTTTCGGAGACATAGCAATCCATAGGTTTTAAGATACTTACTAGTCAGGTACATTCTTAGGCGTTTAATATGCGGTGTTGAGTCCATTTCGTTGAGCAAGGAGTAGCTCTTGTCTATTCCATATTTGACTTAAGGAACTTTATCTGTGCTCATTTCAATCTCTGGTTTATGCAGCACCCCAACTCACCTTTACCCTTAAGCAAGCATAAGTTGGTTTTCTAAATTTGAGACCCTGTTCTGTTCTGTAATTCAGTTCCTGTGTAGCCAAGTTTACATTCCGTGTATTACTGATATCTTATGATGTTTCTTTTTCTGTGTGACTTACTTCAGTTAGAATCATCATACCTGAATCCACTCATTGTGCTGCTAAGGGCCTGATGACACAGATTTCATTGCTGAGTGATATTGCTTTTTAAGTAAATACCACAACTTCTTTCCATTTTTCACTTTCTGCGATGTTGAACTTGTACTGTAAACGAGGTTCTTGTAAACAGAGCCGTTCCAAACTTGGGGTGGCTGTGTCTTTTTGATTTTAATTTCCCTAAGCTATAGGCCCCTAAGTGGAAGTGCCCTAGGCTCTGTTGCTTTGTTTTTTAGATGTTTCAGGAAACACCATACACTTCTCCCGAGTGGTTGTTGGCAATTTACATCCCGCCCATCAGCATAACAAGGCTCCCAGTTCTCCATGGCCTGTCCTGCCTTTCTGGATTTTACACTTTTTTCAGATGGCCCTTTTGACCGGGGGGAAGTGAGACTTCATTGTAGTGCAGATTTCCTTTGCAAGCTTGCTTGGTTGGCCAAAAAGGGCGTATGCGTTTTTTCCTGAATATATTCAGGAAAAAACGCATACGCCCTTTTTGGCCAAGTGCATCATTGTGGACGTTCTGCCTCTTTTCCTATGCTTTCAATGCAATTCCAGTCTACCTCCTGAAATCGGTTTCCTGCAATTCTGCCCCGCTTTCAAGTCCTCTTGGCAGCCTTACTTCAGTCTATTTTTGGACGATAGCTGTCATTTATAACTCTGCAGGTTTGTGAATTACAGTGCCCCTGAGCTCCTTTCTTCAACTTGCTTTCTTGTGACCTGGCCGCAACACCGCAGGATGGCTTCAGGCCCTAATCTGGTTCCGGCACGGCACGCTGAGCCTTTGGTTATTTCCTCTTCCTGGTGGGAAATGAGAGTTAAATTTGCCCGTGCCAACACCTCCAGCTAGTCTCTCATTGGTTCTCGCTATTCCTGTTCATCTTCCGCAGAAATTGCAAAACTGGGCCAAACAGGAGGTTAAAGGCGCTGACTCTCCAAGTGGGGAGAGTGTTAGTAAAGCGTCTGGAATGTTGCACCCGAGTACCAGGGGAGGAAAACTGAGACATATTTGAACACGTCTCCCGTTCACATGGTTGATCATTCTTGGGTTCCACATGCATGTTTTAGCTGAAGGAAGAATACCTTAAACCTGGAGAGTTAAGACCCGTGGAATGGGTACCATGCAATATGACTTCAAAGGGTCTTCATTTGCTCACCGAACCTCTCCAATCCTATCACTGCTGCGTTTATGCCCCTGTACACATGCTTGATTCTCTTTCGGAGACATAGCAATCCATAGGTTTTAAGATACTTACTAGTCAGGTACATTCTTAGGCGTTTAATATGCGGTGTTGAGTCCATTTCGTTGAGCAAGGAGTAGCTCTTGTCTATTCTATATTTGGCTTAAGGAACTTTATCTGTGCTCATTTCAATCTCTGGTTTTATGCAGCACCCCAACTCACCTTTCCCCTTAAGCAAGCATAAGTTGTTTTTCTAAATTTGAGTCCCTGTTCTGTTCTGTAATTCAGTTCCTGTGTAGCCAAGTTTACATTCCGTGTATTACTGATATCTTATGATGTTTCTTTTTCTGTGTGACTTATTTCAGTTAGAATCATCATACCTGAATCCACTCATTGTGCTGCTAAGGGCCTGATGACATAGATTTCATTGCTGAGTGATATTGCTTTGTAAGTAAATACCACAACTTCTTTATCCATTTTTCACTTTCTGCGATGTTGAACTTGTACTGTAAACGAGGTTCTTGTAAACAGAGGCGTCCCAAACTTTGGGGTGGCTGTGTCTTTTTGATTTTAATTTCCCTAAGCTATAGGACCATAAGTGGAAGTGCCCTAGGTTCTGTTGCTTTGTTTTTTAGATGTTTCAGGAAACACCATACACTTCTCCCAAGTGGTTGTTGGCAATTTACATCCCACCCATCAGCATAACAAGGCTCCCAGTTCTCCATGGCCTGTCCTGCCTTTCTGGATTTTACACTTTTTTCAGATGGCCCTTTTGACCGGGGGGAAGTGAGACTTCATTGTAGTGCAGATTTCCTTTGCAAGCTTGCTTGGTTGGCCAAAAAGGGCGTATGCGTTTTTTCCTGAATATATTCAGGAAAAAACGCATACGCCCTTTTTGGCCAAGTGCATCATTGTGGACGTTCTGCCTCTTTTCCTATGCTTTCAATGCAATTCCAGTCTACCTCCTGAAATCGGTTTCCTGCAATTCTGCCCCACTTTCAAGTCCTCTTGGCAGCCTTACTTCAGTCTATTTTTGGACGATAGCTGTCATTTATAACTCTGCAGGTTTGTGAATTACAGTGCCCCTGAGCTCCTTTCTTCAACTCGCTTTCTTTTGAGCTGGCCGCAACACCGCATGATGGCTTCAGGCCCTAATCTGGTTCCGGCACGGCACGCTGAGCCTTTGGTTAATTCCTCTTCCTGGTGGGAAATGAGAGTTAAATTTGCCCGTCCAGACACCTCCAGCTAGTCTCTCATTGGTTCTCGCTATTCCTGTTCATCTTCCGCAGAAATTGCAAACTGGGCCAAACAGGAGTTTAAAGGGACTGACTCTCCAAGTCGGGAGAGTGTTAGTAAAGCGTCTGGAATGTTGCACCCGAGTACCAGGGAAGGAAAACTGAGACATATTTGAACACGTCTCCCGATCACATGGTTGATCATACTTGGGTTCCACATGCATGTTTTAGCTGAAGGAAGAATACCTTAAACCTGGAGAGTTGAGACCCGTGGAATGGGTACCATGCAATATGACTTCAAAGGGTCTTCATTTGCTCACCGAACCTCTCCAATCCTATCACTGCTGCGTTTATGCCCCTGTACACATGCTTGATTCTCTTTCGGAGACATAGCAATCCATAGGTTTTAAGATACTTACTAGTCAGGTACATTCTTAGGCGTTTAATATGCGGTGTTGAGTCCATTTCGTTGAGCAAGGAGTAGCTCTTGTCTATTCCATATTTGACTTAAGGAACTTTATCTGTGCTCATTTCAATCTCTGGTTTATGCAGCACCCCAACTCACCTTTACCCTTAAGCAAGCATAAGTTGGTTTTCTAAATTTGAGACCCTGTTCTGTTCTGTAATTCAGTTCCTGTGTAGCCAAGTTTACATTCCGTGTATTACTGATATCTTATGATGTTTCTTTTTCTGTGTGACTTACTTCAGTTAGAATCATCATACCTGAATCCACTCATTGTGCTGCTAAGGACCTGATGACACAGATTTCATTGCTGAGTGATATTGCTTTTTAAGTAAATACCACAAGTTCTTTCCATTTTTCACTTTCTGCGATGTTGAACTTGTACTGTAAACGAGGTTCTTGTAAACAGAGCCGTTCCAAACTTGGGGTGGCTGTGTCTTTTTGATTTTAATTTCCCTAAGCTATAGGCCCCTAAGTGGAAGTGCCCTAGGCTCTGTTGCTTTGTTTTTTAGATGTTTCAGGAAACACCATACACTTCTCCCGAGTGGTTGTTGGCAATTTACATCCCGCCCATCAGCATAACAAGGCTCCCAGTTCTCCATGGCCTGTCCTGCCTTTCTGGATTTTACACTTTTTTCAGATGGCCCTTTTGACCGGGGGGAAGTGAGACTTCATTGTAGTGCAGATTTCCTTTGCAAGCTTGCTTGGTTGGCCAAAAAGGGCGTATGCGTTTTTTCCTGAATATATTCAGGAAAAAACGCATACGCACTTTTTGGCCAAGTGCATCATTGTGGACGTTCTGCCTCTTTTCCTATGCTTTCAATGCAATTCCAGTCTACCTCCTGAAATCGGTTTCCTGCAATTCTGCCCCGCTTTCAAGTCCTCTTGGCAGCCTTACTTCAGTCTATTTTTGGACGATAGCTGTCATTTATAACTCTGCAGGTTTGTGAATTACAGTGCCCCTGAGCTCCTTTCTTCAACTCGCTTTCTTGTGACCTGGCCGCAACACCGCAGGATGGCTTCAGGCCCTAATCTGGTTCCGGCACGGCACGCTGAGCCTTTGGTTATTTCCTCTTCCTGGTGGGAAATGAGAGTTAAATTTGCCCGTGCCAACACCTCCAGCTAGTCTCTCATTGGTTCTCGCTATTCCTGTTCATCTTCCGCAGAAATTGCAAAACTGGGCCAAACAGGAGGTTAAAGGCGCTGACTCTCCAAGTGGGGAGAGTGTTAGTAAAGCGTCTGGAATGTTGCACCCGAGTACCAGGGGAGGAAAACTGAGACATATTTGAACACGTCTCCCGTTCACATGGTTGATCATTCTTGGGTTCCACATGCATGTTTTAGCTGAAGGAAGAATACCTTAAACCTGGAGAGTTAAGACCCGTGGAATGGGTACCATGCAATATGACTTCAAAGGGTCTTCATTTGCTCACCGAACCTCTCCAATCCTATCACTGCTGCGTTTATGCCCCTGTACACATGCTTGATTCTCTTTCGGAGACATAGCAATCCATAGGTTTTAAGATACTTACTAGTCAGGTACATTCTTAGGCGTTTAATATGCGGTGTTGAGTCCATTTCGTTGAGCAAGGAGTAGCTCTTGTCTATTCCATATTTGGCTTAAGGAACTTTATCTGTGCTCATTTCAATCTCTGGTTTTATGCAGCACCCCAACTCACCTTTCCCCTTAAGCAAGCATAAGTTGGTTTTCCAAATTTGATACCCTGTTCTGTTCTGTAATTCAGTTCCTGTGTAGCCAAGTTTCCATTCCGTGTATTACTGATATCTTATGATGTTTCTTTTTCTGTGTGACTTATTTCAGTTAGAATCATCATACCTGAATCCACTCATTGTGCTGCTAAGGGCCTGATGACATAGATTTCATTGCTGAGTGATATTGCTTTGTAAGTAAATACCACAACTTCTTTATCCATTTTTCACTTTCTGCGATGTTGAACTTGTACTGTAAACGAGGTTCTTGTAAACAGAGGCGTCCCAAACTTTGGGGTGGCTGTGTCTTTTTGATTTTAATTTCCCTAAGCTATAAGACCATAAGTGGCAGTGCCCTAGGCTCTGTTGCTTTGTTTTTTAGATGTTTCAGGAAACACCATACACTTCTCCCGAGTGTCTGTTGGCAATTTACATCCCGCCCTTCAGCATAACAAGGCTCCCAGTTCTCCATGGCCTGTCCTGCCTTTCTGGATTTTACACTTTTTTCAGATGGCCCTTTTGACCGGGGGGAAGTGAGACTTCATTGTAGTGCAGATTTCCTTTGCAAGCTTGCTTGGTTGGCCAAAAAGGGCGTATGCGTTTTTTCCTGAATATATTCAGGAAAAAACGCATACGCCCTTTTTGGCCAAGTGCATCATTGTGGACGTTCTGCCTCTTTTCCTATGCTTTCAATGCAATTCCAGTCTACCTCCTGAAATCGGTTTCCTGTAATTCTGCCCCACTTTCAAGTCCTCTTGGCAGCCTTACTTCAGTCTATTTTTGGACGATAGCTGTCATTTATAACTCTGCAGGTTTGTGAATTACAGTGCCCCTGAGCTCCTTTCTTCAACTCGCTTTCTTTTGAGCTGGCCGCAACACCGCAGGATGGCTTCAGGCCCTAATCTGGTTCCGGCACGGCACGCTGAGCCTTTGGTTATTTCCTCTTCCTGGTGGGAAATGAGAGTTAAATTTGCCCGTCCAGACACCTCCAGCTAGTCTCTCATTGGTTCTCGCTATTCCTGTTCATCTTCCGCAGAAATTGCAAACTGGGCCAAACAGGAGGTTAAAGGCGCTGACTCTCCAAGTGGGGAGAGTGTTAGTAAAGCGTCTGGAATGTTGCACCCGAGTACCAGGGGAGGAAAACTGAGACATATTTGAACACGTCTCCCGTTCACATGGTTGATCATACTTGGGTTCCACATGCATGTTTTAGCTGAAGGAAGAATACCTTAAACCTGGAGAGTTGAGACCCGTGGAATGGGTACCATGCAATATGACTTCAAAGGGTCTTCATTTGCTCACCGAACCTCTCCAATCCTATCACTGCTGCGTTTATGCCCCTGTACACATGCTTGATTCTCTTTTGGAGACATAGCAATCCATAGGTTTTACGATACTTACTAGTCAGGTACATTCTTAGGCGTTTAATATGCGGTGTTGAGTCCATTTCGTTGAGCAAGGAGTAGCTCTTGTCTATTCCATATTTGGCTTAAGGAACTTTATCTGTGCTCATTTCAATCTCTGGTTTTATGCAGCACCCCAACTCACCTTTACCCTTAAGTAAGAATAAGTTGGTTTTCTAAATTTGAGACCCTGTTCTGTTCTGTAATTCAGTTCCTGTGTAGCCAAGTTTACATTCCGTGTATTACTGATATCTTATGATGTTTCTTTTTCTGTGTGACTTATTTCAGTTAGAATCATCATACCTGAATCCACTCATTGTGCTGCTAAGGGCCTGATGACACAGATTTCATTGCTGAGTGATATTGCTTTGTAAGTAAATACCACAACTTCTTTATCCATTTTTCACTTTCTGCGATGTTGAACTTGTACTGTAAACGAGGTTCTTGTAAACAGAGCCGTTCCAAACTTTGGGGTGGCTGTGTCTTTCTGATTTTAATTTCCCTAAGCTATAGGACCATAAGTGGAAGTGCCCTAGGTTCTGTTGCTTTGTTTTTTAGATGTTTCAGGAAACACCATACAATTCTCCCGAGTGGTTGTTGGCAATTTACATCCCGCCCATCAGCATAACAAGGCTCCCAGTTCTCCATGGCCTGTCCTGCCTTTCTGGATTTTACACTTTTTTCAGATGGCCCTTTTGACCGGGGGGAAGTGAGACTTCATTGTAGTGCAGATTTCCTTTGCAAGCTTGCTTGGTTGGCCCAAAAGGGCGTATGCGTTTTTTATTCCTGTTCATCTTCCGCAGAAATTGCAAACTGGGCCAAACAGTAGGTTAAAGGCGCTGACTCTCCAAGTGAGGAGAGTGTTAGTAAAGCGTCTGGAATGTTGCACCCGAGTACCAGGGGAGGAAAACTGAGACATATTTGAACACGTCTCCCGTTCACATGATTGATCATACTTGGGTTCCACATGCATGTTTTAGCTGAAGGAAGAATACCTTAAACCTGGAGAGTTGAGACCCGTGGAATGGGTACCATGCAATATGACTTCAAAGGGTCTTCATTTGCTCACCGAACCTCTCCAATCCTATCACTGCTGCGTTTATGCCCCTGTACACATGCTTGATTCTCTTTCGGAGACATAGCAATCCATAGGTTTTAAGATACTTACTAGTCAGGTACATTCTTAGGCGTTTAATATGCGGTGTTGAGTCCATTTCGTTGAGCAAGGAGTAGCTCTTGTCTATTCCATATTTGACTTAAGGAACTTTATCTGTGCTCATTTCAATCTCTGGTTTTATGCAGCACCCCAACTCACCTTTACCCTTAAGCAAGCATAAGTTGGTTTTCTAAATTTGAGACCCTGTTCTGTTCTGTAATTCAGTTCCTGTGTAGCCAAGTTTACATTCCGTGTATTACTGATATCTTATGATGTTTCTTTTTCTGTGTGACTTATTTCAGTTAGAATCATCATACCTGAATCCACTCATTGTGCTGCTAAGGGCCTGATGACATAGATTTCATTGCTGAGTGATATTGCTTTGTAAGTAAATACCACAACTTCTTTATCCATTTTTCACTTTCTGCGATGTTGAACTTGTACTGTAAACGAGGTTCTTGTAAACAGAGGCGTCCCAAACTTTGGGGTGGCTGTGTCTTTTTGATTTTAATTTCCCTAAGCTATAAGACCATAAGTGGCAGTGCCCTAGGCTCTGTTGCTTTGTTTTTTAGATGTTTCAGGAAACACCATACACTTCTCCCGAGTGTCTGTTGGCAATTTACATCCCACCCATCAGCATAACAAGGCTCCCAGTTCTCCATGGCCTGTCCTGCCTTTCTGGATTTTACACTTTTTTCAGATGGCCCTTTTGACCGGGGGGAAGTGAGACTTCATTGTAGTGCAGATTTCCTTTGCAAGCTTGCTTGGTTGGCCAAAAAGTGCGTATGCGTTTTTTCCTGAATATATTCAGGAAAAAACGCATACGCCCTTTTTGGCCAAGTGCATCATTGTGGACGTTCTGCCTCTTTTCCTATGCTTTCAATGCAATTCCAGTCTACCTCCTGAAATCGGTTTCCTGCAATTCTGCCCCGCTTTGAAGGCCTCTTGGCAGCCTTACTTCAGTCTATTTTTGGACGATAGCTGTCATTTATAACTCTGCAGGTTTGTGAATTACAGTGCCCCTGAGCTCCTTTCTTCAACTCGCTTTCTTGTGACCTGGCCGCAACACCGCAGGATGGCTTCAGGCCCTAATCTGGTTCCGGTACGGCACGCTGAGCCTTTGGTTATTTCCTCTTCCTGGTGGGAAATGAGAGTTAAATTTGCCCGTCCAGACACCTCCAGCTAGCCTCTCATTTGTTCTCGCTATTCCTGTTCATCTTCCGCAGAAATTGCAAACTGGGCCAAACAGGAGGTTAAAGGCGCTGACTCTCCAAGTGGGGAGAGTGTTAGTAAAGCGTCTGGAATGTTGCACCCGAGTACCAGGGGAGGAAAACTGAGACATATTTGAACACGTCTCCCGTTCACATGGTTGATCATACTTGGGTTCCACATGCATGTTTTAGCTGAAGGAAGAATACCTTAAACCTGGAGAGTTGAGACCCGTGGAATGGGTACCATGCAATATGACTTCAAAGGGTCTTCATTTGCTCACCGAACCTCTCCAATCCTATCACTGCTGCGTTTATGCCCCTGTACACATGCTTGATTCTCTTTCGGAGACATAGCAATCCATAGGTTTTACGATACTTACTAGTCAGGTACATTCTTAGGCGTTTAATATGCGGTGTTGAGTCCATTTCGTTGAGCAAGGAGTAGCTCTTGTCTATTCCATATTTGGCTTAAGGAACTTTATCTGTGCTCATTTCAGTCTCTGGTTTTATGCTGCACCCCAACTCACCTTTACCCTTAAGCAAGAATAAGTTGGTTTTCTAAATTTGAGACCCTGTTCTGTTCTGTAATTCAGTTCCTGTGTAGCCAAGTTTACATTCCGTGTATTACTGATATCTTATGATGTTTCTTTTTCTGTGTGACTTATTTCAGTTAGAATCATCATACCTGAATCCACGCATTGTGCTGCTAAGGGCCTGATGACACAGATTTCATTGCTGAGTGATATTGCTTTGTAAGTAAATACCACAACTTCTTTATCCATTTTTCACTTTCTGCGATGTTGAACTTGTACGGTAAAAGAGGTTCTTGTAAACAGAGCCGTTCCAAACTTCGGGGTGGCTGTGTCTTTTTGATTTTAATTTCCCTAAGCTATAGGACCATAAGTGGAAGTGCCCTAGGTTCTGTTGCTTTGTTTTTTAGATGTTTCAGGAAACACCATACACTTCTCCCGAGTGGTTGTTGGCAATTTACATCCCGCCCATCAGCATAACAAGGCTCCCAGTTCTCCATGGCCTGTCCTGCCTTTCTGGATTTTACACTTTTTTCAGATGGCCCTTTTGACCGGGGGGAAGTGAGACTTCATTGTAGTGCAGATTTCCTTTGCAAGCTTGCTTGGTTGGCCAAAAAGGGCGTATGCGTTTTTTCCTGAATATATTCAGGAAAAAACGCATACGCCCTTTTTGGCCAAGTGCATCATTGTGGACGTTCTGCCTCTTTTCCTATGCTTTCAATGCAATTCCAGTCTACCTCCTGAAATCGGTTTCCTGCAATTCTGCCCCGCTTTCAAGTCCTCTTGGCAGCCTTACTTCAGTCTATTTTTGGACGATAGCTGTCATTTATAACTCTGCAGGTTTGTGAATTACAGTGCCCCTGAGCTCCTTTCTTCAACTCGCTTTCTTTTGAGCTGGCCGCAACACCGCAGGATGGCTTCAGGCCCTAATCTGGTTCCGGTACGGCACGCTGAGCATTTGGTTATTTCCTCTTCCTGGTGGGAAATGAGAGTTAAATTTGCCCGTCCAGACACCTCCAGCTAGCCTCTCATTGGTTCTCACTATTCCTGTTCATCTTCCGCAGAAATTGCAAACTGGGCCAAACAGGAGGTTAAAGGGACTGACTCTCCAAGTGGGGAGAGTGTTAGTAAAGCGTCTGGAATGTTGCACCCGAGTACCAGGGGAGGAAAACTGAGACATATTTGAACACGTCTCCCGTTCACATGGTTGATCATACTTGGGTTCCACATGCATGTTTTAGCTGAAGGAAGAATACCTTAAACCTGGAGAGTTGAGACCCGTGGAATGGGTACCATGCAATATGACTTCAAAGGGTCTTCATTTGCTCACCGAACCTCTCCAATCCTATCACTGCTGCGTTTATGCCCCTGTACACATGCTTGATTCTCTTTTGGAGACATAGCAATCCATAGGTTTTACGATACTTACTAGTCAGGTACATTCTTAGGCGTTTAATATGCGGTGTTGAGTCCATTTCGTTGAGCAAGGAGTAGCTCTTGTCTATTCCATATTTGACTTAAGGAACTTTATCTGTGCTCATTTCAATCTCTGGTTTTATGCAGCACCCCAACTCACCTTTACCCTTAAGCAAGCATAAGTTGGTTTTCTAAATTTGAGACCCTGTTCTGTTCTGTAATTCAGTTCCTGTGTAGCCAAGTTTACATTCCGTGTATTACTGATATCTTATGATGTTTCTTTTTCTGTGTGACTTATTTCAGTTAGAATCATCATACCTGAATCCACTCATTGTGATGCTAAGGGCCTGATGACATAGATTTCATTGCTGAGTGATATTGCTTTGTAAGTAAATACCACAACTTCTTTATCCATTTTTCACTTTCTGCGATGTTGAACTTGTACTGTAAACGAGGTTCTTGTAAACAGAGGCGTCCCAAACTTTGGGGTGGCTGTGTCTTTTTGATTTTAATTTCCCTAAGCTATAAGACCATAAGTGGCTTTGCCCTAGGCTCTGTTGCTTTGTTTTTTAGATGTTTCAGGAAACACCATACACTTCTCCTGAGTGTCTGTTGGCAATTTACATCCCGCCCATCAGGATAACAAGGCTCCCAGTTCTCCATGGCCTGTCCTGCCTTTCTGGATTTTACACTTTTTTCAGATGGCCCTTTTGACTGGGGGGAAGTGAGACTTCATTGTAGTGCAGATTTCCTTTGCAAGCTTGCTTGGTTGGCCAAAAAGGGCGTATGCGTTTTTTCCTGAATATATTCAGGAAAAAACGCATACGCCCTTTTTGGCCAAGTGCATCATTGTGGACGTTCTGCCTCTTTTCCTATGCTTTCAATGCAATTCCAGTCTACCTCCTGAAATCGGTTTCCTGCAATTCTGCCCCGCTTTCAAGTCCTCTTGGCAGCCTTACTTCAGTCTATTTTTGGACGATAGCTGTCGTTTATAACTCTGCAGGTTTGTGAATTACAGTGCCCCTGAGCTCCTTTCTTCAACTCGCTTTCTTGTGACCTGGCCGCAACACCGCAGGATGGCTTCAGGCCCTAATCTGGTTCCGGCACGCCATGCTGAGCCTTTGGTTAATTCCTCTTCCTGGTGGGAAATGAGAGTTAAATTTGCCCGTCCAGACACCTCCAGCTAGCCTCTCATTTGTTCTCGCTATTCCTGTTCATCTTCCGCAGAAATTGCAAACTGGGCCAAACAGGAGGTTAAAGGCGCTGACTCTCCAAGTGGGGAGAGTGTTAGTAAAGCGTCTGGAATGTTGCACCCGAGTACCAGGGGAGGAAAACTGAGACATATTTGAACACGTCTCCCGATCACATGGTTGATCATACTCTAGGTTCCACATGCATGTTTTAGCTGAAGGAAGAATACCTTAAACCTGGGTAGTTGAAACCCGTGGAATGGGTACCATGCAATATGACTTCAAAGGGTCTTCATTTGCTCACCGAACCTCTCCAATCCTATCACTGCTGCGTTTATGCCCCTGTACACACGCTTGATTCTCTTTCGGAGACATAGCAATCCATAGGTTTTAAGATACTTACTAGTCAGGTACATTCTTAGGCGTTTAATATGCGGTGTTGAGTCCATTTCGTTGAGCAAGGAGTAGCTCTTGTCTATTCCATATTTGACTTAAGGAACTTTATCTGTGCTCATTTCAATCTCTGGTTTTATGCAGCACCCCAACTCACCTTTACCCTTAAGCAAGCATAAGTTGGTTTTCTAAATTTGAGACCCTGTTCTGTTCTGTAATTCAGTTCCTGTGTAGCCAAGTTTACATTCCGTGTATTACTGATATCTTATGATGTTTCTTTTTCTGTGTGACTTATTTCAGTTAGAATCATCATACCTGAATCCACTCATTGTGCTGCTAAGGGCCTGATGACATAGATTTCATTGCTGAGTGATATTGCTTTGTAAGTAAATACCACAACTTCTTTATCCATTTTTCACTTTCTGCGATGTTGAACTTGTACTGTAAACGAGGTTCTTGTAAACAGAGGCGTCCCAAACTTTGGGGTGGCTGTGTCTTTTTGATTTTAATTTCCCTAAGCTATAAGACCATAAGTGGCAGTGCCCTAGGCTCTGTTGCTTTGTTTTTTAGATGTTTCAGGAAACACCATACACTTCTCCCGAGTGTCTGTTGGCAATTTACATCCCACCCATCAGCATAACAAGGCTCCCAGTTCTCCATGGCCTGTCCTGCCTTTCTGGATTTTACACTTTTTTCAGATGGCCCTTTTGACCGGGGGGAAGTGAGACTTCATTGTAGTGCAGATTTCCTTTGCAAGCTTGCTTGGTTGGCCAAAAAGTGCGTATGCGTTTTTTCCTGAATATATTCAGGAAAAAACGCATACGCCCTTTTTGGCCAAGTGCATCATTGTGGACGTTCTGCCTCTTTTCCTATGCTTTCAATGCAATTCCAGTCTACCTCCTGAAATCGGTTTCCTGCAATTCTGCCCCGCTTTCAAGTCCTCTTGGCAGCCTTACTTCAGTCTATTTTTGGACGATAGCTGTCATTTATAACTCTGCAGGTTTGTGAATTACAGTGCCCCTGAGCTCCTTTCTTCAACTCGCTTTCTTGTGACCTGGCCGCAACACCGCAGGATGGCTTCAGGCCCTAATCTGGTTCCGGTACGGCACGCTGAGCCTTTGGTTATTTCCTCTTCCTGGTGGGAAATGAGAGTTAAATTTGCCCGTCCAGACACCTCCAGCTAGCCTCTCATTTGTTCTCGCTATTCCTGTTCATCTTCCGCAGAAATTGCAAACTGGGCCAAACAGGAGGTTAAAGGCGCTGACTCTCCAAGTGGGGAGAGTGTTAGTAAAGCGTCTGGAATGTTGCACCCGAGTACCAGGGGAGGAAAACTGAGACATATTTGAACACGTCTCCCGTTCACATGGTTGATCATACTTGGGTTCCACATGCATGTTTTAGCTGAAGGAAGAATACCTTAAACCTGGAGAGTTGAGACCCGTGGAATGGGTACCATGCAATATGACTTCAAAGGGTCTTCATTTGCTCACCGAACCTCTCCAATCCTATCACTGCTGCGTTTATGCCCCTGTACACATGCTTGATTCTCTTTCGGAGACATAGCAATCCATAGGTTTTACGATACTTACTAGTCAGGTACATTCTTAGGCGTTTAATATGCGGTGTTGAGTCCATTTCGTTGAGCAAGGAGTAGCTCTTGTCTATTCCATATTTGGCTTAAGGAACTTTATCTGTGCTCATTTCAGTCTCTGGTTTTATGCTGCACCCCAACTCACCTTTACCCTTAAGCAAGAATAAGTTGGTTTTCTAAATTTGAGACCCTGTTCTGTTCTGTAATTCAGTTCCTGTGTAGCCAAGTTTACATTCCGTGTATTACTGATATCTTATGATGTTTCTTTTTCTGTGTGACTTATTTCAGTTAGAATCATCATACCTGAATCCACGCATTGTGCTGCTAAGGGCCTGATGACACAGATTTCATTGCTGAGTGATATTGCTTTGTAAGTAAATACCACAACTTCTTTATCCATTTTTCACTTTCTGCGATGTTGAACTTGTACGGTAAAAGAGGTTCTTGTAAACAGAGCCGTTCCAAACTTCGGGGTGGCTGTGTCTTTTTGATTTTAATTTCCCTAAGCTATAGGACCATAAGTGGAAGTGCCCTAGGTTCTGTTGCTTTGTTTTTTAGATGTTTCAGGAAACACCATACACTTCTCCCGAGTGGTTGTTGGCAATTTACATCCCGCCCATCAGCATAACAAGGCTCCCAGTTCTCCATGGCCTGTCCTGCCTTTCTGGATTTTACACTTTTTTCAGATGGCCCTTTTGACCGGGGGGAAGTGAGACTTCATTGTAGTGCAGATTTCCTTTGCAAGCTTGCTTGGTTGGCCAAAAAGGGCGTATGCGTTTTTTCCTGAATATATTCAGGAAAAAACGCATACGCCCTTTTTGGCCAAGTGCATCATTGTGGACGTTCTGCCTCTTTTCCTATGCTTTCAATGCAATTCCAGTCTACCTCCTGAAATCGGTTTCCTGCAATTCTGCCCCGCTTTCAAGTCCTCTTGGCAGCCTTACTTCAGTCTATTTTTGGACGATAGCTGTCATTTATAACTCTGCAGGTTTGTGAATTACAGTGCCCCTGAGCTCCTTTCTTCAACTCGCTTTCTTTTGAGCTGGCCGCAACACCGCAGGATGGCTTCAGGCCCTAATCTGGTTCCGGTACGGCACGCTGAGCATTTGGTTATTTCCTCTTCCTGGTGGGAAATGAGAGTTAAATTTGCCCGTCCAGACACCTCCAGCTAGCCTCTCATTGGTTCTCACTATTCCTGTTCATCTTCCGCAGAAATTGCAAACTGGGCCAAACAGGAGGTTAAAGGGACTGACTCTCCAAGTGGGGAGAGTGTTAGTAAAGCGTCTGGAATGTTGCACCCGAGTACCAGGGGAGGAAAACTGAGACATATTTGAACACGTCTCCCGTTCACATGGTTGATCATACTTGGGTTCCACATGCATGTTTTAGCTGAAGGAAGAATACCTTAAACCTGGAGAGTTGAGACCCGTGGAATGGGTACCATGCAATATGACTTCAAAGGGTCTTCATTTGCTCACCGAACCTCTCCAATCCTATCACTGCTGCGTTTATGCCCCTGTACACATGCTTGATTCTCTTTTGGAGACATAGCAATCCATAGGTTTTACGATACTTACTAGTCAGGTACATTCTTAGGCGTTTAATATGCGGTGTTGAGTCCATTTCGTTGAGCAAGGAGTAGCTCTTGTCTATTCCATATTTGACTTAAGGAACTTTATCTGTGCTCATTTCAATCTCTGGTTTTATGCAGCACCCCAACTCACCTTTACCCTTAAGCAAGCATAAGTTGGTTTTCTAAATTTGAGACCCTGTTCTGTTCTGTAATTCAGTTCCTGTGTAGCCAAGTTTACATTCCGTGTATTACTGATATCTTATGATGTTTCTTTTTCTGTGTGACTTATTTCAGTTAGAATCATCATACCTGAATCCACTCATTGTGATGCTAAGGGCCTGATGACATAGATTTCATTGCTGAGTGATATTGCTTTGTAAGTAAATACCACAACTTCTTTATCCATTTTTCACTTTCTGCGATGTTGAACTTGTACTGTAAACGAGGTTCTTGTAAACAGAGGCGTCCCAAACTTTGGGGTGGCTGTGTCTTTTTGATTTTAATTTCCCTAAGCTATAAGACCATAAGTGGCTTTGCCCTAGGCTCTGTTGCTTTGTTTTTTAGATGTTTCAGGAAACACCATACACTTCTCCTGAGTGTCTGTTGGCAATTTACATCCCGCCCATCAGGATAACAAGGCTCCCAGTTCTCCATGGCCTGTCCTGCCTTTCTGGATTTTACACTTTTTTCAGATGGCCCTTTTGACTGGGGGGAAGTGAGACTTCATTGTAGTGCAGATTTCCTTTGCAAGCTTGCTTGGTTGGCCAAAAAGGGCGTATGCGTTTTTTCCTGAATATATTCAGGAAAAAACGCATACGCCCTTTTTGGCCAAGTGCATCATTGTGGACGTTCTGCCTCTTTTCCTATGCTTTCAATGCAATTCCAGTCTACCTCCTGAAATCGGTTTCCTGCAATTCTGCCCCGCTTTCAAGTCCTCTTGGCAGCCTTACTTCAGTCTATTTTTGGACGATAGCTGTCGTTTATAACTCTGCAGGTTTGTGAATTACAGTGCCCCTGAGCTCCTTTCTTCAACTCGCTTTCTTGTGACCTGGCCGCAACACCGCAGGATGGCTTCAGGCCCTAATCTGGTTCCGGCACGCCATGCTGAGCCTTTGGTTAATTCCTCTTCCTGGTGGGAAATGAGAGTTAAATTTGCCCGTCCAGACACCTCCAGCTAGCCTCTCATTTGTTCTCGCTATTCCTGTTCATCTTCCGCAGAAATTGCAAACTGGGCCAAACAGGAGGTTAAAGGCGCTGACTCTCCAAGTGGGGAGAGTGTTAGTAAAGCGTCTGGAATGTTGCACCCGAGTACCAGGGGAGGAAAACTGAGACATATTTGAACACGTCTCCCGATCACATGGTTGATCATACTCTAGGTTCCACATGCATGTTTTAGCTGAAGGAAGAATACCTTAAACCTGGGTAGTTGAAACCCGTGGAATGGGTACCATGCAATATGACTTCAAAGGGTCTTCATTTGCTCACCGAACCTCTCCAATCCTATCACTGCTGCGTTTATGCCCCTGTACACACGCTTGATTCTCTTTCGGAGACATAGCAATCCATAGGTTTTAAGATACTTACTAGTCAGGTACATTCTTAGGCGTTTAATATGCGGTGTTGAGTCCATTTCGTTGAGCAAGGAGTAGCTCTTGTCTATTCCATATTTGACTTAAGGAACTTTATCTGTGCTCATTTCAATCTCTGGTTTTATGCAGCACCCCAACTCACCTTTACCCTTAAGCAAGCATAAGTTGGTTTTCTAAATTTGAGACCCTGTTCTGTTCTGTAATTCAGTTCCTGTGTAGCCAAGTTTACATTCCGTGTATTACTGATATCTTATGATGTTTCTTTTTCTGTGTGACTTATTTCAGTTAGAATCATCATACCTGAATCCACTCATTGTGCTGCTAAGGGCCTGATGACATAGATTTCATTGCTGAGTGATATTGCTTTGTAAGTAAATACCACAACTTCTTTATCCATTTTTCACTTTCTGCGATGTTGAACTTGTACTGTAAACGAGGTTCTTGTAAACAGAGGCGTCCCAAACTTTGGGGTGGCTGTGTCTTTTTGATTTTAATTTCCCTAAGCTATAAGACCATAAGTGGCAGTGCCCTAGGCTCTGTTGCTTTGTTTTTTAGATGTTTCAGGAAACACCATACACTTCTCCCGAGTGTCTGTTGGCAATTTACATCCCACCCATCAGCATAACAAGGCTCCCAGTTCTCCATGGCCTGTCCTGCCTTTCTGGATTTTACACTTTTTTCAGATGGCCCTTTTGACCGGGGGGAAGTGAGACTTCATTGTAGTGCAGATTTCCTTTGCAAGCTTGCTTGGTTGGCCAAAAAGTGCGTATGCGTTTTTTCCTGAATATATTCAGGAAAAAACGCATACGCCCTTTTTGGCCAAGTGCATCATTGTGGACGTTCTGCCTCTTTTCCTATGCTTTCAATGCAATTCCAGTCTACCTCCTGAAATCGGTTTCCTGCAATTCTGCCCCGCTTTGAAGGCCTCTTGGCAGCCTTACTTCAGTCTATTTTTGGACGATAGCTGTCATTTATAACTCTGCAGGTTTGTGAATTACAGTGCCCCTGAGCTCCTTTCTTCAACTCGCTTTCTTGTGACCTGGCCGCAACACCGCAGGATGGCTTCAGGCCCTAATCTGGTTCCGGTACGGCACGCTGAGCCTTTGGTTATTTCCTCTTCCTGGTGGGAAATGAGAGTTAAATTTGCCCGTCCAGACACCTCCAGCTAGCCTCTCATTTGTTCTCGCTATTCCTGTTCATCTTCCGCAGAAATTGCAAACTGGGCCAAACAGGAGGTTAAAGGCGCTGACTCTCCAAGTGGGGAGAGTGTTAGTAAAGCGTCTGGAATGTTGCACCCGAGTACCAGGGGAGGAAAACTGAGACATATTTGAACACGTCTCCCGTTCACATGGTTGATCATACTTGGGTTCCACATGCATGTTTTAGCTGAAGGAAGAATACCTTAAACCTGGAGAGTTGAGACCCGTGGAATGGGTACCATGCAATATGACTTCAAAGGGTCTTCATTTGCTCACCGAACCTCTCCAATCCTATCACTGTTGAGTTTATGCCCCTGTACACATGCTTGATTCTCTTTTGGAGACATAGCAATCCATAGGTTTTACGATACTTACTAGTCAGGTACATTCTTAGGCGTTTAATATGCGGTGTTGAGTCCATTTCATTGAGCAAGGAGTAGCTCTTGTCTATTCCATATTTGACTTAAGGAACTTTATCTGTGCTCATTTCAATCTCTGGTTTTATGCAGCACCCCAACTCACCTTTACCCTTAAGCAAGCATAAGTTGGTTTTCTAAATTTGAGACCCTGTTCTGTTCTGTAATTCAGTTCCTGTGTAGCCAAGTTTATATTCCGTGTATTACTGATATCTTATGATGTTTCTTTTTCTGTGTGACTTATTTCAGTTAGAATCATCATACCTGAATCCACTCATTGTGATGCTAAGGGCCTGATGACATAGATTTCATTGCTGAGTGATATTGCTTTGTGAGTAAATACCACAACTTCTTTATCCATTTTTCACTTTCTGCGATGTTGAACTTGTACTGTAAACGAGGTTCTTGTAAACAGAGGCGTCCCAAACTTTGGGGTGGCTGTGTCTTTTTGATTTTAATTTCCCTAAGCTATAAGACCATAAGTGGCAGTGCCCTAGGCTCTGTTGCTTTGTTTTTTAGATGTTTCAGGAAACACCATACACTTCTCCCGAGTGTCTGTTGGCAATTTACATCCCGCCCAACAGCATAAAAAGGCTCCCAGTTCTCCATGGCCTGTCCTGCCTTTCTGGATTTTACACTTTTTTCAGATGCCCTTTTGACCGGGGGGAATTGAGACTTCATTGTAGTGCAGATTTCCTTTGCAAGCTTGCTTGGTTGGCCAAAAAGGGCGTATGCGTTTTTTCCTGAATATATTCAGGAAAAAACGCATACGCCCTTTTTGGCCAAGTGTATCATTGTGGACGTTCTGCCTCTTTTCCTATGCTTTCAATGCAATTCCAGTCTACCTCCTGAAATCGGTTTCCTGCAATTCTGCCCCGCTTTCAAGTCCTCTTGGCAGCCTTACTTCAGTCTATTTTTGGACGATACCTGTCATTTATAACTCTGCAGGTTTGTGAATTACAGTGCCCCTGAGCTCCTTTCTTCAACTCGCTTTCTTCTGAGCTGGCCGCAACACCGCAGGATGGCTTCAGGCCCTAATCTGGTTCCGGTACGGCACGCTGAGCCTTTGGTTATTTCCTCTTCCTGGTGGGAAATGAGAGTTAAATTTGCCCGTCCAGACACCTCCAGCTAGCCTCTCATTTGTTCTCGCTATTCCTGTTCATCTTCCGCAGAAATTGCAAACTGGGCCAAACAGGAGGTTAAAGGCGCTGACTCTCCAAGTGGGGAGAGTGTTAGTAAAGCGTCTGGAATGTTGCACCCGAGTACCAGGGGAGGAAAACTGAGACATATTTGAACACGTCTCCCGTTCACATGGTTGATCATACTTGGGTTCCACATGCATGTTTTAGCTGAAGGAAGAATACCTTAAACCTGGAGAGTTGAGACCCGTGGAATGGGTACCATGCAATATGACTTCAAAGGGTCTTCATTTGCTCACCGAACCTCTCCAATCCTATCACTGCTGCGTTTATGCCCCTGTACACATGCTTGATTCTCTTTTGGAGACATAGCAATCCATAGGTTTTACGGTACTTACTAGTCAGGTACATTCTTAGGCGTTTAATATGCGGTGTTGAGTCCATTTCGTTGAGCAAGGAGTAGCTCTTGTCTATTCCATATTTGACTTAAGGAACTTTATCTGTGCTCATTTCAATCTCTGGTTTTATGCAGCACCCCAACTCACCTTTACCCTTAAGCAAGCATAAGTTGGTTTTCTAAATTTGAGACCCTTTTCTGTTCTGTAATTCAGTTCCTGTGTAGCCAAGTTTACATTCCGTGTATTACTGATATCTTATGATGTTTCTTTTTCTGTGTGACTTATTTCAGTTAGAATCATCATACCTGAATCCACTCATTGTGATGCTAAGGGCCTGATGACATAGATTTCATTGCTGAGTGATATTGCTTTGTAAGTAAATACCACAACTTCTTTATCCATTTTTCACTTTCTGCGATGTTGAACTTGTACTGTAAACGAGGTTCTTGTAAACAGAGGCGTCCCAAACTTTGGGGTGGCTGTGTCTTTTTGATTTTAATTTCCCTAAGCTATAAGACCATAAGTGGCAGTGCCCTAGGCTCTGTTGCTTTGTTTTTTAGATGTTTCAGGAAACACCATACACTTCTCCCGAGTGTCTGTTGGCAATTTACATCCCGCCCATCAGCATAACAAGGCTCCCAGTTCTCCATGGCCTGTCCTGCCTTTCTGGATTTTACACTTTTTTCAGATGGCCCTTTTGACCGGGGGGAAGTGAGACTTCATTGTAGTGCAGATTTCCTTTGCAAGCTTGCTTGGTTGGCCAAAAAGGGCGTATGCGTTTTTTCCTGAATATATTCAGGAAAAAACGCATACGCCCTTTTTGGCCAAGTGCATCATTGTGGACGTTCTGCCTCTTTTCCTATGCTTTCAATGCAATTCCAGTCTACCTCCTGAAATCGGTTTCCTGCAATTCTGCCCCGCTTTCAAGTCCTCTTGGCAGCCTTACTTCAGTCTATTTTTGGACGATAGCTGTCATTTATAACTCTGCAGGTTTGTGAATTACAGTGCCCCTGAGCTCCTTTCTTCAACTCGCTTTCTTTTGAGCTGGCCGCAACACCGCAGGATGGCTTCAGGCCCTAATCTGGTTCCGGTACGGCACGCTGAGCATTTGGTTATTTCCTCTTCCTGGTGGGAAATGAGAGTTAAATTTGCCCGTCCAGACACCTCCAGCTAGCCTCTCATTGGTTCTCACTATTCCTGTTCATCTTCCGCAGAAATTGCAAACTGGGCCAAACAGGAGGTTAAAGGGACTGACTCTCCAAGTGGGGAGAGTGTTAGTAAAGCGTCTGGAATGTTGCACCCGAGTACCAGGGGAGGAAAACTGAGACATATTTGAACACGTCTCCCGTTCACATGGTTGATCATACTTGGGTTCCACATGCATGTTTTAGCTGAAGGAAGAATACCTTAAACCTGGAGAGTTGAGACCCGTGGAATGGGTACCATGCAATATGACTTCAAAGGGTCTTCATTTGCTCACCGAACCTCTCCAATCCTATCACTGCTGCGTTTATGCCCCTGTACACATGCTTGATTCTCTTTTGGAGACATAGCAATCCATAGGTTTTACGATACTTACTAGTCAGGTACATTCTTAGGCGTTTAATATGCGGTGTTGAGTCCATTTCGTTGAGCAAGGAGTAGCTCTTGTCTATTCCATATTTGACTTAAGGAACTTTATCTGTGCTCATTTCAATCTCTGGTTTTATGCAGCACCCCAACTCACCTTTACCCTTAAGCAAGCATAAGTTGGTTTTCTAAATTTGAGACCCTGTTCTGTTCTGTAATTCAGTTCCTGTGTAGCCAAGTTTACATTCCGTGTATTACTGATATCTTATGATGTTTCTTTTTCTGTGTGACTTATTTCAGTTAGAATCATCATACCTGAATCCACTCATTGTGATGCTAAGGGCCTGATGACATAGATTTCATTGCTGAGTGATATTGCTTTGTAAGTAAATACCACAACTTCTTTATCCATTTTTCACTTTCTGCGATGTTGAACTTGTACTGTAAACGAGGTTCTTGTAAACAGAGGCGTCCCAAACTTTGGGGTGGCTGTGTCTTTTTGATTTTAATTTCCCTAAGCTATAAGACCATAAGTGGCTTTGCCCTAGGCTCTGTTGCTTTGTTTTTTAGATGTTTCAGGAAACACCATACACTTCTCCTGAGTGTCTGTTGGCAATTTACATCCCGCCCATCAGGATAACAAGGCTCCCAGTTCTCCATGGCCTGTCCTGCCTTTCTGGATTTTACACTTTTTTCAGATGGCCCTTTTGACTGGGGGGAAGTGAGACTTCATTGTAGTGCAGATTTCCTTTGCAAGCTTGCTTGGTTGGCCAAAAAGGGCGTATGCGTTTTTTCCTGAATATATTCAGGAAAAAACGCATACGCCCTTTTTGGCCAAGTGCATCATTGTGGACGTTCTGCCTCTTTTCCTATGCTTTCAATGCAATTCCAGTCTACCTCCTGAAATCGGTTTCCTGCAATTCTGCCCCGCTTTCAAGTCCTCTTGGCAGCCTTACTTCAGTCTATTTTTGGACGATCGCTGTCGTTTATAACTCTGCAGGTTTGTGAATTACAGTGCCCCTGAGCTCCTTTCTTCAACTCGCTTTCTTGTGACCTGGCCGCAACACCGCAGGATGGCTTCAGGCCCTAATCTGGTTCCGGCACGGCATGCTGAGCCTTTGGTTAATTCCTCTTCCTGGTGGGAAATGAGAGTTAAATTTGCCCGTCCAGACACCTCCAGCTAGCCTCTCATTGGTTCTCGCTATTCCTGTTCATCTTCCGCAGAAATTGCAAACTGTGCCAAACAGGAGTTTAAAGGGCCTGACTCTCCAAGTCAGGAGAGTGTTAGTAAAGCGTCTGGAATGTTGCACCCGAGTACCAGGGGAGGAAAACTGAGACATATTTGAACACGTCTCCCGTTCACATGGTTGATCATACTTGGGTTCCACATGCATGTTTTAGCTGAAGGAAGAATACCTTAAACCTGGAGAGTTAAGACCCGTGAAATGGGTACCATGCAATATGACTTCAAAGGGTCTTCATTTGCTCACCGAACCTCTCCAATCCTATCACTGCTGCGTTTATGCCCCTGTACACATGCTTGATTCTCTTTCGGAGACATAGCAATCCATAGGTTTTAAGATACTTACTAGTCAGGTACATTCTTAGGCGTTTAATATGCGGTGTTGAGTCCATTTCGTTGAGCAAGGAGTAGCTCTTGTCTATTCCATATTTGGCTGAAGGAACTTTATCTGTGCTCATTTCAATCTCTGGTTTTATGCAGCACCCCAACTCACCTTTCCCCTTAAGCAAGCATAAGTTGGTTTTCTAAATTTGAGTCCCTGTTCTGTTCTGTAATTCAGTTCCTGTGTAGCCAAGTTTACATTCCGTGTATTACTGATATCTTATGATGTTTCTTTTTCTGCGTGACTTATTTCAGTTAGAATCATCATACCTGAATCCACTCATTGTGATGCTAAGGGCCTGATGACATAGATTTCATTGCTGAGTAATATTGCTTTGTAAGTAAATACCACAACTTCTTTATCCATTTTTCACTTTCTGCGATGTTGAACTTGTACTGGAAACGAGGTTCTTGTAAACAGAGGCGTCCCAAACTTTGGGGTGGCTGTGTCTTTTTGATTTTAATTTCCCTAAGCTATAGGACCATAAGTGGCAGTGCCTTAGGCTCTGTTGCTTTGTTTTTTAGATGTTTCAGGAAACACCATACACTTCTCCTGAGTGGTTGTTGGCAATTTACATCCCGCCCATCAGCATAACAAGGCTCCCAGTTCTCCATGGCCTGTCCTGCCTTTCTGGATTTTACACTTTTTTCAGATGGCCCTTTTGACAAGGGGGAAGTGAGACTTCATTGTAGTGCAGATTTCCTTTGCAAGCTTGCTTGGTTGGCCAAAAAGGGCGTATGCGTTTTTTCCTGAATATATTCAGGAAAAAACGCATACGCCCTTTTTGGCCAAGTGCATCATTGTGGACGTTCTGCCTCTTTTCCTATGCTTTCAATGCAATTCCAGTCTACCTCCTGAAATCGGTTTCCTGCAATTCTGCCCCGCTTTCAAGTCCTCTTGGCAGCCTTACTTCAGTCTATTTTTGGACGATAGCTGTCATTTATAACTCTGCAGGTTTGTGAATTACAGTGCCCCTGAGCTCCGTTCTTCAACTCGCTTTCTTTTGAGCTGGCCGCAACACCGCATGATGGCTTCAGGCCCTAATCTGGTTCCGGCACGGCACACTGAGCCTTTGGTTAATTCCTCTTCCTGGTGGGAAATGAGAGTTAAATTTGCCCGTCCAGACACCTCCAGCTAGTCTATCATTGGTTCTCGCTATTCCTGTTCATCTTCCGCAGAAATTGCAAACTGGGCCAAACAGGAGTTTAAAGGGACTGACTCTCCACGTGGGGAGAGTGTTAGTAAAGCGTCTGGAATGTTGCACCCGAGTACCAGGGGAGGAAAACTGAGACATATTTGAACACGTCTCCCGTTCACATGGTTGATCATACTTGGGTTCCACATGCATGTTTTAGCTGAAGGAAGAATACCTTAAACCTGGAGAGTTAAGACCCGTGTAATGGGTACCATGTAACATGAATTCAAAGGGTCTTCATTTGCTCACCGAACCTCTCCAATCCTATCACTGCTGCGTTTATGCCCCTGTACACATGCTTGATTCTCTTTCGGAGACATAGCAATCCATAGGTTTTAAGATACTTACTAGTCAGGTACATTCTTAGGCGTTTAATATGCGGTGTTGAGTCCATTTCGTTGAGCAAGGAGTAGCTCTTGTCTATTCCATATTTGACTTAAGGAACTTTATCTGTGCTCATTTCAATCTCTGGTTTTATGCAGCACCCCAACTGACCTTTACCCTTAAGCAAGCATAAGTTGGTTTTCTAAATTTGAGACCCTGTTCTGTTCTGTAATTCAGTTCCTGTGTAGCCAAGTTTACCTTCCATGTATTACTGATATCTTATGATGTTTCTTTTTCTTTGTGACTTATTTCAGTTAGAATCATCATACCTGAATCCACTCATTGTGATGCTAAGGGCCTGATGACATAGATTTCATTGCTGAGTGATATTGCTTTGTAAGTAAATACCACAACTTCTTTATCCATTTTTCACTTTCTGCGATGTTGAACTTGTACTGTAAACGAGGTTCTTGTAAACAGAGGCGTCCCAAACTTTGGGGTGGCTGTGTCTTTTTGATTTTAATTTCCCTAAGCTATAAGACCATAAGTGGCAGTGCCCTAGGCTCTGTTGCTTTGTTTTTTAGATGTTTCAGGAAACACCATACACTTCTCCCGAGTGTCTGTTGGCAATTTACATCCCGCCCATCAGCATAACAAGGCTCCCAGTTCTCCATGGCCTGTCCTGCCTTTCTGGTTTTTACACTTTTTTCAGATTGCCCTTTTGACCGGGGGGAAGTGAGACTTCATTGTAGTGCAGATTTCCTTTGCAAGCTTGCTTGGTTGGCCAAAAAGGGCGTATGCGTTTTTTCCTGAATATATTCAGGAAAAATCGCATACGCCCTTTTTGGCCAAGTGCATCATTGTGGACGTTCTGCCTCTTTTCCTATGCTTTCAATGCAATTCCAGTCTACCTCCTGATATCGGTTTCCTGCAATTCTGCCCCGCTTTCAAGTCCTCTTGGCAGCCTTACTTCAGTCTATTTTTGGACGATAGCTGTCATTTATAACTCTGCAGGTTTGTGAATTACAGTGCCCCTGAGCTCCTTTCTTCAACTCGCTTTCTTGTGACCTGGCCGCAACACCGCAGGATGGCTTCAGGCCCTAATCTGGATCCGGCCCGGCATGCTGAGCCTTTGGTTAATTCCTCTTCCTGGTGGGAAATGAGAGTTAAATTTGCCCGTCCAGACACCTCCAGCTAGCCTCTCATTGGTTCTCGCTATTCCTGTTCATCTTCCGCAGAAATTGCAAACTGGGACAAACAGGAGGTTAAAGGAACTGACTCTCCAAGTGGGGAGAGTGTTAGTAAAGCGTCTGGAATGTTGCACCCGAGTACCAGGGGAGGAAAACTGAGACATATTTGAACACGTCTCCCGATCACATGGTTGATCATACTCTAGGTTCCACATGCATGTTTTAGCTGAAGGAAGAATACCTTAAACCTGGGTAGTTGAAACCCGTGGAATGGGTACCATGCAATATGACTTCAAAGGGTCTTCATTTGCTCACCGAACCTCTCCAATCCTATCACTGCTGCGTTTATGCCCCTGTACACATGCTTGATTCTCTTTCGGAGACATAGCAATCCATAGGTTTTAAGATACTTACAAGTCAGGTACATTCTTAGGCGTTTAATATGCGGTGTTGAGTCCATTTCGTTGAGCAAGGAGTAGCTCTTGTCTATTCCATATTTGACTTAAGGAACTTTATCTGTGCTCATTTCAATCTCTGGTTTTATGCAGCACCCCAACTCACCTTTCCCCTTAAGCAAGCATAAGTTGGTTTTCTAAATTTGAGACCCTGTTCTGTTCTGTAATTCAGTTCCTGTGTAGCCAAGTTTCCATTCCGTGTATTACTGATATCTTATGATGTTTCTTTTTCTGTGTGACTTATTTCAGTTAGAATCATCATACCTGAATCCACTCATTGTGCTGCTAAGGGCCTGATGACATAGATTTCATTGCTGAGTGATATTGCTTTGTAAGTGAATACCACAACTTCTTTATCCATTTTTCACTTTCTGTGATGTTGAACTTGTACTGTAAACGAGGTTCTTGTAAACAGAGCCGTTCCAAATTTTCGGGTGGCTGTGTCTTTTTGATTTTAATTTCCCTAAGCTATAGGACCATAAGTGGAAGTGCCCTAGGCTCTGTTGCTTTGTTTTTTAGATGTTTCAGGAAACACCATACACTTCTCCCGAGTGGTTGTTGGCAATTTACATCCCGCCCATCAGCATAACAAGGCTCCCAGTTCTCCATGGCCTGTCCTACCTTTCTGGATTTTACACTTTTTTCAGATGGCCCTTTTGACCGGGGGGAAGTGAGACTTCATTGTAGTGCAGATTTCCTTTGCAAGCTTGCTTGGTTGGCCAAAAAGGGCGTATGCGTTTTTTCCTGAATATATTCAGGAAAAAACGCATACGCCCTTTTTGGCCAAGTGCATCATTGTGTACGTTCTGCCTCTTTTCCTATGCTTTCAATGCAATTCCAGTCTACCTCCTGAAATCGGTTTCCTGCAATTCTGCCCCGCTTTCAAGTCCTCTTGGCAGCCTTACTTCAGTCTATTTTTGGACGATACCTGTCATTTATAACTCTGCAGGTTTGTGAATTACAGTGCCCCTGAGCTCCTTTCTTCAACTCGCTTTCTTGTGACCTGGCCGCAACACCGCAGGATGGCTTCAGGCCCTAATCTGGATCCGGCCCGGCATGCTGAGCCTTTGGTTATTTCCTCTTCCTGGTGGGAAATGAGAGTTAAATTTACCCGTCCAGACACCTCCAGCTACCCTCTCATTGGTTCTCGCTATTCCTGTTCATCTTCCGCAGAAATTGCAAACTGGGCCAAACAGGAGGTTAAAGGGACTGACTCTCCAAGTGGGGAGAGTGTTAGTAAAGCGTCTGGAATGTTGCACCCGAGTACCAGGGGAGGAAAACTGAGACATATTTGAACACGTTTCCCGATCACATGGTTGATCATACGCTAGGTTCCACATGCATGTTTTAGCTGAAGGAAGAATACCTTAAACCTGGAGAGTTGAGACCCGTGGAATGGGTACCATGCAATATGACTTCAAAGGGTCTTCATTTGCTCACCGAACCTCTCCAATCCTATCACTGCTGCGTTTATACCCCTGTACACACGCTTGATTCTCTTTTGGAGACATAGCAATCCATAGGTTTTAAGATACTTACTAGTCAGGTACATTTTTTTTGGTTTCATATGGGGTTTTGAGTCCATTTCGTTGACCAAGGAGTAGCTCTTGTCTATTCCATATTTGGCTTAAGGAACTTTATCTGTGCTCATTTCAATCTCTGGTTTTATGCAGCACCTCAACTCACCTTTCCCCTTAAGCAAGCATAAGTTGGTTTTCTAAATTTGAGACCCTGTTCTGTTTTGGAATGCAGTTCCTGTGTAGCCAAGTTTACATTCCGTGTATTAGTGATATCTTATGATGTTTCTTTTTCTGTGTGACTTATTTCAGATAGAATCATCGTACCTGAATCCACTCATTATGCTGCTACGGGCCTGATGACATAGATTTCATTGCTGAGTGATACTGCATTGTACGTAAGTACCACAAGTTCTTTATCCATTTTTCACTTTCTGCGATGTTGAACTTGTACTGTAAACGAGGTTCTTGTAAACAGAGGCGTCCCAAACATTGGGGTTGCTGTGTCTTTTTGATTTTAATTTCCCTAATCTATAGGACCATAAGTGGCAGTGCCCTAGGCTCTGTTGCTTTGCTTTTTCGATGTTTCAGGAAACACCATACACTTCTCCCTAGTGTCTGTTGGCAATTTACATCCCGCCCATCAGCATAACAAGGCTCCCAGTTCTCCACGGCCTGTCCTGCCTTTCTGGATTTTACACTTTTTTCAGATGGCCCTTTTGACCGGGGGGAAGTGAGACTTCATTGTAGTGCAGATTTCCTTTGCAAGCTTGCTTGGTTGGCCAAAAAGGGCGTATGCGTTTTTTCCTGAATATATTCAGGAAAAAACGCATACGCCCTTTTTGGCCAAGTGCATCATTGTGGACGTTCTGCCTCTTTTCCTATGCTTTCAATGCAATTCCAGTCTACCTCCTGAAATCGGTTTCCTGTAATTCTGCCCCGCTTTCAAGTCCTCTTGGCAGCCTTACTTCAGTCTATTTTTGGACGATAGCTGTCATTTATAACTCTGCAGGTTTGTGAATTACAGTGCCCCTGAGCTCCTTTCTTCAACTCGCTTTCTTTTGAGCTGGCCGCAACACCGCAGGATGGCTTCAGGCCCTAATCTGGTTCCGGTACGGCACGCTGAGCCTTTGGTTATTTCCTCTTCCTGGTGGGAAATGAGAGTTAAATTTGCCCGTCCAGACACCTCCAGCTAGCCTCTCTTTGGTTCTCGCTATTCCTGTTCATCTTCCGCAGAAATTTCAAACTGGGCCAAACAGGAGGTTAAAGGCGCTGACTCTCCAAGTGGGGAGAGTGTTAGTAAAGCATCTGGAATGTTGCACCCGAGTACCAGGGGAGGAAAACTGAGACATATTTGAACACGTCTCCCGTTCACATGGTTGATCATACTTGGGTTCCACATGCATGTTTTAGCTGAAGGAAGAATACCTTAAACCTGGAGAGTTGAGACCCGTGTAATGGGTACCATGCAATATGACTTCAAAGGGTCTTCATTTGCTCACCAAACCTCTCCAATCCTATCACTGCTGCGTTTATGCCCCTGTACACATGCTTGATTCTCTTTCGGAGACATAGCAATCCATAGGTTTTAAGATACTTACTAGTCAGGTACATTCTTAGGCGTTTAATATGCGGTGTTGAGTCCATTTCGTTGAGCAAGGAGTAGCTCTTGTCTATTCCATATTTGACTTAAGGAACTTTATCTGTGCTCATTTCAATCTCTGGTTTTATGCAGCACCCCAACTCACCTTTCCCCTTAAGCAAGCATAAGTTGGTTTTCTAAATTTGAGACCCTGTTCTGTTCTGTAATTCAGTTCCTGTGTAGCCAAGTTTCCATTCCGTGTATTACTGATATCTTATGATGTTTCTTTTTCTGTGTGACTTATTTCAGTTAGAATCATCATACCTGAATCCACTCATTGTGCTGCTAAGGGCCTGATGACACAGATTTCATTGCTGAGTGATATTGCTTTGTAAGTAAATACCACAACTTCTTTATCCATTTTTCACTTTCTGCGATGTTGAACTTGTACTGTAAACGAGGTTCTTGTAAACAGAGCTGTTCGAAACTTTGGGGTGTCTGTGTCTTTTTGATTTTAAATTCCCTAAGCTATAGGACCATAAGTGGAAGTGCCCTAGGCTCTGTTGCTTTGTTTTTTAGATGTTTCAGGAAACACCATACACTTCTCCCGAGTGGTTGTTGGCAATTTACATCCCACCCTTCAGCATAACAAGGCTCCCAGTTCTCCATGGCCTGTCCTGCCTTTCTGGATTTTACACTTTTTTCAGATGGCCCTTTTGACCGGGGGGAAGTGAGACTTCATTGTAGTGCAGATTTCCTTTGCAAGCTTGCTTGGTTGGCCAAAAAGGGCGTATGCGTTTTTTCCTGAATATATTCAGGAAAAAACGCATACGCCCTTTTTGGCCAAGTGCATCATTGTGGACGTTCTGCCTCTTTTCCTATGCTTTCAATGCAATTCCAGTCTACCTCCTGAAATCGGTTTCCTGCAATTCTGCCCCACTTTCAAGTCCTCTTGGCAGCCTTACTTCAGTCTATTTTTGGACGATAGCTGTCATTTATAACTCTGCAGGTTTGTGAATTACAGTGCCCCTGAGCTCCTTTCTTCAACTTGCTTTTTTGTGACCTGGCCGCAACACCGCAGGATGGCTTCAGGCCCTAATCTGGTTCCGGCACGGCACGCTGAGCCTTTGGTTATTTCCTCTTCCTGGTGGGAAATGAGAGTTAAATTTGCCCGTCCAGACACCTCCAGGCTAGTCTCTCATTGGTTCTCGCTATTCCTGTTCATCTTCCGCAGAAATTGCAAACTGGGCCAAACAGGAGGTTAAAGGCGCTGACTCTCCAAGTGGGGAGAGTGTTAGTAAAGCGTCTGGAATGTTGCACCCGAGTACCAGGGGAGGAAAACTGAGACATATTTGAACACGTCTCCCGTTCACATGGTTGATCATACTTGGGTTCCACATGCATGTTTTAGCTGAAGGAAGAATACCTTAAACCTGGAGAGTTAAGACCCGTGAAATGGGTACCATGCAATATGACTTCAAAGGGTCTTCATTTGCTCACCGAACCTCTCCAATCCTATCACTGCTGCGTTTATGCCCCTGTACACATGCTTGATTCTCTTTCGGAGACATAGCAATCCATAGGTTTTAAGATACTTACTAGTCAGGTACATTCTTAGGCGTTTAATATGCGGTGTTGAGTCCATTTCGTTGAGCAAGGAGTAGCTCTTGTCTATTCCATATTTGGCTGAAGGAACTTTATCTGTGCTCATTTCAATCTCTGGTTTTATGCAGCACCCCAACTCACCTTTCCCCTTAAGCAAGCATAAGTTGGTTTTCTAAATTTGAGTCCCTGTTCTGTTCTGTAATTCAGTTCCTGTGTAGCCAAGTTTACATTCCGTGTATTACTGATATCTTATGATGTTTCTTTTTCTGCGTGACTTATTTCAGTTAGAATCATCATACCTGAATCCACTCATTGTGATGCTAAGGGCCTGATGACATAGATTTCATTGCTGAGTAATATTGCTTTGTAAGTAAATACCACAACTTCTTTATCCATTTTTCACTTTCTGCGATGTTGAACTTGTACTGGAAACGAGGTTCTTGTAAACAGAGGCGTCCCAAACTTTGGGGTGGCTGTGTCTTTTTGATTTTAATTTCCCTAAGCTATAGGACCATAAGTGGCAGTGCCTTAGGCTCTGTTGCTTTGTTTTTTAGATGTTTCAGGAAACACCATACACTTCTCCTGAGTGGTTGTTGGCAATTTACATCCCGCCCATCAGCATAACAAGGCTCCCAGTTCTCCATGGCCTGTCCTGCCTTTCTGGATTTTACACTTTTTTCAGATGGCCCTTTTGACAAGGGGGAAGTGAGACTTCATTGTAGTGCAGATTTCCTTTGCAAGCTTGCTTGGTTGGCCAAAAAGGGCGTATGCGTTTTTTCCTGAATATATTCAGGAAAAAACGCATACGCCCTTTTTGGCCAAGTGCATCATTGTGGACGTTCTGCCTCTTTTCCTATGCTTTCAATGCAATTCCAGTCTACCTCCTGAAATCGGTTTCCTGCAATTCTGCCCCGCTTTCAAGTCCTCTTGGCAGCCTTACTTCAGTCTATTTTTGGACGATAGCTGTCATTTATAACTCTGCAGGTTTGTGAATTACAGTGCCCCTGAGCTCCGTTCTTCAACTCGCTTTCTTTTGAGCTGGCCGCAACACCGCATGATGGCTTCAGGCCCTAATCTGGTTCCGGCACGGCACACTGAGCCTTTGGTTAATTCCTCTTCCTGGTGGGAAATGAGAGTTAAATTTGCCCGTCCAGACACCTCCAGCTAGTCTATCATTGGTTCTCGCTATTCCTGTTCATCTTCCGCAGAAATTGCAAACTGGGCCAAACAGGAGTTTAAAGGGACTGACTCTCCACGTGGGGAGAGTGTTAGTAAAGCGTCTGGAATGTTGCACCCGAGTACCAGGGGAGGAAAACTGAGACATATTTGAACACGTCTCCCGTTCACATGGTTGATCATACTTGGGTTCCACATGCATGTTTTAGCTGAAGGAAGAATACCTTAAACCTGGAGAGTTAAGACCCGTGTAATGGGTACCATGTAACATGAATTCAAAGGGTCTTCATTTGCTCACCGAACCTCTCCAATCCTATCACTGCTGCGTTTATGCCCCTGTACACATGCTTGATTCTCTTTCGGAGACATAGCAATCCATAGGTTTTAAGATACTTACTAGTCAGGTACATTCTTAGGCGTTTAATATGCGGTGTTGAGTCCATTTCGTTGAGCAAGGAGTAGCTCTTGTCTATTCCATATTTGACTTAAGGAACTTTATCTGTGCTCATTTCAATCTCTGGTTTTATGCAGCACCCCAACTGACCTTTACCCTTAAGCAAGCATAAGTTGGTTTTCTAAATTTGAGACCCTGTTCTGTTCTGTAATTCAGTTCCTGTGTAGCCAAGTTTACATTCCATGTATTACTGATATCTTATGATGTTTCTTTTTCTTTGTGACTTATTTCAGTTAGAATCATCATACCTGAATCCACTCATTGTGATGCTAAGGGCCTGATGACATAGATTTCATTGCTGAGTGATATTGCTTTGTAAGTAAATACCACAACTTCTTTATCCATTTTTCACTTTCTGCGATGTTGAACTTGTACTGTAAACGAGGTTCTTGTAAACAGAGGCGTCCCAAACTTTGGGGTGGCTGTGTCTTTTTGATTTTAATTTCCCTAAGCTATAAGACCATAAGTGGCAGTGCCCTAGGCTCTGTTGCTTTGTTTTTTAGATGTTTCAGGAAACACCATACACTTCTCCCGAGTGTCTGTTGGCAATTTACATCCCGCCCATCAGCATAACAAGGCTCCCAGTTCTCCATGGCCTGTCCTGCCTTTCTGGTTTTTACACTTTTTTCAGATTGCCCTTTTGACCGGGGGGAAGTGAGACTTCATTGTAGTGCAGATTTCCTTTGCAAGCTTGCTTGGTTGGCCAAAAAGGGCGTATGCGTTTTTTCCTGAATATATTCAGGAAAAATCGCATACGCCCTTTTTGGCCAAGTGCATCATTGTGGACGTTCTGCCTCTTTTCCTATGCTTTCAATGCAATTCCAGTCTACCTCCTGATATCGGTTTCCTGCAATTCTGCCCCGCTTTCAAGTCCTCTTGGCAGCCTTACTTCAGTCTATTTTTGGACGATAGCTGTCATTTATAACTCTGCAGGTTTGTGAATTACAGTGCCCCTGAGCTCCTTTCTTCAACTCGCTTTCTTGTGACCTGGCCGCAACACCGCAGGATGGCTTCAGGCCCTAATCTGGATCCGGCCCGGCATGCTGAGCCTTTGGTTAATTCCTCTTCCTGGTGGGAAATGAGAGTTAAATTTGCCCGTCCAGACACCTCCAGCTAGCCTCTCATTGGTTCTCGCTATTCCTGTTCATCTTCCGCAGAAATTGCAAACTGGGACAAACAGGAGGTTAAAGGAACTGACTCTCCAAGTGGGGAGAGTGTTAGTAAAGCGTCTGGAATGTTGCACCCGAGTACCAGGGGAGGAAAACTGAGACATATTTGAACACGTCTCCCGATCACATGGTTGATCATACTCTAGGTTCCACATGCATGTTTTAGCTGAAGGAAGAATACCTTAAACCTGGGTAGTTGAAACCCGTGGAATGGGTACCATGCAATATGACTTCAAAGGGTCTTCATTTGCTCACCGAACCTCTCCAATCCTATCACTGCTGCGTTTATGCCCCTGTACACATGCTTGATTCTCTTTCGGAGACATAGCAATCCATAGGTTTTAAGATACTTACAAGTCAGGTACATTCTTAGGCGTTTAATATGCGGTGTTGAGTCCATTTCGTTGAGCAAGGAGTAGCTCTTGTCTATTCCATATTTGACTTAAGGAACTTTATCTGTGCTCATTTCAATCTCTGGTTTTATGCAGCACCCCAACTCACCTTTCCCCTTAAGCAAGCATAAGTTGGTTTTCTAAATTTGAGACCCTGTTCTGTTCTGTAATTCAGTTCCTGTGTAGCCAAGTTTCCATTCCGTGTATTACTGATATCTTATGATGTTTCTTTTTCTGTGTGACTTATTTCAGTTAGAATCATCATACCTGAATCCACTCATTGTGCTGCTAAGGGCCTGATGACATAGATTTCATTGCTGAGTGATATTGCTTTGTAAGTGAATACCACAACTTCTTTATCCATTTTTCACTTTCTGTGATGTTGAACTTGTACTGTAAACGAGGTTCTTGTAAACAGAGCCGTTCCAAATTTTCGGGTGGCTGTGTCTTTTTGATTTTAATTTCCCTAAGCTATAGGACCATAAGTGGAAGTGCCCTAGGCTCTGTTGCTTTGTTTTTTAGATGTTTCAGGAAACACCATACACTTCTCCCGAGTGGTTGTTGGCAATTTACATCCCGCCCATCAGCATAACAAGGCTCCCAGTTCTCCATGGCCTGTCCTACCTTTCTGGATTTTACACTTTTTTCAGATGGCCCTTTTGACCGGGGGGAAGTGAGACTTCATTGTAGTGCAGATTTCCTTTGCAAGCTTGCTTGGTTGGCCAAAAAGGGCGTATGCGTTTTTTCCTGAATATATTCAGGAAAAAACGCATACGCCCTTTTTGGCCAAGTGCATCATTGTGTACGTTCTGCCTCTTTTCCTATGCTTTCAATGCAATTCCAGTCTACCTCCTGAAATCGGTTTCCTGCAATTCTGCCCCGCTTTCAAGTCCTCTTGGCAGCCTTACTTCAGTCTATTTTTGGACGATACCTGTCATTTATAACTCTGCAGGTTTGTGAATTACAGTGCCCCTGAGCTCCTTTCTTCAACTCGCTTTCTTGTGACCTGGCCGCAACACCGCAGGATGGCTTCAGGCCCTAATCTGGATCCGGCCCGGCATGCTGAGCCTTTGGTTATTTCCTCTTCCTGGTGGGAAATGAGAGTTAAATTTACCCGTCCAGACACCTCCAGCTACCCTCTCATTGGTTCTCGCTATTCCTGTTCATCTTCCGCAGAAATTGCAAACTGGGCCAAACAGGAGGTTAAAGGGACTGACTCTCCAAGTGGGGAGAGTGTTAGTAAAGCGTCTGGAATGTTGCACCCGAGTACCAGGGGAGGAAAACTGAGACATATTTGAACACGTTTCCCGATCACATGGTTGATCATACGCTAGGTTCCACATGCATGTTTTAGCTGAAGGAAGAATACCTTAAACCTGGAGAGTTGAGACCCGTGGAATGGGTACCATGCAATATGACTTCAAAGGGTCTTCATTTGCTCACCGAACCTCTCCAATCCTATCACTGCTGCGTTTATACCCCTGTACACACGCTTGATTCTCTTTTGGAGACATAGCAATCCATAGGTTTTAAGATACTTACTAGTCAGGTACATTTTTTTTGGTTTCATATGGGGTTTTGAGTCCATTTCGTTGACCAAGGAGTAGCTCTTGTCTATTCCATATTTGGCTTAAGGAACTTTATCTGTGCTCATTTCAATCTCTGGTTTTATGCAGCACCTCAACTCACCTTTCCCCTTAAGCAAGCATAAGTTGGTTTTCTAAATTTGAGACCCTGTTCTGTTTTGGAATGCAGTTCCTGTGTAGCCAAGTTTACATTCCGTGTATTAGTGATATCTTATGATGTTTCTTTTTCTGTGTGACTTATTTCAGATAGAATCATCGTACCTGAATCCACTCATTATGCTGCTACGGGCCTGATGACATAGATTTCATTGCTGAGTGATACTGCATTGTACGTAAGTACCACAAGTTCTTTATCCATTTTTCACTTTCTGCGATGTTGAACTTGTACTGTAAACGAGGTTCTTGTAAACAGAGGCGTCCCAAACATTGGGGTTGCTGTGTCTTTTTGATTTTAATTTCCCTAATCTATAGGACCATAAGTGGCAGTGCCCTAGGCTCTGTTGCTTTGCTTTTTCGATGTTTCAGGAAACACCATACACTTCTCCCTAGTGTCTGTTGGCAATTTACATCCCGCCCATCAGCATAACAAGGCTCCCAGTTCTCCACGGCCTGTCCTGCCTTTCTGGATTTTACACTTTTTTCAGATGGCCCTTTTGACCGGGGGGAAGTGAGACTTCATTGTAGTGCAGATTTCCTTTGCAAGCTTGCTTGGTTGGCCAAAAAGGGCGTATGCGTTTTTTCCTGAATATATTCAGGAAAAAACGCATACGCCCTTTTTGGCCAAGTGCATCATTGTGGACGTTCTGCCTCTTTTCCTATGCTTTCAATGCAATTCCAGTCTACCTCCTGAAATCGGTTTCCTGTAATTCTGCCCCGCTTTCAAGTCCTCTTGGCAGCCTTACTTCAGTCTATTTTTGGACGATAGCTGTCATTTATAACTCTGCAGGTTTGTGAATTACAGTGCCCCTGAGCTCCTTTCTTCAACTCGCTTTCTTTTGAGCTGGCCGCAACACCGCAGGATGGCTTCAGGCCCTAATCTGGTTCCGGTACGGCACGCTGAGCCTTTGGTTATTTCCTCTTCCTGGTGGGAAATGAGAGTTAAATTTGCCCGTCCAGACACCTCCAGCTAGCCTCTCTTTGGTTCTCGCTATTCCTGTTCATCTTCCGCAGAAATTTCAAACTGGGCCAAACAGGAGGTTAAAGGCGCTGACTCTCCAAGTGGGGAGAGTGTTAGTAAAGCATCTGGAATGCTGCACCCGAGTACCAGGGGAGGAAAACTGAGACATATTTGAACACGTCTCCCGTTCACATGGTTGATCATACTTGGGTTCCACATGCATGTTTTAGCTGAAGGAAGAATACCTTAAACCTGGAGAGTTGAGACCCGTGTAATGGGTACCATGCAATATGACTTCAAAGGGTCTTCATTTGCTCACCAAACCTCTCCAATCCTATCACTGCTGCGTTTATGCCCCTGTACACATGCTTGATTCTCTTTCGGAGACATAGCAATCCATAGGTTTTAAGATACTTACTAGTCAGGTACATTCTTAGGCGTTTAATATGCGGTGTTGAGTCCATTTCGTTGAGCAAGGAGTAGCTCTTGTCTATTCCATATTTGACTTAAGGAACTTTATCTGTGCTCATTTCAATCTCTGGTTTTATGCAGCACCCCAACTCACCTTTACCCTTAAGCAAGCATAAGTTGGTTTTCTAAATTTGAGACCCTGTTCTGTTCTGTAATTCAGTTCCTGTGTAGCCAAGTTTACATTCCGTGTATTACTGATATCTTATGATGTTTCTTTTTCTGTGTGACTTACTTCAGTTAGAATCATCATACCTGAATCCACTCATTGTGCTGCTAAGGGCCTGATGACACAGATTTCATTGCTGAGTGATATTGCTTTGTAAGTGAATACCACAACTTCTTTATCCATTTTTCACTTTCTGCGATGTTGAACTTGTACTGTAAACGAGGTTCTTGTAAACAGAGCCGTTCCAAACTTTGGGGTGGCTGTGTCTTTTTGATTTTAATTTCCCTAAGCTATAGGACCATAAGTGGAAGTGCCCTAGGTTCTGTTGCTTTGTTTTTTAGATGTTTCAGGAAACACCATACACTTCTCCCCAGTGGTTGTTGGCAATTTACATCCCGCCCATCAGCATAACAAGGCTCCCAGTTCTCCATGGCCTGTCCTGCCTTTCTGGATTTTACACTTTTTTCAGATGGCCCTTTTGACCGGGGGGAAGTGAGACTTCATTGTAGTGCAGATTTCCTTTGCAAGCTTGCTTGGTTGGCCAAAAAGGCCGTATGCGTTTTTTCCTGAATATATTCAGGAAAAAACGCATACGCCCTTTTTGGCCAAGTGCATCATTGTGGACGTTCTGCCTCTTTTCCTATGCTTTCAATGCAATTCCAGTCTACCTCCTGAAATCGGTTTCCTGCAATTCTGCCCCGCTTTCAAGTCCTCTTGGCAGCCTTACTTCAGTCTATTTTTGGACGATAGCTGTCATTTATAACTCTGCAGGTTTGTGAATTACAGTGCCCCTGAGCTCCTTTCTTCAACTCGCTTTCTTGTGACCTGGCCGCAACACCGCAGGATGGCTTCAGGCCCTAATCTGGTTCCGGTACGGCACGCTGAGCCTTTGGTTATTTCCTCTTCCTGGTGGGAAATGAGAGTTAAATTTGCCCGTCCAGACACCTCCAGCTAGCCTCTCATTGGTTCTCGCTATTCCTGTTCATCTTCTGCAGAAATTGCAAACTGGGCCAAACAGGAGGTTAAAGGCGCTGACTCTCCAAGTGGGGAGAGTGTTAGTAAAGCATCTGGAATGTTGCACCCGAGTACCAGGGGAGGAAAACTGAGACATATTTGAACACGTCTCCCGTTCACATGGTTGATCATACTTGGGTTCCACATGTATGTTTTAGCTGAAGGAAGAATACCTTAAACCTGGAGAGTTGAGACCCGTGGAATGGGTACCATGCAATATGACTTCAAAGGGTCTTCATTTGCTCACCGAACCTCTCCAATCCTATCACTGCTGCGTTTATGCCCCTGTACACATGCTTGATTCTCTTTCGGAGACATAGCAATCCATAGGTTTTAAGATACTTACTAGTCAGGTACATTCTTAGGCGTTTAATATGCGGTGTTGAGTCCATTTCGTTGAACAAGGAGTAGCTCTTGTCTATTCCATATTTGACTTAAGGAACTTTATCTGTGCTCATTTCAATCTCTGGTTTTATGCAGCACCCCAACTCACCTTTCCCCTTAAGCAAGCATAAGTTGGTTTTCTAAATTTGAGACCCTGTTCTGTTCTGTAATTCAGTTCCTGTGTAGCCAAGTTTACATTCCGTGTATTACTGATATCTTATGATGTTTCTTTTTCTGTGTGACTTACTTCAGTTAGAATCATCATACCTGAATCCACTCATTGTGCTGCTAAGGGCCTGATGACACAGATTTCATTGCTGAGTGATATTGCTTTGTAAGTAAATACCACAACTTCTTTATCCATTTTTCACTTTCTGCAATGTTGAACTTGTACTGTAAACGAGGTTCTTGTAAACAGAGCCGTTCCAAACTTTGGGGTGACTGTGTTTTTTTGATTTTAATTTCCCTAAGCTATAGGACCATAAGTGGAAGTGCCCTAGGTTCTGTTGCTTTGTTTTTTAGATGTTTCAGGAAACACCATACACTTCTCCCGAGTGGTTGTTGGCAATTTACATCCCGCCCATCAGCATAACAAGGCTCCCAGTTCTCCATGGCCTGTCCTGCCTTTCTGGATTTTACACTTTTTTCAGATGGCCCTTTTGACCGGGGGGAAGTGAGACTTCATTGTAGTGCAGATTTCCTTTGCAAGCTTGCTTGGTTGGCCAAAAAGGGCGTATGCGTTTTCTCCTGAATATATTCAGGAAAAAACGCATATGCCCTTTTTGGCCAAGTGCATCATTGTGGACGTTCTGCCTCTTTTCCTATGCTTTCAATGCAATTCCAGTCTACCTCCTGAAATCGGTTTCCTGCAATTCTGCCCCGCTTTCAAGTCCTCTTGGCAGCCTTACTTCAGTCTATTTTTGGACGATAGCTGTCATTTATAACTCTGCAGGTTTGTGAATTACAGTGCCCCTGAGCTCTTTTCTTCAACTCGCTTTCTTGTGACCTGGCCGCAACACCACAGGATGGCTTCAGGCCCTAATCTGGTTCTGGCCCGGCATGCTGAGCCTTTGGTTAATTCCTCTTCCTGGTGGGAAATGAGAGTTAAATTTGCCCGTCCAGACACCTCCAGCTAGCCTCTCATTGGTTCTCGCTATTCCTGTTCATCTTCCGCAGAAATTGCAAACTGGGCCAAACAGGAGGTTAAAGGGACTGACTCTCCAAGTCCGGAGAGTGTTAGTAAAGCGTCTGGAATGTTGCACCCGAGTACCAGGGGAGGAAAACTGAGACATATTTGAACACGTCTCCCGTTCACATGGTTGATCATACTCTGGGTTCCACATGCATGTTTTAGCTGAAGGAAGAATACCTTAAACCTGGAGAGTTGAGACCCGTGTAATGGGTACCATGCAATATGACTTCAAAGGGTCTTCATTTGCTCACCGAACCTCTCCAATCCTATCACTGCTGCGTTTATACCCCTGTACACACGCTTGATTCTCTTTTGGAGACATAGCAATCCATAGGTTTTAAGATACTTACTAGTCAGGTACATTTTTAGGGGTTTAATATGGGGTTTTGAGTCCATTTCGTTGACCAAGGAGTAGCTCTTGTCTATTCCATATTTGGCTTAAGGAACTTTATCTGTGCTCATTTCAATCTCTGGTTTTATGCAGCACCTCAACTCACCTTTCCCCTTAAGCAAGCATAAGTTGGTTTTCTAAATTTGAGACCCTTTTCTGTTTTGGAATGCAGTTCCTGTGTAGCCAAGTTTACATTCCGTGTATTAGTGATATCTTATGATGTTTCTTTTTCTGTGTGACTTATTTCAGTTAGAATCATCGTACCTGAATCCACTCATTATGCTGCTACGGGCCTGATGACATAGATTTCATTGCTGAGTGATACTGCATTGTACGTAAGTACCACAAGTTCTTTATCCATTTTTCACTTTCTGCGATGTTGAACTTGTACTGTAAACGAGGTTCTTGTAAACAGAGGCGTCCCAAACATTGGGGTTGCTGTGTCTTTTTGATTTTAATTTCCCTAAGCTATAGGACCATAAGTGGCAGTGCCCTAGGCTCTGTTGCTTTGCTTTTTCGATGTTTCAGGAAACACCATACACTTCTCCCTAGTGTCTGTTGGCAATTTACATCCCGCCCATCAGCATAACAAGGCTCCCAGTTCTCCACGGCCTGTCCTGCCTTTCTGGATTTTACACTTTTTTCAGATGCCCCTTTTGACCGGGGGGAAGTGAGACTTCATTGTAGTGCAGATTTCCTTTGCAAGCTTGCTTGGTTGGCCAAAAAGGGCGTATGCGTTTTTTCCTGAATATATTCAGGAAAAAACGCATACGCCCTTTTTGGCCAAGTGTATCATTGTGGACGTTCTGCCTCTTTTCCTATGCTTTCAATGCAATTCCAGTCTACCTCCTGAAATCGGTTTCCTGCAATTCTGCCCCGCTTTCAAGTCCTCTTGGCAGGCTTACTTCAGTCTATTTTTGGACGATAGCTTTCATTTATAACTCTGCAGGTTTGTGAATTACAGTGCCCCTGAGCTCCTTTCTTCAACTCGTTTTCTTTTGAGCTGGCCGCAACACCGCAGGATGGCTTCAGGCCCTAATCTGGTTCCGGTACGGCACGCTGAGCCTTTGGTTATTTCCTCTTCCTGGTGGGAAATGAGAGTTAAATTTGCCCGTCCAGACACCTCCAGCTAGCCTCTCATTGGTTCTCGCTATTCCTGTTCATCTTCCGCAGAAATTGCAAACTGGGCCAAACAGGAGGTTAAAGGCGCTGACTCTCCAAGTGGGGAGAGTGTTAGTAAAGCATCTGGAATGTTGCACCCGAGTACCAGGGGAGGAAAACTGAGACATATTTGAACACGTCTCCCGTTCACATGGTTGATCATACTTGGGTTCCACATGCATGTTTTAGCTGAAGGAAGAATACCTTAAACCTGGAGAGTTGAGACTCGTGGAATGGGTACCATGCAATATGACTTCAAAGGGTCTTCATTTGCTCACCAAACCTCTCCAATCCTATCACTGCTGCCTTTATGCCCCTGTACACATGCTTGATTCTCTTTCGGAGACATAGCAATCCATAGGTTTTAAGATACTTACTAGTCAGGTACATTCTTAGGCGTTTAATATGCGGTGTTGAGTCCATTTCGTTGAGCAAGGAGTAGCTCTTGTCTATTCCATATTTGACTTAAGGAACTTTATCTGTGCTCATTTCAATCTCTGGTTTTATGTAGCACCCCAACTCACCTTTACCCTTAAGCAAGCATAAGTTGGTTTTCTAAATTTGAGACCCTGTTCTGTTCTGTAATTCAGTTCCTGTGTAGCCAAGTTTACATTCCGTGTATTACTGATATCTTATGAGGTTTCTTTTTCTGTGTGACTTATTTCAGTTAGAATCATCATACCTGAATCCACTCATTGTGCTGCTAAGGGCCTGATGACACAGATTTCATTGCTGAGTGATATTGCTTTGTAAGTAAATACCACAACTTCTTTATCCATTTTTCACTTTCTGCGATGTTGAACTTGCACTGTAAACGAGGTTCTTGTAAGCAGAGCTGTTCGAAACTTTGGGGTGTCTGTGTCTTTTTGATTTTAAATTCCCTAAGCTATAGGACCATAAGTGGAAGTGCCCTAGGCTCTGTTGCTTTGTTTTTTAGATGTTTCAGGAAACACCATACACTTGTCCCGAGTGGTTGTTTGCAATTTACATCCCACCCTTCAGCATAACAAGGCTCCCAGTTCTCCATGGCCTGTCCTGCCTTTCTGGATTTTACACTTTTTTCAGATGCCCCTTTTGACTGGGTGGTAGTGAGACTTCATTGTAGTGCAGATTTCCTTTGCAAGCTTGCTTGGTTGGCCAAAAAGTGCATATGCGTGTTTTCCTGAATATATTCAGGAAAAAACGCATACGCCCTTTTTGGCCAAGTGCATCATTGTGGACGTTCTGCCTCTTTTCCTATGCTTGAAATGCAATTCCTGTCTACCTCCTGAAATCGGTTTCCTGCAATTCTGCCCCGCTTTCAAGTCCTCTTGGCAGCCTTACTTCAGTCTATTTTTGGACGATAGCTGTCATTCATAACTCTGCGGGTTTGTGAATTACAGTGCCCCTGAGCTCCTTTCTTCAACTCCCTTTCTTGTGAGCTGGCTGCAACACCGCAGGATGTCTTCAGGCCCTAATGTGGTTCCGGCATGGCACGCTGAGCCTTTGGTTAATTCCTCTTCCTGGTGGGAAATGAGAGTTAAATTTGCCCGTTCAGACACCTCCAGGTAGTCTCTCATTGGTTCTCTCTATTCCTGTTCATCTTCCGCAGAAATTGCAAACTGGGGCAAACAGGAGGTTAAAGACACTGACTCTCCAAGTAGGGAGAGTGTTAGTAAAGCATCTGGAATGTTGCACCCGAGTACCAGGGGAGGAAAACTGAGACATATTTGAACACGTCTCCCGTTCACATGGTTGATCATACTTGGGTTCCACATGCATGTTTTAGCTGAAGGAAGAATACCTTAAACCTGGAGAGTTCAGACCCGTGTAATGGGTACCATGCAATATGACTTCAAAGGGTCTTCATTTGCTCACCGAACCTCTCCAATCCTATCACTGCTGCGTTTATGCCCCTGTACACATGCTTGATTCTGTTTCGGAGACATAGCAATCCATAGGTTTTAAGATACTTACTAGTCAGGTACCTTCTTAGGCGTTTAATATGCGGTGTTGAGTCCATTTCGTTGAGCAAGGAGTAGCTCTTGTCTATTCCATATTTGACTTAAGGAACTTTATCTGTGCTCATTTCAATCTCTGGTTTTATGCAGCACCCCAACTCACCTTTCCCCTTAAGCAAGCATAAGTTGGTTTTCTAAATTTGAGACCCTGTTCTGTTCTGTAATTCAGTTCCTGTGTAGCCAAGTTTACATTCCGTGTATTACTGATATCTTATGATGTTTCTTTTTCTGTGTGACTTATTTCAGTTAGAATCATCATACCTGAATCCACTCATTGTGCTGCTAAGGGCCTGATGACACAGATTTCATTGCTGAGTGATATTGCTTTGTAAGTAAATACCACAACTTCTTTATCCATTTTTCACTTTCTGCGATGTTGAACTTGTACTGTAAACGAGGTTCTTGTAAACAGAGCTGTTCGAAACTTTGGGGTGTCTGTGTCTTTTTGATTTTAAATTCCCTAAGCTATAGGACCATAAGTGGAAGTGCCCTAGGCTCTGTTGCTTTGTTTTTTAGATGTTTCAGGAAACACCATACACTTCTCCCGAGTGGTTGTTGGCAATTTACATCCCACCCTTCAGCATAACAAGGCTCCCAGTTCTCCATGGCCTGTCCTGCCTTTCTGGATTTTACACTTTTTTCAGATGGCCCTTTTGACCGGGGGGAAGTGAGACTTCATTGTAGTGCAGATTTCCTTTGCAAGCTTGCTTGGTTGGCCAAAAAGGGCGTATGCGTTTTTTCCTGAATATATTCAGGAAAAAACGCATACGCCCTTTTTGGCCAAGTGCATCATTGTGGACGTTCTGCCTCTTTTCCTATGCTTTCAATGCAATTCCAGTCTACCTCCTGAAATCGGTTTCCTGCAATTCTGCCCCGCTTTCAAGTCCTCTTGGCAGCCTTACTTCAGTCTATTTTTGGACGATAGCTGTCATTTATAACTCTGCAGGTTTGTGAATTACAGTGCCCCTGAGCTCCTTTCTTCAACTCGCTTTCTTGTGACCTGGCCGCAACACCGCAGGATGGCTTCAGGCCCTAATCTGGTTCCGGCACGGCACGCTGAGCCTTTGGTTATTTCCTCTTCCTGGTGGGAAATGAGAGTTAAATTTGCCCGTCCAGACACCTCCAGCTAGCCTCTCATTGGTTCTCGCTATTCCTGTTCATCTTCCGCAGAAATTGCAAACTGGGCCAAACAGGAGGTTAAAGGCGCTGACTCTCCAAGTGGGGAGAGTGTTAGTAAAGCGTCTGGAATGTTGCACCCGAGTACCAGGGGAGGAAAACTGAGACATATTTGAACACGTCTCCCGTTCACATGGTTGATCATACTTGGGTTCCACATGCATGTTTTAGCTGAAGGAAGAATACCTTAAACCTGGAGAGTTGAGACCCGTGGAATGGGTACCATGCAATATGACTTCAAAGGGTCTTCATTTGCTCACCGAACCTCTCCAATCCTATCACTGCTGCGTTTATGCCCCTGTACACATGCTTGATTCTCTTTCGGAGACATAGCAATCCATAGGTTTTAAGATACTTACTAGTCAGGTACATTCTTAGGCGTTTAATATGCGGTGTTGAGTCCATTTCGTTGAGCAAGGAGTAGCTCTTGTCTATTCCATATTTGACTTAAGGAACTTTATCTGTGTTCATTTCAATCTCTGGTTTTATGCAGCACCCCAACTCACCTTTCCCCTTAAGCAAGCATAAGTTGGTTTTCTAAATTTGAGACCCTGTTCTGTTCTGTAATTCAGTTCCTGTGTAGCCAAGTTTACATTCCGTGTATTACTGATATCTTATGATGTTTCTTTTTCTGTGTGACTTACTTCAGTTAGAATCATCATACCTGAATCCACTCATTGTGCTGCTAAGGGCCTGATGACATAGATTTCATTGCTGAGTGATATTGCTTTGTAAGTAAATACTACAACTTCTTTATCCATTTTTCACTTTCTGCGATGTTGAACTTGTACTGTAAACGAGGTTCTTGTAAACAGAGCCGTTCCAAACTTTGGGGTGACTGTGTCTTTTTGATTTTAATTTCCCTAAGCTATAGGACCATAAGTGGAAGTGCCCTAGGTTCTGTTGCTTTGTTTTTTAGATGTTTCAGGAAACACCATACACTTCTCCCGAGTGGTTGTTGGCAATTTACATCCCGCCCATCAGCATAACAAGGCTCCCAGTTCTCCATGGCCTGTCCTGCCTTTCTGGATTTTACACTTTTTTCAGATGGCCCTTTTGACCGGGGGGAAGTGAGACTTCATTGTAGTGCAGATTTCCTTTGCAAGCTTGCTTGGTTGGCCAAAAAGGGCGTATGCGTTTTCTCCTGAATATATTCAGGAAAAAACGCATACGCCCTTTTTGGCCAAGTGCATCATTGTGGACGTTCTGCCTCTTTTCCTATGCTTTCAATGCAATTCCAGTCTACCTCCTGAAATCGGTTTCCTGCAATTCTGCCCTGCTTTCAAGTCCTCTTGGCAGCCTTACTTCAGTCTATTTTTGGACGAGAGCTGTCATTTATAACTCTGCAGGTTTGTGAATTACAGTGCCCCTGAGCTCCTTTCTTCAACTCGCTTTCTTGTGACCTGGCCGCAACACCGCAGGATGGCTTCAGGCCCTAATCTGGTTCCGGCCCGGCATGCTGAGCCTTTGGTTAATTCCTCTTCCTGGTGGGAAATGAGAGTTAAATTTGCCCGTCCAGACACCTCCAGCTAGCCTCTCATTGGTTCTCGCTATTCCTGTTCATCTTCCGCAGAAATTGCAAACTGGGCCAAACAGGAGGTTAAAGGGACTGACTCTCCAAGTCCGGAGAGTGTTAGTAAAGTGTCTGGAATGTTGCACCCGAGTACCAGGGGAGGAAAACTGAGACATATTTGAACACGTCTCCCGTTCACATGGTTGATCATACTCTGGGTTCCACATGCATGTTTTAGCTGAAGGAAGAATACCTTAAACCTGGAGAGTTGAGACCCGTGTAATGGGTACCATGCAATATGACTTCAAAGGGTCTTCATTTGCTCACCGAACCTCTCCAATCCTATCACTGCTGCGTTTATACCCCTGTACACACGCTTGATTCTGTTTTGGAGACATAGCAATCCATAGGTTTTAAGATACTTACTAGTCAGGTACATTTTTAGGGGTTTAATATGGGGTTTTGAGTCCATTTCGTTGACCAAGGAGTAGCTCTTGTCTATTCCATATTTGACTTAAGGAACTTTATCTGTGCTCATTTCAATCTCTGGTTTTATGCAGCACCTCAACTCACCTTTCCCCTTAAGCAAGCATAAGTTGGTTTTCTAAATTTGAGACCCTGTTCTGTTTTGGAATGCAGTTCCTGTGTAGCCAAGTTTACATTCCGTGTATTAGTGATATCTTATGATGTTTCTTTTTCTGTGTGACTTATTTCAGATAGAATCATCGTACCTGAATCCACTCATTATGCTGCTACGGGCCTGATGACATAGATTTCATTGCTGAGTGATACTGCATTGTACGTAAGTACCACAAGTTCTTTATCCATTTTTCACTTTCTGCGATGTTGAACTTGTACTGTAAACGAGGTTCTTGTAAACAGAGGCGTCCCAAACATTGGGGTTGCTGTGTCTTTTTGATTTTAATTTCCCTAAGCTATAGGACCATAAGTGGCAGTGCCCTAGGCTCTGTTGCTTTGCTTTTTCGATGTTTCAGGAAACACCATACACTTCTCCCTAGTGTCTGTTGGCAATTTACATCCCGCCCATCAGCATAACAAGGCTCCCAGTTCTCCACGGCCTGTCCTGCCTTTCTGGATTTTACATTTTTTTCAGATGCCCCTTTTGACCGGGGGGAAGTGAGACTTCATTGTAGTGCAGATTTCCTTTGCAAGCTTGCTTGGTTGGCCAAAAAGGGCGTATGCGTTTTTTCCTGAATATATTCAGGAAAAAACGCATACGCCCTTTTTGGCCAAGTGTATCATTGTGGACGTTCTGCCTCTTTTCCTATGCTTTCAATGCAATTCCAGTCTACCTCCTGAAATCGGTTTCCTGCAATTCTGCCCCGCTTTCAAGTCCTCTTGGCAGGCTTACTTCAGTCTATTTTTGGACGATAGCTGTCATTTATAACTCTGCAGGTTTGTGAATTACAGTGCCCCTGAGCTCCTTTCTTCAACTCGCTTTCTTTTGAGCTGGCCGCAACACCGCAGGATGGCTTCAGGCCCTAATCTGGTTCCGGCACGGCACGCTGAGCCTTTGGTTATTTCCTCTTCCTGGTGGGAAATGAGAGTTAAATTTGCCCGTCCAGACACCTCCAGCTAGCCTCTCATTGGTTCTCGCTATTCCTGTTCATCTTCCGCAGAAATTGCAAACTGGGCCAAACAGGAGGTTAAAGGCGCTGACTCTCCAAGTGGGGAGAGTGTTAGTAAAGCATCTGGAATGTTGCACCCGAGTACCAGGGGAGGAAAACTGAGACATATTTGAACACGTCTCCCGTTCACATGGTTGATCATACTTGGGTTCCACATGCATGTTTTAGCTGAAGGAAGAATACCTTAAACCTGGAGAGTTGAGACCCGTGTAATGGGTACCATGCAATATGACTTCAAAGGGTCTTCATTTGCTCACCAAACCGCTCCAATCCTATCACTGCTGCCTTTATGCCCCTGTACACATGCTTGATTCTCTTTCGGAGACATAGCAATCCATAGGTTTTAAGATACTTACTAGTCAGGTACATTCTTAGGCGTTTAATATGCGGTGTTGAGTCCATTTCGTTGAGCAAGGAGTAGCTCTTGTCTATTCCATATTTGACTTAAGGAACTTTATCTGTGCTCATTTCAATCTCTGGTTTTATGCAGCACCTCAACTCACCTTTACCCTTAAGCAAGCATAAGTTGGTTTTCTAAATTTGAGACCCTGTTCTGTTCTGTAATTCAGTTCCTGTGTAGCCAAGTTTACATTCCGTGTATTACTGATATCTTATGATGTTTCTTTTTCTGTGTGACTTATTTCAGTTAGAATCATCATACCTGAATCCACTCATTGTGCTGCTAAGGGCCTGATGACACAGATTTCATTGCTGAGTGATATTGCTTTGTAAGTAAATACCACAACTTCTTTATCCATTTTTCACTTTCTGCGATGTTGAACTTGTACTGTAAACGAGGTTCTTGTAAGCAGAGCTGTTCGAAACTTTGGGGTGTCTGTGTCTTTTTGATTTTAAATTCCCTAAGCTATAGGACCATAAGTGGAAGTGCCCTAGGCTCTGTTGCTTTGTTTTTTAGATGTTTCAGGAAACACCATACACTTCTCCCGAGTGGTTGTTTGCAATTTACATCCCACCCTTCAGCATAACAAGGCTCCCAGTTCTCCATGGCCTGTCCTGCCTTTCTGGATTTTACACTTTTTTCAGATGCCCCTTTTGACTGGGTGGTAGTGAGACTTCATTGTAGTGCAGATTTCCTTTGCAAGCTTGCTTGGTTGGCCAAAAAGTGCATATGCGTGTTTTCCTGAATATATTCAGGAAAAAACGCATACGCCCTTTTTGGCCAAGTGCATCATTGTGGACGTTCTGCCTCTTTTCCTATGCTTTCAATGCAATTCCAGTCTACCTCCTGAAATCGGTTTCCTGCAATTCTGCCCCGCTTTCAAGTCCTCTTGGCAGCCTTACTTCAGTCTATTTTTGGACGATAGCTGTCATTTATAACTCTGCGGGTTTGTGAATTACAGTGCCCCTGAGCTCCTTTCTTCAACTCCCTTTCTTGTGAGCTGGCCGCAACACCGCAGGATGTCTTCAGGCCCTAATGTGGTTCCGGCATGGCACGCTGAGCCTTTGGTTAATTCCTCTTCCTGGTGGGAAATGAGAGTTAAATTTGCCCGTTCAGACACCTCCAGGTAGTCTCTCATTGGTTCTCTCTATTCCTGTTCATCTTCCGCAGAAATTGCAAACTGGGGCAAACAGGAGGTTAAAGGCACTGACTCTCCAAGTAGGGAGAGTGTTAGTAAAGCATCTGGAATGTTGCACCCGAGTACCAGGGGAGGAAAACTGAGACATATTTGAACACGTCTCCCTTTCACATCGTTGATCATACTCTGGGTTCCACATGCATGTTTTAGCTGAAGAAAGAATACCTTAAACCTGGAGAGTTGAGACCTGTGTAATGGGTACCATGCAATATGACTTCAAAGGGTCTTCATTTGCTCACCGAACCTCTCCAATCCTATCACTGCTGCGTTTATGCCCCTGTACACACGCTTGATTCTCTTTTGGAGACATAGCAATCCATAGGTTTTAAGATACTTACTAGTCAGGTACATTCTTAGGCGTTTAATATGGGGTGTTGAGTCCATTTCGTTGAGCAAGGAGTAGCTCTTGTCTATTCCATATTTGGCTTAAGGAACTTTATCTGTGCTCATTTCAATCTCTGGTTTTATGCAGCACCCCAACTCACCTTCCCCGTTAAGCAAGCGTAAGTTGGTTTTCTAAACTTGAGACACTGTTCTGTTTTGTAATTCTGTTCATGTGTAGCCAAGTTCACATTCTGTGTATTAGTGATACCTTATGATGTTTCTTTTCTGTGTGACTTATTTCAGTTCGAATCATCATACCTGAATCCACTCATTATGCTGCTACGGGCCTGATGACATAGATTTCATTGCTGAGTGATATTGCATTGTACGTAAGTACAAGTTCTTTATCCATTTTTCACTTTCTGCAATATTGAACTTGTACCGTAAACGAGGTTCTTGTAAACAGAGCCGTCCCAAACTTTGGGGTGGCTGTGTCTTTTTGATTTTAATTTCCCTAAGCTATAGGACCATAAGTGGAAGTGCCCTAGGCTCTGTTGCTTTGTTTTTTAGATGTTTCAGGAAACACCATACTCTTCTCCAGAGTGGCTGTTGGCAATTTACATCCCGCCCATCAGCATAAGAGGGCTCCCAGTTCTCCATGGCCTGTCATGCCTTTATGGATTTTACACTTTTTTCAGATGGCCGTTTTGACCAGGTGGAAGTGAGACTTCATTGTAGTGCAAATTTCCTTTGCAAGCTTGCTTGGTTGGCCAAAAAGTGCGTATGCCTTTTTTCCTGAATATATTCAGGAAAAAACACATACGCCCTTTTTGGGCAAGTGCATCATTGTCGAGTTTCTGACTCTCTTCATATGTTTTCAGTGCAATTCCAGTCTACCTCCTGAAATCGGTTTCCTGCAATTCTGCCTTGCTTTCAATGCCTCTTCATAGCCTTACCTCAATATATTTTTTAAAAATAGTTGGCCTTTATAACTCTGCAGGTTTTTGAATTGCAGTGGCCCTTAGCTCCATTTTTTAGCTCTTATTTTTGTGGTCTTGCCCCGTAACCACAGGATTCCTTGAAGCCCTATTTTTCTTCTGGGGCACCTTGCTGTCCCTTTGGTTAATTCTTCTTACTGATGTGATATTAGAGTGACATGTGCCCATTGAAACCGCTACAGCTAGTTTCTCACTGGTTCCCCCTATTCCCATTCATCCTCTGCTCTAACTGCAGACTGTGCGATACCAGAACTTAAAGGCATTGACTCCATGTGGGGATGTTGTTAGTAAAGCGGCTGGAATGTCGATCCGGAGCCCCAGGAGAGGAAAAATGAGGTGCGTTTTAGAAACCTTTCCCGATCATATGGTATACCAGTCGCTGGGTTTCCCAAGCATGGTTTAGCTGTAGGAAGATTCCCTTCAACCTGGAGTGTTGGGACCCTTGGACTGAGTAGCATGAAGTATTGCATTAAACTTTCGGCAGTTGCTCACCAAAGCTCACCAATCCTGTCAGCCCCAAGTGTCCAGCCTTATGTCTTATCCAGCTGTGGGTTTATATGTGGTCAATCCAGGTTGCATCACAGCCCCTGAGCGAATTTTGTAAGAATTTTTCTCTCTTTCATTGTTTCAGCGTTTTGTTTTTAAAATTTATTTCTATAATGGGGTTTAGCTCCTTTTCACTGCTGTGTTTGTGCCGCTCTGCACACACTTGATTCCCTTATGGAGATATATCAATACATGGGTTTTAAGATTCTTATTACTCAGATATATTTCTCTGCGGTGTATAGGGTGTGTTGAGGCCAGTTCATTGAGCAAGGTGTAGATCTTGTCTAATACCTATTTGGTTTATTGAACGGTATCTGTGCTAATTTCAAACTCTGGTTTTATGCATCACCCCACCTCTCCTTTCCCCTTAAGCTGACATAAGTGTGTTTTCTAAATGTGAGACACTGTTCTGTTCTGTAATTCATTTCTTGTGCAGCCATATTTATCCTCCCTCTATAAGTGATATCTTATGATATGTTTCTTTTTCTGTTTGACTTATTTCAAGTAGTATTATCGGACCTAAATCCACTCTTTATCCTTCTACTAGCCTTATTACATTGATTTCATGGTGAAGAGATATTCCATTGTACATAAGTACCACATCTTCTTTATCCATTGTTCTCTTTCCTGGGATATTTAAGGTGTACTGAAGTTGAGGTTCTTGTAAACAGAGTAGCCCTAAACTGTGGTGTGCTTGTGTCTTGTTGATTTTTAGACTTCCCTAGATATACTCCCATGATTGGAAGTGTCCTATGCTCTGTAGCTCTGTTTTTTAGATGATTTAGGAACCACCATACACTTCTCCAGAGTGGCTCTCGGCAGTTCACACACTGCCCATCAGCGTATAAAGGCTCCCTGTTCTCCATGGCCTGTCCTGCATTTCTGGTTTTTACAATTTTTTAGGATGGCCCTTTTGACCGGTGGGAAGTGAGACTTCTTTGTTGTGCACATTTGCATTGCTTGCTTGCTTCGTTGCCCATAAAGTGCGTATGCGTTTTTTCCTGGATATAATCAGGAAAAAACGCATACGCCCTTTTGGGCCAACTGCATCATTGTCGAAATTCTGCGGCTTTTCATGTGCGTTAAAGACGAGTCCAATCTATCTCTTGAAATCTGTTTCTTGCAATTCTGTCTTGCATTCAGATCCTCTTCTTTGCCTTACCTCAACATATTTTTGGACGTTAGTTTTCATTTATAACTCTGCAGGTTTGTGAATTGCAGTGACCCTGAGCTCCATTTTTTAAGTTGCTCTTTTGTGAGCTGGCCTCAAACCCGCAGGATTGCTTCAGGCCCTATTTTGGCTCCGGCGAGGCAGGCTGAGCCTTTCTTTAATTCTTATTCTTAATGGGAAATTAGAGTGATATGTGCCCGTCCAAACCCCTACAACTCTTCTCTCATTGGTTCCCCCTCTTCCCGTTCATCCTCCTCACAATTTGCAAAATGTGTGAAACAGAAGTTTAAATGTGCTGATTCTCCAAGTGGGGAGATTCTAAGTAGCGTGGCTGGAATGGTGAACAGGAGCACCAGGAGAGGATAAATGAGGTGCATTTGAGACACATCTCCCGATCACATGGTGTACAGTCCTCTGGGTTTTCCATGCATGTTTTAGCTGTAGGAAGATCCCTTGAACCTGCAGATTTGGGACCCATTGAATGGGTACCAGGTAGTATTACTTTAAAGGGTGTGCATTTCCTCACCCAACCTCACATTTCTCTTAGTGCAAACAGTTTCCAGCCTTATGTCTCATCCTGCTGTGGGTCTAGATGTGTTCAATCCATGTTGCATCACCGTCCCTGAGGAAAAGTTGTAAGAGGTTTTCTCTGTCTCTCTGTCGTTTATTTTTTTCAATTTATTACTATATTGGTTACAGCTGATTTTCAAAGCTCTGTTTCTTGCTGCTGTACATCCACTTGATTCACGTACAGAGAGACATCAATAAATTCTTTTTCAGATTCTTACCAGTCGTATATATTCTTTTCCGGTGACTTGAGTGTGCTGAGTGCAGTTCTTTTAGCTACCGTGTAGGCCTTGTTGATTATCAGTTTGGTATTTGGAATGGTATCTTTGCTAATTTCAACCTCCTGGATGATGCCTCACCCCTCCCCACCTTTCCCGTTTAGCAGCCTTATGCGTGTTTTCTACATATTTGACTATGTTTTTGTTTTGTAATTTATTTCATGTGTAGCCATTTTGGATTCCACCTTTAAGTGATATCTTATGATATGTGTCTTTTTCTTTTTGAATTCTGTCACTTAGAATGATCATACGTAACTCCTCCGGAGTTGTTACAACTGGCCATATTTCATTGATTTCCAGGCTGAATAATATTCCACTCTACCTAAGTACCACATCTCTATCCATTTTTTCCCTCCAGAGACATTTAAGTTATATCCTAGTCGAGGATCTTTTAAACAGAGAGGGGGTAAACATTGGGGTGCCTGTGTCCTCTCGATTTTTGTTTTTCCCAAGATATACGCCCATGAGTGCAAGTGCCCTATGCTCTGTAGCTCATTTTTTAGATGCTTTAGTAAACACAATACACTTCTCCAGAATGGCCGTTGGCAATATACATTTCCACTATAAGTCTCACAGGGCTCCCTCTTCTCGTTGCCCTGTCCTGCATTTCTGTTGTTTACGCTTTATGAGGATGGCTCTTCTGACTGATGCGAAGTGATATCTTTTGTAGTATTGACTTCCAGTGCCCACCTGTTTGGTTGGCTAAAAAAGTGTATGCCCTTTTCTTGAATATATACAGAAAAGAACGCATACACCCTTTTTGGCCAACTGCAATGTTGGCAATGTTCAGCTCCTTTTCTTGTGCTTAATGGCGAGTCCTTTCTACCTCCTCAAATCCCTTTCCTGCCATTCTCCCTTGCTTACAAGTCCTTTTCTCTGACTCTCCTCAAGACATTTTTCAGTGATGGATATTTTCAACTCTGCAGCTTTGTGAATTTTACTGCCCCTGAGTTCCATTGTTCAACTCGTGTTTATGGGAACTGGCCACAAAGCAGCGGGATTTCCTCAAGCCCTATACTGTTTCCATGGGCAACCCTAGCTTTTGGTCAATTCGTCTTCCTGATTGGAAATTAGAGTGACATGTGCCTGTCTGAACACCTAGGACTTGTCTCTCATTGTTCCTCATCCTTCCGCTTCATCCTCTGGACAAATTCCAAACTGTACGCAACAGGATGTTGACAGTGCTGACATCTCCAAGTGGGGAGACTGTTAGTAAAGACGCTGGAGGGGTGAACCCGAGCACCAGGAGATGAGGAGATGAGATGCCTTTTCCAAACTCTTCCCGATCAGACGGTATACCATCCTCTGGGTGTGACAGACATGTTTTAGCAGTAGGAAGAGTCCCATTCATGTAAGGAGAACACCAGGGCTTTTTCAAAATCAGTGTCTCCCCGAAACCCAAACTGGGGAAGTTTTTAAGCTACGGCTACACATATGTTCATTAAGGGCCTTGGGAAGTAGGCAGAGTCCAAACTTTAGATGATTGAAGTCTTCAGGGTCAGAAGCACTCACCACCAGCTTCCCTTAGGCTACACTTTAACTGTCATTGATAGATGATGTCAATAAAAATATCTATTCTTTTTCAGATTATTTCCCCTTATAGGTTATTGCAAAATGTTGAGTGTAGTTCCCTGTGCTATACAGTAGTTCCTTGTTGATGATCTATTTTATACATAGCAGTGTGTATGTGTTCATTCCAAACTGTTAATTTATCCCTCCTCCCACCTTTCCCCTTTGGTAATAATAAATTATAAGATTTTATACTTCTCAGAAATGGGGGAGCTGAAAGAGAGGTATCATTTTCAATGGAAAAGCATTTAAAACAAGATTGAAGGTTTAACCAAGATTATTAGCTGTACATCCTTGGAAAGAAATCACTTCGTTTCTCTAATATTGACCTGACAAATAAGACAAACCTTTTCACTGAACTTGCTTATAAAAAGTGATGGAAATATCAAATGGAAGTGTTAAAAACATCTTATTTTACCCGAGCCTTATACACTGTTCTATGTTAACTACAGTTTGGCTCACACATCTGTTCATTGAGGTTACAATAGTCTCAATTTCTGTTACTGATCCTCCAGAGTGGACCCCAACAATTGTCCCCCTGCCCAGTGTCATTGGGGCCAACAGATCGAGACTGAGTTTGGTTCACAAGCAAAGGAAACTTTATATTTTGATCAGAGAATGGAGAGGTGAGAGCATGCACTACCCCGTGGGCTGTGGGCTGGGCTGCTGTGTAGAGATCCTGTCAGAGTCAGTGGGAGGGAGGGAGGCGGCGGAGCTCTCGAGGGCCGGGTTGGCTGTAGCTCAGGCTCTATATCGTGGAGTCTGCACTGGGCCCCAGGAGCTGAGGTGTCGACCCAGCCATTCTGCACTAGGAAATCTGGTCTGAAGTGCCGGGTGTGGAACCTCTGCATGCGGGACCCTAGGAGCACGTGAAATTAGACAAAGCACAAAGGATAAAAAAGGTTAGACTTGACTTTATTGCCCAGATTCTATTTTTATCTCCCAGGGATTTTTAATGGGCTTTGCTGGGGACAAACCCCTCCTCTGCCTTTTGTCCCGTTCCTCATTCTTGGAGTGCTGAGGGTGCAGACCCTTCTTCTGTAACTGCTGAGTGCTGAGTTGGGAGCCCTCATACCCTGGGGCGAGGGTCAGAGCTTCTCCCCAGCAGCCTCCTGGTGACATTGATTGTCCCCAGGACCCCTGCCTCCCTGCTCGTCCACCTGAGCACCAGCATTGGAAGTGTTATAGATTCTAATGACCTTTAAGGGTCCAGGAAAGAGATGTGCAGAGACGCTGTGGGGGCCGGTTTCACCCCGCCCCACATTTGTTCGGCCACCTTAGGCTGACCGTCTCTGCCAGCCTAGATGCTCTGACCAGTAGTCTGCGCTTTCTTCAGTTAGGCCCCTGAATTAACGTACAAACAGCACCAGGTGTCAGAGCCCTGCCCGCTCAACTCCCAGACAGTCCAGGGTCAGTGGTGATCAAGGACCATGATGGCTACTGAGTCAACAGCCTTTTGAAGTAAACAGGAGTCCAGCCGGTCTTATTGGCCACCATCATCACGGTGTCTGTAGGCTTTTCTATGGTGACAGTGTGGTATACTGTTCCCCCACCAAGATTATTAGCTCCCCTCTGGGTGCAGTAAGTCCTGCAAGCAGTAGTCTACTCTTTTGGGACACACTCTTGTTGTTTTATGAGAGAAACTCCAGGTCAAGTGATGTTCACACGAGTCGTCATGGTGCCCTGTTGCCCCCGGTTATCTCTCTGGATGTTGGAGTTGGAGGGCCTCCTCACTCGAGGTCAGTGTGCCCACGGAGCGAACCCTGCAACTTCAGGGCATGGTTGGTGGTTAGGATCACCACGTGGGGTCCTTTTCCCTTAGGAGGGAGGTGGCCTTTTGGGCTGCTGATTTCCAGGTTTTTAGATACCGCCAGTATCTTGGCCAGATGTGGCAGTGGGCCAAGCCCCTTAGTGACCGTAGTTTATCCTACCTGGATGGCATTCTTGCATTGTTCCATTTCAAGTGGTCCCAGTTTTTGCACTAATTCTCCAATGGCGATTCACCTTTCACCGGGAATGTAAAGGTCAAAGGGTTTAGCTAAATTAGGGAGTTCCAGGGCAAGGGTCTGAATTGACTGCTCTTTCCATTCTTGAAAGGCCACTTCTGGATTCTATTCAAAAGGATCATCATCTTTTCCTTTCAGTGTTTCATATAGAGGCCCAGCTAGTAGACTGTAGTTAGGGATCCAGAAGCAGCAAACCCTGGCCTCCCCAGGAACCCCTAAGCTGTCTTCTAGTTTTAGAAAGGGGTAAGGCTGAAAATGGTTTCTTCCCTTTCCTGGGATGGGCTTCTCTGACCTTCTGTGAGAATGAAGCCCAGGCAGGTCACCGCAGTCTGTGATATTTGAGCTTTTTCTTGGACAACTTCTATCCTTTATTGGCTTGGTAGTTCAGAGGCCTCCTTAGTAGGGCTGGTGATCAGAATGTCGTCTGCATATTGAAGGAGGGTTTCCTTTTCCAGAGGTAGAACTTTTAGGTCTTTAGCTAAGCTTTCCCCAAAGATGGTGTGGGAATTTTTGCACCCTTGGGGCCAGACGGCCCGGAAGTATTGTTTTAGTTGTATGTTGAGTCCTGCCACTCACAAGCCAAAATTTCTTGTGACTCTGGGACTAATGGAATACAAAAGAAGGCATCATTGAAGACTAATACAGAATACCATGTCCTGGTGGTTGGTAGAATGACCAGCAGGGTGTAGGAATTAGGAGCAACTGGAGGTATATCCTCGGTGGCTTCACTGACTGTCCTGACATCCTTTACCAGGTCCCCAGCAGCCCATGGGGTTCTCGTGGTCAGACCAATCCCAGAATATGGAGCTCACCTGGGCAGGTACCCCACCCCCACCCCAGCCCACGGGGCTCTCGTGGTCAGGCCCCTCCCAGGATACAGAGCTACCCTTGCAGGTACCGTGGCAGGGCTGGGCACACAGGAACCGTGCACATAGCCCTCATTGCAGAGCACCCCCAGCTCACCTGTCGCTCAGAGCTGACACAGAGCACCTCAGAGCAGGACTTGAACTAACAAACAGCAGCTGCGACAGGTCTGTGACCCTGGGCATCACTCCGTGAGGCCTCCCTCCACCTGGTCTTCCAGAGACTTCCACTGCACCCGGGGCACCAGGCCTCTGTCTCCAACCACCACCCACCCCTCCTCTCCCTGACTCCTGGGTTCCTCTCATTAGGAGAGGGTTTTCTTGAAGTTGTCTCCCACTCATGGGCCAGATAAAATGATTAGAAAACAAGCCAAAGCTGCAGCCCCTTGTCTATCCTGACTCTCAGGAGCCCACACCTGTTCCTTGGACCTGGCCGGTTCAGCAAGTTCCATTTTCTGCAACTGTGAGCCCCTGAGGGGTGATGATTGGCTGACCTGGGCAGCCTTACCGTGCCGGCCAGCCCTCCCCAGGTGTGCCTGGGTTGAGATCAATATAAATACCACTCCAGGCAGCAAGAGCCCCTGCAGCCGTGCCTGACGCCATTTTCTCTGCCCTGTCAGCAGTCTCGGGGCTGGGCTGGTGGGAGGGAGTGAGAGGCCACGGCTTTGTGGGTGGCCCAGTGTGAGTGGGGCTCTGCTGAACTTTCTGCAGCAGTTGCCAGGCTGCCACCTGCTAAAGAAGAGGATGTGTCACCCATACCTGCTGCTGGAATTTCTCCCTGGGCAGAGGTGAGGAAGGAAAAAAGCAGTGGGGGCAGGGACAGGACGGGTATCTCAGGCAGGGAAATGGAAATCTTCCAGAAGAGCACCCAGGGCCAGGACCATCCTGGCTGGCCTGCAGGCACCAAGTCGGCCGGCATGCTGTCACTCGTGTGGCTCTATGGCCCTTCCTCTAGGCTTTCAAGTCCTTGTATATATTCAGGTGTTTTACCTGGGACGGGTGGGAATAGTTCAGCAGCAACTGGCCTGGGGCTCAGCTCACGTTTACTCACAGATGCCTCGGCACGGTGCCCCAGCTTTGCAATGAGGACGCTTGTTGCGTGGGGGCTGCTGGCTGAATGGGAGACGATTCCCCACCACTGACCAACTTCAGAATTGTTTACAACTGGAGCAAGTGCCCTGATACGGTTTTCCTCTGTGTAACTGGTGGGTTCTGTGTTTTTTTTCTCTTTTTCGTTTTTGGTTCAAGGTAGATTTTATTCCTCTTTTTTGTATTTACAGATATAAGCATGGAAATAATTTATTCATATAAATACATGTATGTGCAGGGAATAATTGTTTTTTCTGTTTTATTTTTTAAATTTTATTTCTTTTTAATTTTGAATTTTATTTTATATTTTTATACAGCAGGTTCTTATTGGTTATCTATTTTATACATATAAATGTATACATGCCAATCCCAGTCTCTCAACTCCTCCCACCACCACCCCCCAACAGCTTTCCCCCCTTGTTGTCCATACGTTTGTTGTCTACATCTGTTGCTCTATTTATGCCTTGCAAAATGGTTAATCTGTACAGTTTTTCTAGGTTCCACATATATGCATGAATATACAAGACTTGTTTTTCTCTTTCTGACTTACTTCACTCTGTATGACAGTCTCTAGATCCATCGACGTCTCTACAAATGACCCAATTTCATTCCTTTTCATGGCTTAGTAATATTCCATTTTATATATGTACCACAGCTTTATGCATTCGTCTGTCTGTGGGCATTTAGGTTGCTTCCATTACCTCGATATTGTAAATAGTGATGCAATGAACATTGCGGTGAATGACTCTTTTTGATTTATGGTTTTGTCTGGGTATATGTCCAGTACTGGGATTGCTGTATCATATGGTAATTCTATTGTTAGTTTCTTAAGAAATTCCATATTGTTCTCCATAATGACTGTATCAATTTATATTCCCAACAATAGTGGAAGAGGGTTCCTTTTCTCCACACCCTTTCCAGCATTTTTTGTTTCTAGATTTTCAATGATGCCTATTCTACCAGGTGTGAGGTGATACCTCATTGTTGAATCCATTTCGTTGAGCAAGGAGTAGCTCTTGTCTATTACATATTTGGCTTATGGAACGGTATCTGTGCTCATTTCAATCTCTGGTTTTATGCAGCACCCCAACTCACCTTCCCCCTTAAGCAGGCATAAGTTGGTTTTCTAAACTTGAGACCCTGTTCTGTTCTGTAATTCAGTTCCTGTGTAGCCAAGTTTACATTCCGTGTATTACTGATATCTTATGATGTTTCTTTTTCTGTGTGACTTATTTCAGTTAGAATCATCATACCTGAATCCACTCATTGTGCTGCTAAGGGCCTGATGACACAGATTTCATTGCTGAGTGATATTGCTTTGTAAGTAAATACCACAACTTCTTTATCCATTTTTCACTTTCTGCGATGTTGAACTTGTACTGTAAACGAGGTTCTTGTAAACAGAGCCGTTCCAAACTTTGGGGTGGCTGTGTCTTTTTGATTTTAATTTCCCTAAGCTATAGGACCATAAGTGGAAGTGCCCTAGGCTCTGTTGCTTTGTTTTTTAGATGTTTCAGGAAACACCATACACTTCTCCCGAGTGTCTGTTGGCAATTTACATCCCGCCCATCAGCATAACAAGGCTCCCAGTTCTCCATGGCCTGTCCTGCCTTTCTGGATTTTACACTTTTTTCAGATGTCCCTTTTGACCGGGGGGAAGTGAGACTTCATTGTAGTGCAGATTTCCTTTGCAAGCTTGCTTGGTTGGCCAAAAAGGGCGTATGCGTTTTTTCCTGAATATATTCAGGAAAAAACGCATACGCCCTTTTTGGCCAAGTGCATCATTGTGGACGTTCTGCCTCTTTTCCTATGCTTTCAATGCAATTCCAGTCTACCTCCTGAAATCGGTATCCTGCAATTCTGCCCCGCTTTCAAGTCCTCTTGGCAGCCTTACTTCAGTCTATTTTTGGACGATAGCTGTCATTTATAACTCTGCAGGTTCGTGAATTACAGTGCCCCTGAGCTCCTTTCTTCAACTCGCTTTATTTTGAGCTGGCCGCAACACCGCAGGATGGCTTCAGGCCCTAATCTGGTTCCGGTACTGCACGCTGAGCCTTTGGTTATTTCCTCTTCCTGGTGGGAAATGAGAGTTAAATTTGCCCGTCCAGACACCTCCAGCTAGCCTCTCATTGGTTCTCGCTATTCCTGTTCATCTTCCGCAGAAATTGCAAACTGTGCCAAACAGGAGGTTAAAGGGACTGACTCTCCAAGTCGGGAGAGTGTTAGTAAAGCGTCTGGAATGTTGCACCCGAGTACCAGGGGAGGAAAACTGAGACATATTTGAACACGTCTCCCGTTCACATGGTTGATCATACTTGGGTTCCACATGCATGTTTTAGCTGAAGGAAGAATACCTTAAACCTGGAGAGTTGAGACCCGTGTAATGGGTACCATGCAATATGACTTCAAAGGGTCTTCATTTGCTCACCGAACCTCTCCAATCCTATCACTGCTGCGTTTATGCCCCTGTACACATGCTTGATTCTCTTTCGGAGACATAGCAATCCATAGGTTTTAAGATACTTACTAGTCAGGTACATTTTTAGGCGTTTAATATGGGGTTTTGAGTCCATTTCGTTGAGCAAGGAGTAGCTCTTGTCTATTCCATATTTGGCTTAAGGAACTTTATCTGTGCTCATTTCAATCTCTGGTTTTATACAGCACCCCAACTCACCTTTCCACTTAAGCAAGCATAAGTTGGTTTTCTAAATTTGAGACCCTGTTCTGTTTTGGAATGCAGTTCCTGTGTAGCCAAGTTTACATTCCGTGTATTAGTGATATCTTATGATGTTTCTTTTTCTGTGTGACTTATTTCAGTTAGAGTCATCGTACCTGGATCCACTCATTATGCTGCTACGGGCCTGATGACATAGATTTAATTGCTGAGTGATACTGCATTGTATGTAAGTACCACAAGTTCTTTATCCATTTTTCACTTTCTGTGATATTGAACTTGTACGGTAAACGAGGTTCTTGTAAACGGAGGCATCCCAAACTTTGGGGTGGCTGTGTCTTTTTTTTTTTTTTTTTTTTTTTAACATCTTTATTGGGGTATAATTGCTTTACAATGGTGTGTTAGTTTCTGCTTTATAAGAAAGTGAATCAGTCATACATAAACATATGTTCCCATATGTCTTCCCTGTTGCGTCTCCCTCCCTCCCACCCTCCCCATCCCACCCCTCCAGGCTGTCACAAAGCACCGAGCCAATATCCCTGTGCCATGCGGCTGCTTCCCACTAGCTATCTACCTTACTGCGTTTGTTACTATGTATATGCCCATGACTCTCTCTCGCCCTGTCACAGCTCACCCTTCCCCCTCCCCATAACCTCAAGTCCGTTCTCTAAGAGGTCTGCGTCTTTATTCCTGCTTTACCCCTAGGTTCTTCATGACATTTTTTTCTTAAATTCCATATATATGTGTTAGCATACGGTATTTGTCTTTTTCTTTCTGACTTACTTCACTCTGTATGACAGACTCTAGGTCTATCCACCTCATTACAAATAGCTCAATTTCGTTTCTTTTTATGGCTGAGTAATATTCCATTGTATATATGTGCCACATCTTCTTTATCCATTCATCTGATGATGGGCACTTAGGTTGTTTCCATCTCCGGGCTATTGTAAATAGAGCTGCAATGAACATTTTGGTACATGACTCTTTTTGAATTTTGGTTTTCTCAGGGTATATGCCCAGTAGTGGGATTGCTGGGTCATATGGTAGTTCTATTTGTAGTTTTTTAAGGAACCTCCATACTGTTCTCCATAGTGGCTGAACCAATTCACATTCCCACCAGCAGTGCAAGAGTGTTCCCTTTTCTCCACACCCTCTCCAGCATTTATTGTTTCTAGATTTTTTGATGATGGCCATTCTGACTGGTGTGAGATGATATCTCATTGTAGTTTTGATTTGCATTTCTCTAATGATTAATGATGTTGAGCATTCTTTCATGTGTTTGTTGGCAGTCTGTATATCTTCTTTGGAGAAATGTCTATTTAGGTCTTCTGCCCATTTTTGGATTGGGTTGTTTGTTTTCTTGTTATTGAGCTGCATGAGCTGCTTGTAAATTTTGGAGATTAATCCTTTGTCGGTTGCTTCATTTGCAAAAATTTTCTCCCATTCTGAGGGTTGTCTTTTGGTCTTGTTTATGGTTTCCTTTGCTGTGCAAAAGCTTTGAAGTTTCATTAGGTCCCATTTGTTTATTTTTGTTTTTATTTCCATTACTCTAGGAGGTGGGTCAGAAAGGATCTTGCTTTGATTTATGTCATAGAGTGTTCTGCCTATGTTTTCCTCTAAGAGTTTGATAGTTTCTGGCCTTACATTTAGGTCTTTAATCCATTTTGAGCTTATTTTTGTGTATGGTGTTAGGGAGTGATCTAATCTCATACTTTTACATGTACCTGTCCAGTTTTCCCAGCACCACTTATTGAAGAGGCTGTCCTTTCTCCATTGTACATTACTGCCACCTTTATCAAAGATAAGGTGTCCATATGTGCATGGGTTTATCTCTGGGCTTTCTATCCTGTTCCATTGATCTATCTTTCTGTTTTTGTGCCAGTACCATACCGTCTTGATGACTGTAGCTTTGTAGTATAGTCTGAAGTCAGGGAGCCTGATTCCTCCAGTTCCTTCTTTCGTTCTCAAGATTGCTTTGGCTATTCGGGGTCTTTTGTGTTTCCATACAAATTGTGAAATTTTTTGTTCTAGTTCTGTGAAAAATGCCAGTGGTAGTTTGATAGGGATTGCATTGAATCTATAGATTGCTTTGGGTAGTAGAGTCATTTTCACAATGTTGATTCTTCCAATCCAAGAACATGGTATATCTCTCCATCTATTTATATCATCTTTAATTTCTTTCATCAGTGTCTTATAATTTTCTGCATACAGGTCTTTTGTCTCCTTAGGTAGGTTTATTCCTAGATATTTTATTCTTTTTGTTGCAATGGTAAATGGGAGTGTTTTCTTGATTTCACTTTCAGATTTTTCATCATTAGTATATAGGAATGCCAGAGATTTCTGTGCATTAATTTTGTATCCTGCCACTTTACCAAATTCATTGATTAGCTCTAGTAGTTTTCTGGTAGCATCTTTAGGGTTCTCTATGTATAGGATCATGTCATCTGCAAACAGTGACAGCTTTACTTCTTCTTTTCCAATTTGGATTCCTTTTATTTCCTTTTCTTCTCTGATTGCTGTGGCTAAAACTTCCAAAACAATGTTGAATAATAGTGGTGAGAGTGGGCAACCTTGTCTTGTTCCTGATCTTAGTGGAAATGCTTTCAGTTTTTCACCATTGAGGATGATGTTTGCTGTGGGCTTGTCATATATGGCCTTTATTATGTTGAGGAAAGTTCCCTCTATGCCTACTTTCTGCAGGGTTTTTATCATAAATGGGTGTTGAATTTTGTCAAAAGCTTTCTCTGCATCTATTGAGATGATCATATGGTTTTTCTCCTTCAATTTGTTAATATGGTTTATCACATTGATAGATTTGCGTATATTGAAGAATCCTTGCATTCCTGGAATAAACCCCACTTGATCATGGTGTATGATCCGTTTAATGTGCTGTTGGATTCTGTTTGCTAGTATTTTGTTGAGGATTTTTGCATCTATGTTCATCAGTGATATTGGCCTGTAGTTTTCTTTCTTTGTGACATCCTTGTCTGGTTTTGGTATCAAGGTGATGGTGGCCTCGTAGAAGGAGTTAGGGAGTGGTCCTCCCTCTGCTATATTTTGGAAGAGTTTGAGAAGGATAGGTGTTAGCTCTTCTCTAAATGTTTGATAGAATTCGCCTGTGAAGCCATCTGGTCCTGGGCTTTTCTTTGTTGGAAGATTTTTAATCACAGTTTCAATTTCAGTGCTTGTGATTGGTCTGTTCATATTTTCTATTTCTTCCTGATTCAGTCTTGGCAGGTTGTGCATTTCTAAGAATTTGTCCATTTCTTCCAGATTGTCCATTTTATTGGCATAGAGTTGCTTGTAGTAATCTCTCATGATCTCTTTTATCTCTGCAGTGTCAGTTGTTACCTCTCCTTTTTCATTTCTAATTCTATTGATTTGAGTCTTCTCCCTTTTTTTCTTGATGAGTCTGGCTAGTGGTTTATCTATTTTGTTTATCTTCTCAAAGAACCAGCTTTTAGTTTTATTGATCTTTGCTATTGTTTCCTTCATTTCTTTTTCATTTATTTCTGATCTGATTTTTATGATTTCTTTCCTTCTGCTAGCTTTGGGGTTTTTTTGTTCTTCTTTCTCTAATTGCTTGAGGTGCAAGGTTAGGTTGTTTATTCGAGATGTTTCCTGCTTCTTAAGGTGGGCTTGTATTGCTATAAACTTCCCCCTTAGAACTGCTTTTGCTGCATCCCACAGGTTTTGGGTCGTTGTGTCTCCATTGTCATTTGTTTCTAGGTATTTTTTGATTTCCTCTTTGATTTCTTCAGTGATCTCTTCATTATTAAGTAGTGTATTGTTTAGCCTCCATGTGTTTGTATTTTTTACAGATCTTTTCCTGTAATTGATATCTAGTCTCATGGCGTTGTGGTCGGAAAAGATACTTGATACAATTTCAATTTTCTTAAATTTACCAAGGCTTGATTTGTGACCTAAGATATGATCTATCCTGGAGAATGTTCCATGAGCACTTGAGAAAAATGTGTATTCTGTTGTTTTTGGATGGAGTGTCCTATAAATATCAATTAAGTCCATCTTGTTTAATGTATCATTTAAAGCTTGTGTTTCCTTATTTATTTTCATTTTGGATGATCTGTCCATGGGTGAAAGTGGGGTGTTTAAGTCCCCTACTATGAATGTGTTACTGTCGATTTCCCCTTTTATGGCTGTTAGTATTTGCCTTATGTATTGAGGTGCTCCTATGTTGGGTGCATAAATATTTACAATTGTTATATCTTCTTCTTGGATCGATCCCTTGATCATTATGTAGTGTCCTTCTTTGTCTCTTTTAATAGTCCTTATTTTAAAGTCTATTTTGTCTGATATGAGAATTGCTACTCCAGCTTTCTTTTGGCTTCCATTTGCATGGAATATCTTTTTCCATCCCCTTACTTTCAGTCTGTATGTGTCTCTAGGTCTGAAGTGGGTCTCTTGTAGACAGCATATATAAGGGTCTTGTTTTTGTATCCATTCAGCTAATCTGTGTCTTTTGGTGGGAGCATTTAGTCCATTTACATTTAAGGTAATTATCGATATGTATGTTCCTATTCCCATTTTCTAAATTGTTTTGGGTTCGTTATTATAGGTCTTTTCCTTCTCTTGTGTTTCTTGCCTAGAGAAGATCCTTTAGCATTTGTTGTAAAGCTGGTTTGGTGGTGCTGAACTCTCTCAGCTTTTGCTTGTCTGTAAAGGTTTTAATTTCTCCATCAAATCTGAATGAGATCCTTGCTGGGTAGAGTAGTCTTGGCTGCATGTTTTTCTCCTTCATCACTTTCAGTATGTCCTGCCACTCCCTTCTGGCTTGTAGGGTTTCTGCTGAGAGATCAGCTGTTAACCTTATGGGGATTCCCTTATGTGTTATTTGTTGTTTTTCCCTTGCTGCTTTTAATATGCTTTCTTTGTATTTAATTTTTGACAGTTTGATTAATATGTGTCTTGGCGTATTTCTCCTTGTATTTATCTTGTATGGGACTCTCTGTGCTTCCTGGACTTGATTAACTATTTCCTTTCCCATATTAGGGAAGTTTTCAACTATAATCTCTTCAAATATTTTCTCAGTCCCTTTCTTTTTCTCTTCTTCTTCTGGAACCCCTATAATTCGAATGTTGGTGCGTTTAATGTTGTCCCAGAGGTCTCTGAGACTGTCCTCAGTTCTTTTCATTCTTTTTTCTTTATTCTGCTCTGCAGTAGTTATTTCCACTATTTTATCTTCCAGGTCACTTATCCGTTCTTCTGCCTCAGTTATTCTGCTATTGATCCCATCTAGAGTACTTTTAATTTCATTTATTGTGTTGTTCATCGTTGCTTGTTTCATCTTTAGTTCTTCTAGGTCCTTGTTAACTGATTCTTGCATTTTGTCCAATCTATTGTCCATTCTATCTCCAAGATTTCGGATCAACCTTACTATCATTATTCTGAATTCTCTTTCAGGTAGACTGCCTATTTCCTCTTCATTTGTTAGGTCTGGTGGGTTTTTATCTTGCTCCTTCATCTGCTGTGTGTTTTTCTGTCTTCTCATTTTGCTTATCTTACTGTGTTTGGGGTCTCGTTTTTGCAGGCTGCAGGTTTGTAGTTCCTCCTGTTTTTGATGTCTGTCTCCAGTGGCTAAGGTTGGTTCAGTGGGTTGTGTAGGCTTCCTGGTGGAGGGGGCTAGTGCCTGTGTTGTGGTGGATGAGGCTGGATCTTGTCTCTCTAGTAGGCAGGTTCACGTCTGGTGGTGTGTTTGGGGGTGTCTGTGGCCTTATTATGATTTTAGGCAGCCTCTCTGCTAATGGGTGGGGTTGTGTTCCTGTTTTGCTAGTTGTTTGGCATAGGTTTTCCAGCCCTGTGGCTTGCTGGTCGTTGAGTGAAGCTGGGTGCTGGTGTTAAGATGGAGGTCTCTGGGAGATTTTCGCCGTTTGATATTATGTGGAGCTGGGAGGTCTCTTGTTGATCAGTGTCCTGAAGTTGGCTGTCCTACCTCAGAGGCACAGCCCTGCCTCCTGGCTGGAGCACCAAAAGCTTTTCATCCACAGGCTCAGGATAAAAGGGAGAAAAAGTAGAGGGAATTAGTAGAAGTATGAGGAAAGAAAGAAGGAAAGGAGGGTAGGAAGGAAGGAAGAAAGAAAGAAAGAAGCAAAGAAGGAAAGAAGGCAAGAAGGAAAGAAAGGAGGGAGGGAGGGAGGGAGGAAGGAAGGAAGGAGGGAAAGAAGGAAAAAAGACAGAAAGAAAGAAGATACAGTAAAAATAAAATAAAGTATAATAAAGTTATTGAATTAAAAACTTCTTATTTAGAAAAAAAAAAAAGGGACGGAAAGAACCTTAGGACAAATGTTGGAAGCAAAGCTATACAGACAAAATCTTACACAGAAGCATACACATACACCCTCACTAAAAGAGGTAAATGGGGAAGAATCCTAAATCTTGCTGTCAGAGACCACTTCCTCAATTTGGGATGATTCGTTGTCTAAAGGAGGGAAGGAAGGACGGAAAGAAAGAAAGAAAGAACGAAGGTAAAGTATAATAAGGTTATTAAAATTAATTATTAAGAAAAAAAATTAAAAAAAAAAAACATGGACGGATAGAACCCTAGGACAAATGGTGGAAGCAAGACTATACAGACAAGATCTCACACAGAAGCATACACATACACATTCACAAAAAGAGGAAAGGGGAAAAAATCATAGATCTTGCTCCTAAAGTCCACTTCCTTAATTTGGGATGATTGGTTGTCTATTCAGATATTCCACAGATGCAGGGTACATCAAGTTGATTGTGGAGCTTTAATCCGCTGCTTCTGAGGCTGCTGGGAGAGATTTCCCTTTCTCTTCTTTGTTCTCACAGCTCCCAGGGCTAAGCTTTGGATTTGGCCCTGCCACTGCGTGTAGATCGCTGGAGGGCGTCTGTTTTATGCTCAGACAGGATGGGGTTAAAAGAGCCGCTGATTGGGGGCTCCGGCGCACTCAGGCCGGCGGGGACGGAGGGGCACAGAGTGCGGAGCGGGCCTGCGGTGGCAAAGGCCGGCGTGACTTTGCACCAGCCTGAGGCGCGCTGTGCGCTCTCCCGGGGAAGTTGTCTCTGGATCCCGGGAACCCGGCAGTGGCGGGCTGCACAGGCTCCGCGGAGGAGGGGTGTGGAGAGTGACCTGTACTCGCACACAGGCCCCTCGGTGGCGGCAGCAGCAGCCTTAACGTCTCCCGTCCGCCTCTGGGGTCCGCGCTTTTAGCCGCGGCTTGCACCCGTCTCTGGATTCCGCGCTTTCAGCCGCGGCTCGCGCCCGTCTCTGGATTCCGCGCTTTCAGCCGCGGCTCGCGCCCGTCTCTGGATTCCGCGCTTTCAGCCACGGCTCGCGCCCGTCTCTGGATTCTGCGCTTTCAGCCGCGGCTCGCGCCCGTCTCTGGGGTCCGCGCTTTCAGCCGCGGCTCGCGCCCGTCTCTGGGGTTCGCGCTTTTAGCCGCGGCTCGCACCCGTCTCTGGAGTTCCTTTAAGCAGCGTTCTTAAACCCCTCTCCTCACGCACCAGGAAACAAAGAGGGAAGGAAAAGTCTCCTGCCTCTTCTGCAGGTGCAGGCTTTTCCCCGGACTCCCTCCCGGCTAGCTGTGGTGCACTAACCCCTTCAGGCTATGTTCAAGCCGCCAACCCCAGTCCTCTCCCTGCGCTCCGGCCTCAGCTCGCAGCCCCGCCCGCCCCGGCGGGTGAGCAGACAAGCCTCTCGGGCTGGTGAGTGCCGGTCGGCACCGATCCTCTGTGTGGGAATCTCCCCGCTTTGCCCTCCGCACCGGTTGCTGTGCACTCCTCCGCAGCTTCGAAGCTCCCCCCTCCGCCTCCCGCAGTCTCCGCCCGCGAAGGGGCTTCCTAGAGTGTGGAAACTTTTCCTCCTTCACAGCTCCCTCCCACTGGTGCAGGTGCCGTCCCTATTCTTTTGTCTCTGTTTTTTCTTTTGCCCTACCCAGGTACGTGGGGAGTTTCTTGCCTTTTGGGAGGTCTGAGGTCTTCTGCCAGCCTTCAGTAGGTGTTCTGTAGGAGTTGTTCCACGTGTAGTTGTATTTCTGGTGTATCTGTGGGGAAGAAGGTGATCTCCGCGTCTTACTCTTCCGCCATCTTCCGCCTTCCTCCGGCTGTGTCTTTTTGATTTTAATTTCCCTAAGCTATAGGACCATAAGTGGAAGTGCCCTAGGCTCTGTTGCTTTGTTTTTTAGATGTTTCAGGAAACACCATACACTTCTCCCGAGTGGCTGTTGGCAATTTACATCCCGCCCATCAGCATAACAAGGCTCCCAGTTCTCCATTGCCTGTCCTGCCTTTCTGGATTTTACACTTTTTTCAGATGGCCCTTTTGACCGGGGGGAAGTGAGACTTCATTGTAGTGCAGATTTCCTTTGCAAGTTTGCTTGGTTGGCCAAAAAGGGCGTATGCGTTTTTTCCTGAATATATTCAGGAAAAAACGCATACGCCCTTTTTGGCCAAGTGCATCATTGTGGACGTTCTGCCTCTTTTCCTATGCTTTCAATGCATTTCCAGTCTACCTCCTGAAATCGGTTTCCTGCAATTCTGCCCCGCTTTCTAGTTCTCTTGGCAGCCTTACTTCAGTATATTTTTGGACGATAGCTGTCATTTATAACTCTGCATGTTTGAGAATTACAGTGCCCCTGAGCTCCTTTCTTCAACTCGCTTTCTTGTGACCTGGCCGCAACACCGCAGGATGGCTTCAGGCCCTAATCTGGTTCCGGCATGGCACGCTGAGCCTTTGGTTAATTCCTCTTCCTGGTGGGAAATGAGAGTTAAATTTGCCCGTCCAGACACCTCCAGCTAGTCTCTCATTGGTTCTCGCTATTCCTGTTCATCTTCTGCAGAAATTGCCAACTGGGCCAAACAGGAGGTTAAAGGGACTGACTGTCCAAGTCGGGAGAGTGTTAGTAAAGCATCTGGAATGTTGCACCCGAGTACCAGCGTACGAAAACTGAGACATATTTGAACACGTCTCCCGTTCACACGGTTGATCATACTCTGGGTTCCACATGCATGTTTTAGCTGAAGGAAGAATACCTTAAACCTGGGTAGTTGAAACCCGTGGAATGCGTACCATGCAATATGACTTCAAAGGGACTTCATTTGCTCACCGAACGTCTGCAATCCTATCACTGCTGTGTTTATGCCCCTGTACACATGCTTGATTCTCTTTCGGAGACATAGCAATCCATAGGTTTTAAGTTACTTACTAGTCAGGTACATTCTTAGGCGTTTAATATGCGATGTTGAGTCCATTTCGTTGAGCAAGGAGTAGCTCTTGTCTATTCCATATTTGGCTTAAGGAACTTTATCTGTGCTCATTTCAATCTCTGGTTTTATGCAGCACCCCAACTCACCTTTACCCTTAAGCAAGCATAAGTTGGTTTTCTAAATCTGAGACCCTGTTCTGTTCTGTAATTCAGTTCCTGTGTAGCCAAGTTTACATTCCGTGTATTACTGATATCTTATGATGTTTCTTTTTCTGTGTGACTTATTTCAGTTAGAATCATCATACCTGAATCCACTCATTGTGCTGCTAAGGGCCTGATGACACAGAATTCATTGCTGAGTGATATTGCTTTGTAAGTGAATACCACAACTTCTTTATCCATTTTTCACTTTCTGCGATGTTGAACTTGTACTGTAAACGAGGTTCTTGTAAACAGAGCCGTTCCAAACTTTGGGGTGGCTGTGTCTTTTTGATTTTAATTTCCCTAAGCTATAGGACCATAAGTGGAAGTGCCCTAGGCTCTGTTGCTTTGTTTTTTAGATGTTTCAGGAAACACCATACACTTCTCCCGAGTGTCTGTTGGCAATTTACATCCCGCCCATCAGCATAACAAGGCTCCCAGTTCTCAATGGCCTGTTGCCTTTCTGGATTTTACACTGTTTTCAGATGGCCCTTTTGACCGGGGAGAAGTGACACTTCATTGTAGTGCAGATTTCCTTTGCAAGCTTGCTTGGTTGGCCAAAAAGGGCGTATGCGTTTTTTCCTGAATATATTCAGGAAAAAACGCATACGCCCTTTTTGGCCAAGTGCATCATTGTGGACGTTCTGCCTCTTTTCCTATGCTTTCAATGCAATTCCAGTCTACCTCCTGAAATCGGTTCCCTGCAATTCTGCCCCGCTTTCAAGTCCTCTTGGCAGCCTTACTTCAGTCTATTTTTGGACGATAGCTGTCATTTATAACTCTGCAGGTTTGTGAATTACAGTGCCCCTGAGCTCCTTTCTTCAACTCGCTTTCTTGTGACCTGGCCGCAACACCGCAGGATGGCTTCAGGCCCTAATCTGCTTCCGGTACGGCACGCTGAGCCTTTGGTTATTTCCTCTTCCTGGTGGGAAATGAGAGTTAAATTTGCCCGTCCAGACACCTCCAGCTAGCCTCTCATTGGTTCTCACTATTCCTGTTCATCTTCCGCAGAAATTGCAAACTGGGCCAAACAGGAGGTTAAAGGGAATGACTCTCCCTGTCGGGAGAGTGTTAGTAAAGTGTCTGGAATGTTGCACCCGTGTACCAGGGGAGGAAAACAGAGACATATTTGAACACGTCTCCCGTTCACATGGTTGATCATACTCTGGGTTCCACATGCATGTTTTAGCTGAAGGAAGAATACCTTAAACCTAGAGAGTTGAGACCCGTGTAATGGGTACCATGAAATATGACTTCAAAGGGTCTTCATTTGCTCACCGAACCTCTCCAATCCTATCACTGCTGCATTTATGCCCCTGTACACACGCTTGATTCTCTTTTGGAGACATAGCAATCCATAGGTTTTAAGATACTTACTAGTCAGGTACATCCTTAGGCGTTTAATATGGGGTGTTGAGTCCATTTCGTTGAGCAAGGAGTAGCTCTTGTCTATTCCATATTTGGCTTAAGGAACTTTATCTGTGCTCATTTCAATCTCTGGTTTTATGCAGCACCCCAACTCACCTTTACCCTTAAGCAAGCATAAGTTGGTTTTCTAAATTTGAGACCCTGTTCTGTTCTGTAATTCAGTTCCTGTGTAGCCAAGTTTCCATTCCGTGTATTACTGATATCTTATGATGTTTCTTTTTCTGTGTGACTTACTTCAGTTAGAATCATCGTACCTGAATCCACTCATTGTGCTGCTAAGGGCCTGATGACATAGATTTCATTGCTGAGTGATATTGATTTGTAATTGAATACCACAACTTCTTTATCCATTTTTCACTTTCTGCGATGTTGAACTTGTACTGTAAACGAGGTTCTTGTAAACAGATCCATTCCAAACTTTGGGGTGGCTGTGTCTTTTTGATTTTAATTTCCCTAAGCTATAGGACCATAAGTGGAAGTGCCCTAGGCTCTGTTGCTTTGTTTTTTAGATGTTTCAGGAAACACCATACACTTCTCCCGAGTGTCTGTTGGCAATTTACATCCCGCCCATCAGCATAACAAGGCTCCCAGTTCTCCATGGCCTGTCCTGCCTTTCTGGATTTTACACTTTTTTCAGATGGCCCTTTTGACCGGGGGGAAGTGAGACTTCATTGTAGTGCAGATTTCCTTTGCAAGCTTGCTTGGTTGGCCAAAAAGGGCGTATGCGTTTTTTCCTGAATATATTCAGGAAAAAACGCATACGCCCTTTTTGGCCAAGTGCATCATTGTGGACGTTCTGCCTCTTTTCCTATGCTTTCAATGCAATTCCAGTCTACCTCCTGAAATCGGTTTCCTGCAATTCTGCCCCGCTTTCAAGTCTTCTTGGCAGCCTTACTTCAGTCTATTTTTGGACGATAGCTGTCATTTACAACTCTGCAGGTTTGTGAATTACAGTGCCCCTGAGCTCCTTTCTTCAACTCGCTTTCTTTTGAGCTGGCCGCAACACCGCAGGATGGCTTCAGGCCCTAATCTCGGTCCGGCACGGCACGCTGAGCCTTTGGTTATTTCCTCTTCCTGGTGGGAAATGAGAGTTAAATTTGCCCGAACAGACACCTCCAGCTAGTCTCTCATTGGTTCTCGCTATTCCTGTTCATCTTCCGCAGAAATTGCAAACTGGGCCAAACAGGAGGTTAAAGGCGTTGACTCTCCAAGTGGGGAGAGTGTTAGTAAAGCGTCTGGAATGTTGCACCCGAGTACCAGGGGAGGAAAATTGAGACATATTTGAACACGTCTCCCGTTCACATGGTTGATCATACTTGGGTTCCACATGCATGTTTTAGCTGAAGGAAGAATACTTTAAACCTGGTGAGTTAAGACCCGTGTAATGGGTACCATGCAATATGACTTCAAAGGGTCTTCATTTGCTCACCGAACCTCTCCAATCCTATCACTGCTGCGTTTATGCCCCTGTACACATGCTTGATTCTCTTTCGGAGACATATCAATCCGTAGGTTTTAAGATACTTACTAGTCAGGTACATTCTTAGGCGTTTAATATGCGATGTTGAGTCCATTTCGTTGAGCAAGGAGTAGCTCTTGTCTATTCCATATTTGACTTAAGGAACTTTATCTGTGCTCATTTCAATCTCTGGTTTTATGCAGCACCCCAACTCACCTTTACCCTTAAGCAAGCATAAGTTGGTTTTCTAAATCTGAGACCCTGTTCTGTTCTGTAATTCAGTTCCTGTGTAGCCAAGTTTACATTCCGTGTATTACTGATATCTTATGATGTTTCTTTTTCTGTGTGACTTATTTCAGTTAGAATCATCATACCTGAATCCACTCATTGTGCTGCTAAGGGCCTGATGACACAGAATTCATTGCTGAGTGATATTGCTTTGTAAGTGAATACCACAACTTCTTTATCCATTTTTCACTTTCTGCGATGTTGAACTTGTACTGTAAACGAGGTTCTTGTAAACAGAGCCGTTCCAAACTTTGGGGTGGCTGTGTCTTTTTGATTTTAATTTCCCTAAGCTATAGGACCATAAGTGGAAGTGCCCTAGGCTCTGTTGCTTTGTTTTTTAGATGTTTCAGGAAACACCATACACTTCTCCCGAGTGTCTGTTGGCAATTTACATCCCGCCCATCAGCATAACAAGGCTCCCAGTTCTCAATGGCCTGTTGCCTTTCTGGATTTTACACTGTTTTCAGATGGCCCTTTTGACCGGGGAGAAGTGACACTTCATTGTAGTGCAGATTTCCTTTGCAAGCTTGCTTGGTTGGCCAAAAAGGGCGTATGCGTTTTTTCCTGAATATATTCAGGAAAAAACGCATACGCCCTTTTTGGCCAAGTGCATCATTGTGGACGTTCTGCCTCTTTTCCTATGCTTTCAATGCAATTCCAGTCTACCTCCTGAAATCGGTTCCCTGCAATTCTGCCCCGCTTTCAAGTCCTCTTGGCAGCCTTACTTCAGTCTATTTTTGGACGATAGCTGTCATTTATAACTCTGCAGGTTTGTGAATTACAGTGCCCCTGAGCTCCTTTCTTCAACTCGCTTTCTTGTGACCTGGCCGCAACACCGCAGGATGGCTTCAGGCCCTAATCTGCTTCCGGTACGGCACGCTGAGCCTTTGGTTATTTCCTCTTCCTGGTGGGAAATGAGAGTTAAATTTGCCCGTCCAGACACCTCCAGCTAGCCTCTCATTGGTTCTCACTATTCCTGTTCATCTTCCGCAGAAATTGCAAACTGGGCCAAACAGGAGGTTAAAGGGAATGACTCTCCCTGTCGGGAGAGTGTTAGTAAAGTGTCTGGAATGTTGCACCCGTGTACCAGGGGAGGAAAACAGAGACATATTTGAACACGTCTCCCGTTCACATGGTTGATCATACTCTGGGTTCCACATGCATGTTTTAGCTGAAGGAAGAATACCTTAAACCTAGAGAGTTGAGACCCGTGTAATGGGTACCATGAAATATGACTTCAAAGGGTCTTCATTTGCTCACCGAACCTCTCCAATCCTATCACTGCTGCATTTATGCCCCTGTACACACGCTTGATTCTCTTTTGGAGACATAGCAATCCATAGGTTTTAAGATACTTACTAGTCAGGTACATCCTTAGGCGTTTAATATGGGGTGTTGAGTCCATTTCGTTGAGCAAGGAGTAGCTCTTGTCTATTCCATATTTGGCTTAAGGAACTTTATCTGTGCTCATTTCAATCTCTGGTTTTATGCAGCACCCCAACTCACCTTTACCCTTAAGCAAGCATAAGTTGGTTTTCTAAATTTGAGACCCTGTTCTGTTCTGTAATTCAGTTCCTGTGTAGCCAAGTTTCCATTCCGTGTATTACTGATATCTTATGATGTTTCTTTTTCTGTGTGACTTACTTCAGTTAGAATCATCGTACCTGAATCCACTCATTGTGCTGCTAAGGGCCTGATGACATAGATTTCATTGCTGAGTGATATTGATTTGTAATTGAATACCACAACTTCTTTATCCATTTTTCACTTTCTGCGATGTTGAACTTGTACTGTAAACGAGGTTCTTGTAAACAGATCCATTCCAAACTTTGGGGTGGCTGTGTCTTTTTGATTTTAATTTCCCTAAGCTATAGGACCATAAGTGGAAGTGCCCTAGGCTCTGTTGCTTTGTTTTTTAGATGTTTCAGGAAACACCATACACTTCTCCCGAGTGTCTGTTGGCAATTTACATCCCGCCCATCAGCATAACAAGGCTCCCAGTTCTCCATGGCCTGTCCTGCCTTTCTGGATTTTACACTTTTTTCAGATGGCCCTTTTGACCGGGGGGAAGTGAGACTTCATTGTAGTGCAGATTTCCTTTGCAAGCTTGCTTGGTTGGCCAAAAAGGGCGTATGCGTTTTTTCCTGAATATATTCAGGAAAAAACGCATACGCCCTTTTTGGCCAAGTGCATCATTGTGGACGTTCTGCCTCTTTTCCTATGCTTTCAATGCAATTCCAGTCTACCTCCTGAAATCGGTTTCCTGCAATTCTGCCCCGCTTTCAAGTCTTCTTGGCAGCCTTACTTCAGTCTATTTTTGGACGATAGCTGTCATTTACAACTCTGCAGGTTTGTGAATTACAGTGCCCCTGAGCTCCTTTCTTCAACTCGCTTTCTTTTGAGCTGGCCGCAACACCGCAGGATGGCTTCAGGCCCTAATCTCGGTCCGGCACGGCACGCTGAGCCTTTGGTTATTTCCTCTTCCTGGTGGGAAATGAGAGTTAAATTTGCCCGAACAGACACCTCCAGCTAGTCTCTCATTGGTTCTCGCTATTCCTGTTCATCTTCCGCAGAAATTGCAAACTGGGCCAAACAGGAGGTTAAAGGCGCTGACTCTCCAAGTGGGGAGAGTGTTAGTAAAGCGTCTGGAATGTTGCACCCGAGTACCAGGGGAGGAAAATTGAGACATATTTGAACACGTCTCCCGTTCACATGGTTGATCATACTTGGGTTCCACATGCATGTTTTAGCTGAAGGAAGAATACTTTAAACCTGGTGAGTTAAGACCCGTGTAATGGGTACCATGCAATATGACTTCAAAGGGTCTTCATTTGCTCACCGAACCTCTCCAATCCTATCACTGCTGCGTTTATGCCCCTGTACACATGCTTGATTCTCTTTCGGAGACATATCAATCCGTAGGTTTTAAGATACTTACTAGTCAGGTACATTCTTAGGCGTTTAATATGCGATGTTGAGTCCATTTCGTTGAGCAAGGAGTAGCTCTTGTCTATTCCATATTTGACTTAAGGAACTTTATCTGTGCTCATTTCAATCTCTGGTTTTATGCAGCACCCCAACTCACCTTTACCCTTAAGCAAGCATAAGTTGGTTTTCTAAATTTGAGACCCTGTTCTGTTCTGTAATTCAGTTCCTGTGTAGCCAAGTTTACATTCCGTGTATTACTGATATCTTATGATGTTTCTTTTTCTGTGTGACTTACTTCAGTTAGAATCATCATACCTGAATCCACTCATTGTGCTGGTAAGGGCCTGATGACACAGATTTCATTGCTGAGTGATATTGCTTTGTAAGTAAATACCACAACTTCTTTATCCATTTTTCACTTTCTGCGATGTTGAACTTGTACTGTAAACGAGGTTCTTGTAAACAGAGCCGTTCCAAACTTTCGGGTGGCTGTGTCTTTTTGATTTTAATTTCCCTAAGCTATAGGACCATAAGTGGAAGTGCCCTAGGTTCTGTTGCTTTGTTTTTTAGATGTTTCAGGAAACACCATACACTTCTCCCGAGTGGTTGTTGGCAATTTACATCCCGCCCATCAGCATAACAAGGCTCCCAGTTCTCCATGGCATGTCCAGCCTTTCTGGATTTTACACTTTTTTCAGATGGCCCTTTTGACCGGGGGGAAGTGAGACTTCATTGTAGTGCAGATTTCCTTTGCAAGCTTGCTTGGTTGGCCAAGAAGGGCGTATGCGTTTTCTCCTGAATATATTCAGGAAAAAACGCATACGCCCTTTTTGGCCAAGTGCATCATTGTGGACTTTCTGCCTCTTTTCCTATGCTTTCAATGCAATTCCAGTCTACCTCCTGAAATCGGTTTCGTGCAATTCTGCCCCGCTTTCAAGTCCTCTTGGCAGCCTTACTTCAGTCTATTTTTGGACGATAGCTGTCATTTATAACTCTGCAGGTTTGTGAATTACAGTGCCCCTGAGCTCCTTTCTTCAACTTGCTTTCTTGTGACCTGGCCGCAACACCGCAGGATGGCTTCAGGCCCTAATCTGGTTCCGGCACGGCACGCTGAGCCTTTGGTTATTTCCTCTTCCTGGTGGGAAATGAGAGTTAAATTTGCCCGTCCAGACACCTCCAGCTAGCCTCTCATTGGTTCTCGCTATTCCTGTTCTTCTTCCGCAGAAATTGCAAACTGGGCCAAACAGGAGGTTAAAGGGACTGACTCTCCAAGTGGGGAGAGTGTTAGTAAAGCGTCTGGAATGTTGCACCCGAGTACCAGGGGAGGAAAACTGAGACATATTTGAACACGTCTCCCGTTCACATGGTTGATCATACTTGGGTTCCACATGCATGTTTTAGCTGAAGGAAGAATACCTTAAACCTGGAGAGTTGAGACCCGTGTAATGGGTACCATGCAATATGAGTTCAAAGGGTCTTCATTTGCTCACCGAACCTCTCCAATCCTATCACTGCTGCATTTATGCCCCTGTACACATGCTTGATTCTCTTTTGGAGACATAGCAATCCATAGGTTTTACGATACTTACTAGTCAGGTACATTCTTAGGCGTTTAATATGCGGTGTTGAGTCCATTTCGTTGAGCAAGGAGTAGCTCTTGTCTATTCCATATTTGACTTAAGGAACTTTATCTGTGCTCATTTCAATCTCTGGTTTTATGCAGCACCCCAACTCACCCTTACACTTAAGCAAGCATAAGTTGGTTTTCTAAATTTGAGACCCTGTTCTGTTCTGTAATTCAGTTCCTGTGTAGCCAAGTTTACATTCCGTGTATTACTGATATCTTATGATGTTTCTTTTTCTGTGTGACTTATTTCAGTTAGAATCATCATACCTGAATCCACTCATTGTGCTTCTAAGGGCCTGATGACATAGATTTCATTGCTGAGTGATATTGCTTTGTAAGTAAATACCACAACTTCTTTATCCATTTTTCACTTTCTGCGATGTTGAACTTGTACTGTAAACGAGGTTCTTGTAAACAGAGGCGTCCCAAACTTTGGGGTGGCTGTGTCTTTTTGATTTTAATTTCCCTAAGCTATAGGACCATAAGTGGCAGTGCCCTAGGCTCTGTTGCTTTGTTTTTTAGATGTTTCAGGAAACACCATACACTTCTCCCGAGTGTCTGTTGGCAATTTACATCCCGCCCATCAGCATAACAAGGCTCCCAGTTCTCCATGGCCTGTCCTGCCTTTCTGGATTTTACACTTTTTTCAGATGGCCCTTTTGACCGGGGGGAAGTGAGACTTCATTGTAGTGCAGATTTCCTTTGCAAGCTTGCTTGGTTGGCCAAAAAGGGCGTATGCGTATTTTCCTGAATATATTCAGGAAAAACACATACGCCCTTTTTGGCCAAGTGCATCATTGTGGACGTTCTGCCTCTTTTCCTATGCTTTCAATGCAATTCCAGTCTACCTCCTGAAATCGGTTTCCTGCAATTCTGCCCCGCTTTCAAGTCCTCTTGGCAGCCTTACTTCAGTCTATTTTTGGACGATAGCTGTCATTTATAACTCTGCAGGTTTGTGAATTACAGTGCCCCTGAGCTCCTTTCTTCAACTCGCTTTCTTGTGACCTGGCCGCAACACCGCAGGATGGCTTCAGGCCCTAATCTGGTTCTGGCCCGGCATGCTGAGCCTTTGGTTAATTCTTCTTACTGGTGGGAAATGAGAGTTAAATTTGCCCATCCAGACACCTCCAGCTAGTCTCTCATTGGTTCTCGCTATTCCTGTTCATCTTCCGCAGAAATTGCAAACTGGGCCAAAAAGGAGGTTAAAGGGACTGACTCTCCAAGTGGGGAGAGTGTTAGTAAAGCGTCTGGAATGTTGCACCCGAGTACCAGGGGAGGAAAACTGAGACATATTTGAACACGTCTCCCGTTCACATGGTTGATCATACTCTAGGTTCCACATGCATGTTTTAGCTGAAGGAAGAATACCTTAAACCTGGAGAGTTGAGACCCGTGTAATGGGTACCATGCAATATGACTTCAAAGGGTCTTCATTTGCTCACCGAACCTCTCCAATCCTATCACTGCTGCGTTTATGCCCCTGTACACACGCTTGATTCTCTTTTGGAGACATAGCAATCCATAGGTTTTAAGATACTTACTAGTCAGGTACATTCTTATTCGTTTAATATGGGGTTTTGAGTCCATTTCGTTGAGCAAGGAGTAGCTCTTGTCTATTCCATATTTGGCTTAAGGAACTTTATCTGTGCTCATTTCAATCTCTGGTTTTATGCAGCACCCCAACTCACCTTTCCCCTTAAGCAACCATAAGCTGGTATTCTAAATTTGAGACCCTGTTCTGTTTTGGAATGCAGTTCCTGTGTAGCCAAGTTTACATTCCGTGTATTAGTGATATCTTATGATGTTTCTTTTTCTGTGTGACTTATTTCAGTTAGAATCATCGTACCTGAATCCACTCATTATGCTGCTACGGGCCTGATGACATAGATTTCATTGCTGAGTGATACTGCATTGTACGTAAGTACCACAAGTTCTTTATCCATTTTTCACTTTCTGTGATATTGAACTTGTACGGAAAACGAGGTTCTTGTAAACAGAGGCGTCCCAAACTTTGGGGTGGCTGTGTCTTTTTGATTTTAATTTCCCTAATCTATAGGACCATAAGTGGAAGTGCCCTAGGCTCTGTTCCTTTGTTTTATAGATGTTTCAGGAAACACCATACACTTCTCCTGAGTGTCTGTTGGCAATTTACATCCCGCCTATCAGCATAACAAGGCTCCCAGTTCTCCATGGCCTGTCCTGCCTTTCTGGATTTTACACTTTTTTCAGATGGCCCTTTTGACCGGGGAGAAGTGAGACTTCATTGTAGTGCAGATTTCCTTTGCAAGTTTGCTTGGTTGGCCAAAAAGGGCGTATGCGTTTTTTCCTGAATATATTCAGGAAAAAACGCATACGCCCTTTTTGGCCAAGTGCATCATTGTGGACGTTCTGCCTCTTTTCCTATGCTTTCAATGCAATTCCAGTCTACCTCCTGAAATCGGTTTCCTGCAATTCTGCCCCGCTTTCAAGTCCTCTTGGCAGCCTTACTTCAGTCTATTTTTGGACAATAGCTGTCATTTATAACTCTGCAGGTTTGTGAATTACAGTGCCCCTGAGCTCCTTTCTTCAACTCGCTTTCTTGTGACCTGGCCGCAACACCGCAGGATGGCTTCAGGCCCTAATCTGGTTCTGGCATGGCACGCTGAGCCTTTGGATAATTCCTCTTCCTGGTGGGAAATGAGAGTTAAATTTGCCCATCCAGACACCTCCAGCTAGTCTCTCATTGGTTCTCGCTATTCCTGTTCATCTTCCGCAGAAATTGCAAACTGGGCCAAACAGGAGGTTAAAGGGACTGACTCTCCAAGTGGGGAGAGTGTTAGTAAAGCCTCTGGAATGCTGCACCCGAGTACCAGGGTACGAAAACTGAGACATATTTGAACACGTCTCCCGTTCACATGGTTGATCATACTTGGGTTCCACATGCATGTTTTAGCTGAAGGAAGAATACCTTAAACCTGGAGAGTTGAGACCCGTGGAATGGGTACCATGCAATATGACTTCAAAGGGTCTTCATTTGCTCACCGAACCTCTCCAATCCTATCACTGCTGCGTTTATGCCCCTGTACACATGCTTGATTCTCTTTTGGAGACATAGCAATCCATAGGTTTTACGATACTTACTAGTCAGGTACCTTCTTAGGCGTTTAATATGCGGTGTTGAGTCCATTTCGTTGAGCAAGGAGTAGCTCTTGTCTATTCCATATTTGGCTTAAGGAACTTTATCTGTGCTCATTTCAATCTCTGGTTTTATGCAGCACCCCAACTCACCTTTACCCTTAAGCAAGCATAAGTTGGTTTTCTAAATTTGAGACCCTGTTCTGTTCTGTAATTCAGTTCCTGTGTAGCCAAGTTTACATTCCGTGTATTACTGATATCTTATGATGTTTCTTTTTCTGTGTGACTTATTTCAGTTAGAATCATCATACCTGAATCCACTCATTGTGATGCTAAGGGCCTGATGACATAGATTTCATTGCTGAGTGATATTGCTTTGTAAGTAAATACCACAACTTCTTTATCCATTTTTCACTTTCTGCGATGTTGAACTTGTACTGTAAACGAGGTTCTTGTAAACAGAGGCGTCCCAAACTTTGGGGTGGCTGTGTCTTTTTGATTTTAATTTCCCTAAGCTATAAGACCATAAGTGGCTTTGCCCTAGGCTCTGTTGCTTTGTTTTTTAGATGTTTCAGGAAACACCATACACTTCTCCTGAGTGTCTGTTGGCAATTTACATCCCGCCCATCAGGATAACAAGGCTCCCAGTTCTCCATGGCCTGTCCTGCCTTTCTGGATTTTACACTTTTTTCAGATGGCCCTTTTGACTGGGGGGAAGTGAGACTTCATTGTAGTGCAGATTTCCTTTGCAAGCTTGCTTGGTTGGCCAAAAAGGGCGTATGCGTTTTTTCCTGAATATATTCAGGAAAAAACGCATACGCCCTTTTTGGCCAAGTGCATCATTGTGGATGTTTTGCCTCTTTTCCTATGCTTTCAATGCAATTCCAGTCTACCTCCTGAAATCGGTTTCCTGCAATTCTGCCCCGCTTTCAAGTCCTCTTGGCAGCCTTACTTCAGTCTATTTTTGGACGATAGCTGTCGTTTATAACTCTGCAGGTTTGTGAATTACAGTGCCCCTGAGCTCCTTTCTTCAACTCGCTTTCTTGTGACCTGGCCGCAACACCGCAGGATGGCTTCAGGCCCTAATCTGGTTCCGGCACGGCATGCTGAGCCTTTGGTTAATTCCTCTTCCTGGTGGGAAATGAGAGTTAAATTTGCCCGTCCAGACACCTCCAGCTAGCCTCTCATTTGTTCTCGCTATTCCTGTTCATCTTCCGCAGAAATTGCAAACTGGGCCAAACAGGAGGTTAAAGGCGCTGACTCTCCAAGTGGGGAGAGTGTTAGTAAAGCGTCTGGAATGTTGCACCCGAGTACCAGGGGAGGAAAACTGAGACATATTTGAACACGTCTCCCGATCACATGGTTGATCATACTCTAGGTTCCACATGCATGTTTTAGCTGAAGGAAGAATACCTTAAACCTGGGTAGTTGAAACCCGTGGAATGGGTACCATGCAATATGACTTCAAAGGGTCTTCATTTGCTCACCGAACCTCTCCAATCCTATCACTGTTGCGTTTATGCCCCTGTACACACGCTTGATTCTCTTTCGGAGACATAGCAATCCATAGGTTTTAAGATACTTACTAGTCAGGTACATTCTTAGGCGTTTAATATGCGGTGTTGAGTCCATTTCGTTGAGCAAGGAGTGGCTCTTGTCTATTCCATATTTGACTTAAGGAACTTTATCTGTGCTCATTTCAATCTCTGGTTTATGCAGCACCCCAACTCACCTTTACCCTTAAGCAAGCATAAGTTGGTTTTCTAAATTTGAGACCCTGTTCTGTTCTGTAATTCAGTTCCTGTGTAGCCAAGTTTACATTCCGTGTATTAGTGATATCTTATGATGTTTCTTTTTCTGTGTGACTTATTTCAGTTAGAATCATCGTACCTGAATCTACTCATTATGCTGCTACGTGCCTGATGACATAGATTTCATTGCTGAGTGATACTGCATTGTACGTAAGTACCACAAGTTCTTTATCCATTTTTCACTTTCTGTGATGTTGAACTTGTACTGTAAACGAGGTTCTTGTAAACAGAGCCGTTCCAAACTTTGGGGTGGCTGTGTCTTTTTGATTTTAATTTCCCTAAGCTATAGGACCATAAGTGGAAGTGCCCTAGGCTCTGTTGCTTCGTTTTTTAGATGTTTCAGGAAACACCATACACTTCTCCCAAGTGTCTGTTGGCAATTTACATCCCGCCCATCAGCATAACAAGGCTCCCAGTTCTCCATGGCCTGTCCTGCCTTTCTTGATTTTACACTTTTTTCAGATGGCCCTTTTGACAAGGGGGAAGTGAGACTTCATTGTAGTGCAGATTTCCTTTGCAAGCTTGCTTGGTTGGCCAAAAAGGGCGTATGCGTTTTTTCCTGAATATATTCAGGAAAAAACGCATACGCCCTTTTTGGCCAAGTGCATCATTGTGGACGTTCTGCCTCTTTTCCTATGCTTTCAATGCAATTCCAGTCTACCTCCTGAAATTGGTTTCCTGCAATTCTGCCCCGCTTTCAAGTCCTCTTGGCAGCCTTACTTCAGTCTATTTTTGGACGATAGCTGTCATTTATAACTCTGCAGGTTTGTGAATTACAGTGCCCCTGAGCTCCGTTCTTCAACTCGCTTTCTTTTGAGCTGGCCGCAACACCGCATGATGGCTTCAGGCCCTAATCTGGTTCCGGCACGGCACACTGAGCCTTTGGTTAATTCCTCTTCCTGGTGGGAAATGAGAGTTAAATTTGCCCGTCCAGACACCTCCAGCTAGCCTCTCATTGGTTCTCGCTATTCCTGTTCATCTTCCGCAGAAATTGCAAACTGGGCCAAACAGGAGTTTAAAGGGACTGACTCTCCACGTGGGGAGAGTGTTAGTAAAGCGTCTGGAATGTTGCACCCGAGTACCAGGGGAGGAAAACTGAGACATATTTGAACACGTCTCCCGTTCACATGGTTGATCATACTTGGGTTCCACATGCATGTTTTAGCTGAAGGAAGAATACCTTAAACCTGGAGAGTTGAGACCCGTGGAATGGGTACCATGCAATATGACTTCAAAGGGTCTTCATTTGCTCACCGAACCTCTCCAATCCTATCACTGCTGCGTTTATGCCCCTGTACACATGCTTGATTCTCTTTCGGAGACATAGCAATCCATAGGTTTTAAGATACTTACTAGTCAGGTACATTCTTAGGCGTTTAATATGCGGTGTTGAGTCCATTTCGTTGAGCAAGGAGTAGCTCTTGTCTATTCCATATTTGACTTAAGGAACTTTATCTGTGCTCATTTCAATCTCTGGTTTTATGCAGCACCCCAACTGACCTTTACCCTTAAGCAAGCATAAGTTGGTTTTCTAAATTTGAGACCCTGTTCTGTTCTGTAATTCAGTTCCTGTGTAGCCAAGTTTACATTCCATGTATTACTGATATCTTATGATGTTTCTTTTTCTTTGTGACTTATTTCAGTTAGAATCATCATACCTGAATCCACTCATTGTGATGCTAAGGGCCTGATGACATAGATTTCATTGCTGAGTGATATTGCTTTGTAAGTAAATACCACAACTTCTTTATCCATTTTTCACTTTTTGCGATGTTGAACTTGTACTGTAAACGAGGTTCTTGTAAACAGAGGCGTCCCAAACTTTGGGGTGGCTGTGTCTTTTTGATTTTAATTTCCCTAAGCTATAAGACCATAAGTGGCAGTGCCCTAGGCTCTGTTGCTTTGTTTTTTAGATGTTTCAGGAAACACCATACACTTCTCCCGAGTGTCTGTTGGCAATTTACATCCCGCCCATCAGCATAACAAGGCTCCCAGTTCTCCATGGCCTGTCCTGCCTTTCTGGATTTTACACTTTTTTCAGATGGCCCTTTTGACCGGGGGGAAGTGAGACTTCATTGTAGTGCAGATTTCCTTTGCAAGCTTGCTTGGTTGGCCAAAAAGGGCGTATGCGTTTTTTCCTGAATATATTCAGGAAAAATCGCATACGCCCTTTTTGGCCAAGTGCATCATTGTGGACGTTCTGCCTCTTTTCCTATGCTTTCAATGCAATTCCAGTCTACCTCCTGATATCGGTTTCCTGCAATTCTGCCCCGCTTTCAAGTCCTCTTGGCAGCCTTACTTCAGTCTATTTTTGGACGATAGCTGTCATTTATAACTCTGCAGGTTTGTGAATTACAGTGCCCCTGAGCTCCTTTCTTCAACTTGCTTTTTTGTGACCTGGCCGCAACACCGCAGGATGGCTTCAGGCCCTAAACTGGTTCCGGCACGGCACGCTGAGCCTTTGGTTATTTCCTCTTCCTGGTGGGAAATGAGAGTTAAATTTGCCCGTCCAGACACCTCCAGCTAGTCTCTCATTGGTTCTCGCTATTCCTGTTCATCTTCCGCAGAAATTGCAAACTGGGCCAAACAGGAGGTTAAAGGCGCTGACTCTCCAAGTGGGGAGAGTGTTAGTAAAGCGTCTGGAATGTTGCAACCGAGTACCAGGGGAGGAAAACTGAGACATATTTGAACACGTCTCCCGTTCACATGGTTGATCATACTTGGGTTCCACATGCATGTTTTAGCTGAAGGAAGAATACCTTAAACCTGGAGAGTTGAGACCCGTGGAATGGGTACCATGCAATATGACTTCAAAGGGTCTTCATTTGCTCACCAAACCTCTCCAATCCTATCACTGCTGCGTTTATGCCCCTGTACACATGCTTGATTCTCTTTCGGAGACATAGCAATCCATAGGTTTTAAGATACTTACTAGTCAGGTACATTCTTAGGCGTTTAATATGCGGTGTTGAGTCCATTTCGTTGAGCAAGGAGTAGCTCTTGTCTATTCCATATTTGACTTAAGGAACTTTATCTGTGCTCATTTCAATCTCTGGTTTTATGCAGCACCCCAACTCACCTTTACCCTTAAGCAAGCATAAGTTGGTTTTCTAAATTTGAGACCCTGTTCTGTTCTGTAATTCAGTTCCTGTGTAGCCAAGTTTACATTCCGTGTATTACTGATATCTTATGATGTTTCTTTTTCTGTGTGACTTACTTCAGTTAGAATCATCATACCTGAATCCACTCATTGTGCTGCTAAGGGCCTGATGACACAGATTTCATTGCTGAGTGATATTGCTTTGTAAGTGAATACCACAACTTCTTTATCCATTTTTCACTTTCTGCGATGTTGAACTTGTACTGTAAACGAGGTTCTTGTAAACAGAGCCGTTCCAAACTTTGGGGTGGCTGTGTCTTTTTGATTTTAATTTCCCTAAGCTATAGGACCATAAGTGGAAGTGCCCTAGGTTCTGTTGCTTTGTTTTTTAGATGTTTCAGGAAACACCATACACTTCTCCCCAGTGGTTGTTGGCAATTTACATCCCGCCCATCAGCATAACAAGGCTCCCAGTTCTCCATGGCCTGTCCTGCCTTTCTGGATTTTACACTTTTTTCAGATGGCCCTTTTGACCGGGGGGAAGTGAGACTTCATTGTAGTGCAGATTTCCTTTGCAAGCTTGCTTGGTTGGCCAAAAAGGCCGTATGCGTTTTTTCCTGAATATATTCAGGAAAAAACGCATACGCCCTTTTTGGCCAAGTGCATCATTGTGGACGTTCTGCCTCTTTTCCTATGCTTTCAATGCAATTCCAGTCTACCTCCTGAAATCGGTTTCCTGCAATTCTGCCCCGCTTTCAAGTCCTCTTGGCAGCCTTACTTCAGTCTATTTTTGGACGATAGCTGTCATTTATAACTCTGCAGGTTTGTGAATTACAGTGCCCCTGAGCTCCTTTCTTCAACTCGCTTTCTTGTGACCTGGCCGCAACACCGCAGGATGGCTTCAGGCCCTAATCTGGTTCCGGTACGGCACGCTGAGCCTTTGGTTATTTCCTCTTCCTGGTGGGAAATGAGAGTTAAATTTGCCCGTCCAGACACCTCCAGCTAGCCTCTCATTGGTTCTCGCTATTCCTGTTCATCTTCTGCAGAAATTGCAAACTGGGCCAAACAGGAGGTTAAAGGCGCTGACTCTCCAAGTGGGGAGAGTGTTAGTAAAGCATCTGGAATGTTGCACCCGAGTACCAGGGGAGGAAAACTGAGACATATTTGAACACGTCTCCCGTTCACATGGTTGATCATACTTGGGTTCCACATGCATGTTTTAGCTGAAGGAAGAATACCTTAAACCTGGAGAGTTGAGACCCGTGGAATGGGTACCATGCAATATGACTTCAAAGGGTCTTCATTTGCTCACCGAACCTCTCCAATCCTATCACTGCTGCGTTTATGCCCCTGTACACATGCTTGATTCTCTTTCGGAGACATAGCAATCCATAGGTTTTAAGATACTTACTAGTCAGGTACATTCTTAGGCGTTTAATATGCGGTGTTGAGTCCATTTCGTTGAACAAGGAGTAGCTCTTGTCTATTCCATATTTGACTTAAGGAACTTTATCTGTGCTCATTTCAATCTCTGGTTTTATGCAGCACCCCAACTCACCTTTCCCCTTAAGCAAGCATAAGTTGGTTTTCTAAATTTGAGACCCTGTTCTGTTCTGTAATTCAGTTCCTGTGTAGCCAAGTTTACATTCCGTGTATTACTGATATCTTATGATGTTTCTTTTTCTGTGTGACTTACTTCAGTTAGAATCATCATACCTGAATCCACTCATTGTGCTGCTAAGGGCCTGATGACACAGATTTCATTGCTGAGTGATATTGCTTTGTAAGTAAATACCACAACTTCTTTATCCATTTTTCACTTTCTGCGATGTTGAACTTGTACTGTAAACGAGGTTCTTGTAAACAGAGCCGTTCCAAACTTTGGGGTGACTGTGTCTTTTTGATTTTAATTTCCCTAAGCTATAGGACCATAAGTGGAAGTGCCCTAGGTTCTGTTGCTTTGTTTTTTAGATGTTTCAGGAAACACCATACACTTCTCCCGAGTGGTTGTTGGCAATTTACATCCCGCCCATCAGCATAACAAGGCTCCCAGTTCTCCATGGCCTGTCCTGCCTTTCTGGATTTTACACTTTTTTCAGATGGCCCTTTTGACCGGGGGGAAGTGAGACTTCATTGTAGTGCAGATTTCCTTTGCAAGCTTGCTTGGTTGGCCAAAAAGGGCGTATGCGTTTTCTCCTGAATATATTCAGGAAAAAACGCATACGCCCTTTTTGGCCAAGTGCATCATTGTGGACGTTCTGCCTCTTTTCCTATGCTTTCAATGCAATTCCAGTCTACCTCCTGAAATCGGTTTCCTGCAATTCTGCCCCGCTTTCAAGTCCTCTTGGCAGCCTTACTTCAGTCTATTTTTGGACGATAGCTGTCATTTATAACTCTGCAGGTTTGTGAATTACAGTGCCCCTGAGCTCCTTTCTTCAACTCGCTTTCTTGTGACCTGGCCGCAACACCACAGGATGGCTTCAGGCCCTAATCTGGTTCTGGCCCGGCATGCTGAGCCTTTGGTTAATTCCTCTTCCTGGTGGGAAATGAGAGTTAAATTTGCCCGTCCAGACACCTCCAGCTAGCCTCTCATTGGTTCTCGCTATTCCTGTTCATCTTCCGCAGAAATTGCAAACTGGGCCAAACAGGAGGTTAAAGGGACTGACTCTCCAAGTCCGGAGAGTGTTAGTAAAGCGTCTGGAATGTTGCACCCGAGTACCAGGGGAGGAAAACTGAGACATATTTGAACACGTCTCCCGTTCACATGGTTGATCATACTCTGGGTTCCACATGCATGTTTTAGCTGAAGGAAGAATACCTTAAACCTGGAGAGTTGAGACCCGTGTAATGGGTACCATGCAATATGACTTCAAAGGGTGTTCATTTGCTCACCGAACCTCTCCAATCCGATCACTGCTGCGTTTATACCCCTGTACACACGCTTGATTCTCTTTTGGAGACATAGCAATCCATAGGTTTTAAGATACTTACTAGTCAGGTACATTTTTAGGGGTTTAATATGGGGTTTTGAGTCCATTTCGTTGACCAAGGAGTAGCTCTTGTGTATTCCATATTTGGCTTAAGGAACTTTATCTGTGCTCATTTCAATCTCTGGTTTTATGCAGCACCTCAACTCACCTTTCCCCTTAAGCAAGCATAAGTTGGTTTTCTAAATTTGAGACCCTTTTCTGTTTTGGAATGCAGTTCCTGTGTAGCCAAGTTTACATTCCGTGTATTAGTGATATCTTATGATGTTTCTTTTTCTGTGTGACTTATTTCAGTTAGAATCATCGTACCTGAATCCACTCATTATGCTGCTACGGGCCTGATGACATAGATTTCATTGCTGAGTGATACTGCATTGTACGTAATTACCACAAGTTCTTTATCCATTTTTCACTTTCTGCGATGTTGAACTTGTACTGTAAATGAGGTTCTTGTAAACAGAGGCGTCCCAAACATTGGGGTTGCTGTGTCTTTTTGATTTTAATTTCCCTAAGCTATAGGACCATAAGTGGCAGTGCCCTAGGCTCTGTTGCTTTGCTTTTTCGATGTTTCAGGAAACACCATACACTTCTCCCTAGTGTCTGTTGGCAATTTACATCCCGCCCATCAGCATAACAAGGCTCCCAGTTCTCCACGGCCTGTCCTGCCTTTCTGGATTTTACACTTTTTTCAGATGCCCCTTTTGACCGGGGGGAAGTGAGACTTCATTGTAGTGCAGATTTCCTTTGCAAGCTTGCTTGGTTGGCCAAAAAGGGCGTATGCGTTTTTTCCTGAATATATTCAGGAAAAAACGCATACGCCCTTTTTGGCCAAGTGTATCATTGTGGACGTTCTGCCTCTTTTCCTATGCTTTCAATGCAATTCCAGTCTACCTCCTGAAATCGGTTTCCTGCAATTCTGCCCCGCTTTCAAGTCCTCTTGGCAGGCTTACTTCAGTCTATTTTTGGACGATAGCTTTCATTTATAACTCTGCAGGTTTGTGAATTACAGTGCCCCTGAGCTCCTTTCTTCAACTCGTTTTCTTTTGAGCTGGCCGCAACACCGCAGGATGGCTTCAGGCCCTAATCTGGTTCCGGTACGGCACGCTGAGCCTTTGGTTATTTCCTCTTCCTGGTGGGAAATGAGAGTTAAATTTGCCAGTCCAGACACCTCCAGCTAGCCTCTCATTGGTTCTCGCTATTCCTGTTCATCTTCCGCAGAAATTGCAAACTGGGCCAAACAGGAGGTTAAAGGCGCTGACTCTCCAAGTGGGGAGAGTGTTAGTAAAGCATCTGGAATGTTGCACCCGAGTACCAGGGGAGGAAAACTGAGACATATTTGAACACGTCTCCCGTTCACATGGTTGATCATACTTGGGTTCCACATGCATGTTTTAGCTGAAGGAAGAATACCTTAAACCTGGAGAGTTGAGACTCGTGGAATGGGTACCATGCAATATGACTTCAAAGGGTCTTCATTTGCTCACCAAACCTCTCCAATCCTATCACTGCTGCCTTTATGCCCCTGTACACATGCTTGATTCTCTTTCGGAGACATAGCAATCCATAGGTTTTAAGATACTTACTAGTCAGGTACATTCTTAGGCGTTTAATATGCGGTGTTGAGTCCATTTCGTTGAGCAAGGAGTAGCTCTTGTCTATTCCATATTTGACTTAAGGAACTTTATCTGTGCTCATTTCAATCTCTGGTTTTATGTAGCACCCCAACTCACCTTTACCCTTAAGCAAGCATAAGTTGGTTTTCTAAATTTGAGACCCTGTTCTGTTCTGTAATTCAGTTCCTGTGTAGCCAAGTTTACATTCCGTGTATTACTGATATCTTATGAGGTTTCTTTTTCTGTGTGACTTATTTCAGTTAGAATCATCATACCTGAATCCACTCATTGTGCTGCTAAGGGCCTGATGACACAGATTTCATTGCTGAGTGATATTGCTTTGTAAGTAAATACCACAACTTCTTTATCCATTTTTCACTTTCTGCGATGTTGAACTTGCACTGTAAACGAGGTTCTTGTAAGCAGAGCTGTTCGAAACTTTGGGGTGTCTGTGTCTTTTTGATTTTAAATTCCCTAAGCTATAGGACCATAAGTGGAAGTGCCCTAGGCTCTGTTGCTTTGTTTTTTAGATGTTTCAGGAAACACCATACACTTGTCCCGAGTGGTTGTTTGCAATTTACATCCCACCCTTCAGCATAACAAGGCTCCCAGTTCTCCATGGCCTGTCCTGCCTTTCTGGATTTTACACTTTTTTCAGATGCCCCTTTTGACTGGGTGGTAGTGAGACTTCATTGTAGTGCAGATTTCCTTTGCAAGCTTGCTTGGTTGGCCAAAAATTGCATATGCGTGTTTTCCTGAATATATTCAGGAAAAAACGCATACGCCCTTTTTGGCCAAGTGCATCATTGTGGACGTTCTGCCTCTTTTCCTATGCTTTCAATGCAATTCCTGTCTACCTCCTGAAATCGGTTTCCTGCAATTCTGCCCCGCTTTCAAGTCCTCTTGGCAGCCTTACTTCAGTCTATTTTTGGACGATAGCTGTCATTCATAACTCTGCGGGTTTGTGAATTACAGTGCCCCTGAGCTCCTTTCTTCAACTCCCTTTCTTGTGAGCTGGCTGCAACACCGCAGGATGTCTTCAGGCCCTAATGTGGTTCCGGCATGGCACGCTGAGCCTTTGGTTAATTCCTCTTCCTGGTGGGAAATGAGAGTTAAATTTGCCCGTCCAGACACCTCCAGGTAGTCTCTCATTGGTTCTCTCTATTCCTGTTCATCTTCCGCAGAAATTGCAAACTGGGGCAAACAGGAGGTTAAAGACACTGACTCTCCAAGTAGGGAGAGTGTTAGTAAAGCATCTGGAATGTTGCACCCGAGTACCAGGGGAGGAAAACTGAGACATATTTGAACACGTCTCCCGTTCACATGGTTGATCATACTTGGGTTCCACATGCATGTTTTAGCTGAAGGAAGAATACCTTAAACCTGGAGAGTTGAGACCCGTGTAATGGGTACCATGCAATATGACTTCAAAGGGTCTTCATTTGCTCACCGAACCTCTCCAATCCTATCACTGCTGCGTTTATGCCCCTGTACACATGCTTGATTCTCTCTCGGAGACATAGCAATCCATAGGTTTTAAGATACTTACTAGTCAGGTACCTTCTTAGGCGTTTAATATGCGGTGTTGAGTCCATTTCGTTGAGCAAGGAGTAGCTCTTGTCTATTCCATATTTGACTTAAGGAACTTTATCTGTGCTCATTTCAATCTCTGGTTTTATGCAGCACCCCAACTCACCTTTCCCCTTAAGCAAGCATAAGTTGGTTTTCTAAATTTGAGACCCTGTTCTGTTCTGTAATTCAGTTCCTGTGTAGCCAAGTTTACATTCCGTGTATTACTGATATCTTATGATGTTTCTTTTTCTGTGTGACTTATTTCAGTTAGAATCATCATACCTGAATCCACTCATTGTGCTGCTAAGGGCCTGATGACACAGATTTCATTGCTGAGTGATATTGCTTTGTAAGTAAATACCACAACTTCTTTATCCATTTTTCACTTTCTGCGATGTTGAACTTGTACTGTAAACGAGGTTCTTGTAAACAGAGCTGTTCGAAACTTTGGGGTGTCTGTGTCTTTTTGATTTTAAATTCCCTAAGCTATAGGACCATAAGTGGAAGTGCCCTAGGCTCTGTTGCTTTGTTTTTTAGATGTTTCAGGAAACACCATACACTTCTCCCGAGTGGTTGTTGGCAATTTACATCCCACCCTTCAGCATAACAAGGCTCCCAGTTCTCCATGGCCTGTCCTGCCTTTCTGGATTTTACACTTTTTTCAGATGGCCCTTTTGACCGGGGGGAAGTGAGACTTCATTGTAGTGCAGATTTCCTTTGCAAGCTTGCTTGGTTGGCCAAAAAGGGCGTATGCGTTTTTTCCTGAATATATTCAGGAAAAAACGCATATGCCCTTTTTGGCCAAGTGCATCATTGTGCACGTTCTGCCTCTTTTCCTATGCTTTCAATGCAATTCCAGTCTACCTCCTGAAATCGGTTTCCTGCAATTCTGCCCCGCTTTCAAGTCCTCTTGGCAGCCTTACTTCAGTCTATTTTTGGACGATAGCTGTCATTTATAACTCTGCAGGTTTGTGAATTACAGTGCCCCTGAGCTCCTTTCTTCAACTCGCTTTCTTGTGACCTGGCCGCAACACCGCAGGATGGCTTCAGGCCCTAATCTGGTTCCGGTACGGCATGCTGAGCCTTTGGTTATTTCCTCTTCCTGGTGGGAAATGAGAGTTAAATTTGCCCGTCCAGACACCTCCAGCTAGCCTCTCATTGGTTCTCGCTATTCCTGTTCATCTTCCGCAGAAATTGCAAACTGGGCCAAACAGGAGGTTAAAGGCGCTGACTCTCCAAGTGGGGCGAGTGTTAGTAAAGCGTCTGGAATGTTGCACCCGAGTACCAGGGGAGGAAAACTGAGACATATTTGAACACGTCTCCCGTTCACATGGTTGATCATACTTGGGTTCCACATGCATGTTTTAGCTGAAGGAAGAATACCTTAAACCTGGAGAGTTGAGACCCGTGGAATGGGTACCATGCAATATGACTTCAAAGGGTCTTCATTTGCTCACCGAACCTCTCCAATCCTATCACTGCTGCGTTTATGCCCCTGTACACATGCTTGATTCTCCTTCGGAGACATAGCAATCCATAGGTTTTAAGATACTTACTAGTCAGGTACATTCTTAGGCGTTTAATATGCGGTGTTGAGTCCATTTCGTTGAGCAAGGAGTAGCTCTTGTCTATTCCATATTTGACTTAAGGAACTTTATCTGTGTTCATTTCAATCTCTGGTTTTATGCAGCACCCCAACTCACCTTTCCCCTTAAGCAAGCATAAGTTGGTTTTCTAAATTTGAGACCCTGTTCTGTTCTGTAATTCAGTTCCTGTGTAGCCAAGTTTACATTCCGTGTATTACTGATATCTTATGATGTTTCTTTTTCTGTGTGACTTACTTCAGTTAGAATCATCATACCTGAATCCACTCATTGTGCTGCTAAGGGCCTGATGACACAGATTTCATTGCTGAGTGATATTGCTTTGTAAGTAAATACCACAACTTCTTTATCCATTTTTCACTTTCTGCGATGTTGAACTTGTACTGTAAACGAGGTTCTTGTAAACAGAGCCGTTCCAAACTTTGGGGTGACTGTGTCTTTTTGATTTTAATTTCCCTAAGCTATAGGACCATAAGTGGAAGTGCCCTAGGTTCTGTTGCTTTGTTTTTTAGATGTTTCAGGAAACACCATACACTTCTCCCGAGTGGTTGTTGGCAATTTACATCCCGCCCATCAGCATAACAAGGCTCCCAGTTCTCCATGGCCTGTCCTGCCTTTCTGGATTTTACACTTTTTTCAGATGGCCCTTTTGACCGGGGGGAAGTGAGACTTCATTGTAGTGCAGATTTCCTTTGCAAGCTTGCTTGGTTGGCCAAAAAGGGCGTATGCGTTTTCTCCTGAATATATTCAGGAAAAAACGCATACGCCCTTTTTGGCCAAGTGCATCATTGTGGACGTTCTGCCTCTTTTCCTATGCTTTCAATGCAATTCCAGTCTACCTCCTGAAATCGGTTTCCTGCAATTCTGCCCCGCTTTCAAGTCCTCTTGGCAGCCTTACTTCAGTCTATTTTTGGACGATAGCTGTCATTTATAACTCTGCAGGTTTGTGAATTACAGTGCCCCTGAGCTCCTTTCTTCAACTCGCTTTCTTTTGAGCTGGCCGCAACACCGCAGGATGGCTTCAGGCCCTAATCTGGTTCCGGCACGGCACGCTGAGCCTTTGGTTATTTCCTCTTCCTGGTGGGAAATGAGAGTTAAATTTGCCCGTCCAGACACCTCCAGCTAGCCTCTCATTGGTTCTCGCTATTCCTGTTCATCTTCCGCAGAAATTGCAAACTGGGCCAAACAGGAGGTTAAAGGCGCTGACTCTCCAAGTGGGGAGAGTGTTAGTAAAGCATCTGGAATGTTGCACCCGAGTACCAGGGGAGGAAAACTGAGACATATTTGAACACGTCTCCCGTTCACATGGTTGATCATACTTGGGTTCCACATGCATGTTTTAGCTGAAGGAAGAATACCTTAAACCTGGAGAGTTGAGACCCGTGTAATGGGTACCATGCAATATGACTTCAAAGGGTCTTCATTTGCTCACCAAACCGCTGCAATCCTATCACTGCTGCCTTTATGCCCCTGTACACATGCTTGATTCTCTTTCAGAGACATAGCAATCCATAGGTTTTAAGATACTTACTAGTCAGGTACATTCTTAGGCGTTTAATATGCGGTGTTGAGTCCATTTCGTTGAGCAAGGAGTAGCTCTTGTCTATTCCATATTTGACTTAAGGAACTTTATCTGTGCTCATTTCAATCTCTGGTTTTATGCAGCACCCCAACTCACCTTTACCCTTAAGCAAGCATAAGTTGGTTTTCTAAATTTGAGACCCTGTTCTGTTCTGTAATTCAGTTCCTGTGTAGCCAAGTTTACATTCCGTGTATTACTGATATCTTATGATGTTTCTTTTTCTGTGTGACTTATTTCAGTTAGAATCATCATACCTGAATCCACTCATTGTGCTGCTAAGGGCCTGATGACACAGATTTCATTGCTGAGTGATATTGCTTTGTAAGTAAATACCACAACTTCTTTATCCATTTTTCACTTTCTGCGATGTTGAACTTGTACTGTAAACGAGGTTCTTGTAAGCAGAGCTGTTCGAAACTTTGGGGTGTCTGTGTCTTTTTGATTTTAAATTCCCTAAGCTATAGGACCATAAGTGGAAGTGCCCTAGGCTCTGTTGCTTTGTTTTTTAGATGTTTCAGGAAACACCATACACTTCTCCCGAGTGGTTGTTTGCAATTTACATCCCACCCTTCAGCATAACAAGGCTCCCAGTTCTCCATGGCCTGTCCTGCCTTTCTGGATTTTACACTTTTTTCAGATGCCCCTTTTGACTGGGTGGTAGTGAGACTTCATTGTAGTGCAGATTTCCTTTGCAAGCTTGCTTGGTTGGCCAAAAAGTGCATATGCGTGTTTTCCTGAATATATTCAGGAAAAAACGCATACGCCCTTTTTGGCCAAGTGCATCATTGTGGACGTTCTGCCTCTTTTCCTATGCTTTCAATGCAATTCCAGTCTACCTCCTGAAATCGGTTTCCTGCAATTCTGCCCCGCTTTCAAGTCCTCTTGGCAGCCTTACTTCAGTCTATTTTTGGACGATAGCTGTCATTTATAACTCTGCAGGTTTGTGAATTACAGTGCCCCTGAGCTCCTTTCTTCAACTCGCTTTCTTTTGAGCTGGCCGCAACACCGCAGGATGGCTTCAGGCCCTAATCTGGTTCCGGCACGGCACGCTGAGCCTTTGGTTATTTCCTCTTCCTGGTGGGAAATGAGAGTTAAATTTGCCCGTCCAGACACCTCCAGCTAGCCTCTCATTGGTTCTCGCTATTCCTGTTCATCTTCCGCAGAAATTGCAAACTGGGCCAAACAGGAGGTTAAAGGCGCTGACTCTCCAAGTGGGGAGAGTGTTAGTAAAGCATCTGGAATGTTGCACCCGAGTACCAGGGGAGGAAAACTGAGACATATTTGAACACGTCTCCCGTTCACATGGTTGATCATACTTGGGTTCCACATGCATGTTTTAGCTGAAGGAAGAATACCTTAAACCTGGAGAGTTGAGACCCGTGTAATGGGTACCATGCAATATGACTTCAAAGGGTCTTCATTTGCTCACCAAACCGCTCCAATCCTATCACTGCTGCCTTTATGCCCCTGTACACATGCTTGATTCTCTTTCAGAGACATAGCAATCCATAGGTTTTAAGATACTTACTAGTCAGGTACATTCTTAGGCGTTTAATATGCGGTGTTGAGTCCATTTCGTTGAGCAAGGAGTAGCTCTTGTCTATTCCATATTTGACTTAAGGAACTTTATCTGTGCTCATTTCAATCTCTGGTTTTATGCAGCACCCCAACTCACCTTTACCCTTAAGCAAGCATAAGTTGGTTTTCTAAATTTGAGACCCTGTTCTGTTCTGTAATTCAGTTCCTGTGTAGCCAAGTTTACATTCCGTGTATTACTGATATCTTATGATGTTTCTTTTTCTGTGTGACTTATTTCAGTTAGAATCATCATACCTGAATCCACTCATTGTGCTGCTAAGGGCCTGATGACACAGATTTCATTGCTGAGTGATATTGCTTTGTAAGTAAATACCACAACTTCTTTATCCATTTTTCACTTTCTGCGATGTTGAACTTGTACTGTAAACGAGGTTCTTGTAAGCAGAGCTGTTCGAAACTTTGGGGTGTCTGTGTCTTTTTGATTTTAAATTCCCTAAGCTATAGGACCATAAGTGGAAGTGCCCTAGGCTCTGTTGCTTTGTTTTTTAGATGTTTCAGGAAACACCATACACTTCTCCCGAGTGGTTGTTTGCAATTTACATCCCACCCTTCAGCATAACAAGGCTCCCAGTCCTCCATGGCCTGTCCTGCCTTTCTGGATTTTACACTTTTTTCAGATGCCCCTTTTGACTGGGTGGTAGTGAGACTTCATTGTAGTGCAGATTTCCTTTGCAAGCTTGCTTGGTTGGCCAAAAAGTGCATATGCGTGTTTTCCTGAATATATTCAGGAAAAAACGCATACGCCCTTTTTGTCCAAGTGCATCATTGTGGACGTTCTGCCTCTTTTCCTATGCTTTCAATGCAATTCCAGTCTACCTCCTGAAATCGGTTTCCTGCAATTCTGCCCCGCTTTCAAGTCCTCTTGGCAGCCTTACTTCAGTCTATTTTTGGACGATAGCTGTCATTTATAACTCTGCGGGTTTGTGAATTACAGTGCCCCTGAGCTCCTTTCTTCAACTCCCTTTCTTGTGAGCTGGCCGCAACACCGCAGGATGTCTTCAGGCCCTAATGTGGTTCCGGCATGGCACGCTGAGCCTTTGGTTAATTCCTCTTCCTGGTGGGAAATGAGAGTTAAATTTGCCCGTTCAGACACCTCCAGGTAGTCTCTCATTGGTTCTCTCTATTCCTGTTCATCTTCCGCAGAAATTGCAAACTGGGGCAAACAGGAGGTTAAAGGCACTGACTCTCCAAGTAGGGAGAGTGTTAGTAAAGCATCTGGAATGTTGCACCCGAGTACCAGGGGAGGAAAACTGAGACATATTTGAACACTTCTCCCTTTCACATCGTTGATCATACTCTGGGTTCCACATGCATGTTTTAGCTGAAGAAAGAATACCTTAAACCTGGAGAGTTGAGACCTGTGTAATGGGTACCATGCTATATGACTTCAAAGGGTCTTCATTTGCTCACCGAACCTCTCCAATCCTATCACTGCTGCGTTTATGCCCCTGTACACACGCTTGATTCTCTTTTGGAGACATAGCAATCCATAGGTTTTAAGATACTTACTAGTCAGGTACATTCTTAGGCGTTTAATATGGGGTGTTGAGTCCATTTCGTTGAGCAAGGAGTAGCTCTTGTCTATTCCATATTTGGCTTAAGGAACTTTATCTGTGCTCATTTCAATCTCTGGTTTTATGCAGCACCCCAACTCACCTTCCCCGTTAAGCAAGCGTAAGTTGGTTTTCTAAACTTGAGACACTGTTCTGTTTTGTAATTCTGTTCATGTGTAGCCAAGTTCACATTCTGTGTATTAGTGATACCTTATGATGTTTCTTTTCTGTGTGACTTATTTCAGTTCGAATCATCATACCTGAATCCACTCATTATGCTGCTACGGGCCTGATGACATAGATTTCATTGCTGAGTGATATTGCATTGTACGTAAGTACAAGTTCTTTATCCATTTTTCACTTTCTGCAATATTGAACTTGTACCGTAAACGAGGTTCTTGTAAACAGAGCCGTCCCAAACTTTGGGGTGGCTGTGTCTTTTTGATTTTAATTTCCCTAAGCTATAGGACCATAAGTGGAAGTGCCCTAGGCTCTGTTGCTTTGTTTTTTAGATGTTTCAGGAAACACCATACTCTTCTCCAGAGTGGCTGTTGGCAATTTACATCCCGCCCATCAGCATAAGAAGGCTCCCAGTTCTCCATGGCCTGTCATGCCTTTATGGATTTTACACTTTTTTCAGATGGCCGTTTTGACCAGGTGGAAGTGAGACTTCATTGTAGTGCAAATTTCCTTTGCAAGCTTGCTTGGTTGGCCAAAAAGTGCGTATGCCTTTTTTCCTGAATATATTCAGGAAAAAACACATACGCCCTTTTTGGGCAAGTGCATCATTGTCGAGTTTCTGACTCTCTTCATATGTTTTCAGTGCAATTCCAGTCTACCTCCTGAAATCGGTTTCCTGCAATTCTGCCTTGCTTTCAATGCCTCTTCATAGCCTTACCTCAATATATTTTTTAAAAATAGTTGGCCTTTATAACTCTGCAGGTTTTTGAATTGCAGTGGCCCTTAGCTCCATTTTTTAGCTCTTATTTTTGTGGTCTTGCCCCGTAACCACAGGATTCCTTGAAGCCCTATTTTTCTTCTGGGGCACCTTGCTTTCCCTTTGGTTAATTCTTCTTACTGATGTGATATTAGAGTGACATGTGCCCATTGAAACCGCTACAGCTAGTTTCTCACTGGTTCCCCCTATTCCCATTCATCCTCTGCTCTAACTGCAGACTGTGCGATACCAGAACTTAAAGGCATTGACTCCATGTGGGGATGTTGTTAGTAAAGCGGCTGGAATGTCGATCCGGAGCCCCAGGAGAGGAAAAATGAGGTGCGTTTTAGAAACCTTTCCCGATCATATGGTATACCAGTCGCTGGGTTTCCCAAGCATGGTTTAGCTGTAGGAAGATTCCCTTCAACCTGGAGTGTTGGGACCCTTGGACTGAGTAGCATGAAGTATTGCATTAAACTTTCGGCAGTTGCTCACCAAAGCTCACCAATCCTGTCAGCCCCAAGTGTCCAGCCTTATGTCTTATCCAGCTGTGGGTTTATATGTGGTCAATCCAGGTTGCATCACAGCCCCTGAGCGAATTTTGTAAGAATTTTTCTCTCTTTCATTGTTTCAGCGTTTTGTTTTTAAAATTTATTTCTATAATGGGGTTTAGCTCCTTTTCACTGCTGTGTTTGTGCCGCTCTGCACACACTTGATTCCCTTATGGAGATATATCAATACATGGGTTTTAAGATTCTTATTCCTCAGATATATTTCTCTGCGGTGTATAGGGTGTGTTGAGGCCTGTTCATTGAGCAAGGTGTAGATCTTGTCTAATACCTATTTGGTTTATTGAACGGTATCTGTGCTAATTTCAAACTCTGGTTTTATGCATCACCCCACCTCTCCTTTCCCCTTAAGCTGACATAAGTGTGTTTTCTAAATGTGAGACACTGTTCTGTTCTGTAATTCATTTCTTGTGCAGCCATATTTACCCTCCCTCTATAAGTGATATCTTATGATATGTTTCTTTTTCTGTTTGACTTATTTCAAGTAGTATTATCGGACCTAAATCCACTCTTTATCCTTCTACTAGCCTTATTACATTGATTTCATGGTGAAGAGATATTCCATTGTACATAAGTACCACATCTTCTTTATCCATTGTTCTCTTTCTTGGGGTATTTAAGGTGTACTGAAGTTGAGGTTCTTGTAAACAGAGTAGCCCTAAACTGTGGTGTGCTTGTGTCTTGTTGATTTTTAGACTTCCCTAGATATACTCCCATGATTGGAAGTGTCCTATGCTCTGTAGCTCTGTTTTTTAGATGATTTAGGAACCACCATACACTTCTCCAGAGTGGCTCTCGGCAGTTCACACACTGCCCATCAGCGTATAAAGGCTCCCTGTTCTCCATGGCCTGTCCTGCATTTCTGGTTTTTACAATTTTTTAGGATGGCCCTTTTGACCGGTGGGAAGTGAGACTTCTTTGTTGTGCACATTTGCATTGCTTGCTTGCTTCGTTGCCCATAAAGTGCGTATGCGTTTTTTCCTGGATATAATCAGGAAAAAACGCATACGCCCTTTTGGGCCAACTGCATCATTGTCGAAATTCTGCGGCTTTTCATGTGCGTTAAAGACGAGTCCAATCTATCTCTTGAAATCTGTTTCTTGCAATTCTGTCTTGCATTCAGATCCTCTTCTTTGCCTTACCTCAACATATTTTTGGACGTTAGTTTTCATTTATAACTCTGCAGGTTTGTGAATTGCAGTGACCCTGAGCTCCATTTTTTAAGTTGCTCTTTTGTGAGCTGGCCTCAAACCCGCAGGATTGCTTCAGGCCCTATTTTGGCTCCGGCGAGGCAGGCTGAGCCTTTCTTTAATTCTTATTCTTAATGGGAAATTAGAGTGATATGTGCCCGTCCAAACCCCTACAACTCTTCTCTCATTGGTTCCCCCTCTTCCCGTTCATCCTCCTCACAATTTGCAAAATGTGTGAAACAGAAGTTTAAATGTGCTGATTCTCCAAGTGGGGAGATTCTAAGTAGCGTGGCTGGAATGGTGAACAGGAGCACCAGGAGAGGATAAATGAGGTGCATTTTAGACACATCTCCCGATCACATGGTGTACAGTCCTCTGGGTTTTCCATGCATGTTTTAGCTGTAGGAAGATCCCTTGAACCTGCAGATTTGGGACCCATTGAATGGGTACCAGGTAGTATTACTTTAAAGGGTGTGCATTTCCTCACCCAACCTCACATTTCTCTTAGCGCAAACAGTTTCCAGCCTTATGTCTCATCCTGCTGTGGGTCTAGATGTGTTCAATCCATGTTGCATCACCGTCCCTGAGGAAAAGTTGTAAGAGGTTTTCTCTGTCTCTCTGTCGTTTATTTTTTTCAATTTATTACTATATTGGTTACAGCTGATTTTCAAAGCTCTGTTTCTTGCTGCTGTACATCCACTTGATTCACGTACAGAGAGACATCAATAAATTCTTTTTCAGATTCTTACCAGTCGTATATATTCTTTTCCGGTGACTTGAGTGTGCTGAGTGCAGTTCTTTTAGCTACCGTGTAGGCCTTGTTGATTATCAGTTTGGTATTTGGAATGGTATCTTTGCTAATTTCAACCTCCTGGATGATGCCTCACCCCTCCCCACCTTTCCCGTTTAGCAGCCTTATGCGTGTTTTCTACATATTTGACTATGTTTTTGTTTTGTAATTTATTTCATGTGTAGCCATTTTGGATTCCACCTTTAAGTGATATCTTATGATATGTGTCTTTTTCTTTTTGAATTCTGTCACTTAGAATGATCATACGTAACTCCTCCGGAGTTGTTACAACTGGCCATATTTCATTGATTTCCAGGCTGAATAATATTCCACTCTACCTAAGTACCACATCTCTATCCATTTTTTCCCTCCAGAGACATTTAAGTTATATCCTAGTCGAGGATCTTTTAAACAGAGAGGGGGTAAACATTGGGGTGCCTGTGTCCTCTCGATTTTTGTTTTTCCCAAGATATACGCCCATGAGTGCAAGTGCCCTATGCTCTGTAGCTCATTTTTTAGATGCTTTAGTAAACACAATACACTTCTCCAGAATGGCCGTTGGCAATATACATTTCCACTATAAGTCTCACAGGGCTCCCTCTTCTCGTTGCCCTGTCCTGCATTTCTGTTGTTTACGCTTTATGAGGATGGCTCTTCTGACTGATGCGAAGTGATATCTTTTGTAGTATTGACTTCCAGTGCCCACCTGTTTGGTTGGCTAAAAAAGTGTATGCCCTTTTCTTGAATATATACAGAAAAGAACGCATACACCCTTTTTGGCCAACTGCAATGTTGGCAATGTTCAGCTCCTTTTCTTGTGCTTAATGGCGAGTCCTTTCTACCTCCTCAAATCCCTTTCCTGCCATTCTCCCTTGCTTACAAGTCCTTTTCTCTGACTCTCCTCAAGACATTTTTCAGTGATGGATATTTTCAACTCTGCAGTTTTGTGAATTTTACTGCCCCTGAGTTCCATTGTTCAACTCGTGTTTATGGGAACTGGCCACAAAGCAGCGGGATTTCCTCAAGCCCTATACTGTTTCCATGGGCAACCCTAGCTTTTGGTCAATTCGTCTTCCTGATTGGAAATTAGAGTGACATGTGCCTGTCTGAACACCTAGGACTTGTCTCTCATTGTTCCTCATCCTTCCGCTTCATCCTCTGGACAAATTCCAAACTGTACGCAACAGGATGTTGACAGTGCTGACATCTCCAAGTGGGGAGACTGTTAGTAAAGACGCTGGAGGGGTGAACCCGAGCACCAGGAGATGAGGAGATGAGATGCCTTTTCCAAACTCTTCCCGATCAGACGGTATACCATCCTCTGGGTGTGACAGACATGTTTTAGCAGTAGGAAGAGTCCCATTCATGTAAGGAGAACACCAGGGCTTTTTCAAAATCAGTGTCTCCCCGAAACCCAAACTGGGGAAGTTTTTAAGCTACGGCTACACATATGTTCATTAAGGGCCTTGGGAAGTAGGCAGAGTCCAAACTTTAGATGATTGAAGTCTTCAGGGTCAGAAGCACTCACCACCAGCTTCCCTTAGGCTACACTTTAACTGTCATTGATAGATGATGTCAATAAAAATATCTATTCTTTTTCAGATTATTTCCCCTTATAGGTTATTGCAAAATGTTGAGTGTAGTTCCCTGTGCTATACAGTAGTTCCTTGTTGATGATCTATTTTATACATAGCAGTGTGTATGTGTTCATTCCAAACTGTTAATTTATCCCTCCTCCCACCTTTCCCCTTTGGTAATAATAAATTATAAGATTTTATACTTCTCAGAAATGGGGGAGCTGAAAGAGAGGTATCATTTTCAATGGAAAAGCATTTAAAACAAGATTGAAGGTTTAACCAAGATTATTAGCTGTACATCCTTGGAAAGAAATCACTTCGTTTCTCTAATATTGACCTGACAAATAAGACAAACCTTTTCACTGAACTTGCTTATAAAAAGTGATGGAAATATCAAATGGAAGTGTTAAAAACATCTTATTTTACCCGAGCCTTATACACTGTTCTATGTTAACTACAGTTTGGCTCACACATCTGTTCATTGAGGTTACAATAGTCTCAATTTCTGTTACTGATCCTCCAGAGTGGACCCCAACAATTGTCCCCCTGCCCAGTGTCATTGGGGCCAACAGATCGAGACTGAGTTTGGTTCACAAGCAAAGGAAACTTTATATTTTGATCAGAGAATGGAGAGGTGAGAGCATGCACTACCCCGTGGGCTGTGGGCTGGGCTGCTGTGTAGAGATCCTGTCAGAGTCAGTGGGAGGGAGGGAGGCGGCGGAGCTCTCGAGGGCCGGGTTGGCTGTAGCTCAGGCTCTATATCGTGGAGTCTGCACTGGGCCCCAGGAGCTGAGGTGTCGACCCAGCCATTCTGCACTAGGAAATCTGGTCTGAAGTGCCGGGTGTGGAACCTCTGCATGCGGGACCCTAGGAGCACGTGAAATTAGACAAAGCACAAAGGATAAAAAAGGTTAGACTTGACTTTATTGCCCAGATTCTATTTTTATCTCCCAGGGATTTTTAATGGGCTTTGCTGGGGACAAACCCCTCCTCTGCCTTTTGTCCCGTTCCTCATTCTTGGAGTGCTGAGGGTGCAGACCCTTCTTCTGTAACTGCTGAGTGCTGAGTTGGGAGCCCTCATACCCTGGGGCGAGGGTCAGAGCTTCTCCCCAGCAGCCTCCCGGTGACATTGATTGTCCCCAGGACCCCTGCCTCCCTGCTCGTCCACCTGAGCACCAGCATTGGAAGTGTTATAGATTCTAATGACCTTTAAGGGTCCAGGAAAGAGATGTGCAGAGACGCTGTGGGGGCCGGTTTCACCCCGCCCCACATTTGTTCGGCCACCTTAGGCTGACCGTCTCTGCCAGCCTAGATGCTCTGACCAGTAGTCTGCGCTTTCTTCAGTTAGGCCCCTGAATTAACGTACAAACAGCACCAGGTGTCAGAGCCCTGCCCGCTCAACTCCCAGACAGTCCAGGGTCAGTGGTGATCAAGGACCATGATGGCTACTGAGTCAACAGCCTTTTGAAGTAAACAGGAGTCCAGCCGGTCTTATTGGCCACCATCATCACGGTGTCTGTAGGCTTTTCTATGGTGACAGTGTGGTATACTGTTCCCCCACCAAGATTATTAGCTCCCCTCTGGGTGCAGTAAGTCCTGCAAGCAGTAGTCTACTCTTTTGGGACACACTCTTGTTGTTTTATGAGAGAAACTCCAGGTCAAGTGATGTTCACACGAGTCGTCATGGTGCCCTGTTGCCCCCGGTTATCTCTCTGGATGTTGGAGTTGGAGGGCCTCCTCACTCGAGGTCAGTGTGCCCACGGAGCGAACCCTGCAACTTCAGGGCATGGTTGGTGGTTAGGATCACCACGTGGGGTCCTTTTCCCTTAGGAGGGAGGTGGCCTTTTGGGCTGCTGATTTCCAGGTTTTTAGATACCGCCAGTATCTTGGCCAGATGTGGCAGTGGGCCAAGCCCCTTAGTGACCGTAGTTTATCCTACCTGGATGGCATTCTTGCATTGTTCCATTTCAAGTGGTCCCAGTTTTTGCACTAATTCTCCAATGGCGATTCACCTTTCACCGGGAATGTAAAGGTCAAAGGGTTTAGCTAAATTAGGGAGTTCCAGGGCAAGGGTCTGAATTGACTGCTCTTTCCATTCTTGAAAGGCCACTTCTGGATTCTATTCAAAAGGATCATCATCTTTTCCTTTCAGTGTTTCATATAGAGGCCCAGCTAGTAGACTGTAGTTAGGGATCCAGAAGCAGCAAACCCTGGCCTCCCCAGGAACCCCTAAGCTGTCTTCTAGTTTTAGAAAGGGGTAAGGCTGAAAATGGTTTCTTCCCTTTCCTGGGATGGGCTTCTCTGACCTTCTGTGAGAATGAAGCCCAGGCAGGTCACCGCAGTCTGTGATATTTGAGCTTTTTCTTGGACAACTTCTATCCTTTATTGGCTTGGTAGTTCAGAGGCCTCCTTAGTAGGGCTGGTGATCAGAATGTCGTCTGCATATTGAAGGAGGGTTTCCTTTTCCAGAGGTAGAACTTTTAGGTCTTTAGCTAAGCTTTCCCCAAAGATGGTGTGGGAATTTTTGCACCCTTGGGGCCAGACGGCCCGGAAGTATTGTTTTAGTTGTATGTTGAGTCCTGCCACTCACAAGCCAAAATTTCTTGTGACTCTGGGACTAATGGAATACAAAAGAAGGCATCATTGAAGACTAATACAGAATACCATGTCCTGGTGGTTGGTAGAATGACCAGCAGGGTGTAGGAATTAGGAGCAACTGGAGGTATATCCTCGGTGGCTTCACTGACTGTCCTGACATCCTTTACCAGGTCCCCAGCAGCCCATGGGGCTCTCATGGTCAGACCAATCCCAGAATATGGAGCTCACCTGGGCAGGTACCCCACCCCCACCCCAGCCCACGGGGCTCTCGTGGTCAGGCCCCTCCCAGGATACAGAGCTACCCTTGCAGGTACCGTGGCAGGGCTGGGCACACAGGAACCGTGCACATAGCCCTCATTGCAGAGCACCCCCAGCTCACCTGTCGCTCAGAGCTGACACAGAGCACCTCAGAGCAGGACTTGAACTAACAAACAGCAGCTGCGACAGGTCTGTGACCCTGGGCATCACTCCGTGAGGCCTCCCTCCACCTGGTCTTCCAGAGACTTCCACTGCACCCGGGGCACCAGGCCTCTGTCTCCAACCACCACCCACCCCTCCTCTCCCTGACTCCTGGGTTCCTCTCATTAGGAGAGGGTTTTCTTGAAGTTGTCTCCCACTCATGGGCCAGATAAAATGATTAGAAAACAAGCCAAAGCTGCAGCCCCTTGTCTATCCTGACTCTCAGGAGCCCACACCTGTTCCTTGGACCTGGCCGGTTCAGCAAGTTCCATTTTCTGCAACTGTGAGCCCCTGAGGGGTGATGATTGGCTGACCTGGGCAGCCTTACCGTGCCGGCCAGCCCTCCCCAGGTGTGCCTGGGTTGAGATCAATATAAATACCACTCCAGGCAGCAAGAGCCCCTGCAGCCGTGCCTGACGCCATTTTCTCTGCCCTGTCAGCAGTCTCGGGGCTGGGCTGGTGGGAGGGAGTGAGAGGCCACGGCTTTGTGGGTGGCCCAGTGTGAGTGGGGCTCTGCTGGACTTTCTGCAGCAGTTGCCAGGCTGCCACCTGCTAAAGAAGAGGATGTGTCACCCATACCTGCTGCTGGAATTTCTCCCTGGGCAGAGGTGAGGAAGGAAAAAAGCAGTGGGGGCAGGGACAGGACGGGTATCTCAGGCAGGGAAATGGAAATCTTCCAGAAGAGCACCCAGGGCCAGGACCATCCTGGCTGGCCTGCAGGCACCAAGTCGGCCGGCATGCTGTCACTCGTGTGGCTCTATGGCCCTTCCTCTAGGCTTTCAAGTCCTTGTATATATTCAGGTGTTTTACCTGGGACGGGTGGGAATAGTTCAGCAGCAACTGGCCTGGGGCTCAGCTCACGTTTACTCACAGATGCCTCGGCACGGTGCCCCAGCTTTGCAATGAGGACGCTTGTTGCGTGGGGGCTGCTGGCTGAATGGGAGACGATTCCCCACCACTGACCAACTTCAGAATTGTTTACAACTGGAGCAAGTGCCCTGATACGGTTTTCCTCTGTGTAACTGGTGGGTTCTGTGTTTTTTTTCTCTTTTTCGTTTTTGGTTCAAGGTAGATTTTATTCCTCTTTTTTGTATTTACAGATATAAGCATGGAAATAATTTATTCATATAAATACATGTATGTGCAGGGAATAATTGTTTTTTCTGTTTTATTTTTTAAATTTTATTTCTTTTTAATTTTGAATTTTATTTTATATTTTTATACAGCAGGTTCTTATTGGTTATCTATTTTATACATATAAATGTATACATGCCAATCCCAGTCTCTCAACTCCTCCCACCACCACCCCCCAACAGCTTTCCCCCCTTGTTGTCCATACGTTTGTTGTCTACATCTGTTGCTCTATTTATGCCTTGCAAAATGGTTAATCTGTACAGTTTTTCTAGGTTCCACATATATGCATGAATATACAAGACTTGTTTTTCTCTTTCTGACTTACTTCACTCTGTATGACAGTCTCTAGATCCATCGACGTCTCTACAAATGACCCAATTTCATTCCTTTTCATGGCTTAGTAATATTCCATTTTATATATGTACCACAGCTTTATGCATTCGTCTGTCTGTGGGCATTTAGGTTGCTTCCATTACCTCGATATTGTAAATAGTGATGCAATGAACATTGCGGTGAATGACTCTTTTTGATTTATGGTTTTGTCTGGGTATATGTCCAGTACTGGGATTGCTGTATCATATGGTAATTCTATTGTTAGTTTCTTAAGAAATTCCATATTGTTCTCCATAATGACTGTATCAATTTATATTCCCAACAATAGTGGAAGAGGGTTCCTTTTCTCCACACCCTTTCCAGCATTTTTTGTTTCTAGATTTTCAATGATGCCTATTCTACCAGGTGTGAGGTGATACCTCATTGTTGAATCCATTTCGTTGAGCAAGGAGTAGCTCTTGTCTATTACATATTTGGCTTATGGAACGGTATCTGTGCTCATTTCAATCTCTGGTTTTATGCAGCACCCCAACTCACCTTCCCCCTTAAGCAGGCATAAGTTGGTTTTCTAAACTTGAGACCCTGTTCTGTTCTGTAATTCAGTTCCTGTGTAGCCAAGTTTACATTCCGTGTATTACTGATATCTTATGATGTTTCTTTTTCTGTGTGACTTATTTCAGTTAGAATCATCATACCTGAATCCACTCATTGTGCTGCTAAGGGCCTGATGACACAGATTTCATTGCTGAGTGATATTGCTTTGTAAGTAAATACCACAACTTCTTTATCCATTTTTCACTTTCTGCGATGTTGAACTTGTACTGTAAACGAGGTTCTTGTAAACAGAGCCGTTCCAAACTTTGGGGTGGCTGTGTCTTTTTGATTTTAATTTCCCTAAGCTATAGGACCATAAGTGGAAGTGCCCTAGGCTCTGTTGCTTTGTTTTTTAGATGTTTCAGGAAACACCATACACTTCTCCCGAGTGTCTGTTGGCAATTTACATCCCGCCCATCAGCATAACAAGGCTCCCAGTTCTCCATGGCCTGTCCTGCCTTTCTGGATTTTACACTTTTTTCAGATGTCCCTTTTGACCGGGGGGAAGTGAGACTTCATTGTAGTGCAGATTTCCTTTGCAAGCTTGCTTGGTTGGCCAAAAAGGGCGTATGCGTTTTTTCCTGAATATATTCAGGAAAAAACGCATACGCCCTTTTTGGCCAAGTGCATCATTGTGGACGTTCTGCCTCTTTTCCTATGCTTTCAATGCAATTCCAGTCTACCTCCTGAAATCGGTATCCTGCAATTCTGCCCCGCTTTCAAGTCCTCTTGGCAGCCTTACTTCAGTCTATTTTTGGACGATAGCTGTCATTTATAACTCTGCAGGTTCGTGAATTACAGTGCCCCTGAGCTCCTTTCTTCAACTCGCTTTATTTTGAGCTGGCCGCAACACCGCAGGATGGCTTCAGGCCCTAATCTGGTTCCGGTACTGCACGCTGAGCCTTTGGTTATTTCCTCTTCCTGGTGGGAAATGAGAGTTAAATTTGCCCGTCCAGACACCTCCAGCTAGCCTCTCATTGGTTCTCGCTATTCCTGTTCATCTTCCGCAGAAATTGCAAACTGTGCCAAACAGGAGGTTAAAGGGACTGACTCTCCAAGTCGGGAGAGTGTTAGTAAAGCGTCTGGAATGTTGCACCCGAGTACCAGGGGAGGAAAACTGAGACATATTTGAACACGTCTCCCGTTCACATGGTTGATCATACTTGGGTTCCACATGCATGTTTTAGCTGAAGGAAGAATACCTTAAACCTGGAGAGTTGAGACCCGTGTAATGGGTACCATGCAATATGACTTCAAAGGGTCTTCATTTGCTCACCGAACCTCTCCAATCCTATCACTGCTGCGTTTATGCCCCTGTACACATGCTTGATTCTCTTTCGGAGACATAGCAATCCATAGGTTTTAAGATACTTACTAGTCAGGTACATTTTTAGGCGTTTAATATGGGGTTTTGAGTCCATTTCGTTGAGCAAGGAGTAGCTCTTGTCTATTCCATATTTGGCTTAAGGAACTTTATCTGTGCTCATTTCAATCTCTGGTTTTATACAGCACCCCAACTCACCTTTCCACTTAAGCAAGCATAAGTTGGTTTTCTAAATTTGAGACCCTGTTCTGTTTTGGAATGCAGTTCCTGTGTAGCCAAGTTTACATTCCGTGTATTAGTGATATCTTATGATGTTTCTTTTTCTGTGTGACTTATTTCAGTTAGAGTCATCGTACCTGGATCCACTCATTATGCTGCTACGGGCCTGATGACATAGATTTAATTGCTGAGTGATACTGCATTGTATGTAAGTACCACAAGTTCTTTATCCATTTTTCACTTTCTGTGATATTGAACTTGTACGGTAAACGAGGTTCTTGTAAACGGAGGCATCCCAAACTTTGGGGTGGCTGTGTCTTTTTTTTTTTTTTTTTTTTTTTTAACATCTTTATTGGGGTATAATTGCTTTACAATGGTGTGTTAGTTTCTGCTTTATAAGAAAGTGAATCAGTCATACATAAACATATGTTCCCATATGTCTTCCCTGTTGCGTCTCCCTCCCTCCCACCCTCCCCATCCCACCCCTCCAGGCTGTCACAAAGCACCGAGCCAATATCCCTGTGCCATGCGGCTGCTTCCCACTAGCTATCTACCTTACTGCGTTTGTTACTATGTATATGCCCATGACTCTCTCTCGCCCTGTCACAGCTCACCCTTCCCCCTCCCCATAACCTCAAGTCCGTTCTCTAAGAGGTCTGCGTCTTTATTCCTGCTTTACCCCTAGGTTCTTCATGACATTTTTTTCTTAAATTCCATATATATGTGTTAGCATACGGTATTTGTCTTTTTCTTTCTGACTTACTTCACTCTGTATGACAGACTCTAGGTCTATCCACCTCATTACAAATAGCTCAATTTCGTTTCTTTTTATGGCTGAGTAATATTCCATTGTATATATGTGCCACATCTTCTTTATCCATTCATCTGATGATGGGCACTTAGGTTGTTTCCATCTCCGGGCTATTGTAAATAGAGCTGCAATGAACATTTTGGTACATGACTCTTTTTGAATTTTGGTTTTCTCAGGGTATATGCCCAGTAGTGGGATTGCTGGGTCATATGGTAGTTCTATTTGTAGTTTTTTAAGGAACCTCCATACTGTTCTCCATAGTGGCTGAACCAATTCACATTCCCACCAGCAGTGCAAGAGTGTTCCCTTTTCTCCACACCCTCTCCAGCATTTATTGTTTCTAGATTTTTTGATGATGGCCATTCTGACTGGTGTGAGATGATATCTCATTGTAGTTTTGATTTGCATTTCTCTAATGATTAATGATGTTGAGCATTCTTTCATGTGTTTGTTGGCAGTCTGTATATCTTCTTTGGAGAAATGTCTATTTAGGTCTTCTGCCCATTTTTGGATTGGGTTGTTTGTTTTCTTGTTATTGAGCTGCATGAGCTGCTTGTAAATTTTGGAGATTAATCCTTTGTCGGTTGCTTCATTTGCAAAAATTTTCTCCCATTCTGAGGGTTGTCTTTTGGTCTTGTTTATGGTTTCCTTTGCTGTGCAAAAGCTTTGAAGTTTCATTAGGTCCCATTTGTTTATTTTTGTTTTTATTTCCATTACTCTAGGAGGTGGGTCAGAAAGGATCTTGCTTTGATTTATGTCATAGAGTGTTCTGCCTATGTTTTCCTCTAAGAGTTTGATAGTTTCTGGCCTTACATTTAGGTCTTTAATCCATTTTGAGCTTATTTTTGTGTATGGTGTTAGGGAGTGATCTAATCTCATACTTTTACATGTACCTGTCCAGTTTTCCCAGCACCACTTATTGAAGAGGCTGTCCTTTCTCCATTGTACATTACTGCCACCTTTATCAAAGATAAGGTGTCCATATGTGCATGGGTTTATCTCTGGGCTTTCTATCCTGTTCCATTGATCTATCTTTCTGTTTTTGTGCCAGTACCATACCGTCTTGATGACTGTAGCTTTGTAGTATAGTCTGAAGTCAGGGAGCCTGATTCCTCCAGTTCCTTCTTTCGTTCTCAAGATTGCTTTGGCTATTCGGGGTCTTTTGTGTTTCCATACAAATTGTGAAATTTTTTGTTCTAGTTCTGTGAAAAATGCCAGTGGTAGTTTGATAGGGATTGCATTGAATCTATAGATTGCTTTGGGTAGTAGAGTCATTTTCACAATGTTGATTCTTCCAATCCAAGAACATGGTATATCTCTCCATCTATTTATATCATCTTTAATTTCTTTCATCAGTGTCTTATAATTTTCTGCATACAGGTCTTTTGTCTCCTTAGGTAGGTTTATTCCTAGATATTTTATTCTTTTTGTTGCAATGGTAAATGGGAGTGTTTTCTTGATTTCACTTTCAGATTTTTCATCATTAGTATATAGGAATGCCAGAGATTTCTGTGCATTAATTTTGTATCCTGCCACTTTACCAAATTCATTGATTAGCTCTAGTAGTTTTCTGGTAGCATCTTTAGGGTTCTCTATGTATAGGATCATGTCATCTGCAAACAGTGACAGCTTTACTTCTTCTTTTCCAATTTGGATTCCTTTTATTTCCTTTTCTTCTCTGATTGCTGTGGCTAAAACTTCCAAAACAATGTTGAATAATAGTGGTGAGAGTGGGCAACCTTGTCTTGTTCCTGATCTTAGTGGAAATGCTTTCAGTTTTTCACCATTGAGGATGATGTTTGCTGTGGGCTTGTCATATATGGCCTTTATTATGTTGAGGAAAGTTCCCTCTATGCCTACTTTCTGCAGGGTTTTTATCATAAATGGGTGTTGAATTTTGTCAAAAGATTTCTCTGCATCTATTGAGATGATCATATGGTTTTTCTCCTTCAATTTGTTAATATGGTTTATCACATTGATAGATTTGCGTATATTGAAGAATCCTTGCATTCCTGGAATAAACCCCACTTGATCATGGTGTATGATCCGTTTAATGTGCTGTTGGATTCTGTTTGCTAGTATTTTGTTGAGGATTTTTGCATCTATGTTCATCAGTGATATTGGCCTGTAGTTTTCTTTCTTTGTGACATCCTTGTCTGGTTTTGGTATCAAGGTGATGGTGGCCTCGTAGAAGGAGTTAGGGAGTGGTCCTCCCTCTGCTATATTTTGGAAGAGTTTGAGAAGGATAGGTGTTAGCTCTTCTCTAAATGTTTGATAGAATTCGCCTGTGAAGCCATCTGGTCCTGGGCTTTTCTTTGTTGGAAGATTTTTAATCACAGTTTCAATTTCAGTGCTTGTGATTGGTCTGTTCATATTTTCTATTTCTTCCTGATTCAGTCTTGGCAGGTTGTGCATTTCTAAGAATTTGTCCATTTCTTCCAGATTGTCCATTTTATTGGCATAGAGTTGCTTGTAGTAATCTCTCATGATCTCTTTTATCTCTGCAGTGTCAGTTGTTACCTCTCCTTTTTCATTTCTAATTCTATTGATTTGAGTCTTCTCCCTTTTTTTCTTGATGAGTCTGGCTAGTGGTTTATCTATTTTGTTTATCTTCTCAAAGAACCAGCTTTTAGTTTTATTGATCTTTGCTATTGTTTCCTTCATTTCTTTTTCATTTATTTCTGATCTGATTTTTATGATTTCTTTCCTTCTGCTAGCTTTGGGGTTTTTTTGTTCTTCTTTCTCTAATTGCTTGAGGTGCAAGGTTAGGTTGTTTATTCGAGATGTTTCCTGCTTCTTAAGGTGGGCTTGTATTGCTATAAACTTCCCCCTTAGAACTGCTTTTGCTGCATCCCACAGGTTTTGGGTCGTTGTGTCTCCATTGTCATTTGTTTCTAGGTATTTTTTGATTTCCTCTTTGATTTCTTCAGTGATCTCTTCATTATTAAGTAGTGTATTGTTTAGCCTCCATGTGTTTGTATTTTTTACAGATCTTTTCCTGTAATTGATATCTAGTCTCATGGCGTTGTGGTCGGAAAAGATACTTGATACAATTTCAATTTTCTTAAATTTACCAAGGCTTGATTTGTGACCTAAGATATGATCTATCCTGGAGAATGTTCCATGAGCACTTGAGAAAAATGTGTATTCTGTTGTTTTTGGATGGAGTGTCCTATAAATATCAATTAAGTCCATCTTGTTTAATGTATCATTTAAAGCTTGTGTTTCCTTATTTATTTTCATTTTGGATGATCTGTCCATGGGTGAAAGTGGGGTGTTTAAGTCCCCTACTATGAATGTGTTACTGTCGATTTCCCCTTTTATGGCTGTTAGTATTTGCCTTATGTATTGAGGTGCTCCTATGTTGGGTGCATAAATATTTACAATTGTTATATCTTCTTCTTGGATCGATCCCTTGATCATTATGTAGTGTCCTTCTTTGTCTCTTTTAATAGTCCTTATTTTAAAGTCTATTTTGTCTGATATGAGAATTGCTACTCCAGCTTTCTTTTGGCTTCCATTTGCATGGAATATCTTTTTCCATCCCCTTACTTTCAGTCTGTATGTGTCTCTAGGTCTGAAGTGGGTCTCTTGTAGACAGCATATATAAGGGTCTTGTTTTTGTATCCATTCAGCTAATCTGTGTCTTTTGGTGGGAGCATTTAGTCCATTTACATTTAAGGTAATTATCGATATGTATGTTCCTATTCCCATTTTCTAAATTGTTTTGGGTTCGTTATTATAGGTCTTTTCCTTCTCTTGTGTTTCTTGCCTAGAGAAGATCCTTTAGCATTTGTTGTAAAGCTGGTTTGGTGGTGCTGAACTCTCTCAGCTTTTGCTTGTCTGTAAAGGTTTTAATTTCTCCATCAAATCTGAATGAGATCCTTGCTGGGTAGAGTAGTCTTGGCTGCATGTTTTTCTCCTTCATCACTTTCAGTATGTCCTGCCACTCCCTTCTGGCTTGTAGGGTTTCTGCTGAGAGATCAGCTGTTAACCTTATGGGGATTCCCTTATGTGTTATTTGTTGTTTTTCCCTTGCTGCTTTTAATATGCTTTCTTTGTATTTAATTTTTGACAGTTTGATTAATATGTGTCTTGGCGTATTTCTCCTTGTATTTATCTTGTATGGGACTCTCTGTGCTTCCTGGACTTGATTAACTATTTCCTTTCCCATATTAGGGAAGTTTTCAACTATAATCTCTTCAAATATTTTCTCAGTCCCTTTCTTTTTCTCTTCTTCTTCTGGAACCCCTATAATTCGAATGTTGGTGCGTTTAATGTTGTCCCAGAGGTCTCTGAGACTGTCCTCAGTTCTTTTCATTCTTTTTTCTTTATTCTGCTCTGCAGTAGTTATTTCCACTATTTTATCTTCCAGGTCACTTATCCGTTCTTCTGCCTCAGTTATTCTGCTATTGATCCCATCTAGAGTACTTTTAATTTCATTTATTGTGTTGTTCATCGTTGCTTGTTTCATCTTTAGTTCTTCTAGGTCCTTGTTAACTGATTCTTGCATTTTGTCCAATCTATTGTCCATTCTATCTCCAAGATTTCGGATCAACCTTACTATCATTATTCTGAATTCTCTTTCAGGTAGACTGCCTATTTCCTCTTCATTTGTTAGGTCTGGTGGGTTTTTATCTTGCTCCTTCATCTGCTGTGTGTTTTTCTGTCTTCTCATTTTGCTTATCTTACTGTGTTTGGGGTCTCGTTTTTGCAGGCTGCAGGTTTGTAGTTCCTCCTGTTTTTGATGTCTGTCTCCAGTGGCTAAGGTTGGTTCAGTGGGTTGTGTAGGCTTCCTGGTGGAGGGGGCTAGTGCCTGTGTTGTGGTGGATGAGGCTGGATCTTGTCTCTCTAGTAGGCAGGTTCACGTCTGGTGGTGTGTTTGGGGGTGTCTGTGGCCTTATTATGATTTTAGGCAGCCTCTCTGCTAATGGGTGGGGTTGTGTTCCTGTTTTGCTAGTTGTTTGGCATAGGTTTTCCAGCCCTGTGGCTTGCTGGTCGTTGAGTGAAGCTGGGTGCTGGTGTTAAGATGGAGGTCTCTGGGAGATTTTCGCCGTTTGATATTATGTGGAGCTGGGAGGTCTCTTGTTGATCAGTGTCCTGAAGTTGGCTGTCCTACCTCAGAGGCACAGCCCTGCCTCCTGGCTGGAGCACCAAAAGCTTTTCATCCACAGGCTCAGGATAAAAGGGAGAAAAAGTAGAGGGAATTAGTAGAAGTATGAGGAAAGAAAGAAGGAAAGGAGGGTAGGAAGGAAGGAAGAAAGAAAGAAAGAAGCAAAGAAGGAAAGAAGGCAAGAAGGAAAGAAAGGAGGGAGGGAGGGAGGGAGGAAGGAAGGAAGGAGGGAAAGAAGGAAAAAAGACAGAAAGAAAGAAGATACAGTAAAAATAAAATAAAGTATAATAAAGTTATTGAATTAAAAACTTCTTATTTAGAAAAAAAAAAAAGGGACGGAAAGAACCTTAGGACAAATGTTGGAAGCAAAGCTATACAGACAAAATCTTACACAGAAGCATACACATACACCCTCACTAAAAGAGGTAAATGGGGAAGAATCCTAAATCTTGCTGTCAGAGACCACTTCCTCAATTTGGGATGATTCGTTGTCTAAAGGAGGGAAGGAAGGACGGAAAGAAAGAAAGAAAGAACGAAGGTAAAGTATAATAAGGTTATTAAAATTAATTATTAAGAAAAAAAATTAAAAAAAAAAAACATGGACGGATAGAACCCTAGGACAAATGGTGGAAGCAAGACTATACAGACAAGATCTCACACAGAAGCATACACATACACATTCACAAAAAGAGGAAAGGGGAAAAAATCATAGATCTTGCTCCTAAAGTCCACTTCCTTAATTTGGGATGATTGGTTGTCTATTCAGGTATTCCACAGATGCAGGGTACATCAAGTTGATTGTGGAGCTTTAATCCGCTGCTTCTGAGGCTGCTGGGAGAGATTTCCCTTTCTCTTCTTTGTTCTCACAGCTCCCAGGGCTAAGCTTTGGATTTGGCCCTGCCACTGCGTGTAGATCGCTGGAGGGCGTCTGTTTTTTGCTCAGACAGGATGGGGTTAAAAGAGCCGCTGATTGGGGGCTCCGGCGCACTCAGGCCGGCGGGGACGGAGGGGCACAGAGTGCGGAGCGGGCCTGCGGTGGCAAAGGCCGGCGTGACTTTGCACCAGCCTGAGGCGCGCTGTGCGCTCTCCCGGGGAAGTTGTCTCTGGATCCCGGGAACCCGGCAGTGGCGGGCTGCACAGGCTCCGCGGAGGAGGGGTGTGGAGAGTGACCTGTACTCGCACACAGGCCCCTCGGTGGCGGCAGCAGCAGCCTTAACGTCTCCCGTCCGCCTCTGGGGTCCGCGCTTTTAGCCGCGGCTTGCACCCGTCTCTGGATTCCGCGCTTTCAGCCGCGGCTCGCGCCCGTCTCTGGATTCCGCGCTTTCAGCCGCGGCTCGCGCCCGTCTCTGGATTCCGCGCTTTCAGCCACGGCTCGCGCCCGTCTCTGGATTCTGCGCTTTCAGCCGCGGCTCGCGCCCGTCTCTGGGGTCCGCGCTTTCAGCCGCGGCTCGCGCCCGTCTCTGGGGTTCGCGCTTTTAGCCGCGGCTCGCACCCGTCTCTGGAGTTCCTTTAAGCAGCGTTCTTAAACCCCTCTCCTCACGCACCAGGAAACAAAGAGGGAAGGAAAAGTCTCCTGCCTCTTCTGCAGGTGCAGGCTTTTCCCCGGACTCCCTCCCGGCTAGCTGTGGTGCACTAACCCCTTCAGGCTATGTTCAAGCCGCCAACCCCAGTCCTCTCCCTGCGCTCCGGCCTCAGCTCGCAGCCCCGCCCGCCCCGGCGGGTGAGCAGACAAGCCTCTCGGGCTGGTGAGTGCCGGTCGGCACCGATCCTCTGTGTGGGAATCTCCCCGCTTTGCCCTCCGCACCGGTTGCTGTGCACTCCTCCGCAGCTTCGAAGCTCCCCCCTCCGCCTCCCGCAGTCTCCGCCCGCGAAGGGGCTTCCTAGAGTGTGGAAACTTTTCCTCCTTCACAGCTCCCTCCCACTGGTGCAGGTGCCGTCCCTATTCTTTTGTCTCTGTTTTTTCTTTTGCCCTACCCAGGTACGTGGGGAGTTTCTTGCCTTTTGGGAGGTCTGAGGTCTTCTGCCAGCCTTCAGTAGGTGTTCTGTAGGAGTTGTTCCACGTGTAGTTGTATTTCTGGTGTATCTGTGGGGAGGAAGGTGATCTCCGCGTCTTACTCTTCCGCCATCTTCCGCCTTCCTCCGGCTGTGTCTTTTTGATTTTAATTTCCCTAAGCTATAGGACCATAAGTGGAAGTGCCCTAGGCTCTGTTGCTTTGTTTTTTAGATGTTTCAGGAAACACCATACACTTCTCCCGAGTGGCTGTTGGCAATTTACATCCCGCCCATCAGCATAACAAGGCTCCCAGTTCTCCATTGCCTGTCCTGCCTTTCTGGATTTTACACTTTTTTCAGATGGCCCTTTTGACCGGGGGGAAGTGAGACTTCATTGTAGTGCAGATTTCCTTTGCAAGTTTGCTTGGTTGGCCAAAAAGGGCGTATGCGTTTTTTCCTGAATATATTCAGGAAAAAACGCATACGCCCTTTTTGGCCAAGTGCATCATTGTGGACGTTCTGCCTCTTTTCCTATGCTTTCAATGCATTTCCAGTCTACCTCCTGAAATCGGTTTCCTGCAATTCTGCCCCGCTTTCTAGTTCTCTTGGCAGCCTTACTTCAGTATATTTTTGGACGATAGCTGTCATTTATAACTCTGCATGTTTGAGAATTACAGTGCCCCTGAGCTCCTTTCTTCAACTCGCTTTCTTGTGACCTGGCCGCAACACCGCAGGATGGCTTCAGGCCCTAATCTGGTTCCGGCATGGCACGCTGAGCCTTTGGTTAATTCCTCTTCCTGGTGGGAAATGAGAGTTAAATTTGCCCGTCCAGACACCTCCAGCTAGTCTCTCATTGGTTCTCGCTATTCCTGTTCATCTTCTGCAGAAATTGCAAACTGGGCCAAACAGGAGGTTAAAGGGACTGACTGTCCAAGTCGGGAGAGTGTTAGTAAAGCATCTGGAATGTTGCACCCGAGTACCAGCGTACGAAAACTGAGACATATTTGAACACGTCTCCCGTTCACACGGTTGATCATACTCTGGGTTCCACATGCATGTTTTAGCTGAAGGAAGAATACCTTAAACCTGGGTAGTTGAAACCCGTGGAATGCGTACCATGCAATATGACTTCAAAGGGACTTCATTTGCTCACCGAACGTCTGCAATCCTATCACTGCTGTGTTTATGCCCCTGTACACATGCTTGATTCTCTTTCGGAGACATAGCAATCCATAGGTTTTAAGTTACTTACTAGTCAGGTACATTCTTAGGCGTTTAATATGCGATGTTGAGTCCATTTCGTTGAGCAAGGAGTAGCTCTTGTCTATTCCATATTTGGCTTAAGGAACTTTATCTGTGCTCATTTCAATCTCTGGTTTTATGCAGCACCCCAACTCACCTTTACCCTTAAGCAAGCATAAGTTGGTTTTCTAAATCTGAGACCCTGTTCTGTTCTGTAATTCAGTTCCTGTGTAGCCAAGTTTACATTCCGTGTATTACTGATATCTTATGATGTTTCTTTTTCTGTGTGACTTATTTCAGTTAGAATCATCATACCTGAATCCACTCATTGTGCTGCTAAGGGCCTGATGACATAGAATTCATTGCTGAGTGATATTACTTTGTAAGTGAATACCACAACTTCTTTATCCATTTTTCACTTTCTGCGATGTTGAACTTGTACTGTAAACGAGGTTCTTGTAAACAGAGCCGTTCCAAACTTTGGGGTGGCTGTGTCTTTTTGATTTTAATTTCCCTAAGCTATAGGACCATAAGTGGAAGTGCCCTAGGCTCTGTTGCTTTGTTTTTTAGATGTTTCAGGAAACACCATACACTTCTCCCGAGTGTCTGTTGGCAATTTACATCCCGCCCATCAGCATAACAAGGCTCCCAGTTCTCAATGGCCTGTTGCCTTTCTGGATTTTACACTGTTTTCAGATGGCCCTTTTGACCGGGGAGAAGTGACACTTCATTGTAGTGCAGATTTCCTTTGCAAGCTTGCTTGGTTGGCCAAAAAGGGCGTATGCGTTTTTTCCTGAATATATTCAGGAAAAAACGCATACGCCCTTTTTGGCCAAGTGCATCATTGTGGACGTTCTGCCTCTTTTCCTATGCTTTCAATGCAATTCCAGTCTACTTCCTGAAATCGGTTCCCTGCAATTCTGCCCCGCTTTCAAGTCCTCTTGGCAGCCTTACTTCAGTCTATTTTTGGACGATAGCTGTCATTTATAACTCTGCAGGTTTGTGAATTACAGTGCCCCTGAGCTCCTTTCTTCAACTCGCTTTCTTGTGACCTGGCCGCAACACCGCAGGATGGCTTCAGGCCCTAATCTGCTTCCGGTACGGCACGCTGAGCCTTTGGTTATTTCCTCTTCCTGGTGGGAAATGAGAGTTAAATTTGCCCGTCCAGACACCTCCAGCTAGCCTCTCATTGGTTCTCACTATTCCTGTTCATCTTCCGCAGAAATTGCAAACTGGGCCAAACAGGAGGTTAAAGGGAATGACTCTCCCTGTCGGGAGAGTGTTAGTAAAGTGTCTGGAATGTTGCACCCGTGTACCAGGGGAGGAAAACAGAGACATATTTGAACACGTCTCCCGTTCACATGGTTGATCATACTCTCGGTTCCACATGCATGTTTTAGCTGAAGGAAGAATACCTTAAACCTGGAGAGTTGAGACCCGTGTAATGGGTACCATGAAATATGACTTCAAAGGGTCTTCATTTGCTCACCGAACCTCTCCAATCCTATCACTGCTGCATTTATGCCCCTGTACACACGCTTGATTCTCTTTTGGAGACATAGCAATCCATAGGTTTTAAGATACTTACTAGTCAGGTACATCCTTAGGCGTTTAATATGGGGTGTTGAGTCCATTTCGTTGAGCAAGGAGTAGCTCTTGTCTATTCCATATTTGGCTTAAGGAACTTTATCTGTGCTCATTTCAATCTCTGGTTTTATGCAGCACCCCAACTCACCTTTACCCTTAAGCAAGCATAAGTTGGTTTTCTAAATTTGAGACCCTGTTCTGTTCTGTAATTCAGTTCCTGTGTAGCCAAGTTTCCATTCCGTGTATTACTGATATCTTATGATGTTTCTTTTTCTGTGTGACTTACTTCAGTTAGAATCATCGTACCTGAATCCACTCATTGTGCTGCTAAGGGCCTGATGACATAGATTTCATTGCTGAGTGATATTGATTTGTAATTGAATACCACAACTTCTTTATCCATTTTTCACTTTCTGCGATGTTGAACTTGTACTGTAAACGAGGTTCTTGTAAACAGATCCATTCCAAACTTTGGGGTGGCTGTGTCTTTTTGATTTTAATTTCCCTAAGCTATAGGACCATAAGTGGAAGTGCCCTAGGCTCTGTTGCTTTGTTTTTTAGATGTTTCAGGAAACACCATACACTTCTCCCGAGTGTCTGTTGGCAATTTACATCCCGCCCATCAGCATAACAAGGCTCCCAGTTCTCCATGGCCTGTCCTGCCTTTCTGGATTTTACACTTTTTTCAGATGGCCCTTTTGACCGGGGGGAAGTGAGACTTCATTGTAGTGCAGATTTCCTTTGCAAGCTTGCTTGGTTGGCCAAAAAGGGCGTATGCGTTTTTTCCTGAATATATTCAGGAAAAAACGCATACGCCCTTTTTGGCCAAGTGCATCATTGTGGACGTTCTGCCTCTTTTCCTATGCTTTCAATGCAATTCCAGTCTACCTCCTGAAATCGGTTTCCTGCAATTCTGCCCCGCTTTCAAGTCTTCTTGGCAGCCTTACTTCAGTCTATTTTTGGACGATAGCTGTCATTTATAACTCTGCAGGTTTGTGAATTACAGTGCCCCTGAGCTCCTTTCTTCAACTCGCTTTCTTTTGAGCTGGCCGCAACACCGCAGGATGGCTTCAGGCCGTAATCTGGTTCCGGCACGGCACGCTGAGCCTTTGGTTATTTCCTCTTCCTGGTGGGAAATGAGAGTTAAATTTGCCCGAACAGACACCTCCAGCTAGTCTCTCATTGGTTCTCGCTATTCCTGTTCATCTTCCGCAGAAATTGCAAACTGGGCCAAACAGGAGGTTAAAGGCGCTGACTCTCCAAGTGGGGAGAGTGTTAGTAAAGCGTCTGGAATGTTGCACCCGAGTACCAGGGGAGGAAAATTGAGACATATTTGAACACGTCTCCCGTTCACATGGTTGATCATACTTGGGTTCCACATGCATGTTTTAGCTGAAGGAAGAATACTTTAAACCTGGTGAGTTAAGACCCGTGTAATGGGTACCATGCAATATGACTTCAAAGGGTCTTCATTTGCTCACCGAACCTCTCCAATCCTATCACTGCTGCGTTTATGCCCCTGTACACATGCTTGATTCTCTTTCGGAGACATATCAATCCATAGGTTTTAAGATACTTACTAGTCAGGTACATTCTTAGGCGTTTAATATGCGATGTTGAGTCCATTTCGTTGAGCAAGGAGTAGCTCTTGTCTATTCCATATTTGACTTAAGGAACTTTATCTGTGCTCATTTCAATCTCTGGTTTTATGCAGCACCCCAACTCACCTTTACCCTTAAGCAAGCATAAGTTGGTTTTCTAAATTTGAGACCCTGTTCTGTTCTGTAATTCAGTTCCTGTGTAGCCAAGTTTACATTCCGTGTATTACTGATATCTTATGATGTTTCTTTTTCTGTGTGACTTACTTCAGTTAGAATCATCATACCTGAATCCACTCATTGTGCTGCTAAGGGCCTGATGACACAGATTTCATTGCTCAGTGATATTGCTTTGTAAGTAAATACCACAACTTCTTTATCCATTTTTCACTTTCTGCGATGTTGAACTTGTACTGTAAACGAGGTTCTTGTAAACAGAGCCGTTCCAAACTTTGGGGTGGCTGTGTCTTTTTGATTTTAATTTCCCTAACCTATAGGACCATAAGTGGAAGTGCCCTAGGTTCTGTTGCTTTGTTTTTTAGATGTTTCAGGAAACACCATACACTTCTCCCGAGTGGTTGTTGGCAATTTACATCCCGCCCATCAGCATAACAAGGCTCCCAGTTCTCCATGGCATGTCCAGCCTTTCTGGATTTTACACTTTTTTCAGATGGCCCTTTTGACCGGGGCGAAGTGAGACTTCATTGTAGTGCAGATTTCCTTTGCAAGCTTGCTTGGTTGGCCAAAAAGGGCGTATGCGTTTTTTCCTGAATATATTCAGGAAAAAACGCATACGCCCTTTGTGGCCAAGTGCATCATTGTGGACGTTCTGCCTCTTTTCCTATGCTTTCAATGCAATTCCAGTCTACCTCCTGAAATCGGTTTCGTGCAATTCTGCCCCGCTTTCAAGTCCTCTTGGCAGCCTTACTTCAGTCTATTTTTGGACGATAGCTGTCATTTATAACTCTGCAGGTTTGTGAATTACAGTGCCCCTGAGCTCCTTTCTTCAACTCGCTTTCTTGTGACCTGGCCGCAACACCGCAGGATGGCTTCAGGCCCTAATCTGGTTCCGGCACGGCACGCTGAGCCTTTGGTTATTTCCTCTTCCTGGTGGGAAATGAGAGTTAAATTTGCCCGTCCAGACACCTCCAGCTAGCCTCTCATTGGTTCTCGCTATTCCTGTTCTTCTTCCGCAGAAATTGCAAACTGGGCCAAACAGGAGGTTAAAGGGACTGACTCTCCAAGTGGGGAGAGTGTTAGTAAAGCGTCTGGAATGTTGCACCCGAGTACCAGGGGAGGAAAACTGAGACATATTTGAACACGTCTCCCGTTCACATGGTTGATCATACTTGGGTTCCACATGCATGTTTTAGCTGAAGGAAGAATACCTTAAACCTGGAGAGTTGAGACCCGTGTAATGGGTACCATGCAATATGACTTCAAAGGGTCTTCATTTGCTCACCGAACCTCTCCAATCCTATCACTGCTGCATTTATGCCCCTGTACACATGCTTGATTCTCTTTTGGAGACATAGCAATCCATAGGTTTTACGATACTTACTAGTCAGGTACATTCTTAGGCGTTTAATATGCGGTGTTGAGTCCATTTCGTTGAGCAAGGAGTAGCTCTTGTCTATTCCATATTTGACTTAAGGAACTTTATCTGTGCTCATTTCAATCTCTGGTTTTATGCAGCACCCCAACTCACCCTTACACTTAAGCAAGCATAAGTTGGTTTTCTAAATTTGAGACCCTGTTCTGTTCTGTAATTCAGTTCCTGTGTAGCCAAGTTTACATTCCGTGTATTACTGATATCTTATGATGTTTCTTTTTCTGTGTGACTTATTTCAGTTAGAATCATCATACCTGAATCCACTCATTGTGCTGCTAAGGGCCTGATGACATAGATTTCATTGCTGAGTGATATTGCTTTGTAAGTAAATACCACAACTTCTTTATCCATTTTTCACTTTCTGCGATGTTGAACTTGTACTGTAAACGAGGTTCTTGTAAACAGAGGCGTCCCAAACTTTGGGGTGGCTGTGTCTTTTTGATTTTAATTTCCCTAAGCTATAGGACCATAAGTGGCAGTGCCCTAGGCTCTGTTGCTTTGTTTTTTAGATGTTTCAGGAAACACCATACACTTCTCCCGAGTGTCTGTTGGCAATTTACATCCCGCCCATCAGCATAACAAGGCTCCCAGTTCTCCATGGCCTGTCCTGCCTTTCTGGATTTTACACTTTTTTCAGATGGCCCTTTTGACCGGGGGGAAGTGAGACTTCATTGTAGTGCAGATTTCCTTTGCAAGCTTGCTTGGTTGTCCAAAAAGGGCGTATGCGTATTTTCCTGAATATATTCAGGAAAAACACATACGCCCTTTTTGGCCAAGTGCATCATTGTGGACGTTCTGCCTCTTTTCCTATGCTTTCAATGCAATTCCAGTCTACCTCCTGAAATCGGTTTCCTGCAATTCTGCCCCGCTTTCAAGTCCTCTTGGCAGCCTTACTTCAGTCTATTTTTGGACGATAGCTGTCATTTATAACTCTGCAGGTTTGTGAATTACAGTGCCCCTGAGCTCCTTTCTTCAACTCGCTTTCTTGTGACCTGGCCGCAACACCGCAGGATGGCTTCAGGCCCTAATCTGGTTCTGGCCCGGCATGCTGAGCCTTTGGTTAATTCTTCTTACTGGTGGGAAATGAGAGTTAAATTTGCCCATCCAGACACCTCCAGCTAGTCTCTCATTGGTTCTCGCTATTCCTGTTCATCTTCCGCAGAAATTGCAAACTGGGCCAAAAAGGAGGTTAAAGGGACTGACTCTCCAAGTCGGGAGAGTGTTAGTAAAGCGTCTGGAATGTTGCACCCGAGTACCAGGGTAGGAAAACTGAGACATATTTGAACACGTCTCCCGTTCACATGGTTTATCATACTCTAGGTTCCACATGCATGTTTTAGCTGAAGGAAGAATACCTTAAACCTGGAGAGTTGAGACCCGTGTAATGGGTACCATGCAATATGACTTCAAAGGGTCTTCATTTGCTCACCGAACCTCTCCAATCCTATCACTGCTGCGTTTATGCCCCTGTACACACGCTTGATTCTCTTTTGGAGACATAGCAATCCATAGGTTTTAAGATACTTACTAGTCAGGTACATTCTTATTCGTTTAATATGGGGTTTTGAGTCCATTTCGTTGAGCAAGGAGTAGCTCTTGTCTATTCCATATTTGGCTTAAGGAACTTTATCTGTGCTCATTTCAATCTCTGGTTTTATGCAGCACCCCAACTCACCTTTCCCCTTAAGCAACCATAAGTTGGTATTCTAAATTTGAGACCCTGTTCTGTTTTGGAATGCAGTTCCTGTGTAGCCAAGTTTACATTCCGTGTATTAGTGATATCTTATGATGTTTCTTTTTCTGTGTGACTTATTTCAGTTAGAACCATCGTACCTGAATCCACTCATTATGCTGCTACGGGCCTGATGACATAGATTTCATTGCTGAGTGATACTGCATTGTACGTAAGTACCACAAGTTCTTTATCCATTTTTCACTTTCTGTGATATTGAACTTGTACGGAAAACGAGGTTCTTGTAAACAGAGGCGTCCCAAACTTTGGGGTGGCTGTGTCTTTTTGATTTTAATTTCCCTAATCTATAGGACCATAAGTGGAAGTGCCCTCTGCTCTGTTCCTTTGTTTTATAGATGTTTCAGGAAACACCATACACTTCTCCTGAGTGTCTGTTGGCAATTTACATCCCGCCTATCAGCATAACAAGGCTCCCAGTTCTCCATGGCCTGTCCTGCCTTTCTGGATTTTACACTTTTTTCAGATGGCCCTTTTGACCGGGGAGAAGTGAGACTTCATTGTAGTGCAGATTTCCTTTGCAAGTTTGCTTGGTTGGCCAAAAAGGGCGTATGCGTTTTTTCCTGAATATATTCAGGAAAAAACGCATACGCCCTTTTTGGCCAAGTGCATCATTGTGGACGTTCTGCCTCTTTTCCTATGCTTTCAATGCAATTCCAGTCTACCTCCTGAAATCGGTTTCCTGCAATTCTGCCCCGCTTTCAAGTCCTCTTGGCAGCCTTACTTCAGTCTATTTTTGGACGATAGCTGTCATTTATAACTCTGCAGGTTTGTGAATTACAGTGCCCCTGAGGTCCTTTCTTCAACTCGCTTTCTTGTGACCTGGCCGCAACACCGCAGGATGGCTTCAGGCCCTAATCTGGTTCTGGCCCGGCATGCTGAGCCTTTGGTTAATTCTTCTTACTGGTGGGAAATGAGAGTTAAATTTGCCCATCCAGACACCTCCAGCTAGTCTCTCATTGGTTCTCGCTATTCCTGTTCATCTTCCGCAGAAATTGCAAACTGGGCCAAAAAGGAGGTTAAAGGGACTGACTCTCCAAGTCGGGAGAGTGTTAGTAAAGCGTCTGGAATGTTGCACCCGAGTACCAGGGGAGGAAAACTGAGACATATTTGAACACGTCTCCCGTTCACATGGTTGATCATACTCTAGGTTCCACATGCATGTTTTAGCTGAAGGAAGAATACCTTAAACCTGGAGAGTTGAGACCCGTGTAATGGGTACCATGCAATATGACTTCAAAGGGTCTTCATTTGCTCACCGAACCTCTCCAATCCTATCACTGCTGCGTTTATGCCCCTGTACACACGCTTGATTCTCTTTTGGAGACATAGCAATCCATAGGTTTTAAGATACTTACTAGTCAGGTACATTCTTATTCGTTTAATATGGGGTTTTGAGTCCATTTCGTTGAGCAAGGAGTAGCTCTTGTCTATTCCATATTTGGCTTAAGGAACTTTATCTGTGCTCATTTCAATCTCTGGTTTTATGCAGCACCCCAACTCACCTTTCCCCTTAAGCAACCATAAGTTGGTATTCTAAATTTGAGACCCTGTTCTGTTTTGGAATGCAGTTCCTGTGTAGCCAAGTTTACATTCCGTGTATTAGTGATATCTTATGATGTTTCTTTTTCTGTGTGACTTATTTCAGTTAGAACCATCGTACCTGAATCCACTCATTATGCTGCTACGGGCCTGATGACATAGATTTCATTGCTGAGTGATACTGCATTGTACGTAAGTACCACAAGTTCTTTATCCATTTTTCACTTTCTGTGATATTGAACTTGTACGGAAAACGAGGTTCTTGTAAACAGAGGCGTCCCAAACTTTGGGGTGGCTGTGTCTTTTTGATTTTAATTTCCCTAATCTATAGGACCATAAGTGGAAGTGCCCTAGGCTCTGTTCCTTTGTTTTATAGATGTTTCAGGAAACACCATACACTTCTCCTGAGTGTCTGTTGGCAATTTACATCCCGCCTATCAGCATAACAAGGCTCCCAGTTCTCCATGGCCTGTCCTGCCTTTCTGGATTTTACACTTTTTTCAGATGGCCCTTTTGACCGGGGAGAAGTGAGACTTCATTGTAGTGCAGATTTCCTTTGCAAGTTTGCTTGGTTGGCCAAAAAGGGCGTATGCGTTTTTTCCTGAATATATTCAGGAAAAAACGCATACGCCCTTTTTGGCCAAGTGCATCATTGTGGACGTTCTGCCTCTTTTCCTATGCTTTCAATGCAATTCCAGTCTACCTCCTGAAATCGGTTTCCTGCAATTCTGCCCCGCTTTCAAGTCCTCTTGGCAGCCTTACTTCAGTCTATTTTTGGACAATAGCTGTCATTTATAACTCTGCAGGTTTGTGAATTACAGTGCCCCTGAGCTCCTTTCTTCAACTCGCTTTCTTGTGACCTGGCCGCAACACCGCAGGATGGCTTCAGGCCCTAATCTGGTTCTGGCATGGCACGCTGAGCCTTTGGATAATTCCTCTTCCTGGTGGGAAATGAGAGTTAAATTTGCCCATCCAGACACCTCCAGCTAGTCTCTCATTGGTTCTCGCTATTCCTGTTCATCTTCCGCAGAAATTGCAAACTGGGCCAAACAGGAGGTTAAAGGGACTGACTCTCCAAGTGGGGAGAGTGTTAGTAAAGCGTCTGGAATGCTGCACCCGAGTACCAGGGTACGAAAACTGAGACATATTTGAAAACGACTCCCGATAACATGGTTGATCATACTCTAGGTTCCACATGCATGTTTTAGCTGAAGGAAGAATACCTTAAACCTGGGTAGTTGAAACCCGTGGAATGGGTACCATGCAATATGACTTCAAAGGGTCTTCATTTGCTCAAAAACCTCTCCAATCCTATCACTGCTGCGTTTATGCCCCTGTACACATGCTTGATTCTCTTTCAGAGACTTAGCAATCCATAGGTTTTAAGATACTTACTAGTCAGGTACATTCTTAGGCGTTTAATATGCGGTGCTGAGTCCATTTCTTTGAGCAAGGAGTAGCTCTTGTCTACTCCATATTTGGCTTAAGGAACTTTATCTGTGCTCATTTCAATCTCTGGTTTTATGCAGCACCCCAACTCACCTTTCCCCTTAAGCAAGCATAAGTTGGTTTTCTAAATTTGAGACCCTGTTCTGTTCTGTAATTCAGTTCCTGTGTAGCCAAGTTTACATTCCGTGTATTACTGATATCTTATGATGTTTCTTTTTCTGTGTGACTTATTTCAGTTAGAATCATCATACCTGAATCCACTCATTGTGCTGCTAAGGGCCTGATGACATAGATTTCATTGCTGAGTGATATTGCTTTGTAAGTAAATACCACAACTTCTTTATCCATTTTTCACTTTCTGCGATGTTGAACTTGTACTGTAAATGAGGTTCTTGTAAACAGAGGCGTCCCAAACTTTGGGGTGGCTGTGTCTTTATGATTTTAATTTCCCTAAGCTATAGGACCATAAGTGGCAGTGCCCTAGGCTCTGTTGCTTTGTTTTTTAGATGTTTCAGGAAACACCATACACTTCTCCCGAGTGGTTGTTGGCAATTTACATCCCGCCCATCAGCATAACAAGGCTCCCAGTGCTCCATGGTCTGTCCTGCCTTTCTGGATTTTACACTTTTTTCAGATGGCCCTTTTGACCGGGGGGAAGTGAGACTTCATTGTAGTGCAGATTTCCTTTGCAAGCTTGCTTGGTTGGCCAAAAAGGGCGTATGCGTTTTTTCCTGAATATATTCAGGAAAAAACGCATACGCCCTTTTTGGCCAAGTGCATCATTGTGGACGTTCTGCCTCTTTTCCTATGCTTTCAATGCAATTCCAGTCTACCTCCTGAAATCGGTTTCCTGCAATTCTGTCCCGCTTTCGAGTCCTCTTGGCAGCCTTACTTCAGTCTATTTTTGGACGATAGCTGTCATTTATAACTCTGCAGGTTTGTGAATTACAGTGCCCCTGAGCTCCTTTCTTCAACTCGCTTTCTTTTGAGCTGGCCGCAACACCGCAGGATGGCTTCAGGCCCTAATCTGGTTCCGGTACAGCACGCTGAGCCTTTGGTTATTTCCTCTTCCTGGTGGGAAATGAGAGTTAAATTTGCCCGTCCAGACACCTCCAGCTAGTCTCTCATTGGTTCTCGCTATTCCTGTTCATCTTCTGCAGAAATTGCAAACTGGGCCAAACAGGAGGTTAAAGGGACTGACTCTCCTAGTCGGGAGAGTGTTAGTAAAGCGTCTGGAATGTTGCACCCGAGTACCAGGGGAGGAAAACTGAGACATATTTGAACACGTCTCCCGTTCACATGGTTGAACATACTCTGGGTTCCACATGCACGTTTTAGCTGAAGGAAGAATACCTTAAACCTGGAGAGTTGAGACCCGTGTAATGGGTACCATGCAATATGACTTCAAAGGGTCTTCATTTGCTCACCGAACCTCTCCAATCCTATCACTGCTGCGTTTATGCCCCTGTACACATGCTTGATTCTCTTTTGGAGACATAGCAATCCATAGGTTTTAAGATACTTACTAGTCAGGTACATTCTTAGGCGTTTAATATGCGGTGTTGAGTCCATTTCGTTGAGCAAGGAGTAGCTCTTGTCTATTCCATATTTGGCTTAAGGAACTTTATCTGTGCTCATTTCAATCTCTGGTTTTATGCAGCACCCCAACTCACCTTTACCCTTAAGCAAGCATAAGTTGATTTTCTAAATTTGAGACCCTGTTCTGTTCTGTAATTCAGTTCCTGTGTAGCCAAGTTTACATTCCGTGTATTACTGATATCTTATGATGTTTCTTTTTCTGTGTGACTTATTTCAGTTAGAATCATCATACCTGAATCCTCTCATTGTGCTGCTAAGGGCCTGATGACATAGATTTCATTGCTGAGTGATATTGCTTTGTAAGTAAATACCACAACTTCTTTATCCATTTTTCACTTTCTGCGATGTTGAACTTGTACTGTAAATGAGGTTCTTGTAAACAGAGGCGTCCCAAACTTTGGGGTGGCTGTGTCTTTATGATTTTAATTTCCCTAAGCTATAGGACCATAAGTGGCAGTGCCCTAGGCTCTGTTGCTTTGTTTTTTATATGTTTCAGGAAACACCATACACTTCTCCCGAGTGGTTGTTGGCAATTTACATCCCGCCCATCAGCATAACAAGGCTCCCAGTTCTCCATGGCCTGTCCTGCCTTTCTGGATTTTACACTTTTTTCAGATGGCCCTTTTGACTGGGGGGAAGTGAGACTTCACTGTAGTGCAGATTTCCTTTGCAAGCTTGCTTGGTTGGCCAAAAAGGGCGTATGCGTTTTTTCCTGAATATATTCAGGAAAAAACGCATACGCCCTTTTTGGCCAAGTGCATCATTGTGGACGTTCTGCCTCTTTTCCTATGCTTTCAATGCAATTCCAGTCTACCTCCTGAAATCGGTTTCCTGCAATTCTGTCCCGCTTTCAAGTCCTCTTGGCAGCCTTACTTCAGTCTATTTTTGGACGATAGCTGTCATTTATAACTCTGCAGGTTTGTGAATTACAGTGCCCCTGAGCTCCTTTCTTCAACTCGCTTTCTTTTGAGCTGGCCGCAACACCGCAGGATGGCTTCAGGCCCTAATCTGGTTCCGGTACGGCACGCTGAGCCTTTGGTTATTTCCTCTTCCTGGTGGGAAATGAGAGTTAAATTTGCCCGTCCAGACACCTCCAGCTAGTCTCTCATTGGTTCTCGCTATTCCTGTTCATCTTCCGCAGAAATTGCAAACTGGGCCAAACAGGAGGTTAAAGGGACTGACTCTCCTAGTCGGGAGAGTGTTAGTAAAGCGTCTGGAATGTTGCACCCGAGTACCAGGGGAGGAAAACTGAGACATATTTGAACACGTCTCCCGTTCACATGGTTGAACATACTCTGGGTTCCACATGCATGTTTTAGCTGAAGGAAGAATACCTTAAACCTGGGTAGTTGAAACCCGTGGAATGCGTACTATGCAATATGACTTCAAAGGGACTTCATTTGCTCAACGAACGTCTGCAATCCTATCACTGCTGTGTTTATGCCCCTGTACACATGCTTGATTCTCTTTCGGAGACATAGCAATCCATAGGTTTTAAGTTACTTACTAGTCAGGTACATTCTTAGGCGTTTAATATGCGATGTTGAGTCCATTTCGTTGAGCAAGGAGTAGCTCTTGTCTATTCCATATTTGGCTTAAGGAACTTTATCTGTGCTCATTTCAATCTCTGGTTTTATGCAGCACCCCAACTCACCTTTACCCTTAAGCAAGCATAAGTTGGTTTTCTAAATCTGAGACCCTGTTCTGTTCTGTAATTCAGTTCCTGTGTAGCCAAGTTTACATTCCGTGTATTACTGATATCTTATGATGTTTCTTTTTCTGTGTGACTTATTTCAGTTAGAATCATCATACCTGAATCCACTCATTGTGCTGCTAAGGGCCTGATGACATAGAATTCATTGCTGAGTGATATTGCTTTGTAAGTGAATACCACAACTTCTTTATCCATTTTTCACTTTCTGCGATGTTGAACTTGTACTGTAAACGAGGTTCTTGTAAACAGAGCCGTTCCAAACTTTGGGGTGGCTGTGTCTTTTTGATTTTAATTTCCCTAAGCTATAGGACCATAAGTGGAAGTGCCCTAGGCTCTGTTGCTTTGTTTTTTAGATGTTTCAGGAAACACCATACACTTCTCCCGAGTGTCTGTTGGCAATTTACATCCCGCCCATCAGCATAACAAGGCTCCCAGTTCTCAATGGCCTGTTGCCTTTCTGGATTTTACACTGTTTTCAGATGGCCCTTTTGACCGGGGAGAAGTGACACTTCATTGTAGTGCAGATTTCCTTTGCAAGCTTGCTTGGTTGGCCAAAAAGGGCGTATGCGTTTTTTCCTGAATATATTCAGGAAAAAACGCATACGCCCTTTTTGGCCAAGTGCATCATTGTGGACGTTCTGCCTCTTTTCCTATGCTTTCAATGCAATTCCAGTCTACCTCCTGAAATCGGTTCCCTGCAATTCTGCCCCGCTTTCAAGTCCTCTTGGCAGCCTTACTTCAGTCTATTTTTGGACGATAGCTGTCATTTATAACTCTGCAGGTTTGTGAATTACAGTGCCCCTGAGCTCCTTTCTTCAACTCGCTTTCTTGTGACCTGGCCGCAACACCGCAGGATGGCTTCAGGCCCTAATCTGCTTCCGGTACGGCACGCTGAGCCTTTGGTTATTTCCTCTTCCTGGTGGGAAATGAGAGTTAAATTTGCCCGTCCAGACACCTCCAGCTAGCCTCTCATTGGTTCTCACTATTCCTGTTCATCTTCCGCAGAAATTGCAAACTGGGCCAAACAGGAGGTTAAAGGGAATGACTCTCCCTGTCGGGAGAGTGTTAGTAAAGTGTCTGGAATGTTGCACCCGTGTACCAGGGGAGGAAAACTGAGACATATTTGAACACGTCTCCCGTTCACATGGTTGATCATACTCTGGGTTCCACATGCATGTTTTAGCTGAAGGAAGAATACCTTAAACCTGGAGAGTTGAGACCCGTGTAATGGGTACCATGAAATATGACTTCAAAGGGTCTTCATTTGCTCACCGAACCTCTCCAATCCTATCACTGCTGCATTTATGCCCCTGTACACACGCTTGATTCTCTTTTGGAGACATAGCAATCCATAGGTTTTAAGATACTTACTAGTCAGGTACATCCTTAGGCGTTTAATATGGGGTGTTGAGTCCATTTCGTTGAGCAAGGAGTAGCTCTTGTCTATTCCATATTTGGCTTAAGGAACTTTATCTGTGCTCATTTCAATCTCTGGTTTTATGCAGCACCCCAACTCACCTTTACCCTTAAGCAAGCATAAGTTGGTTTTCTAAATTTGAGACCCTGTTCTGTTCTGTAATTCAGTTCCTGTGTAGCCAAGTTTCCATTCCGTGTATTACTGATATCTTATGATGTTTCTTTTTCTGTGTGACTTATTTCAGTTAGAATCATCGTACCTGAATCCACTCATTGTGCTGCTAAGGGCCTGATGACATAGATTTCATTGCTGAGTGATATTGATTTGTAAGTGAATACCACAACTTCTTTATCCATTTTTCACTTTCTGCGATGTTGAACTTGTACTGTAAACGAGGTTCTTGTAAACAGATCCATTCCAAACTTTGGGGTGGCTGTGTCTTTTTGATTTTAATTTCCCTAAGCTATAGGACCATAAGTGGAAGTGCCCTAGGCTCTGTTGCTTTGTTTTTTAGATGTTTCAGGAAACACCATACACTTCTCCCGAGTGTCTGTTGGCAATTTACATCCCGCCCATCAGCATAACAAGGCTCCCAGTTCTCCATGGCCTGTCCTGCCTTTCTGGATTTTACACTTTTTTCAGATGGCCCTTTTGACCGGGGGGAAGTGAGACTTCATTGTAGTGCAGATTTCCTTTGCAAGCTTGCTTGGTTGGCCAAAAAGGGCGTATGCGTTTTTTCCTGAATATATTCAGGAAAAAACGCATACGCCCTTTTTGGCCAAGTGCATCATTGTGGACGTTCTGCCTCTTTTCCTATGCTTTCAATGCAATTCCAGTCTACCTCCTGAAATCGGTTTCCTGCAATTCTGCCCCGCTTTCAAGTCTTCTTGGCAGCCTTACTTCAGTCTATTTTTGGACGATAGCTGTCATTTATAACTCTGCAGGTTTGTGAATTACAGTGCCCCTGAGCTCCTTTCTTCAACTCGCTTTCTTTTGAGCTGGCCGCAACACCGCAGGATGGCTTCAGGCCCTAATCTGGTTCCGGCCCGGCATGCTGAGCCTTTGGTTATTTCCTCTTCCTGGTGGGAAATGAGAGTTAAATTTGCCCGACCAGACACCTCCAGCTAGTCTCTCATTGGTTCTCGCTATTCCTGTTCATCTTCCGCAGAAATTGCAAACTGGGCCAAACATTAGGTTAAAGGCGCTGACTCTCCAAGTGGGGAGAGTGTTAGTAAAGCGTCTGGAATGTTGCACCCGAGTACCAGGGGAGGAAAACTGAGACATATTTGAACACGTCTCCCGTTCACATGGTTGATCATACTTGGGTTCCACATGCATGTTTTAGCTGAAGGAAGAAAACTTTAAACCTGGTGAGTTAAGACCCGTGTAATGGGTACCATGCAATATGACTTCAAAGGGTCTTCATTTGCTCACCGAACCTCTCCAATCGTATCACTGCTGCGTTTATGCCCCTGTACACATGCTTGATTCTCTTTCGGAGACATATCAATCCATAGGTTTTAAGATACTTACTAGTCAGGTACATTCTTAGGCGTTTAATATGCGATGTTGAGTCCATTTCGTTGAGCAAGGAGTAGCTCTTGTCTATTCCATATTTGACTTAAGGAACTTTATCTGTGCTCATTTCAATCTCTGGTTTTATGCAGCACCCCAACTCACCTTTACCCTTAAGCAAGCATAAGTTGGTTTTCTAAATTTGAGACCCTGTTCTGTTCTGTAATTCAGTTCCTGTGTAGCCAAGTTTACATTCCGTGTATTACTGATATCTTATGATGTTTCTTTTTCTGTGTGACTTACTTCAGTTAGAATCATCATACCTGAATCCACTCATTGTGCTGCTAAGGGCCTGATGTCACAGATTTCATTGCTGAGTGATATTGCTTTGTAAGTAAATACCACAACTTCTTTATCCATTTTTCACTTTCTGCGATGTTGAACTTGTACTGTAAACGAGGTTCTTGTAAACAGAGCCGTTCCAAACTTTGGGGTGGCTGTGTCTTTTTGATTTTAATTTCCCTAAGCTATAGGACCATAAGTGGAAGTGCCCTAGGTTCTGTTGCTTTGTTTTTTAGATGTTTCAGGAAACACCATACACTTCTCCCGAGTGGTTGTTGGCAATTTACATCCCGCCCATCAGCATAACAAGGCTCCCAGTTCTCCATGGCCTGTCCAGCCTTTCTGGATTTTACACTTTTTTCAGATGGCCCTTTTGACCGGGGGGAAGTGAGACTTCATTGTAGTGCAGATTTCCTTTGCAAGCTTGCTTGGTTGGCCAAAAAGGGCGTATGCGTTTTTTCCTGAATATATTCAGGAAAAAACGCATACGCCCTTTTTGGCCAAGTGCATCATTGTGGACGTTCTGCCTCTTTTCCTATGCTTTCAATGCAATTCCAGTCTACCTCCTGAAATCGGTTTCGTGCAATTCTGCCCCGCTTTCAAGTCCTCTTGGCAGCCTTACTTCAGTCTATTTTTGGACGATAGCTGTCATTTATAACTCTGCAGGTTTGTGAATTACAGTGCCCCTGAGCTCCTTTCTTCAACTCGCTTTCTTGTGACCTGGCCGCAACACCGCAGGATGGCTTCAGGCCCTAATCTGGTTCCGGCACGGCACGCTGAGCCTTTGGTTATTTCCTCTTCCTGGTGGGAAATGAGAGTTAAATTTGCCCGTCCAGACACCTCCAGCTAGCCTCTCATTGGTTCTCGCTATTCCTGTTCTTCTTCCGCAGAAATTGCAAACTGGGCCAAACAGGAGGTTAAAGGGACTGACTCTCCAAGTGGGGAGAGTGTTAGTAAAGCGTCTGGAATGTTGCACCCGAGTACCAGGGGAGGAAAACTGAGACATATTTGAACACGTCTCCCGTTCACATGGTTGATCATACTTGGGTTCCACATGCATGTTTTAGCTGAAGGAAGAATACCTTAAACCTGGAGAGTTGAGACCCGTGTAATGGGTACCATGCAATATGACTTCAAAGGGTCTTCATTTGCTCACCGAACCTCTCCAATCCTATCACTGCTGCGTTTATGCCCCTGTACACATGCTTGATTCTCTTTTGGAGACATAGCAATCCATAGGTTTTACGATACTTACTAGTCAGGTACATTCTTAGGCGTTTAATATGCGGTGTTGAGTCCATTTCGTTGAGCAAGGAGTAGCTCTTGTCTATTCCATATTTGACTTAAGGAACTTTATCTGTGCTCATTTCAATCTCTGGTTTTATGCAGCACCCCAACTCACCCTTACACTTAAGCAAGCATAAGTTGGTTTTCTAAATTTGAGACCCTGTTCTGTTCTGTAATTCAGTTCCTGTGTAGCCAAGTTTACATTCCGTGTATTACTGATATCTTATGATGTTTCTTTTTCTGTGTGACTTATTTCAGTTAGAATCATCATACCTGAATCCACTCATTGTGCTTCTAAGGGCCTGATGACATAGATTTCATTGCTGAGTGATATTGCTTTGTAAGTAAATACCACAACTTCTTTATCCATTTTTCACTTTCTGCGATGTTGAACTTGTACTGTAAACGAGGTTCTTGTAAACAGAGGCGTCCCAAACTTTGGGGTGGCTGTGTCTTTTTGATTTTAATTTCCCTAAGCTATAGGACCATAAGTGGCAGTGCCCTAGGCTCTGTTGCTTTGTTTTTTAGATGTTTCAGGAAACACCATACACTTCTCCCGAGTGTCTGTTGGCAATTTACATCCCGCCCATCAGCATAACAAGGCTCCCAGTTCTCCATGGCCTGTCCTGCCTTTCTGGATTTTACACTTTTTTCAGATGGCCCTTTTGACCGGGGGGAAGTGAGACTTCATTGTAGTGCAGATTTCCTTTGCAAGCTTGCTTGGTTGGCCAAAAAGGGCGTATGCGTATTTTCCTGAATATATTCAGGAAAAACACATACGCCCTTTTTGGCCAAGTGCATCATTGTGGACGTTCTGCCTCTTTTCCTATGCTTTCAATGCAATTCCAGTCTACCTCCTGAAATCGGTTTCCTGCAATTCTGCCCCGCTTTCAAGTCCTCTTGGCAGCCTTACTTCAGTCTATTTTTGGACGATAGCTGTCATTTATAACTCTGCAGGTTTGTGAATTACAGTGCCCCTGAGCTCCTTTCTTCAACTCGCTTTCTTGTGACCTGGCCGCAACACCGCAGGATGGCTTCAGGCCCTAATCTGGTTCTGGCCCGGCATGCTGAGCCTTTGGTTAATTCTTCTTACTGGTGGGAAATGAGAGTTAAATTTGCCCATCCAGACACCTCCAGCTAGTCTCTCATTGGTTCTCGCTATTCCTGTTCATCTTCCGCAGAAATTGCAAACTGGGCCAAAAAGGAGGTTAAAGGGACTGACTCTCCAAGTCGGGAGAGTGTTAGTAAAGCGTCTGGAATGTTGCACCCGAGTACCAGGGGAGGAAAACTGAGACATATTTGAACACGTCTCCCGTTCACATGGTTGATCATACTCTAGGTTCCACATGCATGTTTTAGCTGAAGGAAGAATACCTTAAACCTGGAGAGTTGAGACCCGTGTAATGGGTACCATGCAATATGACTTCAAAGGGTCTTCATTTGCTCACCGAACCTCTCCAATCCTATCACTGCTGCGTTTATGCCCCTGTACACACGCTTGATTCTCTTTTGGAGACATAGCAATCCATAGGTTTTAAGATACTTACTAGTCAGGTACATTCTTATTCGTTTAATATGGGGTTTTGAGTCCATTTCGTTGAGCAAGGAGTAGCTCTTGTCTATTCCATATTTGGCTTAAGGAACTTTGTCTGTGCTCATTTCAATCTCTGGTTTTATGCAGCACCCCAACTCACCTTTCCCCTTAAGCAACCATAAGTTGGTATTCTAAATTTGAGACCCTGTTCTGTTTTGGAATGCAGTTCCTGTGTAGCCAAGTTTACATTCCGTGTATTAGTGATATCTTATGATGTTTCTTTTTCTGTGTGACTTATTTCAGTTAGAATCATCGTACCTGAATCCACTCATTATGCTGCTACGGGCCTGATGACATAGATTTCATTGCTGAGTGATACTGCATTGTACGTAAGTACCACAAGTTCTTTATCCATTTTTCACTTTCTGTGATATTGAACTTGTACGGAAAACGAGGTTCTTGTAAACAGAGGCGTCCCAAACTTTGGGGTGGCTGTGTCTTTTTGATTTTAATTTCCCTAATCTATAGGACCATAAGTGGAAGTGCCCTAGGCTCTGTTCCTTTGTTTTATAGATGTTTCAGGAAACACCATACACTTCTCCTGAGTGTCTGTTGGCAATTTACATCCCGCCTATCAGCATAACAAGGCTCCCAGTTCTCCATGGCCTGTCCTGCCTTTCTGGATTTTACACTTTTTTCAGATGGCCCTTTTGACCGGGGAGAAGTGAGACTTCATTGTAGTGCAGATTTCCTTTGCAAGTTTGCTTGGTTGGCCAAAAAGGGCGTATGCGTTTTTTCCTGAATATATTCAGGAAAAAACGCATACGCCCTTTTTGGCCAAGTGCATCATTGTGGACGTTCTGCCTCTTTTCCTATGCTTTCAATGCAATTCCAGTCTACCTCCTGAAATCGGTTTCCTGCAATTCTGCCCCGCTTTCAAGTCCTCTTGGCAGCCTTACTTCAGTCTATTTTTGGACAATAGCTGTCATTTATAACTCTGCAGGTTTGTGAATTACAGTGCCCCTGAGCTCCTTTCTTCAACTCGCTTTCTTGTGACCTGGCCGCAACACCGCAGGATGGCTTCAGGCCCTAATCTGGTTCTGGCATGGCACGCTGAGCCTTTGGATAATTCCTCTTCCTGGTGGGAAATGAGAGTTAAATTTGCCCATCCAGACACCTCCAGCTAGTCTCTCATTGGTTCTCGCTATTCCTGTTCATCTTCCGCAGAAATTGCAAACTGGGCCAAACAGGAGGTTAAAGGGACTGACTCTCCAAGTGGGGAGAGTGTTAGTAAAGCGTCTGGAATGCTGCACCCGAGTACCAGGGTACGAAAACTGAGACATATTTGAAAACGACTCCCGATAACATGGTTGATCATACTCTAGGTTCCACATGCATGTTTTAGCTGAAGGAAGAATACCTTAAACCTGGGTAGTTGAAACCCGTGGAATGGGTACCATGCAATATGACTTCAAAGGGTCTTCATTTGCTCAAGAACCTCTCCAATCCTATCACTGCTGCGTTTATGCCCCTGTACACATGCTTGATTCTCTTTCGGAGACTTAGCAATCCATAGGTTTTAAGATACTTACTAGTCAGGTACATTCTTAGGCGTTTAATATGCGGTGCTGAGTCCATTTCTTTGAGCCAGGAGTAGCTCTTGTCTACTCCATATTTGGCTTAAGGAACTTTATCTGTGCTCATTTCAATCTCTGGTTTTATGCAGCACCCCAACTCACCTTTCCCCTTAAGCAAGCATAAGTTGGTTTTCTAAATTTGAGACCCTGTTCTGTTCTGTAATTCAGTTCCTGTGTAGCCAAGTTTACATTCCGTGTATTACTGATATCTTATGATGTTTCTTTTTCTGTGTGACTTATTTCAGTTAGAATCATCATACCTGAATCCACTCATTGTGCTGCTAAGGGCCTGATGACATAGATTTCATTGCTGAGTGATATTGCTTTGTAAGTAAATACCACAACTTCTTTATCCATTTTTCACTTTCTGCGATGTTGAACTTGTACTGTAAATGAGGTTCTTGTAAACAGAGGCGTCCCAAACTTTGGGGTGGCTGTGTCTTTATGATTTTAATTTCCCTAAGCTATAGGACCATAAGTGGCAGTGCCCTAGGCTCTGTTGCTTTGTTTTTTAGATGTTTCAGGAAACACCATACACTTCTCCAGAGTGGTTGTTGGCAATTTACATCCCGCCCATCAGCATAACAAGGCTCCCAGTTCTCCATGGTCTGTCCTGCCTTTCTGGATTTTACACTTTTTTCAGATGGCCCTTTTGACCGGGGGGAAGTGAGACTTCATTGTAGTGCAGATTTCCTTTGCAAGCTTGCTTGGTTGGCCAAAAAGGGCGTATGCGTTTTTTCCTGAATATATTCAGGAAAAAACGCATACGCCCTTTTTGGCCAAGTGCATCATTGTGGACGTTCTGCCTCTTTTCCTATGCTTTCAATGCAATTCCAGTCTACCTCCTGAAATCGGTTTCCTGCAATTATGTCCCGCTTTCAAGTCCTCTTGGCAGCCTTACTTCAGTCTATTTTTGGACGATAGCTGTCATTTATAACTCTGCAGGTTTGTGAATTACAGTGCCCCTGAGCTCCTTTCTTCAACTCGCTTTCTTTTGAGCTGGCCGCAACACCGCAGGATGGCTTCAGGCCCTAATCTGGTTCCGGTACAGCACGCTGAGCCTTTGGTTATTTCCTCTTCCTGGTGGGAAATGAGAGTTAAATTTGCCCGTCCAGACACCTCCAGCTAGTCTCTCATTGGTTCTCGCTATTCCTGTTCATCTTCTGCAGAAATTGCAAACTGGGCCAAACAGGAGGTTAAAGGGACTGACTCTCCTAGTCGGGAGAGTGTTAGTAAAGCGTCTGGAATGTTGCACCCGAGTACCAGGGGAGGAAAACTGAGACATATTTGAACACGTCTCCCGTTCACATGGTTGAACATACTCTGGGTTCCACATGCACGTTTTAGCTGAAGGAAGAATACCTTAAACCTGGAGAGTTGAGACCCGTGTAATGGGTACCATGCAATATGACTTCAAAGGGTCTTCATTTGCTCACCGAACCTCTCCAATCCTATCACTGCTGCGTTTATGCCCCTGTACACATGCTTGATTCTCTTTTGGAGACATAGCAATCCATAGGTTTTAAGATACTTACTAGTCAGGTACATTCTTAGGCGTTTAATATGCGGTGTTGAGTCCATTTCGTTGAGCAAGGAGTAGCTCTTGTCTATTCCATATTTGGCTTAAGGAACTTTATCTGTGCTCATTTCAATCTCTGGTTTTATGCAGCACCCCAACTCACCTTTACCCTTAAGCAAGCATAAGTTGGTTTTCTAAATTTGAGACCCTGTTCTGTTCTGTAATTCAGTTCCTGTGTAGCCAAGTTTACATTCCGTGTATTACTGATATCTTATGATGTTTCTTTTTCTGTGTGACTTATTTCAGTTAGAATCATCATACCTGAATCCTCTCATTGTGCTGCTAAGGGCCTGATGACATAGATTTCATTGCTGAGTGATATTGCTTTGTAAGTAAATACCACAACTTCTTTATCCATTTTTCACTTTCTGCGATGTTGAACTTGTACTGTAAATGAGGTTCTTGTAAACAGAGGCGTCCCAAACTTTGGGGTGGCTGTGTCTTTATGATTTTAATTTCCCTAAGCTATAGGACCATAAGTGGCAGTGCCCTAGGCTCTGTTGCTTTGTTTTTTAGATGTTTCAGGAAACACCATACACTTCTCCCGAGTGGTTGTTGGCAATTTACATCCCGCCCATCAGCATAACAAGGCTCCCAGTTCTCCATTGCCTGTCCTGCCTTTCTGGATTTTACACTTTTTTCAGATGGCCCTTTTGACTGGGGGGAAGTGAGACTTCATTGTAGTGCAGATTTCCTTTGCAAGCTTGCTTGGTTGGCCAAAAAGGGCGTATGCGTTTTTTCCTGAATATATTCAGGAAAAAACGCATACGCCCTTTTTGGCCAAGTGCATCATTGTGGACGTTCTGCCTCTTTTCCTATGCTTTCAATGCAATTCCAGTCTACCTCCTGAAATCGGTTTCCTGCAATTCTGTCCCGCTTTCAAGTCCTCTTGGCAGCCTTACTTCAGTCTATTTTTGGACGATAGCTGTCATTTATAACTCTGCAGGTTTGTGAATTACAGTGCCCCTGAGCTCCTTTCTTCAACTCGCTTTCTTTTGAGCTGGCCGCAACACCGCAGGATGGCTTCAGGCCCTAATCTGGTTCCGGTACGGCACGCTGAGCCTTTGGTTATTTCCTCTTCCTGGTGGGAAATGAGAGTTAAATTTGCCCGTCCAGACACCTCCAGCTAGTCTCTCATTGGTTCTCGCTATTCCTGTTCATCTTCCGCAGAAATTGCAAACTGGGCCAAACAGGAGGTTAAAGGGACTGACTCTCCTAGTCGGGAGAGTGTTAGTAAAGCGTCTGGAATGTTGCACCCGAGTACCAGGGGAGGAAAACTGAGACATATTTGAACACGTCTCCCGTTCACATGGTTGAACATACTCTGGGTTCCACATGCATGTTTTAGCTGAAGGAAGAATACCTTAAACCTGGGTAGGTGAAACCCGTGGAATGCGTACCATGCAATATGACTTCAAAGGGACTTCATTTGCTCACCGAACGTCTGCAATCCTATCACTGCTGTGTTTATGCCCCTGTACACATGCTTGATTCTCTTTCGGAGACATAGCAATCCATAGGTTTTAAGTTACTTACTAGTCAGGTACATTCTTAGGCGTTTAATATGCGATGTTGAGTGCATTTCGTTGAGCAAGGAGTAGCTCTTGTCTATTCCATATTTGGCTTAAGGAACTTTATCTGTGCTCATTTCAATCTCTGGTTTTATGCAGCACCCCAACTCACCTTTACCCTTAAGCAAGCATAAGTTGGTTTTCTAAATTTGAGACCCTGTTCTGTTCTGTAATTCAGTTCCTGTGTAGCCAAGTTTCCATTCCGTGTATTACTGATATCTTATGATGTTTCTTTTTCTGTGTGACTTATTTCAGTTAGAATCATCGTACCTGAATCCACTCATTGTGCTGCTAAGGGCCTGATGACATAGATTTCATTGCTGAGTGATATTGATTTGTAAGTGAATACCACAACTTCTTTATCCATTTTTCACTTTCTGCGATGTTGAACTTGTACTGTAAACGAGGTTCTTGTAAACAGATCCATTCCAAACTTTGGGGTGGCTGTGTCTTTTTGATTTTAATTTCCCTAAGCTATAGGACCATAAGTGGAAGTGCCCTAGGCTCTGTTGCTTTGTTTTTTAGATGTTTCAGGAAACACCATACACTTCTCCCGAGTGTCTGTTGGCAATTTACATCCCGCCCATCAGCATAACAAGGCTCCCAGTTCTCCATGGCCTGTCCTGCCTTTCTGGATTTTACACTTTTTTCAGATGGCCCTTTTGACTGGGGGGAAGTGAGACTTCATTGTAGTGCAGATTTCCTTTGCAAGCTTGCTTGGTTGGCCAAAAAGGGCGTATGCGTTTTTTCCTGAATATATTCAGGAAAAAACGCATACGCCCTTTTTGGCCAAGTGCATCATTGTGGACGTTCTGCCTCTTTTCCTATGCTTTCAATGCAATTCCAGTCTACCTCCTGAAATCGGTTTCCTGCAATTCTGCCCCGCTTTCAAGTCTTCTTGGCAGCCTTACTTCAGTCTATTTTTGGACGATAGCTGTCATTTATAACTCTGCAGGTTTGTGAATTACAGTGCCCCTGAGCTCCTTTCTTCAACTCGCTTTCTTTTGAGCTGGCCGCAACACCGCAGGATGGCTTCAGGCCCTAATCTGGTTCCGGCACGGCACGCTGAGCCTTTGGTTATTTCCTCTTCCTGGTGGGAAATGAGAGTTAAATTTGCCCGTCCAGACACCTCCAGCTAGTCTCTCATTGGTTCTCGCTATTCCTGTTCATCTTCCGCAGAAATTGCAAACTGGGCCAAACATTAGGTTAAAGGCGCTGACTCTCCAAGTGGGGAGAGTGTTAGTAAAGCGTCTGGAATGTTGCACCCGAGTACCAGGGGAGGAAAATTGAGACATATTTGAACACGTCTCCCGTTCACATGGTTGATCATACTTGGGTTCCACATACATGTTTTAGCTGAAGGAAGAATACTTTAAACCTGGTGAGTTAAGACCCGTGTAATGGGTACCATGCAATATGACTTCAAAGGGTCTTCATTTGCTCACCGAACCTCTCCAATCCTATCACTGCTGCGTTTATGCCCCTGTACACATGCTTGATTCTCTTTCGGAGACATATCAATCCATAGGTTTTAAGATACTTACTAGTCAGGTACATTCTTAGGCGTTTAATATGCGATGTTGAGTCCATTTCGTTGAGCAAGGAGTAGCTCTTGTCTATTCCATATTTGACTTAAGGAACTTTATCTGTGCTCATTTCAATCTCTGGTTTTATGCAGCACCCCAACTCACCTTTACCCTTAAGCAAGCATAAGTTGGTTTTCTAAATTTGAGACCCTGTTCTGTTCTGTAATTCAGTTCCTGTGTAGCCAAGTTTACATTCCGTGTATTACTGATATCTTATGATGTTTCTTTTTCTGTGTGACTTATTTCAGTTAGAATCATCATACCTGAATCCACTCATTGTGCTGCTAAGGGCCTGATGACACAGATTTCATTGCTGAGTGATATTGCTTTGTAAGTAAATACCACAACTTCTTTATCCATTTTTCACTTTCTGCGATGTTGAACTTGTACTGTAAACGAGGTTCTTGTAAACAGAGCCGTTCCAAACTTTGGGGTGGCTGTGTCTTTTTGATTTTAATTTCCCTAAGCTATAGGACCATAAGTGGAAGTGCCCTAGGTTCTGTTGCTTTGTTTTTTAGATGTTTCAGGAAACACCATACACTTCTCCCGAGTGGTTGTTGGCAATTTACATCCCGCCCATCAGCATAACAAGGCTCCCAGTTCTCCATGGCCTGTCCAGCCTTTCTGGATTTTACACTTTTTTCAGATGGCCCTTTTGACCGGCGGGAAGTGAGACTTCATTGTAGTGCAGATTTCCTTTGCAAGCTTGCTTGGTTGGCCAAAAAGGGCGTATGCGTTTTTTCCTGAATATATTCAGGAAAAAACGCATACGCCCTTTTTGGCCAAGTGCATCATTGTGGACGTTCTGCCTCTTTTCCTATGCTTTCAATGCAATTCCAGTCTACCTCCTGAAATCGGTTTCGTGCAATTCTGCCCCGCTTTCAAGTCCTCTTGGCAGCCTTACTTCAGTCTATTTTTGGACGATAGCTGTCATTTATAACTCTGCAGGTTTGTGAATTACAGTGCCCCTGAGCTCCTTTCTTCAACTCGCTTTCTTGTGACCTGGCCGCAACACCGCAGGATGGCTTCAGGCCCTAATCTGGTTCCGGCACGGCACGCTGAGCCTTTGGTTATTTCCTCTTCCTGGTGGGAAATGAGAGTTAAATTTGCCCGTCCAGACACCTCCAGCTAGCCTCTCATTGGTTCTCGCTATTCCTGTTCTTCTTCCGCAGAAATTGCAAACTGGGCCAAACAGGAGGTTAAAGGGACTGACTCTCCAAGTGGGGAGAGTGTTAGTAAAGCGTCTGGAATGTTGCACCCGAGTACCAGGGGAGGAAAACTGAGACATATTTGAACACGTCTCCCGTTCACATGGTTGATCATACTTGGGTTCCACATGCATGTTTTAGCTGAAGGAAGAATACCTTAAACCTGGAGAGTTGAGACCCGTGTAATGGGTACCATGCAATATGACTTCAAAGGGTCTTCATTTGCTCACCGAACCTCTCCAATCCTATCACTGCTGCGTTTATGCCCCTGTACACATGCTTGGTTCTCTTTTGGAGACATAGCAATCCATAGGTTTTACGATACTTACTAGTCAGGTACATTCTTAGGCGTTTAATATGCGGTGTTGAGTCCATTTCGTTGAGCAAGGAGTAGCTCTTGTCTATTCCATATTTGACTTAAGGAACTTTATCTGTGCTCATTTCAATCTCTGGTTTTATGCAGCACCCCAACTCACCCTTACACTTAAGCAAGCATAAGTTGGTTTTCTAAATTTGAGACCCTGTTCTGTTCTGTAATTCAGTTCCTGTGTAGCCAAGTTTCCATTCCGTGTATTACTGATATCTTATGATGTTTCTTTTTCTGTGTGACTTATTTCAGTTAGAATCATCATACCTGAATCCACTCATTGTGCTTCTAAGGGCCTGATGACATAGATTTCATTGCTGAGTGATATTGCTTTGTAAGTAAATACCACAACTTCTTTATCCATTTTTCACTTTCTGCGATGTTGAACTTGTACTGTAAACGAGGTTCTTGTAAACAGAGGCGTCCCAAACTTTGGGGTGGCTGTGTCTTTTTGATTTTAATTTCCCTAAGCTATAGGACCATAAGTGGCAGTGCCCTAGGCTCTGTTGCTTTGTTTTTTAGATGTTTCAGGAAACACCATACACTTCTCCCGAGTGTCTGTTGGCAATTTACATCCCGCCCATCAGCATAACAAGGCTCCCAGTTCTCCATGGCCTGTCCTGCCTTTCTGGATTTTACACTTTTTTCAGATGGCCCTTTTGACCGGGGGGAAGTGAGACTTCATTGTAGTGCAGATTTCCTTTGCAAGCTTGCTTGGTTGGCCAAAAAGGGCGTATGCGTATTTTCCTGAATATATTCAGGAAAAACACATACGCCCTTTTTGGCCAAGTGCATCATTGTGGACGTTCTGCCTCTTTTCCTATGCTTTCAATGCAATTCCAGTCTACCTCCTGAAATCGGTTTCCTGCAATTCTGCCCCGCTTTCAAGTCCTCTTGGCAGCCTTACTTCAGTCTATTTTTGGACGATAGCTGTCATTTATAACTCTGCAGGTTTGTGAATTACAGTGCCCCTGAGCTCCTTTCTTCAACTCGCTTTCTTGTGACCTGCCCGCAACACCGCAGGATGGCTTCAGGCCCTAATCTGGTTCCGGCCCGGCATGCTGAGCCTTTGGTTAATTCCTCTTCCTGGTGGGAAATGAGAGTTAAATTTGCCCATCCAGACACCTCCAGCTAGTCTCTCATTGGTTCTCGCTATTCCTGTTCATCTTCCGCAGAAATTGCAAACTGGGCCAAAAAGGAGGTTAAAGGGACTGACTCTCCAAGTCGGGAGAGTGTTAGTAAAGCGTCTGGAATGTTGCACCCGAGTACCAGGGGAGGAAAACTGAGACATATTTGAACACGTCTCCCGTTCACATGGTTGATCATACTCTAGGTTCCACATGCATGTTTTAGCTGAAGGAAGAATACCTTAAACCTGGAGAGTTGAGACCCGTGTAATGGGTACCATGCAATATGACTTCAAAGGGTCTTCATTTGCTCACCGAACCTCTCCAATCCTATCACTGCTGCGTTTATGCCCCTGTACACACGCTTGATTCTCTTTTGGAGACGTAGCAATCCATAGGTTTTAAGATACTTACTAGTCAGGTACATTCTTATTCGTTTAATATGGGGTTTTGAGTCCATTTCGTTGAGCAAGGAGTAGCTCTTGTCTATTCCATATTTGGCTTAAGGAACTTTATCTGTGCTCATTTCAATCTCTGGTTTTATGCAGCACCCCAACTCACCTTTCCCCTTAAGCAACCATAAGTTGGTATTCTAAATTTGAGACCCTGTTCTGTTTTGGAATGCAGTTCCTGTGTAGCCAAGTTTACATTCCGTGTATTAGTGATATCTTATGATGTTTCTTTTTCTGTGTGACTTATTTCAGTTAGAATCATCGTACCTGAATCCACTCATTATGCTGCTACGGGCCTGATGACATAGATTTCATTGCTGAGTGATACTGCATTGTACGTAAGTACCACAAGTTCTTTATCCATTTTTCACTTTCTGTGATATTGAACTTGTACGGAAAACGAGGTTCTTGTAAACAGAGGCGTCCCAAACTTTGGGGTGGCTGTGTCTTTTTGATTTTAATTTCCCTAATCTATAGGACCATAAGTGGAAGTGCCCTAGGCTCTGTTCCTTTGTTTTATAGATGTTTCAGGAAACACCATACACTTCTCCTGAGTGTCTGTTGGCAATTTACATCCCGCCTATCAGCATAACAAGGCTCCCAGTTCTCCATGGCCTGTCCTGCCTTTCTGGATTTTACACTTTTTTCAGATGGCCCTTTTGACCGGGGAGAGGTGAGACTTCATTGTAGTGCAGATTTCCTTTGCAAGTTTGCTTGGTTGGCCAAAAAGGGCGTATGCGTTTTTTCCTGAATATATTCAGGAAAAAACGCATACGCCCTTTTTGGCCAAGTGCATCATTGTGGACGTTCTGCCTCTTTTCCTATGCTTTCAATGCAATTCCAGTCTACCTCCTGAAATCGGTTTCCTGCAATTCTGCCCCGCTTTCAAGTCCTCTTGGCAGCCTTACTTCAGTCTATTTTTGGACAATAGCTGTCATTTATAACTCTGCAGGTTTGTGAATTACAGTGCCCCTGAGCTCCTTTCTTCAACTCGCTTTCTTGTGACCTGGCCGCAACACCGCAGGATGGCTTCAGGCCCTAATCTGGTTCTGGCATGGCACGCTGAGCCTTTGGATAATTCCTCTTCCTGGTGGGAAATGAGAGTTAAATTTGCCCATCCAGACACCTCCAGCTAGTCTCTCATTGGTTCTCGCTATTCCTGTTCATCTTCCGCAGAAATTGCAAACTGGGCCAAACAGGAGGTTAAAGGGACTGACTCTCCAAGTGGGGAGAGTGTTAGTAAAGCGTCTGGAATGCTGCACCCGAGTACCAGGGTACGAAAACTGAGACATATTTGAAAACGACTCCCGATAACATGGTTGATCATACTCTAGGTTCCACATGCATGTTTTAGCTGAAGGAAGAATACCTTAAACTTGGGTAGTTGAAACCCGTGGAATGGGTACCATGCAATATGACTTCAAAGGGTCTTCATTTGCTCAAGAACCTCTCCAATCCTATCACTGCTGCGTTTATGCCCCTGTACACATGCTTGATTCTCTTTCGGAGACTTAGCAATCCATAGGTTTTAAGATACTTACTAGTCAGGTACATTCTTAGGCGTTTAATATGCGGTGCTGAGTCCATTTCTTTGAGCCAGGAGTAGCTCTTGTCTACTCCATATTTGGCTTAAGGAACTTTATCTGTGCTCATTTCAATCTCTGGTTTTATGCAGCACCCCAACTCACCTTTCCCCTTAAGCAAGCATAAGTTGGTTTTCTAAATTTGAGACCCTGTTCTGTTCTGTAATTCAGTTCCTGTGTAGCCAAGTTTACATTCCGTGTATTACTGATATCTTATGATGTTTCTTTTTCTGTGTGACTTATTTCAGTTAGAATCATCATACCTGAATCCACTCATTGTGCTGCTAAGGGCCTGATGACATAGATTTCATTGCTGAGTGATATTGCTTTGTAAGTAAATACCACAACTTCTTTATCCATTTTTCACTTTCTGCGATGTTGAACTTGTACTGTAAATGAGGTTCTTGTAAACAGAGGCGTCCCAAACTTTGGGGTGGCTGTGTCTTTATGATTTTAATTTCCCTAAGCTATAGGACCATAAGTGGCAGTGCCCTAGGCTCTGTTGCTTTGTTTTTTAGATGTTTCAGGAAACACCATACACTTCTCCCGAGTGGTTGTTGGCAATTTACATCCCGCCCATCAGCATAACAAGGCTCCCAGTTCTCCATGGTCTGTCCTGCCTTTCTGGATTTTACACTTTTTTCAGATGGCCCTTTTGACCGGGGGGAAGTGAGACTTCATTGTAGTGCAGATTTCCTTTGCAAGCTTGCTTGGTTGGCCAAAAAGGGCGTATGCGTTTTTTCCTGAATATATTCAGGAAAAAACGCATACGCCCTTTTTGGCCAAGTGCATCATTGTGGACGTTCTGCCTCTTTTCCTATGCTTTCAATGCATTTCCAGTCTACCTCCTGAAATCGGTTTCCTGCAATTCTGTCCCGCTTTCAAGTCCTCTTGGCAGCCTTACTTCAGTCTATTTTTGGACGATAGCTGTCATTTATAACTCTGCAGGTTTGTGAATTACAGTGCCCCTGAGCTCCTTTCTTCAACTCGCTTTCTTTTGAGCTGGCCGCAACACCGCAGGATGGCTTCAGGCCCTAATCTGGTTCCGGTACGGCACGCTGAGCCTTTGGTTATTTCCTCTTCCTGGTGGGAAATGAGAGTTAAATTTGCCCGTCCAGACACCTCCAGCTAGTCTCTCATTGGTTCTCGCTATTCCTGTTCATCTTCTGCAGAAATTGCAAACTGGGCCAAACAGGAGGTTAAAGGGACTGACTCTCCTAGTCGGGAGAGTGTTAGTAAAGCGTCTGGAATGTTGCACCCGAGTACCAGGGGAGGAAAACTGAGACATATTTGAACACGTCTCCCGTTCACATGGTTGAACATACTCTGGGTTCCACATGCACGTTTTAGCTGAAGGAAGAATACCTTAAACCTGGAGAGTTGAGACCCGTGTAATGGGTACCATGCAATATGACTTCAAAGGGTCTTCATTTGCTCACCGAACCTCTCCAATCCTATCACTGCTGCGTTTATGCCCCTGTACACATGCTTGATTCTCTTTTGGAGACATAGCAATCCATAGGTTTTAAGATACTTACTAGTCAGGTACATTCTTAGGCGTTTAATATGCGGTGTTGAGTCCATTTCGTTGAGCAAGGAGTAGCTCTTGTCTATTCCATATTTGGCTTAAGGAACTTTATCTGTGCTCATTTCAATCTCTGGTTTTATGCAGCACCCCAACTCACCTTTACCCTTAAGCAAGCATAAGTTGGTTTTCTAAATTTGAGACCCTGTTCTGTTCTGTAATTCAGTTCCTGTGTAGCCAAGTTTACATTCCGTGTATTACTGATATCTTATGATGTTTCTTTTTCTGTGTGACTTATTTCAGTTAGAATCATCATACCTGAATCCTCTCATTGTGCTGCTAAGGGCCTGATGACATAGATTTCATTGCTGAGTGATATTGCTTTGTAAGTAAATACCACAACTTCTTTATCCATTTTTCACTTTCTGCGATGTTGAACTTGTACTGTAAATGAGGTTCTTGTAAACAGAGGCGTCCCAAACTTTGGGGTGGCTGTGTCTTTATGATTTTAATTTCCCTAAGCTATAGGACCATAAGTGGCAGTGCCCTAGGCTCTGTTGCTTTGTTTTTTAGATGTTTCAGGAAACACCATACACTTCTCCCGAGTGTCTCTTGGCAATTTACATCCCGCCCATCAGCATAACAAGGCTCCCAGTTCTCCATGGCCTGTCCTGCCTTTCTGGATTTTACACTTTTTTCAGATGGCCCTTTTGACTGGGGGGAAGTGAGACTTCATTGTAGTGCAGATTTCCTTTGCAAGCTTGCTTGGTTGGCCAAAAAGGGCGTATGCGTTTTTTCCTGAATATATTCAGGATAAAACGCATACGCCCTTTTTGGCCAAGTGCATCATTGTGGACGTTCTGCCTCTTTTCCTATGCTTTCAATGCAATTCCAGTCTACCTCCTGAAATCGGTTTCCTGCAATTCTGTCCCGCTTTCAAGTCCTCTTGGCAGCCTTACTTCAGTCTATTTTTGGACGATAGCTGTCATTTATAACTCTGCAGGTTTGTGAATTACAGTGCCCCTGAGCTCCTTTCTTCAACTCGCTTTCTTTTGAGCTGGCCGCAACACCGCAGGATGGCTTCAGGCCCTAATCTGGTTCCGGTACGGCACGCTGAGCCTTTGGTTATTTCCTCTTCCTGGTGGGAAATGAGAGTTAAATTTGCCCGTCCAGACACCTCCAGCTAGTCTCTCATTGGTTCTCGCTATTCCTGTTCATCTTCCGCAGAAATTGCAAACTGGGTCAAACAGGAGGTTAAAGGGACTGACTCTCCTAGTCGGGAGAGTGTTAGTAAAGCGTCTGGAATGTTGCACCCGAGTACCAGGGGAGGAAAACTGAGACATATTTGAACACGTCTCCCGTTCACATGGTTGAACATACTCTGGGTTCCACATGCATGTTTTAGCTGAAGGAAGAATACCTTAAACCTGGAGAGTTGAGACCCGTGTAATGGGTACCATGCAATATGACTTCAAAGGGTCTTCATTTGCTCACCGAACCTCTCCAATCCTATCACTGCTGCGTTTATGCCCCTGTACACATGCTTGATTCTCTTTCGGAGACATAGCAATCCATAGGTTTTAGGATACTTACTAGTCAGGTACATTCTTAGGCGTTTAATATGGGGTGTTGGGTCCATTTCGTTGAGCAAGGAGTAGCTCTTGTCTATTCCATATTTGGCTTAAGGAACTTTATCTGTGCTCATTTCAATCTCTGTTTTTATGCAGCGCCCCAACTCACCTTTTCCCTTAAGCAAGAATAAGTTGGTTTTCTAAATTTGAGACCCTGTTCTGTTCTGTAATTCAGTTCCTGTGTAGCCAAGTTTAAATTCCGTGTATTACTGATATCTTATGATGTTTCTTTTTCTGTGTGACTTACTTCAGTTAGAATCATCATACCTGAATCCACTCATTGTGCTGCTAAGGGCCTGATGACACAGATTTCATTGCTGAGTGATATTGCTTTGTAAGTAAATACCACAACTTCTTTATCCATTTTTCACTTTCTGCGATGTTGAACTTGTACTGTAAACGAGGTTCTTGTAAACAGAGCCGTTCCAAACTTTGGGGTGGCTGTGTCTTTTTGATTTTAATTTCCCTAAGCTATAGGACCATAAGTGGAAGTGCCCTAGGTTCTGTTGCTTTGTTTTTTAGATGTTTCAGGAAACACCATACACTTCTCCCGAGTGGTTGTTGGCAATTTACATCCCGCCCATCAGCATAACAAGGCTCCCAGTTCTCCATGGCCTGTCCTGCCTTTCTGGATTTTACACTTTTTTCAGATGGCCCTTTTGACCGGGGGGAAGTGAGACTTCATTGTAGTGCAGATTTCCTTTGCAAGCTTGCTTGGTTGGCCAAAAAGGGCGTATGTGTTTTTTCCTGAATATATTCAGGAAAAAACGCATACGCCCTTTTTGGCCAAGTGCATCATTGTGGACGTTCTGCCTCTTTTCCTATGCTTTCAATGCAATTCCAGTCTGCCTCCTGAAATCGGTTTCCTGCAATTCTGCCCCGCTTTCAAGTCCTCTTGACAGCCTTACTTCAGTCTATTTTTGGACGATAGCTGTCATTTATAACTCTGCAGGTTTGTGAATTACAGTGCCCCTGAGCTCCTTTCTTCAACTCACTTTCTTGTGACCTGGCCGCAACACCGCAGGATGGCTTCAGGCCCTAATCTGGTTCCGGCCCGGCATGCTGAGCCTTTCGTTAATTCCTCTTCCTGGTGGGAAATGAGAGTTAAATTTGCCCGACCAGACACCTCCAGCTAGTCTCTCATTGGTTCTCGCTATTCCTGTTCATCTTCCGCAGAAATTGCAAACTGGGCCAAAAAGGAGGTTAAAGGGACTGACTCTCCAAGTCGGGAGAGTGTTAGTAAAGCGTCTGGAATGTTGCACCCGAGTACCAGGGGAGGAAAACTGAGACATATTTGAACACGTCTCCCGATCACATGGTTGATCATACTCTAGGTTCCACATGCATGTTTTAGCTGAAGGAAGAATACCTTAAACCTGGGTAGTTGAAACGCGTGGAATGGGTACCATGCAATATGACTTCAAAGGGTCTTCATTTGCTCACCGAACCTCTCCAATCCTATCACTGCTGCGTTTATGCCCCTGTACACATGCTTGATTCTCTTTCGGAGACATAGCAATCCATAGGTTTTAAGATACTTACTAGTCAGGTACATTCTTAGGCGTTTAATATGCGGTGTTGAGTCCATTTCGTTGAGCAAGGAGTAGCTCTTGTCTTTTCCATATTTAGCTTAAGGAACTTTATCTGTGCTCATTTCAATCTCTGGTTTTATGCAGCACCCCAACTCACCTTTACCCTTAAGCAAGCATAAGTTGGTTTTCTAAATTTGAGACCCTGTTCTGTTCTGTAATTCAGTTCCTGTGTAGCCAAGTTTACATTCCGTGTATTACTGATATCTTATGATGTTTCTTTTTCTGTGTGACTTATTTCAGTTAGAATCATCATACCTGAATCCACTCATTGTGATGCTAAGGGACTGATGACATAGATTTCATTGCTGAGTGATATTGCTTTGTAAGTAAATACCACAACTTCTTTATCCATTTTTCACTTTCTGCGATGTTGAACTTGTACGGAAAACGAGGTTCTTGTAAACAGAGGCGTCCCAAACTTTGGGGTGGCTGTGTCTTTTTGATTTTAATTTCCCTAAGCTATAGGACCATAAGTGGCAGTGCCCTAGGCTCTGTTGCTTTGTTTTTTAGATGTTTCAGGAAACACCATACACTTCTCCCGAGTGGTTGTTGGCAATTTACATCCCGCCCATCAGCATAACAAGGCTCCCAGTTCTCCATGGCCTGTTCTGCCTTTCTGGATTTTACACTTTTTACAGATGGCCCTTTTGACCGGGGGGAAGTGAGACTTCATTGTAGTGCAGATTTCCTTTGCAAGCTTGCTTGGTTGGCCAAAAAGGGCGTATGCGTTTTTTCCTGAATATATTCAGGATAAAACGCATACGCCCTTTTTGGCCAAGTGCATCATTGTGGACGTTCTGCCTCTTTTCCTATGCTTTCAATGCAATTCCAGTCTACCTCCTGAAATCGGTTTCCTGCAATTCTGCCCCGCTTTCAAGTCCTCTTGGCCGCCTTACTTCAGTATATTTTTGGACGATAGCTGTCATTTATAACTCTGCAGGTTTGTGAATTACAGTGCCCCTGAGCTCCTTTCTTCAACTCGCTTTCTTTTGAGCTGGCCGCAACACCGCAGGATGGCTTCAGGCCCTAATCTGCTTCCGGCACGGCACGCTGAGCCTTTGGTTATTTCCTCTTCCTGGTGGGAAATGAGAGTTAAATTTGCCCGTCCAGACACCTCCAGCTAGTCTCTCATTGGTTCTCGCTATTCCTGTTCATCTTCCGCAGAAATTGCAAACTGGGCCAAACAGGAGGTTAAAGGGACTGACTCTCCAAGTGGGGAGAGTGTTAGTAAAGCGTCTGGAATGTTGCACCCGAGTACCAGGGGAGGAAAACTGAGACATATTTGAACACGTCTCCTGTTCACATGGTTGATCATACTTAGGTTCCACATGCATGTTTTAGCTGAAGGAAAAATACCTTAAACCTGGAGAGTTAAGACCCGTGTAATGGGTACCATGCAATATGACTTCAAAGGGTCTTCATTTGCTCACCGAACCTCTCCAATCCTATCACTGCTGCGTTTATGCCCCTGTACACATGCTTGATTCTCTTTCGGAGACATAGCAATCCATAGGTTTTAAGATACTTACTAGTCAGGTACATTCTTAGGCGTTTAATATGGGGTGTTGGGTCCATTTCGTTGAGCAAGGAGTAGCTCTTGTCTATTCCATATTTGGCTTAAGGAACTTTATCTGTGCTCATTTCAATCTCTGTTTTTATGCAGCGCCCCAACTCACCTTTTCATTTAAGCAAGAATAAGTTGGTTTTCTAAATTTGAGACCCTGTTCTGTTCTGTAATTCAGTTCCTGTGTAGCCAAGTTTAAATTCCGTGTATTACTGATATCTTATGATGTTTCTTTTTCTGTGTGACTTACTTCAGTTAGAATCATCATACCTGAATCCACTCATTGTGCTGCTAAGGGCCTGATGACACAGATTTCATTGTTGAGTGATATTGATTTGTAAGTAAATACCACAACTTCTTTATCCATTTTTCACTTTCTGCGATGTTGAACTTGTACTGTAAACGAGGTTCTTGTAAACAGAGCCGTTCCAAACTTTGGGGTGGCTGTGTCTTTTTGATTTTAATTTCCCTAAGCTATAGGACCATAAGTGGAAGTGCCCTAGGTTCTGTTGCTTTGTTTTTTAGATGTTTCAGGAAACACCATACACTTCTCCCGAGTGGTTGTTGGCAATTTACATCCCGCCCATCAGCATAACAAGGCTCCCAGTTCTCCATGGCCTGTCCTGCCTTTCTGGATTTTACACTTTTTTCAGATGGCCCTTTTGACCGGGGGGAAGTGAGACTTCATTGTAGTGCAGATTTCCTTTGCAAGCTTGCTTGGTTGGCCAAAAAGGGCGTATGCGTTTTTTCCTGAATATATTCAGGAAAAAATGCATACGCCCTTTTTGGCCAAGTGCATCATTGTGGACGTTCTGCCTCTTTTCCTATGCTTTCAATGCAATTCCAGTCTACCTCCTGAAATCGGTTTCCTGCAATTCTGCCCCGCTTTCAAGTCCTCTTGACAGCCTTACTTCAGTCTATTTTTGGACGATAGCTGTCATTTATAACTCTGCAGATTTGTGAATTACAGTGCCCCTGAGCTCCTTTCTTCAACTCGCTTTCTTGTGACCTGGCCGCAACACCGCAGGATGGCTTCAGGCCCTAATCTGGTTCCGGCCCGGCATGCTGAGCCTTTTGTTAATTCCTCTTCCTGGTGGGAAATGAGAGTTAAATTTGCCCGTCCAGACACCTCCAGCTAACCTCTCATTGGTTCTCGCTATTCCTGTTCATCTTCTGCAGAAATTGCAAACTGGGCCAAACAGGAGGTTAAAGGGACTGACTCTCCAAGTGGGGAGAGTGTTAGTAAAGCGTCTGGAATGTTGCACCCGAGTAACAGGGGAGCAAAACTGAGACATATTTGAACACGTCTCCCTATCACATGGTTGATCATACTCTAGGTTCCACATGCATGTTTTAGCTGAAGGAAGAATACCTTAAACCTGGGTAGTTGAAACCCGTGGAATGGGTACCATGCAATATGATTTCAAAGGGTCTTCATTTGCTCACCGAACCTCTCCAATCCTATCACTGCTGCGTTTATGCCCCTGTACACATGCTTGATTCTCTTTCGGAGACATAGCAATCCATAGGTTTTAGGATACTTACTAGTCAGGTACATTCTTAGGCGTTTAATATGGGGTGTTGGGTCCATTTCGTTGAGCAAGGAGTAGCTCTTGTCTATTCCATATTTGGCTTAAGGAACTTTATCTGTGCTCATTTCAATCTCTGTTTTTATGCAGCGCCCCAACTCACCTTTTCCCTTAAGCAAGAATAAGTTGGTTTTCTAAATTTGAGACCCTGTTCTGTTCTGTAATTCAATTCCTGTGTAGCCAAGTTTAAATTCCGTGTATTACTGATATCTTATGATGTTTCTTTTTCTGTGTGACTTACTTCAGTTAGAATCATCATACCTGAATCCACTCATTGTGCTGCTAAGGGCCTGATGACACAGATTTCATTGCTGAGTGATATTGCTTTGTAAGTAAATACCACAACTTCTTTATCCATTTTTCACTTTCTGCGATGTTGAACTTGTACTGTAAACGAGGTTCTTGTAAACAGAGCCGTTCCAAACTTTGGGGTGGCTGTGTCTTTTTGATTTTAATTTCCCTAAGCTATAGGACCATAAGTGGAAGTGCCCTAGGTTCTGTTGCTTGTTTTTTTAGATGTTTCAGGAAACACCATACACTTCTCCCGAGTGGTTGTTGGCAATTTACATCCCGCCCATCAGCATAACAAGGCTCCCAGTTCTCCATGGCCTGTCCTGCCTTTCTGGATTTTACACTTTTTTCAGATGGCCCTTTTGACCGGGGGGAAGTGAGACTTCATTGTAGTGCAGATTTCCTTTGCAAGCTTGCTTGGTTGGCCAAAAAGGGCGTATGTGTTTTTTCCTGAATATATTCAGGAAAAAACGCATACGCCCTTTTTGGCCAAGTGCATCATTGTGGACGTTCTGCCTCTTTTCCTATGCTTTCAATGCAATTCCAGTCTGCCTCCTGAAATCGGTTTCCTGCAATTCTGCCCCGCTTTCAAGTCCTCTTGGCAGCCTTACTTCAGTCTATTTTTGGACGATAGCTGTCATTTATAACTCTGCAGGTTTGTGAATTACAGTGCCCCTGAGCTCCTTTCTTCAACTCGCTTTCTTGTGACCTGGCCGCAACACCGCAGGATGGCTTCAGGCCCTAATCTGGTTCCGGCCCGGCATGCTGAGCCTTTTGTTAATTCCTCTTCCTGGTAGGAAATGAGAGTTAAATTTGCCCGACCAGACACCTCCAGCTAGTCTCTCATTGGTTCTCGCTATTCCTGTTCATCTTCCGCAGAAATTGCAAACTGGGCCAAAAGGGAGGTTAAAGGGACTGACTCTCCAAGTCCGGAGAGTGTTAGTAAAGCGTCTGGAATGTTGCACCCGAGTACCAGGGGAGGAAAACTGAGACATATTTGAACACGTCTCCCGTTCACATGGTTGATCATACTCTGGGTTCCACATGCATGTTTTAGCTGAAGGAAGAATACCTTAAACCTGGAGAGTTGAGACCCGTGTAATGGGTACCATGCAATATGACTTCAAAGGGTCTTCATTTGCTCACCGAACCTCTCCAATCCTATCACTGCTGCGTTTATGCCCCTGTACACATGCTTGATTCTCTTTCGGAGACATAGAAATCCATAGGTTTTAAGATACTTACTAGTCAGGTACATTCTTAGGCGTTTAATATGCGGTGTTGAGTCCATTTCGTTGAGCAAGGAGTAGCTCTTGTCTATTCCATATTTGGCTTAAGGAACTTTATCTGTGCTCATTTCAATCTCTGGTTTTATGCAGCACCCCAACTCACCTTTCCCCTTAAGCAAGCATAAGTTGGTTTTCTAAATTTGAGTCCCTGTTCTGTTCTGTAATTCAGTTCCTGTGTAGCCAAGTTTACATTCCGTGTATTACTGATATCTTATGATGTTTCTTTTTCTGTGTGACTTATTTCAGTTAGAATCATCATACCTGAATCCACTCATTGTGATGCTAAGGTACTGATGACATAGATTTCATTGCTGAGTGATATTGCTTTGTAAGTAAATACCACAACTTCTTTATCCATTTTTCACTTTCTGCGATGTTGAACTTGTACGGAAAACGAGGTTCTTGTAAACAGAGGCGTCCCAAACTTTGGGGTGGCTGTGTCTTTTTGATTTTAATTTCCCTAAGCTATAGGACCATAAGTGGCAGTGCCCTAGGCTCTGTTGCTTTGTTTTTTAGATGTTTCAGGAAACACCATACACTTCTCCCGAGTGGTTGTTGGCAATTTACATCCCGCCCATCAGCATAACAAGGCTCCCAGTTCTCCATGGCCTGTTCTGCCTTTCTGGATTTTACACTTTTTACAGATGGCCCTTTTGACCGGGGGGCAGTGAGACTTCATTGTAGTGCAGATTTCCTTTGCAAGCTTGCTTGGTTGGCCAAAAAGGGCGTATGCGTTTTTTCCTGAATATATTCAGGATAAAACGCATACGCCCTTTTTGGCCAAGTGCATCATTGTGGACGTTCTGCCTCTTTTCCTATGCTTTCAATGCAATTCCAGTCTACCTCCTGAAATCGGTTTCCTGCAATTCTGCCCCGCTTTCAAGTCCTCTTGGCAGCCTTACTTCAGTCTATTTTTGGACGATAGCTGTCATTTATAACTCTGCAGGTTTGTGAATTACAGTGCCCCTGAGCTCCTTTCTTCAACTCGCTTTCTTTTGAGCTGGCCGCAACACCGCAGGATGGCTTCAGGCCCTAATCTGCTTCCGGCACGGCACGCTGAGCCTTTGGTTATTTCCTCTTCCTGGTGGGAAATGAGAGTTAAATTTGCCCGTCCAGACACCTCCAGCTAGTCTCTCATTGGTTCTCGCTATTCCTGTTCATCTTCCGCAGAAATTGCAAACTGGGCCAAACAGGAGGTTAAAGGGACTGACTCTCCAAGTGGGGAGAATGTTAGTAAAGCGTCTGGAATGTTGCACCCGAGTACCAGGGGAGGAAAACTGAGACATATTTGAACACGTCTCCCGTTCACATGGTTGATCATACTTAGGTTCCACATGCATGTTTTAGCTGAAGGAAAAATACCTTAAACCTGGAGAGTTAAGACCCGTGTAATGGGTACCATGCAATATGACTTCAAAGGGTCTTCATTTGCTCACCGAACCTCTCCAATCCTATCACTGCTGCGTTTATGCCCCTGTACACATGCTTGATTCTCTTTCGGAGACATAGCAATCCATAGGTTTTAAGATACTTACTAGTCAGGTACATTCTTAGGCGTTTAATATGGGGTGTTGGGTCCATTTCGTTGAGCAAGGAGTAGCTCTTGTCTATTCCATATTTGGCTTAAGGAACTTTATCTGTGCTCATTTCAATCTCTGTTTTTATGCAGCGCCCCAACTCACCTTTTCCCTTAAGCAAGAATAAGTTGGTTTTCTAAATTTGAGACCCTGTTCTGTTCTGTAATTCAGTTCCTGTGTAGCCAAGTTTAAATTCCGTGTATTACTGATATCTTATGATGTTTCTTTTTCTGTGTGACTTACTTCAGTTAGAATCATCATACCTGAATCCACTCATTGTGCTGCTAAGGGCCTGATGACACAGATTTCATTGCTGAGTGATATTGCTTTGTAAGTAAATACCACAACTTCTTTATCCATTTTTCACTTTCTGCGATGTTGAACTTGTACTGTAAACGAGGTTCTTGTAAACAGAGCCGTTCCAAACTTTGGGGTGGCTGTGTCTTTTTGATTTTAATTTCCCTAAGCTATAGGACCATAAGTGGAAGTGCCCTAGGTTCTGTTGCTTTGTTTTTTAGATGTTTCAGGAAACACCATACACTTCTCCCGAGTGGTTGTTGGCAATTTACATCCCGCCCATCAGCATAACAAGGCTCCCAGTTCTCCATGGCCTGTCCTGCCTTTCTGGATTTTACACTTTTTTCAGATGGCCCTTTTGACCGGGGGGAAGTGAGACTTCATTGTAGTGCAGATTTCCTTTGCAAGCTTGCTTGGTTGGCCAAAAAAGGCGTATGTTTTTTTTCCTGAATATATTCAGGAAAAAATGCATACGCCCTTTTTGGCCAAGTGCATCATTGTGGACGTTCTGCCTCTTTTCCTATGCTTTCAATGCAATTCCAGTCTACCTCCTGAAATCGGTTTCCTGCAATTCTGCCCCGCTTTCAAGTCCTCTTGGCAGACTTACTTCAGTATATTTTTGGACGATAGCTGTCATTTATAACTCTGCAGGTTTGTGAATTACAGTGCCCCTGAGCTCCTTTCTTCAACTCGCTTTCTTTTGAGCTGGCCGCAACACCGCAGGATGGCTTCAGGCCCTAATCTGCTTCCGGCACGGCACGCTGAGCCTTTGGTTATTTCCTCTTCCTGGTGGGAAATGAGAGTTAAATTTGCCCGTCCAGACACCTCCAGCTAGTCTCTCATTGGTTCTCGCTATTCCTGTTCATCTTCCGCAGAAATTGCAAACTGGGCCAAACAGGAGGTTAAAGGGACTGACTCTCCAAGTGGGGAGAGTGTTAGTAAAGCGTCTGGAATGTTGCACCCGAGTACCAGGGGAGGAAAACTGAGACATATTTGAACACGTCTCCCGTTCACATGGTTGATCATACTTAGGTTCCACATGCATGTTTTAGCTGAAGGAAAAATACCTTAAACCTGGAGAGTTAAGACCCGTGGAATGGGTACCATGCAGTATGACTTCAAAGGGTCTTCATTTGCTCACCGAACCTCTCCAATCCTATCACTGCTGCGTTTATGCCCCTGTACACATGCTTGATTCTCTTTCGGAGACATAGCAATCCATAGGTTTTAAGATACTTACTAGTCAGGTACATTCTTAGGCGTTTAATATGCGGTGTTGAGTCCATTTCGTTGAGCAAGGAGTAGCTCTTGTCTATTCCATATTTGGCTTAAGGAACTTTATCTGTGCTCATTTCAATCTCTGGTTTTATGCAGCACCCCAACTCACCTTTACCCTTAAGCAAGCATAAGATGGTTTTCGAAATTTGAGACCCTGTTCTGTTCTGTAATTCAGTTCCTGTGTAGCCAAGTTTCCATTCCGTGTATTACTGATATCTTATGATGTTTCTTTTTCTGTGTGACTTATTTCAGTTAGAATCATCATACCTGAATCCACTCATTGTGCAGCTAAGGGCCTGATGACATAGATTTCATTGCTGAGTGATATTGCTTTGTAAGTGAATACCACAACTTCTTTATCCATTTCTCACTTTCTGCGATGTTGAACTTGTACTGTAAACGAGGTTCTTGTAAACAGAGCCATTCCAAACTTTGGGGTGGCTGTGTCTTTTTGATTTTAATTTCCCTAAGCTATAGGACCATAAGTGGCAGTGCCCTAGGCTCTGTTGCTTTGTTTTTTAGATGTTTCAGGAAACACCATACACTTCTCCCGAGTGTCTGTTGGCAATTTACATCCCGCCCATCAGCATAACAAGGCTCCCAGTTCTCCCTGGCCTGTCCTGCCTTTCTGGATTTTACACTTTTATCAGATGGCCCTTTTGACCAGGGGGAAGTGAGACTTCATTGTAGTGCAGATTTCCTTTGCAAGCTTGCTTGGTTGGCCAAAAAGGGCGTATGCGTTTTTTCCTGAATATATTCAGGAAAAAACGCATACGCCCTTTTTGGCCAAGTGCATCATTGTGGACGTTCTGCCTCTTTTCCTATGCTTTCAATGCAATTCCAGTCTACCTCCTGAAATCGGTTTCCTGCAATTCTGCCCCGCTTTCAAGTCCTCCTGGCAGCCTTACTTCAGTCTATTTTTGGACGATAGCTGTCATTTATAACTCTGCAGGTTTGTGAATTACAGTGCCCCTGAGCTCCTTTCTTCAACTTGCTTACTTGTGACCTGGCCGCAACACCGCAGGATGGCTTCAGGCCCTAATCTGGTTCCGGCCCGGCATGCTGAGCCTTTGGTTATTTCCTCTTCCTGGTGGGAAATGAGAGTTAAATTTGCCCGTCCAGACACCTCCAGCTAGCCTCTCATTGGTTCTCGCTATTCCTGTTCATCTTCCGCAGAAATTGCAAACTGGGCCAAACAGGAGGTTAAAGGCGCTGACTCTACAAGTGGGGAGAGTGTTAGTAAAGCGTCTGGAATGTTGCACCCGAGTACCAGGGGAGGAAAACTGAGACATATTTGAACACGTCTCCCGTTCACATGGTTGATCATTCTTGGGTTCCACATGCATGTTTTAGCTGAAGGAAGAATACCTTAAACCTGGAGAGTTAAGACCCGTGTAATGGGTACCATGCAATATGACTTCAAAGGGTCTTCATTTGCTCACCGAACCTCTCCAATCCTATCACTGCTGCGTTTATGCCCCTGTACACATGCTTGATTCTCTTTCGGAGACATAGCAATCCATAGGTTTTACGATACTTACTAGTCAGGTACATTCTTAGGCGTTTAATATGCGGTGTTGAGTCCATTTCGTTGAGCAAGGAGTAGCTCTTGTCTATTCCATATTTGACTTAAGGAACTTTATCTGTGTTCATTTCAATCTCTGGTTTTATGCAGCACCCCAACTCACCTTTACCCTTAAGCAAGCATAAGTTGGTTTTCTAAATTTGAGACCCTGTTCTGTTCTGTAATTCAGTTCCTGTGTAGCCAAGTTTACATTCCGTGTATTACTGATATCTTATGATGTTTCTTTTTCTGTGTGACTTACTTCAGTTAGAATCATCATACCTGAATCCACTCATTGTGCTGCTAAGGGCCTGATGACACAGATTTCATTGCTGAGTGATATTGCTTTGTAAGTAAATACCACAACTTCTTTATCCATTTTTCACTTTCTGCGATGTTGAACTTGTACTGTAAACGAGGTTCTTGTAAACAGAGCCGTTCCAAACTTTGGGGTGGCTGTGTCTTTTTGATTTTAATTTCCCTAAGCTATAGAACCATAAGTGGAAGTGCCCTAGGTTCTGTTGCTTTGTTTTTTAGATGTTTCAGGAAACACCATACACTTCTCCCGAGTGGTTGTTGGCAATTTACATCCCGCCCATCAGCATAACAAGGCTCCCAGTTCGCCATGGCCTGTCCTGCCTTTCTGGATTTTACACTTTTTTCAGATGGCCCTTTTGACCGGGGGGAAGTGAGACTTCATTGTAGTGCAGATTTCCTTTGCAAGCTTGCTTGGTTGGCCAAAAAGGGCGTATGTGTTTTTTCCTGAATATATTCAGGAAAAAATGCATACGCCCTTTTTGGCCAAGTGCATCATTGTGGACGTTCTGCCTCTTTTCCTATGCTTTCAATGCAATTCCAGTCTACCTCCTGAAATCGGTTTCCTGCAATTCTGCCCCGCTTTCAAGTCCTCTTGGCAGCCTTACTTCAGTATATTTTTGGACGATAGCTGTCATTTATAACTCTGCAGGTTTGTGAATTACAGTGCCCCTGAGCTCCTTTCTTCAACTCGCTTTCTTTTGAGCTGGCCGCAACACCGCAGGATGGCTTCAGGCCCTAATCTGCTTCTGGCACGGCACGCTGAGCCTTTGGTTATTTCCTCTTCCTGGTGGGAAATGAGAGTTAAATTTGCCCGTCCAGACACCTCCAGCTAGCCTCTCATTGGTTCTCGCTATTCCTGTTCATTTTCCGCAGAAATTGCAAACTGGGCCAAACAGGAGGTTAAAGGGACTGACTCTCCAAGTGGGGAGAGTGTTAGTAAAGCGTCTGGAATGTTGTACCCGAGTACCAGGGGAGGAAAACTGAGACATATTTGAACACGTCTCCCGATCACATGGTTGATCATACTCTAGGTTCCACATGCATGTTTTAGCTGAAGGAAGAATACCTTAAACCTGGGTAGTTGAAACCCGTGGAATGGGTACCATGCAATATGACTTCAAAGGGTCTTCATTTGCTCACCGAACCTCTCCAATCCTATCACTGCTGCGTTTATGCCCCTGTACACATGCTTGATTCTCTTTCGGAGACATAGCAATCCATAGGTTTTAAGATACTTACAAGTCAGGTACATTCTTAGGCGTTTAATATGCGGTGTTGAGTCCATTTCGTTGAGCAAGGAGTAGCTCTTGTCTATTCCATATTTGGCTTAAGGAACTTTATCTGTGCTCATTTCAATCTCTGGTTTTATGCAGCACCCCAACTCACCTTTACCCTTAAGCAAGCATAAGTTGTTTTTCTAAATTTGAGACCCTGTTCTGTTCTGTAATTCAGTTCCTGTGTAGCCAAGTTTCCATTCTGTGTATTACTGATATCTTATGATGTTTCTTTTTCTGTATGACTTATTTCAGTTAGAATCATCATACCTGAATCCACTCATTGTGATGCTAAGGGATTGATGACATAGATTTCATTGCTGAGTGATATTGCTTTGTAAGTAAATACCACAACTTCTTTATCCATTTTTCACTTTCTGCGATGTTGAACTTGTACTGTAAATGAGGTTTTTGTAAACAGAGGCGTCCCAAACTTTGGGGTGGCTGTGTCTTTTTGATTTTAATTTCCCTAAGCTATAGGACCATAAGTGGCAGTGCCCTAGGCTCTGTTGCTTTGTTTTTTAGATGTTTCAGGAAACACCATACACTTCTCCCGAGTGTCTGTTGGCAATTTACATCCCGCCCATCAGCATAACAAGGCTCCCAGTTCTCCATGGCCTGTCCTGCCTTTCTGGATTTTACACTTTTTTCAGATGGCCCTTTTGACCGGGGGGAAGTGAGACTTCATTGTAGTGCAGATTTCCTTTGCAAGCTTGCTTGGTTGGCCAAAAAGGGCGTATGCGTTTTTTCCTGAATATATTCAGGAAAAAACGCATACGCCCTTTTTGGCCAAGTACATCATTGTGGACGTTCTGCCTCTTTTCCTATGCTTTCAATGCAATTCCAATCTACCTCCTGAAATCGGATTCCTGCAATTCTGCCCTGCTTTCAAGTCCTCTTGGCAGCCTTACTTCAGTCTATTTTTGGACGATAGCTGTCATTTATAACTCTGCAGGTTTGTGAATTACAGTGCCCCTGAGCTCCTTTCTTCAACTTGCTTTCTTGTGACCTGGCCGCAACACCGCAGGATGGCTTCAGGCCCTAATCTGGTTCCGGCACGGCACGCTGAGCCTTTGGTTATTTCCTCTTCCTGGTGGGAAATGAGAGTTAAATTTGCCCGTCCAGACACCTCCAGCTAGCCTCTCATTGGTTCTCGCTATTCCTGTTCATCTTCCGCAGAAATTGCAAACTGGGCCAAACAGGAGGTTAAAGCACTGACTCTCCAAGTGGGGAGAGTGTTAGTAAAGCGTCTGGAATGTTGCACCCGAGTACCAGGGGAGGAAAACTGAGACATATTTGAACACGTCTCCCGTTCACATGGTTGATCATACTTGGGTTCCACATGCATGGTTTAGCTGAAGGAAGAATACCTTAAACCTGGAGAGTTGAGACCCGTGGAATGGGTACCATGCAATATGACTTCAAAGGGTCTTCATTTGCTCACCGAACCTCTCCAATCCTATCACTGCTGCGTTTATGCCCCTGTACACATGCTTGATTCTCTTTTGGAGACATAGCAATCCATAGGTTTTACGATACTTACTAGTCAGGTACATTCTTAGGCGTTTAATATGCGGTGTTGAGTCCATTTCGTTGAGCAAGGAGTAGCTCTTGTCTATTCCATATTAGACTTTAGGAACTTTATCTGTGTTCATTTCAATCTCTGGTTTTATGCAGCACCCCAACTCACCTTTACCCTTAAGCAAGCATAAGTTGGTTTTCTAAATTTGAGACCCTGTTCTGTTCTGTAATTCAGTTCCTGTGTAGCCAAGTTTACATTCCGTGTATTACTGATATCTTATGATGTTTCTTTTTCTGTGTGACTTACTTCAGTTAGAATCATCATACCTGAATCCACTCATTGTGCTGCTAAGAGCCTGATGACACAGATTTCATTGCTGAGTGATATTGCTTTGTAAGTAAATACCACAACTTCTTTATCCATTTTTCACTTTCTGCGATGTTGAACTTGTACTGTAAACGAGGTTCTTGTAAACAGAGCCGTTCCAAACTTTGGGGTGGCTGTGTCTTTTTGATTTTAATTTCCCTAAGCTATAGGACCATAAGTGGAAGTGCCCTAGGTTCTGTTGCTTTGTTTTTTAGATGTTTCAGGAAACACCATACACTTCTCCCGAGTGGTTGTTGGCAATTTACATCCCGCCCATCAGCATAACAAGGCTCCCAGTTCTCCATGGCCTGTCCTGCCTTTCTGGGTTTTACATTTTTTTCAGATGGCCCTTTTGACCGGGGGGAAGTGAGACTTCATTGTAGTGCAGATTTCCTTTGCAAGCTTGCTTGGTTGGCCAAAACGGGCGTATGCGTTTTTTCCTGAATATATTCAGGAAAAAACGCATACGCCCTTTTTGGCCAAGTGCATCATTGTGGACGTTCTGCCTCTTTTCCTATGCTTTCAATGCAATTCCAGTCTACCTCCTGAAATCGGTTTCCTGCAATTCTGCCCCGCTTTCAAGTTCTCTTGGCAGCCTTACTTCAGTCTATTTTTGGACGATAGCTGTCATTTATAACTCTGCAGGTCTGTGAATTACAGTGACCCTGAGCTCCTTTCTTCAACTTGCTTTCTTGTGACCTGGCCGCAACACCGCAGGATGGCTTCAGGCCCTAATCTGGTTCCGGCCCGGCATGCTGAGCCTTTGGTTAATTCCTCTTCCTGGTGGGAAATGAGAGTTAAATTTGCCCGTCCAGACACCTCCAGCTAGCCTCTCATTGGTTCTCGCTATTCCTGTTCATTTTCCGCAGAAATTGCAAACTGTGCCAAAGAGGAGGTTAAAGGGACTGACTCTCCAAGTGGGGAGAGTGTTAGTAAAGCGTCTGGAATGTTGCACCCGAGTACCAGGGGAGGAAAACTGAGACATATTTGAACACGTCTCCCGATCACATGGTTGATCATACTCTAGGTTCCACATGCATGTTTTAGCTGAAGGAAGAATACCTTAAACCTGGGTAGTTGAAACCCGTGGAATGGGTACCATGCAATATGACTTCAAAGGGTCTTCATTTGCTCACCGAACCTCTCCAATCCTATCACTGCTGCGTTTATGCCCCTGTACACATGCTTGATTCTCTTTCGGAGACATAGCAATCCATAGGTTTTAAGATACTTACAAGTCAGGTACATTCTTAGGCGTTTAATATGCGGTGTTGAGTCCATTTCGTTGAGCAAGGAGTAGCTCTTGTCTATTCCATATTTGGCTTAAGGAACTTTATCTGTGCTCATTTCAATCTCTGGTTTTATGCAGCACCCCAACTCACCTTTACCCTTAAGCAAGCATAAGTTGTTTTTCGAAATTTGAGACCCTGTTCTGTTCTGTAATTCAGTTCCTGTGTAGCCAAGTTTCCATTCTGTGTATTACTGATATCTTATGATGTTTCTTTTTCTGTGTGACTTATTTCAGTTAGAATCATCATACCTGAATCCACTCATTGTGATGCTAAGGGATTGATGACATAGATTTCATTGCTGAGTGATATTGCTTTGTAAGTAAATACCACAACTTCTTTATCCATTTTTCACTTTCTGCGATGTTTAACTTGTACTGTAAATGAGGTTCTTGTAAACAGAGGCGTCCCAAACTTTGGGGTGGCTGTGTCTTTTTGATTTTAATTTCCCTAAGCTATAGGACCATAAGTGGCAGTGCCCTAGGCTCTGTTGCTTTGTTTTTTAGATGTTTCAGGAAACACCATACACTTCTCCCGAATGTCTGTTGGCAATTTACATCCCACCCATCAGCATAACAAGGCTCCCAGTTCTCCATGGCCTGTCCTGCCTTTCTGGATTTTACATTTTTTTCAGATGGCCCTTTTGACCGGGGGGAAGTGAGACTTCATTGTAGTGCAGATTTCCTTTGCAAGCTTGCTTGGTTGGCCAAAAAGGGCGTATGCGTTTTTTCCTGAATATATTCAGGAAAAAACGCATACACCCTTTTTGGCCAAGTACATCATTGTGGACGTTCTGCCTCTTTTCCTATGCTTTCAATGCAATTCCAATCTACCTCCTGAAATCGGTTTCCTGCAATTCTGCCCTGCTTTCAAGTCCTCTTGGCAGCCTTACTTCAGTCTATTTTTGGACGATAGCTGTCATTTATAACTCTGCAGGTTTGTGAATTACAGTGCCCCTGAGCTACTTTCTTCAACTTGCTTTCTTGTGACATGGCCGCAACACCGCAGGATGGCTTCAGGCCCTAATCTGGTTCCGGCACGGCACGCTGAGCCTTTGGTTATTTCCTCTTCCTGGTGGGAAATGAGAGTTAAATTTGCCCGTCCAGACACCTCCAGCTAGCCTCTCATTGGTTCTCGCTATTCCTGTTCATCTTCCGCAGAAATTGCAAACTGGGCCAAACAGGAGGTTAAAGCACTGACTCTCCAAGTGGGGAGAGTGTTAGTAAAGCGTCTGGAATGTTGCACCCGAGTACCAGGGGAGGAAAACTGAGACATATTTGAACACGTCTCCCGTTCACATGGTTGATCATACTTGGGTTCCACATGCATGTTTTAGCTGAAGGAAGAATACCTTAAACCTGGGTAGTTGAAACCCGTGGAATGGGTACCATGCAATATGACTTCAAAGGGTCTTCATTTGCTCACCGAACCTCTCCAATCCTATCACTGCTGCGTTTATGCCCCTGTACACATGCTTGATTCTCTTTTGGAGACATAGCAATCCATAGGTTTTACGATACTTACTAGTCAGGTACATTTTTAGGCGTTTAATATGCGGTGTTGAGTCCATTTCGTTGAGCAAGGAGTAGCTCTTGTCTATTCCATATTAGACTTAAGGAACTTTATCTGTGTTCATTTCAATCTCTGGTTTTATGCAGCACCCCAACTCACCTTTACCCTTAAGCAAGCATAAGTTGGTTTTGTAAATTTGAGACCCTGTTCTGTTCTGTAATTCAGTTCCTGTGTAGCCAAGTTTACATTCCGTGTATTACTGATATCTTATGATGTTTCTTTTTCTGTGTGACTTATTTCAGTTAGAATCATCATACCTGAATCCACTCATTGTGCTGCTAAGGGCCTGATGACACAGATTTCATTGCTGAGTGATATTGCTTTGTAAGTAAATACCACAACTTCTTTATCCATTTTTCACTTTCTGCGATGTTGAACTTGTACTGTAAACGAGGTTCTTGTAAACAGAGCCGTTCCAAACTTTGGGGTGGCTGTGTCTTTTTGATTTTAATTTCCCTAAGCTATAGGACCATAAGTGGAAGTGCCCTAGGTTCTGTTGCTTTGTTTTTTAGATGTTTCAGGAAACACCATACACTTCTCCGGAGTGGTTGTTGGCAATTTACATCCCGCCCATCAGCATAACAAGGCTCCCAGTTCTCCATGGCCTGTCCTGCCTTTCTGGGTTTTACATTTTTTTCAGATGGCCCTTTTGACCAGGGGGAAGTGAGACTTCATTGTAGTGCAGATTTCCTTTGCAAGCTTGCTTGGTTGGCCAAAAAGGGCGTATGCGTTTTTTCCTGAATATATTCAGGAAAAAACGCATACGCCCTTTTTGGCCAAGTGCATCATTGTGGACGTTCTGCCTCTTTTCCTATGCTTTCAATGCAATTCCAGTCTACCTCCTGAAATCGGTTTCCTGCCATTCTGCCCCGCTTTCAAGTTCTCTTGGCAGCCTTACTTCAGTCTATTTTTGGACGATAGCTGTCATTTATAACTCTGCAGGTCTGTGAATTACAGTGACCCTGAGCTCCTTTCTTCAACTTGCTTTCTTGTGAAATGGCCGCAACACCGCAGGATGGCTTCAGGCCCTAATCTGGTTCCGGCCCGGCATGCTGAGCCTTTGGTTAATTCCTCTTCCTGGTGGGAAATGAGAGTTAAATTTGCCCGTCCAGACACCTCCAGCTAGCCTCTCATTGGTTCTCGCTATTCCTGTTCATTTTCCGCAGAAATTGCAAACTGGGCCAAACAGGAGGTTAAAGGGACTGACTCTCCAAGTGGGGAGAGTGTTAGTAAAGCGTCTGGAATGTTGTACCCGAGTACCAGGGGAGGAAAACTGAGACATATTTGAACACGTCTCCCGATCACATGGTTGATCATACTCTAGGTTCCACATGCATGTTTTAGCTGAAGGAAGAATACCTTAAACCTGGGTAGTTGAAACCCGTGGAATGGGTACCATGCAATATGACTTCAAAGGGTCTTCATTTGCTCACCGAACCTCTCCAATCCTATCACTGCTGCGTTTATGCCCCTGTACACATGCTTGATTCTCTTTCGGAGACATAGCAATCCATAGGTTTTAAGATACTTACAAGTCAGGTACATTCTTAGGCGTTTAATATGCGGTGTTGAGTCCATTTCGTTGAGCAAGGAGTAGCTCTTGTCTATTCCATATTTGGCTTAAGGAACTTAATCTGTGTTCATTTCAATCTCTGGTTTTATGCAGCACCCCAACTCACCTTTACCCTTAAGCAAGCATAAGTTGGTTTTGTAAATTTGAGACCCTGTTCTGTTCTGTAATTCAGTTCCTGTGTAGCCAAGTTTACATTCCGTGTATTACTGATATCTTATGATGTTTCTTTTTCTGTGTGACTTATTTCAGTTAGAATCATCATACCTGAATCCACTCATTGTGCAGCTAAGGGCCTGATGACATAGATTTCATTGCTGAGTGATATTGCTTTGTAAGTAAATACCACAACTTCTTTATCCATTTTTCACTTTATGTGATGTTGAACTTGTACTGTAAACGAGGTTCTTGTAAACAGAGGCGTCCCAAACTTTGGGGTGGCTGTGTCTTTTTTATTTTAATTTCCCTAAGCTATAGGACCATAAGTGGCAGTGCCCTAGGCTCTGTTGCTTTGTTTTTTAGATGTTTCAGGAAACACCATACACTTCTCCCGAGTGTCTGTTGGCAATTTACATCCCGCCCATCAGCATAACAAGGCTCCCAGTTCTCCATGGCCTGTCCTGCCTTTCTGGATTTTACACTTTTTTCAGATGGCCCTTTTGACCGGGGGGAAGTGAGACTTCATTGTAGTGCAGATTTCCTTTGCAAGCTTGCTTGGTTGGCCAAAAAGGGCGTATGCGTTTTTTCCTGAATATATTCAGGAAAAAACGCATACGCCCTTTTTGGCCAAGTGCATCATTGTGGACGTTCTGCCTCTTTTCCTATGCTTTCAATGCAATTCCAGTCTACCTCCTGAAATCGGTTTCCTGCAATTCTGCCCCGCTTTCAAGTCCTCTTGGCAGCCTTACTTCAGTCTATTTTTGGACGATAGCTGTCATTTATAACTCTGCAGGTTTGTGAATTACAGTGCCCCTGAGCTCCTTTCTTCAACTCGCTTTCTTTTGAGCTGGCCGCACACCGCAGGATGGCTTCAGGCCCTAATCTGGTTCCGGTACGGCACGCTGAGCCTTTGGTTATTTCCTCTTCCTGGTGGGAAATGAGAGTTAAATTTGCCCGTCCAGACACCTCCAGCTATCCTCTCATTGGTTCTCGCTATTCCTGTTCATCTTCCGCAGAAATTGCAAACTGGGCCAAACAGGAGGTTAAAGCACTGACTCTCCAAGTGGGGAGAGTGTTAGTAAAGCGTCTGGAATGTTGCACCCGAGTACCAGGGGAGGAAAACTGAGACATATTTGAACACGTCTCCCGTTCACATGGTTGATCATACTTGGGTTCCACATGCACGTTTTAGCTGAAGGAAGAATACCTTAAACCTGGAGAGTTGAGACCCGTGTAATGGGTACCATGCAATATGACTTCAAAGGGTCTTCATTTGCTCACCGAACCTCTCCAATCCTATCACTGCTGCGTTTATGCCCCTGTACACATGCTTGATTCTCTTTTGGAGACATAGCAATCCATAGGTTTTACGATACTTACTAGTCAGGTACATTCTTAGGCGTTTAATATGCGGTGTTGATTCCATTTCGTTGAGCAAGGAGTAGCTCTTGTCTATTCCATATTTGGCTTAAGGAACTTTATCTGTGCTCATTTCAATCTCTGGTTTTATGCAGCACCCCAACTCACCTTTACCCTTAAGCAAGCATAAGTTGGTTCTGTAAATTTGAGACCCTGTTCTGTTCTGTAATTCAGTTCCTGTGTAGCCAAGTTTCCATTCTGTGTATTACTGATATCTTATGATGTTTCTTTTTCTGTGTGACTTATTTCAGTTAGAATCATCATACCTGAATCCACTCATTGTGATGCTAAGGGACTGATGACATAGATTTCATTGCTGAGTGATATTGTTTTGTAAGTAAATACCACAACTTCTTTATCCATTTTTCACTTTCAGCGATGTTGAACTTGTACTGTAAACGAGGTTCTTGTAAACAGAGGCGTCCCAAACTTTGGGGTGGCTGTGTCTTTTTGATTTTAATTTCCCTAAGCTATAGGACCATAAGTGGCAGTGCCCTAGGTTCTGTTGCTTTGTTTTTTAGATGTTTCAGGAAACACCATACACTTCTCCCGAGTGGTTGTTGGCAATTTACATACCGCCCATCAGCATAACAAGGCTCCCAGTTCTCCATGGCCTGTCCTGCCTTTCTGGATTTTACACTTTTTTCAGATGGCCCTTTTGACCGGGGGGAAGTGAGACTTCATTGTAGTGCATATTTCCTTTGCAAGCTTGCTTGGTTGGCCAAAAAGTGCGTATGCGTTTTTTCCTGAATATATTCAGGAAAAATCGCATACGCCCTTTTTGGCCAAGTGCATCATTGTGGACGTTCTGCCTCTTTTCCTATGCTTTCAATGCAATTCCAGTCTACCTCCTGAAATCGGTTTCCTGCAATTCTGCCCTGCTTTCAAGTCCTCTTGGCAGCCTTACTTCAGTCTATTTTTGGACGATAGCTGTCATTTATAACTCTGCAGGTTTGTGAATTACAGTGCCCCTGAGCTCCTTTCTTCAACTCGCTTTCTTTTGAGCTGGCCGCAACACCGCAGGATGGCTTCAGGCCCTAATCTGGTTCCGGTATGGCACGCTGAGCCTTTGGTTATTTCCTCTTCCTGGTGGGAAATGAGAGTTAAATTTGCCCGTCCAGACACCTCCAGCTAGCCTCTCATTGGTTCTCGCTATTCCTGTTTATCTTCTGCAGAAATTGCAAACTGGGCCAAACAGGAGGTTAAAGCACTGACTCTCCAAGTGGGGAGAGTGTTAGTAAAGCGTCTGGAATGTTGCACCCAAGTACCAGGGGAGGAAAACTGAGACATATTTGAACACGTCTCCCGATCACATGGTTGAACATACTCTAGGTTCCACATGCATGTTTTAGCTGAAAGAAGAATACCTTAAACCTGGGTAGTTGAAACCCGTGGAATGGGTACCATGCAATATGACTTCAAAGGGTCTTCATTTGCTCACCGAACCTCTCCAATCCTATCACTGCTGCGTTTATGCCCCTGTACACATGCTTGATTCTCTTTCGGAGACATAGCAATCCATAGGTTTTAAGATACTTACTAGTCAGGTACATTCTTATGCGTTTAATATGCGGTGTTGAGTCCATTTCGTTGAGCAAGGAGTAGCTCTTGTCTATTCCATATTTGACTTAAGGAACTTTATCTGTGCTCATTTCAATCTCTGGTTTTATGCAGCAACCCAACTCACCTTTCCCCTTAAGCAAGCATAAGTTGGTTTTCTAAATTTGAGACCCTGTTCTGTTCTGTAATTCAGTTCCTGTGTAGCCAAGTTTACATTCCGTGTATTACTGATATCTTATGATGTTTCTTTTTCTGTGTGACTTACTTCAGTTAGAATCATCATACCTGAATCCACTCATTGTGCTGCTAAGGGCCTGATGACACAGATTTCATTGCTGAGTGATATTGCTTTGTAAGTAAATACCACAACTTCTTTATCCATTTTTCACTTTCTGCGATGTTGAACTTGTACTGTAAACGAGGTTCTTGTAAACAGAGCCATTCCAAACTTTGGGGTGGCTGTGTCTTTTTGATTTTAATTTCCCTAAGCTATAGGACCATAAGTGGAAGTGCCCTAGGTTCTGTTGCTTTGTTTTTTAGATGTTTCAGGAAACACCATACACTTCTCCCGAGTGGTTGTTGGCAATTTACATCCCACCCATCAGCATAACAAGGCTCCCAGTTCTCCATGGCCTGTCCTGCCTTTCTGGATTTTACACTTTTTTCAGATGGCCCTTTTGACCGGGGGGAAGTGAGACTTCATTGTAGTGCAGATTTCCTTTGCAAGCTTGCTTGGTTGGCCAAAAAGGGCGTATGCGTTTTTTCCTGAATATATTCAGGAAAAAACGCATACGCCCTTTTTGGCCAAGTGCATCATTGTGGACGTTCTGCCTCTTTTCCTATGCTTTCAATGCAATTCCAGTCTACCTCCTGAAATCGGTTTCCTGCAATTCTGCCCCGCTTTCAAGTCCTCTTGGCAGCCTTACTTCAGTCTATTTTTGGACGATAGCTGTCATTTATAACTCTGCAGGTTTGTGAATTACAGTGCCCCTGAGCTCCTTTCTTCAACTCGCTTTCTTTTGAGCTGGCCGCAACACCGCAGGATGGCTTCAGGCCCTAATCTGGTTCCGGTACGGCACGCTGAGCCTTTGGTTATTTCCTCTTCCTGGTGGGAAATGAGAGTTAAATTTGCCCGTCCAGACACCTCCAGCTAGCCTCTCATTGGTTCTCGCTATTCCTGTTCATCTTCCGCAGAAATTGCAAACTGGGCCAAACAGGAGGTTAAAGGCGCTGACTCTCCAAGTGGGGAGAGTGTTAGTAAAGCGTCTGGAATGTTGCACCCGAGTACCAGGGGAGGAAAACTGAGACATATTTGAACACGTCTCCCGATCACATGGTTGATCATACTCTGGGTTCCACATGCATGTTTTAGCTGAAGGAAGAATACCTAAAACCTGGGTAGTTGAAACCCGTGGAATGGGTACCATGCAATATGACTTCAAAGGGTATTCATTTGCTCACCGAACCTCTCCAATCCTATCACTGCTGCGTTTATGCCCCTCTACACATGCTTGATTCTCTTTCGGAGACATAGCAATCCATAGGTTTTAAGATACTTACAAGTCAGGTACATTCTTAGACGTTTAATATGCGGTGTTGAGTCCATTTCGTTGAGCAAGGAGTAGCTCTTGTCTATTCCATATTTGGCTTAAGGAACTTTATCTGTGCTCATTTCAATCTCTGGTTTTATGCAGCACCCCATCTCACCTTTACCCTTAAGCAAGCATAAGTTGGTTTTCTAAATTTGAGACCCTGTTCTGTTCTGTAATTCAGTTCCTGTGTAGCCAAGTTTCCATTCCGTGTATTACTGATATCTTATGATGTTTCCTTTTCTGTGTGACTTATTTCAGTTAGAATCATCATACCTGAATCCACTCATTGTGCTGCTAAGGGCCTGATGACATAGATTTCATTGCTGAGTGATATTGCTTTGTAAGTGAATACCACAACTTCTTTATCCATTTTTCACTTTCTGCGATGTTGAACTTGTACTGTAAACGAGGTTCTTGTAAACAGAGGCGTCCCAAACTTTGGGGTGGCTGTGTCTTTTTTATTTTAATTTCCCTAAGCTATAGGACCATAAGTGGCAGTGCCCTAGGCTCTGTTGCTTTGTTTTTTAGATGTTTCAGGAAACACCATACACTTCTCCCGAGTGTCTGTTGGCAATTTACATCCCGCCCATCAGCATAACAAGGCTCCCAGTTCTCCATGGCCTGTCCTGCCTTTCTGGATTTTACACTTTTTTCAGATGGCCCTTTTGACCGGGGGGAAGTGAGACTTCATTGTAGTGCAGATTTCCTTTGCAAGCTTGCTTGGTTGGCCAAAAAGGGCGTATGCGTTTTTTCCTGAATATATTCAGGAAAAAACGCATACGCCCTTTTTGGCCAAGTGCATCATTGTGGACGTTCTGCCTCTTTTCCTATGCTTTCAATGCAATTCCAGTCTACCTCCTGAAATCGGTTTCCTGCAATTCTGCCCCGCTTTCAAGTCCTCTTGGCAGCCTTACTTCAGTCTATTTTTGGACGATAGCTGTCATTTATAACTCTGCAGGTTTGTGAATTACAGTGCCCCTGAGCTCCTTTCTTCAACTCGCTTTCTTTTGAGCTGGCCGCACACCGCAGGATGGCTTCAGGCCCTAATCTGGTTCCGGTACGGCACGCTGAGCCTTTGGTTATTTCCTCTTCCTGGTGGGAAATGAGAGTTAAATTTGCCCGTCCAGACACCTCCAGCTATCCTCTCATTGGTTCTCGCTATTCCTGTTCATCTTCCGCAGAATTTGCAAACTGGGCCAAACAGGAGGTTAAAGCACTGACTCTCCAAGTGGGGAGAGTGTTAGTAAAGCGTCTGGAATGTTGCACCCGAGTACCAGGGGAGGAAAACTGAGACATATTTGAACACGTCTCCCGTTCACATGGTTGATCATACTTGGGTTCCACATGCACGTTTTAGCTGAAGGAAGAATACCTTAAACCTGGAGAGTTGAGACCCGTGTAATGGGTACCATGCAATATGACTTCAAAGGGTCTTCATTTGCTCACCGAACCTCTCCAATCCTATCACTGCTGCGTTTATGCCCCTGTACACATGCTTGATTCTCTTTTGGAGACATAGCAATCCATAGGTTTTACGATACTTACTAGTCAGGTACATTCTTAGGCGTTTAATATGCGGTGTTGATTCCATTTCGTTGAGCAAGGAGTAGCTCTTGTCTATTCCATATTTGGCTTAAGGAACTTTATCTGTGCTCATTTCAATCTCTGGTTTTATGCAGCACCCCAACTCACCTTTACCCTTAAGCAAGCATAAGTTGGTTCTGTAAATTTGAGACCCTGTTCTGTTCTGTAATTCAGTTCCTGTGTAGCCAAGTTTCCATTCTGTGTATTACTGATATCTTATGATGTTTCTTTTTCTGTGTGACTTATTTCAGTTAGAATCATCATACCTGAATCCACTCATTGTGATGCTAAGGGACTGATGACATAGATTTCATTGCTGAGTGATATTGTTTTGTAAGTAAATACCACAACTTCTTTATCCATTTTTCACTTTCAGCGATGTTGAACTTGTACTGTAAACGAGGTTCTTGTAAACAGGCGTCCCAAACTTTGGGGTGGCTGTGTCTTTTTGATTTTAATTTCCCTAAGCTATAGGACCATAAGTGGCAGTGCCCTAGGCTCTGTTGCTTTGTTTTTTAGATGTTTCAGGAAACACCATACACTTCTCCCGAGTGGTTGTTGGCAATTTACATCCCGCCCATCAGCATAACAAGGCTCCCAGTTCTCCATGGCCTGTCCTGCCTTTCTGGATTTTACACTTTTTTCAGATGGCCCTTTTGACCGGGGGGAAGTGAGACTTCATTGTAGTGCATATTTCCTTTGCAAGCTTGCTTGGTTGGCCAAAAAGTGCGTATGCGTTTTTTCCTGAATATATTCAGGAAAAATCGCATACGCCCTTTTTGGCCAAGTGCATCATTGTGGACGTTCTGCCTCTTTTCCTATGCTTTCAATGCAATTCCAGTCTACCTCCTGAAATCGGTTTCCTGCAATTCTGCCCTGCTTTCAAGTCCTCTTGGCAGCCTTACTTCAGTCTATTTTTGGACGATAGCTGTCATTTATAACTCTGCAGGTTTGTGAATTACAGTGCCCCTGAGCTCCTTTCTTCAACTCGCTTTCTTTTGAGCTGGCCGCAACACCGCAGGATGGCTTCAGGCCCTAATCTGGTTCCGGTATGGCACGCTGAGCCTTTGGTTATTTCCTCTTCCTGGTGGGAAATGAGAGTTAAATTTGCCCGTCCAGACACCTCCAGCTAGCCTCTCATTGGTTCTCGCTATTCCTGTTTATCTTCTGCAGAAATTGCAAACTGGGCCAAACAGGAGGTTAAAGCACTGACTCTCCAAGTGGGGAGAGTGTTAGTAAAGCGTCTGGAATGTTGCACCCAAGTACCAGGGGAGGAAAACTGAGACATATTTGAACACGTCTCCCGTTCACATGGTTGATCATACTTGGGTTCCACATGCATGTTTTAGCTGAAGGAAGAATACCTTAAACCTGGAGAGTTGAGACCCATGTAATGGGTACCATGCAATATGACTTCAAAGGGTCTTCATTTGCTCACCGAACCTCTCCAATCCTATCACTGCTGCGTTTATGCCCCTGTACACATGCTTGATTCTCTTTCGGAGACATAGCAATCCATAGGTTTTAAGATACTTACTAGTCAGGTACATTCTTAGGCGTTTAATATGCGGTGTTGAGTCCATTTCGTTGAGCAAAGAGTAGCTCTTGTCTATTCCATATTTGACTTAAGGAACTTTATCTGTGCTCATTTCAATCTCTGGTTTTTTGCAGCACCCCAACTCACCTTTACCCTTAAGCAAGCATAAGTTGGTTTTCTAAATTTGAGACCCTGTTCTGTTCTGTAATTCAGTTCCTGTGTAGCCAAGTTTACATTCCGTGTATTACTGATATCTTATGATGTTTCTTTTTCTGTGTGACTTACTTCAGTTAGAATCATCATACCTGAATCCACTCATTGTGCTGCTAAGGGCCTGATGACACAGATTTCATTGCTGAGTGATATTGCTTTGTAAGTAAATACCACAACTTCTTTATCCATTTTTCACTTTCTGCGATGTTGAACTTGTACTGTAAACGAGGTTCTTGTAAACAGAGGCGTCCCAAACTTTGGGGTGGCTGTGTCTTTTTGATTTTAATTTCCCTAAGCTATAGGACCATAAGTGGAAGTACCCTAGGTTCTGTTGCTTTGTTTTTTAGATGTTTTAGGAAACACCATACACTTCTCCCTAGTGGTTGTTGGCAATTAACATCCCGCCCATCAGCATAACAAGGCTCCCAGTTCTCTATGGACTGTCCTGCCTTTCTGGATTTTACATTTTTTTCAGATGGCCCTTTTGACCGGGGGGAAGTGAGACTTCATTGTAGTGCAGATTTCCTTTGCAAGCTTGCTTGGTTGGCCAAAAAGGGCGTATGCGTTTTTTCCTGAATATATTCAGGAAAAAACGCATACGCCCTTTTTGGCCAAGTGCATCATTGTGGACGTTCTGCCTCTTTTCCTATGCTTTCAATGCAATTCCAGTCTACCTCCTGAAATCGGTTTCCTGCAATTCTGCCCCGCTTTCAAGTCCTCTTGGCAGCCTTACTTCAGTCTATTTTTGGACGATAGCTGACATTTATAACTCTGCAGGTTTGTGAATTACAGTGACCCTGAGCTCCTTTCTTCAACTCGCTTTCTTGTGACCTGGCCGCAACACCGCAGGATGGCTTCAGGCCCTAATCTGGTTCCGGCCCGGCATGCTGAGCCTTTGGTTAATTCCTTTTCCTGGTGGGAAATGAGAGTTAAATTTGCCCGTCCAGACACCTCCAGCTAGCCTCTCATTGGTTCTCGCTATTCCTGTTCATCTTCCGCAGAAATTGCAAACTGGGCCAAACAGGAGGTTAAAGGGACTGACTCTCCAAGTGGGGAGAGTGTTAGTAAAGCGTCTGGAATGTTGTACCCGAGTACCAGGGGAGGAAAACTGAGACATATTTGCACACGTCTCCCGATCACATGGTTGATCATACTCTAGGTTCCACATGCATGTTTTAGCTGAAGGAAGAATACCTTAAACCTGGAGAGTTAAGACCCGTGTAATGGGTACCATGCAATATGACTTCAAAGGGTATTCATTTGCTCACCGAACCTCTCCAATCCTATCACTGCTGCGTTTATGCCCCTGTACACATGCTTGATTCTCTTTCGGAGACATAGCAATCCATAGGTTTTAAGATACTTACTAGTCAGGTACATTCTTAGGCGTTTAATATGCGGTGTTGAGTCCATTTCGTTGAGCAAGGAGTAGCTCTTGTCTATTCCATATTTGACTTAAGGAACTTTATCTGTGCTCATTTCAATCTCTGGTTTTATGCAGCACCCCAACTCACCTTTACCCTTAAGCAAGCATAAGTTGGTTTTCTAAATTTGAGACCCTGTTCTGTTCTGTAATTCAGTTCCTGTGTAGCCAAGTTTACATTCCGTGTATTACTGATATCTTATGATGTTTCTTTTTCTGTGTGACTTACTTCAGTTAGAATCATCATACCTGAATCCACTCATTGTGCTGCTAAGGGCCTGATGACACAGATTTCATTGCTGAGTGATATTGCTTTGTAAGTAAATACCACAACTTCTTTATCCATTTTTCACTTTCTGCGATGTTGAACTTGTACTGTAAACGAGGTTCTTGTAAACAGAGCCGTTCCAAACTTTGGGGTGGCTGTGTCTTTTTGATTTTAATTTCCCTAAGCTATAGGACCATAAGTGGAAGTGCCCTAGGTTCTGTTGCTTTGTTTTTTAGATGTTTTAGGAAACACCATACACTTCTCCCGAGTGGTTGTTGGCAATTTACATCCCGCCCATCAGCATAACAAGGCTCCCAGTTCTCCATGGCCTGTCCTGCCTTTCTGGATTTTACATTTTTTTCAGATGGCCCTTTTGACCGGGGGGAAGTGAGACTTCATTGTAGTGCAGATTTCCTTTGCAAGCTTGCTTGGTTGGCCAAAAAGGGCGTATGCGTTTTTTCCTGAATATATTCAGGAAAAAACGCATACGCCCTTTTTGGCCAAGTGCATCATTGTGGACGTTCTGCCTCTTTTCCTATGCTTTCAATGCAATTCCAGTCTACCTCCTGAAATCGGTTTCCTGCAATTCTTCCCCGCTTTCAAGTCCTCTTGGCAGCCTTACTTCAGTGTATTTTTGGACGATAGCTGTCATTTATAACTCTGCAGGTTTGTGAATTACTGTGCCCCTGAGCTCCTTTCTTCAACTCGCTTTCTTTTGAGCTGGCCGCAACACCGCAGGATGGCTTCAGGCCCTAATCTGGTTCCGGTACGGCACGCTGAGCCTTTGGTTATTTCCTCTTCCTGGTGGGAAATGAGAGTTAAATTTGCCCATCCAGACACCTCCAGCTAGCCTCTCATTGGTTCTCGCTATTCCTGTTCATCTTCCGCAGAAATTGCAAACTGGGCCAAACAGGAGGTTAAAGCACTGACTCTCCAAGTGGGGAGAGTGTTAGTAAAGCGTCTGGAATGTTGCACCCGAGTACCAGGGGAGGAAAACTGAGACATATTTGAACACGTCTCCCGTTCACATGGTTGATCATACTTGGGTTCCACATGCATGTTTTAGCTGAAGGAAGAATACCTTAAACCTGGAGAGTTGAGACCCGTGTAATGGGTACCATGCAATATGAATTCAAAGGGTCTTCATTTGCTCACCGAACCTCTCCAATCCTATCACTGCTGCGTTTATGCCCCTGTACACATGCTTGATTCTCTTTTGGAGACATAGCAATCCATAGGTTTTACGATACTTACTAGTCAGGTACATTCTTAGGCGTTTAATATGCGGTGTTGAGTCCATTTCGTTGAGCAAGGAGTAGCTCTTGTCTATTCCATATTTGACTTAAGGAACTTTATCTGTGCTCATTTCAATCTCTGGTTTTATGCAGCACCCCAACTCTCCTTTACCCTTAAGCAAGCATAAGTTGGTTTTCTAAATTTGAGACCCTGTTCTGTTCTGTAATTCAGTTCCTGTGTAGCCAAGTTTACATTCCGTGTATTACTGATATCTTATGATGTTTCTTTTTCTGTGTGACTTATTTCAGTTAGAATCATCATACCTGAATCCACTCATTGTGTTGCTAAGGGCCTGATGACATAGATTTCATTGCTGAGTGATATTGCTTTGTAAGTAAATACCACAACTTCTTTATCCATTTTTCACTTTCTGCGATGTTGAACTTGTACTGTAAACGAGTTTCTTGTAAACAGAGGCGTCCCAAACTTTGGGGTGGCTGTGTCTTTTTGATTTTAATTTCCCTAAGCTATAGGACAATAAGTGGAAGTGCCATAGGCTCTGTTGCTTTGTTTTTTAGATGTTTCAGGAAACACCATACACTTCTCCCGAGTGGTTGTTGGCAATTTACATCCCGCCCATCAGCATAACAAGGCTCCCAGTTCTTCATGGCCTGTCCTGCCTTTCTGGATTTTACACTTTTTTCAGATGGCCCTTTTGACCGGGGGGAAGTGAGACTTCATTGTAGTGCAGATTTCCTTTGCAAGCTTGCTTGGTTGGCCAAAAAGGGCGTATGCGTTTTTTCCTGAATATATTCAGGAAAAAACGCATACGCCCTTTTTGGCCAAGTGCATCATTGTGGACGTTCTGCCTCTTTTCCTATGCTTTCAATGCAATTCCAGTCTACCTCCTGAAATCGTTTTCCCGCAATTCTGCCCCGCTCTCAAGTCCTCTTGGCAGCCTTACTTCAGTCTATTTTTGGACGATAGCTGTCATTTATAACTCTGCAGGTTTGTGAATTACAGTGCCCCTGAGCTCCTTTCTTCAACTTGCTTTCTTGTGACCTGGCCGCAACACCGCAGGATGGCTTCAGGCCCTAATCTGCTTCCGGCACGGCACGCTGAGCCTTTGGTTATTTCCTCTTCCTGGTGGGAAATGAGAGTTAAATTTGCCCGTCCAGACACCTCCAGCTAGTCTCTCATTGGTTCTCGCTATTCCTGTTCATCTTCCGCAGAAATTGCAAACTGGGCCAAACAGGAGGTTAAAGACGCTGACTCTCCAAGTGGGGAGAGTGTTAGTAAAGCGTCTGGAATGTTGCACCCGAGTACCAGGGGAGGAAAACTGAGACATATTTGAACACGTCTCCCGTTCACATGGTTGATCATACTCTAGGTTCCACATGCATGTTTTAACTGAAGGAAGAATACCTTAAACCTGGGTAGTTGAAACCCGTGGAATGGGTACCATGCAATATGACTTCAAAGGGTCTTCATTTGCTCACCGAACCTCTCCAATCCTATCACTCCTGCGTTTATGCCCCTGTACACATGCTTGATTCTCTTTCGGAGACATAGCAATCCATAGGTTTTAAGATACTTACAAGTCAGGTACATTCTTAGGCGTTTAATATGCGGTGTTGAGTCCATTTCGTTGAGCAAGGAGTAGCTCTTGTCTATTCCATATTTGGCTTAAGGAACTTTATCTGTGCTCATTTCAATCTCTGGTTTTATGCAGCACCCCAACTCCCCTTTCCCCTTAAGCAAGCATAAGTTGGTTTTCTAAATTTGAGACCCTGTTCTGTTCTGTAATTCAGTTCCTGTGTAGCCAAGTTTCCATTCCGTGTATTACTGATATCTTATGATGTTTCTTTGTCTGTGTGACTTATTTCAGTTAGAATCATCATACCTGAATCCACTCATTGTGCTGCTAAGGGCCTGATGACATAGATTTCATTGCTGAGTGATATTGCTTTGTAAGTGAATACCACAACTTCTTTATCCATTTTTCACTTTCTGCGATGTTGAACTTGTACTGTAAACGAGGTTCTTGTAAACAGAGCTGTTCCAAACTTTGGGGTGGCTGTGTCTTTTTGATTTTAATTTCCCTAAGCTATAGGACCATAAGTGGAAGTGCCCTAGGCTCTGTTGCTTTGTTTTTTAGATGTTTCAGGAAACACCATACACTTCTCCGGAGTGGTTGTTGGCAATTTACATCCCGCCCATCAGCATAACAAGGCTCCCAGTTCTCCATGGCCTGTCCTGCCTTTCTGGATTTTACATTTTTTTCAGATGGCCCTTTTGACCGGGGGGAAGTGAGACTTCATTGTAGTGCAGATTTCCTTTGCAAGCTTGCTTGGTTGGCCAAAAAGGGCGTATGCGTTTTTTCCTGAATATATTCAGGAAAAAACGCATACGCCCTTTTTGGCCAAGTGCATCATTGTGGACGTTCTGCCTCTTTTCCTATGCTTTCAATGCAATTCCAGTCTACCTCCTGAAATCGGATTCCTGCAATTCTGCCCTGCTTTCAAGTCCTCTTGGCAGCCTTACTTCAGTCTATTTTTGGACGATAGCTGTCATTTATAACTCTGCAGATTTGTGAATTACAGTGACCCTGAGCTCCTTTCTTCAACTCGCTTTCTTGTGACCTGGCCGCAACACCGCAGGATGGCTTCAGGCCCTAATCTGGTTCCGGCCCGGCATGCTGAGCCTTTGGTTAATTCCTCTTCCTGGTGGGAAATGAGAGTTAAATTTGCCCGTCCAGACACCTCCAGCTAGCCTCTCATTGGTTCTCGCTATTCCTGTTCATCTTCCGCAGAAATTGCAAACTGGGCCAAACAGGAGGTTAAAGGGACTGACTCTCCAAGTGGGGAGAGTGTTAGTAAAGCGTCTGGAATGTTGTACCCGAGTACCAGGGGAGGAAAACTGAGACATATTTGAACACGTCTCCCGATCACATGGTTGATCATACTCTAGGTTCCACATGCATGTTTTAGCTGAAGGAAGAATACCTTAAACCTGGGTAGTTGAAACCCGTGGAATGGGTACCATGCAATATGACTTCAAAGGGTCTTCATTTGCTCACCGAACCTCTCCAATCCTATCACTGCTGCGTTTATGCCCCTGTACACATGCTTGATTCTCTTTCGGAGACATAGCAATCCATAGGTTTTAAGATACTTACAAGTCAGGTACATTCTTAGGCGTTTAATATGCGGTGTTGAGTCCATTTCGTTGAGCAAGGAGTAGCTCTTGTCTATTCCATATTTGGCTTAAGGAACTTTATCTGTGCTCATTTCAATCTCTGGTTTTATGCAGCACCCCAACTCACCTTTACCCTTAAGCAAGCATAAGTTGGTTTTCTAAATTTGAGACCCTGTTCTGTTCTGTAATTCAGTTCCTGTGTAGCCAAGTTTCCATTCCGTGTATTACTGATATCTTATGATGTTTCTTTTTCTGTGTGACTTATTTCAGTTAGAATCATCATACCTGAATCCACTCATTGTGCTGCTAAGGGCCTGATGACATAGATTTCATTGCTGAGTGATATTGCTTTGTAAGTGAATACCACAACTTCTTTATCCATTTTTCACTTTCTGCGATGTTGAACTTGTACTGTAAACGAGGTTCTTGTAAACAGAGCCGTTCCAAACTTTGGGGTGGCTGTGTCTTTTTGATTTTAATTTCCCTAAGCTATAGGACCATAAGTGGAAGTGCCCTAGGCTCTGTTGCTTTGCTTTTTAGATGTTTCAGGAAACACCATACACTTCTCCCGAGTGGTTGTTGGCAATTTACATCCCGCCCATCAGCATAACAAGGCTCCCAGTTCTCCATGGCCTGTCCTGCCTTTCTGGATTTTACACTTTTTTCAGATGGCCCTTTTGACCGGGGGGAAGTGAGACTTCATTGTAGTGCAGATTTCCTTTGCAAGCTTGCTTGGTTGGCCAAAAAGGGCATATGCGTTTTTTCCTGAATATATTCAGGAAAAAACGCATACGCCCTTTTTGGCCAAGTGCATCATTGTGGACGTTCTGCCTCTTTTCCTATGCTTTCAATGCAATTCCAGTCTACCTCCTGAAATCGGTTTCCCGCAATTCTGCCCCGCTTTCAAGTCCTCTTGGCAGCCTTACTTCAGTCTATTTTTGGACGATAGCTGTCATTTATAACTCTGCAGGTTTGTGAATTACAGTGCCCCTGAGCTCCTTTCTTCAACTCGCTTTCTTGTGACCTGGCCGCAACACCGCAGGATGGCTTCAGGCCCTAATCTGGTTCCGGCCCGGCATGCTGAGCCTTTGGTTAATTCCTCTTCCTGGTGGGAAATGAGAGTTAAATTTGCCCGTCCAGACACCTCCAGCTAGCCTCTCATTGGTTCTCGCTATTCCTGTTCATCTTCCGCAGAAATTGCAAACTGGGCCAAACAGGAGGTTAAAGGGACTGACTCTCCAAGTGGGGAGAGTGTTAGTAAAGCGTCTGGAATGTTGTACCCGAGTACCAGGGGAGGAAAACTGAGACATATTTGAACACGTCTCCCGATCACATGGTTGATCATACTCTAGGTTCCACATGCATGTTTTAGCTGAAGGAAGAATACCTTAAACCTGGGTAGTTGAAACCCGTGGAATGGGTACCATGCAATATGAATTCAAAGGGTCTTCATTTGCTCACCGAACCTCTCCAATCCTATCACTGCTGCGTTTATGCCCCTGTACACATGCTTGATTCTCTTTCGGAGACATAGCAATCCATAGGTTTTAAGATACTTACAAGTCAGGTACATTCTTAGGCGTTTAATATGCGGTGTTGAGTCCATTTCGTTGAGCAAGGAGTAGCTCTTGTCTATTCCATATTTGGCTTAAGGAACTTTATCTGTGCCTATTTCAATCTCTGGTTTTATGCAGCACCCCAACTCACCTTTCCCCTTAAGCAAGCATAAGTTGGTTTTCTAAATTTGAGACCCTGTTCTGTTCTGTAATTCAGTTCCTGTGTAGCCAAGTTTATATTCCGTGTATTACTGATATCTTATGATGTTTCTTTTTCTGTGTGACTTATTTCAGTTAGAATCATCATACCTGAATCCACTCATTGTGCTGCTAAGGGCCTGATGACACAGATTTCATTGCTGAGTGATATTGCTTTGTAAGTAAATACCACAACTTCTTTATCCATTTTTCACTTTCTGCGATGTTGAACTTGTACTGTAAACGAGGTTCTTGTAAACAGAGCCGTTCCAAACTTTGGGGTGGCTGTGTCTTTTTGATTTTAATTTCCCTAAGCTATAGGACCATAAGTGGAAGTGCCCTAGGCTCTGTTGCTTTGTTTTTTAGATGTTTCAGGAAACACCATACACTTCTCCCGAGTGGTTGTTGGCAATTTACATCCCGCCCATCAGCATAACAAGGCTCCCAGTTCTCCATGGCCTGTCCTGCCTTTCTGGATTTTACACTTTTTTCAGATGGCCCTTTTGACCGGGGGGAAGTGAGACTTCACTGTAGTGCAGATTTCCTTTGCAAGCTTGCTTGATTGGCCAAAAAGTGCGTATGCGTTTTTTCCTGAATATATTCAGGAAAAAAACGCATACGCCCTTTTTGGCCAAGTGCATCATTGTGGACGTTCTGCCTCTTTTCCTATGCTTTCAATGCAATTCCAGTCTACCTCCTGAAATCGGTTTCCTGCAATTCTGCCCCGCTTTCAAGTCCTCTTGGCAGCCTTACTTCAGTCTATTTTTGGACGATAGCTGTCATTTATAACTCTGCAGGTTTGTGAATTACAGTGCCCCTGAGCTCCTTTCTTCAACTCGCTTTCTTGTGACCTGGCCGCAACACCGCAGGATGGCTTCAGGCCCTAATCTGGTTCTGGCACGGCACGCTGAGCCTTTGGTTATTTCCTCCTTCTGGTGGGAAATGAGAGTTAAATTTGCCCGTCCAGACACCTCCAGCTAGCCTCTCATTGGTTCTCGCTATTCCTGTTCATCTTCCGCAGAAATTGCAAACTGTGCCAAACAGGAGGTTAAAGGCGCTGACTGTCCAAGTGGGGAGAGTGTTAGTAAAGCGTCTGGAATGTTGCACCCGAGTACCAGGGGAGGAAAACTGAGACATATTTGAACACGTCTCCCGATCACATGGTGGATCATACTCTGGGTTCCACATGCATGTTTTAGCTGAAGGAAGAATACCTAAAACCTGGGTAGTTGAAACCCGTGTAATGGGTACCATGCAATATGACTTCAAAGGGTCTTCATTTGCTCACCGAACCTCTCCAATCCTATCACTGCTGCGTTTATGCCCCTGTACACATGCTTGATTCTCTTTCGGAGACATAGCAATCTATAGGTTTTAAGATACTTACTAGTCAGGTACATTCTTAGGCGTTTAATATGCGGTGTTGAGTCCATTTCGTTGAGCAAGGAGTAGCTCTTGTCTATTCCATATTTGGCTTAAGGAACTTTATCTGTGCTCATTTCAATCTCTGGTTTTATGCAGCACCCCAACTCACCTTTACCCTTAAGCAAGCATAAGTTGGTTTTCTAAATTTGAGACCCTGTTCTGTTCTGTAATTCAGTTCCTGTGTAGCCAAGTTTCCATTCCGTGTATTACTGATATCTTATGATGTTTCTTTTTCTGTGTGACTTATTTCAGTTAGAATCATCATACCTGAATCCACTCATTGTGCTGCTAAGGGCCTGATGACACAGATTTCATTGCTGAGTGATATTGCTTTGTAAGTAAATACCACAATTTCTTTATCCATTTTTCACTTTCTGCGATGTTGAACTTGTACTGTAAACGAGGTTCTTGTAAACAGAGCCGTTCCAAACTTTGGGGTGGCTGTGTCTTTTTGATTTTAATTTCCCTAAGCTATAGGACCATAAGTGGAAGTGCCCTAGGTTCTGTTGCTTTGTTTTTTAGATGTTTCAGGAAACACCGTACACTTCTCCCGAGTGTCTGTTGGCAATTTACATCCCGCCCATCAGCATAACAAGGCTCCCAGTTCTCCATGGCCTCTCCTGCCTTTCTGGATTTTACACTTTTTTCAGATGGCCCTTTTGACCGGGGGGAAGTGAGACTTCATTGTAGTGCAGATTTCCTTTGCAAGCTTGCTTGGTTGGCCAAAAAGGGCGTATGCGTTTTTTCCTGAATATATTCAGGAAAAAACGCATACGCCCTTTTTGGCCAAGTGCATCATTGTGGACGTTCTGCCTCTTTTCCTATGCTTTCAATGCAATTCCAGTCTACCTCCTGAAATCGGTTTCCTGCAATTCTGCCCCGCTTTCAAGTCCTCTTGGCAGCCTTACTTCAGTCTATTTTTGGACGATAGCTGTCATTTATAACTCTGCAGGTTTGTGAATTACAGTGCCCCTGAGCTCCTTTCTTCAACTCGCTTTCTTGTGAGCTGGCCGCGACACCGCAGGATGGCTTCAGGCCCTAATCTAGTTTCGGCCCGGCATGCTGAGCCTTTGGTTAATTCCTCTTCCTGGTGGGAAATGAGAGTTAAATTTGCCCGTCCAGACACCTCCAGCTAGCCTCTCATTGGTTCTCGCTATTCCTGTTCATCTTCCGCAGAAATTGCAAACTGGGCCAAACAGCAGGTTAAAGGCGCTGACTCTCCAAGTGGGGAGAGTGTTAGTAAAGCGTCTGGAATGTTGCACCCGAGTACCAGGGGAGGAAAACTGAGACATATTTGAAAACGTCTCCCGATCACATGGTTGATCATACTCTGGGTTCCACATGCATGTTTTAGCTGAAGGAAGAATACCTAAAACCTGGGTAGGTGAAACCCGTGGAATGGGTACCATGCAATATGACTTCAAAGGGTCTTCATTTGCTCACCGAACCTCTCCAATCCTATCACTGCTGCGTTTATGTCCCTGTACACATGCTTGATTCTCTTTCGGAGACATAGCAATCCCTAGGTTTTAAGATACTTACTTGTCAGGTACATTCTTAGGAGTTTAATATGCGGTGTTGAGTCCATTTCTTTGAGCAAGGAGTAGCTCTTTTCTATTCCATATTTGACTTAAGGAACTTTATCTGTGCTCATTTCAATCTCTGGTTTTATGCAGCACCCCAACTCACCATTCCCCTTAAGCAAGCATAAGTTGGTTTTCTAAATTTGAGACCCTGTTCTGTTCTGTAATTCAGTTCCTGTGTAGCCAAGTTTACATTCCATGTATTACTGATACCTTATGACGTTTCTTTTACTGTGTGACTTATTTCAGTTAGAATCATCATACCTGAATCCACTCATTGTGCTGCTAAGGGCCTGATGACACAGATTTCATTGCTGAGTGATATTGCTTTGTAAGTAAATACCACAACTTCTTTATCCATTTTTCACTTTCTGCGATGTTGAACTTGTACTGTAAACGAGGTTCTTGTAAACAGAGCCGTTCCAAACTTTGGGGTGGCTGTGTCTTTTTGGTTTTAATTTCCCTAAGCTATAGGACCATAAGTGGAAGTGCCCTAGGTTCTGTTGCTTTGTTTTTTAGATGTTTCAGGAAACACCATACACTTCTCTCGAGTGGTTGTTGGCAATTTACATCCCGCCCATCACCATAACAAGGCTCCCAGTTCTCCATGGCCTGTCCTGCCTTTCTGGATTTTACACTTTTTTCAGATGGCCCTTTTGACCGGGGGGAAGTGAGACTTCATTGTAGTGCAGATTTCCTTTGCAAGCTTGCTTGGTTGGCCAAAAAGGGCGTATGCGTTTTTTCCTGAATATATTCAGGAAAAAACGCATACGCCCTTTTTGGCCAAGTGCATCATTGTGGACGTTCTGCCTCTTTTCCTATGCTTTCAATGCAATTCCAGTCTACCTCCTGAAATCGGTTTCCTGCAATTCTGCCCCGCTTTCAAGTCCTCTTGGCAGCCTTACTTCAGTCTATTTTTGGACGATAGCTGTCATTTATAACTCTGCAGGTTTGTGAATTACAGTGCCCCTGAGCTCCTTTCTTCAACTCGCTTTCTTGTGAGCTGGCCGCAACACCGAAGGATGGCTTCAGGTCCTAATCTGGTTCTGGCCTGGCATGCTGAGCCTTTGGTTAATTCCTCTTCCTGGTGGGAAATGAGAGTTAAATTTGCCCGTCCAGACACCTCCAGCTAGCCTCTCATTGGTTCTCGCTATTCCTGTTCATCTTCCGCAGAAATTGCAAACTGGGCCAAACAGGAGGTTAAAGGGACTGACTCTCCAAGTCGGGAGAGTGTTAGTAAAGCGTCTGGAATGTTGCACCCGAGTACCAGGGGAGGAAAACGGAGACATATTTGAACACGTCTCCCGTTCACATGGTTGATCATACTTGGGTTCCACATGCATGTTTTAGCTGAAGGAAGAATACCTAAAACCTGGGTAGTTGAAACCCGTGGAATGGGTACCATGCAATATGACTTCAAAGGGTCTTCATTTGCTCACCGAACCTCTCCAATCCTATCACTGCTGCGTTTATGCCCCTGTACACATGCTTGATTCTCTTTCGGAGACATAGCAATCCCTAGGTTTTAAGATACTTACTAGTCAGGTACATTCTTAGGAGTTTAATATGCGGTGTTGAGTCCATTTCGTTGAGCAAGGAGTAGCTCTTGTCTATTCCATATTTGGCTTAAGGAACTTTATCTGTGCTCATTTCAATCTCTGGTTTTATGCAGCACCCCAACTCACCTTTCCCCTTAAGCAAGCATAAGTTGGTTTTCTAAATTTGAGTCCCTGTTCTGTTCTGTAATTCAGTTCCTGTGTAGCCAAGTTTCCATTCCGTGTATTACTGATATCTTATGATGTTTCTTTTTCTGTGTGACTTATTTCAGTTAGAATCATCATACCTGAATCCACTCATTGTGCTGCTAAGGGCCTGATGACACAGATTTCATTGCTGAGTGATATTGCTTTGTAAGTAAATACCACAACTTCTTTATCCATTTTTCACTTTCTGCGATGTTGAACTTGTACTGTAAATGAGGTTCTTGTAAACAGAGCCGTTCGAAACTTTGGGGTGGCTGTGTCTTTTTGATTTTAATTTCCCTAAGCTATAGGACCATAAGTGGAAGTGCCCTAGGTTCTGTTGCTTTGTTTTTTAGATGTTTCAGGAAACACCATACACTTCTCCCGAGTGTCTGTTGGCAATTTACATCCCGCCCATCAGCATAACAAGGCTCCCAGTTCTCCATGGCCTGTCCTGCCTTTCTGGATTTTACACTTTTTTCAGATGGCCCTTTTGACCAGGTGGAAGTGAGACTTCATTGTAGTGCAGATTTCCTTTGCAAGCTTGCTTGGTTGGCCAGAAAGTGCATATGCGTTTTTTCCTGAATATATTTAGGAAAAAACGCATACGCCCTTTTTGGCCAAGTCCATCATTGTCGAGTTTCTGACTCTCTTCATATGCTTTCAATGCAATTCCAGTCTACCTCCTGAAATCGGTTTCCTGCAATTCTGCCTTGCTTTCAATGCCTCTTCATAGCCTTACCTCAATATATTTTTTAAAAATAGTTGGCCTTTATAACTCTGCAGGTTTTTGAATTGCAGTGGCCCTTAGCTCCATTTTTTAGCTCTTATTTTTGTGGTCTTGCCCCATAACCACAGGATTCCTTGAAGCCCTATTTTTCTTCTGTGGCACCTTGCTGTGCCTTTGGTTAATTCTTCTTACTGATGTGATATTAGAGTGACATGTGCCCATTGAAACCGCTACAGCTAGTTTCTCACTGGTTCCCCCTATTCCCATTCATCCTCTGCACTAACTGCAGACTGTGCGATACCAGAACTTAAAGGCATTGACTCCATGTGGGGATGTTGTTAGTAAAGCGGCTGGAATGTCGATCCGGAGCCCCAGGAGAGGAAAAATGAGGTGCGTTTTAGAAACCTTTCCCAATCATATGGTATACCAGTCGCTGGGTTTCCCAAGCATGGTTTAGCTGTAGGAAGATTCCCTTCAACCTGGAGTGTTGGGACCCTTGGAATGAGTAGCATGAAGTATTGCATTAAACTTTCGGCAGTTGCTCACCAAAGCTCACCAATCCTCTCAGCCCCAAGTGTCCAGCCTTATGTCTTATCCAGCTGTGGGTTTATATGTGGTCAATCCAGGTTGCATCACAGCCCCTGAGCGAATTTTGTAAGAATTTTTCTCTCTTTCATTGTTTCAGCGTTTTGTTTTTAAAATTTATTTCTATAATGGGGTTTAGCTCCTTTTCACTGCTGTGTTTGTGCCGCTCTGCACACACTTGATTCCCTTATGGAGATATATCAATACATGGGTTTTAAGATTCTTATTCCTCAGATATATTTCTCTGCGGTGTATAGGGTGTGTTGAGGCCTGTTCATTGAGCAAGGTGTAGATCTTGTCTAATACCTATTTGGTTTATTGAACGGTATCTGTGCTAATTTCAAACTCTGGTTTTATGCATCACCCCACCTCTCCTTTCCCCTTAAGCTGACATAAGTGTGTTTTCTAAATGTGAGACACTGTTCTGTTCTGTAATTCATTTCTTGTGCAGCCATATTTACCCTCCCTCTATAAGTGATATCTTATGATATGTTTCTTTTTCTGTTTGACTTATTTCAAGTAGTATTATCGGACCTAAATCCACTCTTTATCCTTCTACTAGCCTTATTACATTGATTTCATGGTGAAGAGATATTCCATTGTACATAAGTACCACATCTTCTTTATCCATTGTTCTCTTTCCTGGGGTATTTAAGGTGTACTGAAGTTGAGGTTCTTGTAAACAGAGTAGCCCTAAACTGTGGTGTGCTTGTGTCTTGTTGATTTTTAGACTTCCCTAGATATACTCCCATGATTGGAAGTGTCCTATGCTCTGTAGCTCTGTTTTTTAGATGATTTAGGAACCACCATACACTTCTCCAGAGTGGCTCTCGGCAGTTCACACACTGCCCATCAGCGTATAAAGGCTCCCTGTTCTCCATGGCCTGTCCTGCATTTCTGGTTTTTACAATTTTTTAGGATGGCCCTTTTGACCGGGGGGAAGTGAGACTTCTTTGTTGTGCACATTTGCATTGCTTGCTTGCTTCGTTGCCCATAAAGTGTGTATGCGTTTTTTCCTGGATATAATCAGGAAAAAACGCATACGCCCTTTTGGGCCAACTGCATCATTGTCGAAATTCTGCCGCTTTTCATGTGCGTTAAAGACGAGTCCAATCTATCTCTTGAAATCTGTTTCTTGCAATTCTGTCTTGCATTCAGATCCTCTTCTTTGCCTTACCTCAACATATTTTTGGACGTTAGTTTTCATTTATAACTCTGCAGGTTTGTGAATTGCAGTGACCCTGAGCTCCATTTTTTAAGTTGCTCTTTTGTGAGCTGGCCTCAAACCCGCAGGATTGCTTCAGGCCCTATTTTGGCTCCGGCGAGGCAGGCTGAGCCTTTCTTTAATTCTTATTCTTAATGGGAAATTAGAGTGATATGTGCCCGTCCAAACCCCAACAACTCTTCTCTCATTGGTTCCCCCTCTTCCCGTTCATCCTCCTCACAATTTGCAAAATGTGTGAAACAGAAGTTTAAATGTGCTGATTCTCCAAGTGGGGAGATTCTAAGTAGCGTGGCTGGAATGGTGAACAGGAGCACCAGGAGAGGATAAATGAGGTGCATTTTAGACACATCTCCCGATCACATGGTGTACAGTCCTCTGGGTTTTCCATGCATGTTTTAGCTGTAGGAAGATCCCTTGAACCTGCAGATTTGGGACCCATTGAATGGGTACCAGGTAGTATTACTTTAAAGGGTGTGCATTTCCTCACCCAACCTCACATTTCTCTTAGCGCAAACAGTTTCCAGCCTTATGTCTCATCCTGCTGTGGGTCTAGATGTGTTCAATCCATGTTGCATCACCGTCCCTGAGGAAAAGTTGTAAGAGGTTTTCTCTGTCTCTCTGTCGTTTATTTTTTTCAATTTATTACTATATTGGTTACAGCTGATTTTCAAAGCTCTGTTTCTTGCTGCTGTACATCCACTTGATTCACGTACAGAGAGACATCAATAAATTCTTTTTCAGATTCTTACCAGTCGTATATATTCTTTTCCGGTGACTTGAGTGTGCTGAGTGCAGTTCTTTTAGCTACCGTGTAGGCCTTGTTGATTATCAGTTTGGTATTTGGAATGGTATCTTTGCTAATTTCAACCTCCTGGATGATGCCTCACCCCTCCCCACCTTTCCCGTTTAGCAGCCTTATGCGTGTTTTCTACATATTTGACTATGTTTTTGTTTTGTAATTTATTTCATGTGTAGCCATTTTGGATTCCACCTTTAAGTGATATCTTATGATATGTGTCTTTTTCTTTTTGAATTCTGTCACTTAGAATGATCATACGTAACTCCTCCGGAGTTGTTACAACTGGCCATATTTCATTGATTTCCAGGCTGAATAATATTCCACTCTACCTAAGTACCACATCTCTATCCATTTTTTCCCTCCAGAGACATTTGAGTTATATCCTAGTCGAGGATCTTTTAAACAGAGAGGGGGTAAACATTGGGGTGCCTGTGTCCTCTCGATTTTTGTTTTTCCCAAGATATACGCCCATGAGTGCAAGTGCCCTATGCTCTGTAGCTCATTTTTTAGATGCTTTAGTAAACACAATACACTTCTCCAGAATGGCCGTTGGCAATATACATTTCCACTATAAGTCTCACAGGGCTCCCTCTTCTCGTTGCCCTGTCCTGCATTTCTGTTGTTTACGCTTTATGAGGATGGCTCTTCTGACTGATGCGAAGTGATATCTTTTGTAGTATTGACTTCCAGTGCCCACCTGTTTGGTTGGCTAAAAAAGTGTATGCCCTTTTCTTGAATATATACAGAAAAGAACGCATACACCCTTTTTGGCCAACTGCAATGTTGGCAATGTTCAGCTCCTTTTCTTGTGCTTAATGGCGAGTCCTTTCTACCTCCTCAAATCCCTTTCCTGCCATTCTCCCTTGCTTACAAGTCCTTTTCTCTGACTTTCCTCAAGACATTTTTCAGTGATGGATATTTTCAACTCTGCAGTTTTGTGAATTTTACTGCCCCTGAGTTCCATTGTTCAACTCGTGTTTATGGGAACTGGCCACAAAGCAGTGGGATTTCCTCAAGCCCTATACTGTTTCCATGGGCAACCCTAGCCTTTGGTCAATTCGTCTTCCTGATTGGAAATTAGAGTGACATGTGCCTGTCTGAACACCTAGGACTTGTCTCTCATTGTTCCTCATCCTTCCGCTTCATCCTCTGGACAAATTCCAAACTGTACGCAACAGGATGTTGACAGTGCTGACATCTCCAAGTGGGGAGACTGTTAGTAAAGACGCTGGAGGGGTGAACCTGAGCACCAGGAGATGAGGAGATGAGATGCCTTTTCCAAACTCTTCCCGATCAGACGGTATACCATCCTCTGGGTGTGACAGACATGTTTTAGCAGTAGGAAGAGTCCCATTCATGTAAGGAGAACACCAGGGCTTTTTCAAAATCAGTGTCTCCCCGAAACCCAAACTGGGGAAGTTTTTAAGCTACAGCTACACATATGTTCGTTAAGGGCCTTGGGAAGTAGGCAGAGTCCAAACTTTAGATGATTGAAGTCTTCAGGGTCAGAAGCACTCACCACCAGCTTCCCTTCGGCTACACTTTAACTGTCATTGATAGATGATGTCAATAAAAATATCTATTCTTTTTCAGATTATTTCCCCTTATAGGTTATTGCAAAATGTTGAGTGTAGTTCCCTGTGCTATACAGTAGTTCCTTGTTGATGATCTATTTTATACATAGCAGTGTGTATGTGTTCATTCCAAACTGTTAATTTATCCCTCCTCCCACCTTTCCCCTTTGGTAATAATAAATTATAAGATTTTATACTTCTCAGAAATGGGGGAGCTGAAAGAGAGGTATCATTTTCAATGGAAAAGCATTTAAAACAAGATTGAAGGTTTAACCAAGATTATTAGATGTACATCCTTGGAAAGAAATCACTTCGTTTCTCTAATATTGACCTGACAAATAAGACAAACCTTTTCACTGAACTTGCTTATAAAAAGTGATGGAAATATCAAATGGAAGTGTTAAAAACATCTTATTTTACCCGAGCCTTATACACTGTTCTATGTTAACTACAGTTTGGCTCACACATCTGTTCATTGAGGTTACAATAGTCTCAATTTCTGTTACTGATCCTCCAGAGTGGACCCCAACAAGTGTCCCCCTGCCCAGTGTCATTGGGGCCAACAGATCGAGACTGAGTTTGGTTCACAAGCAAAGGAAACTTTATATTTTGATCAGAGAATGGAGAGGTGAGAGCATGCACTACCCCGTGGGCTGTGGGCTGGGCTGCTGTGTAGAGATCCTGTCAGAGTCAGTGGGAGGGAGGGAGGCGGCGGAGCTCTCGAGGGCCGGGTTGGCTGTAGCTCAGGCTCTATATCGTGGAGTCTGCACTGGGCCCCAGGAGCTGAGGTGTTGACCCAGCCATTCTGCACTAGGAAATCTGGTCTGAAGTGCCGGGTGTGGAACCTCTGCATGCGGGACCCTAGGAGCACGTGAAATTAGACAAAGCACAAAGGATAAAAAAGGTTAGACTTGACTTTATTGCCCAGATTCTATTTTTATCTCCCAGGGATTTTTAATGGGCTTTGCTGGGGACAAACCCCTCCTCTGCCTTTTGTCCCGTTCCTCATTCTTGGAGTGCTGAGGGTGCAGACCCTTCTTCTGTAACTGCTGAGTGCTGAGTTGGGAGCCCTCATACCCTGGGGCGAGGGTCAGAGCTTCTCCCCAGCAGCCTCCCGGTGACGTTGATTGTCCCCAGGACCCCTGCCTCCCTGCTCGTCCACCTGAGCACCAGCATTGGAAGTGTTATAGATTCTAATGACCTTTAAGGGTCCAGGAAAGAGATGTGCAGAGACGCTGTGGGGGCCGGTTTCACCCCGCCCCACATTTGTTCGGCCACCTTAGGCTGACCGTCTCTGCCAGCCTAGATGCTCTGACCAGTAGTCTGCGCTTTCTTCAATTAGGCCCCTGAATTAACGTACAAACAGCACCAGGTGTCAGAGCCCTGCCCGCTCAACTCCCAGACAGTCCAGGGTCAGTGGTGATCAAGGACCATGATGGCTACTGAGTCAACAGCCTTTTGAAGTAAACAGGAGTCCAGCTGGTCTTATTGGCCACCATCATCACGGTGTCTGTAGGCTTTTCTATGGTGACAGTGTGGTATACTGTTCCCCCGCCAAGATTATTAGCTCCCCTCTGGGTGCAGTAAGTCCTGCAAGCAGTAGTCTACTCTTTTGGGACACACTCTTGTTGTTTTATGAGAGAAACTCCAGGTCAAGTGATGTTCACACGAGTCGTCATGGTGCCCTGTTGCCCCCGGTTATCTCTCTGGATGTTGGAGTTGGAGGGCCTCCTCACTCGAGGTCGGTGTGCCCACGGAGCGAACCCTGCAACTTCAGGGCATGGTTGGTGGTTAGGATCACCACGTGGGGTCCTTTTCCCTTAGGAGGGAGGTGGCCTTTTGGGCTGCTGATTTCCAGGTTTTTAGATACCGCCAGTATCTTGGCCAGATGTGGCAGTGGGCCAAGCCCCTTAGTGACCGTAGTTTATCCTACCTGGATGGCATTCTTGCATTGTTCCATTTCAAGTGGTCCCAGTTTTTGCACTAATTCTCCAATGGCGATTCACCTTTCACCGGGAATGTAAAGGTCAAAGGGTTTAGCTAAATTAGGGAGTTCCAGGGCAAGGGTCTGAATTGACTGCTCTTTCCATTCTTGAAAGGCCACTTCTGGATTCTATTCAAAAGGATCATCATCTTTTCCTTTCAGTGTTTCATATAGAGGCCCAGCTAGTAGACTGTAGTTAGGGATCCAGAAGCAGCAAACCCTGGCCTCCCCAGGAACCCCTAAGCTGTCTTCTAGTTTTAGAAAGGGGTAAGGCTGAAAATGGTTTCTTCCCTTTCCTGGGATGGGCTTCTCTGACCTTCTGTGAGAATGAAGCCCAGGCAGGTCACCGCAGTCTGTGATATTTGAGCTTTTTCTTGGACAACTTCTATCCTTTATTGGCTTGGTAGTTCAGAGGCCTCCTTAGTAGGGCTGGTGATCAGAATGTCGTCTGCATATTGAAGGAGGGTTTCCTTTTCCAGAGGTAGAACTTTTAGGTCTTTAGCTAAGCTTTCCCCAAAGATGGTGTGGGAATTTTTGCACCCTTGGGGCCAGACGGCCCGGAAGTATTGTTTTAGTTGTATGTTGAGTCCTGCCACTCACAAGCCAAAATTTCTTGTGACTCTGGGACTAATGGAATACAAAAGAAGGCATCATTGAAGACTAATACAGAATACCATGTCCTGGTGGTTGGTAGAATGACCAGCAGGGTGTAGGAATTAGGAGCAACTGGAGGTATATCCTCGGTGGCTTCACTGACTGTCCTGACATCCTTTACCAGGTCCCCAGCAGCCCATGGGGTTCTCGTGGTCAGACCAATCCCAGAATATGGAGCTCACCTGGGCAGGTACCCCACCCCCACCCCAGCCCACGGGGCTCTCGTGGTCAGGCCCCTCCCAGGATACAGAGCTACCCTTGCAGGTACCGTGGCAGGGCTGGGCACACAGGAACCGTGCACATAGCCCTCATTGCAGAGCACCCCCAGCTCACCTGTCGCTCAGAGCTGACACAGAGCACCTCAGAGCAGGACTTGAACTAACAAACAGCAGCTGCGACAGGTCTGTGACCCTGGGCATCACTCCGTGAGGCCTCCCTCCACCTGGTCTTCCAGAGACTTCCACTGCACCCGGGGCACCAGGCCTCTGTCTCCAACCACCACCCACCCCTCCTCTCCCTGACTCCTGGGTTCCTCTCATTAGGAGAGGGTTTTCTTGAAGTTGTCTCCCACTCATGGGCCAGATAAAATGATTAGAAAACAAGCCAAAGCTGCAGCCCCTTGTCTATCCTGACTCTCAGGAGCCCACACCTGTTCCTTGGACCTGGCCGGTTCAGCAAGTTCCATTTTCTGCAACTGTGAGCCCCTGAGGGGTGATGATTGGCTGACCTGGGCAGCCTTACCGTGCCGGCCAGCCCTCCCCAGGTGTGCCTGGGTTGAGATCAATATAAATACCACTCCAGGCAGCAAGAGCCCCTGCAGCCGTGCCTGACGCCATTTTCTCTGCCCTGTCAGCAGTCTCGGGGCTGGGCTGGTGGGAGGGAGTGAGAGGCCACGGCTTTGTGGGTGGCCCAGTGTGAGTGGGGCTCTGCTGGACTTTCTGCAGCAGTTGCCAGGCTGCCACCTGCTAAAGAAGAGGATGTGTCACCCATACCTGCTGCTGGAATTTCTCCCTGGGCAGAGGTGAGGAAGGAAAAAAGCAGTGGGGGCAGGGACAGGACGGGTATCTCAGGCAGGGAAATGGAAATCTTCCAGAAGAGCACCCAGGGCCAGGACCATCAAGGCTGGCTGCAGGCACCAAGTCGGCCGGCATGCTGTCACTCGTGTGGCTCTATGGCCCTTCCTCTAGGCTTTCAAGTCCTTGTATATATTCAGGTGTTTTACCTGGGACGGGTGGGAATAGTTCAGCAGCAACTGGCCTGGGGCTCAGCTCACGTTTACTCACAGATGCCTCGGCATGGTGCCCCAGCTTTGCAATGAGGACGCTTGTTGCGTGGGGGCTGCTGGCTGAATGGGAGACGATTCCCCACCACTGACCAACTTCAGAATTGTTTACAACTGGAGCAAGTGCCCTGATACGGTTTTCCTCTGTGTAACTGGTGGGTTCTGTGTTTTTTTTCTCTTTTTCGTTTTTGGTTCAAGGTAGATTTTATTCCTCTTTTTTGTATTTACAGATATAAGCATGGAAATAATTTATTCATATAAATACATGTATGTGCAGGGAATAATTGTTTTTTCTGTTTTATTTTTTAAATTTTATTTCTTTTTAATTTTGAATTTTATTTTATATTTTTATACAGCAGGTTCTTATTGGTTATCTATTTTATACATATAAATGTATACATGCCAATCCCAGTCTCTCAACTCCTCCCACCACCACCCCCCAACAGCTTTCCCCCCTTGTTGTCCATACGTTTGTTGTCTACATCTGTTGCTCTATTTATGCCTTGCAAAATGGTTAATCTGTACAGTTTTTCTAGGTTCCACATATATGCATGAATATACAAGATTTGTTTTTCTCTTTCTGACTTACTTCACTCTGTATGACAGTCTCTAGATCCATCGACGTCTCTACAAATGACCCAATTTCATTCCTTTTCATGGCTTAGTAATATTTCATTTTATATATGTACCACAGCTTTATGCATTCGTCTGTCTGTGGGCATTTAGGTTGCTTCCATTACCTCGATATTGTAAATAGTGATGCAATGAACATTGCGGTGAATGACTCTTTTTGATTTATGGTTTTGTCTGGGTATATGTCCAGTACTGGGATTGCTGTATCATATGGTAATTCTATTGTTAGGTTCTTAAGAAATTCCATATTGTTCTCCATAATGACTGTATCAATTTATATTCCCAACAATAGTGGGAGAGGGTTCCTTTTCTCCACACCCTTTCCAGCATTTTTTGTTTGTAGATTTTCAATGATGCCTATTCTACCAGGTGTGAAGTGATACCTCATTGTTGAATCCATTTCGTTGAGCAAGGGGTAGCTCTGGTCTATTACATATTTGGCTTATGGAACGGTATCTGTGCTAATTTCAAACTCTGCTTTTATGCAGCACCCCAACTCACCTTCCCCCATAAGCAGGCATAAGTTGGTTTTCTAAACTTGAGACCCTGTTCTGTTTTGTAATTCAGTTCATGTGTAGCCAAGTTCACATTCCGTGTATTAGTGATACCTTATGATGTTTCTTTTTCTGTGTGACTTATTTCACTTAGAATCATCGTGCCTCAATCCACTCATTATGCTGGTATGGGCCTGGTGACATAGATTTCATTGCTGAGTGGTATTCTGTTGTACATAAGTACCGCAACTTCTTTATCCATTATTTGCTCTCTGGGATATTTAACTTGTGCCGTAGAAGAGATTCCTGTAAAAAGAGCCGTCCCAAATTTTGGGGTTGCTGTGTCTTTTTGATATTAATTTCCCTAAGCTATAGGACCATAAGTGGAAGTGCCCTAGGCTCTGTTGCTTTGTTTTTTAGATGTTTCAGGAAACACCATACACTTCTCCCGAGTGTCTGTTGGCAATTTACATCCCGCCCATCAGCATAACAAGGCTCCCAGTTCTCCATGGCCTGTCCTGCCTTTCTGGATTTTACACTTCATTCTGATGGCCCTTTTGACCGGGGGAAGTGAGACTTCATTGTAGTGCAGATTTCCTTTGCAAGCTTGCTTGGTTGGCCAAAAAGGGTGTATGCGTTTTTTCCTGAATATATTCAGGAAAAAACGCATATGCCCTTTTGGCAAAGTGCATCATTGTGGACGTTCTGCCTCTTTTCCTATGCTTTCAATGCAATTCCAGTCTACCTCCTGAAATCAGTATCCTGCAATTCTGCCCCGCTTTCAAGTCCTCTTGGCAGCCTTACTTCAGTCTATTTTTGGACGATAGCTGTCATTTATAACTCTGCAGGTTTGTGAATTACAGAGCCCCTGAGCTCCTTTCTTCAACTCACTTTCTTGTGAGCTGGCCGCAACACCGCAGGATGGCTTCAGGCCCTAATCTGTTTCTGGCATGGCACGCTGAGCCTTTGGTTAATTACTCTTCCTAGTGGGAAATGAGAGTTAAATTTGCCCGTTCAGACACCTCCAGCTAGTCTCTCATTGGTTCTCGCTATTCCTGTTCATCTTCCGCAGAAATTGCAAACTGGGCCAAACAGGAGGTTAAAGGCACTGACTGTCCAAGTCGGGAGAGTGTAAGTAAAGCGTCTGGAATGTTGCACCCGAGTACCAGGGGAGGAAAACTGAGACATATTTGAACACGTCTCCCGATCACACGGTTGATCATACTCTGGGTTCCACATGCATGTTTTAGCTGAAGGAAGAATACCTTAAAGCTGGAGAGTTGAGACCCGTGGAATGGGTACCATGCAGTATGACTTCAAAGGGTCTTCATTTGCTCACCGAACCTCTCCAATCTTATCACTGCTCTGTTTATGCCCCAGTACACACGCTTGATTCTCTTTCGGAGAAATAGCAATCCCTAGGTTTTAAGATACTTACTAGTCAGGTACATTCTTAGGAGTTTAATATGGGGTGTTGAGTCCATTTCGTTGAGCAAGGAGTAGCTCTTGTCTATTCCATATTTGGCTTAAGGAACTTTATCTGTGCTCATTTCAATCTCTGGTTTTATGGAGCACCCCATCTCACCTTTCCCGTTAAGCAAGCAGAAGTTGATTTTCTAAATTTGAGAACCTGTTCTGTTCTGTAATTCAGTTCCTCTGTAGCCAAGTTTACATTCCGTGTATTACTGATATCTTATGATGTTTCTTTTTCTGTGTGACTTATTTCAGTTAGAAACATCGTACCTGAATCCACTCTATGCTGCTACGGGCCTGATGACAAAGATTTCATTGCTGAGTGATACTGCATTGTACGTAAGTACCACAACTTCTTTATCCATTTTTCACTTTCTGCGATATTGAACTTTTACAGTAAACGAGGTTCTTGTAAACAGAGGCGTCCCAAACTTTGGGTGGCTGTGTCTTTTTGATTTTAATTTCCCTAAGCTATAGGACCATAAGTGGAAGTGCCCTAGGCTCTGTTGCTTTGTTTTTTAGATGTTTCAGGAAACACCATACACTTCTCCCAAATGTCTGTTGGCAATTTACATCCCGCCCATCAGCATAACAAGGCTTCCAGTTCTCCATTGCCTGTCCTGCCTTTCTGGATTTTACACTTTTTTCAGATGGCCCTTTTGACTGAGGGAAGTGGGACTTCATTGTAGTGCAGATTTCCTTTGCAAGTTTGCTTGGTTGGCCAAAAAGGGCGTATGCGTTTTTTTCTGAATATATTCAGGAAAAAACACATACGCTCTTTTTGGCCAAGTGCATCATTGTGGACGTTCTGCCTCTTTTACTATGCTTTCAATGCATTTCCAGTCTACCTCCTGAAATCGGTTTCCTGCAATTCTGCCCCGCTTTCTAGTTCTCTTGGCAGCCTTACTTCAGTATATTTTTGGACAATAGCTGTCATTTATAACTCTGCATGTTTGAGAATTACAGTGCCCCTGAGCTCCTTTCTTCAACTCGCTTTCTTGTGACCTGGCCGCAACACCGCAGGATGGCTTCAGGCCCTAATCTGGTTCCGGCATGGCACGCTGAGCCTTTGGTTAATTCCTCTTCCTGGTGGGAAATGAGAGTTAAATTTGCCCGTCCAGACACCTCCAGCTAGTCTCTCATTGGTTCTCGCTATTCCTGTTCATCTTCCGCAGAAATTGCAAACTGGGGCAAACAGGAGGTTAAAGGGACTGACTGTCCAAGTCGGGAGAGTGTTAGTAAAGCATCTGGAATGTTGCACCCGAGTACCAGCGTACGAAAACTGTGACATATTTGAACACGTCTCCCGTTCACACGGTTGATCATACTCTGGGTCCTACATGCATGTTTTAGCTGAAGGAAGAATACCTTAAACCTGGGTAGTTGAAACCCATGGAACGGTTACCATGCAATATGACTTCAAAGGGACTTCATTTGCTTACCGAACGTCTGCAATCCTATCACTGCTCCGTTTATGCCCCTGTACACATGCTTGATTCTCTTTCGGAGACATGGCAATCCATAGGTTTTAAGTTACTTACTAGTCAGGTACATTCTTAGGCGTTTAATATGGGGTGTTGAGTCCATTTCGTTGAGCAAGGAGTAGCTCTTGTCTATTCCATATTTGGCTTAAGGAACTTTATCTGTGCTCATTTCAATCTCTGGTTTTATGCAGCACCCCAACTCACCTTTACCCTTAAGCAAGCATAAGTTGGTTTTCTAAATTTGAGACCCTGTTCTGTTCTGTAATTCAGTTCCTGTGTAGCCAAGTTTACATTCCGTGTATTACTGATATCTTATGATGTTTCTTTTTCTGTGTGACTTATTTCAGTTAGAATCATCATACCTGAATCCACTCATTCTGCTGCTAAGGGCCTGATGACATAGATTTCATTGCTGAGTGATATTGCTTTGTAAGTAAATACCACAACTTCTTTATCCATTTTTCACTTTCTGAGATGTTGAACTTGTACTGTAAACGAGGTTCTTGTAAACAGAGCCGTTCCAAACTTTGGGGTGGCTGTGTCTTTTTGATTTTAATTTCCCTAAGCTATAGGACCATAAGTGGAAGTGCCCTAGGCTCTGTTGCTTTGTTTTTTAGATGTTTCAGGAAACACCATACACTTCTCCCGAGTGGTTGTTGGCAATTTACATCCCGCCCATCAGCATAACAAGGCTCCCAGTTCTCCATGGCCTGTCCTGCCTTTCTGGATGTTACACTTTTTTTAGATGGCCCTTTTGACCAGGGGGGAGTGAGACTTCATTGTAGTGCAGATTTCCTTTGCAAGCTTGCTTGGTTGGCCAAAAAGGGCGTATGCGTTTTTTCCTGAATATATTCAGGAAAAAACGCATACGCCCTTTTTGGCCAAGTGCATCATTGTGGACGTTCTGCCTCTTTTCCTATGCTTTCAATGCAATTCCAGTCTACCTCCTGAAATTGGTTTCCTGCAATTCTGCCCCGCTTTCAAGTCCGCTTGGCAGCCTTACTTCAGTCTATTTTTGGACGATAGCTGTCATTTATAACTCTGCAGGTTTGTGAATTACAGTGCCCCTGAGCTCCTTTCTTCAACTCGCTTTCTTGTGAGCTGGCCACAACACCGCAGGATGGCTTCAGGCCCTAATCTGGTTCCGGCACGGCACGCTGAGCCTTTGGTTAATTCCTCTTCCTGGTGGGAAATGAGAGTTAAATTTGCCCGTCCAGACACCTCCAGCTAGTCTCTCATTGGTTCTCGCTATTCCTGTTTCATCTTCCGCAGAAATTGCAAACTGGGCCAAACAGGAGGTTAAAGGCGCTGACTCTCCAAGTAGGGAGAGTGTTAGTAAAGCGTCTGGAATGTTGCACCCGAGTAACAGGGGAGGAAAACTGAGACATATTTGAACACGTCTCCCGTTCACATGGTTGATCATACTTGGGTTCCACATGCATGTTTTAGCTGAAGGAAGAATACCTTAAACCTGGAGAGTTGAGACCCGTGTAATTGGTACCATGCAATATGACTTCAAAGGGTCTTCATTTGCTCACCGAACCTCTCCAATCCTATCACTGCTGCGTTTATGCCCCTGTACACATGCTTGATTCTCTTTTGGAGACATAGCAATCCATAGGTTTTACGATACTTACTAGTCAGGTACATTCTTAGGCGTTTAATATGGGGTGTTGAGTCCATTTCGTTGAACAAGGAGTAGCTCTTGTCTATTCCATATTTGACTTAAGGAACTTTATCTGTGCTCATTTCAATCTCTGGTTTTATGCAGCACCCCAACTCACCTTTCCCCTTAAGCAAGCATAAGTTGGTTTTCTAAATTTGAGACCCTGTTCTGTTCTGTAATTCAGTTCCTGTGTAGCCAAGTTTACATTCCGTGTATTACTGATATCTTATGATGTTTCTTTTTCTGTGTGACTTATTTCAGTTAGAATCATCGTACCTGAATCCACTCATTGTGATGCTAAGGGCCTGATGACATAGATTTCATTGCTGACTGATATTGCTTTGTAAGTAAATACCACAACTTCTTTATCCATTTTTCACTTTCTGCGATGTTGAACTTGTACTGTAAACGAGGTTCTTGTAAACAGAGGCGTCCCAAATTTTGGGGTGGCTGTGTCTTTTTGATTTTAATTTCCCTAAGCTATAGGACCATAAGTGGAAGTGCCCTAGGCTCTGTTGCTTTGTTTTTTAGATGTTTCAGGAAACACCATACACTTCTCCCGATTGTCTGTTGGTAATTTACATCCCGCCCATCAGCATAACAAGGTTCCCAGTTCTCCATGGCCTGTCCTGACTTTCTGGATTTTACACGTTTTTCAGATGGCCCTTTTGACCGGGGGGAAGTGAGACTTCATTGTAGTGCAGATTTCCTTTGCAAGCTTGCTTGGTTGGCCAAAAAGGGCGTATGCGTTTTTTCCTGAATATATTCAGGAAAAAACGCATACGCCCTTTTTGGCCAAGTGCATCATTGTGGACGTTCTGCCTCTTTTCCTATGCTTTCAATGCAATTCCAGTCTACCTCCTGAAATCGGTTTCCTGCAATTCTGCCCCGCTTTCAAGTCCTCTTGGCAGCCTTACTTCAGTCTATTTTTGGACGATAGCTGTCATTTATAACTCTGCAGGTTTGTGAATTACAGTGCCCCTGAGCTCCTTTCTTCAACTCGCTTTCTTTTGAGCTGGCCGCAACACCGCAGGATGGCTTCAGGCCCTAATCTGGTTCCGGCACGGCACGCTGAGCCTTTGGTTAATTCCTCTTCCTGGTGGGAAATGAGAGTTAAATTTGCCCGTCCAGACACCTCCAGCTAGCCTCTCATTGGTTCTCGCTATTCCTGTTCATCTTCCGCAGAAATTGCAAACTGGGCCAAACAGGAGGTTAAAGGGACTGACTGTCCAAGTCGGGAGAGTGTTAGTAAAGCGTCTGAAATGTTGCACCCGAGTAACAGGGTACGAAAACTGAGACATATTTGAACACGTCTCCCGATCACATGGTTGATCATACTCTAGGTTCCACATGCATGTTTTAGCTGAAGGAAGAATACCTTAAACCTGGGTAGTTGAAACCCGTGGAATGGGTACCATGCAATATGAGTTCAAAGGGTCTTCATTTGCTCACCAAACCTCTGCAATCCTATCACTGCTGCGTTTATGCCCCTGTACACATGCTTGATTCTCTTTCGGAGACATAGCAATCCATAGGTTTTAAGATATTTACTAGTCAGGTACATTCTTAGGCGTTTAATATGCGGTGTTGAGTCCATTTCGTTGAGCAAGGAGTAGCTCTTGTCTATTCCATATTTGGCTTAAGGAACTTTATCTGTGCTCATTTCAATCTCTGGTTTTATGCAGCACCCCAACTCACCTTTCCCCTTAAGCAAGCATAAGTTGGTTTTCTAAATTTGAGACCCTGTTCTGTTCTGTAATTCAGTTCCTGTGTAGCCAAGTTTACATTCCGTGTATTACTGATATCTTATGATGTTTCTTTTTCTGTGTGACTTATTTCAGTTAGAATCATCATACCTGAATCCACTCATTGTGCTGCTAAGGGCCTGATGACACAGATTTCATTGCTGAGTGATATTGCTTTGTAAGTAAATACCACAACTTCTTTATCCATTTTTCACTTTCTGCGATGTTGAACTTGTACTGTAAACGAGGTTCTTGTAAACAGAGCCGTTCCAAACTTTGGGGTGGCTGTGTCTTTTTGATTTTAATTTCCCTAAGCTATAGGACCATAAGTGGAAGTGCCCTAGGTTCTGTTGCTTTGTTTTTTAGATGTTTCAGGAAACACCATACACTTCTCCCAAGTGTCTGTTGGCAATTTACATCCCGCCCATCAGGATAACAAGGCTCCCAGTTCTCCATGGCCTGTCCTGCCTTTCTGGATTTTACACTTTTTTCAGATGGCCCTTTTGACCGGGGGAAGTGAGCCTTCACTGTAGTGCAGATTTCCTTTGCAAGCTTGCTTGATTGGCCAAAAAGGGCGTATGCGTTTTTTCCTGAATATATTCAGGAAAAAACGCATACGCACTTTTTGGCCAAGTGCATCATTGTGGACGTTCTGCCTCTTTTCCTATGCTTTCAATGCAATTCCAGTCTACCTCCTGAAATCGGTTTCCTACAATTCTGCCCCACTTTCAAGTCCGCTTGGCAGCCTTACTTCAGTCTATTTTTGGACGATAGCTGTCATTTATAACTCTGCAGGTTTGTGAATTACAGTGCCCCTGAGCTCCTTTCTTCAACTCGCTTTCTTGTGACCTGGCCGCAACACCGCAGGATGGCTTCAGGCCCTAATCTGGTTCCGGTACGGCATGCTGAGCCTTTGGTTATTTCCTCTTCCTGGTGGGAAATGAGAGTTAAATTTGCCCGTCCAGACACCTCCAGCTAGCCTCTCATTGGTTCTCGCTAATCCTGTTCATCTTCCGCAGAAATTGCAAACTGTGCCAAACAGGAGGTTAAAGGCGCTGACTCTCCAAGTGGGGAGAGTGTTAGTCAAGCGTCTGGAATGTTGCACCCGAGTACCAGGGGAGGAAAACTGAGACATATTTGAACACGTCTTCCGATCACACGGTTGATCATACTCTGGGTTCCACATGCATGTTTTAGCTGAAGGAAGAATACCTAAATCCTGGGTAGTTGAAACCCGTGGAATGGGTACCATGCAATATGACTTCAAAGGGTCTTCATTTGCTCACCGAACCTCTCCAATCCTATCACTGCTGCGTTTATGCCCCTGTACACATGCTTGATTCTCTTTTGGAGAGATAGCAATCTATAGGTTTTAAGATACTTACTAGTCAGGTACATTCTTAGGCGTTTAATATGCGGTTTTGAGTCCATTTCGTTGAGCAAGGAGTAGCTCTTGTCTATTCCATATTTGACTTAAGGAACTTTATCTGTGCTCATTTCAATCTCTGGTTTTATGCAGCACCCCAACTCACCTTTCCCCTTAAGCAAGCATAAGTTGGTTTTCTAAATTTGAGACCCTGTTCTGTTCTGTAATTCAGTTCCTGTGTAGCCAAGTTTATATTCCGTGTATTACTGATATCTTATGATGTTTCTTTTTCTGTGTGACTTATTTCAGTTAGAATCATCATACCTGAATCCACTCATTGTGCTGCTAAGGGCCTGATGACACAGATTTCATTGCTGAGTGATATTGCTTTGTAAGTAAATACCACAACTTCTTTATCCATTTTTCACTTTCTGCGATGTTGAACTTGTACTGTAAACGAGGTTCTTGTAAACAGAGCCGTTCCAAACTTTGGGGTGGCTGTGTCTTTTTGATTTTAATTTCCCTAAGCTATAGGACCATAAGTGGAAGTGCCCTAGGCTCTGTTGCTTTGTTTTTTAGATGTTTCAGGAAACACCATACACTTCTCCCGAGTGGTTGTTGGCAATTTACATCCCGCCCATCAGCATAACAAGGCTCCCAGTTCTCCATGGCCTGTCCTGCCTTTCTGGATTTTACACTTTTTTCAGATGGCCCTTTTGACCGGGGGGAAGTGAGACTTCACTGTAGTGCAGATTTCCTTTGCAAGCTTGCTTGATTGGCCAAAAAGTGCTTATGCGTTTTTTCCTGAATATATTCAGGAAAAAACGCATACGCCCTTTTTGGCCAAGTGCATCATTGTGGACGTTCTGCCTCTTTTCCTGTGCTTTCAATGCAATTCCAGTCTACCTCCTGAAATCGGTTTCCTGCAATTCTGCCCCGCTTTCAAGTCCTCTTGGCAGCCTTACTTCAGTCTATTTTTGGACGATAGCTGTCATTTATAACTCTGCAGGTTTGTGAATTACAGTGCCCCTGAGCTCCTTTCTTCAACTCGCTTTCTTGTGACCTGGCCGCAACACCGCAGGATGGCTTCAGGCCCTTATCTGGTTCCGGCACGGCACGCTGAGCCTTTGGTTAATTCCTCTTCCTGGTGGGAAATGAGAGTTAAATTTGCCCGTCCAGACACCTCCAGCTAGTCTCTCATTGGTTCTCGCTATTCCTGTTCATCTTCCGCAGAAATTGCAAACTGGGCCAAACAGGAGGTTAAAGGCGCTGACTCTCCAAGTGGGGAGAGTGTTAGTAAAGCGTCTGGAATGTTGCACCCGAGTACCAGGGGAGGGAAACTGAGACATATTTGAACACGTCTCCCGATCACATGGTTGATCATACTCTGGGTTCCACATGCATGTTTTAGCTGAAGGAAGAATACCTAAAACCTGGGTAGTTGAAACCCGTGGAATGGGTATCATGCAATATGACTTCAAAGGGTCTTCATTTGCTCACCGAACCTCTCCAATCCTATCACTGCTGCGTTTATGTCCCTGTACACATGCTTGATTCTCTTTCGGAGACATAGCAATCCCTAGGTTTTAAGATACTTACTAGTCAGGTACATTCTTAGGAGTTTAATATGCGGTGTTGAGTCCATTTCGTTGAGCAAGGAGTAGCTCTTGTCTATTCCATATTTGGCTTAAGGAACTTTATCTGTGCTCATTTCAATCTCTGGTTTTATGCAGCACCCCAACTCACCTTTCCCCTTAAGCAAGCATAAGTTGGTTTTCTAAATTTGAGACCCTGTTCTGTTTTGGAATGCAGTTCCTGTGTAGCCAAGTTTACATTCCGTGTATTAGTGATATCTTATGATGTTTCTTTTTCTGTGTGACTTATTTCAGTTAGAATCATCGTACCTGAATCCACTCATTATGCTGCTACGGGCCTAATGACATAGATTTCATTGCTGACTGATACTGCATTGTACGTGAGTACCAAAAGTTCTTTATCCATTTTTCACTTTCTGTGATGTTGAACTTGTACGGTAAACGAGGTTCTTGTAAACGGAGGCGTCCCAAACTTTGGGGTGGCTGTGTCTTTTTGATTTTAATTTCCCTAAGCTATAGGACCATAAGTGGTGGTGCCCTAGGCTCTGTTGCTTTGTTTTTTAGATGTTTCAGGAAACACCATACACTTCTCCCTAGTGGTTGTTGGCAATTTACATCCCGCCCATCAGCATAACAAGGCTCCCAGTTCTCCATGGCCTGTCCTGCCTTTCTGGATTTTACACTTTTTTCAGATGGCCCTTTTGACCGGGGGGAAGTGAGACTTCATTGTAGTGCAGATTTCCTTTGCAAGCTTGCTTGGTTGGCCAAAAAGGGCGTATGCGTTTTTTCCTGAATATATTCAGGAAAAAACGCATACGCCCTTTTTGGCCAAGTGCATCATTGTGGACGTTCTGCCTCTTTTCCTATGCTTTCAATGCAATTCCAGTCTACCTCCTGAAATCGGTTTCCTGCAATTCTGCCCCGCTTTCAAGTCCTCTTGGCAGCCTTACTTCAGTCTATTTTTGGACGATAGCTGTCATTTATAACTCTGCAGGTTTGTGAATTACAGTGCCCCTGAGCTCCTTTCTTCAACTCGCTTTCTTGTGAGCTGGCCGCAACACCGCAGGATGGCTTCAGGTCCTAATCTGGTTCTGGCCTGGCATGCTGAGCCTTTGGTTAATTCCTCTTCCTGGTGGGAAATGAGAGTTAAATTTGGCCGTCCAGACACCTCCAGCTAGCCTCTCATTGGTTCTCGCTATTCCTGTTCATCTTCCGCAGAAATTGCAAACTGGGCCAAACAGGAGGTTAAAGGCGCTGACTCTCCAAGTGGGGAGACTGTTAGTAAAGCGTCTGGAATGTTGCACCCGAGTACCAGGGGAGGAAAACGGAGACATATTTGAACACGTCTCCCGTTCACATGGTTGATCATACTTGGGTTCCACATGCATGTTTTAGCTGAAGGAAGAATACCTAAAACCTGGGTAGTTGAAACCCGTGGAATGGGTACCATGCAATATGACTTCAAAGGGTCTTCATTTGCTCACCGAACCTCTCCAATCCTATCACTGCTGCGTTTATGCCCCTGTACACATGCTTGATTCTCTTTCGGAGACATAGCAATCCCTAGGTTTTAAGATACTTACTAGTCAGGTACATTCTTAGGAGTTTAATATGCGGTGTTGAGTCCATTTCGTTGAGCAAGGAGTAGCTCTTGTCTATTCCATATTTGGCTTAAGGAACTTTATCTGTGCTCATTTCAATCTCTGGTTTTATGCAGCACCCCAACTCACCTTTCCCCTTAAGCAAGCATAAGTTGGTTTTCTAAATTTGAGTCCCTGTTCTGTTCTGTAATTCAGTTCCTGTGTAGCCAAGTTTCCATTCCGTGTATTACTGATATCTTATGATGTTTCTTTTTCTGTGTGACTTATTTCAGTTAGAATCATCATACCTGAATCCACTCATTGTGCTGCTAAGGGCCTGATGACACAGATTTCATTGCTGAGTGATATTGCTTTGTAAGTAAATACCACAACTTCTTTATCCATTTTTCACTTTCTGCGATGTTGAACTTGTACTGTAAATGAGGTTCTTGTAAACAGAGCCGTTCGAAACTTTGGGGTGGCTGTGTCTTTTTGATTTTAATTTCCCTAAGCTATAGGACCATAAGTGGAAGTGCCCTAGGTTCTGTTGCTTTGTTTTTTAGATGTTTCAGGAAACACCATACACTTCTCCCGAGTGTCTGTTGGCAATTTACATCCCGCCCATCAGCATAACAAGGCTCCCAGTTCTCCATGGCCTGTCCTGCCTTTCTGGATTTTACACTTTTTTCAGATGGCCCTTTTGACCAGGTGGAAGTGAGACTTCATTGTAGTGCAGATTTCCTTTGCAAGCTTGCTTGGTTGGCCAGAAAGTGCATATGCGTTTTTTCCTGAATATATTTAGGAAAAAACGCATACGCCCTTTTTGGCCAAGTGCATCATTGTCGAGTTTCTGACTCTCTTCATATGCTTTCAATGCAATTCCAGTCTACCTCCTGAAATCGGTTTCCTGCAATTCTGCCTTGCTTTCAATGCCTCTTCATAGCCTTACCTCAATATATTTTTTAAAAATAGTTGGCCTTTATAACTCTGCAGGTTTTTGAATTGCAGTGGCCCTTATCTCCATTTTTTAGCTCTTATTTTTGTGGTCTTGCCCCATAACCACAGGATTCCTTGAAGCCCTATTTTTCTTCTGTGGCACCTTGCTGTGCCTTTGGTTAATTCTTCTTACTGATGTGATATTAGAGTGACATGTGCCCATTGAAACCGCTACAGCTAGTTTCTCACTGGTTCCCCCTATTCCCATTCATCCTCTGCACTAACTGCAGACTGTGCGATACCAGAACTTAAAGGCATTGACTCCATGTGGGGATGTTGTTAGTAAAGCGGCTGGAATGTCGATCCGGAGCCCCAGGAGAGGAAAAATGAGGTGCGTTTTAGAAACCTTTCCCAATCATATGGTATACCAGTCGCTGGGTTTCCCAAGCATGGTTTAGCTGTAGGAAGATTCCCTTCAACCTGGAGTGTTGGGACCCTTGGAATGAGTAGCATGAAGTATTGCATTAAACTTTCGGCAGTTGCTCACCAAAGCTCACCAATCCTCTCAGCCCCAAGTGTCCAGCCTTATGTCTTATCCAGCTGTGGGTTTATATGTGGTCAATCCAGGTTGCATCACAGCCCCTGAGCGAATTTTGTAAGAATTTTTCTCTCTTTCATTGTTTCAGCGTTTTGTTTTTAAAATTTATTTCTATAATGGGGTTTAGCTCCTTTTCACTGCTGTGTTTGTGCCGCTCTGCACACACTTGATTCCCTTATGGAGATATATCAATACATGGGTTTTAAGATTCTTATTCCTCAGATATATTTCTCTGCGGTGTATAGGGTGTGTTGAGGCCTGTTCATTGAGCAAGGTGTAGATCTTGTCTAATACCTATTTGGTTTATTGAACGGTATCTGTGCTAATTTCAAACTCTGGTTTTATGCATCACCCCACCTCTCCTTTCCCCTTAAGCTGACATAAGTGTGTTTTCTAAATGTGAGACACTGTTCTGTTCTGTAATTCATTTCTTGTGCAGCCATATTTACCCTCCCTCTATAAGTGATATCTTATGATATGTTTCTTTTTCTGTTTGACTTATTTCAAGTAGTATTATCGGACCTAAATCCACTCTTTATCCTTCTACTAGCCTTATTACATTGATTTCATGGTGAAGAGATATTCCATTGTACATAAGTACCACATCTTCTTTATCCATTGTTCTCTTTCCTGGGGTATTTAAGGTGTACTGAAGTTGAGGTTCTTGTAAACAGAGTAGCCCTAAACTGTGGTGTGCTTGTGTCTTGTTGATTTTTAGACTTCCCTAGATATACTCCCATGATTGGAAGTGTCCTATGCTCTGTAGCTCTGTTTTTTAGATGATTTAGGAACCACCATACACTTCTCCAGAGTGGCTCTCGGCAGTTCACACACTGCCCATCAGCGTATAAAGGCTCCCTGTTCTCCATGGCCTGTCCTGCATTTCTGGTTTTTACAATTTTTTAGGATGGCCCTTTTGACCGGGGGGAAGTGAGACTTCTTTGTTGTGCACATTTGCATTGCTTGCTTGCTTCGTTGCCCATAAAGTGTGTATGCGTTTTTTCCTGGATATAATCAGGAAAAAACGCATACGCCCTTTTGGGCCAACTGCATCATTGTCGAAATTCTGCCGCTTTTCATGTGCGTTAAAGACGAGTCCAATCTATCTCTTGAAATCTGTTTCTTGCAATTCTGTCTTGCATTCAGATCCTCTTCTTTGCCTTACCTCAACATATTTTTGGACGTTAGTTTTCATTTATAACTCTGCAGGTTTGTGAATTGCAGTGACCCTGAGCTCCATTTTTTAAGTTGCTCTTTTGTGAGCTGGCCTCAAACCCGCAGGATTGCTTCAGGCCCTATTTTGGCTCCGGCGAGGCAGGCTGAGCCTTTCTTTAATTCTTATTCTTAATGGGAAATTAGAGTGATATGTGCCCGTCCAAACCCCAACAACTCTTCTCTCATTGGTTCCCCCTCTTCCCGTTCATCCTCCTCACAATTTGCAAAATGTGTGAAACAGAAGTTTAAATGTGCTGATTCTCCAAGTGGGGAGATTCTAAGTAGCGTGGCTGGAATGGTGAACAGGAGCACCAGGAGAGGATAAATGAGGTGCATTTTAGACACATCTCCCGATCACATGGTGTACAGTCCTCTGGGTTTTCCATGCATGTTTTAGCTGTAGGAAGATCCCTTGAACCTGCAGATTTGGGACCCATTGAATGGGTACCAGGTAGTATTACTTTAAAGGGTGTGCATTTCCTCACCCAACCTCACATTTCTCTTAGCGCAAACAGTTTCCAGCCTTATGTCTCATCCTGCTGTGGGTCTAGATGTGTTCAATCCATGTTGCATCACCGTCCCTGAGGAAAAGTTGTAAGAGGTTTTCTCTGTCTCTCTGTCGTTTATTTTTTTCAATTTATTACTATATTGGTTACAGCTGATTTTCAAAGCTCTGTTTCTTGCTGCTGTACATCCACTTGATTCACGTACAGAGAGACATCAATAAATTCTTTTTCAGATTCTTACCAGTCGTATATATTCTTTTCCGGTGACTTGAGTGTGCTGAGTGCAGTTCTTTTAGCTACCGTGTAGGCCTTGTTGATTATCAGTTTGGTATTTGGAATGGTATCTTTGCTAATTTCAACCTCCTGGATGATGCCTCACCCCTCCCCACCTTTCCCGTTTAGCAGCCTTATGCGTGTTTTCTACATATTTGACTATGTTTTTGTTTTGTAATTTATTTCATGTGTAGCCATTTTGGATTCCACCTTTAAGTGATATCTTATGATATGTGTCTTTTTCTTTTTGAATTCTGTCACTTAGAATGATCATACGTAACTCCTCCGGAGTTGTTACAACTGGCCATATTTCATTGATTTCCAGGCTGAATAATATTCCACTCTACCTAAGTACCACATCTCTATCCATTTTTTCCCTCCAGAGACATTTGAGTTATATCCTAGTCGAGGATCTTTTAAACAGAGAGGGGGTAAACATTGGGGTGCCTGTGTCCTCTCGATTTTTGTTTTTCCCAAGATATACGCCCATGAGTGCAAGTGCCCTATGCTCTGTAGCTCATTTTTTAGATGCTTTAGTAAACACAATACACTTCTCCAGAATGGCCGTTGGCAATATACATTTCCACTATAAGTCTCACAGGGCTCCCTCTTCTCGTTGCCCTGTCCTGCATTTCTGTTGTTTACGCTTTATGAGGATGGCTCTTCTGACTGATGCGAAGTGATATCTTTTGTAGTATTGACTTCCAGTGCCCACCTGTTTGGTTGGCTAAAAAAGTGTATGCCCTTTTCTTGAATATATACAGAAAAGAACGCATACACCCTTTTTGGCCAACTGCAATGTTGGCAATGTTCAGCTCCTTTTCTTGTGCTTAATGGCGAGTCCTTTCTACCTCCTCAAATCCCTTTCCTGCCATTCTCCCTTGCTTACAAGTCCTTTTCTCTGACTTTCCTCAAGACATTTTTCAGTGATGGATATTTTCAACTCTGCAGTTTTGTGAATTTTACTGCCCCTGAGTTCCATTGTTCAACTCGTGTTTATGGGAACTGGCCACAAAGCAGTGGGATTTCCTCAAGCCCTATACTGTTTCCATGGGCAACCCTAGCCTTTGGTCAATTCGTCTTCCTGATTGGAAATTAGAGTGACATGTGCCTGTCTGAACACCTAGGACTTGTCTCTCATTGTTCCTCATCCTTCCGCTTCATCCTCTGGACAAATTCCAAACTGTACGCAACAGGATGTTGACAGTGCTGACATCTCCAAGTGGGGAGACTGTTAGTAAAGACGCTGGAGGGGTGAACCTGAGCACCAGGAGATGAGGAGATGAGATGCCTTTTCCAAACTCTTCCCGATCAGACGGTATACCATCCTCTGGGTGTGACAGACATGTTTTAGCAGTAGGAAGAGTCCCATTCATGTAAGGAGAACACCAGGGCTTTTTCAAAATCAGTGTCTCCCCGAAACCCAAACTGGGGAAGTTTTTAAGCTACAGCTACACATATGTTCGTTAAGGGCCTTGGGAAGTAGGCAGAGTCCAAACTTTAGATGATTGAAGTCTTCAGGGTCAGAAGCACTCACCACCAGCTTCCCTTCGGCTACACTTTAACTGTCATTGATAGATGATGTCAATAAAAATATCTATTCTTTTTCAGATTATTTCCCCTTATAGGTTATTGCAAAATGTTGAGTGTAGTTCCCTGTGCTATACAGTAGTTCCTTGTTGATGATCTATTTTATACATAGCAGTGTGTATGTGTTCATTCCAAACTGTTAATTTATCCCTCCTCCCACCTTTCCCCTTTGGTAATAATAAATTATAAGATTTTATACTTCTCAGAAATGGGGGAGCTGAAAGAGAGGTATCATTTTCAATGGAAAAGCATTTAAAACAAGATTGAAGGTTTAACCAAGATTATTAGATGTACATCCTTGGAAAGAAATCACTTCGTTTCTCTAATATTGACCTGACAAATAAGACAAACCTTTTCACTGAACTTGCTTATAAAAAGTGATGGAAATATCAAATGGAAGTGTTAAAAACATCTTATTTTACCCGAGCCTTATACACTGTTCTATGTTAACTACAGTTTGGCTCACACATCTGTTCATTGAGGTTACAATAGTCTCAATTTCTGTTACTGATCCTCCAGAGTGGACCCCAACAAGTGTCCCCCTGCCCAGTGTCATTGGGGCCAACAGATCGAGACTGAGTTTGGTTCACAAGCAAAGGAAACTTTATATTTTGATCAGAGAATGGAGAGGTGAGAGCATGCACTACCCCGTGGGCTGTGGGCTGGGCTGCTGTGTAGAGATCCTGTCAGAGTCAGTGGGAGGGAGGGAGGCGGCGGAGCTCTCGAGGGCCGGGTTGGCTGTAGCTCAGGCTCTATATCGTGGAGTCTGCACTGGGCCCCAGGAGCTGAGGTGTTGACCCAGCCATTCTGCACTAGGAAATCTGGTCTGAAGTGCCGGGTGTGGAACCTCTGCATGCGGGACCCTAGGAGCACGTGAAATTAGACAAAGCACAAAGGATAAAAAAGGTTAGACTTGACTTTATTGCCCAGATTCTATTTTTATCTCCCAGGGATTTTTAATGGGCTTTGCTGGGGACAAACCCCTCCTCTGCCTTTTGTCCCGTTCCTCATTCTTGGAGTGCTGAGGGTGCAGACCCTTCTTCTGTAACTGCTGAGTGCTGAGTTGGGAGCCCTCATACCCTGGGGCGAGGGTCAGAGCTTCTCCCCAGCAGCCTCCCGGTGACGTTGATTGTCCCCAGGACCCCTGCCTCCCTGCTCGTCCACCTGAGCACCAGCATTGGAAGTGTTATAGATTCTAATGACCTTTAAGGGTCCAGGAAAGAGATGTGCAGAGACGCTGTGGGGGCCGGTTTCACCCCGCCCCACATTTGTTCGGCCACCTTAGGCTGACCGTCTCTGCCAGCCTAGATGCTCTGACCAGTAGTCTGCGCTTTCTTCAATTAGGCCCCTGAATTAACGTACAAACAGCACCAGGTGTCAGAGCCCTGCCCGCTCAACTCCCAGACAGTCCAGGGTCAGTGGTGATCAAGGACCATGATGGCTACTGAGTCAACAGCCTTTTGAAGTAAACAGGAGTCCAGCTGGTCTTATTGGCCACCATCATCACGGTGTCTGTAGGCTTTTCTATGGTGACAGTGTGGTATACTGTTCCCCCGCCAAGATTATTAGCTCCCCTCTGGGTGCAGTAAGTCCTGCAAGCAGTAGTCTACTCTTTTGGGACACACTCTTGTTGTTTTATGAGAGAAACTCCAGGTCAAGTGATGTTCACACGAGTCGTCATGGTGCCCTGTTGCCCCCGGTTATCTCTCTGGATGTTGGAGTTGGAGGGCCTCCTCACTCGAGGTCGGTGTGCCCACGGAGCGAACCCTGCAACTTCAGGGCATGGTTGGTGGTTAGGATCACCACGTGGGGTCCTTTTCCCTTAGGAGGGAGGTGGCCTTTTGGGCTGCTGATTTCCAGGTTTTTAGATACCGCCAGTATCTTGGCCAGATGTGGCAGTGGGCCAAGCCCCTTAGTGACCGTAGTTTATCCTACCTGGATGGCATTCTTGCATTGTTCCATTTCAAGTGGTCCCAGTTTTTGCACTAATTCTCCAATGGCGATTCACCTTTCACCGGGAATGTAAAGGTCAAAGGGTTTAGCTAAATTAGGGAGTTCCAGGGCAAGGGTCTGAATTGACTGCTCTTTCCATTCTTGAAAGGCCACTTCTGGATTCTATTCAAAAGGATCATCATCTTTTCCTTTCAGTGTTTCATATAGAGGCCCAGCTAGTAGACTGTAGTTAGGGATCCAGAAGCAGCAAACCCTGGCCTCCCCAGGAACCCCTAAGCTGTCTTCTAGTTTTAGAAAGGGGTAAGGCTGAAAATGGTTTCTTCCCTTTCCTGGGATGGGCTTCTCTGACCTTCTGTGAGAATGAAGCCCAGGCAGGTCACCGCAGTCTGTGATATTTGAGCTTTTTCTTGGACAACTTCTATCCTTTATTGGCTTGGTAGTTCAGAGGCCTCCTTAGTAGGGCTGGTGATCAGAATGTCGTCTGCATATTGAAGGAGGGTTTCCTTTTCCAGAGGTAGAACTTTTAGGTCTTTAGCTAAGCTTTCCCCAAAGATGGTGTGGGAATTTTTGCACCCTTGGGGCCAGACGGCCCGGAAGTATTGTTTTAGTTGTATGTTGAGTCCTGCCACTCACAAGCCAAAATTTCTTGTGACTCTGGGACTAATGGAATACAAAAGAAGGCATCATTGAAGACTAATACAGAATACCATGTCCTGGTGGTTGGTAGAATGACCAGCAGGGTGTAGGAATTAGGAGCAACTGGAGGTATATCCTCGGTGGCTTCACTGACTGTCCTGACATCCTTTACCAGGTCCCCAGCAGCCCATGGGGCTCTCATGGTCAGACCAATCCCAGAATATGGAGCTCACCTGGGCAGGTACCCCACCCCCACCCCAGCCCACGGGGCTCTCGTGGTCAGGCCCCTCCCAGGATACAGAGCTACCCTTGCAGGTACCGTGGCAGGGCTGGGCACACAGGAACCGTGCACATAGCCCTCATTGCAGAGCACCCCCAGCTCACCTGTCGCTCAGAGCTGACACAGAGCACCTCAGAGCAGGACTTGAACTAACAAACAGCAGCTGCGACAGGTCTGTGACCCTGGGCATCACTCCGTGAGGCCTCCCTCCACCTGGTCTTCCAGAGACTTCCACTGCACCCGGGGCACCAGGCCTCTGTCTCCAACCACCACCCACCCCTCCTCTCCCTGACTCCTGGGTTCCTCTCATTAGGAGAGGGTTTTCTTGAAGTTGTCTCCCACTCATGGGCCAGATAAAATGATTAGAAAACAAGCCAAAGCTGCAGCCCCTTGTCTATCCTGACTCTCAGGAGCCCACACCTGTTCCTTGGACCTGGCCGGTTCAGCAAGTTCCATTTTCTGCAACTGTGAGCCCCTGAGGGGTGATGATTGGCTGACCTGGGCAGCCTTACCGTGCCGGCCAGCCCTCCCCAGGTGTGCCTGGGTTGAGATCAATATAAATACCACTCCAGGCAGCAAGAGCCCCTGCAGCCGCGCCTGACGCCATTTTCTCTGCCCTGTCAGCAGTCTCGGGGCTGGGCTGGTGGGAGGGAGTGAGAGGCCACGGCTTTGTGAGTGGCCCAGTGTGAGTGGGGCTCTGCTGGACTTTCTGCAGCAGTTGCCAGGCTGCCACCTGCTAAAGAAGAGGATGTGTCACCCATACCTGCTGCTGGAATTTCTCCCTGGGCAGAGGTGAGGAAGGAAAAAAGCAGTGGGGGCAGGGACAGGACGGGTATCTCAGGCAGGGAAATGGAAATCTTCCAGAAGAGCACCCAGGGCCAGGACCATCCTGGCTGGCTGCAGGCACCAAGTCGGCCGGCATGCTGTCACTCGTGTGGCTCTATGGCCCTTCCTCTAGGCTTTCAAGTCCTTGTATATATTCAGGTGTTTTACCTGGGACGGGTGGGAATAGTTCAGCAGCAACTGGCCTGGGGCTCAGCTCACGTTTACTCACAGATGCCTCGGCACGGTGCCCCAGCTTTGCAATGAGGACGCTTGTTGCGTGGGGGCTGCTGGCTGAATGGGAGACGATTCCCCACCACTGACCAACTTCAGAATTGTTTACAACTGGAGCAAGTGCCCTGATACGGTTTTCCTCTGTGTAACTGGTGGGTTCTGTGTTTTTTTTCTCTTTTTCGTTTTTGGTTCAAGGTAGATTTTATTCCTCTTTTTTGTATTTACAGATATAAGCATGGAAATAATTTATTCATATAAATACATGTATGTGCAGGGAATAATTGTTTTTTCTGTTTTATTTTTTAAATTTTATTTCTTTTTAATTTTGAATTTTATTTTATATTTTTATACAGCAGGTTCTTATTGGTTATCTATTTTATACATATAAATGTATACATGCCAATCCCAGTCTCTCAACTCCTCCCACCACCACCCCCCAACAGCTTTCCCCCCTTGTTGTCCATACGTTTGTTGTCTACATCTGTTGCTCTATTTATGCCTTGCAAAATGGTTAATCTGTACAGTTTTTCTAGGTTCCACATATATGCATGAATATACAAGATTTGTTTTTCTCTTTCTGACTTACTTCACTCTGTATGACAGTCTCTAGATCCATCGACGTCTCTACAAATGACCCAATTTCATTCCTTTTCATGGCTTAGTAATATTTCATTTTATATATGTACCACAGCTTTATGCATTCGTCTGTCTGTGGGCATTTAGGTTGCTTCCATTACCTCGATATTGTAAATAGTGATGCAATGAATATTGCGGTGAATGACTCTTTTTGATTTATGGTTTTGTCTGGGTATATGTCCAGTACTGGGATTGCTGTATCATATGGTAATTCTATTGTTAGTTTCTTAAGAAATTCCATATTGTTCTCCATAATGACTGTATCAATTTATATTCCCAACAATAGTGGGAGAGGGTTCCTTTTCTCCACACCCTTTCCAGCATTTTTTGTTTGTAGATTTTCAATGATGCCTATTCTACCAGGTGTGAGGTGATACCTCATTGTTGAATCCATTTCGTTGAGCAAGGGGTAGCTCTGGTCTATTACATATTTGGCTTATGGAACGGTATCTGTGCTAATTTCAAACTCTGCTTTTATGCAGCACCCCAACTCACCTTCCCCCTTAAGCAGGCATAAGTTGGTTTTCTAAACTTGAGACCCTGTTCTGTTTTGTAATTCAGTTCATGTGTAGCCAAGTTCACATTCCGTGTATTAGTGATACCTTATGATGTTTCTTTTTCTGTGTGACTTATTTCACTTAGAATCATCGTGCCTCAATCCACTCATTATGCTGGTACGGGCCTGGTGACATAGATTTCATTGCTGAGTGGTATTCTGTTGTACATAAGTACCGCAACTTCTTTATCCATTATTTGCTCTCTGGGATATTTAACTTGTGCCGTAGAAGAGATTCCTGTAAAAAGAGCCGTCCCAAATTTTGGGGTTGCTGTGTCTTTTTGATATTAATTTCCCTAAGCTATAGGACCATAAGTGGAAGTGCCCTAGGCTCTGTTGCTTTGTTTTTTAGATGTTTCAGGAAACACCATACACTTCTCCCGAGTGTCTGTTGGCAATTTACATCCCGCCCATCAGCATAACAAGGCTCCCAGTTCTCCATGGCCTGTCCTGCCTTTCTGGATTTTACACTTTTTTCAGATGGCCCTTTTGACCGGGGGGAAGTGAGACTTCATTGTAGTGCAGATTTCCTTTGCAAGCTTGCTTGGTTGGCCAAAAAGGGCGTATGCGTTTTTTCCTGAATATATTCAGGAAAAAACGCATACGCCCTTTTTGGCCAAGTGCATCACTGTGGACGTTCTGCCTCTTTTCCTATGCTTTCAATGCAATTCCAGTCTACCTCCTGAAATCGGTATCCTGCAATTCTGCCCCGCTTTCAAGTCCTCTTGGCAGCCTTACTTCAGTCTATTTTTGGACGATAGCTGTCATTTATAACTCTGCAGGTTTGTGAATTACAGAGCCCCTGAGCTCCTTTCTTCAACTCACTTTCTTGTGAGCTGGCCGCAACACCGCAGGATGGCTTCAGGCCCTAATCTGTTTCCGGCATGGCACGCTGAGCCTTTGGTGAATTACTCTTCCTAGTGGGAAATGAGAGTTAAATTTGCCCGTTCAGACACCTCCAGCTAGTCTCTCATTGGTTCTCGCTATTCCTGTTCATCTTCCGCAGAAATTGCAAACTGGGCCAAACAGGAGGTTAAAGGCACTGACTGTCCAAGTCGGGAGAGTGTTAGTAAAGCGTCTGGAATGTTGCACCCGAGTACCAGGGGAGGAAAACTGAGACATATTTGCACACGTCCCCCGATCACACGGTTGATCATACTCTGGGTTCCAAATGCATGTTTTAGCTGAAGGAAGAATACCTTAAAGCTGGAGAGTTGAGACCCGTGGAATGGGTACCATGCAGTATGACTTCAAAGGGTCTTCATTTGCTCACCGAACCTCTCCAATCTTATCACTGCTCTGTTTATGCCCCAGTACACACGCTTGATTCTCTTTCGGAGAAATAACAATCCCTAGGTTTTAAGATACTTACTACTCAGGTACATTCTTAGGAGTTTAATATGGGGTGTTGAGTCCATTTCGTTGAGCAAGGAGTAGCTCTTGTCTATTCCATATTTGGCTTAAGGAAATTTATCTGTGCTCATTTCAATCTCTGGTTTTATGGAGCACCCCATCTCACCTTTCCCGTTAAGCAAGCAGAAGTTGATTTTCTAAATTTGAGACCCTGTTCTGTTCTGTAATTCAGTTCCTGTGTAGCCAAGTTTACATTCCGTGTATTACTGATATCTTATGATGTTTCTTTTTCTGTGTGACTTATTTCAGTTAGAAACATCGTACCTGAATCCACTCTATGCTGCTACGGGCCTGATGACAAAGATTTCATTGCTGAGTGATACTGCATTGTACGTAAGTACCACAACTTCTTTATCCATTTTTCACTTTCTGCGATATTGAACTTTTACAGTAAACGAGGTTCTTGTAAACAGAGGCGTCCCAAACTTTGGGTGGCTGTGTCTTTTTGATTTTAATTTCCCTAAGCTATAGGACCATAAGTGGAAGTGCCCTAGGCTCTGTTGCTTTGTTTTTTAGATGTTTCAGGAAACACCATACACTTCTCCCGAGTGGTTGTTGGCAATTTACTTCCCGCCCATCAGCATAACAAGGCTCCCAGTTCTCCATTGCCTGTCCTGACTTTCTGGATTTTACACTTTTTTCAGATGGCCCTTTTGAGTGGGGGGAAGTGGGACTTCATTGTAGTTCAGATTTCCTTTGCAAGTTTGCTTGGTTGGCCAAAAAGGGCGTATGCGTTTTTTTCTGAATATATTCAGGAAAAAACGCATACGCCCTTTTTGGCCAAGTGCATCATTGTGGACGTTCTGCCTCTTTTACTATGCTTTCAATGCATTTCCAGTCTACCTCCTGAAATCGGTTTCCTGCAATTCTGCCCCGCTTTCTAGTTCTCTTGGCAGACTTACTTCAGTATATTTTTGGACAATAGCTGTCATTTATAACTCTGCATGTTTGAGAATTACAGTGCCCCTGAGCTCCTTTCTTCAACTCACTTTCTTGTGACCTGGCCGCAACACCGCAGGATGGCTTCAGGCCCTTATCTGGTTCCGGCATGGCACGCTGAGCCTTTGGTTAATTCCTCTTCCTGGTGGGAAATGAGAGTTAAATTTGCCCGTCCAGACACCTCCAGCTAGTCTCTCATTGGTTCTCGCTATTCCTGTTCATCTTCCGCAGAAATTGCAAACTGGGCCAAACAGGAGGTTAAAGGGACTGACTGTCCAAGTCGGGAGAGTGTTAGTAAAGCATCTGGAATGTTGCACCCGAGTACCAGCGTACGAAAACTGAGACATATTTGAACACGTCTCCCTTTCACACGGTTGATCATACTCTGGGTTCCACATGCATGTTTTAGCTGAAGGAAGAATACCTTAAACCTGGGTAGTTGAAACCCATGGAACGGGTACCATGCAATATGACTTCAAAGGGACTTCATTTGCTTACCGAACGTATGCAATCCTATCACTGCTGCGTTTATGCCCCTGTACACATGCTTGATTCTCTTTCGGAGACATAGCAATCCATAGGTTTTAAGTTACTTACTAGTCAGGTACATTCTTAGGCGTTTAATATGGGGTGTTGAGTCCATTTCGTTGAGCAAGGAGTAGCTCTTGTCTATTCCATATTTGGCTTAAGGAACTTTATCTGTGCTCATTTCAATCTCTGGTTTTATGCAGCACCCGAACTCACCTTTACCCTTAAGCAAGCATAAGTTGGTTTTCTAAATTTGAGACCCTGTTCTGTTCTGTAATTCAGTTCCTGTGTAGCCAAGTTTACATTCCGTGTATTACTGATATCTTATGATGTTTCTTTTTCTGTGTGACTTATTTCAGTTAGAATCACCATACCTGAATCCACTCATTGTGCTGCTAAGGGCCTGATGACATAGATTTCATTGCTGAGTGATATTGCTTTGTAAGTAAATACCACAACTTCTTTATCCATTTTTCACTTTCTGTGATATTGAAATTGTACGGTAAACGAGGTTCTTGTAAACTGAGGCGTCGCAAACTTTGGGGTGGCTGTGTCTTTTTGATTTTAATTTCCCTAAGCTATAGGACCATAAGTGGAAGTGCCCTAGGCTCTGTTGCTTTGTTTTTTAGATGTTTCAGGAAACACCATACATTTCTCCCGAGTGTCTGTTGGCAATTTACATCCCGCCCATCAGCATAACAAGGCTCCCAGTTCTCCATGGCCTGTCCTGCCTTTCTGGATTTTACACTTTTTTCAATTGGCCCCTTTGAGCAGGGGGAATTGAGACTTCATTGTAGTGCAGATTACCTTTGTAAGCCTGCTTGGTTGGACAAAAAGGGCGTATGCGTTTTTTCCTGAATATATTCAGGAAAAAACGCATACGCCCTTTTTGGCCAAGTGCATCATTGTGGACGTTCTGCCTCTTTTCCTATGCTTGAAATGCAATTCCAGTCTACCTCCTGAAATCGGTTTCCTGCAATTCTGCCCCGCTCTCAAGTCCTCTTGGCAGCCTTACTTCAGTCTATTTTTGGACGATAGCTGTCATTTATAACTCTGCAGGTTTGTGAATTACAGTGCCCCTGAGCTCCTTTCTTCAACTCGCTTTCTTGTGACCTGGCCGCAACACCGCAGGATGGCTTCAGGCCCTAATCTGGTTCCGGCACGGCACACTGAGCCTTTGGTTAATTCCTCTTCCTGGTGGGAAATGAGAGTTAAATTTGCCCGTCCAGACACCTCCAGCTAGTCTCTCATTGGTTCTCGCTATTCCTGTTCATCTTCCGCAGAAATTGCAAACTGGGCCAAACAGGAGGTTAAAGGCGCTGACTCTCCAAGTGGGGAGAGTGTTAGTAAAGCGTCTGGAATGTTGCACCCGAGTACCAGGGGAGGAAAACTGAGACATATTTGAACACGTCTCCCGTTCACATGGTTGATCATACTTTGGTTCCACATGCATGTTTTAGCTGAAGGAAGAATACCTTAAACCTGGAGAGTTGAGACCCGTGTAATGGGTACCATGAAATATGACTTCAAAGGGTCTTCATTTGCTCACCGAACATCTCCAATCCTATCACTGCTGCATTTATGCCCCTGTACACACGCTTGATTCTCTTTTGGAGACATAGCAATCCATAGGTATTAAGATACTTACTAGTCAGGTACATTCTTAGGCGTTTAATATGGGGTGTTGAGTCCATTTCGTTGAGCAAGGAGTAGCTCTTGTCTATTCATATTTGGCTTAAGGAACTTTATCTGTGCTCATTTCAATCTCTGGTTTTATGCAGCACCCCAACTCACCTTTCCCCTTAAGAAAGCATAAGTTGGTTTTCTAAATTTGAGACCCTGTTCTGTTTTGGAATTCAGTTCCTGTGTAGCCAGCTTACATTCCGTGTATTAGTGATATCTTATGATGTTTCTTTTTCTGTGTGACTTATTTCAGTTAGAATCATCGTACCTGAATCCACTCATTATGCCGCTACGGGCCTGATGACATAGATTTTATTGCTGATTGATACTGCATTGTACGTAAGTACCACAACTTCTTTATCCATTTTTCACTTTCTGCGATATTGAAATTGTACGGTAAACTAGGTTCTTGTAAACAGAGGTGTCGCAAACTTTGGGGTGGCTGTGTTTTTTTGATTTTAATTTCCCTAAGCTATAGTACCATAAGTGGAAGTGTCCTAGGCTCTGTTGCTTTGTTTTTTAGATGTTTCTGGAAACACCATACATTTCTCCCGAGTGTCTGTTGGCAATTTACATCCCGCCCATCAGCATAACAAGGCTCCCAGTTCTCCATGGCCTGTCCTGCCTTTCTGGATTTTACACTTTTTTCAATTGGCCCCTTTGAGTAGGGGGAATTGAGACTTCATTGTAGTGCAGATTACCTTTGTAAGCCTGCTTGTTTGGCCAAAAAGGGCGTATGCGTTTTTTCCTGAATATATTCAGGAAAAAACGCATACGACCTTTTTGGCCAAGTACATCATTGTGGACGTTCTGCCTCTTTTCCTATGCTTGAAATGCAATTCCAGTCTACCTCCTGAAATCGGTTTCCTGCAATTCTGCCCCGCTCTCAAGTCCTCTTGGCAGCCTTACTTCAGTCTATTTTTGGACGATAGCTGTCATTTATAACTCTGCAGGTTTGTGAATTACAGTGCCCCTGAGCTCCTTTCTTCAACTCGCTTTCTTTTGAGCTGGCCGCAACACCGCAGGATGGCTTCAGGCCCTAATCTGGTTCCGGCACGGCACGCTGAGCCTTTGGTTAATTCCGCTTCCTGGTGGATAATGAGAGTTAAATTTGCCCGTCCAGACACCTCCAGCTAGTCTCTCATTGGATCTCGCTATTCCTGTTCATCTTCCGCAGAAATTGCAAACTGGGCCAAACAGGAGGTTAAAGGGACTGACTCTCCAAGTCGGGAGAGTGTTAGTAAAGCGTCTGGAATGTTGCACCCGAGTACCAGGGTACAAAAACTGAGACATATTTGAACACGTCTCCCGTTCACATGGTTGATCATACTCTGGGTTCCACATGCATGTTTTAGCTGAAGGAAGAATACCTTAAACCTGGAGAGTTGAGACCCGTGTAATGGGTACCATGAAATATGAATTCAAAGGGTCTTCATTTGCTCACCGAACCTCTCCAATCCTATCACTGCTGCGTTTATGCCCCTGTACACATGCTTGATTCTCTTTCGGAGACATAGCAATCCATAGGTTTTAAGATACTTACTAGTCAGGTACATTCTTAGGCGTTTAATATGCGGTGTTGAGTCCATTTCGTTGAGCAAGGAGTAGTTCTTGTCTATTCCATATTTGGCTTAAGGAACTTTATCTGTGCTCATTTCAATCTCTGGTTTTATGCAGCACCCCAACTCACCTTTACCCTTAAGCAAGCATAAGTTGGTTTTCTAAACTTGACACCCTGTTCTGTTCTGTAATTCAGTTCCTGTGTAGACAAGTTTCCATTCTGTGTATTACTGATATCTTTTGATGTTTCTTTTTCTGTGTGACTTATTTCAGTTAGAATCATCATACCTGAATCCACTCATTGTGCTGCTAAGGGCCTGATGACATAGATTTCATTGCTGAGTGATATTGCTTTGTAAGTGAATACCACAACTTCTTTATCCATTTTTCACTTTCTGCGATGTTGAACTTGTACTGTAAACGAGGTTCTTGTAAACAGAGCAATTCCAAACTTTGGGGTGGCTGTGTCTTTTTGATTTTAATTTCCCTAAGCTATAGGACCATAAGTGGAAGTGCCCTAGGTTCTGTTGCTTTGTTTTTTAGATGTTTCAGGAAACACCATACACTTCTCCCGAATGTCTGTTGGCAATTTACATCCCGCCCATCAGCATAACAAGGCTCCCAGTTCTCCATGGCCTTCCTGCCTTTCTGGATTTTACACTTTTGTCAGATGGCCCTTTTGACCGGGGGGAAGTGAGACTTCATTGTAGTGCAGATTTCCTTTGCAAGCTTGCTTGGTTGGCCAAAAAGGGCGTATGCGTTTTTTCCTGAATATATTCAGGAAAAAACGCATACGCCCTTTTTGGCCAAGTGCATCATTGTGGACGTTCTGCCTCTTTTCCTATGCTTTCAATGCAATTCCAGTCTACCTCCTGAAATCGGTTTCCTGCAATTCTGCCCCGCTTTCAAGTCCTCTTGGCAGCCTTACTTCAGTCTATTTTTGGACGATAGCTGTCATTTATAACTCTGCAGGTTTGTGAATTACAGTGCCCCTGAGCTCCTTTCTTCAACTCGCTTTCTTGTGACCTGGCCGCAACACCGCAGGATGGCTTCAGACCCTAATCTGGTTCTGGCACGGCACGCTGAGCCTTTGGTTAATTCTTCTTACTGGTGGGACATGAGAGTTAAATTTGCCCGTCCAGACACCTCCAGCTAGTCTCTCATTGGTTCTCGCTATTCCTGTTCATCTTCCGCAGAAATTGCAAACTGGGCCAAACAGGAGGTTAAAGGGACTGACTCTCCAAGTCGGGAGAGTGTTAGTAAAGCGTCTGGAATGTTGCACCCGAGTACCAGGGTACGAAAATTGAGACATATTTGAACACGTCTCCCGTTCACATGGTTGATCATACTCTGGGTTCCACATGCATGTTTTAGCTGAAGGAAGAATACCTTAAACCTGGAGAGTTGAGACCCGTGTAATGGGTACCATGCAATATGACTTCAAAGGGTCTTCATTTGCTCACCGAACCTCTCCAATCCTATCACTGCTGCGTTTATGCCCCTGTACACACGCTTGATTCTCTTTTGGAGACATAGCAATCCATAGGTTTTAAGATACTTACTAGTCAGGTACATTCTTAGGCGTTTAATATGGGGTTTTGAGTCCATTTCGTTGAGCAAGGAGTAGCTCTTGTCTATTCCATATTTGGCTTAAGGAAGTTTATCTGTGCTCATTTCAATCTCTGGTTTTATGCAGCACCCCAACTCACCTTTCCCCTTAAGCAAGCATAAGTTGGTATTCTAAATTTGAGACCCTGTTCTGTTTTGGAATGCAGTTCCTGTGTAGCCAAGTTTACATTCCGTGTATTAGTGATATCTTATGATGTTTCTTTTTCTGTGTGACTTATTTCAGTTAGAATCATCGTACCTGAATCCACTCATTATGCTGCTATGGGCCTGATGACATAGATTTCATTGCTGAGTGATACTGCATTGTACGTAAGTACCACAAGTTCTTTATCCATTTTTCACTTTCTGTGATATTGAACTTGTACGGTAAACGAGGTTCTTGTAAACAGAGGCGTCCCAAATTTTGGGGTGGCTGTGTCTTTTTGATTTTAATTTCCCTAAGCTATAGGACCATAAGTGGCAGTGCCCTAGGCTCTGTTGCTTTGTTTTTTAGATGTTTCAGGAAACACCATACACTTCTCCCGAGTGTCTGTTGGCAATTTACATCCCGCCCATCAGCATAACAAGGCTCCCAGTTCTCCATGGCCTGTCCTGCCTTTCTGGATTTTACACTTTTTTCAGATGGTTCTTCTGACCGGGTGGAAGTGAGACTTCATTGTAGTGCAGATTTCCTTTGCAAGCTTGCTTGGTTGGCCAAAAAGTGCGTATGCGTTTTTTCCTGAATATATTCAGGAAAAAACGCATACGCCCTTTTTGGCCAAGTGCATCATTGTGGACGTTCTGCCTCTTTTCCTATGCTTTCAATGCAATTCCAGTCTACCTCCTGAAATCGGTTTCCTGCAATTCTGCCCCGCTTTCAAGTCCTCTTGGCAGCCTTACTTCAGTCTATTTTTGGACGATAGCTGTCATTTATAACTCTGCAGGTTTGTGAATTACAGTGCCCCTGAGCTCCTTTCTTCCACTTGCTTTCTTGTGACCTGGCCGCAACACCGCAGGATGGCTTCAGGCCCTAATCTTGTTCCGGCCCGGCATGCTGAGCCTTTGGTTAATTCCTCTTCCTGGTGGGAAATGAGAGTTAAATTTGCCCATCCAGACACCTCCAGCTAGTCTCTCATTGGTTCTCGCTATTCCTGTTCATCTTCCGCAGAAATTGCAAACTGGGCCAAACAGGAGGTTAAAGGGACTGACTCTCCAAGTGGGGAGAGTGTTAGTAAAGCGTCTGGAATGCTGCACCCGAGTACCAGGGGAGGAAAACTGAGACATATTTGAACACTTCTCCCGATAACATGGTTGATCATACTCTAGGTTCCACATGCATGTTTTAGCTGAAGGAAGAATACCTTAAACCTGGGTAGTTGAAACCCGTGGAATGGGTACCATGCAATATGACTTCAAAGGGTCTTCATTTGCTCACGAACCTCTCCAATCCTATCACTGCTGCGTTTATGCCCCTGTACACATGCTTGATTCTCTTTCGGAGACATAGCAATCCATAGGTTTTAAGATACTTACTAGTCAGGTACATTCTTAGGCGTTTAATATGCGGTGTTGAGTCCATTTCTTTGAGCAAGGAGTAGCTCTTGTCTATTCCATATTTGGCTTAAGGAACTTTATCTGTGCTCATTTCAATCTCTGGTTTTATGCAGCAACCCAACTCACCTTTCCCCTTAAGCAAGCATAAGTTGGTTTTCTAAATTTGAGACCCTGTTCTGTTCTGTAATTCAGTTCCTGTGTAGCCAAGTTTCCATTCGGTGTATTAGTGATATCTTATGATGTTTCTTTTTCTGTGTGACTTATTTCAGTTAGAATCATCGTACCTGAATCCACTCATTGTGCTGCTAAGGGCCTGATGACATAGATCTCATTGCTGAGTGATATTGCTTTGTAAGTAAATACCACAACTTCTTTATCCATTTTTCACTTTCTGCGATGTTGAACTTGTACTGTAAACGAGGTTCTTGTAAACAGAGCCATTCCAAACTTTGGGGTGGCTGTGTCTTTTTGATTTTAATTTCCCTAAGCTATAGGACCATAAGTGGAAGTGCCCTAGGTTCTCTTGCTTTGTTTTTTAGATGTTTCAGGAAACACCATACACTTCTCCCGAATGTCTGTTGGCAATTTACATCCCGCCCATCAGCATAACAAGGCTCCCAGTTCTCCATGGCCTGTCCTGCCTTTCTGGATTTTACACTTTTTTCAGATGGCCCTTTTGTCCGGGGGGAAGTGAGACTTCATTGTAGTGCAGATTTCCTTTGCAAGCTTGCTTGGTTGGCCAAAAAGGGCGTATGCGTTTTTTCCTGAATATATACAGGAAAAAACGCATACGCCCTTTTTGGCCAAGTGCATCATTGTGGACGTTCTGCCTCTTTTCCTATGCTTTCAATGCAATTCCAGTCTACCTCCTGAAATCGGTTTCCTGCAATTCTGCCCCGCTTTCAAGTCCTCTTGGCAGCCTTACTTCAGTCTATTTTTGGACGATAGCTGTCATTTATAACTCTGCAGGTTTGTGAATTACAGTGCCCCTGAGCTCCTTTCTTCAACTCGCTTTCTTGTGACCTGGCCGCAACACCGCAGGATGGCTTCAGGCCCTAATCTGGTTCTGGCACGGCACGCTGAGCCTTTGGTTAATTCTTCTTCCTGGTGGGAAATGAGAGTTAAATTTGCCCGTCCAGACACCTCCAGCTAGTCTCTCATTGGTTCTCGCTATTCCTGTTCATCTTCCGCAGAAATTGCAAACTGGGCCAAACAGGAGGTTAAAGGGACTGACTTTCCAAGTCGGGAGAGTGTTAGTAAAGCGTCTGGAATGTTGCACCCGAGTACCAGGGTACGAAAATTGAGACATATTTGAACACGTCTCCCGTTCACATGGTTGATCATACTCTGGGTTCCACATGCATGTTTTAGCTGAAGGAAGAATACCTTAAACCTGGAGAGTTGAGACCCGTGTAATGGGTACCATGCAATATGACTTCAAAGGGTCTTCATTTGTTCACCGAACCTCTCCAATCCTATCACTGCTGCGTTTATGCCCCTGTACACACGCTTGATTCTCTTTTGGAGACATAGCAATCCATAGGTTTTAAGATACTTACTAGTCAGGTACATTCTTAGGCGTTTAATATGGGGTTTTGAGTCCATTTCGTTGAGCAAGGAGTAGCTCTTGTCTATTCCATATTTGGCTTAAGGAAGTTTATCTGTGCTCATTTCAATCTCTGGTTTTATGCAGCACCCCAACTCACCTTTCCCCTTAAGCAAGCATAAGTTGGTATTCTAAATTTGAGACCCTGTTCTGTTTTGGAATGCAGTTCCTGTGTAGCCAAGTTTACATTCCGTGTATTAGTGATATCTTATGATGTTTCTTTTTCTGTGTGACTTATTTCAGTTAGAATCATCGTACCTGAATCCACTCATTATGCTGCTATGGGCCTGATGACATAGATTTCATTGCTGAGTGATACTGCATTGTACGTAAGTACCACAAGTTCTTTATCCATTTTTCACTTTCTGTGATATTGAACTTGTACGGTAAACGAGGTTCTTGTAAACAGAGGCGTCCCAAACTTTGGGGTGGCTGTGTCTTTCTGATTTTAATTTCCCTAAGCTATAGGACCATAAGTGGAAGTGCCCTAGGCTCTGTTGCTTTGTTTTATAGATGTTTCAGGAAACACCATACACTTCTCCTGAGTGTCTGTTGGCAATTTACATCCCGCCCATCAGCATAACAAGGCTCCCAGTTCTCCATGGCCTGTCCTGCCTTTCTGGATTTTACACTTTTTTCAGATGGCCCTTTTGACCGGGGAGAAGTGAGACTTCATTGTAGTGCAGATTTCCTTTGCAAGTTTGCTTGGTTGGCCAAAAAGGGCATATGCGTTTTTTCCTGAATATATTCAGAAAAAAACGCATACGCCCTTTTTGGCCAAGTGCATCATTGTGGACGTTCTGCCTCTTTTCCTATTCTTTCAATGCAATTCCAGTCTGCCTCCTGAAATCGGTTTCCTGCAATTCTGCCCAGCTTTCAAGTCCTCTTGGCAGCCTTACTTCAGTCTATTTTTGGACGATAGCTGTCATTTATAACTCTGCAGGTTTGTGAATTACAGTGCCCCTGAGCTCCTTTCTTCAACTCGCTTTCTTGTGACCTGGCCGCAACACCGCAGGATGTCTTCAGGCCCTAATCTGGTTGTGGCATGGCACGCTGAGCCTTTGGTTAATTCCTCTTCCTGGTGGGAAATGAGAGTTAAATTTGCCCATCCAGACACCTCCAGCTAGTCTCTCATTGGTTCTCGCTATTCCTGTTCATCTTCCGCAGAAATTGCAAACTGGGCCAAACAGGAGGTTAAAGGCGCTGACTCTCCAAGTGGGGAGAGTGTTAGTAAAGCGTCTGGAATGTTGCACCCGAGTACCAGGGGAGGAAAACTGAGACATATTTGAACACGTCTCCCGTTCACATGGTTGATCATACTTGGGTTCCACATGCATGTTTTAGCTGAAGGAAGAATACCTTAAACCTGGAGAGTTGAGACCCGTGGAATGGGTACCATGCAATATGACTTCAAAGGGTCTTCATTTGCTCACCGAACCTCTCCAATCCTATCACTGCTGCGTTTATGCCCCTGTACACATGCTTGATTCTCTTTCGGAGACATAGCAATCCATAGGTTTTAAGATACTTACTAGTCAGGTACATTCTTAGGCGTTTAATATGCGTTGTTGAGTCCATTTCGTTGAGCAAGGAGTAGCTCTTATCTATTCCATTTGACTTAAGGAACTTTATCTGTGCTCATTTCAATCTCTGGTTTTATGCAGCACCCCAACTCACCTTTACCCTTAAGCAAGCATAAGTTGGTTTTCTAAATTTGAGACCCTGTTCTGTTCTGTAATTCAGTTCCTTTGTAGCCAAGTTTACATTCCGTGTATTACTGATATCTTATGATGTTTCTTTTTCTGTGTGACTTACTTCAGTTAGAATCATCATACCTGAATCCACTCATTCTGCTGCTAAGGGCCTGATGACACAGATTTCATTGCTGAGTGATATTGCTTTGTAAGTAAATACCACAACTTCTTTATCCATTTTTCACTTTCTGCGATGTTGAACTTGTACTGTAAACGAGGTTCTTGTAAACAGAGCCGTTCCAAACATTGGGGTGGCTGTGTCTTTTTGATTTTAATTTCCCTAAGCTATAGGACCATAAGTGGAAGTGCCCTAGGTTCTGTTGCTTTGTTTTTTAGATGTTTCAGGAAACACCATACACTTCTCCCGAGTGGTTGTTGGCAATTTACATCCCGCCCATCAGCATAACAAGGCTCCCAGTTCTCCATGGCCTGTCCTGCCTTTCTGGATTTTACACTTTTTTCAGATGGTTCTTTTGACCGGGGGGAAGTGAGACTTCATTGTAGTGCAGATTTCCTTTGCAAGCTTGCTTGGTTGGCCAAAAAGGGCGTATGCGTTTTTTCCTGAATATATTCAGGAAAAAACGCATACGCCCTTTTTGGCCAAGTGCATCATTGTGGACGTTCTGCCTCTTTTCCTATGCTTTCAATGCAATTCCAGTCTACCTCCTGAAATCGGTTTCCTGCAATTCTGCCCCGCTTTCAAGTCCTCTTGGCAGCCTTACTTCCGTCTATTTTTGGACGATAGCTGTCATTTATAACTCTGCAGGTTTGTGAATTACAGTGCCCCTGAGCTCCTTTCTTCCACTTGCTTTCTTGTGACCTGGCCGCAACACCGCAGGATGGCTTCAGGCCCTAATCTGGTTCCGGCCCGGCATGCTGAGCCTTTGGTTAATTCCTCTTCCTGGTGGGAAATGAGAGTTAAATTTGCCCGTCCAGACACCTCCAGCTAGCCTCTCATTGGTTCTCGCTATTCCTGTTCATCTTCTGCAGAAATTGCAAACTGGTCCAAACAGGAGGTTAAAGGGACTGACTCTCCAAGTGGGGAGAGTGTTAGTAAAGCGTCTGGAATGTTGCACCTGAGTACCAGGGGAGGAAAACTGAGACATATTTGAACACGTCTCCCGATCACATTGTTGATCATATTCTACGTTCCACATGCATGTTTTAGCTGAAGGAAGAATACCTTAAACCTGGGTAGTTGAAACCCGTGGAATGGGTACCATGCAATATGACTTCAAAGGGTCTTTATTTGCTCACCGAACCTCTCCAATCCTATCACTGCTGCGTTTATGCCCCTGTACACATGCTTGATTCTCTTTCAGAGACATAGCAATCCATAGGTTTTAAGATACTTACTAGTCAGGTACATTCTTATGCGTTTAATATGCGGTGTTGAGTCCATTTCGTTGAGCAAGGAGTAGCTCTTGTCTATTCCATATTTGGCTTAAGGAACTTTATCTGTGCTCATTTCAATCTCTGGTTTTATGCAGCACCCCAACTCACCTTTACCCTTAAACAAGCATAAGTTGTTTTTCTAAATTTGAGACCCTGTTCTGTTCTGTAATTCAGTTCCTGTGTAGCCAAGTTTACATTCCGTGTATTACTGATATCATATGATGTTTCTTTTTCTGTGTGACTTATTTCAGTTAGAATCATCATACCTGTATCCACTCATTGTGCTGCTAAGGGCCTGATGACACAGATTTCATTGCTGAGTGATATTGCTTTGTAAGTAAATACCACAACTTCTTTATCCATTTTTCACTTTCTGCGATGTTGAACTTGTACTGTAAACGAGGTTCTTGTAAACAGAGCCGTTCCAAACTTTGGGGTGGCTGTGTCTTTTTGATTTTAATTTCCCTAAGCTATAGGACCATAAGTGGAAGTGCCCTAGGTTCTGTTGCTTTGTTTTTTAGATGTTTCAGGAAACACCATACACTTCTCCCGAGTGGTTGTTAGCAATTTACATCCCGCCCATCAGCATAACAAGGCTCCCAGTTCTCCATGGCCTGTCCTGCCTTTCTGGATTTTACACATTATTCAGATGGCCCTTTTGACCGGGGGGAAGTGAGACTTCATTGTAGTGCAGATTTCCTTTGCAAGCTTGCTTGGTTGGCCAAAAAGGGCGTATGCGTTTTTTCCTGAATATATTCAGGAAAAAACGCATACGCCCTTTTTGGCCAAGTGCATCATTGTGGACGTTCTGCCTCTTTTCCTATGCTTTCAATGCAATTCCAGTCTACCTCCTGAAATCGGTTTCCTGCAATTCTGCCCCGCTTTCAAGTCCTCTTGGCAGCCTTACTTCAGTCTATTTTTGGACGATAGCTGTCATTTATAACTCTGCAGGTTTGTGAATTACAGTGCCCCTGAGCTCCTTTCTTCAACTCGCTTTCTTGTGACCTGGCCGCAACACCGCAGGATGGCTTCAGACCCTAATCTGGTTCCGGCACGGCACGCTGAGCCTTTGGTTATTTCCTCTTCCTGGTGGGAAATGAGAGTTAAATTTGCCCGTCCAGACACCTCCAGCTAGTCTCTCATTGGTTCTCGCTATTCCTGTTCATCTTCCGCAGAAATTGCAAACTGGGCCAAACAGGAGGTTAAAGGCGCTGACTCTCCAAGTGGGGAGAGTGTTAGTAAAGCGTGTGGAATGTTGCACCCGAGTACCAGGGGAGGAAAACTGAGACATATTTGAACACGTCTCCCGTTCACATGGTTGATCATACTTGGGTTCCACATGCATGTTTTAGCTGAAGGAAGAATACCTTAAACCTGGAGAGTTGAGACCCGTGGAATGGGTACCATGCAATATGACTTCAAAGGGTCTTCATTTGCTCACCGAACCTCTCCAATCCTATCACTGCTGCGTTTATGCCCCTGTACACATGCTTGATTCTCTTTCGGAGACATAGCAATCCATAGGTTTTAAGATACTTACTAGTCAGGTACATTCTTAGGCGTTTAATATGCGGTGTTCAGTCCATTTCGTTGAGCAAGGAGTAGCTCTTATCTATTCCATTTGACTTAAGGAACTTTATCTGTGCTCATTTCAATCTCTGGTTTTATGCAGCACCCCAACTCACCTTTACCCTTAAGCAAGCATAAGTTGGTTTTCTAAATTTGAGACCCTGTTCTGTTCTGTAATTCAGTTCCTTTGTAGCCAAGTTTACATTCCGTGTATTACTGATATCTTATGATGTTTCTTTTTCTGTGTGACTTACTTCAGTTAGAATCATCATACCTGAATCCACTCATTGTGCTGCTAAGGGCCTGATGACACAGATTTCATTGCTGAGTGATATTGCTTTGTAAGTAAATACCACAACTTCTTTATCCATTTTTCACTTTCTGCGATGTTGAACTTGTACTGTAAACGAGGTTCTTGTAAACAGAGCCGTTCCAAACATTGGGGTGGCTGTGTCTTTTTGATTTTAATTTCCCTAAGCTATAGGACCATAAGTGGAAGTGCCCTAGGTTCTGTTGCTTTGTTTTTTAGATGTTTCAGGAAACACCATACACTTCTCCCGAGTGGTTGTTGGCAATTTACATCCCGCCCATCAGCATAACAAGGCTCCCAGTTCTCCATGGCCTGTCCTGCCTTTCTGGATTTTACACTTTTTTCAGATGGTTCTTTTGACCGGGGGGAAGTGAGACTTCATTGTAGTGCAGATTTCCTTTGCAAGCTTGCTTGGTTGGCCAAAAAGGGCGTATGCGTTTTTTCCTGAATATATTCAGGAAAAAACGCATACGCCCTTTTTGGCCAAGTGCATCATTGTGGACGTTCTGCCTCTTTTCCTATGCTTTCAATGCAATTCCAGTCTACCTCCTGAAATCGGTTTCCTGCAATTCTGCCCCGCTTTCAAGTCCTCTTGGCAGCCTTACTTCCGTCTATTTTTGGACGATAGATGTCATTTATAACTCTGCAGGTTTGTGAATTACAGTGCCCCTGAGCTCCTTTCTTCCACTTGCTTTCTTGTGACCTGGCCGCAACACCGCAGGATGGCTTCAGGCCCTAATCTGGTTCCGGCCCGGCATGCTGAGCCTTTGGTTAATTCCTCTTCCTGGTGGGAAATGAGAGTTAAATTTGCCCGTCCAGACACCTCCAGCTAGCCTCTCATTGGTTCTCGCTATTCCTGTTCATCTTCCGCAGAAATTGCAAACTGGTCCAAACAGGAGGTTAAAGGGACTGACTCTCCAAGTGGGGAGAGTGTTAGTAAAGCGTCTGGAATGTTGCACCTGAGTACCAGGGGAGGAAAACTGAGACATATTTGAACACGTCTCCCGATCACATGGTTGATCATATTCTACGTTCCACATGCATGTTTTAGCTGAAGGAAGAATACCTTAAACCTGGGTAGTTGAAACCCGTGGAATGGGTACCATGCAATATGACTTCAAAGGGTCTTTATTTGCTCACCGAACCTCTCCAATCCTATCACTGCTGCGTTTATGCCCCTGTACACATGCTTGATTCTCTTTCAGAGACATAGCAATCCATAGGTTTTAAGATACTTACTAGTCAGGTACATTCTTATGCGTTTAATATGCGGTGTTGAGTCCATTTCGTTGAGCAAGGAGTAGCTCTTGTCTATTCCATATTTGGCTTAAGGAACTTTATCTGTGCTCATTTCAATCTCTGGTTTTATGCAGCACCCCAACTCACCTTTACCCTTAAGCAAGCATAAGTTGTTTTTCTAAATTTGAGACCCTGTTCTGTTCTGTAATTCAGTTCCTGTGTAGCCAAGTTTACATTCCGTGTATTACTGATATCATATGATGTTTCTTTTTCTGTGTGACTTATTTCAGTTAGAATCATCATACCTGTATCCACTCATTGTGCTGCTAAGGGCCTGATGACACAGATTTCATTGCTGAGTGATATTGCTTTGTAAGTAAATACCACAACTTCTTTATCCATTTTTCACTTTCTGCGATGTTGAACTTGTACTGTAAACGAGGTTCTTGTAAACAGAGCCGTTCCAAACTTTGGGGTGGCTGTGTCTTTTTGATTTTAATTTCCCTAAGCTATAGGACCATAAGTGGAAGTGCCCTAGGTTCTGTTGCTTTGTTTTTTAGATGTTTCAGGAAACACCATACACTTCTCCCGAGTGGTTGTTGGCAATTTACATCCCGCCCATCAGCATAACAAGGCTCCCAGTTCTCCATGGCCTGTCCTGCCTTTCTGGATTTTACACTTTATTCAGATGGCCCTTTTGACCGGGGGGAAGTGAGACTTCATTGTAGTGCAGATTTCCTTTGCAAGCTTGCTTGGTTGGCCAAAAAGGGCGTATGCGTTTTTTCCTGAATATATTCAGGAAAAAACGCATACGCCCTTTTTGGCCAAGTGCATCATTGTGGACGTTCTGCCTCTTTTCCTATGCTTTCAATGCAATTCCAGTCTACCTCCTGAAATCGGTTTCCTGCAATTCTGCCCCACTTTCAAGTCCTCTTGGCAGCCTTACTTCAGTCTATTTTTGGACGATAGCTGTCATTTATAACTCTGCAGGTTTGTGAATTACAGTGCCCCTGAGCTCCTTTCTTCAACTCGCTTTCTTGTGACCTGGCCGCAACACCGCAGGATGGCTTCAGACCCTAATCTGGTTCCGGCACGGCACGCTGAGCCTTTGGTTATTTCCTCTTCCTGGTGGGAAATGAGAGTTAAATTTGCCCGTCCAGACACCTCCAGCTAGTCTCTCATTGGTTCTCGCTTATCCTGTTCATCTTCCGCAGAAATTGCAAACTGGGTCAAACAGGAGGTTAAAGGCGCTGACTCTCCAAGTGGGGAGAGTGTTAGTAAAGCGTCTGGAATGTTGCACCCGAGTACCAGGGGAGGAAAACTGAGACATATTTGAACACGTCTCCCGTTCACATGGTTGATCATACTTGGGTTCCACATGCAAGTTTTAGCTGAAGGAAGAATACCTTAAACCTGGAGAGTTGAGACCCGTGTAATGGGTACCATGCAATATGACTTCAAAGGGTCTTCATTTGCTCACCGAACCTCTCCAATCCTATCACTGCTGCGTTTATGCCCCTGTACACATGCTTGATTCTCTTTTGGAGACATAGCAATCCATAGGTTTTAAGATACTTACTAGTCAGGTACATTCTTAGGCGTTTAATATGCGGTGTTGAGTCCATTTCGTTGAGCAAGGAGTAGCTTTTGTCTATTCCATATTTGGCTTAAGGAACTTTATCTGTGCTCATTTCAATCTCTGGTTTTATGCAGCACCCCAACTCACCTTTCCCCTTAAGCAAGCATAAGTTGGTTTTCTAAATTTGAGACCCTGTTCTGTTCTGTAATTCAGTTCCTGTGTAGCCAAGTTTACATTCCGTGTATTACTGATATCTTATGATGTTTCTTTTTCTGTGTGACTTATTTCAGTTAGAATCATCATACCTGAATCCACTCATTGTGATGCTAAGGGCCTGATGACATAGATTTCATTGCTGTGTGATATTGCTTTGTAAGTAAATACCACAACTTCTTTATCCATTTTTCACTTTCTGCGATGTTGAACTTGTACTGTAAACGAGGTTCTTGTAAACAGAGGCGTCCCAAACTTTGGGGTGGCTGTGTCTTTTTGATTTTAATTTCCCTAAGCTATAGGACCATAAGTGGCAGTGCCCTAGGCTCTGTTGCTTTGTTTTTTAGATGTTTCAGGAAACACCATACACTTCTCCCGAGTGTCTGTTGGCAATTTACATCCCGCCCATCAGCATAACAAGGCTCCCAGTTCTCCATGGCCTGTCCTGCCTTTCTGGATTTTACACTTTTTTCAGATGGTTCTTCTGACTGGGGGGAAGTGAGACTTCATTGTAGTGCAGATTTCCTTTGCAAGCTTGCTTGGTTGGCCAAAAAGGGCGTATGCGTTTTTTCCTGAATATATTCAGGAAAAAACGCATACGCCCTTTTTGGCCAAGTGCATCATTGTGGACGTTCTGCCTCTTTTCCTATGCTTTCAATGCAATTCCAGTCTACCTCCTGAAATCGGTTTCCTGCAATTCTGCCCCGCTTTCAAGTCCTCTTGGCAGCCTTACTTCCGTCTATTTTTGGACGATAGCTGTCATTTATAACTCTGCAGGTTTGTGAATTACAGTGCCCCTGAGCTCCTTTCTTCCACTTGCTTTCTTGTGACCTGGCCGCAACACCGCAGGATGGCTTCAGGCCCTAATCTTGTTCCGGCCCGGCATGCTGAGCCTTTGGTTAATTCCTCTTCCTGGTGGGAAATTAGAGTTAAATTTGCCCGTCCAGACACCTCCAGCTAGCCTCTCATTGGTTCTCGCTATTCCTGTTCATCTTCCACAGAAATTGCAAACTGGGCCAAACAGGAGGTTAAAGGGACTGACTCTCCAAGTGGGGAGAGTGTTAGTAAAGCGTCTGGAATGTTGCACCCGAGTACCAGGGGAGGAAAACTGAGACATATTTGAACACGTCTCCCGATCACATGGTTGATCATATTCTAGGTTCCACATGCATGTTTTAGCTGAAGGAAGAATACCTTAAACCTGGGTAGTTGAAACCCGTGGAATGGGTACCATGCAATATGACTTCAAAGGGTCTTTATTTGCTCACCGAACCTCTCCAATCCTATCACTGCTGCGTTTATGCCCCTGTACACATGCTTGATTCTCTTTCAGAGACATAGCAATCCATAGGTTTTAAGATACTTACTAGTCAGGTACATTCTTATGCGTTTAATATTCGGTGTTGAGTCCATTTCGTTGAGCAAGGAGTAGCTCTTGTCTATTCCATATTTGGCTTAAGGAACTTTATCTGTGCTCATTTCAATCTCTGGTTTTATGCAGCACCCCAACTCACCTTTACCCTTAAGCAAGCATAAGTTGTTTTTCTAAATTTGAGACCCTGTTCTGTTCTGTAATTCAGTTCCTGTGTAGCCAAGTTAACATTCCGTGTATTGCTGATATCATATGATGTTTCTTTTTCTGTGTGACTTATTTCAGTTAGAATCATCATACCTGAATCCACTCATTGTGCTGCTAAGGGCCTGATGACACAGATTTCATTGCTGAGTGATATTGCTTTGTAAGTAAATACCACAACTTCTTTATCCATTTTTCACTTTCTGCGATGTTGAACTTGTACTGTAAACGAGGTTCTTGTAAACAGAGCCGTTCCAAACTTTGGGGTGGCTGTGTCTTTTTGATTTTAATTTCCCTAAGCTATAGGACCATAAGTGGAAGTGCCCTAGGTTCTGTTGCTTTGTTTTTTAGATGTTTCAGGAAACACCATACACTTCTCCCGAGTGGTTGTTGGCAATTTACATCCCGCCCATCAGCATAACAAGGCTCCCAGTTCTCCATGGCCTGTCCTGCCTTTCTGGATTTTACACTTTATTCAGATGGCCCTTTTGACCGGGGGGAAGTGAGACTTCATTGTAGTGCAGATTTCCTTTGCAAGCTTGCTTGGTTGGCCAAAAAGGGCGTATGCGTTTTTTCCTGAATATATTCAGGAAAAAACGCATACGCCCTTTTTGGCCAAGTGCATCATTGTGGACGTTCTGCCTCTTTTCCTATGCTTTCAATGCAATTCCAGTCTACCTCCTGAAATCGGTTTCCTGCAATTCTGCCCCGCTTTCAAGTCCTCTTGGCAGCCTTACTTCAGTCTATTTTTGGACGATAGCTGTCATTTATAACTCTGCAGGTTTGTGAATTACAGTGCCCCTGAGCTCCTTTCTTCAACTCGCTTTCTTTTGAGCTGGCCGCAACACCGCAGGATGGCTTCAGACCCTAATCTGGTTCCGGCACGGCACGCTGAGCCTTTGGTTATTTCCTCTTCCTGGTGGGAAATGAGAGTTAAATTTGCCCGTCCAGACACCTCCAGCTAGACTCTCATTGGTTCTCGCTTATCCTGTTCATCTTCCGCAGAAATTGCAAACTGGGCCAAACAGGAGGTTAAAGGCGCTGACTCTCCAAGTGGGGAGAGTGTTAGTAAAGCGTCTGGAATGTTGCACCCGAGTACCAGGGGAGGAAAACTGAGACATATTTGAACACGTCTCCCGTTCACATGGTTGATCATACTTGGGTTCCACATGCATGTTTTAGCTGAAGGAAGAATACCTTAAACCTGGAGAGTTGAGACCCGTGTAATGGGTACCATGCAATATGACTTCAAAGGGTCTTCATTTGCTGACCGAACCTCTCCAATCCTATCACTGCTGCGTTTATGCCCCTGTACACATGCTTGATTCTCTCTTGGAGACATAGCAATCCATAGGTTTTAAGATAATTACTAGTCAGGTACATTCTTAGGCGTTTAATATGCGGTGTTGAGTCCATTTCGTTGAGCAAGGAGTAGCTTTTGTCTATTCCATATTTGGCTTAAGGAACTTTATCTGTGCTCATTTCAATCTCTGGTTTTATGCAGCACCCCAACTCACCTTTCCCCTTAAGCAAGCATAAGTTGGTTTTCTAAATTTGAGACCCTGTTCTGTTCTGTAATTCAGTTCCTGTGTAGCCAAGTTTACATTCCGTGTATTACTGATATCTTATGATGTTTCTTTTTCTGTGTGACTTATTTCAGTTAGAATCATCATACCTGAATCCACTCATTGTGATGCTAAGGGCCTGATGACATAGATTTCATTGCTGTGTGATATTGCTTTGTAAGTAAATACCACAACTTCTTTATCCATTTTTCACTTTCTGCGATGTTGAACTTGTACTGTAAACGAGGTTCTTGTAAACAGAGGCGTCCCAAACTTTGGGGTGGCTGTGTCTTTTTGATTTTAATTTCCCTAAGCTATAGGACCATAAGTGGCAGTGCCCTAGGCTCTGTTGCTTTGTTTTTTAGATGTTTCAGGAAACACCATACATTTCTCCCCATGTCTGTTGGCAATTTACATCCCGCCCATCAGCATAACAAGGCTCCCAGTTCTCCATGGCCTGTCCTGCCTTTCTGGATTTTACACTTTTTTCAGATGGTTCTTCTGACCGGGGGGAAGTGAGACTTCATTGTAGTGCAGATTTCCTTTGCAAGCTTGCTTGGTTGGCCAAAAAGGGCGTATGCGTTTTTTCCTGAATATATTCAGGAAAAAACGCATACGCCCTTTTTGGCCAAGTGCATCATTGTGGACGTTCTGCCTCTTTTCCTATGCTTTCAATGCAATTCCAGTCTACCTCCTGAAGTCGGTTTCCTGCAATTCTGCCCCGCTTTCAAGTCCTCTTGGCAGCCTTACTTCAGTCTATTTTTGGACGATAGCTGTCATTTATAACTCTGCAGGTTTGTGAATTACAGTGCCCCTGAGCTCCTTTCTTCCACTTGCTTTCTTGTGACCTGGCCGCAACACCGCAGGATGGCTTCAGGCCCTAATCTTGTTCCGGCCCGGCATGCTGAGCCTTTGGTTAATTCCTCTTCCTGGTGGGAAATGAGAGTTAAATTTGCCCGTCCAGACACCTCCAGCTAGCCTCTCATTGGTTCTCGCTATTCCTGTTCATCTTCCACAGAAATTGCAAACTGGGCCAAACAGGAGGTTAAAGGGACTGACTCTCCAAGTGGGGAGAGTGTTAGTAAAGCGTCTGGAATGTTGCACCTGAGTACCAGGGGAGGAAAACTGAGACATATTTGAACACGTCTCCCGATCACATGGTTGATCATATTCTAGGTTCCACATGCATGTTTTAGCTGAAGGAAGAATACCTTAAACCTGGGTAGTTGAAACCCGTGCAATGGGTACAATGCAATATGACTTCAAAGGGTTTTTATTTGCTCACCGAACCTCTCCAATCCTATCACTGCTGCGTTTATGCCCCTGTACACATGCTTGGTTCTCTTTCAGAGACATAGCAATCCATAGGTTTTAAGATACTTACTAGTCAGGTACATTCTTATGCGTTTAATATGCGGTGTTGAGTCCATTTCGTTGAGCAAGGAGTAGCTCTTGTCTATTCCATATTTGGCTTAAGGAACTTTATCTGTGCTCATTTCAATCTCTGGTTTTATGCAGCACCCCAATTCACCTTTACCCTTAAGCAAGCATAAGTTGTTTTTCTAAATTTGAGACTCTGTTCTATTCTGTAATTCAGTTCCTGTGTAGCCAAGTTTACATTCCGTGTATTACTGATATCATATGATGTTTCTTTTTCTGTGTGACTTATTTCAGTTAGAATCATCATACCTGAATCCACTCATTGTGCTGCTAAGGGCCTGATGACACAGATTTCATTGCTGAGTGATATTGCTTTGTAAGTAAATACCACAACTTCTTTATCCATTTTTCACTTTCTGCAATGTTGAACTTGTACTGTAAACGAGGTTCTTGTAAACAGAGCCGTTCCAAACTTTGGGGTGGCTGTGTCTTTTTGATTTTAATTTCCCTAAGCTATAGGCCCATAAGTGGAAGTGCCCTAGGTTCTGTTGCTTTGTTTTTTAGATGTTTCAGGAAACACCATACACTTCTCCCGAGTGGTTGTTGGCAATTTACATCCCGCCCATCAGCATAACAAGTCTCCCAGTTCTCCATGGCCTGTCCTGCCTTTCTGGATTTTACACTTTATTCAGATGGCCCTTTTGACCGGGGGGAAGTGAGACTTCATTGTAGTGCAGATTTCCTTTGCAAGCTTGCTTGGTTGGCCAAAAAGGGCGTATGCGTTTTTTCCTGAATATATTCAGGAAAAAACGCATACGCCCTTTTTGGCCAAGTGCATCATTGTGGACGTTCTGCCTCTTTTCCTATGCTTTCAATGCAATTCCAGTCTACCTCCTGAAATCGGTTTCCTGCAATTCTGCCCCGCTTTCAAGTCCTCTTGGCAGCCTTACTTCAGTCTATTTTTGGACGATAGCTGTCATTTATAACTCTGCAGGTTTGTGAATTACAGTGCCCCTGAGCTCCATTCTTCAACTCGCTTTCTTGTGACCTGGCCGCAACACCGCAGGATGGCTTCAGACCCTAATCTGGTTCCGGCACAGCACGCTGAGCCTTTGGTTATTTCCTCTTCCTGGTGGGAAATGAGAGTTAAATTTGCCCGTCCAGACACCTCCAGCTAGTCTCTCATTGGTTCTCGCTTATCCTGTTCATCTTCCGCAGAAATTGCAAACTGGGCCAAACAGGAGGTTAAAGGCGCTGACTCTCCAAGTGGGGAGAGTGTTAGTAAAGCGTCTGGAATGTTGCACCCGAGTACCAGGGGAGGAAAACTGAGACATATTTGAACACGTCTCCCGTTCACATGGTTGATCATACTTGGGTTCCACATGCATGTTTTAGCTGAAGGAAGAATACCTTAAACCTGGAGAGTTGAGACCCGTGTAATGGGTACCATGCAATATGACTTCAAAGGGTCTTCATTTGCTCACCGAACCTCTCCAATCCTATCACTGCTGCGTTTATGCCCCTGTACACATGCTTGATTCTCTTTTGGAGACATAGCAATCCATAGGTTTTAAGATACTTACTAGTCAGGTACATTCTTAGGCGTTTAATATGCGGTGTTGAGTCCATTTCGTTGAGCAAGGAGTAGCTTTTGTCTATTCCATATTTGGCTTAAGGAACTTTATCTGTGCTCATTTCAATCTCTGGTTTTATGCAGCACCCCAACTCACCTTTCCCCTTAAGCAAGCATAAGTTGGTTTTCTAAATTTGAGACCCTGTTCTGTTCTGTAATTCAGTTCCTGTGTAGCCAAGTTTACATTCCGTGTATTACTGATATCTTATGATGTTTCTTTTTCTGTGTGACTTATTTCAGTTAGAATCATCATACCTGAATCCACTCATTGTGATGCTAAGGGCCTGATGACATAGATTTCATTGCTGTGTGATATTGCTTTGTAAGTAAACACCACAACTTCTTTATCCATTTTTCACTTTCTGCGATGTTGAACTTGTACTGTAAACGAGGTTCTTGTAAACAGAGGCGTCCCAAACTTTGGGGTGGCTGTGTCTTTTTGATTTTAATTTCCCTAAGCTATAGGACCATAAGTGGCAGTGCCCTAGGCTCTGTTGCTTTGTTTTTTAGATGTTTCAGGAAACACCATACACTTCTCCCCAGTGTCTGTTGGCAATTTACATCCCGCCCATCAGCATAACAAGGCTCCCAGTTCTCCATGGCCTGTCCTGCCTTTCTGGATTTTACACTTTTTTCAGATGGTTCTTCTGACAGGGTGGAAGTGAGACTTCATTGTAGTGCAGATTTCCTTTGCAAGCTTGCTTGGTTGGCCAAAAAGTGCGTATGCGTTTTTTCCTGAATATATTCAGGAAAAAACGCATACGCCCTTTTTGGCCAAGTGCATCATTGTGGACGTTCTGCCTCTTTTCCTATGCTTTCAATGCAATTCCAGTCTACCTCCTGAAATCGGTTTCCTGCAATTCTGCCCCGCTTTCAAGTCCTCTTGGCAGCCTTACTTCAGTCTATTTTTGGACGATAGCTGTCATTTATAACTCTGCAGGTTTGTGAATTACAGTGCCCCTGAGCTCCTTTCTTCCACTTGCTTTCTTGTGACCTGGCCGCAACACCGCAGGATGGCTTCAGGCCCTAATCTTGTTCCGGCCCGGCATGCTGAGCCTTTGGTTAATTCCTCTTCCTGGTGGGAAATGAGAGTTAAATTTGCCCATCCAGACACCTCCAGCTAGCCTCTCATTGGTTCTCGCTATTCCTGTTCATCTTCCACAGAATTTGCAAACTGGGCCAAACAGGAGGTTAAAGGGACTGACTCTCCAAGTGGGGAGAGTGTTAGTAAAGCATCTGGAATGTTGCACCTGAGTACCAGGGGAGGAAAACTGAGACATATTTGAACACGTCTCCCGATCACATGGTTGATCATATTCTAGGTTCCACATGCATGTTTTAGCTGAAGGAAGAATACCTTAAACCTGGGTAGTTGAAACCCGTGGAATGGGTACCATGCAATATGACTTCAAAGGGTCTTTATTTGCTCACCGAACCTCTCCAATCCTATCACTGCTGCGTTTATGCCCCTGTACACATGCTTGATTCTCTTTCAGAGACATAGCAATCCATAGGTTTTAAGATACTTACTAGTCAGGTACATTCTTATGCGTTTAATATGCGGTGTTGAGTCCATTTCGTTGAGCAAGGAGTAGCTCTTGTCTATTCCATATTTGGCTTAAGGAACTTTATCTGTGCTCATTTCAATCTCTGGTTTTATGCAGCACCCCAACTCACCTTTACCCTTAAGCAAGCATAAGTTGTTTTTCTAAATTTGAGACCCTGTTCTGTTCTGTAATTCAGTTCCTGTGTAGCCAAGTTTACATTCCGTGTATTACTGATATCATATGATGTTTCTTTTTCTGTGTGACTTATTTCAGTTAGAATCATCATACCTGAATCCACTCATTCTGCTGCTAAGGGCCTGATGACACAGATTTCATTGCTGAGTGATATTGCTTTGTAAGTAAATACCACAACTTCTTTATCCATTTTTCACTTTCTGCGATGTTGAACTTGTACTGTAAACGAGGTTCTTGTAAACAGAGCCGTTCCAAACTTTGGGGTGGCTGTGTCTTTTTGATTTTCATTTCCCTAAGCTATAGGACCATAAGTGGAAGTGCCCTAGGTTCTGTTGCTTTGTTTTTTAGATGTTTCAGGAAACACCATACACTTCTCCCCTGTGGTTGTTGGCAATTTACATCCCGCCCATCAGCATAACAAGGCTCCCAGTTCTCCATGGCCTGTCCTGCCTTTCTGGATTTTACACTTTATTCAGATGGCCCTTTTGACCGGGGGGAAGTGAGACTTCATTGTAGTGCAGATTTCCTTTGCAAGCTTGCTTGGTTGGCCAAAAAGGGCGTATGCGTTTTTTCCTGAATATATTCAGGAAAAAACGCATACGCCCTTTTTGGCCAAGTGCATCATTGTGGACGTTCTGCCTCTTTTCCTATGCTTTCAATGCAATTCCAGTCTACCTCCTGAAATCGGTTTCCTGCAATTCTGCCCCGCTTTCAAGTCCTCTTGGCAGCCTTACTTCAGTCTATTTTTGGACGATAGCTGTCATTTATAACTCTGCAGGTTTGTGAATTACAGTGCCCCTGAGCTCCTTTCTTCAACTCGCTTTCTTGTGACCTGGCCGCAACACCGCAGGATGGCTTCAGGCCCTAATCTGGTTCCGGCACGGCACGCTGAGCCTTTGGTTATTTCCTCTTCCTGGTGGGAAATGAGAGTTAAATTTGCCCGTCCAGACACCTCCAGCTAGTCTCTCATTGGTTCTCGCTTATCCTGTTCATCTTCCGCAGAAATTGCAAACTGGGCCAAACAGGAGGTTAAAGGCGCTGACTCTCCAAGTGGGGAGAGTGTTAGTAAAGCATCTGGAATGTTGCACCCGAGTACCAGGGGAGGAAAACTGAGACATATTTGAACACGTCTCCCGTTCACATGGTTGATCATACTTGGGTTCCACATGCATGTTTTAGCTGAAGGAAGAATACCTTAAACCTGGAGAGTTGAGACCCGTGTAATGGGTACCATGCAATATGACTTCAAAGGGTCTTCATTTGCTCACCGAACCTCTCCAATCCTATCACTGCTGCGTTTATGCCCCTGTACACATGCTTGATTCTCTTTTGGAGACATAGCAATCCATAGGTTTTACGATACTTACTAGTCAGGTACATTCTTAGGCGTTTAATATGCGGTGTTGAGTCCATTTCGTTGAGCAAGGAGTAGCTCTTGTCTATTCCATATTTGGCTTAAGGAACTTTATCTGTGCTCATTTCAATCTCTGGTTTTATGCAGCACCCCAACTCACCTTTACCCTTAAGCAAACATAAGTTGGTTTTCTAAATTTGAGACCCTGTTCTGTTCTGTAATTCAGTTCCTGTGTAGCCAAGTTTCCATTCCGTGTATTACTGATATCTTATGATGTTTCTTTTTCTGTGTGACTTATTTCAGTTAGAATCATCATACCTGAATCTACTCATTGTGATGCTAAGGGCCTGATGACATAGATTTCATTGCTGAGTGATATTGCTTTGTAAGTAAATACCACAACTTCTTTATCCATTTTTCACTTTCTGCGATGTTGAACTTGTACTGTAAACGAGGTTCTTGTAAACAGAGGCGCCCCAAACTTTGGGGTGGCTGTGTCTTATTGATTTTAATTTCCCTAAGCTATAGGACCATAAGTGGCAGTGCCCTAGGCTCTGTTGCTTTGTTTTTTAGATGTTTCAGGAAACACCATACACTTCTCCCGAGTGTCTGTTGGCAATTTACATCCCGCCCATCAGCATAACAAGGCTCCCAGTTCTCCATGGCCTGTCCTGCCTTTCTGGATTTTACACTTTTTTCAGATGGCCCTTTTGACCGGGGGGAAGTGAGACTTCATTGTAGTGCAGATTTCCTTTGCAAGCTTGCTTGGTTGGCCAAAAAGGGCGTATGCGTTTTTTCCTGAATATATTCAGGAAAAAACGCATACGCCCTTTTTGGCCAAGTGCTTCATTGTGGACGTTCTGCCTCTTTTCCTATGCTTTCAATGCAATTCCAGTCTACCTCCTGAAATCGGTTTCCTGCAATTCTGCCCCGCTTTCAAGTCCTCTTGGCAGCCTTACTTCAGTCTATTTTTGGACGATAGCTGTCATTTATAACTCTGCAGGTTTGTGAATTACAGTGTCCCTGAGCTCCTTTCTTCAACTCGCTTTCTTGTGACCTGGCCGCAACACCGCAGGATGGCTTCAGGCCCTAATCTGGTTCCGGCCCGGCATGCTGAGCCTTTGGTTAATTCCTCTTCCTGGTGGGAAATGAGAGTTAAATTTGCCCGTCCAGACACCTCCAGCTAGCCTCTCATTGGTTCTCGCTATTCCTGTTCATCTTCTGCAGAAATTGCAAACTGGGCCAAACAGGAGGTTAAAGGGACTGACTCTCCATGTGGGGAGAGTGTAAGTAAAGCGTCTCGAATGTTGCACCCGAGTACCAGGGGTGGAAAACTGAGGCATATTTGAACACGTCTCCCGTTCACATGGTTGATCATACTCTAGGTTCCACATGCATGTTTTAGCTGAAGGAAGAATACCTTAAACCTGGGTAGTTGAAACCCGTGGAATGGGTACCATGCAATATGACTTCAAAGGGTCTTCATTTGCTCACGAACCTCTCCAATCCTATCACTGCTGCGTTTATGCCCCTGTACACATGCTTGATTCTCTTTCGGAGACATAGCAATCCATAGGTTTTAATATACTTACTAGTCAGGTACATTCTTAGGCGTTTAATATGCGGTGTTGAGTCCATTTCGTTGAGCAAGGAGTAGCTCTTGTCTATTCCATATTTGGCTTAAGGAACTTTATCTGTGCTCATTTCAATCTCTGGTTTTATGCAGCACCCCAACTCACCTTTCCCCTGAAGCAAGCATAAGTTGGTTTTCTAAATTTGAGACCCTGTTCTGTTCTGTAATTCAGTTCCTGTGTAGCCAAGTTTACATTCCGTGTATTACTGATATCTTATGATGTTTCTTTTTCTGTGTGACTTATTTCAGTTAGAATCATCATACCTGAATCCACTCATTCTGCTGCTAAGTGCCTGATGACACAGATTTCATTGCTGAGTGATATTGCTTTGTAAGTAAATACCACAACTTCTTTATCCATTTTTCACTTTCTGCGATGTTGAACTTGTACTGTAAACGAGGTTCTTGTAAACAGAGCCGTTCCAAACTTTGGGGTGGCTGTGTCTTTTTGATTTTAATTTCCCTAAGCTATAGGACCATAAGTGGAAGTGCCGTAGGCTCTGTTGCTTTGTTTTTTAGATGTTTCAGGAAACACCATACACTTCTCCCAAGTGTCTGTTGGCAATTTACATCCCGCCCATCAGCATAACAAGGCTCCCAGTTCTCAATGGCCTGTTGCCTTTCTGGATTTTACACTTTTTTCAGATGGCCCTTTTGGCCGGGGGGAAGTGAGACTTCATTGTAGTGCAGATTTCCTTTGCAAGCTTGCTTGGTTGGCCAAAAAGGGCATATGCGTTTTTTCCTGAATATATTCAGGAAAAAACGCATACGCCCTTTTTGGCCAAGTGCATCATTGTGGACGTTCTGCCTCTTTTCCTATGCTTTCAATGCAATTCCAGTCTACCTCCTGAAATCGGTTTCCTGCAATTCTGCCCCGCTTTCAAGTCCTCTTGGCAGCCTTACTTCAGTCTATTTTTGGACGATAGCTGTCATTTATAACACTGCAGGTTTGTGAATTACAGTGCCCCTGAGCTCCTTTCTTCAACTCGCTTTCTTGTGACCTGGCCGCAACACCGCAGGATGGCTTCAGGCCCTAATCTGGTTCCGGCACGGCACGCTGAGCCTTTGGTTATTTCCTCTTCCTGGTGGGAAATGAGAGTTAAATTTGCCCGTCCAGACACCTCCAGCTAGTCTCTCATTGGTTCTCGCTTATCCTGTTCATCTTCCGCAGAAATTGCAAACTGGGCCAAACAGGAGGTTAAAGGCGCTGACTCTCCAAGTGGGGAGAGTGTTAGTAAAGCGTCTGGAATGTTGCACCCGAGTACCAGGGGAGGAAAACTGAGACATATTTGAACACGTCTCCCGTTCACATGGTTGATCATACTTGGGTTCCACATCCATGTTTTAGCTGAAGGAAGAATACCTTAAACCTGGAGAGTTGAGACCCGTGTAATGGGTACCATGCAATATGACTTCAAAGGGTCTTCATTTGCTCACCGAACCTCTCCAATCCTATCACTGCTGCATTTATGCCCCTGTACACATGCTTGATTCTCTTTTGGAGACATAGCAATCCATAGGTTTTACGATACTTACTAGTCAGGTACATTCTTAGGCGTTTAATATGCGGTGTTGAGTCCATTTTGTTGAGCAAGGAGTAGCTCTTGTCTATTCCATATTTGGCTTAAGGAACTTTATCTGTGCTCATTTCAATCTCTGGTTTTATGCAGCACCCCAACTCACCTTTACCCTTAAGCAAGCATATGTTGGTTTTCTAAATTTGAGACCCTGTTCTGTTCTGTAATTCAGTTCCTGTGTAGCCAAGTTTACATTCCATGCATTACTGATATCTTATGATGTTTCTTTTTCTGTGTGACTTATTTCAGTTAGAATCATCATACCTGAATCTACTCATTGTGATGCTAAGGGCCTGATGGCATAGATTTCATTGCTGAGTGATATTGCTTTGTAAGTAAATACCACAACTTCTTTATCCATTTTTCACTTTCTGCGATGTTGAACTTGTACTGTAAACGAGGTTCTTGTAAACAGAGGCGTCCCAAACTTTGGGGTGGCTGTGTCTTTTTTATTTTAATTTCCCTAAGCTATAGGACCATAAGTGGAAGTGCCCTAGGCTCTGTTGCTTTGTTTTTTAGATGTTTCAGGAAACACCATACACTTCTCCCGAGTGTCTGTTGGCAATTTACATCCCGCCCATCAGCATAACAAGGCTCCCAGTTCTCCATGGCCTGTCCTGCCTTTCTGGATTTTACACTTTTTTCAGATGGCCCTTTTGACCGGGGGGAAGTGAGACTTCATTGTAGTGCAGATTTCCTTTGCAAGCTTGCTTGGTTGGCCAAAAAGTGCGTATGCGTTTTTTCCTGAATATATTCAGGAAAAAACGCATACGCCCTTTTTGGCCAAGTGCTTCATTGTGGACGTTCTGCCTCTTTTCCTATGCTTTCAATGCAATTCCAGTCTACCTCCTGAAATCGGTTTCCTGCAATTCTGCCCCGCTTTCAAGTCCTCTTGGCAGCCTTACTTCAGTCTATTTTTGGACGATAGCTGTCATTTATAACTCTGCAGGTTTGTGAATTACAGTGTCCCTGAGCTCCTTTCTTCAACTCGCTTTCTTGTGACCTGGCCGCAACACCGCAGGATGGCTTCAGGCCCTAATCTGGTTCCGGCTCGGCATGCTGAGCCTTTGGTTAATTCCTCTTCCTGGTGGGAAATGAGAGTTAAATTTGCCCGTCCAGACACCTCCAGCTAGCCTCTCATTGGTTCTCGCTATTCCTGTTCATCTTCTGCAGAAATTGCAAACTGGGCCAAACAGGAGGTTAAAGGGACTGACTCTCCATGTGGGGAGAGTGTTAGTAAAGCGTCTGGAATGTTGCACCCGAGTACCAGGGGCGGAAAACTGAGGCATATTTGAACACGTCTCCCGTTCACATGGTTGATCATACTCTAGGTTCCACATGCATGTTTTAGCTGAAGGAAGAATACCTTAAACCTGGGTAGTTGAAACCCGTGTAATGGGTACCATGCAATATGACTTCAAAGGGTCTTCATTTGCTCACCGAACCTCTCAAATCCTATCACTGCTGCGTTTATGCCCCTGTACACATGCTTGATTCTCTTTCGGAGACATAGCAATCCATAGGTTTTAAGATACTTACTAGTCAGGTACATTCTTAGGCGTTTAATATGGGGTGTTGAGTCCATTTTGTTGAGCAAGGAGTAGCTCTTGTCTATTCCATATTTGGCTTAAGGAACTTTATCTGTGCTCATTTCAATCTCTGGTTTTATGCAGCACCCCAACTCACCTTTACCCTTAAGCAAGAATAAGTTGGTTTTCTAAATTTGAGACCCTGTTGTGTTGTGTAATTCAGTTCCTGTGTAGCCAAGTTTCCATTCCGTGTATTACTGATATCTTATGATGTTTCTTTTTCTGTGTGACTTATTTCAGTTAGAATCATCATACCTGAATCCACTCATTGTGCTGCTAAGGGCCTGATGACACAGATTTCATTGCTGAGTGATATTGCTTTGTAAGTAAATACCACAACTTCTTTATCCATTTTTCACTTTCTGCGATGTTGAACTTGTACTGTAAATGAGGTTCTTGTAAACAGAGCCGTTCCAAACTTTGGGGTGGCTGTGTCTTTTTGATTTTAATTTCCCTAAGCTATAGGACCATAAGTGGAAGTGCCCTAGGTTCTGTTGCTTTGTTTTTTAGATGTTTCAGGAAACACCATACACTTCTCCCCAGTGGTTGTTGGCAATTTACATCCCGCCCATCAGCATAACAAGGCTCCCAGTTCTCCATGGCCTGTCCTGCCTTTCTGGATTTTACACTTTATTCAGATGGCCCTTTTGACCGGGGGGAAGTGAGACTTCATTGTAGTGCAGATTTCCTTTGCAAGCTTGCTTGGTTGGCCAAAAAGGGCGTATGCGTTTTTTCCTGAATATATTCAGGAAAAAACGCATACGCCCTTTTTGGCCAAGTGCATCATTGTGGACGTTCTGCCTCTTTTCCTATGCTTTCAATGCAATTCCAGTCTACCTCCTGAAATCGGTTTCCTGCAATTCTGCCCCGCTTTCAAGTCCTCTTGGCAGCCTTACTTCAGTCTATTTTTGGACGATAGCTGTCATTTATAACTCTGCAGGTTTGTGAATTACAGTGCCCCTGAGCTCCTTTCTTCAAATCGCTTTCTTGTGACCTGGCCGCAACACCACAGGATGGCTTCAGGCCCTAATCTGGTTCCGGCACGGCACGCTGAGCCTTTGGTTATTTCCTCTTCCTGGTGGGAAATGAGAGTTAAATTTGCCCGTCCAGACACCTCCAGCTACTCTCTCATTGGTTCTCGCTTATCCTGTTCATCTTCCGCAGAAATTGCAAACTGGGCCAAACAGGAGGTTAAAGGCGCTGACTCTCCAAGTGGGGAGAGTGTTAGTAAAGCGTCTGGAATGTTGCACCCGAGTACCAGGGGAGGAAAACTGAGACATATTTGAACACGTCTGCCGTTCACATGGTTGATCATACTTGGGTTCCACATGCATGTTTTAGCTGAAGGAAGAATACCTTAAACCTGGAGAGTTGAGACCCGTGTAATGGGTACCATGCAATATGACTTCAAAGGGTCTTCATTTGCTCACCGAACCTCTCCAATCCTATCACTGCTGCGTTTATGCCCCTGTACACATGCTTGATTCTCTTTTGGAGACATAGCAATCCATAGGTTTTACGATACTTACTAGTCAGACACATTCTTAGGCGTTTAATATGCGGTGTTGAGTCCATTTCGTTGAGCAAGGAGTAGCTCTTGTCTATTCCATATTTGGCTTAAGGAACTTTATCTGTGCTCATTTCAATCTCTGGTTTTATGCAGCACCCCAACTCACCTTTACCCTTAAGCAAACATAAGTTGGTTTTCTAAATTTGAGACCCTGTTCTGTTCTGTAATTCAGTTCCTGTGTAGCCAAGTTTCCATTCTGTGTATTACTGATATCTTATGATGTTTCTTTTTCTGTGTGACTTATTTCAGTTAGAATCATCATACCTGAATCTACTCATTGTGATGCTAAGGGCCTGATGACATAGATTTCATTGCTGAGTGATATTGCTTTGTAAGTAAATACCACAACTTCTTTATCCATTTTTCACTTTCTGCGATGTTGAACTTGTACTGTAAACGAGGTTCTTGTAAACAGAGGCGCCCCAAACTTTGGGGTGGCTGTGTCTTATTGATTTTAATTTCCCTAAGCTATAGGACCATAAGTGGCAGTGCCCTAGGCTCTGTTGCTTTGTTTTTTAGATGTTTCAGGAAACACCATACACTTCTCCCGAGTGTCTGTTGGCAATTTACATCCCGCCCATCAGCATAACAAGGCTCCCAGTTCTCCATGGCCTGTCCTGCCTTTCTGGATTTTACACTTTTTTCAGATGGCCCTTTTGACCGGGGGGAAGTGAGACTTCATTGTAGTGCAGATTTCCTTTGCAAGCTTGCTTGGTTGGCCAAAAAGGGCGTATGCGTTTTTTCCTGAATATATTCAGGAAAAAACGCATACGCCCTTTTTGGCCAAGTGCTTCATTGTGGACGTTCTGCCTCTTTTCCTATGCTTTCAATGCAATTCCAGTCTACCTCCTGAAATCGGTTTCCTGCAATTCTGCCCCGCTTTCAAGTCCTCTTGGCAGCCTTACTTCAGTCTATTTTTGGACGATAGCTGTCATTTATAACTCTGCAGGTTTGTGAATTACAGTGTCCCTGAGCTCCTTTCTTCAACTCGCTTTCTTGTGACCTGGCCGCAACACCGCAGGATGGCTTCAGGCCCTAATCTGGTTCCGGCCCGGCATGCTGAGCCTTTGGTTAATTCCTCTTCCTGGTGGGAAATGAGAGTTAAATTTGCCCGTCCAGACACCTCCAGCTAGCCTCTCATTGGTTCTCGCTATTCCTGTTCATCTTCTGCAGAAATTGCAAACTGGGCCAAACAGGAGGTTAAAGGGACTGACTCTCCATGTGGGGAGAGTGTAAGTAAAGCGTCTCGAATGTTGCACCCGAGTACCAGGGGTGGAAAACTGAGGCATATTTGAACACGTCTCCCGTTCACATGGTTGATCATACTCTAGGTTCCACATGCATGTTTTAGCTGAAGGAAGAATACCTTAAACCTGGGTAGTTGAAACCCGTGGAATGGGTACCATGCAATATGACTTCAAAGGGTCTTCATTTGCTCACGAACCTCTCCAATCCTATCACTGCTGCGTTTATGCCCCTGTACACATGCTTGATTCTCTTTCGGAGACATAGCAATCCATAGGTTTTAATATACTTACTAGTCAGGTACATTCTTAGGCGTTTAATATGCGGTGTTGAGTCCATTTCGTTGAGCAAGGAGTAGCTCTTGTCTATTCCATATTTGGCTTAAGGAACTTTATCTGTGCTCATTTCAATCTCTGGTTTTATGCAGCACCCCAACTCACCTTTCCCCTGAAGCAAGCATAAGTTGGTTTTCTAAATTTGAGACCCTGTTCTGTTCTGTAATTCAGTTCCTGTGTAGCCAAGTTTACATTCCGTGTATTACTGATATCTTATGATGTTTCTTTTTCTGTGTGACTTATTTCAGTTAGAATCATCATACCTGAATCCACTCATTCTGCTGCTAAGTGCCTGATGACACAGATTTCATTGCTGAGTGATATTGCTTTGTAAGTAAATACCACAACTTCTTTATCCATTTTTCACTTTCTGCGATGTTGAACTTGTACTGTAAACGAGGTTCTTGTAAACAGAGCCGTTCCAAACTTTGGGGTGGCTGTGTCTTTTTGATTTTAATTTCCCTAAGCTATAGGACCATAAGTGGAAGTGCCCTAGGTTCTGTTGCTTTGTTTTTTAGATGTTTCAGGAAACACCATACACTTCTCCCGAGTGGTTGTTGGCAATTTACATCCCGCCCATCAGCATAACAAGGCTCCCAGTTCTCCATGGCCTGTCCTGCCTTTCTGGATTTTACACTTTTTTCAGATGGCCCTTTTGACCGGGGGGAAGTGAGACTTCATTGTAGTGCAGATTTCCTTTGCAAGCTTGCTTGGTTGGCCAAAAAGGGCGTATGCGTTTTTTCCTGAATATATTCAGGAAAAAACGCATATGCCCTTTTTGGCCAAGTGCATCATTGTGGACGTTCTGCCTCTTTTCCTATGCTTTCAATGCAATTCCAGTCTACCTCCTGAAATCGGTTTCCTGCAATTCTGCCCCGCTGTCAAGTCCTCTTGGCAGCCTTACTTCAGTCTATTTTTGGACGATAGCTGTCATTTATAACTCTGCAGGTTTGTGAATTACAGTGCCCCTGAGCTCCTTTCTTCAACTCGCTTTCTTTTGAGCTTGCCGCAACACCGCAGGATGGCTTCAGGCCCTAATCTGGTTCCGGTACGGCACGCTGAGCCTTTGGTTATTTCCTCTTCCTGGTGGGAAATGAGAGTTAAATTTGCCCGTCCAGACACCTCCAGCTAGCCTCTCATTGGTTCTCGCTATTCCTGTTCATCTTCCGCAGAAATTGCAAACTGGGCCAAACAGGAGGTTAAAGGCGCTGACTCTCCAAGTGGGGAGAGTGTTAGTAAAGCGTCTGGAATGTTGCACCCGAGTACCAGGGGAGGAACACTGAGACATATTTGAACACGTCTCCCTTTCACATGGTTGATCATACTTGGGTTCCACATGCATGTTTTAGCTGAAGGAAGAATACCTTAAACCCGGAGAGTTGAGACCCGTGGAATGGGTACCATGCAATATGACTTCAAAGGGTCTTCATTTGCTCACCGAACCTCTCCAATCCTATCACTGCTGCGTTTATGCCCCTGTACACATGCTTGATTCTCTTTCGGAGACATAGCAATCCATAGGTTTTACGATACTTACTAGTCAGGTACATTCTTAGGCGTTTAATATGCGGTGTTGAGTCCATTTCGTTGAGCAAGGAGTAGCTCTTGTCTATTCCATATTTGGCTTAAGGAACTTTATCTGTGCTCATTTCAATCTCTGGTTTTATGCAGCACCCCAACTCACCTTTACCCTTAAGCAAGCATAAGTTGGTTTTCTAAATTTGAGACCCTGTTCTGTTCTGTAATTCAGTTCCTGTGTAGCCAAGTTTACATTCCGTGTATTACTGATATCTTATGATGTTTCTTTTTCTGTGTGACTTACTTCAGTTAGAATCATCATACCTGAATCCACTCATTGTGCTGCTAAGGGCCTGATGACACAGATTTCATTGCTGAGTGATATTGCTTTGTAAGTAAATACCACAACTTCTTTATCCATTTTTCACTTTCTGCGATGTTGAACTTGTACTGTAAACGAGGTTCTTGTAAACAGAGCCGTTCCAAACTTTGGGGTGGCTGTGTCTTTTTGATTTTAATTTCCCTAAGCTATAGGACCATAAGTGGAAGTGCCCTAGGTTCTGTTGCTTTGTTTTTTAGATGTTTCAGGAAACACCATACACTTCTCCCGAGTGGTTGTTGGCAATTTACATCCCGCCCATCAGCATAACAAGGCTCCCAGTTCTCCATGGCCTGTCCTGCCTTTCTGGATTTTACACTTTTTTCAGATGGCCCTTTTGACCGGGGGGAAGTGAGACTTCATTGTAGTGCAGATTTCCTTTGCAAGCTTGCTTGGTTGGCCAAAAAGGGCGTATGCGTTTTTTCCTGAATATATTCAGGAAAAAACGCATACGCCCTTTTTGGCCAAGTGCATCATTGTGGACGTTCTGCCTCTTTTCCTATGCTTTCAATGCAATTCCAGTCTACCTCCTGAAATCGGTTTCCTGCAATTCTGCCCCGCTTTCAAGTCCTCTTGGCAGCCTTACTTCAGTCTATTTTTGGACGATAGCTGTCATTTATAACTCTGCAGGTTTGTGAATTACAGTGCCCCTGAGCTCCTTTCTTCAACTCGCTTTCTTTTGAGCTGGCCGCAACACCGCAGGATGGCTTCAGGCCCTAATCTGGTTCCGGTACGGCACGCTGAGCCTTTGGTTATTTCCTCTTCCTGGTGGGAAATGAGAGTTAAATTTGCCCGTCCAGACACCTCCAGCTAGCCTCTCATTGGTTCTCGCTATTCCTGTTCATCTTCCGCAGAAATTGCAAACTGGGCCAAACAGGAGGTTAAAGGCGCTGACTCTCCAAGTGGGGAGAGTGTTAGTAAAGCGTCTGGAATGTTGCATCCGAGTACCAGGGGAGGAAAACTGAGACATATTTGAACACGTCTCCCATTCACATGGTTGATCATACTTGGGTTCCACATGCATGTTTTAGCTGAAGGAAGAATACCTTAAACCTGGAGAGTTGAGACCCGTGGAATGGGTACCATGCAATATGACTTCAAAGGGTCTTCATTTGCTCACCGAACCTCTCCAATCCTATCACTGCTGCGTTTATGCCCCTGTACACATGCTTGATTCTCTTTTGGAGACATAGCAATCCATAGGTTTTACGATACTTACTAGTCAGGTACATTCTTAGGCGTTTAATATGCGATGTTGAGTCCATTTCGTTGAGCAAGGAGTAGCTCTTGTCTATTCCATATTTGGCTTAAGGAACTTTATCTGTGCTCATTTCAATCTCTGGTTTTATGCAGCACCCCAACTCACCTTTACCCTTAAGCAAGCATAAGTTGGTTTTCTAAATTTGAGACCCTGTTCTGTTCTGTAATTCAGTTCCTGTGTAGCCAAGTTTACATTCCGTGTATTACTGATATCTTATGATGTTTCTTTTTCTGTGTGACTTACTTCAGTTAGAATCATCATACCTGAATCCACTCATTGTGCTGCTAAGGGCCTGATGACACAGATTTCATTGCTGAGTGATATTGCTTTGTAAGTAAATACCACAACTTCTTTATCCATTTTTCACTTTCTGCGATGTTGAACTTGTACTGTAAACGAGGTTCTTGTAAACAGAGCCGTTCCAAACTTTGGGGTGGCTGTGTCTTTTTGATTTTAATTTCCCTAAGCTATAGGACCATAAGTGGAAGTGCCCTAGGTTCTGTTGCTTTGTTTTTTAGATGTTTCAGGAAACACCATACACTTCTCCCGAGTGGTTGTTGGCAATTTACATCCCGCCCATCAGCATAACAAGGCTCCCAGTTCTCCATGGCCTGTCCTGCCTTTCTGGATTTTACACTTTTTTCAGATGGCCCTTTTGACCGGGGGGAAGTGAGACTTCATTGTAGTGCAGATTTCCTTTGCAAGCTTGCTTGGTTGGCCAAAAAGGGCGTATGCGTTTTTTCCTGAATATATTCAGGAAAAAACGCATACGCCCTTTTTGGCCAAGTGCATCATTGTGGACGTTCTGCCTCTTTTCCTATGCTTTCAATGCAATTCCAGTCTACCTCCTGAAATCGGTTTCCTGCAATTCTGCCCCGCTTTCAAGTCCTCTTGGCAGCCTTACTTCAGTCTATTTTTGGACGATAGCTGTCATGTATAACTCTGCAGGTTTGTGAATTACAGTGCCCCTGAGCTCCTTTCTTCAACTCGCTTTCTTTTCAGCTGGCCGCAACACCGCAGGATGGCTTCAGGCCCTAATCTGGTTCCGGTACGGCACGCTGAGCCTTTGGTTATTTCCTCTTCCTGGTGGGAAATGAGAGTTAAATTTGCCCGTCCAGACACCTCCAGCTAGCCTCTCATTGGTTCTCGCTATTCCTGTTCATCTTCCGCAGAAATTGCAAACTGGGCCAAACAGGAGGTTAAAGGCGCTGACTCTCCAAGTGGGGAGAGTGTTAGTAAAGCGTCTGGAATGTTGCATCCGAGTACCAGGGGAGGAAAACTGAGACATATTTGAACACGTCTCCCGTTCACATGGTTGATCATACTTGGGTTCCACATGCATGTTTTAGCTGAAGGAAGAATACCTTAAACCTGGAGAGTTGAGACCCGTGGAATGGGTACCATGCAATATGACTTCAAAGGGTCTTCATTTGCTCACCGAACCTCTCCAATCCTATCACTGCTGCGTTTATGCCCCTGTACACATGCTTGATTCTCTTTTGGAGACATAGCAATCCATAGGTTTTACGATACTTACTAGTCAGGTACATTCTTAGGCGTTTAATATGCGATGTTGAGTCCATTTCGTTGAGCAAGGAGTAGCTCTTGTCTATTCCATATTTGGCTTAAGGAACTTTATCTGTGCTCATTTCAATCTCTGGTTTTATGCAGCACCCCAACTCACCTTTACCCTTAAGCAAGCATAAGTTGGTTTTCTAAATTTGAGACCCTGTTCTGTTCTGTAATTCAGTTCCTGTGTAGCCAAGTTTACATTCCGTGTATTACTGATATCTTATGATGTTTCTTTTTCTGTGTGACTTATTTCTGTTAGAATCATCATACCTGAATCCACTCATTGTGCTGCTAAGGGCCTGATGACATAGATTTCATTGCTGAGTGATATTGCTTTGTAAGTGAATACCACAACTTCTTTATCCATTTTTCACTTTCTGCGATGTTGAACTTGTACTGTAAACGAGGTTCTCTTAAACAGAGCCGTTCCAAACTTTGGGGTGGCTGTGTCTTTTTGATTTTAATTTCCCTAAGCTATAGGACCATAAGTGGAAGTGCCCTAGGCTCTGTTGCTTTGTTTTTTAGATGTTTCAGGAAACACCATACACTTCTCCCAAGTGTCTGTTGGCAATTTACATCCCGCCCATCAGCATAACAAGGCTCCCAGTTCTCCATGGCCTGTCCTGCCTTTCTGGATTTTACACTTTTTTCAGATGGCCCTTTTGGCCGGGGGGAAGTGAGACTTCATTGTAGTGCAGATTTCCTTTGCAAGCTTGCTTGGTTGGCCAAAAAGGGCGTATGCGTTTTTTCCTGAATATATTCAGGAAAAAACGCATACGCCCTTTTTGGCCAAGTGCATCATTGTGGACGTTCTGCCTCTTTTCCTATGCTTTCAATGCAGTTCCAGTCTACCTCCTGAAATCGGTTTCCTGCAATTCTGCCCCGCTTTCAAGTCCTCTTGGCAGCCTTACTTCAGTCTATTTTTGGACGATAGCTGTCATTTATAACTCTGCAGGTTTGTGAATTACAGTGCCCCTGAACTCCTTTCATCAACTCGCTTTCTTGTGACCTGGCCGCAACACCGCAGGATGGCTTCAGGCCCTAATCTGGTTCCGGCACGGCACGCTGAGCCTTTGGTTATTTCCTCTTCCTGGTGGGAAATGAGAGTTAAATTTGCCCGTCCAGACACCTCCAGCTAGTCTCTCATTGGTTCTCGCTATTCTTGTTCATCTTACACAGAAATTGCAAACTGGGCCAAACAGGAGGTTAAAGGCGCTGACTCTCCAAGTGGGGAGAGTGTTAGTAAAGCGTCTGGAATGTTGCACCCGAGTACCAGGGGAGGAAAACTGAGACATATTTGAACACGTCTCCCATTCACATGGTTGATCATACTTGGGTTCCACATGCATGTTTTAGCTGAAGGAAGAATACCTTAAACCTGGAGAGTTAAGACCCGTGGAATGGGTACCATGCAATATGACTTCAAAGGGTCTTCATTTGCTCACCGAACCTCTCCAATCCTATCACTGCTGCGTTTATGCCCCTGTACACATGCTTGATTCTCTTTCGGAGACATAGCAATCCATAGGTTTTAAGATACTTACTAGTCAGGTACATTCTTAGGCGTTTAATATGCGGTGTTGAGTCCATTTCGTTGAGCAAGGAGTAGCTCTTGTCTATTCCATATTTGGCTTAAGGAACTTTATCTGTGCTCATTTCAATCTCTGGTTTTATGCAGCACCCCAACTCACCTTTACCCTTAAGCAAGCATAAGTTGGTTTTCTAAATTTGAGACCCTGTTCTGTTCTGTAATTCAGTTCCTGTGTAGCCAAGTTTACATTCCGTGTATTACTGATATCTTATGATGTTTCTTTTTCTGTGTGACTTACTTCAGTTAGAATCATCATACCTGAATCCACTCATTGTGCTGCTAAGGGCCTGATGACACAGATTTCATTGCTGAGTGATATTGCTTTGTAAGTAAATACCACAACTTCTTTATCCATTTTTCACTTTCTGCGATGTTGAACTTGTACTGTAAACGAGGTTCTTGTAAACAGAGCCGTTCCAAACTTTGGGGTGGCTGTGTCTTTTTGATTTTAATTTCCCTAAGCTATAGGACCATAAGTGGAAGTGCCCTAGGTTCTGTTGCTTTGTTTTTTAGATGTTTCAGGAAACACCATACACTTCTCCCGAGTGGTTGTTGGCAATTTACATCCCGCCCATCAGCATAACAAGGCTCCCAGTTCTCCATGGCCTGTCCTGCCTTTCTGGATTTTACACTTTTTTCAGATGGCCCTTTTGACCGGGGGGAAGTGAGACTTCATTGTAGTGCAGATTTCCTTTGCAAGCTTGCTTGGTTGGCCAAAAAGGGCGTATGCGTTTTTTCCTGAATATATTCAGGAAAAAACGCATACGCCCTTTTTGGCCAAGTGCATCATTGTGGACGTTCTGCCTCTTTTCCTATGCTTTCAATGCAATTCCAGTCTACCTCCTGAAATCGGTTTCCTGCAATTCTGCCCCGCTTTCAAGTCCTCTTGGCAGCCTTACTTCAGTCTATTTTTGGACGATAGCTGTCATTTATAACTCTGCAGGTTTGTGAATTACAGTGCCCCTGAGCTCCTTTCTTCAACTCGCTTTCTTTTGAGCTGGCCGCAACACCGCAGGATGGCTTCAGGCCCTAATCTGGTTCCGGTACGGCACGCTGAGCCTTTGGTTATTTCCTCTTCCTGGTGGGAAATGAGAGTTAAATTTGCCCGTCCAGACACCTCCAGCTAGCCTCTCATTGGTTCTCGCTATTCCTGTTCATCTTCCGCAGAAATTGCAAACTGGGCCAAACAGGAGGTTAAAGGCGCTGACTCTCCAAGTGGGGAGAGTGTTAGTAAAGCGTCTGGAATGTTGCACCCGAGTACCAGGGGAGGAAAACTGAGACATATTTGAACACGTCTCCCGTTCACATGGTTGATCATACTTGGGTTCCACATGCATGTTTTAGCTGAAGGAAGAATACCTTAAACCCGGAGAGTTGAGACCCGTGGAATGGGTACCATGCAATATGACTTCAAAGGGTCTTCATTTGCTCACCGAACCTCTCCAATCCTATCACTGCTGCGTTTATGCCCCTGTACACATGCTTGATTCTCTTTCGGAGACATAGCAATCCATAGGTTTTACGATACTTACTAGTCAGGTACATTCTTAGGCGTTTAATATGCGGTGTTGAGTCCATTTCGTTGAGCAAGGAGTAGCTCTTGTCTATTCCATATTTGGCTTAAGGAACTTTATCTGTGCTCATTTCAATCTCTGGTTTTATGCAGCACCCCAACTCACCTTTACCCTTAAGCAAGCATAAGTTGGTTTTCTAAATTTGAGACCCTGTTCTGTTCTGTAATTCAGTTCCTGTGTAGCCAAGTTTACATTCCGTGTATTACTGATATCTTATGATGTTTCTTTTTCTGTGTGACTTACTTCAGTTAGAATCATCATACCTGAATCCACTCATTGTGCTGCTAAGGGCCTGATGACACAGATTTCATTGCTGAGTGATATTGCTTTGTAAGTAAATACCACAACTTCTTTATCCATTTTTCACTTTCTGCGATGTTGAACTTGTACTGTAAACGAGGTTCTTGTAAACAGAGCCGTTCCAAACTTTGGGGTGGCTGTGTCTTTTTGATTTTAATTTCCCTAAGCTATAGGACCATAAGTGGAAGTGCCCTAGGTTCTGTTGCTTTGTTTTTTAGATGTTTCAGGAAACACCATACACTTCTCCCGAGTGGTTGTTGGCAATTTACATCCCGCCCATCAGCATAACAAGGCTCCCAGTTCTCCATGGCCTGTCCTGCCTTTCTGGATTTTACACTTTTTTCAGATGGCCCTTTTGACCGGGGGGAAGTGAGACTTCATTGTAGTGCAGATTTCCTTTGCAAGCTTGCTTGGTTGGCCAAAAAGGGCGTATGCGTTTTTTCCTGAATATATTCAGGAAAAAACGCATACGCCCTTTTTGGCCAAGTGCATCATTGTGGACGTTCTGCCTCTTTTCCTATGCTTTCAATGCAATTCCAGTCTACCTCCTGAAATCGGTTTCCTGCAATTCTGCCCCGCTTTCAAGTCCTCTTGGCAGCCTTACTTCAGTCTATTTTTGGACGATAGCTGTCATTTATAACTCTGCAGGTTTGTGAATTACACTGCCCCTGAGCTCCTTTCTTCAACTCGCTTTCTTTTGAGCTGGCCGCAACACCGCAGGATGGCTTCAGGCCCTAATCTGGTTCCGGTACGGCACGCTGAGCCTTTGGTTATTTCCTCTTCCTGGTGGGAAATGAGAGTTAAATTTGCCCGTCCAGACACCTCCAGCTAGCCTCTCATTGGTTCTCGCTATTCCTGTTCATCTTCCGCAGAAATTGCAAACTGGGCCAAACAGGAGGTTAAAGGCGCTGACTCTCCAAGTGGGGAGAGTGTTAGTAAAGCGTCTGGAATGTTGCATCCGAGTACCAGGGGAGGAAAACTGAGACATATTTGAACACGTCTCCCGTTCACATGGTTGATCATACTTGGGTTCCACATGCATGTTTTAGCTGAAGGAAGAATACCTTAAACCCGGAGAGTTGAGACCCGTGGAATGGGTACCATGCAATATGACTTCAAAGGGTCTTCATTTGCTCACCGAACCTCTCCAATCCTATCACTGCTGCGTTTATGCCCCTGTACACATGCTTGATTCTCTTTCGGAGACATAGCAATCCATAGGTTTTACGATACTTACTAGTCAGGTACATTCTTAGGCGTTTAATATGCGGTGTTGAGTCCATTTCGTTGAGCAAGGAGTAGCTCTTGTCTATTCCATATTTGGCTTAAGGAACTTTATCTGTGCTCATTTCAATCTCTGGTTTTATGCAGCACCCCAACTCACCTTTACCCTTAAGCAAGCATAAGTTGGTTTTCTAAATTTGAGACCCTGTTCTGTTCTGTAATTCAGTTCCTGTGTAGCCAAGTTTACATTCCGTGTATTACTGATATCTTATGATGTTTCTTTTTCTGTGTGACTTACTTCAGTTAGAATCATCATACCTGAATCCACTCATTGTGCTGCTAAGGGCCTGATGACACAGATTTCATTGCTGAGTGATATTGCTTTGTAAGTAAATACCACAACTTCTTTATCCATTTTTCACTTTCTGCGATGTTGAACTTGTACTGTAAACGAGGTTCTTGTAAACAGAGCCGTTCCAAACTTTGGGGTGGCTGTGTCTTTTTGATTTTAATTTCCCTAAGCTATAGGACCATAAGTGGAAGTGCCCTAGGTTCTGTTGCTTTGTTTTTTAGATGTTTCAGGAAACACCATACACTTCTCCCGAGTGGTTGTTGGCAATTTACATCCCGCCCATCAGCATAACAAGGCTCCCAGTTCTCCATGGCCTGTCCTGCCTTTCTGGATTTTACACTTTTTTCAGATGGCCCTTTTGACCGGGGGGAAGTGAGACTTCATTGTAGTGCAGATTTCCTTTGCAAGCTTGCTTGGTTGGCCAAAAAGGGCGTATGCGTTTTTTCCTGAATATATTCAGGAAAAAACGCATACGCCCTTTTTGGCCAAGTGCATCATTGTGGACGTTCTGCCTCTTTTCCTATGCTTTCAATGCAATTCCAGTCTACCTCCTGAAATCGGTTTCCTGCAATTCTGCCCCGCTTTCAAGTCCTCTTGGCAGCCTTACTTCAGTCTATTTTTGGACGATAGCTGTCATTTATAACTCTGCAGGTTTGTGAATTACAGTGCCCCTGAGCTCCTTTCTTCAACTCGCTTTCTTTTGAGCTGGCCGCAACACCGCAGGATGGCTTCAGGCCCTAATCTGGTTCCGGTACGGCACGCTGAGCCTTTGGTTATTTCCTCTTCCTGGTGGGAAATGAGAGTTAAATTTGCCCGTCCAGACACCTCCAGCTAGCCTCTCATTGGTTCTCGCTATTCCTGTTCATCTTCCGCAGAAATTGCAAACTGGGCCAAACAGGAGGTTAAAGGCGCTGACTCTCCAAGTGGGGAGAGTGTTAGTAAAGCGTCTGGAATGTTGCATCCGAGTACCAGGGGAGGAAAACTGAGACATATTTGAACACGTCTCCCGTTCACATGGTTGATCATACTTGGGTTCCACATGCATGTTTTAGCTGAAGGAAGAATACCTTAAACCTGGAGAGTTGAGACCCGTGGAATGGGTACCATGCAATATGACTTCAAAGGGTCTTCATTTGCTCACCGAACCTCTCCAATCCTATCACTGCTGCGTTTATGCCCCTGTACACATGCTTGATTCTCTTTTGGAGACATAGCAATCCATAGGTTTTACGATACTTACTAGTCAGGTACATTCTTAGGCGTTTAATATGCGATGTTGAGTCCATTTCGTTGAGCAAGGAGTAGCTCTTGTCTATTCCATATTTGGCTTAAGGAACTTTATCTGTGCTCATTTCAATCTCTGGTTTTATGCAGCACCCCAACTCACCTTTACCCTTAAGCAAGCATAAGTTGGTTTTCTAAATTTGAGACCCTGTTCTGTTCTGTAATTCAGTTCCTGTGTAGCCAAGTTTACATTCCGTGTATTACTGATATCTTATGATGTTTCTTTTTCTGTGTGACTTATTTCTGTTAGAATCATCATACCTGAATCCACTCATTGTGCTGCTAAGGGCCTGATGACATAGATTTCATTGCTGAGTGATATTGCTTTGTAAGTGAATACCACAACTTCTTTATCCATTTTTCACTTTCTGCGATGTTGAACTTGTACTGTAAACGAGGTTCTCTTAAACAGAGCCGTTCCAAACTTTGGGGTGGCTGTGTCTTTTTGATTTTAATTTCCCTAAGCTATAGGACCATAAGTGGAAGTGCCCTAGGCTCTGTTGCTTTGTTTTTTAGATGTTTCAGGAAACACCATACACTTCTCCCAAGTGTCTGTTGGCAATTTACATCCCGCCCATCAGCATAACAAGGCTCCCAGTTCTCAATGGCCTGTTGCCTTTCTGGATTTTACACTTTTTTCAGATGGCCCTTTTGGCCGGGGGGAAGTGAGACTTCATTGTAGTGCAGATTTCCTTTGCAAGCTTGCTTGGTTGGCCAAAAAGGGCGTATGCGTTTTTTCCTGAATATATTCAGGAAAAAACGCATACGCCCTTTTTGGCCAAGTGCATCATTGTGGACGTTCTGCCTCTTTTCCTATGCTTTCAATGCAGTTCCAGTCTACCTCCTGAAATCGGTTTCCTGCAATTCTGCCCCGCTTTCAAGTCCTCTTGGCAGCCTTACTTCAGTCTATTTTTGGACGATAGCTGTCATTTATAACTCTGCAGGTTTGTGAATTACAGTGCCCCTGAACTCCTTTCATCAACTCGCTTTCTTGTGACCTGGCCGCAACACCGCAGGATGGCTTCAGGCCCTAATCTGGTTCCGGCACGGCACGCTGAGCCTTTGGTTATTTCCTCTTCCTGGTGGGAAATGAGAGTTAAATTTGCCCGTCCAGACACCTCCAGCTAGTCTCTCATTGGTTCTCGCTATTCTTGTTCATCTTACACAGAAATTGCAAACTGGGCCAAACAGGAGGTTAAAGGCGCTGACTCTCCAAGTGGGGAGAGTGTTAGTAAAGCGTCTGGAATGTTGCACCCGAGTACCAGGGGAGGAAAACTGAGACATATTTGAACACGTCTCCCGTTCACATGGTTGATCATACTTGGGTTCCACATGCATGTTTTAGCTGAAGGAAGAATACCTTAAACCTGGAGAGTTAAGACCCGTGGAATGGGTACCATGCAATATGACTTCAAAGGGTCTTCATTTGCTCACCGAACCTCTCCAATCCTATCACTGCTGCGTTTATGCCCCTGTACACATGCTTGATTCTCTTTCGGAGACATAGCAATCCATAGGTTTTAAGATACTTACTAGTCAGGTACATTCTTAGGCGTTTAATATGCGGTGTTGAGTCCATTTCGTTGAGCAAGGAGTAGCTCTTGTCTATTCCATATTTGGCTTAAGGAACTTTATCTGTGCTCATTTCAATCTCTGGTTTTATGCAGCACCCCAACTCACCTTTACCCTTAAGCAAGCATAAGTTGGTTTTCTAAATTTGAGACCCTGTTCTGTTCTGTAATTCAGTTCCTGTGTAGCCAAGTTTACATTCCGTGTATTACTGATATCTTATGATGTTTCTTTTTCTGTGTGACTTACTTCAGTTAGAATCATCATACCTGAATCCACTCATTGTGCTGCTAAGGGCCTGATGACACAGATTTCATTGCTGAGTGATATTGCTTTGTAAGTAAATACCACAACTTCTTTATCCATTTTTCACTTTCTGCGATGTTGAACTTGTACTGTAAACGAGGTTCTTGTAAACAGAGCCGTTCCAAACTTTGGGGTGGCTGTGTCTTTTTGATTTTAATTTCCCTAAGCTATAGGACCATAAGTGGAAGTGCCCTAGGTTCTGTTGCTTTGTTTTTTAGATGTTTCAGGAAACACCATACACTTCTCCCGAGTGGTTGTTGGCAATTTACATCCCGCCCATCAGCATAACAAGGCTCCCAGTTCTCCATGGCCTGTCCTGCCTTTCTGGATTTTACACTTTTTTCAGATGGCCCTTTTGACCGGGGGGAAGTGAGACTTCATTGTAGTGCAGATTTCCTTTGCAAGCTTGCTTGGTTGGCCAAAAAGGGCGTATGCGTTTTTTCCTGAATATATTCAGGAAAAAACGCATACGCCCTTTTTGGCCAAGTGCATCATTGTGGACGTTCTGCCTCTTTTCCTATGCTTTCAATGCAATTCCAGTCTACCTCCTGAAATCGGTTTCCTGCAATTCTGCCCCGCTTTCAAGTCCTCTTGGCAGCCTTACTTCAGTCTATTTTTGGACGATAGCTGTCATTTATAACTCTGCAGGTTTGTGAATTACAGTGCCCCTGAGCTCCTTTCTTCAACTCGCTTTCTTGTGACCTGGCCGCAACACCGCAGGATGGCTTCAGGCCCTAATCTGGTTCCGGTACGGCACGCTGAGCCTTTGGTTATTTCCTCTTCCTGGTGGGAAATGAGAGTTAAATTTGCCCGTCCAGACACCTCCAGCTAGCCTCTCATTGGTTCTCGCTATTCCTGTTCATCTTCCGCAGAAATTGCAAACTGGGCCAAACAGGAGGTTAAAGGCGCTGACTCTCCAAGTGGGGAGAGTGTTAGTAAAGCGTCTGGAATGTTGCACCCGAGTACCAGGGGAGGAAAACTGAGACATATTTGAACACGTCTCCCGTTCACATGGTTGATCATACTTGGGTTCCACATGCATGTTTTAGCTGAAGGAAGAATACCTTAAACCTGGAGAGTTGAGACCCGTGTAATGGGTACCATGCAATATGACTTCAAAGGGTCTTCATTTGCTCACCGAACCTCTCCAATCCTATCACTGCTGCGTTTATGCCCCTGTACACATGCTTGATTCTCTTTTGGAGACATAGCAATCCATAGGTTTTACGATACTTACTAGTCAGGTACATTCTTAGGCGTTTAATATGCGGTGTTGAGTCCATTTCGTTGAGCAAGGAGTAGCTCTTGTCTATTCCATATTTGGCTTAAGGAACTTTATCTGTGCTCATTTCAATCTCTGGTTTTATGCAGCACCCCAACTCACCTTTACCCTTAAGCAAGCATAAGTTGGTTTTCTAAATTTGAGACCCTGTTCTGTTCTGTAATTCAGTTCCTGTGTAGCCAAGTTTACATTCCGTGTATTACTGATATCTTATGATGTTTCTTTTTCTGTGTGACTTATTTCTGTTAGAATCATCATACCTGAATCCACTCATTGTGCTGCTAAGGGCCTGATGACATAGATTTCATTGCTGAGTGATATTGCTTTGTAAGTGAATACCACAACTTCTTTATCCATTTTTCACTTTCTGCGATGTTGAACTTGTACTGTAAACGAGGTTCTCTTAAACAGAGCCGTTCCACACTTTGGGGTGGCTGTGTCTTTTTGATTTTAATTTCCCTAAGCTATAGGACCATAAGTGGAAGTGCCCTAGGCTCTGTTGCTTTGTTTTTTAGATGTTTCAGGAAACACCATACACTTCTCCCAAGTGTCTGTTGGCAATTTACATCCCGCCCATCAGCATAACAAGCCTCCCAGTTCTCAATGGCCTGTTGCCTTTCTGGATTTTACACTTTTTTCAGATGGCCCTTTTGGCCGGGGGGAAGTGAGACTTCATTGTAGTGCAGATTTCCTTTGCAAGCTTGCTTGGTTGGCCAAAAAGGGTGTATGCGTTTTTTCCTGAATATATTCAGGAAAAAACGCATACGCCCTTTTTGGCCAAGTGCATCATTGTGGACGTTCTGCCTCTTTTCCTATGCTTTCAATGCAATTCCAGTCTACCTCCTGAAATCGGTTTCCTGCAATTCTGCCCCGCTTTCAAGTCCTCTTGGCAGCCTTACTTCAGTCTATTTTTGGACGATAGCTGTCATTTATAACTCTGCAGGTTTGTGAATTACAGTGCCCCTGAGCTCCTTTCTTCAACTCGCTTTCTTGTGACCTGGCCGCAACACCGCAGGATGGCTTCAGGCCCTAATCTGGTTCCGGCCCGGCATGCTGAGCCTTTTGTTAATTCCTCTTCCTGGTGGGAAATGAGAGTTAAATTTGCCCGTCCAGACACCTCCAGCTAGCCTCTCATTGGTTCTCGCTATTCCTGTTCATCTTCTGCAGAAATTGCAAACTGGGCCAAACAGGAGGTTAAAGGACTGACTCTCCAAGTGGGGAGAGTGTTAGTAAAGCGTCTGGAATGTTGCACCCGAGTACCAGGGGAGGAAAACTGAGACATATTTGAACACGTCTCCCGATCACATGGTTGATCATACTTGGGTTCCACATGCATGTTTTAGCTGAAGGAAGAATACCTTAAACCTGGGTAGTTGAAACCCGTGGAATGGGTACCATGCAATATGACTTCAAAGGGTCTTCATTTGCTCACCGAACCTCTCCAATCCTATCACTGCTGCATTTATGCCCCTGTACACATGCCTGATTCTCTTTCGGAGACATAGCAATCCATAGGTTTTAAGATACTTACTAGTCAGGTACATTCTTAGGCGTTTAATATGGGGTGTTGAGTCCATTTCGTTGAGCAAGGAGTAGCTCTTGTCTATTCCATATTTGGCTTAAGGAACTTTATCTGTGCTCATTTCAATCTCTGGTTTTATGCAGCACCCCAACTCACCTTTCCCCTTAAGCAAGCATAAGTTGGTTTTCTAAATTTGAGACCCTGTTCTGTTCTGTAATTCAGTTCCTGTGTAGCCAAGTTTACATTCTGTGTATTACTGATATCTTATGATGTTTCTTTTTCTGTGTGACTTATTTCAGTTAGAATCATCATACCTGAATCCACTCATTGTGCTGCTAAGGGCCTGATGACACAGATTTCATTGCTGAGTGATATTGCTTTGTAAGTAAATACCACAACTTCTTTATCCATTTTTCACTTTCTGCGATGTTGAACTTGTACTGTAAACGAGGTTCTTGTAAACAGAGCCGTTCCAAACTTTGGGGTGGCTGTGTCTTTTTGATTTTAATTTCCCTAAGCTATAGGACCATAAGTGGAAGTGCCCTAGGTTCTGTTGCTTTGTTTTTTAGATGTTTCAGGAAACACCATACACTTCTCCCGAGTGGTTGTTGGCAATTTACATCCCGCCCATCAGCATAACAAGGCTCCCAGTTCTCCATGGCCTGTCCTGCCTTTCTGGATTTTACACTTTTTTCAGATGGCCCTTTTGGCCGGGGGGAAGTGAGACTTCATTGTAGTGCAGATTTCCTTTGCAAGCTTGCTTGGTTGGCCAAAAAGGGCGTATGCGTTTTTTCCTGAATATATTCAGGAAAAAACGCATACGCCCTTTTTGGCCAAGTGCATCATTGTGGACGTTCTGCCTCTTTTCCTATGCTTTCAATGCAATTCCAGTCTACCTCCTGAAATCGGTTTCCTGCAATTCTGCCCCGCTTTCAAGTCCTCTTGGCAGCCTTACTTCAGTCTATTTTTGGACGATAGCTGTCATTTATAACTCTGCAGGTTTGTGAATTACAGTGCCCCTGAGCTCCTTTCTTCAACTCGCTTTCTTGTGACCTGGCCGCAACACCGCAGGATGGCTTCAGGCCCTAATCTGGTTCCGGCCCGGCATGCTGAGCCTTTTGTTAATTCCTCTTCCTGGTGGGAAATGAGAGTTAAATTTGCCCGTCCAGACACCTCCAGCTAGCCTCTCATTGGTTCTCGCTATTCCTGTTCATCTTCTGCAGAAATTGCAAACTGGGCCAAACAGGAGGTTAAAGGACTGACTCTCCAAGTGGGGAGAGTGTTAGTAAAGCGTCTGGAATGTTGCACCCGAGTACCAGGGGAGGAAAACTGAGACATATTTGAACACGTCTCCCGATCACATGGTTGATCATACTCTAGGTTCCACATGCATGTTTTAGCTGAAGGAAGAATACCTTAAACCTGGGTAGTTGAAACCCGTGGAATGGGTACCATGCAATATGACTTCAAAGGGTCTTCATTTGCTCACCGAACCTCTCCAATCCTATCACTGCTGCATTTATGCCCCTGTACACATGCCTGATTCTCTTCCGGGGACATAGCAATCCATAGGTTTTAAGATACTTACTAGTCAGGTACATTCTTAGGCGTTTAATATGGGGTGTTGAGTCCATTTCGTTGAGCAAGGAGTAGCTCTTGTCTATTCCATATTTGGCTTAAGGAACTTTATCTGTGCTCATTTCAATCTCTGGTTTTATGCAGCACCCCAACTCACCTTTCCCCTTAAGCAAGCATAAGTTGGTTTTCTAAATTTGAGACCCTGTTCTGTTCTGTAATTCAGTTCCTGTGTAGCCAAGTTTACATTCCGTGTATTACTGATATCTTATGATGTTTCTTTTTCTGTGTGACTTATTTCAGTTAGAATCATCATACCTGAATCCACTCATTGTGCTGCTAAGGGCCTGATGACACAGATTTCATTGCTGAGTGATATTGCTTTGTAAGTAAATACCACAACTTCTTTATCCAGTTTTCACTTTCTGCGATGTTGAACTTGTACTGTAAACGAGGTTCTTGTAAACAGAGCCGTTCCAAACTTTGGGGTGGCTGTGTCTTTTTGATTTTAATTTCCCTAAGCTATAGGACCATAAGTGGCAGTGCCCTAGGCTCTGTTGCTTTGTTTTTTAGATGTTTCAGGAAACACCATACACTTCTCCCGAGTGTCTGTTGGCAATTTACATCCCGCCCATCAGCATAACAAGGCTCCCAGTTCTCCATGGCCTGTCCTGCCTTTCTGGATTTTACACTTTTTTCAGATGGCCCTTTTGACCGGGGGGAAGTGAGACTTCATTGTAGTGCAGATTTCCTTTGCAAGCTTGCTTGGTTGGCCAAAAAGGGCGTATGCGTTTTTTCCTGAATATATTCAGGAAAAAACGCATACGCCCTTTTTGGCCAAGTGCATCATTGTGGACGTTCTGCCTCTTTTCCTATGCTTTCAATGCAATTCCAGTCTACCTCCTGAAATCGGTTTCCTGCAATTCTGCCCCGCTTTCAAGTCCTCTTGGCAGCCTTACTTCAGTCTATTTTTGGACGATAGCTGTCATTTATAACTCTGCAGGTTTGTGAATTACAGTGCCCCTGAGCTCCTTTCTTCAACTTGCTTTCTTGTGACCTGGCCGCAACACCGCAGGATGGCTTCAGGCCCTAATCTGGTTCTGGCACGGCACGCTGAGCCTTTGGATATTTCCTCTTCCTGGTGGGAAATGAGAGTTAAATTTGCCCGTCCAGACACCTCCAGCTAATCTCTCATTGGTTCTCGCTATTCCTGTTCATCTTCCGCAGAAATTGCAAACTGGGCCAAACAGGAGGTTAAAGGCGCTGACTCTCCAAGTGGGGAGAGTGTTAGTAAAGCGTCTGGAATGTTGCACCCGAGTACCAGGGGAGGAAAACTGAGACATATTTGAACACGTCTCCCGTTCACATGGTTGATCATACTTGGGTTCCACATGCATGTTTTAGCTGAAGGAAGAATACCTTAAACCTGGAGAGTTAAGACCCGTGTAATGGGTACCATGCAATATGACTTCAAAGGGTCTTCATTTGCTCACCGAACCTCTCCAATCCTATCACTGCTGCGTTTATGCCCCTGTACACATGCTTGATTCTCTTTCAGAGACATAGCAATCCATAGGTTTTAAGATACTTACTAGTCAGGTACATTCTTAGGCATTTAATATGCGGTGTTGAGTCCATTTCGTTGAGCAAGGAGTAGCTCTTGTCTATTCCATATTTGACTTAAGGAACTTTATCTGTGCTCATTTCAATCTCTGGTTTTATGCAGCACCCCAACTCACCTTTACCCTTAAGCAAGAATAAGTTGGTTTTCTAAATTTGAGACCCTGTTCTGTTCTGTAATTCAGTTCCTGTGTAGCCAAGTTTACATTCCATGTATTACTGATATCTTATGATGTTTCTTTTTCTGTGTGACTTATTTCAGTTAGAATCATCATGCCTGAATCCACTCATTGTGCTGCTAAGGGCCTGATGACACAGATTTCATTGCTGAGTGATATTGCTTTGTAAGTAAATACCACAACTTCCTTATCCATTTTTCACTTTCTGCGATGTTGAACTTGTACTGTAAACGAGGTTCTTGTAAACAGAGCCGTTCCAAACTTTGGGGTGGCTGTGTCTTTTTGATTTTAATTTCCCTAAGCTATAGGACCATAAGTGGCAGTGCCCTAGGCTCTGTTGCTTTGTTTTTTAGATGTTTCAGGAAACACCATACACTTCTCCCAAGTGTCTGTTGGCAATTTACATCCCGCCCATCAGCATAACAAGGCTCCCAGTTCTCAATGGCCTGTTGCCTTTCTGGATTTTACACTTTTTTCAGATGGCCCTTTTGGCCGGGGGTAAGTGAGACTTCATTGTAGTGCAGATTTCCTTTGCAAGCTTGCTTGGTTGGCCAAAAAGGGCGTATGCGTTTTTTCCTGAATATATTCAGGAAAAAACGCATACGCCCTTTTTGGCCAAGTGCATCATTGTGGACGTTCTGCCTCTTTTCCTATGCTTTCAATGCAATTCCAGTCTACCTCCTGAAATCGGTTTCCTGCAATTCTGCCCCGCTTTCAAGTCCTCTTGGCAACCTTACTTCAGTCTATTTTTGGACGATAGCTGTCATTTATAACTCTGCAGGTTTGTGAATTACAGTGCCCCTGAGCTCCTTTCTTCAACTCGCTTTCTTTTGAGCTGGCTGCAACACCGCAGGATGGCTGCAGGCCCTAATCTGTTTCCGGCCCGGCATGCTGAGCCTTTTGTTAATTCCTCTTCCTGGTGGGAAATGAAAGTTAAATTTGCCCGTCCAGACACCTCCAGCTAGCCTCTCATTGGTTCTCGCTATTCCTGTTCATCTTCTGCAGAAATTGCAAACTGGGCCAAACAGGAGGTTAAAGGACTGACTCTCCAAGTGGGGAGAGTGTTAGTAAAGCGTCTGGAATGTTGAACCCGAGTACCAGGGGAGGAAAACTGAGACATATTTGAACATGTCTCCCGTTCACATGGTTGATCATACTTGGGTTCCACATGCATGTTTTAGCTGAAGGAAGAATACCTTAAACCTGGAGAGTTAAGACCCGTGTAATGGGTACCATGCAATATGACTTCAAAGGGTCTTCATTTGCTCACCGAACCTCTCCAATCCTATCACTCTTGCGTTTATGCCCCTGTACACATGCTTGATTCTCTTTCAGAGACATAGCAATCCATAGGTTTTAAGATACTTACTAGTCAGGTACATTCTTAGGCGTTTAATATGCGGTGTTGAGTCCATTTCGTTGAGCAAGGAGTAGCTCTTGTCTATTCCATATTTGACTTAAGGAACTTTATCTGTGCTCATTTCAATCTCTGGTTTTATGCAGCACCCCAACTCACCTTTACCCTTAAGCAAGCATAAGTTGGTTTTCTAAATTTGAGACCCTGTTCTGTTCTGTAATTCAGTTCCTGTGTAGCCAAGTTTACATTCCGTGTATTACTGATATCTTATGATGTTTCTTTTTCTGTGTGACTTACTTCAGTTAGAATCATCATACCTGAATCCACTCATTGTGCTGCTAAGGGCCTGATGACACAGATTTCATTGCTGAGTGATATTGCTTTGTAAGTAAATACCACAACTTCTTTATCCATTTTTCACTTTCTGCGATGTTGAACTTGTACTGTAAACGAGGTTCTTGTAAACAGAGCTGTTCCAAACTTTGGGGTGGCTGTGTCTTTTTGATTTTAATTTCCCTAAGCTATAGGACCATAAGTGGAAGTGCCCTAGGTTCTGTTGCTTTGTTTATTAGATGTTTCAGGAAACACCATACACTTCTCCCGAGTGGTTGTTGGCAATTTACATCCCGCCCATCAGCATAACAAGGCTCCCAGTTCTCCATGGCCTGTCCTGCCTTTCTGGATTTTACACTTTTTTCAGATGGCCCTTTTGACCGGGGGGAAGTGAGACTTCATTGTAGTGCAGATTTCCTTTGCAAGCTTGCTTGGTTGGCCAAAAAGGGCGTATGCGTTTTTTCCTGAATATATTCAGGAAAAAACGCATACGCCCTTTTTGGCCAAGTGCATCATTGTGGACGTTCTGCCTCTTTTCCTATGCTTTCAATGCAATTCCAGTCTACCTCCTGAAATCGGTTTCCTGCAATTCTGCCCCGCTTTCAAGTCCTCTTGGCAGCCTTACTTCAGTCTATTTTTGGACGATAGCTGTCATTTATAACTCTGCAGGTTTGTGAATTACAGTGCCCCTGAGCTCCTTTCTTCAACTCGCTTTCTTGTGACCTGGCCGCAACACCGCAGGATGGCTTCAGGCCCTAATCTGGTTCCGGTACGGCACGCTGAGCCTTTGGTTATTTCCTCTTCCTGGTGGGAAATGAGAGTTAAATTTGCCCGTCCAGACACCTCCAGCTAGCCTCTCATTGGTTCTCGCTATTCCTGTTCATCTTCCACAGAAATTGCAAACTGGGCCAAACAGGAGGTTAAAGGCGCTGACTCTCCAAGTGGGGAGAGTGTTAGTAAAGCGTCTGGAATGTTGCACCCGAGTACCAGGGGAGGAAAACTGAGACATATTTGAACACGTCTCCCGTTCACATGGTTGATCATACTTGGGTTCCACATGCATGTTTTAGCTTAAGGATGAATACCTTAAACCAGGAGAGTTGAGACCCGTGTAATGGGTACCATGCAATATGACTTCAAAGGGTCTTCATTTGCTCACCGAACCTCTCCAATCCTATCACTGCTGCGTTTATGCCCCTGTACACATGCTTGATTCTCTTTTGGAGACATAGCAATCCATAGGTTTTACGATACTTACTAGTCAGGTACATTCTTAGGCGTTTAATATGGGGTGTTGAGTCCATTTCGTTGAGCAAGGAGTAGCTCTTGTCTATTCCATATTTGGCTTAAGGAACTTTATCTGTGCTCCTTTCAATCTCTGGTTTTATGCAGCACCCCAACTCACCTTCCCCCTTAAGCAGGCATAAGTTGGTTTTCCAAACTTGAGACCCTGTTCTGTTCTGTAATTCAGTTCATGTGTAGCCAAGTTCACATTCCGTGTATTAGTGATACCTTATGATGTTTCTTTTTCTGTGTGACTTATTTCACTTAGAATCATCGTGCCTCAATCCACTCATTATGCTGGTACGGGCCTGGTGACATAGATTTCATTGCTGAGTGGTATTCTGTTGTACATAAGTACCGCAACTTCTTTATCCATTATTTGCTCTCTGGGATATTTAACTTGTGCCGTAGAAGAGATTCCTGTAAAAAGAGCCATCCCAAATTTTGGGGTTGCTGTGTCTTTTTGATATTAATTTCCCTAAGCTATAGAACCATAAGTGGAAGTGCCCTAGGCTCTGTTGCTTTGTTTTTTAGATGTTTCAGGAAACACCATACACTTGTCCCGAGTGTCTGTTGGCAATTTACATCCCGCCCATCAGCATAACAAGGCTCCCAGTTCTCCATGGCCTGTTCTGCCTTTCTGGATTTTACACTTTATTCTGATGGCCCTTTTGACCAGGAGGAAGTGAGACTTCATTGTAGTGCAGATTTCCTTTGCAAGCTTACTTGGTTGGCCAAAAAGGGCGTATGGTTTTTTCCTGAATATATTCAGGAAAAAACGGATACGCCCTTTTGGCAAAGTGCATCATTGTGGACGTTCTGCCTCTTTTCCTACACTTTCAATGCAATTCCAGTCTACCTCCTGAAATCGGTTTCCTGCAATTCTGCCCCGCTTTCAAGTCCTCTTGGCAGCCTTACTTCAGTCTATTTTTGGACGATAGCTGTCATTTATAACTCTGCAGGTTTGTGAATTACAGAGCCACTGAGCTCCTTTCTTCAACTCACTTTCTTGTGAGCTGGCCGCAACACCGCAGGATGGCTTCAGGCCCTAATCTGGTTCCGGTACGGCACGCTGAGCCTTTGGTTAATTCCTCTTCCTAGTGGGAAATGAGAGTTAAATTTGCCCGTTCAGACACCTCCAGCTAGTCTCTCATTGGTTCTCCCTATTCCTGTTCATCTTCCGCAGAAATTGCAAACTGGGCCAAACAGGAGGTTAAAGGCACTGACTGTCCAAGTCGGGAGAGTGTTAGTAAAGCGTCTGGAATGTTGCAACCGAGTACCAGGGTATGAAAACTGAGACATATTTGAACACATCTCCCGATCACACGGTTGATCATACTCTGGGTTCCACATGCATGTTTTAGCTGAAGGAAGAATACCTTAAACCTGGAGAGTTGAGACCCGTGGAATGGGTACCATGCAATATGACTTCAAAGGGTCTTCATTTGCTCACCGAACCTCTCCAATCCTATCACTGCTGCATTTATGCCCCACTACACACGCTTGATTCTCTTTTGGAGACATAGCAATCCCTAGGTTTTAAGATACTTACTAGTCAGGTACATTCTTAGGCGTTTAATATGGGGTGTTGAGTCCATTTCATTGAGCAAGGAGTAGCTCTTGTCTATTCCATATTTGGCTTAAGGAACTTTATCTGTGCTCATTTCAATCTCTGGTTTTATGCAGCACCCCAACTCACCTTTCCCCTTAAGCAAGCATAAGTTGGTTTTCTAAATTTGAGACCCTGTTCTGTTTTGGAATGCAGTTCCAGTGTAGCCAAGTTTACATTCCGTGTATTAGTGATATCTTTTGATGTTTCTTTTTCTGTGTGACTTATTTCAGTTAGAATCATCGTACTTGAATCCACTCATTATGCTGCTACGGGCCTGATGACATAGATTTCATTGCTGAGTGATACTGCATTGTACGTAAGTACCACAAGTTCTTTATCCATTTTTCACTTTCTGTGATATTGAACTTGTACGGTAAACGAGGTTCTTGTAAACAGAGGCGTCCCAAACTTTGGGGTGGCTGTGTCTTTTTGATATTAATTTCCCTAAGCTATAGGACCATAAGTGGAAGTGCCCTAGGCTCTGTTGCTTTGTTTTTTAGATGTTTCAGGAAACACCATACACTTGTCCCGAGTGTCTGTTGGCAATTTACATCCCGCCCATCAGCATAACAAGGCTCCCAGTTCTCCATGGCCTGTCCTGCCTTTCTGGATTTTACACTTTTTTCAGATGGCCCTTATGACCGGGGGGAAGTGAGACTTCATTGTAGTGCAGATTTCCTTTGCAAGCTTGCTTGGTTGGCCAAAAAGGGCGTATGCGTTTTTTCCTGAATATATTCAGGAAAAAACGCATACGCCCTTTTGGCCAAGTGCATCATTGTGGACGTTCTGCCTCTTTTCCTACGCTTTCAATGCAATTCCAGTCTACCTCCTGAAATCGGTTTCCTGCAATTCTGCCCCGCTTTCAAGTCCTCTTGGCAGCCTTACTTCAGTACATTTTTGGACGATAGCTGTCATTTATAACTCTGCAGGTTTGTGAATTACAGTGCCCCTGAGCTCCTTTCTTCAACTCGCTTTCTTGTGAGCTGGCCGCAACACTGCAGGATGTCTTCAGGCCCTAATGTGGTTCCGGCATGGCACGCTGAGCCTTTGGTTAATTCCTCTTCCTGGTGGGAAATGAGAGTTAAATTTGCCCGTTCAGACACCTCCAGGTAGTCTCTCATTGGTTCTCGCTATTCCTGTTCATCTTCCGCAGAAATTGCAAACTGGGGCAAACAGGAGGTTAAAGGCACTGACTCTCCAAGTAGGGAGAGTGTTAGTAAAGCATCTGGAATGTTGCACCCTAGTACCAGGGGAGGAAAACTGAGACATATTTGAACACGGCTCCCGTTCACACGGTTGATCATACTCTGGGTTCCACATGCATGTTTTAGCTGAAGGAAGAATACCTTAAACCTGGAGAGTTGAGACCCGTGTAATGGGTACCATGCAATATGACTTCAAAGGGTCTTCATTTGCTCACCGACCCTCTCCAATCCTATCACTGCTGCGTTTATGCCCCTTTACACACGCTTGATTCTCTTTTGGAGACATAGCAATCCATAGGTTTTAAGATACTTACTAGTCAGGTACATTCTTAGGCGTTTAATATGGGGTGTTGAGTCCATTTCGTTGAGCAAGGAGTAGCTCTTGTCTATTCCATATGTGGCTTAAGGAACTTTATCTGTGCTCATTTCAATCTCTGGTTTTATGCAGCACCCCAACTCACCTTTACCCTTAAGCAAGCATAGTTGGTTTTCTAAATTTGAGACCCTGTTCTCTTTTGGAATTCAGTTCCTGTGTAGCCAAGTTTACATTCCGTGTATTAGTGATATCTTATGATGTTTCTTTTTCTGTGTGACTTATTTCAGTTAGAATCATCGTACCTGAATCCACTCATTGTGCTGCTACGGGCCTGATGACACAGATTTCTTTGCTGAGTGATACTGCATTGTACGTAAGTACCACAAGTTCTTTATCCATTTTTCACTTTCTGTGATATTGAATTTGTACGGGAAACGAGGTTCTTGTAAACAGAGGCGTCCCAAACTTTGAGGTGGCTGTGTCTTTTTGATTTTAATTTCCCTAAGCTATAGGACCATAAGTGGAAGTGCCCTAGGTTCTGTTGCTTTGTTTTTTAGATGTTTCAGGAAACACCATACACTTCTCCCGAGTGGTTGTTGGCAATTTACATCCCGCCCATCAGCATAACAAGGCTCCCAGTTCTCCATGGCCTATCCTGCCTTTCTGGATTTTACACTTTTTTCAGATGGCCCTTTTGACCGGGGGGAAGTGAGACTTCATTGTAGTGCAGATTTCCTTTGCAAGCTTGCTTGTTTGGCCAAAAAGGGCGTATGCGTTTTCTCCTGAATATATTCAGGAAAAAACGCATACGCCCTTTTTGGCCAAGTGCATCATTGTGGACGTTCTGCCTCTTTTCCTATGCTTTCAATGCAATTCCAGTCTACCTCCTGAAATCGGTTTCCTGCAATTCTGCCCCGCTTTCAAGTCCTCTTGGCAGCCTTACTTCAGTCTATTTTTGGACGATAGCTGTCATTTATAACTCTGCAGGTTTGTGAATTACAGTGCCCCTGAGCTCCTTTCTTCAACTCGCTTTCTTGTGACCTGGCCGCAACACCGCAGGATGGCTTCAGGCCCTAATCTGGTTCCGGCCCGGCATGCTGAGCCTTTGGTTAATTCCTCTTCCTGGTGGGAAATGAGAGTTAAATTTGCCCGTCCAGACACCTCCAGCTAGCCTCTCATTGGTTCTCGCTATTCCTGTTCATCTTCCGCAGAAATTGCAAACTGGGCCAAACAGGAGGTTAAAGGCACTGACTCTCCAAGTAGGGAGAGTGTTAGTAAAGCATCTGGAATGTTGCACCCGAGTACCAGGGGAGGAAAACTGAGACATATTTGAACACGTCTCCCTTTCACATCGTTGATCATACTCTGGGTTCCACATGCATGTTTTAGCTGAAGAAAGAATACCTTAAACCTGGAGAGTTGAGACCTGTGTAATGGGTACCATGCAATATGACTTCAAAGGGTCTTCATTTGCTCACCGAACCTCTCCAATCCTATCACTGCTGCGTTTATGCCCCTGTACACACGCTTGATTCTCTTTTGGAGACATAGCAATCCATAGGTTTTAAGATACTTACTAGTCAGGTACATTCTTAGGCGTTTAATATGGGGTGTTGAGTCCATTTCGTTGAGCAAGGAGTAGCTCTTGTCTATTCCATATTTGGCTTAAGGAACTTTATCTGTGCTCATTTCAATCTCTGGTTTTATGCAGCACCCCAACTCACCTTCCCCGTTAAGCAAGCGTAAGTTGGTTTTCTAAACTTGAGACACTGTTCTGTTTTGTAATTCTGTTCATGTGTAGCCAAGTTCACATTCTGTGTATTAGTGATACCTTATGATGTTTCTTTTCTGTGTGACTTATTTCAGTTCGAATCATCATACCTGAATCCACTCATTATGCTGCTACGGGCCTGATGACATAGATTTCATTGCTGAGTGATATTGCATTGTACGTAAGTACCACAAGTTCTTTATCCATTTTTCACTTTCTGCAATATTGAACTTGTACCGTAAACGAGGTTCTTGTAAACAGAGCCGTCCCAAACTTTGGGGTGGCTGTGTCTTTTTGATTTTAATTTCCCTAAGCTATAGGACCATAAGTGGAAGTGCCCTAGGCTCTGTTGCTTTGTTTTTTAGATGTTTCAGGAAACACCATACTCTTCTCCAGAGTGGCTGTTGGCAATTTACATCCCGCCCATCTGCATAAGAAGGCTCCCAGTTCTCCATGGCCTGTCATGCCTTTATGAATTTTACACTTTTTTCAGATGGCCCTTTTGACCAGGTGGAAGTGAGACTTCATTGTAGTGCAAATTTCCTTTGCAAGCTTGCTTGGTTGGCCAAAAAGTGCGTATGCGTTTTTTCCTGAATATATTCAGGAAAAAACACATACGCCCTTTTTGGGCAAGTGCATCATTGTCGAGTTTCTGACTCTCTTCATATGTTTTCAGTGCAATTCCAGTCTACCTCCTGAAATCGGTTTCCTGCAATTCTGCCTTGCTTTCAATGCCTCTTCATAGCCTTACCTCAATATATTTTTTAAAAATCGTTGGCCTTTATAACTCTGCAGGTTTTTGAATTGCAGTGGCCCTTAGCTCCGTTTTTTAGCTCTTATTTTTGTGGTCTTGCCCCGTAACCACAGGATTCCTTGAAGCCCTATTTTTCTTCTGGGGCACCTTGCTGTGCCTTTGGTTAATTCTTCTTACTGATGTGATATTAGAGTGACATGTGCCCATTGAAACCGCTACAGCTAGTTTCTCACTGGTTCCCCCTATTCCCATTCATCCTCTGCACTAACTGCAGACTGTGCGATACCAGAACTTAAAGGCATTGACTCCATGTGGGGATGTTGTTAGTAAAGCGGCTGGAATGTCGATCCGGAGCCCCAGGAGAGGAAAAATGAGGTGCGTTTTAGAAACCTTTCCCGATCATATGGTATACCAGTCGCTGGGTTTCCCAAGCATGGTTTAGCTGTAGGAAGATTCCCTTCAACCTGGAGTGTTGGGACCCTTGGACTGAGTAGCATGAAGTATTGCATTAAACTTTCGGCAGTTGCTCACCAAAGCTCACCAATCCTGTCAGCCCCAAGTGTCCAGCCTTATGTCTTATCCAGCTGTGGGTTTATATGTGGTCAATCCAGGTTGCATCACAGCCCCTGAGCGAATTTTGTAAGAATTTTTCTCTCTTTCATTGTTTCAGCGTTTTGTTTTTAAAATTTATTTCTATAATGGGGTTTAGCTCCTTTTCACTGCTGTGTTTGTGCCGCTCTGCACACACTTGATTCCCTTATGGAGATATATCAATACATGGGTTTTAAGATTCTTATTCCTCAGATATATTTCTCTGCGGTGTATAGGGTGTGTTGAGGCCAGTTCATTGAGCAAGGTGTAGATCTTGTCTAATACCTATTTGGTTTATTGAACGGTATCTGTGCTAATTTCAAACTCTGGTTTTATGCATCACCCCACCTCTCCTTTCCCCTTAAGCTGACATAAGTGTGTTTTCTAAATGTGAGACACTGTTCTGTTCTGTAATTCATTTCTTGTGCAGCCATATTTACCCTCCCTCTATAAGTGATATCTTATGATATGTTTCTTTTTCTGTTTGACTTATTTCAAGTAGTATTATCGGACCTAAATCCACTCTTTATCCTTCTATTAGCCTTATTACATTGATTTCATGGTGAAGAGATATTCCATTGTACATAAGTACCACATCTTCTTTATCCATTGTTCTCTTTCTTGGGGTATTTAAGGTGTACTGAAGTTGAGGTTCTTGTAAACAGAGTAGCCCTAAACTGTGGTGTGCTTGTGTCTTGTTGATTTTTAGACTTCCCTAGATATACTCCCATGATTGGAAGTGTCCTATGCTCTGTAGCTCTGTTTTTTAGATGATTTAGGAACCACCATACACTTCTCCAGAGTGGCTCTCGGCAGTTCACACACTGCCCATCAGCGTATAAAGGCTCCCTGTTCTCCATGGCCTGTCCTGCATTTCTGGTTTTTACAATTTTTTAGGATGGCCCTTTTGACCGGGGGGAAGTGAGACTTCTTTGTTGTGCACATTTGCATTGCTTGCTTGCTTTGTTGCCCATAAAGTGCGTATGCGTTTTTTCCTGGATATAATCAGGAAAAAACGCATACGCCCTTTTGGGCCAACTGCATCATTGTCGAAATTCTGCCGCTTTTCATGTGCATTAAAGACGAGTCCAATCTATCTCTTGAAATCTGTTTCTTGCAATTCTGTCTTGCATTCAGATCCTCTTCTTTGCCTTACCTCAACATATTTTTGGACGTTAGTTTTCATTTATAACTCTGCAGGTTTGTGAATTGCAGTGACCCTGAGCTCCATTTTTTAAGTTGCTCTTTTGTGAGCTGGCCTCAAACCCGCAGGATTGCTTCAGGCCCTATTTTGGCTCCGGCGAGGCAGGCTGAGCCTTTCTTTAATTCTTATTCTTAATGGGAAATTAGAGTGATATGTGCCCGTCCAAACCCCTACAACTCTTCTCTCATTGGTTCCCCCTCTTCCCGTTCATCCTCCTCACAATTTGCAAAATGTGTGAAACAGAAGTTTAAATGTGCTGATTCTCCAAGTGGGGAGATTCTAAGTAGCGTGGCTGGAATGGTGAACAGGAGCACCAGGAGAGGATAAATGAGGTGCATTTGAGACACATCTCCCGATCACATGGTGTACAGTCCTCTGGGTTTTCCATGCATGTTTTAGCTGTAGGAAGATCCCTTGAACCTGCAGATTTGGGACCCATTGAATGGGTACCAGGTAGTATTACTTTAAAGGGTGTGCATTTCCTCACCCAACCTCACATTTCTCTTAGCGCAAACAGTTTCCAGCCTTATGTCTCATCCTGCTGTGGGTCTAGATGTGTTCAATCCATGTTGCATCACCGTCCCTGAGGAAAAGTTGTAAGAGGTTTTCTCTGTCTCTCTGTCATTTATTTTTTTCAATTTATTACTATATTGGTTACAGCTGATTTTCAAAGCTCTGTTTCTTGCTGCTGTACATCCACTTGATTCACGTACAGAGAGACATCAATAAATTCTTTTTCAGATTCTTACCAGTCGTATATATTCTTTTCCGGTGACTTGAGTGTGCTGAGTGCAGTTCTTTTAGCTACCGTGTAGGCCTTGTTGATTATCAGTTTGGTATTTGGAATGGTATCTTTGCTAATTTCAACCTCCTGGATGATGCCTCACCCCTCCCCACCTTTCCCGTTTAGCAGCCTTATGCGTGTTTTCTACATATTTGACTATGTTTTTGTTTTGTAATTTATTTCATGTGTAGCCATTTTGGATTCCACCTTTAAGTGATATCTTATGATATGTGTCTTTTTCTTTTTGAATTCTGTCACTTAGAATGATCATACGTAACTCCTCCAGATTTGTTACAACTGGCCATATTTCATTGATTTCCAGGCTGAATAATATTCCACTCTACCTAAGTACCACATCTCTATCCATTTTTTCCCTCCAGAGACATTTAAGTTATATCCTAGTCGAGGATCTTTTAAACAGAGAGGGGGTAAACATTGGGGTGCCTGTGTCCTCTCGATTTTTGTTTTTCCCAAGATATACGCCCATGAGTGCAAGTGCCCTATGCTCTGTAGCTCATTTTTTAGATGCTTTAGTAAACACAATACACTTCTCCAGAATGGCCGTTGGCAATATACATTTCCACTATAAGTCTCACAGGGCTCCCTCTTCTCGTTGCCCTGTCCTGCATTTCTGTTGTTTACGCTTTATGAGGATGGCTCTTCTGACTGATGCGAAGTGATATCTTTTGTAGTATTGACTTCCAGTGCCCACCTGTTTGGTTGGCTAAAAAAGTGTATGCCCTTTTCTTGAATATATACAGAAAAGAACGCATACACCCTTTTTGGCCAACTGCAATGTTGGCAATGTTCAGCTCCTTTTCTTGTGCTTAATGGCGAGTCCTTTCTACCTCCTCAAATCCCTTTCCTGCCATTCTCCCTTGCTTACAAGTCCTTTTCTCTGACTTTCCTCAAGACATTTTTCAGTGATGGATATTTTCAACTCTGCAGTTTTGTGAATTTTACTGCCCCTGAGTTCCATTGTTCAACTCGTGTTTATGGGAACTGGCCACAAAGCAGCGGGATTTCCTCAAGCCCTATACTGTTTCCATGGGCAACCCTAGCTTTTGGTCAATTCATCTTCCTGATTGGAAATTAGAGTGACATGTGCCTGTCTGAACACCTAGGACTTGTCTCTCATTGTTCCTCATCCTTCCGCTTCATCCTCTGGACAAATTCCAAACTGTACGCAACAGGATGTTGACAGTGCTGACATCTCCAAGTGGGGAGACTGTTAGTAAAGACGCTGGAGGGGTGAACCCGAGCACCAGGAGATGAGGAGATGAGATGCCTTTTCCAAACTCTTCCCGATCAGACGGTATACCATCCTCTGGGTGTGACAGACATGTTTTAGCAGTAGGAAGAGTCCCATTCATGTAAGGAGAACACCAGGGCTTTTTCAAAATCAGTGTCTCCCCGAAACCCAAACTGGGGAATTTTTTAAGCTACAGCTACACATATGTTCATTAAGGGCCTTGGGAAGTAGGCAGAGTCCAAACTTTAGATGATTGAAGTCTTCAGGGTCAGAAGCACTCACCACCAGCTTCCCTTAGGCTACACTTTAACTGTCATTGATAGATGATGTCAATAAAAATATCTATTCTTTTTCAGATTATTTCCCCTTATAGGTTATTGCAAAATGTTGAGTGTAGTTCCCTGTGCTATACAGTAGTTCCTTGTTGATGATCTATTTTATACATAGCAGTGTGTATGTGTTCATTCCAAACTGTTAATTTATCCCTCCTCCCACCTTTCCCCTTTGGTAATAATAAATTATAAGATTTTATACTTCTCAGAAATGGGGGAGCTGAAAGAGAGGTATCATTTTCAATGGAAAAGCATTTAAAACAAGATTGAAGGTTTAACCAAGATTATTAGCTGTACATCCTTGGAAAGAAATCACTTCGTTTCTCTAATATTGACCTGACAAATAAGACAAACCTTTTCACTGAACTTGCTTATAAAAAGTGATGGAAATATCAAATGGAAGTGTTAAAAACATCTTATTTTACCCGAGCCTTATACACTGTTCTATGTTAACTACAGTTTGGCTCACACATCTGTTCATTGAGGTTACAATAGTCTCAATTTCTGTTACTGATCCTCCAGAGTGGACCCCAACAAGTGTCCCCCTGCCCAGTGTCATTGGGGCCAACAGATCGAGACTGAGTTTGGTTCACAAGCAAAGGAAACTTTATATTTTGATCAGAGAATGGAGAGGTGAGAGCATGCACTACCCCGTGGGCTGTGGGCTGGGCTGCTGTGTAGAGATCCTGTCAGAGTCAGTGGGAGGGAGGGAGGCGGCGGAGCTCTCGAGGGCCGGGTTGGCTGTAGCTCAGGCTCTATATCGTGGAGTCTGCACTGGGCCCCAGGAGCTGAGGTGTCGACCCAGCCATTCTGCACTAGGAAATCTGGTCTGAAGTGCCGGGTGTGGAACCTCTGCATGCGGGACCCTAGGAGCACGTGAAATTAGACAAAGCACAAAGGATAAAAAAGGTTAGACTTGACTTTATTGCCCAGATTCTATTTTTATCTCCCAGGGATTTTTAATGGGCTTTGCTGGGGACAAACCCCTCCTCTGCCTTTTGTCCCGTTCCTCATTCTTGGAGTGCTGAGGGTGCAGACCCTTCTTCTGTAACTGCTGAGTGCTGAGTTGGGAGCCCTCATACCCTGGGGCGAGGGTCAGAGCTTCTCCCCAGCAGCCTCCCGGTGACATTGATTGTCCCCAGGACCCCTGCCTCCCTGCTCGTCCACCTGAGCACCAGCATTGGAAGTGTTATAGATTCTAATGACCTTTAAGGGTCCAGGAAAGAGATGTGCAGAGACGCTGTGGGGGCCGGTTTCACCCCGCCCCACATTTGTTCGGCCACCTTAGGCTGACCGTCTCTGCCAGCCTAGATGCTCTGACCAGTAGTCTGCGCTTTCTTCAATTAGGCCCCTGAATTAACGTACAAACAGCACCAGGTGTCAGAGCCCTGCCCGCTCAACTCCCAGACAGTCCAGGGTCAGTGGTGATCAAGGACCATGATGGCTACTGAGTCAACAGCCTTTTGAAGTAAACAGGAGTCCAGCCGGTCTTATTGGCCACCATCATCACGGTGTCTGTAGGCTTTTCTATGGTGACAGTGTGGTATACTGTTCCCCCGCCAAGATTATTAGCTCCCCTCTGGGTGCAGTAAGTCCTGCAAGCAGTAGTCTACTCTTTTGGGACACACTCTTGTTGTTTTATGAGAGAAACTCCAGGTCAAGTGATGTTCACACGAGTCGTCATGGTGCCCTGTTGCCCCCGGTTATCTCTCTGGATGTTGGAGTTGGAGGGCCTCCTCACTCGAGGTCAGTGTGCCCACGGAGCGAACCCTGCAACTTCAGGGCATGGTTGGTGGTTAGGATCACCACGTGGGGTCCTTTTCCCTTAGGAGGGAGGTGGCCTTTTGGGCTGCTGATTTCCAGGTTTTTAGATACCGCCAGTATCTTGGCCAGATGTGGCAGTGGGCCAAGCCCCTTAGTGACCGTAGTTTATCCTACCTGGATGGCATTCTTGCATTGTTCCATTTCAAGTGGTCCCAGTTTTTGCACTAATTCTCCAATGGCGATTCACCTTTCACCGGGAATGTAAAGGTCAAAGGGTTTAGCTAAATTAGGGAGTTCCAGGGCAAGGGTCTGAATTGACTGCTCTTTCCATTCTTGAAAGGCCACTTCTGGATTCTATTCAAAAGGATCATCATCTTTTCCTTTCAGTGTTTCATATAGAGGCCCAGCTAGTAGACTGTAGTTAGGGATCCAGAAGCAGCAAACCCTGGCCTCCCCAGGAACCCCTAAGCTGTCTTCTAGTTTTAGAAAGGGGTAAGGCTGAAAATGGTTTCTTCCCTTTCCTGGGATGGGCTTCTCTGACCTTCTGTGAGAATGAAGCCCAGGCAGGTCACCGCAGTCTGTGATATTTGAGCTTTTTCTTGGACAACTTCTATCCTTTATTGGCTTGGTAGTTCAGAGGCCTCCTTAGTAGGGCTGGTGATCAGAATGTCGTCTGCATATTGAAGGAGGGTTTCCTTTTCCAGAGGTAGAACTTTTAGGTCTTTAGCTAAGCTTTCCCCAAAGATGGTGTGGGAATTTTTGCACCCTTGGGGCCAGACGGCCCGGAAGTATTGTTTTAGTTGTATGTTGAGTCCTGCCACTCACAAGCCAAAATTTCTTGTGACTCTGGGACTAATGGAATACAAAAGAAGGCATCATTGAAGACTAATACAGAATACCATGTCCTGGTGGTTGGTAGAATGACCAGCAGGGTGTAGGAATTAGGAGCAACTGGAGGTATATCCTCGGTGGCTTCACTGACTGTCCTGACATCCTTTACCAGGTCCCCAGCAGCCCATGGGGCTCTCGTGGTCAGACCAATCCCAGAATATGGAGCTCACCTGGGCAGGTACCCCACCCCCACCCCAGCCCACGGGGCTCTCGTGGTCAGGCCCCTCCAGGATACAGAGCTACCCTTGCAGGTACCGTGGCAGGGCTGGGCACACAGGAACCGTGCACATAGCCCTCATTGCAGAGCACCCCCAGCTCACCTGTCGCTCAGAGCTGACACAGAGCACCTCAGAGCAGGACTTGAACTAACAAACAGCAGCTGCGACAGGTCTGTGACCCTGGGCATCACTCCGTGAGGCCTCCCTCCACCTGGTCTTCCAGAGACTTCCACTGCACCCGGGGCACCAGGCCTCTGTCTCCAACCACCACCCACCCCTCCTCTCCCTGACTCCTGGGTTCCTCTCATTAGGAGAGGGTTTTCTTGAAGTTGTCTCCCACTCATGGGCCAGATAAAATGATTAGAAAACAAGCCAAAGCTGCAGCCCCTTGTCTATCCTGACTCTCAGGAGCCCACACCTGTTCCTTGGACCTGGCCGGTTCAGCAAGTTCCATTTTCTGCAACTGTGAGCCCCTGAGGGGTGATGATTGGCTGACCTGGGCAGCCTTACCGTGCTGGCCAGCCCTCCCCAGGTGTGCTTGGGTTGAGATCAATATAAATACCACTCCAGGCAGCAAGAGCCCCTGCAGCCGTGCCTGACGCCATTTTCTCTGCCCTGTCAGCAGTCTCGGGGCTGGGCTGGTGGGAGGGAGTGAGAGGCCACGGCTTTGTGGGTGGCCCAGTGTGAGTGGGGCTCTGCTGGACTTTCTGCAGCAGTTGCCAGGCTGCCACCTGCTAAAGAAGAGGATGTGTCACCCATACCTGCTGCTGGAATTTCTCCCTGGGCAGAGGTGAGGAAGGAAAAAAGCAGTGGGGGCAGGGACAGGACGGGTATCTCAGGCAGGGAAATGGAAATCTTCCAGAAGAGCACCCAGGGCCAGGACCATCCTGGCTGGCCTGCAGGCACCAAGTCGGCCGGCATGCTGTCACTCGTGTGGCTCTATGGCCCTTCCTCTAGGCTTTCAAGTCCTTGTATATATTCAGGTGTTTTACCTGGGACGGGTGGGAATAGTTCAGCAGCAACTGGCCTGGGGCTCAGCTCACGTTTACTCACAGATGCCTCGGCACGGTGCCCCAGCTTTGCAATGAGGACGCTTGTTGCGTGGGGGCTGCTGGCTGAATGGGAGACGATTCCCCACCACTGACCAACTTCAGAATTGTTTACAACTGGAGCAAGTGCCCTGATACGGTTTTCCTCTGTGTAACTGGTGGGTTCTGTGTTTTTTTTCTCTTTTTCGTTTTTGGTTCAAGGTAGATTTTATTCCTCTTTTTTGTATTTACAGATATAAGCATGGGAATAATTTATTCATATAAATACATGTATGTGCAGGGAATAATTGTTTTTTCTGTTTTATTTTTTAAATTTTATTTCTTTTTAATTTTGAATTTTATTTTATATTTTTATACAGCAGGTTCTTATTGGTTATCTATTTTATACATATAAATGTATACATGCCAATCCCAGTCTCTCAACTCCTCCCACCACCACCCCCCAACAGCTTTCCCCCCTTGTTGTCCATACGTTTGTTGTCTACATCTGTTGCTCTATTTATGCCTTGCAAAATGGTTAATCTGTACAGTTTTTCTAGGTTCCACATATATGCATGAATATACAAGATTTGTTTTTCTCTTTCTGACTTACTTCACTCTGTATGACAGTCTCTAGATCCATCGACGTCTCTACAAATGACCCAATTTCATTCCTTTTCATGGCTTAGTAATATTCCATTTTATATATGTACCACAGCTTTATGCATTCGTCTGTCTGTGGGCATTTAGGTTGCTTCCATTACCTCGATATTGTAAATAGTGATGCACTGAACATTGCGGTGAATGACTCTTTTTGATTTATGGTTTTGTCTGGGTATATGTCCAGTACTGGGATTGCTGTATCATATGGTAATTCTATTGTTAGTTTCTTAAGAAATTCCATATTGTTCTCCATAATGACTGTATCAATTTATATTCCCAACAATAGTGGGAGAGGGTTCCTTTTCTCCACACCCTTTCCAGCATTTTTTGTTTGTAGATTTTCAATGATGCCTATTCTACCAGGTGTGAGGTGATACCTCATTGTTGAATCCATTTCGTTGAGCAAGGGGTAGCTCTTGTCTATAACATATTTGGCTTATGGAACGGTATCTGTGCTAATTTCAAACTCTGCTTTTATGCAGCACCCCAACTCACCTTCCCCCTTAAGCAGGCATAAGTTGGTTTTCCAAACTTGAGACCCTGTTCTGTTTTGTAATTCAGTTCATGTGTAGCCAAGTTCACATTCCGTGTATTAGTGATACCTTATGATGTTTCTTTTTCTGTGTGACTTATTTCACTTAGAATCATCGTGCCTCAATCCACTCATTATGCTGGTACGGGCCTGGTGACATAGATTTCATTGCTGAGTGGTATTCTGTTGTACATAAGTACCGCAACTTCTTTATCCATTATTTGCTCTCTGGGATATTTAACTTGTGCCGTAGAAGAGATTCCTGTAAAAAGAGCCATCCCAAATTTTGGGGTTGCTGTGTCTTTTTGATATTAATTTCCCTAAGCTATAGGACCATAAGTGGAAGTGCCCTAGGCTCTGTTGCTTTGTTTTTTAGATGTTTCAGGAAACACCATACACTTGTCCCGAGTGTCTGTTGGCAATTTACATCCCGCCCATCAGCATAACAAGGCTCCCAGTTCTCCATGGCCTGTCCTGCCTTTCTGGATTTTACACTTTATTCTGATGGCCCTTTTGACCGGGAGGAAGTGAGACTTCATTGTAGTGCAGATTTCCTTTGCAAGCTTACTTGGTTGGCCAAAAAGGGCGTATGCGTTTTTTCCTGAATATATTCAGGAAAAAACGGATACGCCCTTTTGGCAAAGTGCATCATTGTGGACGTTCTGCCTCTTTTCCGACACTTTCAATGCAATTCCAGTCTACCTCCTGAAATCGGTTTCCTGCAATTCTGCCCCGCTTTCAAGTCCACTTGGCAGCCTTACTTCAGTCTATTTTTGGACGATAGCTGTCATTTATAACTCTGCAGGTTTGTGAATTACAGAGCCACTGAGCTCCTTTCTTCAACTCACTTTCTTGTGAGCTGGCCGCAACACCGCAGGATGGCTTCAGGCCCTAATCTGGTTCCGGTACGGCACGCTGAGCCTTTGGTTAATTCCTCTTCCTAGTGGGAAATGAGAGTTAAATTTGCCCGTTCAGACACCTCCAGCTAGTCTCTCATTGGTTCTCCCTATTCCTGTTCATCTTCCGCAGAAATTGCAAACTGGGCCAAACAGGAGGTTAAAGGCACTGACTGTCCAAGTCGGGAGAGTGTTAGTAAAGCGTCTGGAATGTTGCAACCGAGTACCAGGGTATGAAAACTGAGACATATTTGAACACATCTCCCGATCACACGGTTGATCATACTCTGGGTTCCACATGCATGTTTTAGCTGAAGGAAGAATACCTTAAACCTGGAGAGTTGAGACCCGTGGAATGGGTACCATGCAATATGACTTCAAAGGGTCTTCATTTGCTCACCGAACCTCTCCAATCCTATCACTGCTGCATTTATGCCCCACTACACACGCTTGATTCTCTTTTGGAGACATAGCAATCCCTAGGTTTTAAGATACTTACTAGTCAGGTACATTCTTAGGCGTTTAATATGGGGTGTTGAGTCCATTTCATTGAGCAAGGAGTAGCTCTTGTCTATTCCATATTTGGCTTAAGGAACTTTATCTGTGCTCATTTCAATCTCTGGTTTTATGCAGCACCCCAACTCACCTTTCCCCTTAAGCAAGCATAAGTTGGTTTTCTAAATTTGAGACCCTGTTCTGTTTTGGAATGCAGTTCCAGTGTAGCCAAGTTTACATTCCGTGTATTAGTGATATCTTTTGATGTTTCTTTTTCTGTGTGACTTATTTCAGTTAGAATCATCGTACTTGAATCCACTCATTATGCTGCTACGGGCCTGATGACATAGATTTCATTGCTGAGTGATACTGCATTGTACGTAAGTACCACAAGTTCTTTATCCATTTTTCACTTTCTGTGATATTGAACTTGTACGGTAAACGAGGTTCTTGTAAACAGAGGCGTCCCAAACTTTGGGGTGGCTGTGTCTTTTTGATATTAATTTCCGTAAGCTATAGGACCATAAGTGGAAGTGCCCTAGGCTCTGTTGCTTTGTTTTTTAGACGTTTCAGGAAACACCATACACTTGTCCCGAGTGTCTGTTGGCAATTTACATCCCGCCCATCAGCATAACAAGGCTCCCAGGTCTCCATGGCCTGTCCTGCCTTTCTGGATTTTACACTTTTTTCAGATGGCCCTTTTGACCGGGGGGAAGTGAGACTTCATTGTAGTGCAGATTTCCTTTGCAAGCTTGCTTGGTTGGCCAAAAAGGGCGTATGCGTTTTTTCCTGAATATATTCAGGAAAAAACGCATACGCCCTTTTGGCCAAGTGCATCATTGTGGACGTTCTGCCTCTTTTCCTACGCTTTCAATGCAATTCCAGTCTACCTCCTGAAATCGGTTTCCTGCAATTCTGCCCCGCTTTCAAGTCCTCTTGGCAGCCTTACTTCAGTACATTTTTGGACGATAGCTGTCATTTATAACTCTGCAGGTTTGTGAATTACAGTGCCCCTGAGCTCCTTTCTTCAACTCGCTTTCTTGTGACCTGGCCGCAACTCCGCAGGATGGCTTCAGGCCCTAATCTGTTTCCGGCATGGCACGCTGAGATTTTGGTTAATTCCTCATCCTGGTGGGAAATTAGCGTTAAATTTGCCCGTCCAGACACCTCGCGCTTGTCTCTCATTGGTTCTCCCTATTCCTGTACATCTTCCGCAGAAATTGCAAACTGGGCCAAACAGGAGGTTAAAGGCACTGACTCTCCAAGTGGGGAGAATGTTAGTAAAGCGTCTGGAATGTTGCACCGAAGTACCAGGGGACGAAAACTGAGACATATTTGAACACGTCTCCCGATCACACGGTTGATCATACTCTGGGTTCCACATGCATGTTTTAGCTGAAGAAAGAATACCTTAAACCTGGAGAGTTGAGACCAGTGGAATGGGTACCATGCAATATGACTTCAAGGGTCTTCATTTGCTCACCGAATCTCTCCAATCCTATCACTGCTGCGTTTATGACCCTTGTACACACGCTTGATTCTCTTTTGGAGACATAGCAATCCATAGGTTTTAAGATACTTACTAGTCAGGTATATTCTTAGGCGTTTAATATGGGGTGTTGAGTCCATTTCGTTGAGCAAGGAGTAGCTCTTGTCTATTCCATATGTGGCTTAAGGAACTTTACCTGTGCTCATTTCAATCTCTGGTTTTATGCAGCACCCCAACCTATCTTTCCACTTAAGCAAGCATAAGGTGGTTTTCTAAATTTGAGACCCTGTTCTGTTTTGTAATTCAGTTCCTCTGTAGCCAAGTTTAAATTCTATGTATTAGTGATATTTTTTGATGTTTCTTTTTCTGTGTGACTTATTTCAGTTAGAATCACCATACCCGAATCCACTCATTATGCTGCTACGGGCCTGGTGACATAGATGTCATTGTTGAGTGATATTGCATTGTACATGAGTACCACAACTTCTTTATCCATTTTTCACTTTCTGTGATATTGAACTTGTACGGTAAACGAGGTTCTTGTAAACAGAAGCGTCCCAAACTTTGGGGTGGCTGTGTCTTTTTGATTTTAATTTCCCTAAGCTATAGGACCATAAGTGGAAGTGCACTAGGCTCTGTTGCTTTGTTTTTTAGATGTTTCAGGAAACACCATACACTTCTCCGGAGTGGTTGTTGGCAATTTACATCCCGCCCATCAGCATAACAAGGCTCCCAGTTCTCCATGGCCTGTCCTGCCTTTCTGGATTTTACACTTTTATCAGATGGCCCTTTTGACCGGGGGGAAGTGAGACTTCATTGTAGTGCAGATTTCCTTTGCAAGCTTGCTTGGTTGGCCAAAAAGGGCATATGCGTTTTTTCCTGAATATATTCAGGAAAAAACGCATACGCCCTTTTTGGCCAAGTGCATCACTGTGGACGTTCTGCCTCTTTTCCTATGCTTGAAATGCAATTCCAGTCTACCTTCTGAAATTGGTTTCCTGCAATTCTGCCCCGCTTTCAAGTCCTCTTGGCAGCCTTACTTCAGTATATTTTTGGACGATAGCTGTCATTTATAACTCTGCAGGTTTGTGAATTACAGTGCCCCTGAGCTCCTTTCTTCAACTCGCTTTCTTGTGAGCTGGCCGCAACACCGCAGGATGTCTTCAGGCCCTAATGTGGTTCCGGCATGGCACACTGAGCCTTTGGTTAATTCCTCTTCCTGGTGGGAAATGAGAGTTAAATTTGCCCGTTCAGACACCTCCAGGTAGTCTCTCATTGGTTCTCACTATTCCTGTTCATCTTCCGCAGAAATTGCAAACTGGGGCAAACAGGAGGTTAAAGGCACTGACTCTCCAAGTAGGGAGAGTGTTAGTAAAGCATCTGGAATGTTGCACCCGAGTACCAGGGGAGGAAAACTGAGACATATTTGAACACGGCTCCCGTTCACACGGTTGATCATACTCTGGGTTCCACATGCATGTTTTAGCTGAAGGAAGAATATCTTAAACCTGGAGAGTTGAGACCCGTGTAATGGGTACCATGCAATATGACTTCAAAGGGTCTTCATTTGCTCACCGAACCTCTCCAATCCTATCACTGCTGCGTTTATGCCCCTTTACACACGCTTGATTCTGTTTTGGCGACATAGCAATCCATAGGTTTTAAGATACTTACTAGTCAGGTACATTCTTAGGCGTTTAATATGCGGTGTTGAGTCCATTTCGTTGAGCAAGGAGTAGCTCTTGTCTATTCCATATTTGGCTTAAGGAACTTTATCTGTGCTCATTTCAATCTCTGGTTTTATGCAGCACCCCAACTCACCTTTCCCCTTAAGCAAGCATAAGTTGGTTTTCTAAATTTGAGACCCTGTTCTGTTTTGGAATTCAGTTCCTGTGTAGCCAAGTTTACATTCCGTGTATTAGTGATATCTTATGATGTTTCTTTTTCTGTGTGACTTATTTCAGTTAGAATCATCGTACTTGAATCCACTCATTGTGCTGCTACGGGCCTGATGACACAGATTTCATTGCTGAGTGATACTGCATTGTACGTAAGTACCACAAGTTCTTTATCCATTTTTCACTTTCTGTGATATTGAATTTGTACGGTAAACGAGGTTCTTGTAAACAGAGGCGTCCCAAACTTTGAGGTGGCTGTGTCTTTTTGATTTTAATTTCCCTAATCTATAGGACCATAAGTGGAAGTGCCCTAGGCTCTGTTGCTTTGTTTTTTAGATGTTTCAGGAAACACCATACACTTCTCCAGAGTGGCTGTTGGCAATTTACATCCCGCCCATCAGCATAACAAGGTTCCCAGTTCTCCATGGCCTGTCCTGCCTTTCTGGATTTTACACTTTTTTCAGATGGCCCTTTTGACCGGGGGAAGTGAGACTTCATTGTAGTGCAGATTTCCTTTGCAAGCTTGCTTGGTTGGCCAAAAAGGGCGTATGCGTTTTTTCCTGAATATATTCAGGAAAAAACGCATACGCCCTTTTTGGCCAATTGCATCACTGTAGATGTTCTGCCTCTTTTCCTATGCTTTCAATGCAATTCCAGTCTACCTCCTGAAATCGGTTTCCTGCAATTCTGCCCCGCTTTCAAGTCCTCTTGGCAGCCTTACTTCAGTATATTTTTGGACGATAGCTGTCATTTATAACTCTGCAGGTTTGTGAATTACAGTGCCCCTGAGCTCCTTTCTTCAACTCGCTTTCTTGTCACCTGGCCGCAACACCGCAGGATGGCTTCAGGCCCTAATCTGGTTCCGGCACGGCACGCTGAGCCTTTGGTTAATTCCTCATCCTGGTGGGAAATTAGAGTTAAATTTGCCCGTCCAGACACCTCCCGCTTGTCTCTCATTGGTTCTCCCTATTCCTGTACATCTTCCGCAGAAATTGCAAACTGGGCCAAACAGGAGGTTAAAGGCACTGACTCTCCAAGTGGGGAGAGTGTTAGTAAAGCGTCTGGAATGTTGCACCGAAGTACCAGGGGACGAAAACTGAGACATATTTGAACACGTCTCCCGATCACACGGTTGTTCATACTCTGGGTTCCACATGCATGTTTTAGCTGAAGAAAGAATACCTTAAACCTGGAGAGTTGAGACCCGTGGAATGGGTACCATGCAATATGACTTCAAAGGGTCTTCATTTGCTCACCGAACCTCTCCAATCCTATCACTGCTGCGTTTATGACCCTTGTACACACGCTTGATTCTCTTTTGGAGACATAGCAATCCATAGGTTTTAAGATACTTACTAGTCAGGTATATTCTTAGGCGTTTAATATGGGGTGTTGAGTCCATTTCGTTGAGCAAGGAGTAGCTCTTGTCTATTCCATATTTGGCTTAAGGAACTTTATCTGTGCTCATTTCAATCTCTGGTTTTATGCAGCACCCGAACTCATCTTTCCACTTAAGCAAGCATAAGTTGGTTTTCTAAATTTGAGACCCTGTTCTGTTTTGTAATTCAGTTCCTCTGTAGCCAAGTTTAAATTCCATGTATTAGTGATATTTTTTGATGTTTCTTTTTCTGTGTGACTTATTTCAGTTAGAATCACCATACCCGAATCCACTCATTATGCTGCTATGGGCCTGGTGACATAGATTTCATTGCTGAGTGATATTGCATTGTACATGAGTACCACAACTTCTTTATCCATTTTTCACTTTCTGTGATATTGAACTTGTATGGTTAACGAGGTTCTTGTAAACAGAGGCGTCCCAAACTTTGGGGTGGCTGTGTCTTTTTGATTTTAATTTCCCTAAGCTATAGGACCATAAGTGGAAATGCACTAGGCTCTGTTGCTTTGTTTTTTAGATGTTTCAGGAAACACCATACACTTCTCCGGAGTGTCTCTTGGCTATTTACATCCCGCCCATCAGCATAACAAGGCTCCCAGTTCTCCATGGCCTGTCCTGCCTTTCTGGATTTTACACTTTTTTCAGATGGCCCTTTTGACCGGGGGGAAGTGAGACTTCATTGTAGTGCAGATTTCCTTTGCAAGCTTGCTTGGTTGGCCAAAAAGGCCGTATGCGTTTTTTCCTGAATATATTCAGGAAAAAACGCATACGGCCTTTTTGGCCAAGTGCATCACTGTGGACGTTCTGCCTCTTTTCCTATGCTTTCAATGCAATTCCTGTGTACATCCTGAAATTGGTTTCCTGCAATTTTGACCCGCTTTCAAGTCCTCTTGGCAGCCTTACTTCAGTATATTTTTGGACGATAGCTGTCATTTATAACTCTGCAGGTTTGTGATTTACAGTGCCCCTGAGCTCCTTTCTTCACCTCGCTTTCTTTTGAGCTGCCGCAACACCGCAGGATGGCTTCAGGCCCTAATCTGGTTCCGGTACAGCATGCTGAGCCTTTGGTTATTTCCTCTTCCTGGTGGGAAATGAGAGTTAAATTTGCCCGTCCAGACACCTCCAGCTAGCCTCTCATTGGTTCTCGCTATTCCTGTTCATCTTCCGCAGAAATTGCAAATTGGGCCAAACAAGAGGTTAAAGGCGCTGACTCTCCAAGTGGGGAGAGTGTTAGTAAAGCGTCTGGAATGTTGCACCCGAGTACCAGGGGAGGAAAACTGAGACATATTTGAACACGTCTCCCGATCACATGGTTGATCATACTCTGGGTTCCACATGCATGTTTTAGCTGAAGGAAGAATACCTTAAACCTGGGTAGTTGAAACCCGTGGAATGGGTACCATGAAATATGACTTCAAAGGGTCTACATTTGCTCACCGAACCTCTCCAATCCTATCACTGCTGCGTTTATGCCCCTGTACACATGCTTGATTCTCTTTCGGAGACATAGCAATCTATAGGTTTTAAGATACTTACTAGTCAGGTACGTTCTTAGGCGTTTAATATGTGGTGTTGAGTCCATTTCGTTGAGCAAGGTGTAGCTCTTGTCTATTCCATATTTGGCTTAAGGAACTTTATCTGTGCTCATTTCAATCTCTGGTTTTATGCAGCACCCCAACTCACCTTTCCTGTTAAGCAAGCATAAGTTGGTTTTCTAAATTTGAGACCCTGTTCTGTTCTGTAATTCAGTTCCTGTGTAGCCAAGTTTACATTCCGTGTATTACAGATATCTTATGATGTTTCTTTTTCTGTGTGACTTATTTCAGTTAGAATCATCATACCTGAATCCACTCATTGTGCTGCTAAGGGCCTGATGACACAGATTTCATTGCTGAGTGATATTGCTTTGTAAGTAAATACCACAACTTCTTTATCCATTTTTCACTTTCTGCGATGTTGAACTTGTACTGTAAAGGAGGTTCTTGTAAACAGAGCCGTTCCAATCTTTGGGGTTGCTGTGTCTTTTTGATTTTAATTTCCCTAAGCTATAGGACCATAAGTGGAAGTGCCCTAGGTTCTGTTGCTTTGTTTTTTAGATGTTTCACGAAACACCATACACTTCTCCCGAGTGGTTGTTGGCAATTTACATCCCGCCCATCAGCATAACAAGGCTCCCAGTTCTCCATGGCCTATCCTGCCTTTCTGGATTTTACACTTTTTTCAGATGGCCCTTTTGACCGGGGGGAAGTGAGACTTCATTGTAGTGCAGATTTCCTTTGCAAGCTTGCTTGGTTGGCCAAAAAGGGCGTATGCGTTTTTTCCTGAATATATTCAGGAAAAAACGCATATGCCCTTTTTGGCCAAGTGCATCATTGTGGACGTTGTGCCTCTTTTCCTATGCTTTCAATGCAATTCCAGTCTACCTCCTGAAATCGGTTTCCTGCAATTCTGCCCCGCTTTCAAGTCCTCTTGGCAGCCTTACTTCAGTATATTTTTGGACGATAGCTGTCATTTATAACTCTGCAGGTTTGTGAATTACAGTGCCCCTGAGCTCCTTTCTTCAACTCGCTTTCTTGTGACCTGGCCGCAACACCGCAGGATGGCTTCAGGCCCTAATCTGGTTCCGGCACGGCACGCTGAGCCTTTGGTTATTTCCTCTTTCTGGTGGGAAATGAGAGTTAAATTTGCCCGTCCAGACACCTCCAGCTAGTCTCTCATTGGTTCTCGCTATTCCTGTTCATCTTCCGCAGAAATTGCAAACTGGGCCAAACAGGAGGTTAAAGGCGCTGACTCTCCAAGTCGGGAGAGTGTTAGTAAAGCGTCTGGAATGTTGCACCCGAGTACCAGGGTACGAAAACTGAGACATATTTGAACACGTCTCCCAATCACATGGTAGATCATACTCTAGGTTCCACATGCATGTTTTAGCTGAAGGAAGAATACCTTAAACCTGGGTAGTTGAAACCCGTGGAATGGGTACCATGCAATATGACTTCAAAGGGTCTTCATTTGCTCACCGAACCTCTCCAATCCTATCACTGCTGCGTTTATGCCCCTGTACACATGCTTGATTCTCTTTCAGAGACATAGCAATCCATAGGTTTTAAGATACTTACTAGTCAGGTACATTCTTAGGCGTTTAATATGCGGTGTTGAGTCCATTTCGTTGAGCAAGGAGTGGCTCTTGTCTATTCCATATTTGGCTTAAGGAACTTTATCTGTGCTCATTTCAATCTCTGGTTTTATGCAGCAACCCAACTCACCTTTCCCCTTAAGCAAGCATAAGTTGGTTTTCTAAATTTGAGAACCTGTTCTGTTTTGGAATTCAGTTCCTTTGTAGCCAAGTTTACATTCCGTGTGTTACTGATATCTTATGATGTTTCTTTTTCTGTGTGACTTATTTCAGTTAGAATCATCATACCTGAATCCACTCATTGTGCTGCTAAGGGCCTTGTGACACAGATTTCATTGCTGAGTGATATTGCTTTGTAAGTAAATACCACAACTTCTTTATCCATTTTTCACTTTCTGCGATGTTGAACTTGTACTGTAAAGAAGGTTCTTGTAAACAGAGCCGTTCCAAACTTTGGGGTGGCTGTGTCTTTTTGATTTTAATTTCCCTAAGCTATAGGACCATAAGTGGAAGTGCCCTAGGTTCTGTTGCTTTGTTTTTTAGATGTTTCAGGAAACACCATACACTTTTCCCCAGTGGTTGTTGGCAATTTACATCCCGCCCATCAGCATAACAAGGCTCCCAGTTCTCCATGGCCTGTCCTGCCTTTCTGGATTTTACACTTTTTTCAGATGGCCTTTTTGACCGGGGGGGGAAGTGAGACTTCATTGTAGTGCAGATTTCCTTTGCAAGCTTGCTTGGTTGGCCAAAAAGGGCGTATGCGTTTTTTCCTGAATGTATTCAGGAAAAAACGCATACGCCCTTTTTGGCCAAGTGCATCATTGTGGACGTTCTGCCTCTTTTCCTATGCTTTCAATGCAATTCCAGTCTACCTCCTGAAATCGGTTTCCTGCAATTCTGCCCCGCTTTCAAGTCCTCTTGGCAGCCTTACTTCAGTATATTTTTGGACGATAGCTGTCATTTATAACTCTGCAGGTTTGTGAATTACAGTGCCCCTGAGCTCCTTTCTTCAACTCGCTTTCTTGTGACCTGGCCGCAACACCGCAGGATGGCTTCAGGCCCTAATCTGTTTCCGGCATGGCATGCTGAGCCTTTGGTTAATTCCTCTTCCTGGTGGGAAATGAGAGTTAAATTTGCCCGTCCAGACACCTCCAGCTAGCCTCTCATTGGTTCTCGCTATTCCTGTTCATCTTGTGCAGAAATTGCAAACTGGGCCAAACAGGAGGTTAAAGGGACGGACTCTCCAAGTGGGGAGAGTGTTAGTAAAGCGTCTGGAATGTTGCACCCGAGTACCAGGGGAGGAAAACTGAGACATATTTGAACACGTCTCCCGATCACATGGTTGATCATACTCTGGGTTCCACATGCATGTTTTAGCTGAAGGAAGAATACCTAAAACCTGGGTAGTTGAAACCCGTGGAATGGGTACCATGCAATATGACTTCAAAGGGTCTTCATTTGCTCACCGAACCTCTCCAATCCTATCACTGCTGCGTTTATGCCCCTGTACACATGCTTGATTCTCTTTTGGAGACATAGCAGTCTATAGGTTTTAAGATACTTACTAGTCAGGTACAATCTTTGGCGTTTAATATGCGGTGTTGAGTCCATTTCGTTGAGCAAGGAGTAGCTCTTGTCTATTCCATATTTGGCTTAAGGAACTTTATCTGTGCTCATTTCAATCTCTGGTTTTATGCAGCACCCCAACTCACCTTTCCCCTTAAGCAAGCATAAGTTGGTTTTCTAAATTTGAGACCCTGTTCTGTTCTGTAATTCAGTTCCTGTGTAGCCAAGTTTACATTCCGTGTATTACTGATATCTTATGATGTTTCTTTTTCTGTGTGACTTATTTCTGTTAGAATCATCATACCTGAATCCACTCATTGTGCTGCTAAGGGTCTGATGACATAGATTTCATTGCTGAGTGATATTGCTTTGTAAGTAAATACCACAACTTCTTTATCCATTTTTCACTTTCTGCGATGTTGAACTTGTACTGTAAACGAGGTTCTTGTAAACAGAGGTGTCCCAAATTTTGGGGTGGCTGTGTCTTTTTCATTTTAATTTCCCTAAGCTATAGGACCATAAGTGGCAGTGCCCTAGGCTCTGTTGCTTTGTTTTTTAGATGTTTCAGGAAACACCATACACTTCTCCCGAGTGTCTGTTGGCAATTTACATCCCGCCCATCAGCATAACAAGGCTCCCAGTTCTCCATGGCCTGTCCTGCCTTTCTGGATTTTACACTTTTTTCAGATGGCCCTTTTGACCGGGGGGAAGTGAGACTTCATTGTAGTGCAGATTTCCTTTGCAAGCTTGCTTGGTTGGCCAAAAAGGGTGTATGCGTTTTTTCCTGAATATATTCAGGAAAAAACGCATACGCCCTTTTTGGCCAAGTGCATCATTGTGGACGTTCTGCCTCTTTTCCTATGCTTTCAATGCAATTCCAGTCTACCTCCTGAAATCGGTTTCCTGCAATTCTGCCCTGCTTTCAAGTCCTCTTGGCAGCCTTACTTCAGTATATTTTTGGACGATAGCTGTCATTTATAACTCTGCAGGTTTGTGAATTACAGTGCGCCTGAGCTCCTTTCTTCAATTCGCTTTCTTTTGAGCTGGCCGCAACACCGCAGGATGGCTTCAGGCCCTAATCTGGTTCCGGCACGGCACGCTGAGCCTTTGGTTATTTCCTCTTTCTGGTGGGAAATGAGAGTTAAATTTGCCCGTCCAGACACCTCCAGCTAGCCTCTCATTGTTTCTCGCTATTCCTGTTCATCTTCTGCAGAAACTGCAAACTGGGCCAAACAGGAGGTTAAAGGCGCTGACTTTCCAAGTCGGGAGAGTGTTAGTAAAGCGTCTGGAATGTTGCACCCGAGTACCAGGGGAGGAAAACTGAGACATATTTGAACACGTCTCCCGATCACATGGTTGATCATACTCTGGGTTCCACATGCATGTTTTAGCTGAAGGAAGAATACCTTAAACCTGGGTAGTTGAAACCCGTGGAATGGGTACCATGAAATATGACTTCAAAGGGTCTACATTTGCTCACCGAACCTCTCCAATCCTATCACTGCTGCGTTTATGCCCCTGTACACATGCTTGATTCTCTTTCGGAGACATAGCAATCTATAGGTTTTAAGATACTTACTAGTCAGGTACGTTCTTAGGCGTTTAATATGTGGTGTTGAGTCCATTTCGTTGAGCAAGGTGTAGCTCTTGTCTATTCCATATTTGGCTTAAGGAACTTTATCTGTGCTCATTTCAATCTCTGGTTTTATGCAGCACCCCAACTCACCTTTCCTGTTAAGCAAGCATAAGTTGGTTTTCTAAATTTGAGACCCTGTTCTGTTCTGTAATTCAGTTCCTGTGTAGCCAAGTTTACATTCCGTGTATTACAGATATCTTACGATGTTTCTTTTTCTGTGTGACTTATTTCAGTTAGAATCATCATACCTGAATCCACTCATTGTGCTGCTAAGGGCCTGATGACACAGATTTCATTGCTGAGTGATATTGCTTTGTAAGTAAATACCACAACTTCTTTATCCATTTTTCACTTTCTGCGATGTTGAACTTGTACTGTAAAGGAGGTTCTTGTAAACAGAGCCGTTCCAATCTTTGGGGTTGCTGTGTCTTTTTGATTTTAATTTCCCTAAGCTATAGGACCATAAGTGGAAGTGCCCTAGGTTCTGTTGCTTTGTTTTTTAGATGTTTCACGAAACACCATACACTTCTCCCGAGTGGTTGTTGGCAATTTACATCCCGCCCATCAGCATAACAAGGCTCCCAGTTCTCCATGGCCTGTCCTGCCTTTCTGGATTTTACACTTTTTTCAGATGGCCCTTTTGACCGGGGGGAAGTGAGACTTCATTGTAGTGCAGATTTCCTTTGCAAGCTTGCTTGGTTGGCCAAAAAGGGCGTATGCGTTTTTTCCTGAATATATTCAGGAAAAAACGCATATGCCCTTTTTGGCCAAGTGCATCATTGTGGACGTTCTGCCTCTTTTCCTATGCTTTCAATGCAATTCCAGTCTACCTCCTGAAATCGGTTTCCTGCAATTCTGCCCCGCTTTCAAGTCCTCTTGGCAGCCTTACTTCAGTATATTTTTGGACGATAGCTGTCATTTATAACTCTGCAGGTTTGTGAATTACAGTGCCCCTGAGCTCCTTTCTTCAACTCGCTTTCTTGTGACCTGGCCGCAACACCGCAGGATGGCTTCAGGCCCTAATCTGGTTCCGGCACGGCACGCTGAGCCTTTGGTTATTTCCTCTTTCTGGTGGGAAATGAGAGTTAAATTTGCCCGTCCAGACACCTCCAGCTAGTCTCTCATTGGTTCTCGCTATTCCTGTTCATCTTCCGCAGAAATTGCAAACTGGGCCAAACAGGAGGTTAAAGGCGCTGACTCTCCAAGTCGGGAGAGTGTTAGTAAAGCGTCTGGAATGTTGCACCCGAGTACCAGGGTACGAAAACTGAGACATATTTGAACACGTCTCCCAATCACATGGTAGATCATACTCTAGGTTCCACATGCATGTTTTAGCTGAAGGAAGAATACCTTAAACCTGGGTAGTTGAAACCCGTGGAATGGGTACCATGCAATATGACTTCAAAGGGTCTTCATTTGCTCACCGAACCTCTCCAATCCTATCACTGCTGCGTTTATGCCCCTGTACACATGCTTGATTCTCTTTCAGAGACATAGCAATCCATAGGTTTTAAGATACTTACTAGTCAGGTACATTCTTAGGCGTTTAATATGCGGTGTTGAGTCCATTTCGTTGAGCAAGGAGTGGCTCTTGTCTATTCCATATTTGGCTTAAGGAACTTTATCTGTGCTCATTTCAATCTCTGGTTTTATGCAGCAACCCAACTCACCTTTCCCCTTAAGCAAGCATAAGTTGGTTTTCTAAATTTGAGAACCTGTTCTGTTTTGGAATTCAGTTCCTTTGTAGCCAAGTTTACATTCCGTGTGTTACTGATATCTTATGATGTTTCTTTTTCTGTGTGACTTATTTCAGTTAGAATCATCATACCTGAATCCACTCATTGTGCTGCTAAGGGCCTTGTGACACAGATTTCATTGCTGAGTGATATTGCTTTGTAAGTAAATACCACAACTTCTTTATCCATTTTTCACTTTCTGCGATGTTGAACTTGTACTGTAAAGAAGGTTCTTGTAAACAGAGCCGTTCCAAACTTTGGGGTGGCTGTGTCTTTTTGATTTTAATTTCCCTAAGCTATAGGACCATAAGTGGAAGTGCCCTAGGTTCTGTTGCTTTGTTTTTTAGATGTTTCAGGAAACACCATACACTTTTCCCCAGTGGTTGTTGGCAATTTACATCCCGCCCATCAGCATAACAAGGCTCCCAGTTCTCCATGGCCTGTCCTGCCTTTCTGGATTTTACACTTTTTTCAGATGGCCTTTTTGACCGGGGGGGGAAGTGAGACTTCATTGTAGTGCAGATTTCCTTTGCAAGCTTGCTTGGTTGGCCAAAAAGGGCGTATGCGTTTTTTCCTGAATGTATTCAGGAAAAAACGCATACGCCCTTTTTGGCCAAGTGCATCATTGTGGACGTTCTGCCTCTTTTCCTATGCTTTCAATGCAATTCCAGTCTACCTCCTGAAATCGGTTTCCTGCAATTCTGCCCCGCTTTCAAGTCCTCTTGGCAGCCTTACTTCAGTATATTTTTGGACGATAGCTGTCATTTATAACTCTGCAGGTTTGTGAATTACAGTGCCCCTGAGCTCCTTTCTTCAACTCGCTTTCTTGTGACCTGGCCGCAACACCGCAGGATGGCTTCAGGCCCTAATCTGTTTCCGGCATGGCATGCTGAGCCTTTGGTTAATTCCTCTTCCTGGTGGGAAATGAGAGTTAAATTTGCCCGTCCAGACACCTCCAGCTAGCCTCTCATTGGTTCTCGCTATTCCTGTTCATCTTGTGCAGAAATTGCAAACTGGGCCAAACAGGAGGTTAAAGGGACGGACTCTCCAAGTGGGGAGAGTGTTAGTAAAGCGTCTGGAATGTTGCACCCGAGTACCAGGGGAGGAAAACTGAGACATATTTGAACACGTCTCCCGATCACATGGTTGATCATACTCTGGGTTCCACATGCATGTTTTAGCTGAAGGAAGAATACCTAAAACCTGGGTAGTTGAAACCCGTGGAATGGGTACCATGCAATATGACTTCAAAGGGTCTTCATTTGCTCACCGAACCTCTCCAATCCTATCACTGCTGCGTTTATGCCCCTGTACACATGCTTGATTCTCTTTTGGAGACATAGCAGTCTATAGGTTTTAAGATACTTACTAGTCAGGTACAATCTTTGGCGTTTAATATGCGGTGTTGAGTCCATTTCGTTGAGCAAGGAGTAGCTCTTGTCTATTCCATATTTGGCTTAAGGAACTTTATCTGTGCTCATTTCAATCTCTGGTTTTATGCAGCACCCCAACTCACCTTTCCCCTTAAGCAAGCATAAGTTGGTTTTCTAAATTTGAGACCCTGTTCTGTTCTGTAATTCAGTTCCTGTGTAGCCAAGTTTACATTCCGTGTATTACTGATATCTTATGATGTTTCTTTTTCTGTGTGACTTATTTCTGTTAGAATCATCATACCTGAATCCACTCATTGTGCTGCTAAGGGTCTGATGACATAGATTTCATTGCTGAGTGATATTGCTTTGTAAGTAAATACCACAACTTCTTTATCCATTTTTCACTTTCTGCGATGTTGAACTTGTACTGTAAACGAGGTTCTTGTAAACAGAGGTGTCCCAAATTTTGGGGTGGCTGTGTCTTTTTCATTTTAATTTCCCTAAGCTATAGGACCATAAGTGGCAGTGCCCTAGGCTCTGTTGCTTTGTTTTTTAGATGTTTCAGGAAACACCATACACTTCTCCCGAGTGTCTGTTGGCAATTTACATCCCGCCCATCAGCATAACAAGGCTCCCAGTTCTCCATGGCCTGTCCTGCCTTTCTGGATTTTACACTTTTTTCAGATGGCCCTTTTGACCGGGGGGAAGTGAGACTTCATTGTAGTGCAGATTTCCTTTGCAAGCTTGCTTGGTTGGCCAAAAAGGGTGTATGCGTTTTTTCCTGAATATATTCAGGAAAAAACGCATACGCCCTTTTTGGCCAAGTGCATCATTGTGGACGTTCTGCCTCTTTTCCTATGCTTTCAATGCAATTCCAGTCTACCTCCTGAAATCGGTTTCCTGCAATTCTGCCCTGCTTTCAAGTCCTCTTGGCAGCCTTACTTCAGTATATTTTTGGACGATAGCTGTCATTTATAACTCTGCAGGTTTGTGAATTACAGTGCGCCTGAGCTCCTTTCTTCAATTCGCTTTCTTTTGAGCTGGCCGCAACACCGCAGGATGGCTTCAGGCCCTAATCTGGTTCCGGCACGGCACGCTGAGCCTTTGGTTATTTCCTCTTTCTGGTGGGAAATGAGAGTTAAATTTGCCCGTCCAGACACCTCCAGCTAGCCTCTCATTGTTTCTCGCTATTCCTGTTCATCTTCTGCAGAAACTGCAAACTGGGCCAAACAGGAGGTTAAAGGCGCTGACTTTCCAAGTCGGGAGAGTGTTAGTAAAGCGTCTGGAATGTTGCACCCGAGTACCAGGGGAGGAAAACTGAGACATATTTGAACACGTCTCCCGATCACATGGTTGATCATACTCTGGGTTCCACATGCATGTTTTAGCTGAAGGAAGAATACCTTAAACCTGGGTAGTTGAAACCCGTGGAATGGGTACCATGAAATATGACTTCAAAGGGTCTACATTTGCTCACCGAACCTCTCCAATCCTATCACTGCTGCGTTTATGCCCCTGTACACATGCTTGATTCTCTTTCGGAGACATAGCAATCTATAGGTTTTAAGATACTTACTAGTCAGGTACGTTCTTAGGCGTTTAATATGTGGTGTTGAGTCCATTTCGTTGAGCAAGGTGTAGCTCTTGTCTATTCCATATTTGGCTTAAGGAACTTTATCTGTGCTCATTTCAATCTCTGGTTTTATGCAGCACCCCAACTCACCTTTCCTGTTAAGCAAGCATAAGTTGGTTTTCTAAATTTGAGACCCTGTTCTGTTCTGTAATTCAGTTCCTGTGCAGCCAAGTTTACATTCCGTGTATTACAGATATCTTACGATGTTTCTTTTTCTGTGTGACTTATTTCAGTTAGAATCATCATACCTGAATCCACTCATTGTGCTGCTAAGGGCCTGATGACACAGATTTCATTGCTGAGTGATATTGCTTTGTAAGTAAATACCACAACTTCTTTATCCATTTTTCACTTTCTGCGATGTTGAACTTGTACTGTAAAGGAGGTTCTTGTAAACAGAGCCGTTCCAATCTTTGGGGTTGCTGTGTCTTTTTGATTTTAATTTCCCTAAGCTATAGGACCATAAGTGGAAGTGCCCTAGGTTCTGTTGCTTTGTTTTTTAGATGTTTCACGAAACACCATACACTTCTCCCGAGTGGTTGTTGGCAATTTACATCCCGCCCATCAGCATAACAAGGCTCCCAGTTCTCCATGGCCTGTCCTGCCTTTCTGGATTTTACACTTTTTTCAGATGGCCCTTTTGACCGGGGGGAAGTGAGACTTCATTGTAGTGCAGATTTCCTTTGCAAGCTTGCTTGGTTGGCCAAAAAGGGCGTATGCGTTTTTTCCTGAATATATTCAGGAAAAAACGCATATGCCCTTTTTGGCCAAGTGCATCATTGTGGACGTTCTGCCTCTTTTCCTATGCTTTCAATGCAATTCCAGTCTACCTCCTGAAATCGGTTTCCTGCAATTCTGCCCCGCTTTCAAGTCCTCTTGGCAGCCTTACTTCAGTATATTTTTGGACGATAGCTGTCATTTATAACTCTGCAGGTTTGTGAATTACAGTGCCCCTGAGCTCCTTTCTTCAACTCGCTTTCTTGTGACCTGGCCGCAACACCGCAGGATGGCTTCAGGCCCTAATCTGGTTCCGGCACGGCACGCTGAGCCTTTGGTTATTTCCTCTTTCTGGTGGGAAATGAGAGTTAAATTTGCCCGTCCAGACACCTCCAGCTAGTCTCTCATTGGTTCTCGCTATTCCTGTTCATCTTCCGCAGAAATTGCAAACTGGGCCAAACAGGAGGTTAAAGGCGCTGACTCTCCAAGTCGGGAGAGTGTTAGTAAAGCGTCTGGAATGTTGCACCCGAGTACCAGGGTACGAAAACTGAGACATATTTGAACACGTCTCCCAATCACATGGTAGATCATACTCTAGGTTCCACATGCATGTTTTAGCTGAAGGAAGAATACCTTAAACCTGGGTAGTTGAAACCCGTGGAATGGGTACCATGCAATATGACTTCAAAGGGTCTTCATTTGCTCACCGAACCTCTCCAATCCTATCACTGCTGCGTTTATGCCCCTGTACACATGCTTGATTCTCTTTCAGAGACATAGCAATCCATAGGTTTTAAGATACTTACTAGTCAGGTACATTCTTAGGCGTTTAATATGCGGTGTTGAGTCCATTTCGTTGAGCAAGGAGTGGCTCTTGTCTATTCCATATTTGGCTTAAGGAACTTTATCTGTGCTCATTTCAATCTCTGGTTTTATGCAGCAACCCAACTCACCTTTCCCCTTAAGCAAGCATAAGTTGGTTTTCTAAATTTGAGAACCTGTTCTGTTTTGGAATTCAGTTCCTTTGTAGCCAAGTTTACATTCCGTGTGTTACTGATATCTTATGATGTTTCTTTTTCTGTGTGACTTATTTCAGTTAGAATCATCATACCTGAATCCACTCATTGTGCTGCTAAGGGCCTTGTGACACAGATTTCATTGCTGAGTGATATTGCTTTGTAAGTAAATACCACAACTTCTTTATCCATTTTTCACTTTCTGCGATGTTGAACTTGTACTGTAAAGAAGGTTCTTGTAAACAGAGCCGTTCCAAACTTTGGGGTGGCTGTGTCTTTTTGATTTTAATTTCCCTAAGCTATAGGACCATAAGTGGAAGTGCCCTAGGTTCTGTTGCTTTGTTTTTTAGATGTTTCAGGAAACACCATACACTTTTCCCCAGTGGTTGTTGGCAATTTACATCCCGCCCATCAGCATAACAAGGCTCCCAGTTCTCCATGGCCTGTCCTGCCTTTCTGGATTTTACACTTTTTTCAGATGGCCTTTTTGACCGGGGGGGGAAGTGAGACTTCATTGTAGTGCAGATTTCCTTTGCAAGCTTGCTTGGTTGGCCAAAAAGGGCGTATGCGTTTTTTCCTGAATGTATTCAGGAAAAAACGCATACGCCCTTTTTGGCCAAGTGCATCATTGTGGACGTTCTGCCTCTTTTCCTATGCTTTCAATGCAATTCCAGTCTACCTCCTGAAATCGGTTTCCTGCAATTCTGCCCCGCTTTCAAGTCCTCTTGGCAGCCTTACTTCAGTATATTTTTGGACGATAGCTGTCATTTATAACTCTGCAGGTTTGTGAATTACAGTGCCCCTGAGCTCCTTTCTTCAACTCGCTTTCTTGTGACCTGGCCGCAACACCGCAGGATGGCTTCAGGCCCTAATCTGTTTCCGGCATGGCATGCTGAGCCTTTGGTTAATTCCTCTTCCTGGTGGGAAATGAGAGTTAAATTTGCCCGTCCAGACACCTCCAGCTAGCCTCTCATTGGTTCTCGCTATTCCTGTTCATCTTGTGCAGAAATTGCAAACTGGGCCAAACAGGAGGTTAAAGGGACGGACTCTCCAAGTGGGGAGAGTGTTAGTAAAGCGTCTGGAATGTTGCACCCGAGTACCAGGGGAGGAAAACTGAGACATATTTGAACACGTCTCCCGATCACATGGTTGATCATACTCTGGGTTCCACATGCATGTTTTAGCTGAAGGAAGAATACCTAAAACCTGGGTAGTTGAAACCCGTGGAATGGGTACCATGCAATATGACTTCAAAGGGTCTTCATTTGCTCACCGAACCTCTCCAATCCTATCACTGCTGCGTTTATGCCCCTGTACACATGCTTGATTCTCTTTTGGAGACATAGCAGTCTATAGGTTTTAAGATACTTACTAGTCAGGTACAATCTTTGGCGTTTAATATGCGGTGTTGAGTCCATTTCGTTGAGCAAGGAGTAGCTCTTGTCTATTCCATATTTGGCTTAAGGAACTTTATCTGTGCTCATTTCAATCTCTGGTTTTATGCAGCACCCCAACTCACCTTTCCCCTTAAGCAAGCATAAGTTGGTTTTCTAAATTTGAGACCCTGTTCTGTTCTGTAATTCAGTTCCTGTGTAGCCAAGTTTACATTCCGTGTATTACTGATATCTTATGATGTTTCTTTTTCTGTGTGACTTATTTCAGTTAGAATCATCATACCTGAATCCACTCATTGTGCTGCTAAGGGTCTGATGACATAGATTTCATTGCTGAGTGATATTGCTTTGTAAGTAAATACCACAACTTCTTTATCCATTTTTCACTTTCTGCGATGTTGAACTTGTACTGTAAACGAGGTTCTTGTAAACAGAGGCGTCCCAAATTTTGGGGTGGCTGTGTCTTTTTGATTTTAATTTCCCTAAGCTATAGGACCATAAGTGGCAGTGCCCTAGGCTCTGTTGCTTTGTTTTTTAGATGTTTCAGGAAACACCATACACTTCTCCCGAGTGTCTGTTGGCAATTTACATCCCGCCCATCAGCATAACAAGGCTCCCAGTTCTCCATGGCCTGTCCTGCCTTTCTGGATTTTACACTTTTTTCAGATGGCCCTTTTGACCAGGGGGAAGTGAGACTTCATTGTAGTGCAGATTTCCTTTGCAAGCTTGCTTGGTTGGCCAAAAAGGGTGTATGCGTTTTTTCCTGAATATATTCAGGAAAAAACGCATACGCCCTTTTTGGCCAAGTGCATCATTGTGGACGTTCTGCCTCTTTTCCTATGCTTTCAATGCAATTCCAGTCTACCTCCTGAAATCGGTTTCCTGCAATTCTGCCCTGCTTTCAAGTCCTCTTGGCAGCCTTACTTCAGTATATTTTTGGACGATAGCTGTCATTTATAACTCTGCAGGTTTGTGAATTACAGTGCGCCTGAGCTCCTTTCTTCAATTCGCTTTCTTTTGAGCTGGCCGCAACACCGCAGGATGGCTTCAGGCCCTAATCTGGTTCCGGCACGGCACGCTGAGCCTTTGGTTATTTCCTCTTTCTGGTGGGAAATGAGAGTTAAATTTGCCCGTCCAGACACCTCCAGCTAGTCTCTCATTGTTTCTCGCTATTCCTGTTCATCTTCTGCAGAAACTGCAAACTGGGCCAAACAGGAGGTTAAAGGCGCTGACTTTCCAAGTCGGGAGAGTGTTAGTAAAGCGTCTGGAATGTTGCACCCGAGTACCAGGGTACGAAAACTGAGACATATTTGAACACGTCTCCCAATCACATGGTTGATCATACTCTAGTTTCCACATGCATGTTTTAGCTGAAGGAAGAATACCTTAAACCTGGGTAGTTGAAACCCGTGGAAAGGGTACCATGCAATATGACTTCAAAGGGTCTTCATTTGCTCACCGAACCTCTCCAATCCTATCACTGCTGCGTTTATGCCCCTGTACACATGCTTGATTCTCTTTCGGAGACATAGCAGTCTATAGGTTTTAAGATACTTACTAGTCAGGTACATTCTTTGGCGTTTAATATGCGGTGTTGAGTCCATTTCGTTGAGCAAGGAGTAGCTCTTGTCTATTCCATATTTGGCTTAAGGAACTTTATCTGTGCTCATTTCAATCTCTGGTTTTATGCAGCACCCCAACTCACCTTTCCCCTTAAGCAAGCATAAGTTGGTTTTCTAAATTTGAGACCCTGTTCTGTTCTGTAATTCAGTTCCTGTGTAGCCAAGTTTCCATTCCGTGTATTACTGATATCTTATGATGTTTCTTTTTCTGTGTGACTTATTTCAGTTAGAATCATCATACCTGAATCCACTCATTGTGCTGCTACGGGCCTGATGACATAGATTTCATTGCTGAGTGATACTGCATTTTACGTAAGTACCACAAGTTCTTTATCCATTTTTCACTTTCTGTGATATTGAACTTGTACGGTAAACGAGGTTCTTGTAAACAGAGGCGTCCCAAACTTTGGGGTGGCTGTGTCTTTTTGATTTTAATTTCCCTAAGCTATAGGACCATAAGTGGAAGTGCCCTAGGCTCTGTAGCTTTGTTTTTTAGATGTTTCAGGAAACACCATACACTTCTCCCGAGTGTCTGTTGGCAATTTACATCCCGCCCATCAGCATAACAAGGCTCCCAGTTCTCCATGGCCTGTCCTGCCTTTCTGGATTTTACAATTTTTTCAGATGGCCCTTTTGACCCGGGGGAAGTGAGACTTCATTGTAGTGCAGATTTCCTTTGCAAGCTTGCTTGGTTGGCCAAAAAGTGCGTATGCGTTTTTTCCTGAATATATTCAGGAAAAAACGCATACGCACTTTTTGGCCAAGTGCATCATTGTGGACGTTCTGCCTCTTTTCCTATGCTTTCAATGCAATTCCAGTCTACCTCCTGAAATCGGTTTCCTGCAATTCTGCCCCGCTTTCAAGTCCTCTTGGCAGCCTTACTTCAGTATATTTTTGGACGATAGCTGTCATTTATAACTCTGCAGGTTTGTGAATTACAGTGCCCCTGAGCTCCTTTCTTCAACTCGCTTTCTTGTGACCTGGCCGCAACACCGCAGGATGGCTTCAGGCCCTAATCTGGTTCCGGCACGGCACGCTGAGCCTTTGGTTAATTCCTCATCCTGGTGGGAAATTAGAGTTAAATTTGCCCGTCCAGACACCTCCCGCTTGTCTCTCATTGGTTCTCCCTATTCCTGTACATCTTCCGCAGAAATTGCAAACTGGGCCAAACAGGAGGTTAAAGGCACTGACTCTCCAAGTGGGGAGAGTGTTAGTAAAGCGTCTGGAATGTTGCACCGAAGTACCAGGGGACGAAAACTGAGACATATTTGAACACGTCTCCCGATCACACGGTTGTTCATACTCTGGGTTCCACATGCATGTTTTAGCTGAAGAAAGAATACCTAAAACCTGGAGAGTTGAGACCCGTGGAATGGGTACCATGCAATATGACTTCAAAGGGTCTTCATTTGCTCACCGAATCTCTCCAATCCTATCACTGCTGCGTTTATGACCCTTGTACACACGCTTGATTCTCTTTCGGAGACATAGCAATCCATAGGTTTTAAGATACTTACTAGTCAGGTATATTCTTAGGCGTTTAATATGGGGTGTTGAGTCCATTTCGTTGAGCAAGGAGTAGCTCTTGTCTATTCCATATTTGGCTTAAGGAACTTTATCTGTGCTCATTTCAATCTCTGGTTTTATGCAGCACCCGAACTCATCTTTCCACTTAAGCAAGCATAAGTTGGTTTTCTAAATTTGAGACCCTGTTCTGTTTTGTAATTCAGTTCCTCTGTAGCCAAGTTTAAATTCCATGTATTAGTGATATCTTATGATGTTTCTTTTTCTGTGTGACTTATTTCAGTTAGAATCACCATACCCGAATCCACTCATTATGCTGCTACGGGCCTGGTGACATAGATTTCATTGCTGAGTGATATTGCATTGTACATGAGTACCACAACTTCTTTATCCATTTTTCACTTTCTGTGATATTGAACTTGTATGGTTAACGAGGTTCTTGTAAACAGAGGCGTCCCAAACTTTGGGGTGGCTGTGTCTTTTTGATTTTAATTTCCCTAAGCTATAGGACCATAAGTGGAAATGCACTAGGCTCTGTTGCTTTGTTTTTTAGATGTTTCAGGAAACACCATACACTTCTCCGGAGTGTCTCTTGGCTATTTACATCCCGCCCATCAGCATAACAAGGCTCCCAGTTCTCCATGGCCTGTCCTGCCTTTCTGGATTTTACACTTTTTTCAGATGGCCCTTTTAACCGGGGGGAAGTGAGACTTCATTGTAGTGCAGATTTCCTTTGCAAGCTTGCTTGGTTGGCCAAAAAGGGCGTATGCGTTTTTTCCTGAATATATTCAGGAAAAAACGCATACGGCCTTTTTGGCCAAGTGCATCACTGTGGACGTTCTGCCTCTTTTCCTATGCTTGAAATGCAATTCCTGTCTACATCCTGAAATTGGTTTCCTGCAATTTTGACCCGCTTTCAAGTCCTCTTGGCAGCCTTACTTCAGTCTATTTTTGGACGATAGCTGTCATTTATAACTCTGCAGGTTTGTGAATTACAGTGCCCCTGAGCTCCTTTCTTCACCTCGCTTTCTTTTGAGCTGCCGCAACACCGCAGGATGGATTCAGGCCCTAATCTGGTTCCGGTACAGCATGCTGAGCCTTTGGTTATTTCCTCTTCCTGGTGGGAAATGAGAGTTAAATTTGCCCGTCCAGACACCTCCAGCTAGCCTCTCATTGGTTCTCGCTATTCCTGTTCATCTTCCGCAGAAATTGCAAATTGGGCCAAACACGAGGTTAAAGGCGCTGACTCTCCAAGTGGGGAGAGTGTTAGTAAAGCGTCTGGGATGTTGCACCCGAGTACCAGGGGAGGAAAACTGAGACATATTTGAACACATCTCCCGATCACATGGTTGATCATACTCTGGGTTCCACATGCATGTTTTAGCTGAAGGAAGAATACCTTAAACCTGGGTAGTTGAAACCCGTGGAAAGGGTACCATGCAATATGACTTCAAAGGGTCTTCATTTGCTCACCGAACCTCTCCAATCCTATCACTGCTGCGTTTATGCCCCTGTACACATGCTTGATTCTCTTTCGGAGACATAGCAGTCTATAGGTTTTAAGATACTTACTAGTCAGGTACATTCTTTGGCGTTTAATATGCGGTGTTGAGTCCATTTCGTTGAGCAAGGAGTAGTTCTTGTCTATTCCATATTTGGCTTAAGGAACTTTATCTGTGCTCATTTCAATCTCTGGTTTTATGCAGCACCCCAACTCACCTTTCCCCTTAAGCAAGCATAAGTTGGTTTTCTAAATTTGAGACCCTGTTCTGTTCTGTAATTCAGTTCCTGTGTAGCCAAGTTTACATTCCGTGTATTATTGATATCTTATGATGTTTCTTTTTCTGTGTGACTTATTTCAGTTAGAATCATCATACCTGAATCCACTCATTGTGCTGCTAAGGGTCTGATGACATAGATTTCATTGCTGAGTGATATTGCTTTGTAAGTAAATACCACAACTTCTTTATCCATTTTTCACTTTCTGCGATGTTGAACTTGTACTGTAAACGAGGTTCTTGTAAACAGAGGCGTCCCAAATTTTGGGGTGGCTGTGTCTTTTTGATTTTAATTTCCCTAAGCTATAGGACCATAAGTGGCAGTGCCCTAGGCTCTGTTGCTTTGTTTTTTAGATGTTTCAGGAAACACCATACACTTCTCCCGAGTGGTTGTTGGCAATTTACATCCCGCCCATCAGCATAACAAGGCTCCCAGTTCTCCATGGCCTGTCCTGCCTTTCTGGATTTTACACTTTTTTCAGATGGCCCTTTTGACCGGGGGGAAGTGAGACTTCATTGTAGTGCAGATTTCCTTTGCAAGCTTGCTTGGTTGGCCAAAAAGGGCGTATGCGTTTTTTCCTGAATATATTCAGGAAAAAACGCATACGCCCTTTTTGGCCAAGTGCATCATTGTGGACGTTCTGCCTCTTTTCCTATGCTTTCAATGCAATTCCAGTCTACCTCCTGAAATCGGTTTCCTGCAATTCTGCCCTGCTTTCAAGTCCTCTTGGCAGCCTTACTTCAGTATATTTTTGGACGATAGCTGTCATTTATAACTCTGCAGGTTTGTGAATTACAGTGCGCCTGAGCTCCTTTCTTCAATTCGCTTTCTTTTGAGCTGGCCGCAACACCGCAGGATGGCTTCAGGCCCTAATCTGGTTCCGGCACGGCACGCTGAGCCTTTGGTTATTTCCTCTTTCTGGTGGGAAATGAGAGTTAAATTTGCCCGTCCAGACACCTCCAGCTAGTCTCTCATTGTTTCTCGCTATTCCTGTTCATCTTCCGCAGAAACTGCAAACTGGGGCAAACAGGAGGTTAAAGGCGCTGACTCTCCAAGTCGGGAGAGTGTTAGTAAAGCGTCTGGAATGTTGCACCCGAGTACCAGGGTACGAAAACTGAGACATATTTGAACACGTCTCCCGTTCACATGGTTGATCATACTCTGGGTTCCACATGCATGTTTTAGATGAAGGAAGAATACCTTAAACCTGGAGAGTTGAGACCCGTGGAACGGGTACCATGCAATATGACTTCAAAGGGTCTTCATTTGCTCACCGAACCTCTCCAATCCTATCACTGCTGCGTTTATACCCCTGTACACATGCTTGATTCTCTTTCAGAGACATAGCAATCCATAGGTTTTAAGATACTTACTAGTCAGGTACATTCTTAGGCGTTTAATATGCGGTGTTGAGTCCATTTCGTTGAGCAAGGAGTAGCTCTTGTCTATTCCATATTTGACTTAAGGAACTTTATCTGTGCTCATTTCAATCTCTGGTTTTATGCAGCACCCCAACTCACCTTTACCCTTAAGCAAGCATAAGTTGGTTTTCTAAATTTGAGACCCTGTTCTGTTCTGTAATTCAGTTCCTGTGTAGCCAAGTTTACATTCCGTGTATTACTGATATCTTATGATGTTTCTTTTTCTGTGTGACTTATTTCAGTTAGAATCATCATACCTGAATCCACTCATTGTGCTGCTAAGGGCCTTGTTACACAGATTTCATTGCTGAGTGATATTGCTTTGTAAGTAAATACCACAACTTCTTTATCCATTTTTCACTTTCTGCGATGTTGAACTTGTACTGTAAAGGAGGTTCTTGTAAACAGAGCCGTTCCAAACTTTGGGGTGGCTGTGTCTTTTTGATTTTAATTTCCCTAAGCTATAGGACAATAAGTGGAAGTGCCCTAGGTTCTGTTGCTTTGTTTTTTAGATGTTTCAGGAAACACCATACACTTCTCCCGAGTGGTTGTTGGCAATTTACATCCCGCCCATCAGAATAACAAGGCTCCCAGTTCTCCATGGCCTGTCCTGCCTTTCTGGATTTTACACTTTTTTCCGATGGCCCTTTTGACCGGGGGGAAGTGAGACTTCATTGTAGTTCAGATTTCCTTTGCAAGCTTTCTTGGTTGGCCAAAAAGGGCGTATGCGTTTTTTCCTGAATATATTCAGGAAAAAACGCATACGCCCTTTTTGGCCAAGTGCATCATTGTGGACGTTCTGCCTCTTTTCCTATGCTTTCAATGCAATTCCAGACTACCTCCTGAAATCGGTTTCCTGCAATTCTGCCCCGCTTTCAAGTCCTCTTGGCAGCCTTACTTCAGTATATTTTTGGACGATAGCTGTCATTTATAACTCTGCAGGTTTGTGAATTACAGTGCCCCTGAGCTCCTTTCTTCAACTCGCTTTCTTGTGACCTGGCCGCAACACCGCAGGATGGCTTCAGGCCCTAATCTGTTTCCGGCATGGCATGCTGAGCCTTTGGTTAATTCCTCTTCCTGGTGGGAAATGAGAGTTAAATTTGCCCGTCCAGACACCTCCAGCTATCCTCTCATTGGTTCTCGCTATTCCTGTTCATCTTCTGCAGAAATTGCAAACTGGGCCAAACAGGAGGTTAAAGGGACTGACTCTCCAATTGGGGAGAGTGTTAGTAAAGCGTCTGGAATGTTGCACCCGAGTACCAGGGGAGGAAAACTGAGACATATTTGAACACGTCTCCCGATCACATGGTTGATCATACTCTGGGTTCCACATGCATGTTTTAGCTGAAGGAAGAATACCTAAAACCTGGGTAGTTGAAACCCGTGGAATGGGTACCATGCAATATGACTTCAAAGGGTCTTCATTTGCTCACCGAACCTCTCCAATCCTATCACTGCTGCGTTTATGCCCCTGTACACATGCTTGATTCTCTTTTGGAGACATAGCAATCCCTAGGTTTTAAGATACTTACTAGTCAGGTATATTCTTAGGCGTTTAATATGGGGTGTTGAGTCCATTTCGTTGAGCAAGGAGTAGCTCTTGTCTATTCCATATTTGGCTTAAGGAACTTTATCTGTGCTCATTTCAATCTCTGGTTTTATGCAGCACCCGAACTCATCTTTCCACTTAAGCAAGCATAAGTTGGTTTTCTAAATTTGAGACCCTGTTCTGTTTTGTAATTCAGTTCCTCTGTAGCCAAGTTTAAATTCCATGTATTAGTGATATTTTTTGATGTTTCTTTTTCTGTGTGACTTATTTCAGTTAGAATCACCATACCCGAATCCACTCATTATGCTGCTACTGGCCTGGTGACATAGATTTCATTGCTGAGTGATATTGCATTGTACATGAGTACCACAACTTCTTTATCCATTTTTCACTTTCTGTGATATTGAACTTGTATGGTTAACGAGGTTCTTGTAAACAGAGGCGTCCCAAACTTTGGGGTGGCTGTGTGTTTTTGATTTTAATTTCCCTAAGCTATAGGACCATAAGTGGAAATGCACTAGGCTCTGTTGCTTTGTTTTTTAGATGTTTCAGGAAACACCATACACTTCTCCGGAGTGTCTCTTGGCTATTTACATCCCGCCCATCAGCATAACAAGGCTCCCAGTTCTCCATGGCCTGTCCTGCCTTTCTGGATTTTACACTTTTTTCAGATGGCCCTTTTGACCGGGGGGAAGTGAGACTTCATTGTAGTGCAGATTTCCTTTGCAAGCTTGCTTGGTTGGCCAAAAAGGCCGTATGCGTTTTTTCCTGAATATATTCAGGAAAAAACGCATACGGTCTTTTTGCCCAAGTGCATCACTGTGGACGTTCTGCCTCTTTTCCTATGCTTGAAATGCAATTCCTGTCTACATCCTGAAATTGGTTTCCTGCAATTTTGACCCGCTTTCAAGTCCTCTTGGCAGCCTTACTTCAGTATATTTTTGGACGATAGCTGTCATTTATAACTCTGCAGGTTTGTGAATTACAGTGCCCCTGAGCTCCTTTCTTCACCTCGCTTTCTTTTGAGCTGCCGCAACACCGCAGGATGGCTTCAGGCCCTAATCTGGTTCCGGTACAGCATGCTGAGCCTTTGGTCATTTCCTCTTCCTGGTGGGAAATGAGAGTTAAATTTGCCCGTCCAGACACCTCCAGCTAGCCTCTCATTGGTTCTCGCTATTCCTGTTCATCTTCCGCAGAAATTGCAAATTGGGCCAAACACGAGGTTAAAGGCGCTGACTCTCCAAGTGGGGAGAGTGTTAGTAAAGCGTCTGGAATGTTGCACCCGAGTACCAGGGGAGGAAAACTGAGACATATTTGAACACGTCTCCCGATCACATGGTTGATCATACTCTGGGTTCCACATGCATGTTTTAGCTGAAGGAAGAATACCTTAAACCTGGAGAGTTGAAACCCGTGGAATGGGTACCATGAAATATGACTTCAAAGGGTCTACATTTGCTCACCGAACCTCTCCAATCCTATCACTGCTGCGTTTATGCCCCTGTACACATGCTTGATTCTCTTTCGGAGACATAGCAATCTATAGGTTTTAAGATACTTACTAGTCAGGTACGTTCTTAGGCGTTTAATATGTGGTGTTGAGTCCATTTCGTTGAGCAAGGTGTAGCTCTTGTCTATTCCATATTTGGCTTAAGGAACTTTATCTGTGCTCATTTCAATCTCTGGTTTTATGCAGCACCCCAACTCACCTTTCCTGTTAAGCAAGCATAAGTTGGTTTTCTAAATTTGAGACCCTGTTCTGTTCTGTAATTCAGTTCCTGTGTAGCCAAGTTTACATTCCGTGTATTACAGATATCTTATGATGTTTCTTTTTCTGTGTGACTTATTTCAGTTAGAATCATCATACCTGAATCCACTCATTGTGCTGCTAAGGGCCTGATGACACAGATTTCATTGCTGAGTGATATTGCTTTGTAAGTAAATACCACAACTTCTTTATCCATTTTTCACTTTCTGCGATGTTGAACTTGTACTGTAAAGGAGGTTCTTGTAAACAGAGCCGTTCCAATCTTTGGGGTGGCTGTGTCTTTTTGATTTTAATTTCCCTAAGCTATAGGACCATAAGTGGAAGTGCCCTAGGTTCTGTTGCTTTGTTTTTTAGATGTTTCACGAAACACCATACACTTCTCCCGAGTGGTTGTTGGCAATTTACATCCCGCCCATCAGCATAACAAGGCTCCCAGTTCTCCATGGCCTGTCCTGCCTTTCTGGATTTTACACTTTTTTCAGATGGCCCTTTTGACCAGGGGGAAGTGAGACTTCATTGTAGTGCAGATTTCCTTTGCAAGCTTGCTTGGTTGGCCAAAAAGGGCGTATGCGTTTTTTCCTGAATATATTCAGGAAAAAACGCATACGCCCTTTTTGGCCAAGTGCATCATTGTGGACGTTCTGCCTCTTTTCCTATGCTTTCAATGCAATTCCAGTCTACCTCCTGAAATCGGTTTCCTGCAATTCTGCCCCGCTTTCAAGTCCTCTTGGCAGCCTTACTTCAGTCTATTTTTGGACGATAGCTGTCATTTATAACTCTGCAGGTTTGTGAATTACAGTGCCCCTGAGCTCCTTTCTTCAACTCGCTTTCTTGTGAGCTGGCCGCAACACCGCAGGATGGCTTCAGGCCCTAATCTGGTTCCGGCACGGCACGCTGAGCCTTTGGTTATTTCCTCTTTCTGGTGGGAAATGAGAGTTAAATTTGCCCGTCCAGACACCTCCAGCTAGTCTCTCATTGGTTCTCGCTATTCCTGTTCATCTTCCGCAGAAATTGCAAACTGGGCCAAACAGGAGGTTAAAGGCGCTGACTCTCCAAGTCGGGAGAGTGTTAGTAAAGCGTCTGGAATGTTGCACCCGAGTACCAGGGTACGAAAACTGAGACATATTTGAACACGTCTCCCAATCACATGGTAGATCATTCTCTAGGTTCCACATGCATGGTTTAGCTGAAGGAAGAATACCTTAAACCTGGGTAGTTGAAACCCGTGGAATGGGTACCATGCAATATGACTTCAAAGGGTCTTCATTTGCTCACCGAACCTCTCCAATCCTATCACTGCTGCGTTTATGCCCCTGTACACATGCTTGATTCTCTTTCAGAGACATAGCAATCCATAGGTTTTAAGATACTTACTAGTCAGGTACATTCTTAGGCGTTTAATATGCGGTGTTGAGTCCATTTCGTTGAGCAAGGAGTGGCTCTTGTCTATTCCATATTTGGCTTAAGGAACTTTATCTGTGCTCATTTCAATCTCTGGTTTTATGCAGCAACCCAACTCACCTTTACCCTTAAGCAAGCATAAGTTGGTTTTCTAAATTTGAGAACCTGTTCTGTTTTGGAATTCAGTTCCTTTGTAGCCAAGTTTACATTCCGTGTGTTACTGATATCTTATGATGTTTCTTTTTCTGTGTGACTTATTTCAGTTAGAATCATCATACCTGAATCCACTCATTGTGCTGCTAAGGGCCTTGTGACACAGATTTCATTGCTGAGTGATATTGCTTTGTAAGTAAATACCACAACTTCTTTATCCATTTTTCACTTTCTGCGATGTTGAACTTGTACTGTAAAGAAGGTTCTTGTAAACAGAGCCGTTCCAAACTTTGGGGTGGCTGTGTCTTTTTGATTTTAATTTCCCTAAGCTATAGGACCATAAGTGGAAGTGCCCTAGGTTCTGTTGCTTTGTTTTTTAGATGTTTCAGGAAACACCATACACTTTTCCCCAGTGGTTGTTGGCAATTTACATCCCGCCCATCAGCATAACAAGGCTCCCAGTTCTCCATGGCCTGTCCTGCCTTTCTGGATTTTACACTTTTTTCAGATGGCCTTTTTGACCGGGGGGGAAGTGAGACTTCATTGTAGTGCAGATTTCCTTTGCAAGCTTGCTTGGTTGGCCAAAAAGGGCGTATGCGTTTTTTCCTGAATGTATTCAGGAAAAAACGCATACGCCCTTTTTGGCCAAGTGCATCATTGTGGACGTTCTGCCTCTTTTCCTATGCTTTCAATGCAATTCCAGTCTACCTCCTGAAATCAGTTTCCTGCAATTCTGCCCCGCTTTCAAGTCCTCTTGGCAGCCTTACTTCAGTATATTTTTGGACGATAGCTGTCATTTATAACTCTGCAGGTTTGTGAATTACAGTGCCCCTGAGCTCCTTTCTTCAACTCGCTTTCTTGTGAGCTGGCCGCAACACCGCAGGATGGCTTCAGGCCCTAATCTGGTTCCGGCACGGCACGCTGAGCCTTTGGTTATTTCCTCTTTCTGGTGGGAAATGAGAGTTAAATTTGCCCGTCCAGACACCTCCAACTAGTCTCTCATTGGTTCTCGCTATTCCTGTTAATCTTCCGCAGAAATTGCAAACTGGGCCAAACAGGAGGTTAAAGGCGCTGACTCTCCAAGTCGGGAGAGTGTTAGTAAAGCGTCTGGAATGTTGCACCCGAGTACCAGGGTACGAAAACTGAGACATATTTGAACACGTCTCCCAATCACATGGTAGATCATTCTCTAGGTTCCACATGCATGGTTTAGCTGAAGGAAGAATACCTTAAACCTGGGTAGTTGAAACCCGTGGAATGGGTACCATGCAATATGACTTCAAAGGGTCTTCATTTGCTCACCGAACCTCTCCAATCCTATCACTGCTGCGTTTATGCCCCTGTACACATGCTTGATTCTCTTTCAGAGACATAGCAATCCATAGGTTTTAAGATACTTACTAGTCAGGTACATTCTTAGGCGTTTAATATGCGGTGTTGAGTCCATTTCGTTGAGCAAGGAGTGGCTCTTGTCTATTCCATATTTGGCTTAAGGAACTTTATCTGTGCTCATTTCAATCTCTGGTTTTATGCAGCAACCCAACTCACCTTTCCCCTTAAGCAAGCATAAGTTGGTTTTCTAAATTTGAGAACCTGTTCTGTTTTGGAATTCAGTTCCTTTGTAGCCAAGTTTACATTCCGTGTGTTACTGATATCTTATGATGTTTCTTTTTCTGTGTGACTTATTTCAGTTAGAATCATCATACCTGAATCCACTCATTATGCTGATATGGGCCTGATGACATAGATTTCATTGCTGAGTGATACTGCATTGTACGTAAGTACCACAAGATCTTTATCCATTTTTCACTTTCTGTGATATAGAACTTGTACGGTAAACGAGGTTCTTGTAAACAGAGGCGTCCCAAACTTTGAGGTGGCTGTGTCTTTTTGATTTTAATTTCCCTAAGCTATAGGACCATAAGTGGAAGTGCCCTAGGCTCTGTTGCTTTGTTTTTTAGATGTTTCAGGAAACACCATACACTTCTCCCGAGTGTCTGTTGGCAATTTACATCCCGCCCATCAGCATAACAAGGCTCCCAGTTCTCTATGGCCTGTTGCCTTTCTGGATTTTACATTTTTTTCAGATGGCCCTTTTGACCGGGGGGAAGTGAGACTTCATTGTAGTGCAGATTTCCTTTGCAAGCTTGCTTGGTTGGCCAAAAAGGGCGTATGCGTGTTTTCCTGAATATATTCAGGAAAAAACGCATACGCCCTTTTTGGCCAAGTGCATCATTGTGGACGTTCTGCCTCTTTTCCTATGCTTTCAATGCAATTCCAGTCTACCTCCTGAAATCGGTTTCCTGCAATTCTGCCCCGCTTTCAAGTCCTCTTGGCAGCCTTACTTCAGTCTATTTTTGGACGATAGCTGTCATTTATAACTCTGCAGGTTTGTGAATTACAGTGCCCCTGAGCTCCTTTCTTCAACTCGCTTTCTTGTGACCTGGCCGCAACACCGCAGGATGGCTTCAGGCCCTAATCTGGTTATGGCCCGGCATGCTGAGCCTTTGGTTAATTCCTCTTCCTGGTGGGAAATGAGAGTTAAATTTGCCCGTCCAGACACCTCCAGCTAGTCTCTCATTGGTTCTCGCTATTCCTGTTCATCTTCTGCAGAAATTGCAAACTGGGCCAAACAGGAGGTTAAAGGGACTGACTCTCCAAGTGGGGAGAGTGTTAGTAAAGCGTCTGGAATGTTGCACCCGAGTACTAGGAGAGGAAAACTGAGACATATTTGAACACGTCTCCCGTTCACATGGTTGATCATACTCTGGGTTCCACATGCATGTTTTAGCTGAAGGAAGAATACCTTAAACCTGGAGAGTTGAGACCCGTGTAATGGGTACCATGCAATATGACTTCAAAGGGTCTTCATTTGCTCACCGAACCTCTCCAATCCTATCACTGCTGCGTTTATACCCCTGTACACATGCTTGATTCTCTTTCGGAGACATAGCAATCCATAGGTTTTAAGATACTTACTAGTCAGGTACATTCTTAGGCGTTTAATATGCGGTGTTGAGTCCATTTCGTTGAGCAAGGAGTAGCTCTTGTCTATTCCATATTTGACTTAAGGAACTTTATCTGTGCTCATTTCAATCTCTGGTTTTATGCAGCACCCCAACTCACCTTTACCCTTAAGCAAGCATAAGTTGGTTTTCTAAATTTGAGACCCTGTTCTGTTCTGTAATTCAGTTCCTGTGTAGCCAAGTTTACATTCCGTGTATTACTGATATCTTATGATGTTTCTTTTTCTGTGTGACTTATTTCAGTTAGAATCATCATACCTGAATCCACTCATTGTGCTGCTAAGGGCCTTGTTACACAGATTTCATTGCTGAGTGATATTGCTTTGTAAGTAAATACCACAACTTCTTTATCCATTTTTCACTTTCTGCGATGTTGAACTTTTACTGTAAAGGAGGTTCTTGTAAACAGAGGCGTTCCAAACTTTGGGGTGGCTGTGTCTTTTTGATTTTAATTTCCCTAAGCTATAGGACCATAAGTGGAAGTGCCCCTAGGCTCTGTTGCTTTGTTTTTTAGATGTTTCAGGAAACACCATACACTTCTCCTGAGTGTCTGTTGGCAATTTACATCCCGCCCATCAGCATAACAAGGCTCCCAGTTCTCCATGGCCTGTCCTGCCTTTCTGGATTTTACACTTTTTTCAGATGGCCCTTTTGACCGGGGGGAAGTGAGACTTCATTGTAGTGCAGATTTCCTTTGCAAGCTTGCTTGGTTGGCCAAAAAGGGCGTATGCGTTTTTTCCTGAATATATTCAGGAAAAAACGCATACGCCCTTTTTGGCCAAGTGCATCATTGTGGACGTTCTGCCTCTTTTCCTATGCTTTCAATGCAATTCCAGTCTACCTCCTGAAATCGCTTTCCTGCAAATCTGCCCTGCTTTCAAGTCCTCTTGGCAGCCTTACTTCAGTCTATTTTTGGACGATAGCTGTCATTTATAACTCTGCAGGTTTGTGAATTACAGTGCCCCTGAGCTCCTTTCTTCAATTCGCTTTCTTTTGAGCTGGCCGCAACACCGCAGGATGGCTTCAGGCCCTAATCTGGTTCCGGCACGGCACGCTGAGCCTTTGGTTATTTCCTCTTTCTGGTGGGAAATGAGAGTTAAATTTGCCCGTCCAGACACCTCCAGGTAGTCTCTCATTGGTTCTCGCTATTCCTGTTCATCTTCCGCAGAAATTGCAAACTGGGCCAAACAGGAGGTTAAAGGGACTGACTCTCAAAGTCGGGAGGGTGTTAGTAAAGCGTCTGGAATGTTGCACCCGAGTACCAGGGGAGGAAAACTGAGACATATTTGAACACGTCTCCCGATCAAATGGTTGATCAAACTCTAGGTTCCACATGCATGTTTTAGCTGAAGGAAGAATACCTTAAACCTGGGTAGTTGAAACCCGTGGAATGGGTACCATGCAATATGACTTCAAAGGGTCTTCATTTGCTCACCGAACCTCTCCAATCCTATCACTGCTGCGTTTATGCCCCTGTACACATGCTTGATTCTCTTTTGGAGACATAGCAATCCATAGGTTTTACGATACTTACTAGTCAGGTACATTCTTAGGCGTTTAATATGCGGTGTTGAGTCCATTTCGTTGAGCAAGGAGTAGCTCTTGTCTATTCCATATTTGACTTAAGGAAATTTATCTGTGCTCATTTCAATCTCTGGTTTTATGCAGCACCCCAACTCACCTTTACCCTTAAGCAAGCATAAGTTGGTTTTCTAAATTTGAGACCCTGTTCTGTTCTGTAATTCAGTTCCTGTGTAGCCAAGTTTACATTCCGTGTATTACTGATATCTTATGATGTTTCTTTTTCTGTGTGACTTATTTCAGTTAGAATCATCATACCTGAATCCACTCATTGTGCTGCTAAGGGCCTGATGACACAGATTTCATTGCTGAGTGATATTGCTTTGTAAGTAAATACCACAACTTCTTTATCCATTTTTCACTTTCTGCGATGTTGAACTTCTACTGTAAACGAGGTTCTTGTAAACAGAGCCGTTCCAAACTTTGGGGTGGCTGTGTCTTTTTGATTTTAATTTCCCTAAGCTATAGGACCATAAGTGGAAGTGCCCTAGGCTCTGTTGCTTTGTTTTTTAGATGTTTCAGGAAACACCATACACTTCTCCCGAGTGTCTGTTGGCAATTTACATCCCGCCCATCAGCATAACAAGGCTCCCAGTTCTCCATGGCCTGTCCTGCCTTTCTGGATTTTACAATTTTTTCAGATGGCCCTTTTGACCCGGGGGAAGTGAGACTTCATTGTAGTGCAGATTTCCTTTGCAAGCTTGCTTGGTTGGCCAAAAAGTGCGTATGCGTTTTTTCCTGAATATATTCAGGAAAAAACGCATACGCCCTTTTTGGCCAAGTGCATCATTGTGGACGTTCTGCCTCTTTTCCTATGCTTTCAATGCAATTCCAGTCTACCTCCTGAAATCGGTTTCCTGCAATTCTGCCCCGCTTTCAAGTCCTCTTGGCAGCCTTACTTCAGTCTATTTTTGGACGATAGCTGTCATTTATAACTCTGCAGGTTTGTGAATTACAGTGCCCCTGAGCTCCTTTCTTCAACTCGCTTTCTTGTGACCTGGCCGCAACACCGCAGGATGGCTTCAGGCCCTAATCTGGTTCCGGCACGGCACGCTGAGCCTTTGGTTAATTCCTCATCCTGGTGGGAAATTAGAGTTAAATTTGAAAGTCCAGACACCTCCCGCTTGTCTCTCATTGGTTCTCCCTATTCCTGTACATCTTCCGCAGAAATTGCAAACTGGGCCAAACAGGAGGTTAAAGGCACTGACTCTCCAAGTGGGGAGAGTGTTAGTAAAGCGTCTGGAATGTTGCACCGAAGTACCAGGGGACGAAAACTGAGACATATTTGAACACGTCTCCCGATCACACGGTTGTTCATACTCTGGGTTCCACATGCATGTTTTAGCTGAAGAAAGAATACCTAAAACCTGGAGAGTTGAGACCCGTGGAATGGGTACCATGCAATATGACTTCAAAGGGTCTTCATTTGCTCACCGAATCTCTCCAATCCTATCACTGCTGCGTTTATGACCCTTGTACACACGCTTGATTCTCTTTTGGAGACATAGCAATCCATAGGTTTTAAGATACTTACTAGTCAGGTATATTCTTAGGCGTTTAATATGGGGTGTTGAGTCCATTTCGTAGAGCAAGGAGTAGCTCTTGTCTATTCCATATTTGGCTTAAGGAACTTTATCTGTGCTCATTTCAATCTCTGGTTTTATGCAGCACCCGAACTCATCTTTCCACTTAAGCAAGCATAAGTTGGTTTTCTAAATTTGAGACCCTGTTCTGTTTTGTAATTCAGTTCCTCTGTAGCCAAGTTTAAATTCCATGTATTAGTGATATTTTTTGATGTTTCTTTTTCTGTGTGACTTATTTCAGTTAGAATCACCATACCCGAATCCACTCATTATGCTGCTACGGGCCTGGTGACATAGATTTCATTGCTGAGTGATATTGCATTGTACATGAGTACCACAACTTCTTTATCCATTTTTCACTTTCTGTGATATTGAACTTGTATGGTTAACGAGGTTCTTGTAAACAGAGGCGTCCCAAACTTTGGGGTGGCTGTGTCTTTTTGATTTTAATTTCCCTAAGCTATAGGACCATAAGTGGAAATGCACTAGGCTCTGTTGCTTTGTTTTTTAGATGTTTCAGGAAACACCATACACTTCTCCGGAGTGTCTCTTGGCTATTTACATCCCGCCCATCAGCATAACAAGGCTCCCAGTTCTCCATGGCCTGTCCTGCCTTTCTGGATTTTACACTTTTTTCAGATGGCCCTTTTGACCGGGGGGAAGTGAGACTTCATTGTAGTGCAGATTTCCTTTGCAAGCTTGCTTGGTTGGCCAAAAAGGCCGTATGCGTTTTTTCCTGAATATATTCAGGAAAAAACGCATACGGCCTTTTTGGCCAAGTGCATCACTGTGGACGTTCTGCCTCTTTTCCTATGCTTGAAATGCAATTCCTGTCTACATCCTGAAATTGGTTTCCTGCAATTTTGACCCGCTTTCACGTCCTCTTGGCAGCCTTACTTCAGTATATTTTTGGACGATAGCTGTCATTTATAACTCTGCAGGTTTGTGAATTACAGTGCCCCTGAGCTCCTTTCTTCACCTCGCTTTCTTTTGAGCTGCCGCAACACCGCAGGATGGCTTCAGGCCCTAATCTGGTTCCGGTACAGCATGCTGAGCCTTTGGTTAATTCCTCGTCCTGGTGGGAAATGAGAGTTAAATTTGCCCGTCCAGACACCTCCAGCTAGCCTCTCATTGGTTCTCGCTATTCCTGTTCATCTTCTGCGGAAATTGCAAACTGGGCCAAACAGGAGGTTAAAGGGACGGACTCTCCAAGTGGGGAGAGTGTTAGTAAAGCGTCTGGAATGTTGCACCCGAGTACCAGGGGAGGAAAACTGAGACATATTTGAACACGTCTCCCGATCACATGGTTGATCATACTCTGGGTTCCACATGCATGTTTTAGCTGAAGGAAGAATACCTTAAACCTGGGTAGTTGAAACCCGTGGAAAGGGTACCATGCAATATGACTTCAAAGGGTCTTCATTTGCTCACCGAACCTCTCCAATCCTATCACTGCTGCGTTTATGCCCCTGTACACATGCTTGATTCTCTTTCGGAGACATAGCAATCCATAGGTTTTAAGATACTTACTAGTCAGGTACATTCTTTGGCGTTTAATATGCGGTGTTGAGTCCATTTCATTGAGCAAGGAGTAGTTCTTGTCTATTCCATATTTGGCTTAAGGAACTTTATCTGTGCTCATTTCAATCTCTGGTTTTATGCAGCACCCCAACTCACCTTTCCCCTTAAGCAAGCATAAGTTGGTTTTCTAAATTTGAGACCCTGTTCTGTTCTGTAATTCAGTTCCTGTGTAGCCAAGTTTACATTCCGTGTATTACTGATATCTTATGATGTTTCTTTTTCTGTGTGACTTATTTCAGTTAGAATCATCATACCTGAATCCACTCATTGTGCTGCTAAGGGTCTGATGACATAGATTTCATTGCTGAGTGATATTGCTTTGTAAGTAAATACCACAACTTCTTTATCCATTTTTCACTTTCTGCGATGTTGAACTTGTACTGTAAACGAGGTTCTTGTAAACAGAGGCGTCCCAAATTTTGGGGTGGCTGTGTCTTTTTGATTTTAATTTCCCTAAGCTATAGGACCATAAGTGGCAGTGCCCTAGGCTCTGTTGCTTTGCTTTTTCGATGTTTCAGGAAACACCATACACTTCTCCCTAGTGTCTGTTGGCAATTTACATCCCGCCCATCAGCATAACAAGGCTCCCAGTTCTCCACGGCCTGTCCTGCCTTTCTGGATTTTACACTTTTTTCAGATGCCCCTTTTGACCGGGGGGAAGTGAGACTTCATTGTAGTGCAGATTTCCTTTGCAAGCTTGCTTGGTTGGCCAAAAAGGGCGTATGCGTTTTTTCCTGAATATATTCAGGAAAAACGCATACGCCCTTTTTGGCCAAGTGCATCATTGTGGACGTTCTGCCTCTTTTCCTATGCTTTCAATGCAATTCCAGTCTACCTCCTGAAATCGGTTTCCTGCAATTCTGCCCCGCTTTCAAGTCCTCTTGGCAGCCTTACTTCAGTCTATTTTTGGACGATAGCTGTCATTTATAACTCTGCAGGTTTGTGAATTACAGTGCCCCTGAGCTCCTTTCTTCAACTCGCTTTCTTTTGAGCTGGCCGCAACACCGCAGGATGGCTTCAGGCCCTAATCTGGTTCCGGTACGGCACGCTGAGCCTTTGGTTATTTCCTCTTCCTGGTGGGAAATGAGAGTTAAATTTGCCCGTCCAGACACCTCCAGCTAGCCTCTCTTTGGTTCTCGCTATTCCTGTTCATCTTCCGCAGAAATTGCAAAGTGGGCCAAACAGGAGGTTAAAGGCGCTGACTCTCCAAGTGGGGAGAGTGTTAGTAAAGCGTCTGGAATGTTGCACCCGAGTAGCAGGGGAGGAAAACTGAGACATATTTGAACACGTCTCCCGTTCACATGGTTGATCATACTTGGGTTCCACATGCATGTTTTAGCTGAAGGAAGAATACCTTAAACCTGGAGAGTTGAGACCCATGTAATGGGTACCATGCAATATGACTTCAAAGGGTCTTCATTTGCTCAACAAACCTCTCCAATCCTATCACTGCTGCGTTTATGCCCCTGTACACATGCTTGATTCTCTTTCGGAGACATAGCAATCCATAGGTTTTAAGATACTTACTAGTCAGGTACATTCTTAGGCGTTTAATATGCGGTGTTGAGTCCATTTCGTTGAGCAAGGAGTAGCTCTTGTCTATTCCATATTTGACTTAAGGAACGTTATCTGTGCTCATTTCAATCTCTGGTTTTATGCAGCACCCCAACTCACCTTTCCCCTTAAGCAAGCATAAGTTGGTTTTCTAAATTTGAGACCCTGTTCTGTTCTGTAACTCAGTTCCTGTGTAGCCAAGTTTACATTCCGTGTATTACTGATATCTTATGATGTTTCTTTTTCTGTGTGACTTATTTCAGTTAGAATCATCATACCTGAATCCACTCATTGTGCTGCTAAGGGCCTGATGACACAGATTTCATTGCTGAGTGATATTGCTTTGTAAGTAAATACCACAACTTCTTTATCCATTTTTCACTTTCTGCGATGTTGAACTTGTACTGTAAACGAGGTTCTTGTAAACAGAGCCGTTCCAAACTTTGGGGTGGCTGTGTCTTTTTGATTTTAATTTCCCTAAGCTATAGGACCATAAGTGGAAGTGCCCTAGGTTCTGTTGCTTTGTTTTTTAGATGTTTCAGGAAACACCATACACTTCTCCCGAGTGGTTGTTGGCAATTTACATCCCGCCCATCAGCATAACAAGGCTCCCAGTTCTCCATGGCCTGTCCTGCCTTTCTGGATTTTACACTTTTTTCAGATGGCCCTTTTGACCGGGGGGAAGTGAGACTTCATTGTAGTGCAGATTTCCTTTGCAAGCTTGCTTGGTTGGCCAAAAAGGGCGTATGCGTTTTTTCCTGAATATATTCAGGAAAAAACGCATACGCCCTTTTTGGCCAACTGCATCATTGTGGACGTTCTGCCTCTTTTCCTATGCTTTCAATGCAATTCCAGTCTACCTCCTGAAATCGGTTTCCTGCAATTCTGCCCCACTTTCAAGTCCTCTTGGCAGCCTTACTTCAGTCTATTTTTGGACGATAGCTGTCATTTATAACTCTGCAGGTTTGTGAATTACAGTGCCCCTGAGCTCCTTTCTTCAACTCGCTTTCTTGTGAGCTGGCCGCAACATCGCGGGTTGCTTCAGGCCCTAATCTGGTTCCGGCACGGCACGCTGAGCCTTAGGTTAATTCCTCTTCCTGGTGGGAAATGAGAGTTAAATTTGCCCGTCCAGACACCTCCAGCTAGTCTCTCATTGGTTCTCGCTATTCCTGTTCATCTTCCGCAGAAATTGCAAACTGGGCCAAACAGGAGGTTAAAGGCACTGACTCTCCAAGTCGGGAGAGTGTTAGTAAAGCATCTGGAATGTTGCACCCGAGTACCAGGGTACGAAAACTGAGACATATTTGAACACGTCTCCCGATCACATGGTTGATCATACTCTAGGTTCCACATGCATGTTTTAGCTGAAGGAAGAATACCTTAAACCTGGAGAGTTGAGACCCGTGGAATGGGTACCATGCAATATGACTTCAAAGGGTCTTCATTTGCTCACCGAACCTCTCCAATCCTATCACTGCTGCGTTTATGCCCCTGTACACACGCTTGATTCTCTTTTGGAGACATAGCAATCCATCGGTTTTAAGATACTTACTAGTCAGGTACATTCTTAGGCGTTTAATATGGGGTGTTGAGTCCATTTCGTTGAGCAAGGAGTAGCTCTTGTCTATTCCATATTTGGCTTAAGGAACTTTATCTGTGCTCATTTCAATCTCTGGTTTTATGCAGCACCCCAACTCACCTTCCCCCTTAAGCAAGCATAAGTTGGTTTTCGAAACTTGAGACACTGTTCTGTTTTGTAATTCAGTTCATGTGTAGCCAAGTTCACATTCTGTGTATTAGTGATACCTTATGATGTTTCTTTTTCTGTGTGACTTATTTCAGTTCGAATCATCATACCTGAATCCACTCATTATGCTGCTACGGGCCTGATGACATAGATTTCATTGCTGAGTGATATTGCATTGTACGTAAGTACCACAAGTTCTCTATCCGTTTTTCAGTTTCTGTGATATTGAACTTGTACCGTAAACGAGGTTCTTGTAAACAGAGCCGTCCCAAACTTTGGGGTGGCTGTGTCTTTTTGATTTTAATTTCCCTAAGCTATAGGACCATAAGTGGAAGTGCCCTAGGCTCTGTTGCTTTGTTTTTTAGATGTTTCAGGAAACACCATACTCTTCTCCAGAGTGGTTGTTGGCAATTTACATCCCGCACATCAGCATAAGAAGGCTCCCAGTTCTCCATGGCCTGTCATGCCTTTATGGATTTTACACTTTTTTCAGATGGCCGTTTTGACCAGGTGGAAGTGAGACTTCATTGTAGTGCAAATTTCCTTTGCAAGCTTGCTTGGTTGGCCAAAAAGTGCGTATGCGTTTTTTCCTGAATATATTCAGGAAAAAACGTATACGCCCTTTTTGGCCAAGTGCATCATTGTGGACGTTCTGCCTCTTTTCCTATTCTTTCAATGCAATTCCAGTCTACCTCCTGAAATCGGTTTCCTGCAATTCTGCCCCGCTTTCAAGTCCTCTTGGCAGCCTTACTTCAGTACATTTTTGGACGATAGCTGTCATTTATAACTCTGCAGGTTTGTGAATTACAGTGCCCCTGAGCTCCTTTCTTCAACTCGCTTTCTTGTGACCTGGCCGCAACACCACAGGATGGCTTCAGGCCCTAATCTGGTTCCGGCACGGAACGCTGAGCCTTTGGTTAATTCCTCTTCCTGGTGGGAAATGAGAGTTAAATTTGCCCGTCCAGACACCTCCAGCTAGCCTCTCATTGGTTCTCGCTATTCCTGTTCATCTTCCACAGAAATTGCAAACTGGGCCAAACAGGAGGTTAAAGGGACTGACTCTCCAAGTCGGGAGAGTGTTAGTAAAGCGTCTGGAATGTTGCACCCGAGTACCAGGGGAGGAAAACTGAGACATATTTGAACACGTCTCCCGTTCACATGGTTGATCATACTTGGGTTCCACATGCATGTTTTAGCTGAAGGAAGAATACCTTAAACCTGGAGAGTTAAGACCCGTGGAATGGGTACCATGCAATATGACTTCAAAGGGTCTTCATTTGCTCACCGAACCTCTCCAATCCTATCACTGCTGCATTTATGCCCCTGTACACATGCTTGATTCTCTTTCGGAGACATAGCAATCCATAGGTTTTAAGATACTTACTAGTCAGGTACATTCTTAGGCGTTTAATATGCGGTGTTGAGTCCATTTCGTTGAGCAAGGAGTAGCTCTTATTTATTCCATATTTCACTTAAGGAACTTTATCTGTGCTCATTTCAATCTCTGGTTTTATGCAGCACCCCAACTCACCTTTACCCTTAAGCAAGCATAAGTTGGTTTTCTAAATTTGAGACCCTGTTCTGTTCTGTAATTCAGTTCCTGTGTAGCCAAGTTTAAATTCCGTGTATTACTGATATCTTGTGATGTTTCTTTTTCTGTGTGACTTATTTCAGTTAGAATCATCATACCTGAATCCACTCATTGTGCTGCTAAGGGCCTGATGACACAGATTTCATTGCTGAGTGATATTGCTTTGTAAGTAAATACCACAACTTCTTTATCCATTTTTCACTTTCTGCGATGTTGAACTTGTACTGTAAACGAGGTTCTTGTAAACAGAGCCGTTCCAAACTTTGGGGTGGCTGTGTCTTTTTGATTTTAATTTCCCTAAGCTATAGGACCATAAGTGGAAGTGCCCTAGGCTCTGTTGCTTTGTTTTTTAGATGTTTCAGGAAACACCATACACTTCTCCCAAGTGTCTGTTGGCAATTTACATCCCGCCCATCAGCATAACAAGGCTCCCAATTCTCTATGGCCTGTTGCCTTTCTGGATTTTACACTTTTTTCAGATGGCCCTTTTGACCGGGGGGAAGTGAGACTTCATTGTAGTGCAGATTTCCTTTGCAAGCTTGCTTGGTTGGCCAATAAGGGCGTATGCGTTTTTTCCTGAATATATTCAGGAAAAAACGCATACGCCCTTTTTGGCCAAGTGCATCATTGTGGACGTTCTGCCTCTTTTCCTATGCTTTCAATGCAATTCCAGTCTACCTCCTGAAATCGGTTTCCTGCAATTCTGCCCCGCTTTCAAGTCCTCTTGGCAGCCTTTCTTCAGTCTATTTTTGGACGATAGCTGTCATTTATAACTCTGCAGGTTTGTGAATTACAGTGCCCCTGAGCTCCTTTCTTCAACTCGCTTTCTTTTGAGCTGGCCGCAACACCGCAGGATGGCTTCAGGCCCTAATCTGTTTCCGGCATGGCATGCTGAGCCTTTGGTTAATTCCTCTTCCTGGTGGGAAATGAGAGTTAAATTTGCCCGTCCAGACACCTCCAGCTAGCCTCTCATTGGTTCTCGCTATTCCTGTTCATCTTCTGCAGAAATTGCAAACTGGGCCAAACAGGAGGTTAAAGGGACTGACTCTCCAAGTGGGGAGAGTGTTAGTAAAGCGTCTGGAATGTTGCACCCGAGTACCAGGGGAGGAAAACTGAGACATATTTGAACACGTCTCCCGTTCACATGGTTGATCATACTTGGGTTCCACATGCATGTTTTAGCTGAAGGAAGAATACCTTAAACCTGGAGAGTTGAGACCCGTGTAATGGGTACCATGCAATATGACTTCAAAGGGTCTTCATTTGCTCACCGAACCTCTCCAATCCTATCACTGCTGCGTTTATGCCCCTGTACACACACTTGATTCTCTTTTGGAGACATAGCAATCCATAGGTTTTAAGATACTTACTAGTCAGGTACATTCTTAGGCGTTTAATATGCGGTGTTGAGTCCATTTCGTTGAGCAAGGAGTAGCTCTTGTCTATTCCATATTTGGCTTAAGGAACTTTATCTGTGCTCATTTCAATCTCTGGTTTTATGCAGCACCCCAACTCACCTTTCCCCTTAAGCAAGCTTAAGTTGGTTTTCTAAATTTGAGACCCTGTTCTGTTTTGGAATGCAGTTCCTGTGTAGCCAAGTTTACATTCCGTGTATTAGTGATATCTTATGATGTTTCTTTTTCTGTGTGACTTATTTCAGTTAGAATCATCATACCTGAATCCACTCATTATGCTGCTACGGGCCTGATGACATAGATTTCATTGCTGAGTGATACTGCATTGTACGTAAGTACCACAAGTTCTTTATCCATTTTTCACTTTCTGTGATATTGAACTTGTACTGTAAACGAGGTTCTTGTAAATGGAGGTGTCCCAAACATTGGGGTGGCTGTGTCTTTTTGATTTTAATTTCCCTAAGCTATAGGACCATAAGTGGAAGTGCCCCTAGGCTCTGTTGCTTTGTTTTTTAGATGTTTCAGGAAACACCATACACTTCTCCTGAGTGTCTGTTGGCAATTTACATCCCGCCCTTCAGCATAACAAGGCTCCCAGTTCTCCATGGCCTGTCCTGCCTTTCTGGATTTTACACTTTTTTCAGATGGCCCTTTTGACGGGGAGAAGTGAGACTTCATTGTAGTGCAGATTTCCTTTGTAAGTTTGCTTGGTTGGCCAAAAAGTGCGTATGCGTTTTTTCCTGAATATATTCAGGAAAAAACGCATACGTCCTTTTTGGCCAAGTGCATCATTGTGGACGTTCTGCCTCTTTTCCTATGCTTTCAATGCAATTCCAGTCTATCTCCTGAAATCGGTTTCCTGCAATTCTGCCCTGCTTTCAAGTCCTCTTGGCAGCCTTACTTCAGTCTATTTTTGGACGATAGCTGTCATTTATAACTCTGCAGGTTTGTGAATTACAGTGCCCCTGAGCTCCTTTCTTCAACTCGCTTTCTTTTGAGCTGGCCGCAACACCGCAGGATGTCTTCAGGCACTAATCTGGTTTTGGCACGGCACGCTGAGCCTTTGGTTAATTCCTCTTCCTGGTGGGAAATGAGAGTTAAATTTGCCCATCCAGACACCTCCAGCTAGTCTCTCATTGGTTCTCGCTATTCCTGTTCATCTTCCGCAGAAATTGCAAACTGTGCCAAACAGGAGGTTAAAGGCGCTGACTCTCCGAGTGGGGAGAGTGTTAGTAAAGCGTCTGGAATGTTGCACCCGAGTACCAGGGGAGGAAAACTGTGACATATTTGAACACGTCTCCCGATCACATGGTTGATCATACTCTGGGTTCCACATGCATGTTTTAGCTGAAGGAAGAATACCTAAAACCTGGGTAGTTGAAACCCGTGGAATGGGTACCATGCAATATGACTTCAAAGGGTCTTCATTTGCTCACCGAACCTCTCCAATCCTATCACTGCTGCGTTTATGCCCCTGTACACATGCTTGATTCTCTTTCGGATACATAGCAATCCATAGGTTTTAAGATACTTACTAGTCAGGTACATTCTTTGGCGTTTAATATGCGGTGTTGAGTCCATTTCGTTGAGCAAGGAGTAGCTCTTGTCTATTCCATATTTGGCTTAAGGAACTTTATCTGTGCTCATTTCAATCTCTGGTTTTATGCAGCACCCCAACTCACCTTTCCCCTTAAGCAAGCATAAGTTGGTTTTCTAAATTTGAGACCCTGTTCTGTTTTGGAATGCAGTTCCTGTGTAGCCAAGTTTACATTCCGTGTATTACTGATATCTTATGATGTTTCTTTTTCTGTGTGACTTATTTCAGTTAGAATCATCGTACCTGAATCCACTCATTATGCTGATACGGGCCTGATGACATAGATTTCATTGCTGAGTGATACTGCATTGTACGTAAGTACCACAAGTTCTTTATCCATTTTTCACTTTCTGTGATATTGAACTTGTACGGTAAACGAGGTTCTTGTAAACGGAGGCGTCCCAAACTTTGGGGTGGCTGTGTCTTTTTGATTTTAATTTCCCTAAGCTATAGGACCATATGTGGAAGTGCCCTAGGCTCTGTTGCTTTGTTTTTTAGATGTTTCAGGAAACACCATACACTTCTCCTGAGTGTCTGTTGGCAATTTACATCCCGCCCATCAGCATAACAAGGCTCCCAGTTCTCCATGGCCTGTCCTGCCTTTCTGGATTTAACACTTTTTTCAGATGGCCCTTTTGACCGGGGAGAAGTGAGACTTCATTGTAGTGCAGATTTCCTTTGCAAGTTTGCTTTGTTGGCCATAAAGGGCGTATGCGTTTTTTCCTGAATATATTCAGGAAAAAACGCATACGCCCTTTTTGGCCAAGTGCATCATTGTGGACGTTCTGCCTCTTTTCCTATGCTTTCAATGCAATTCCAGTCTACCTCCTGAAATAGGTTTCCTGCAATTCTGCCCCACTTTCAAGTCCTCTTGGCAGCCTTACTTCAGTATATTTTTGGATGATAGCTGTCATTTATAACTCTGCAGGTTTGTGAATTACAGTGCCCCTGAGCTCCTTTCTTCAACTCGCTTTCTTGTGACCTGGCCGCAACACCGCAGGATGGCTTCAGGCCCTAATCTGGTTCCGGCACGGCACGCTGAGCCTTTGGTTAATTCCTCTTCCTGGTGGGAAATGAGAGTTAAATTTGCCCGTTCCTCCACCTCCAGCTAGTCTCTCATTGGTTCTCGCTATTCCTGTTCATCTTCCGCAGAAATTGCAAACTGGGCCAAACAGGAGGTTAAAGGGACTGACTCTCAAAGTCGGGAGGGTGTTAGTAAAGCGTCTGGAATGTTGCACCTGAGTACCAGGGGAGGAAAACTGAGACATATTTGAACACGTCTCCCGATCAAATGGTTGATCAAACTCTAGGTTCCACATGCATGTTTTAGCTGAAGGAAGAATACCTTAAACCTGGGTAGTTGAAACCCGTGGAATGGGTACCATGCAATATGACTTCAAAGGGTCTTCATTTGCTCACCGAACCTCTCCAATCCTATCACTGCTGCGTTTATGCCCCTGTACACATGCTTGATTCTCTTTTGGAGACATAGCAATCCATAGGTTTTACGATACTTACTAGTCAGGTACATTCTTAGGCGTTTAATATGCGGTGTTGAGTCCATTTCGTTGAGCAAGGAGTAGCTCTTGTCTATTCCATATTTGACTTAAGGAACTTTATCTGTGCTCATTTCAATCTCTGGTTTTATGCAGCACCCCAACTCACCTTTACCCTTAAGCAAGCATAAGTTGGTTTTCTAAATTTGAGACCCTGTTCTGTTCTGTAATTCAGTTCCTGTGTAGCCAAGTTTACATTCCGTGTATTACTGATATCTTATGATGTTTCTTTTTCTGTGTGACTTATTTCAGTTAGAATCATCATACCTGAATCCACTCATTGTGCTGCTAAGGGCCTGATGACACAGATTTCATTGCTGAGTGATATTGCTTTGTAAATAAATACCACAACTTCTTTATCCATTTTTCACTTTCTGCGATGTTGAACTTGTACTGTAAACGAGGTTCTTGTAAACAGAGCCGTTCCAAACTTTGGGGTGGCTCTGTCTTTTTGATTTTAAATTCCCTAAGCTATAGGACCATAAGTGGAAGTGCCCTAGGCTCTGTTGCTTTGTTTTTTAGATGTTTCAGGAAACACCATACACTTCTCCCGAGTGGTTGTTGGCAATTTACATCCCGCCCTTCAGCATAACAAGGCTCCCAGTTCTCCATGGCCTGTCCTGCCTTTCTGGATTTTACACTTTTTTCAGATGGCCCTTTTGACCGGGGGGAAGTGAGACTTCATTGTAGTGCAGATTTCCTTTGCAAGCTTGCTTGGTTGGCCAAAAAGGGCGTATGCGTTTTTTCCTGAATATATTCAGGAAAAAACGCATACGCCCTTTTTGGCCAAGTGCATCATTGTGGACGTTCTGCCTCTTTTCCTATGCTTTCAGTGCATTCCAGTCTACCTCCTGAAATCGGTTTCCTGCAATTCTGCCCCGCTTTCAAGTCCTCTTGGCAGCCTTACTTCAGTCTATTTTTGGACGATAGCTGTCATTTATAACTCTGCAGGTTTGTGAATTACAGTGACCCTGAGCTCCTTTCTTCAACTCGCTTTCTTTTGAGCTGGCCGCAACACCGCAGGATGGCTTCAGGCCTTAATCTGGTTCCGGCACGGCACGCTGAGCCTTTTGTTAATTCCTCTTCCTGGTGGGAAATGAGAGTTAAATTTGCCCGTCCAGACACCTCCAGCTAGCCTCTCATTGGTTCTCGCTATTCCTGTTCATCTTCCACAGAAATTGCAAACTGGGCCAAACAGGAGGTTAAAGGGACTGACTCTCCAAGTCGGGAGAGTGTTAGTAAAGCGTCTGGAATGTTGCACCCGAGTACCAGGGGAGGAAAACTGAGACATATTTGAACACGTCTCCCGTTCACATGGTTGATCATACTTGGGTTCCACATGCATGTTTTAGCTGAAGGAAGAATACCTTAAACCTGGAGAGTTAAGACCCGTGGAATGGGTACCATGCAATATGACGTCAAAGGGTCTTCATTTGCTCACCGAACCTCTCCAATCCTATCACAGCTGCATTTATGCCCCTGTACACATGCTTGATTCTCTTTCGGAGACATAGCAATCCATAGGTTTTAAGATACTTACTAGTCAGGTACATTCTTAGGCGTTTAATATGCGGTGTTGAGTCCATTTAGTTGAGCAAGGAGTAGCTCTTGTCTATTCCATATTTGGCTTAAGGAACTTTATCTGTGCTCATTTCAATCTCTGGTTTTATGCAGCACCCCGACTCACCTTTACCCTTAAGCAAGCATAAGTTGGTTTTCTAAATTTGAGACCCTGTTCTGTTCTGTAATTCAGTTCCTGTGTAGCCAAGTTTACATTCCGTGTATTACTGATATCTTATGATGTTTCTTTTTCTGTGTGACTTATTTCAGTTAGAATCATCATACCTGAATCCACTCATTGTGCTGCTAAGGGCCTGATGACATAGATTTCATTGCTGAGTGATATTGCTTTGTAAGTAAATACCACAACTTCTTTATCCATTTTTCAATTTCTGCGATGTTGAACTTGTACTGTAAACGAGGTTCTTGTAAACAGAAGCGTCCCAAACTTTGGGGTGGCTGTGTCTTTTTGATTTTAATTTCCCTAAGCTATAGGCCCATAAGTGGTAGTGCCCTAGGCTCTGTTGCTTTGTTTTTTAGATGTTTCAGGAAACACCATACACTTCTCCCAAGTGTCTGTTGGCAATTTACATCCCGCCCATCAGCATAACAAGGCTCCCAGTTCTCCATGGCCTGTCCTGCCTTTCTGGATTTTATACTTTTTTCAGATGGCCCTTTTGACCGGGGGGAAGTGAGACTTCATTGTAGTGCAGATTTCCTTTGCAAGCTTGCTTGGTTGGCCAAAAAGGGCGTATGCGTTTTTTCCTGAATATATTCAGGAAAAAACGCATACGCCCTTTTTGGCCAAGTGCATCATTGTGGACGTTCTGCCTCTTTTCCTATGCTTTCAATGCAATTCCAGTCTACCTCCTGAAATCGGTTTCCTGCAATTCTGCCCTGCTTTCAAGTCCTCTTGGCAGCCTTACTTCAGTATATTTTTGGACGATAGCTGTCATTTATAACTCTGCAGGTTTGTGAATTACAGTGCGCCTGAGCTCCTTTCTTCAATTCGCTTTCTTTTGAGCTGGCCGCAACACCGCAGGATGGCTTCAGGCCCTAATGTGGTTCCGGCACGGCACGCTGAGCCTTTGGTTATTTCCTCTTTCTGGTGGGAAATGAGAGTTAAATTTGCCCGTCCAGACACCTCCAGCTAGTCTCTCATTGGTTCTCGCTATTCCTGTTCATCTTCCGCAGAAACTGCAAACTGGGCCAAACAGGAGGTTAAAGGCGCTGACTCTCCAAGTCGGGAGAGTGTTAGTAAAGCGTCTGGAATGTTGCACCCGAGTACCAGGGGAGGAAAACTGAGACATATTTGAACACGTCTCCCAATCACATGGTTGATCATACTCTAGTTTCCACATGCATGTTTTAGCTGAAGGAAGAATACCTTAAACCTGGGTAGTTGAAACCCGTGGAAAGGGTACCATGCAATATGACTTCAAAGGGTCTTCATTTGCTCACCGAACCTCTCCAATCCTATCACTGCTGCGTTTATGCCCCTGTACACATGCTTGATTCTCTTTCGGAGACATAGCAATCCATAGGTTTTAAGATACTTACTAGTCAGGTACATTCTTAGGCGTTTAATATGCGGTGTTGAGTCCATTTCGTTGAGCAAGGAGTAGCTCTTGTCTATTCCATATTTGACTTAAGGAACTTTATCTGTGCTCATTTCAATCTCTGGTTTTATGCAGCACCCCAACTCATCTTTAACCTTAAGCAAGCATAAGTTGGTTTTCTAAATTTGAGACCCTGTTCTGTTCTGTAATTCAGTTCCTGTGTAGCCAAGTTTACATTCCGTGTATTACAGATATCTTATGATGTTTCTTTTTCTGTGTGACTTATTTCAGTTAGAATCATCATACCTGAATCCACTCATTGTGCTGCTAAGGGCCTGATGACACAGATTTCATTGCTGAGTGATATTGCTTTGTAAGTAAATACCACAACTTCTTTATCCATTTTTCACTTTCTGCGATGTTGAACTTGTACTGTAAAGGAGGTTCTTGTAAACAGAGCCGTTCCAATCTTTGGGGTGGCTGTGTCTTTTTGATTTTAATTTCCCTAAGCTATAGGACCATAAGTGGCAGTGCCCTAGGCTCTGTTGCTTTGTTTTTTAGATGTTTCAGGAAACACCATACACTTCTCCCAAGTGTCTGTTGGCAATTTACATCCCGCCCATCAGCATAACAAGGCTCCCAGTTCTCCATGGCCTGTCCTGCCTTTCTGGATTTTACACTTTTTTCAGATGGCCCTTTTGACCGGGGGGAAGTGAGACTTCATTGTAGTGCAGATTTCCTTTGCAAGCTTGCTTGGTTGGCCAAAAAGGGCGTATGCGTATTTTCCTGAATATATTCAGGAAAAAACGCATACGCCCTTTTTGGCCAAGTGCATCATTGTGGACGTTCTGCCTCTTTTCCTATGCTTTCAATGCAATTCCAGTCTACCTACTGAAATCGGTTTCCTGCAATTCTGCCCTGCTTTCAAGTCCTCTTGGCAGCCTTACTTCAGTATATTTTTGGACGATAGCTGTCATTTATAACTCTGCAGGTTTGTGAATTACAGTGCGCCTGAGCTCCTTTCTTCAATTCGCTTTCTTTTGAGCTGGCCGCAACACCGCAGGATGGCTTCAGGCCCTAATCTGGTTCCGGCACGGCACGCTGAGCCTTTGGTTATTTCCTCTTTCTGGTGGGAAATGAGAGTTAAATTTGCCCGTCCAGACACCTCCAGCTAGTCTCTCATTGGTTCTCGCTATTCCTGTTCATCTTCCGCAGAAACTGCAAACTGGGCCAAACAGGAGGTTAAAGGCGCTGACTCTCCAAGTCGGGAGAGTGTTAGTAAAGCGTCTGGAATGTTGCACCCGAGTACCAGGGTACGAAAACTGAGACATATTTGAACACGTCTCCCAATCACATGGTTGATCATACTCTAGTTTCCACATGCATGTTTTAGCTGAAGGAAGAATACCTTAAACCTGGGTAGTTGAAACCCGTGGAAAGGGTACCATGCAATATGACTTCAAAGGGTCTTCATTTGCTCATCGAACCTCTCCAATCCTATCACTGCTGCGTTTATGCCCCTGTACACATGCTTGATTCTCTTTCAGAGACATAGCAATCCATAGGTTTTAAGATACTTACTAGTCAGGTACATTCTTAGGCGTTTAATATGCGGTGTTGAGTCCATTTCGTTGAGCAAGGAGTAGCTCTTGTCTATTCCATATTTGGCTTAAGGAACTTTATCTGTGCTCATTTCAATCTCTGGTTTTATGCAGCAACCCAACTCACCTTTCCCCTTAAGCAAGCATAAGTTGGTTTTCTAAATTTGAGAACCTGTTCTGTTTTGGAATTCAGTTCCTGTGTAGCCAAGTTTACATTCCGTTTATTAGTGATATCTTATGATGTTTCTTTTTCTGTGTGACTTATTTCAGTTAGAATCATCGTACCTGAATCCACTCATTATGCTGATACGGGCCTGATGACATAGATTTCATTGCTGAGTGATACTGCATTGTACGTAAGTACCACAAGTTCTTTATCCATTTTTCACTTTCTGTGATATTGAACTTGTACGGTAAACGAGGTTCTTGTAAACAGAGGCGTCCCAAACTTTGAGGTGGCTGTGTCTTTTTGATTTTAATTTCCCTAAGCTATAGGACCATAAGTGGAAGTGCCCTAGGCTCTGTTGCTTTGTTCTTTAGATGTTTCAGGAAACACCATACACTTCTCCCGAGTGTCTGTTGGCAATTTACATCCCGCCCATCAGCATAACAAGGCTCCCAGTTCTCCATGGCCTGTCCTGCCTTTCTGGATTTAACACATTTTTCAGATGGCCCTTTTGACCGGGGAGAAGTGAGACTTTATTGTAGTGCAGATTTCCTTTGCAAGTTTGCTTTGTTGGCCATAAAGGGCGTATGCGTTTTTTCCTGAATATATTCAGGAAAAAACGCATACGCCCTTTTTGGCCAAGTGCATCATTGTGGACGTTCTGCCTCTTTTCCTATGCTTTCAATGCAATTCCAGTCTACCTCCTGAAATCGGTTTCCTGCAATTCTGCCCCACTTTCAAGTCCTCTTGGCAGCCTTACTTCAGTATATTTTTGGATGATAGCTGTCATTTATAACTCTGCAGGTTTGTGAATTACAGTGCCCCTGAGCTCCTTTCTTCAACTCGCTTTCTTGTGACCTGGCCGCAACACCGCAGGATGGCTTCAGGCCCTAATCTGGTTCCGGCACGGCACGCTGAGCCTTTGGTTAATTCCTCTTCCTGGTGGGAAATGAGAGTTAAATTTGCCCGTTCAGACACCTCCAGCTAGTCTCTCATTGGTTCTCGCTATTCCTGTTCATCTTCCGCAGAAATTGCAAACTGGGCCAAACAGGAGGTTAAAGGGACTGACTCTCAAAGTCGGGAGGGTGTTAGTAAAGCGTCTGGAATGTTGCACCCGAGTACCAGGGGAGGAAAACTGAGACATATTTGAACACGTCTCCCGATCAAATGGTTGATCAAACTCTAGGTTCCACATGCATGTTTTAGCTGAAGGAAGAATACCTTAAACCTGGGTAGTTGAAACCCGTGGAATGGGTACCATGCAATATGACTTCAAAGGGTCTTCATTTGCTCACCGAACCTCTCCAATCCTATCACTGCTGCGTTTATGCCCCTGTACACATGCTTGATTCTCTTTTGGAGACATAGCAATCCATAGGTTTTACGATACTTACTAGTCAGGTACATTCTTAGGCGTTTAATATGCGGTGTTGAGTCCATTTCGTTGAGCAAGGAGTAGCTCTTGTCTATTCCATATTTGACTTAAGGAACTTTATCTGTGCTCATTTCAATCTCTGGTTTTATGCAGCACCCCAACTCACCTTTACCCTTAAGCAAGCATAAGTTGGTTTTCTAAATTTGAGACCCTGTTCTGTTCTGTAATTCAGTTCCTGTGTAGCCAAGTTTACATTCCGTGTATTACTGATATCTTATGATGTTTCTTTTTCTGTGTGACTTATTTCAGTTAGAATCATCATACCTGAATCCACTCATTGTGCTGCTAAGGGCCTGATGACACAGATTTCATTGCTGAGTGATATTGCTTTGTAAATAAATACCACAACTTCTTTATCCATTTTTCACTTTCTGCGATGTTGAACTTGTACTGTAAACGAGGTTCTTGTAAACAGAGCCGTTCCAAACTTTGGGGTGGCTCTGTCTTTTTGATTTTAAATTCCCTAAGCTATAGGACCATAAGTGGCAGTGCCCTAGGCTCTGTTGCTTTGTTTTTTAGATGTTTCAGGAAACACCATACACTTCTCCCGAGTGGTTGTTGGCAATTTACATCCCGCCCTTCAGCATAACAAGGCTCCCAGTTCTCCATGGCCTGTCCTGCCTTTCTGGATTTTACACTTTTTTCAGATGGCCCTTTTGACCGGGGGGAAGTGAGACTTCATTGTAGTGCAGATTTCCTTTGCAAGCTTGCTTGGTTGGCCAAAAAGGGCGTATGCGTTTTTTCCTGAATATATTCAGGAAAAAACGCATACGCCCTTTTTGGCCAAGTGCATCATTGTGGACGTTCTGCCTCTTTTCCTATGCTTTCAGTGCATTCCAGTCTACCTCCTGAAATCGGTTTCCTGCAATTCTGCCCCGCTTTCAAGTCCTCTTGGCAGCCTTACTTCAGTATATTTTTGGACGATAGCTGTCATTTATAACTCTGCAGGTTTGTGAATTACAGTGCCCCTGAGCTCCTTTCTTCAACTCGCTTTCTTTTGAGCTGGCCGCAACACCGCAGGATGGCTTCAGGCCCTAATCTGGTTCCGGCACGGCACGCTGAGCCTTTGGTTATTTCCTCTTTCTGGTGGGAAATGAGAGTTAAATTTGCCCGTCCAGACACCTCCAGCTAGTCTCTCATTGGTTCTCGCTATTCCTGTTCATCTTCCGCAGAAACTGCAAACTGGGCCAAACAGGAGGTTAAAGGCGCTGACTCTCCAAGTGGGGAGAGTGTTAGTAAAGCGTCTGGAATGTTGCACCCGAGTACCAGGGTACGAAAACTGAGACATATTTGAACACGTCTCCCAATCACATGGTTGATCATACTCTAGTTTCCACATGCATGTTTTAGCTGAAGGAAGAATACCTTAAACCTGGGTAGTTGAAACCCGTGGAAAGGGTACCATGCAATATGACTTCAAAGGGTCTTCATTTGCTCACCGAACCTCTCCAATCCTATCACTGCTGCGTTTATGCCCCTGTACACATGCTTGATTCTCTTTCAGAGACATAGCAATCCATAGGTTTTAAGATACTTACTAGTCAGGTACATTCTTAGGCGTTTAATATGCGGTGTTGAGTCCATTTCGTTGAGCAAGGAGTAGCTCTTGTCTATTCCATATTTGGCTTAAGGAACTTTATCTGTGCTCATTTCAATCTCTGGTTTTATGCAGCAACCCAACTCACCTTTCCCCTTAAGCAAGCATAAGTTGGTTTTCTAAATTTGAGAACCTGTTCTGTTTTGGAATTCAGTTCCTGTGTAGCCAAGTTTACGTTCCGTGTATTACTGATATCTTATGATGTTTCTTTTTCTGTGTGACTTATTTCAGTTAGAATCATCGTACCTGAATCCACTCATTATGCTGATACGGGCCTGATGACATAGATTTCATTGCTGAGTGATACTGCATTGTACGTAAGTACCACAAGTTCTTTATCCATTTTTCACTTTCTGTGATATTGAACTTGTACGGTAAACGAGGTTCTTGTAAACAGAGGCGTCCCAAACTTTGAGGTGGCTGTGTCTTTTTGATTTTAATTTCCCTAAGCTATAGGACCATAAGTGGAAGTGCCCTAGGCTCTGTTGCTTTGTTCTTTAGATGTTTCAGGAAACACCATACACTTCTCCCGAGTGTCTGTTGGCAATTTACATCCCGCCCATCAGCATAACAAGGCCCCCAGTTCTCCATGGCCTGTTGCCTTTCTGGATTTTACACTTTTTTCAGATGGCCCTTTTGACCGGGGGGAAGTGAGACTTCATTGTAGTGCAGATTTCCTTTGCAAGCTTGCTTGGTTGGCCAAAAAGGGCGTATGCGTGTTTTCCTGAATATATTCAGGAAAAAACACATACGCCCTTTTTGGCCAAGTGCATCATTGTGGACGTTCTGCCTCTTTTCCTATGCTTTCAATGCAATTCCAGTCTACCTCCTGAAATCGGTTTCCTGCAATTCTGCCCCGCTTTCAAGTCCTCTTGGCAGCCTTACTTCAGTATATTTTTGGACGATAGCTGTCATTTATAACTCTGCAGGTTTGTGAATTACAGTGCCCCTGAGCTCCTTTCTTCAACTCGCTTTCTTGTGACCTGGCCGCAACACCGCAGGATGGCTTCAGGCCCTAATCTGGTTCTGGTACGGCACGCTGAGCCTTTGGTTAATTCCTCTTCCTGGTGGGAAATGAGAGTTAAATTTGCCCGTCCAGATACCTCCAGCTAGCCTCTCATTGGTTCTCGCTATTCCTGTTCATCTTCTGCAGAAATTGCAAACTGGGCCAAACAGGAGGTTAAAGGGACTGACTCTCCAAGTGGGGAGAGTGTTAGTAAAGCGTCTGGAATGTTGCACCCGAGTACCAGGGGAGGAAAACTGAGACATATTTGAACACGTCTCCCGTTCACATGGTTGATCATACTTGGGTTCCACATGCATGTTTTAGCTGAAGGAAGAATACCTTAAACCTGGAGAGTTGAGACCCGTGTAATGGGTACCATGCAATATGACTTCAAAGGGTCTTCATTTGCTCACCGAACCTCTCCAATCCTATCACTGCTGCGTTTATGCCCCTGTACACACGCTTGATTCTCTTTTGGAGACATAGCAATCCATAGGTTTTACGATACTTACTAGTCAGGTACATTCTTAGGCGTTTAATATGCGGTGTTGAGTCCATTTCGTTGAGCAAGGAGTAGCTCTTGTCTATTCCATATTTGGCTTAAGGAACTTTATCTGTGCTCATTTCAATCTCTGGTTTTATGCAGCACCCCAACTCACCTTTCCCCTTAAGCAAGCTTAAGTTGGTTTTCTAAATTTGAGACCCTGTTCTGTTTTGGAATGCAGTTCCTGTGTAGCCAAGTTTACATTCCGTGTATTACTGATATCTTATGATGTTTCTTTTTCTGTGTGACTTATTTCAGTTAGAATCATCATACCTGAATCCACTCATTATGCTGCTACGGGCCTGGTGACATAGATTTCATTGCTGAGTGATACTGCATTGTACGTAAGTACCACAAGTTCTTTATCCATTTTTCACTTTCTGTGATATTGAACTTGTACTGTAAACGAGGTTCTTGTAAATGGAGGTGTCCCAAACTTTGGGGTGGCTGTGTCTTTTTGATTTTAATTTCCCTAAGCTATAGGACCATAAGTGGAAGTGCCCTAGGCTCTGTTGCTTTGTTTTTTAGATGTTTCAGGAAACACCATACACTTCTCCTGAGTGTCTGTTGTCAATTTACATCCCGCCCTTCAGCATAACAAGGCTCCCAGTTCTCCATGGCCTGTCCTGCCTTTCTGGATTTTACACTTTTTTCAGATGGCCCTTTTGACCGGGGAGAAGTGAGACTTCATTGTAGTGCAGATTTCCTTTGCAAGTTTGCTTGGTTGGCCAAAAAGGGCGTATGCGTTTTTTCCTGAATATATTCAGGAAAAAACGCATATGCCCTTTTTGGCCAAGTGCATCATTGTGGACGTTCTGCCTCTTTTCCTATGCTTTCAATGCAATTCCAGTCTACCTCCTGAAATCGGTTTCCTGCAATTCTGCCCCGCTTTCAAGTCCTCTTGGCAGCCTTACTTCAGTCTATTTTTGGACAATAGCTGTCATTTATAACTCTGCAGGTTTGTGAATTACAGTGCCCCTGAGCTCCTTTCTTCAACTCGCTTTCTTTTGAGCTGGCCGCAACACCGCAGGATGTCTTCAGGCCCTAATCTGGTTTTGGCACGGCACGCTGAGCCTTTGGTTAATTCCTCTTCCTGGTGGGAAATGAGAGTTAAATTTGCCCATCCAGACACCTCCAGCTAGTCTCTCATTGGTTCTCGCTATTCCTGTTCATCTTCCGCAGAAATTGCAAACTGTGCCAAACAGGAGGTTAAAGGCGCTGACTCTCCGAGTGGGGAGAGTGTTAGTAAAGCATCTGGAATGTTGCACCCGAGTACCAGGGGAGGAAAACTGAGACATATTTGAACACGTCTCCCGATCACATGGTTGATCATACTCTGGGTTCCACATGCATGTTTTAGCTGAAGGAAGAATACCTAAAACCTTGGTAGTTGAAACCCGTGGAATGGGTACCATGCAATATGACTTCAAAGGGTCTTCATTTGCTCACCGAACCTCTCCAATCCTATCACTGCTGCGTTTATGCCCCTGTACACATGCTTGATTCTCTTTCGGATACATAGCAATCTATAGGTTTTAAGATACTTACTAGTCAGGTACATTCTTTGGCGTTTAATATGCGGTGTTGAGTCCATTTCGTTGAGCAAGGAGTAGCTCTTGTCTATTCCATATTTGGCTTAAGGAACTTTATCTGTGCTCATTTCAATCTCTGGTTTTATGCAGCACCCCAACTCACCTTTACCCTTAAGCAAGCATAAGTTGGTTTTCTAAATTTGAGACCCTGTTCTGTTTTGGAATGCAGTTCCTGTGTAGCCAAGTTTACATTCCGTGTATTACTGATATCTTATGATGTTTCTTTTTCTGTGTGACTTATTTCAGTTAGAATCATCGTACCTGAATCCACTCATTATGCTGCTATGGGCCTGATGACATAGATTTCATTGCTGAGTGATACTGCATTGTACGTAAGTACCACAAGTTCTTTATCCATTTTTCACTTTCTGTGATATTGAACTTGTACGGTAAACGAGGTTCTTGTAAACGGAGGCGTCCCAAACTTTGGGGTGGCTGTGTCTTTTTGATTTTAATTTCCCTAAGCTATAGGACCATAAGTGGAAGTGCCCTAGGCTCTGTTGCTTTGTTTTTTAGATGTTTCAGGAAACACCATACACTTCTCCTGAGTGTCTGTTGTCAATTTACATCCCGCCCATCAGCATAACAAGGCTCCCAGTTCTCCATGGCCTGTCCTGCCTTTCTGGATTTAACACATTTTTCAGATGGCCCTTTTGACCGGGGAGAAGTGAGACTTCATTGTAGTGCAGATTTCCTTTGCAAGTTTGCTTTGTTGGCCATAAAGGGCGTATGCGTTTTTTCCTGAATATATTCAGGAAAAAACGCATACGCCCTTTTTGGCCAAGTGCATCATTGTGGACGTTCTGCCTCTTTTCCTATGCTTTCAATGCAATTCCTGTCTACCTCCTGAAATCGGTTTCCTGCAATTCTGCCCCACTTTCAAGTCCTCTTGGCAGCCTTACTTCAGTATATTTTTGGACGATAGCTGTCATTTATAACTCTGCAGGTTTGTGAATTACAGTGCCCCTGAGCTCCTTTCTTCAACTCGCTTTCTTGTGACCTGGCCGCAACACCGCAGGATGGCTTCAGGCCCTAATCTGGTTCCGGCACGGCACGCTGAGCCTTTGGTTAATTCCTCTTCCTGGTGGGAAATGAGAGTTAAATTTGCCCGTTCAGACACCTCCAGCTAGTCTCTCATTGGTTCTCGCTATTCCTGTTCATCTTCCGCAGAAATTGCAAACTGGGCCAAACAGGAGGTTAAAGGGACTGACTCTCAAAGTCGGGAGGGTGTTAGTAAAGCGTCTGGAATGTTGCACCCGAGTACCAGGGGAGGAAAACTGAGACATATTTGAACACGTCTCCCGATCAAATGGTTGATCAAACTCTAGGTTCCACATGCTTGTTTTAGCTGAAGGAAGAATACCTTAAACCTGGAGAGTTGAGACCCGTGTAATGGGTACCATGCAATATGACTTCAAAGGTTCTTCATTTGCTCACCAAACCTCCCCAATCCTATCACTGCTGCGTTTATGCCCCTGTATACATGCTTGATTCTCTTTCGGAGACTTAGCAATCCATAGGTTTTAAGATACTTACTAGTCAGGTACATTCTTAGGCGTTTAATATGCGGTGTTGAGTCCATTTCGTTGAGCAAGGAGTAGCTCTTGTCTATTCCATATTTGGCTTAAGGAACTTTATCTGTGCTCATTTCAATCTCTGGTTTTATGCAGCACCCCAACTCACCTTTCCCCTTAAGCAAGAATAAGTTGGTTTTCTAAATTTGAGACCCTGTTCTGTTCTGTAATTCAGTTCCTGTGTAACCAAGTTTATATTCCGTGTATTAATGATATCTTATGATGTTTCTTTTTCTGTGTGACTTATTTCAGTTAGAATCATCATACCTGAATCCACTCATTGTGCTTCTAAGGGCCTGATGACACAGATTTCATTGCTGTGTGATATTGCTTTGTAAGTAAATACCACAACTTCTTTATCCATTTTTCACTTTCTGCGATCTTGAACTTGTACTGTAAACGAGGTTCTTGTAAACAGAGCCGTTCCAAACTTTGGGGTGGCTGTGTCTTTTTGATTTTAATTTCCCTAAGCTATAGGACCATAAGTGGAAGTGCCCTAGGTTCTGTTGCTTTGTTTTTTAGATGTTTCAGGAAACACCATACACTTCTCCCCAGTGTCTGTTGGCAATTTACATCCCGCCCATCAGCATAACAAGGCTCCCAGTTCTCCATGGCCTGTCCTGCCTTTCTGGATTTTACACTTTTTTCAGATGGCCCTTTTGACGGGGAGAAGTGAGACTTCATTGTAGTGCAGATTTCCTTTGGAAGTTTGCTAGGTTGGTCAAAAAGGGCGTATGCGTTTTTTCCTGAATATATTCAGGAAAAAACGCATACGCCCTTTTTGGCCAAGTGCATCATTGTGGACGTTCTGCCTCTTTTCCTATGCTTTCAATGCAATTCCAGTCTACCTCCTGAAATCGGTTTCCTGCAATTCTGCCCCGCTTTCAAGTCCTCTTGGCAGCCTTACTTCAGTATATTTTTGGACGATAGCTGTCATTTATAACTCTGCAGGTTTGTGAATTACAGTGCCCCTGAGCTCCTTTCTTCAACTCGCTTTCTTGTGACCTGGCCGCAACACCGCAGGATGGCTTCAGGCCCTAATCTGTTTCCGGCATGGCATGCTGAGCCTTTGGTTAATTCCTCTTCCTGGTGGGAAATGAGAGTTAAATTTGCCCGTCCAGACACCTCCAGCTAGCCTCTCATTGGTTCTGGCTATTCCTGTTCATCTTCTGCAGAAATTGCAAACTGGGCCAAACAGGAGGTTAAAGGGACTGACTCTCCAAGTGGGGAGAGTGTTAGTAAAGCGTCTGGAATGTTGCACCCGAGTACCAGGGGAGGAAAACTGAGACATATTTGAACACGTCTCCCGTTCACATGGTTGATCATACTCTGGGTTCCACATGCATGTTTTAGCTGAAGGAAGAATACCTTAAAACTGGAGAGTTTAGACCCGTGTAATGGGTACCATGCAATATGACTTCAAAGGGTCTTCATTTGCTCACCGAACCTCTCCAATCCTATCACTGCTGCGTTTATGCCCCTGTACACACGCTTGATTCTCTTTTGGAGACATAGCAATCCATAGGTTTTAAGATACTTACTAGTCAGGTACATACTTAGGCGTTTAATATGGGGTTTTGAGTCCATTTCGTTGAGCAAGGAGTAGCTCTTGTCTATTCCATATTTGGCTTAAGGAACTTTATCTGTGCTCATTTCAATCTCTGGTTTTATGCAGCACCCCAACTCACCTTTCCCCTTAAGCAAGCTTAAGTTGGTTTTCTAAATTTGAGACCCTGTTCTGTTTTGGAATGCAGTTCCTGTGTAGCCAAGTTTACATTCCGTGTATTAGTGATATCTTATGATGTTTCTTTTTCTGTGTGACTTATTTCAGTTAGAATCATCATACCTGAATCCACTCATTGTGCTGCTAAGGGCCTGATGACACAGATTTCATTGCTGAGTGATATTGCTTTGTAAGTAAATACCACAACTTCTTTATCCATTTTTCACTTTCTGCGATGTTGAACTTGTACTGTAAACGAGGTTCTTGTAAACAGAGCCGTTCCAAACTTTGTGGTGGCTCTGTCTTTTTGATTTTAATTTCCCTAAGCTATAGGACCATAAGTGGAAGTGCCCTAGGCTCTGTTGCTTTGTTTTTTAGATGTTTCAGGAAACACCATACACTTCTCCCGAGTGGTTGTTGGCAATTTACATCCCGCCCTTCAGCATAACAAGGCTCCCAGTTCTCCATGGCCTGTCCTGCCTTTCTGGATTTTACACTTTTTTCAGATGGCCCTTTTGACCGGGGGGAAGTGAGACTTCATTGTAGTGCAGATTTCCTTTGCAAGCTTGCTTGGTTGGCCAAAAAGGGCGTATGCGTTTTTTCCTGAATATATTCAGGAAAAAACGCATACGCCCTTTTTGGCCAAGTGCATCATTGTGGACGTTCTGCCTCTTTTCCTATGCTTTCAGTGCATTCCAGTCTACCTCCTGAAATCGGTTTCCTGCAATTCTGCCCCGCTTTCAAGTCCTCTTGGCAGCCTTACTTCAGTATATTTTTGGACGATAGCTGTCATTTATAACTCTGCAGGTTTGTGAATTACAGTGCCCCTGAGCTCCTTTCTTCAACTCGCTTTCTTTTGAGCTGGCCGCAACACCGCAGGATGGCTTCAGGCCCTAATCTGGTTCCGGCACGGCACGCTGAGCCTTTGGTTAATTCCTCTTCCTGGTGGGAAATGAGAGTTAAATTTGCCCGTCCAGACACCTCCAGCTAGCCTCTCATTGGTTCTCGCTATTCCTGTTCATCTTCCACAGAAATTGCAAACTGGGCCAAACAGGAGGTTAAAGGGACTGACTCTCCAAGTCGGGAGAGTGTTAGTAAAGCGTCTGGAATGTTGCACCCGAGTACCAGGGGAGGAAAACTGAGACATATTTGAACACGTCTCCCGTTCACATGGTTGATCATACTTGGGTTCCACATGCATGTTTTAGCTGAAGGAAGAATACCTTAAACCTGGAGAGTTAAGACCCGTGTAATGGGTACCATGCAATATGACTTCAAAGGGTCTTCATTTGCTCACCGAACCTCTCCAATCCTATCACTGCTGCATTTATGCCCCTGTACACATGCTTGATTCTCTTTCGGAGACATAGCAATCCATAGGTTTTAAGATACTTACTAGTCAGGTACATTCTTAGGCGTTTAATATGCGGTGTTGAGTCCATTTCGTTGAGCAAGGAGTAGCTCTTATTTATTCCATATTTCACTTAAGGAACTTTATCTGTGCTCATTTCAATCTCTGGTTTTATGCAGCACCCCAACTCACCTTTACCCTTAAGCAAGCATAAGTTGGTTTTCTAAATTTGAGACCGTGTTCTGTTCTGTAATTCAGTTCCTGTGTAGCCAAGTTTACATTCCGTGTATTACAGATATCTTATGATGTTTCTTTTTCTGTGTGACTTATTTCAGTTAGAATCATCATACCTGAATCCACTCATTGTGCTGCTAAGGGCCTGATGACACAGATTTCATTGCTGAGTGATATTGCTTTGTAAGTAAATACCACAACTTCTTTATCCATTTTTCACTTTCTGCGATGTTGAACTTCTACTGTAAACGAGGTTCTTGTAAACAGAGCCGTTCCAAACTTTGGGGTGGCTGTGTCTTTTTGATTTTAATTTCCCTAAGCTATAGGACCATAAGTGGAAGTGCCCTAGGCTCTGTTGCTTTGTTTTTTAGATGTTTCAGGAAACACCATACACTTCTCCTGAGTGTCTGTTGGCAATTTACATCCCGCCCTTCAGCATAACAAGGCTCCCAGTTCTCCATGGCCTGTCCTGCCTTTATGGATTTTACACTTTTTTCAGATGGCCCTTTTGACCGGGGAGAAGTGAGACTTCATTGTAGTGCAGATTTCCTTTGCAAGTTTGCTTGGTTGGCCAAAAAGGGCGTATGCGTTTTTTCCTGAATATATTCAGGAAAAAACGCATACGCCCTTTTTGGCCAAGTGCATCATTGTGGACGTTCTGCCTCTTTTCCTATGCTTTCAATGCAATTCCAGTCTATCTCCTGAAATCGGTTTCCTGCAATTCTGCCCTGCTTTCAAGTCCTCTTGGCAGCCTTACTTCAGTCTATTTTTGGACGATAGCTGTCATTTATAACTCTGCAGGTTTGTGAATTACAGTGCCCCTGAGCTCCTTTCTTCAACTCGCTTTCTTTTGAGCTGGCCGCAACACCGCAGGATGTCTTCAGGCCCTAATCTGGTTTTGGCACGGCACGCTGAGCCTTTGGTTAATTCCTCTTCCTGGTGGGAAATGAGAGTTAAATTTGCCCATCCAGACACCTCCAGCTAGTCTCTCATTGGTTCTCGCTATTCCTGTTCATCTTCCGCAGAAATTGCAAACTGTGCCAAACAGGACGTTAAAGGCGCTGACTCTCCGAGTGGGGAGAGTGTTAGTAAAGCGTCTGGAATGTTGCACCCGAGTACCAGGGGAGGAAAACTGAGACATATTTGAACACGTCTCCTGATCACATGGTTGATCATACTCTGGGTTCCACATGCATGTTTTAGCTGAAGGAAGAATACCTAAAAACTGGGTAGTTGAAACCCGTGGAATGGGTACCATGCAATATGACTTCAAAGGGTCTTCATTTGCTCACCGAACCTCTCCAATCCTATCACTGCTGCGTTTATGCCCCTGTACACATGCTTGATTCTCTTTCGGATACATAGCAATCTATAGGTTTTAAGATAATTACTAGTCAGGTACATTCTTTGGCGTTTAATATGCGGTGTTGAGTCCATTTCGTTGAGCAAGGAGTAGCTCTTGTCTATTCCATATTTGGCTTAAGGAACTTTATCTGTGCTCATTTCAATCTCTGGTTTTATGCAGCACCCGAACTCACCTTTCCCCTTAAGCAAGCATAAGTTGGTTTTCTAAATTTGAGACCCTGTTCTGTTTTGGAATGCAGTTCCTGTGTAGCCAAGTTTACATTCCGTGTATTACTGATATCTTATGATGTTTCTTTTTCTGTGTGACTTATTTCAGTTAGAATCATCGTACCTGAATCCACTCATTATGCTGCTACGGGCCTGATGACATAGATTTCATTGCTGAGTGATACTGCATTGTACGTAAGTACCACAAGTTCTTTATCCATTTTTCACTTTCTGTGATATTGAACTTGTACGGTAAACGAGGTTCTTGTAAACGGAGGCGTCCCAAACTTTGGGGTGGCTGTGTCTTTTTGATTTTAATTTCCCTAAGCTATAGGACCATAAGTGGAAGTGCCCTAGGCTCTGTTGCTTTGTTTTTTAGATGTTTCAGGAAACACCATACACTTCTCCTGAGTGTCTGTTGGCAATTTACATCCCGCCCATCAGCATAACAAGGCTCCCAGTTCTCCATGGCCTGTCCTGCCTTTCTGGATTTTACACTTTTTTCAGATGGCCCTTTTGACCGGGGAGAAGTGAGACTTCATTGTAGTGCAGATTTCCTTTGCAAGCTTGCTTTGTTGGCCATAAAGGGCGTATGCGTTTTTTCCTGAATATATTCAGGAAAAAACGCATACGCCCTTTTTGGCCAAGTGCATCATTGTGGACGTTCTGCCTCTTTTACTATGCTTTCAGTGCATTCCAGTCTACCTCCTGAAATCGGTTTCCTGCAATTCTGCCCCGCTTTCAAGTCCTCTTGGCAGCCTTACTTCAGTCTATTTTTGGACGATAGCTGTCATTTATAACTCTGCAGGTTTGTGAATTACAGTGCCCCTGAGCTCCTTTCTTCAACTCGCTTTCTTTTGAGCTGGCCGCAACACCGCAGGATGGCTTCAGGCCTTAATCTGGTTCCGGCACGGCACGCTGAGCCTTTTGTTAATTCCTCTTCCTGGTGGGAAATGAGAGTTAAATTTGCCCGTCCAGACACCTCCAGCTAGCCTCTCATTGGTTCTCGCTATTCCTGTTCATCTTCCACAGAAATTGCAAACTGGGCCAAACAGGAGGTTAAAGGGACTGACTCTCCAAGTCGGGAGAGTGTTAGTAAAGCGTCTGGAATGTTGCACCCGAGTACCAGGGGAGGAAAACTGAGACATATTTGAACACGTCTCCCGTTCACATGGTTGATCATACTTGGGTTCCACATGCATGTTTTAGCTGAAGGAAGAATACCTTAAACCTGGAGAGTTAAGACCCGTGTAATGGGTACCATGCAATATGACGTCAAAGGGTCTTCATTTGCTCACCGAACCTCTCCAATCCTATCACTGCTGCATTTATGCCCCTGTACACATGCTTGATTCTCTTTCGGAGACATAGCAATCCATAGGTTTTAAGATACTTACTAGTCAGGTACATTCTTAGGCGTTTAATATGCGGTGTTGAGTCCATTTCGTTGAGCAAGGAGTAGCTCTTATTTATTCCATATTTCACTTAAGGAACTTTATCTGTGCTCATTTCAATCTCTGGTTTTATGCAGCACCCCAACTCACCTTTACCCTTAAGCAAGCATAAGTTGGTTTTCTAAATTTGAGACCCTGTTCTGTTCTGTAATTCAGTTCCTGTGTAGCCAAGTTTCCATTCCGTGTATTACTGATATCTTATGATGTTTCTTTTTCTGTGTGACTTATTTCAGTTAGAATCATCATACCTGAATCCACTCATTCTGCTGCTAAGGGCCTGATGACACAGATTTCATTGCTGAGTGATATTGCTTTGTAAGTAAATACCACAACTTCTTTATCCATTTTTCACTTTCTGCGATGTTGAACTTGTACTGTAAACGAGGTTCTTGTAAACAGAGCCGTTCCAAACTTTGGGGTGGCTGTGTCTTTTTGATTTTAATTTCCCTAAGCTATAGGACCATAAGTGGAAGTGCCCTAGGTTCTGTTGCTTTGTTTTTTAGATGTTTCAGGAAACACCATACACTTCTCCCGAGTGGTTGTTGGCAATTTACATCCCGCCCATCAGCATAACAAGGCTCCCTGTTCTCCATGGCCTGTCCTGCCTTTCTGGATTTTACACTTTTTTCAGATGACCCTTTTGACCGGGGGGAAGTGAGACTTCATTGTAGTGCAGATTTCCTTTGCAAGCTTGCTTGGTTGGCCAAAAAGGGCGTATGCGTTTTTTCCTGAATATATTCAGGAAAAAACGCATACGCCCTTTTTGGCCAAGTGCATCATTGTGGACGTTCTGCCTCTTTTCCTATGCTTTCAATGCAATTCCAGTCTACCTCCTGAAATCGGTTTCCTGCAATTCTGCCCCGCTTTCAAGTCCTCTTGGCAGCCTTACTTCAGTCTATTTTTGGACGATAGCTGTCATTTATAACTCTGCAGGTTTGTGAATTACAGTGCCCCTGAGCTCCTTTCTTCAACTCGCTTTCTTGTGACCTGGCCGCAACACCGCAGGCTGGCTTCAGGCCCTAATCTGGTTCTGGCACGGCACGCTGAGCCTTTGGTTATTTCCTCTTCCTGGTGGGAAATGAGAGTTAAATTTGCCCGTCCAGACACCTCCAGCTAGTCTCTCATTGGTTCTCGCTATTCATGTTCATCTTCCGCAGAAATTGCAAACTGGGCCAAACTGGAGGTTAAAGGCGCTGACTCTCCAAGTGGGGAGAGTGTTAGTAAAGCGTCTGGAATGTTGCACCCGAGTACCAGGGGAGGAAAACTGAGACATATTTGAACACGTCTCCCGTTCACATGGTTGATCATACTTGGGTTCCACATGCATGTTTTAGCTGAAGGAAGAATACCTTAAACCTGGAGAGTTAAGACCCGTGTAATGGGTACCATGCAATATGACTTCAAAGGGTCTTCATTTGCTCACCGAACCTCTCCAATCCTATCACTGCTGCGTTTATGCCCCTGTACACATGCTTGATTCTCTTTCGGAGACATAGCAATCCATAGGTTTTAAGATACTTACTAGTCAGGTACGTTCTTAGGCGTTTAATATGCGGTGTTGAGTCCATTTCGTTGAGCAAGGAGTAGCTCTTGTCTATTCCATATTTGACTTAAGGAACTTTATCTGTGCTGATTTCAATCTCTGGTTTTATGCAGCACCCCAACTCACCTTTACCCTTAAGCAAGCATAAGTTGGTTTTCTAAATTTGAGACCCTGTTCTGTTCTGTAATTCAGTTCCTGTGTAGCCAAGTTTACATTCCGTGTATTACTGATATCTTATGATGTTTCTTTTTCTGTGTGACTTACTTCAGTTAGAATCATCATACCTGAATCCACTCATTGTGCTGCTAAGGGCCTGATGACACAGATTTCATTGCTGAGTGATATTGCTTTGTAAGTAAATACCACAACTTCTTTATCCATTTTTCACTTTCCGCGATGTTGAACTTGTACTGTAAACGAGGTTCTTGTAAACAGAGCCGTTCCAAACTTTGGGGTGGCTGTGTCTTTTTGATTTTAATTTCCCTAAGCTATAGGACCATAAGTGGAAGTGCCCTAGGTTCTGTTGCTTTGTTTTTTAGATGTTTCAGGAAACACCATACACTTCTCCCGAGTGGTTGTTGGCAATTTACATCCCGCCCATCAGCATAACAAGGCTCCCTGTTCTCCATGGCCTGTCCTGCCTTTCTGGATTTTACACTTTTTTCAGATGGCCCTTTTGACCGGGGGGAAGTGAGACTTCATTGTAGTGCAGATTTCCTTTGCAAGCTTGCTTGGTTGGCCAAAAAGGGCGTATGCGTTTTTTCCTGAATATATTCAGGAAAAAACGCATACGCCCTTTTTGGCCAAGTGCATCATTGTGGACGTTCTGCCTCTTTTCCTATGCTTTCAATGCAATTCCAGTCTACCTCCTGAAATCGGTTTCCTGCAATTCTGCCCCGCTTTCAAGTCCTCTTGGCAGCCTTACTTCAGTCTATTTTTGGACGATAGCTGTCATTTATAACTCTGCAGGTTTGTGAATTACAGTGCCCCTGAGCTCCTTTCTTCAACTTGCTTTCTTTTGAGCTGGCCGCAACACCGCTGGATGGCTTCAGGCCCTAATCTGGTTCCGGCACGGCACGCTGAGCCTTTGGTTATTTCCTCTTCCTGGTGGGAAATGAGAGTTAAATTTGCCCGTCCAGACACCTCCAGCTAGTCTCTCATTGGTTCTCGCTATTCCTGTTCATCTTCCGCAGAAATTGCAAACTGGGCCAAACAGGAGGTTAAAGGCGCTGACTCTCCAAGTGGGGAGAGTGTTAGTAAAGCGTCTGGAATGTTGCACCCGAGTACCAGGGGAGGAAAACTGAGACATATTTGAACACGTCTCCTGTTCACATGGTTGATCATACTTGGGTTCCACATGCATGTTTTAGCTGAAGGAAGAATACCTTAAACCTGGAGAGTTAAGACCCGTGGAATGGGTACCATGCAATATGACTTCAAAGGGTCTTCATTTGCTCACCGAACCTCTCCAATCCTATCACTGCTGCGTTTATGCCCCTGTACACATGCTTGATTCTCTTTCGGAGACATAGCAATCCATAGGTTTTAAGATACTTACTAGTCAGGTACATTCTTAGGCGTTTAATATGCGGTGTTGAGTCCATTTCGTTGAGCAAGGAGTAGCTCTTGTCTATTCCATATTTGACTTAAGGAACTTTATCTGTGCTCATTTCAATCTCTGGTTTTATGCAGCACCCCAACTCACCTTTACCCTTAGGCAAGCATAAGTTGGTTTTCTTTATTTGAGACCCTGTTCTGTTCTGTAATTCAGTTCCTGTGTAGCCAAGTTTACATTCCGTGTATTACTGATATCTTATGATGTTTCTTTTTCTGTGTGACTTACTTCAGTTAGAATCATCATACCTGAATCCACTCATAGTGCTTCTAAGGGCCTGATGACACAGATTTCATTGCTGAGTGATATTGCTTTGTAAGTAAATACCACAACTTCTTTATCCATTTTTCACTTTCTGCGATGTTGAACTTGTACTGTAAACGAGGTTCTTGTAAACAGAGCCGTTCCAAACTTTGGGGTGGCTGTGTCTTTTTGATTTTAATTTCCCTAAGCTATAGGACCATAAGTGGAAGTGCCCTAGGTTCTGTTGCTTTGTTTTTTAGATGTTTCAGGAAACACCATACACTTCTCCCGAGTGGTTGTTGGCAATTTACATCCCGCCCATCAGCATAACAAGGCTCCCTGTTCTCCATGGCCTGTCCTGCCTTTCTGGATTTTACACTTTTTTCAGATGGCCCTTTTGACCGGGGGGAAGTGAGACTTCATTGTAGTGCAGATTTCCTTTGCAAGCTTGCTTGGTTGGCCAAAAAGGGCGTATGCGTTTTTTCCTGAATATATTCAGGAAAAAACGCATACGCCCTTTTTGGCCAAGTGCATCATTGTGGACGTTCTGCCTCTTTTCCTATGCTTTCAATGCAATTCCAGTCTACCTCCTGAAATCGGTTTCCTGCAATTCTGCCCCGATTTCAAGTCCTCTTGGCAGCCTTACTTCAGTCTATTTTTGGACGATAGCTGTCATTTATAACTCTGCAGGTTTGTGAATTACAGTGCCCCTGAGCTCCTTTCTTCAACTCGCTTTCTTGTGACCTGGCCGCAACACCGCAGGATGGCTTCAGGCCCTAATCTGGTTCCGGCCCGGCATGCTGAGCCTTTGGTTAATTCCTCTTCCTGGTGGGAAATGAGAGCTAAATTTGCCCGTCCAGACACCTCCAGCTAGCCTCTCATTGGTTCTCACTATTCCTGTTCATCTTCCGCAGAAATTGCAAAGTGGGCCAAACAGGAGGTTAAAGGGACTGACTCTCCAAGTGGGGAGAGTGTTAGTAAAGCGTCTGGAATGTTGCACCCGAGTACCAGGGGAGGAAAACTGAGACATATTTGAACACGTCTCCCGATCACATGGTTGATCATACTCTAGGTTCCACATGCATGTTTTAGCTGAAGGAAGAATACCTTAAACCTGGGTAGTTGAAACCCGTGGAATGGGTACCATGCAATATGACTTCAAAGGGTCTTCATTTGCTCACCGAACCTCTCCAATCCTATCACTGCTGCGTTTATGCCCCTGTACACATGCTTGATTCTCTTTCGGAGACATAGCAATCCATAGGTTTTAAGATACTTACTAGTCAGGTACATACTTAGGCGTTTAATATGGGGTTTTGAGTCCATTTCGTTGAGCAAGGAGTAGCTCTTGTCTATTCCATATTTGGCTTAAGGAACTTTATCTGTGCTCATTTCAATCTCTGGTTTTATGCAGCACCCCAACTCACCTTTCCCCTTAAGCAAGCATAAGTTGGTTTTCTAAATTTGAGACCCTGTTCTGTTCTGTAATTCAGTTCCTGTGTAGCCAAGTTTCCATTCCGTGTATTACTGATATCTTATGATGTTTCTTTTTCTGTGTGACTTATTTCAGTTAGAATCATCATACCTGAATCCACTCATTGTGCTTCTAAGGGCCTGATGACATAGATTTCATTGCTGAGTGATATTGCTTTGTAAGTGAATACCACAACTTCTTTATCCATTTTTCACTTTCTGCGATGTTGAACTTGTACTGTAAACGAGGTTCTTGTAAACAGAGCCGTTCCAAACTTTGGGGTGGCTGTGTCTTTTTGATTTTAATTTCCCTAAGCTATAGGACCATAAGTGGAAGTGCCCTAGGTTCTGTTGCTTTGTTTTTTAGATGTTTCAGGAAACACCATACACTTCTCCCGAGTGGTTGTTGGCAATTTACATCCCGCCCATCAGCATAACAAGGCTCCCTGTTCTCCATGGCCTGTCCTGCCTTTCTGGATTTTACACTTTTTTCAGATGGCCCTTTTGACCGGGGGGAAGTGAGACTTCATTGTAGTGCAGATTTCCTTTGCAAGCTTGCTTGGTTGGCCAAAAAGGGCGTATGCGTTTTTTCCTGAATATATTCAGGAAAAAACGCATACGCCCTTTTTGGCCAAGTGCATCATTGTGGACGTTCTGCCTCTTTTCCTATGCTTTCAATGCAATTCCAGTCTACCTCCTGAAATCGGTTTCCTGCAATTCTGCCCCGCTTTCAAGTCCTCTTGGCAGCCTTACTTCAGTCTATTTTTGGACGATAGCTGTCATTTATAACTCTGCAGGTTTGTGAATTACAGTGCCCCTGAGCTCCTTTCTTCAACTCGCTTTCTTGTGACCTGGCCGCAACACCGCAGGATGGCTTCAGGCCCTAATCTGGTTCCGGCCCGGCATGCTGAGCCTTTGGTTAATTCCTCTTCCTGGTGGGAAATGAGAGTTAAATTTGCCCGTCCAGACACCTCCAGCTAGCCTCTCATTGGTTCTCACTATTCCTGTTCATCTTCCGCAGAAATTGCAAAGTGGGCCAAACAGGAGGTTAAAGGGACTGACTCTCCAAGTGGGGAGAGTGTTAGTAAAGCGTCTGGAATGTTGCACCCGAGTACCAGGGGAGGAAAACTGAGACATATTTGAACACGTCTCCCGATCACATGGTTGATCATACTCTAGGTTCCACATGCATGTTTTAGCTGAAGGAAGAATACCTTAAACCTGGGTAGTTGAAACCCGTGGAATGGGGACCATGCAATATGACTTCAAAGGGTCTTCATTTGCTCACCGAACCTCTCCAATCCTATCACTGCTGCGTTTATGCCCCTGTACACATGCTTGATTCTCTTTCGGAGACATAGCAATCCATAGGTTTTAAGATACTTACTAGTCAGGTACATACTTAGGCGTTTAATATGGGGTTTTGAGTCCATTTCGTTGAGCAAGGAGTAGCTCTTGTCTATTCCATATTTGGCTTAAGGAACTTTATCTGTGCTCATTTCAATCTCTGGTTTTATGCAGCACCCCAACTCACCTTTCCCCTTAAGCAAGCATAAGTTGGTTTTCTAAATTTGAGACCCTGTTCTGTTCTGTAATTCAGTTCCTGTGTAGCCAAGTTTCCATTCCGTGTATTACTGATATCTTATGATGTTTCTTTTTCTGTGTGACTTATTTCAGTTAGAATCATCATACCTGAATCCACTCATTGTGCTTCTAAGGGCCTGATGACATAGATTTCATTGCTGAGTGATATTGCTTTGTAAGTGAATACCACAACTTCTTTATCCATTTTTCACTTTCTGCGATGTTGAACTTGTACTGTAAACGAGGTTCTTGTAAACAGAGCCGTTCCAAACTTTGGGGTGGCTGTGTCTTTTTGATTTTAATTTCCCTAAGCTATAGGACCATAAGTGGAAGTGCCCTAGGTTCTGTTGCTTTGTTTTTTAGATGTTTCAGGAAACACCATACACTTCTCCCGAGTGGTTGTTGGCAATTTACATCCCGCCCATCAGCATAACAAGGCTCCCAGTTCTCCATGGCCTGTCCTGCCTTTCTGGATTTTACACTTTTTTCAGATGGCCCTTTTGACCGGGGGGAAGTGAGACTTCATTGTAGTGCAGATTTCCTTTGCAAGCTTGCTTGGTTGGCCAAAAAGGGCGTATGCGTTTTTTCCTGAATATATTCAGGAAAAAACGCATACGCCCTTTTTGGCCAAGTGCATCATTGTGAACGTTCTGCCTCTTTTCCTATGCTTTCAATGCAATTCCAGTCTACCTCCTGAAATCGGTTTCCTGCAATTCTGCCCCGCTTTCAAGTCCTCTTGGCAGCCTTACTTCAGTCTATTTTTGGACGATAGCTGTCATTTATAACTCTGCAGGTTTGTGAATTACAGTGCCCCTGAGCTCCTTTCTTCAACTCGCTTTCTTGTGACCTGGCCGCAACACCGCAGGCTGGCTTCAAGCCCTAATCTGGTTCCGGCACGGCACGCTGAGCCTTTGGTTATTTCCTCTTCCTGGTGGGAAATGAGAGTTAAATTTGCCCGTCTAGACACCTTCAGCTAGTCTCTCATTGGTTCTCGCTATTCCTGTTCATCTTCCGCAGAAATTGCAAACTGGGTCAAACAGGAGGTTAAAGGCGCTGACTCTCCAAGTGGGGAGAGTGTTAGTAAAGCGTCTGGAATGTTGCACCCGAGTACCAGGGGAGGAAAACTGAGACATATTTGAACACGTCTCCCGTTCACATGGTTGATCATACTTGGGTTCCACATGCATGTTTTAGCTGAAGGAAGAATACCTTAAACCTGGAGAGTTAAGACCCGTGTAATGGGTACCATGCAATATGACTTCAAAGGGTCTTCATTTGCTCACCGAACCTCTCCAATCCTATCACTGCTGCGTTTATGCCCCTGTACACATGCTTGATTCTCTTTCGGAGACATAGCAATCCATAGGTTTTAAGATACTTACTAGTCAGGTACGTTCTTAGGCGTTTAATATGCGGTGTTGAGTCCATTTCGTTGAGCAAGGAGTAGCTCTTGTCTATTCCATATTTGACTTAAGGAACTTTATCTGTGCTGATTTCAATCTCTGGTTTTATGCAGCACCCCAACTCACCTTTACCCTTAAGCAAGCATAAGTTGGTTTTCTAAATTTGAGACCCTGTTCTGTTCTGTAATTCAGTTCCTGTGTAGCCAAGTTTACATTCCGTGTATTACTGATATCTTATGATGTTTCTTTTTCTGTGTGACTTACTTCAGTTAGAATCATCATACCTGAATCCACTCATTGTGCTGCTAAGGGCCTGATGACACAGATTTCATTGCTGAGTGATATTGCTTTGTAAGTAAATACCACAACTTCTTTATCCATTTTTCACTTTCCGCGATGTTGAACTTGTACTGTAAACGAGGTTCTTGTAAACAGAGCCGTTCCAAACTTTGGGGTGGCTGTGTCTTTTTGATTTTAATTTCCCTAAGCTATAGGACCATAAGTGGAAGTGCCCTAGGTTCTGTTGCTTTGTTTTTTAGATGTTTCAGGAAACACCATACACTTCTCCCGAGTGGTTGTTGGCAATTTACATCCCGCCCATCAGCATAACAAGGCTCCCAGTTCTCCATGGCCTGTCCTGCCTTTCTGGATTTTACACTTTTTTCAGATGGCCCTTTTGACCGGGGGGAAGTGAGACTTCATTGTAGTGCAGATTTCCTTTGCAAGCTTGCTTGGTTGGCCAAAAAGGGCGTATGCGTTTTTTCCTGAATATATTCAGGAAAAAACGCATACGCCCTTTTTGGCCAAGTGCATCATTGTGGACGTTCTGCCTCTTTTCCTATGCTTTCAATGCAATTCCAGTCTACCTCCTGAAATCGGTTTCCTGCAATTCTGCCCCGCTTTCAAGTCCTCTTGGCAGCCTTACTTCAGTCTATTTTTGGACGATAGCTGTCATTTATAACTCTGTAGGTTTGTGAATTACAGTGCCCCTGAGCTCCTTTCTTCAACTCGCTTTCTTGTGACCTGGCCGCAACACCGCAGGCTGGCTTCAGGCCCTAATCTGGTTCCGGCACGGCACGCTGAGCCTTTGGTTATTTCCTCTTCCTGGTGGGAAATGAGAGTTAAATTTGCCCGTCTAGACACCTTCAGCTAGTCTCTCATTGGTTCTCGCTATTCCTGTTCATCTTCCGCAGAAATTGCAAACTGGGCCAAACAGGAGGTTAAAGGCGCTGACTCTCCAAGTGGGGAGAGTGTTAGTAAAGCGTCTGGAATGTTGCACCCGAGTACCAGGGGAGGAAAACTGAGACATATTTGAACACGTCTCCCGTTCACATGGTTGATCATACTTGGGTTCCACATGCATGTTTTAGCTGAAGGAAGAATACCTTAAACCTGGAGAGTTAAGACCCGTGTAATGGGTACCATGCAATATGACTTCAAAGGGTCTTCATTTGCTCACCGAACCTCTCCAATCCTATCACTGCTGCGTTTATGCCCCTGTACACATGCTTGATTCTCTTTCGGAGACATAGCAATCCATAGGTTTTAAGATACTTACTAGTCAGGTACGTTCTTAGGCGTTTAATATGCGGTGTTGAGTCCATTTCGTTGAGCAAGGAGTAGCTCTTGTCTATTCCATATTTGACTTAAGGAACTTTATCTGTGCTGATTTCAATCTCTGGTTTTATGCAGCACCCCAACTCACCTTTACCCTTAAGCAAGCATAAGTTGGTTTTCTAAATTTGAGACCCTGTTCTGTTCTGTAATTCAGTTCCTGTGTAGCCAAGTTTACATTCCGTGTATTACTGATATCTTATGATGTTTCTTTTTCTGTGTGACTTACTTCAGTTAGAATCATCATACCTGAATCCACTCATTGTGCTGCTAAGGGCCTGATGACACAGATTTCATTGCTGAGTGATATTGCTTTGTAAGTAAATACCACAACTTCTTTATCCATTTTTCACTTTCCGCGATGTTGAACTTGTACTGTAAACGAGGTTCTTGTAAACAGAGCCGTTCCAAACTTTGGGGTGGCTGTGTCTTTTTGATTTTAATTTCCCTAAGCTATAGGACCATAAGTGGAAGTGCCCTAGGTTCTGTTGCTTTGTTTTTTAGATGTTTCAGGAAACACCATACACTTCTCCCGAGTGGTTGTTGGCAATTTACATCCCGCCCATCAGCATAACAAGGCTCCCTGTTCTCCATGGCCTGTCCTGCCTTTCTGGATTTTACACTTTTTACAGATGGCCCTTTTGACCGGGGGGAAGTGAGACTTCATTGTAGTGCAGATTTCCTTTGCAAGCTTGCTTGGTTGGCCAAAAAGGGCGTATGCGTTTTTTCCTGAATATATTCAGGAAAAAACGCATACGCCCTTTTTGGCCAAGTGCATCATTGTGGACGTTCTGCCTCTTTTCCTATGCTTTCAATGCAATTCCAGTCTACCTCCTGAAATCGGTTTCCTGCAATTCTGCCCCGCTTTCAAGTCCTCTTGGCAGCCTTACTTCAGTCTATTTTTGGACGATAGCTGTCATTTATAACTCTGCAGGTTTGTGAATTACAGTGCCCCTGAGCTCCTTTCTTCAACTCGCTTTCTTTTGAGCTGGCCACAACACCGCAGGATGGCTTCAGGCCGTAATCTGGTTCCGGTATGGCACGCTGAGCCTTTGGTTATTTCCTCTTACTGGTGGGAAATGAGAGTTAAATTTGCCCGTCCAGACACCTCCAGCTAGCCTCTCATTGGTTCTCGCTATTCCTGTTAATCTTCCGCAGAAATTGCAAAACTGGGCCAAACAGGAGGTTAAAGGCGCTGACTCTCCAAGTGGAGAGAGTGTTAGTAAAGCGTCTGGAATGTTGCACCCGAGTACCAGGGGAGGAAAACTGAGACATATTTGAACACGTCTCCCGTTCACATGGTTGATCGTACTTGGGTTCCACATGCATGTTTTAGCTGAAGGAAGAATACCTTAAACCTGGAGAGTTGAGACCCGTGTAATGGGTACCATGCAATATGACTTCAAAGGGTCTTCATTTGCTCACCGAACCTCTCCAATCCTATCACTGCTGCGTTTATGCCCCTGTACACATGCTTGATTCTCTTTTGGAGACATAGCAATCCATAGGTTTTACGATACTTACTAGTCAGGTACATTCTTAGGCGTTTAATATGCGGTGTTGAGTCCATTTCGTTGAGCAAGGAGTAGCTCTTGTCTATTCCATATTTGACTTAAGGAACTTTATCTGTGCTCATTTCAATCTCTGGTTTTATGCAGCACCCCAACTCACCTTTACCCTTAAGCAAGCATAAGTTGGTATTCTAAATTTGAGACCCTGTTCTGTTCTGTAATTCAGTTCCTGTGTAGCCAAGTTTCCATTCCGTGTATTACTGATATCTTATGATGTTTCTTTTTCTGTGTGACTTATTTCAGTTAGAATCATCATACCTGAATCCACTCATTGTGCTGCTAAGGGCCTGATGACACAGATTTCATTGCTGAGTGATATTGCTTTGTAAGTAAATACCACAACTTCTTTATCCATTTTTCACTTTCTGCGATGTTGAACTTGTACTGTAAACGAGGTTCTTGTAAACAGAGCCGTTCCAAACTTTGGGGTGGCTGTGTCTTTTTGATTTTAATTTCCCTAAGCTATAGGACCATAAGTGGAAGTGCCCTAGGTTCTGTTGCTTTGTTTTTTAGATGTTTCAGGAAACACCATACACTTCTCCCGAGTGGTTGTTGGCAATTTACATCCCGCCCATCAGCATAACAAGGCTCCCAGTTCTCCATGGCCTGTCCTGCCTTTCTGGATTTTACACTTTTTTCAGATGGCCCTTTTGACCGGGGGGAAGTGAGACTTCATTGTAGTGCAGATTTCCTTTGCAAGCTTGCTTGGTTGGCCAAAAAGGGCGTATGCGTTTTTTCCTGAATATATTCAGGAAAAAACGCATACGCCCTTTTTGGCCAAGTGCATCATTGTGGACGTTCTGCCTCTTTTCCTATGCTTTCAATGCAATTCCAGTCTACCTCCTGAAATCGGTTTCCTGCAATTCTGCCCCGCTTTCAAGTCCTCTTGGCAGCCTTACTTCAGTCTATTTTTGGACGATAGCTGTCATTTATAACTCTGCAGGTTTGTGAATTACAGTGCCCCTGAGCTCCTTTCTTCAACTCGCTTTCTTTTGAGCTGGCCGCAACACCGCAGGATGGCTTCAGGCCCTAATCTGGTTCCGGTACGGCATGCTGAGCCTTTGGTTATTTCCTCTTCCTGGTGGGAAATGAGAGTTAAATTTGCCCGTCCAGACACCTCCAGCTAGCCTCTCATTGGTTCTCGCTATTCCTGTTCATCTTCCGCAGAAATTGCAAAGTGGGCCAAACAGGAGGTTAAAGGCGCTGACTCTCCAAGTGGGGAGAGTGTTAGTAAAGCGTCTGGAATGTTGCACCCGAGTACCAGGGGAGGAAAACTGAGACATATTTGAACACGTCTCCCGATCACATGGTTGATCATACTCTAGGTTCCACATGCATGTTTTAGCTGAAGGAAGAATACCTTAAACCTGGGTAGTTGAAACCCGTGGAATGGGTACCATGCAATATGATTTCAAAGGGTCTTCATTTGCTCACCGAACCTCTCCAATCTTATCACTGCTGCGTTTATGCCCCTGTACACATGCTTGATTCTCTTTTGGAGACATAGCTATCCATAGGTTTTAAGATACTTACAAGTCAGGTACATTCTTAGGCGTTTAATATGCGGTGTTGAGTCCATTTCGTTGAGCAAGGAGTAGCTCTAGTCTATTCCATATTTGGCTTAAGGAACTTTATCTGTGCTCATTTCAATCTCTGGTTTTATGCAGCACCCCAACTCACCTTTACCCTTAAGCAAGCATAAGTTGTTTTTCTAAATTTGAGACCCTGTTCTGTTCTGTAATTCTGTTCCTGTGTAGCCAAGTTTCCATTCCGTGTATTACTGATATCTTATGATGTTTCTTTTTCTGTGTGACTTATTTCAGTTAGAATCATCATACCTGAATCCACTCATTGTGCTGCTAAGGGCCTGATGACATAGATTTCATTGCTGAGTGATATTGCTTTGTAAGTGAATACCACAACTTCTTTATCCATTTTTCACTTTCTGCGATGTTGAACTTGTACTGTAAACGAGGTTCTTGTAAACAGAGCCGTTCCAAACTTTGGGGTGGCTGTGTCTTTTTGATTTTAATTTCCCTAAGCTAAAGGACCATAAGTGGAAGTGCCCTAGGTTCTGTTGCTTTGTTTTTTAGATGTTTCAGGAAACACCATACACTTCTCCCGAGTGTCTGTTGGCAATTTACATCCCGCCCATCAGCATAACAAGGCTCCCAGTTCTCCATGGCCTGTCCTGCCTTTCTGGATTTTACACTTTTTTCAGATGGCCCTTTTGACCGGGGGGAAGTGAGACTTCATTGTAGTGCAGATTTCCTTTGCAAGCTTGCTTGGTTGGCCAAAAATGGCGTATGCGTTTTTTATTCCTGTTCATCTTCCGCAGAAATTGCAAACTGGGCCAAACAGGAGGTTAAAGGCGCTGACTCTCCAAGTGAGGAGAGTGTTAGTAAAGCGTCTGGAATGTTGCACCCGAGTACCAGGGTTGGAAAACTGAGACATATTTGAACACGTCTCCCGTTCACATGGTTGATCATACTTGCGTTCCACATGCATGTTTTAGCTGAAGGAAGAATACCTTAAACCTGGAGAGTTGAGACCCGTGTAATGGGTACCATGCAATATGACTTCAAAGGGTCTTCATTTGCTCACCGAACCTCTCCAATCCTATCACTGCTGCGTTTATGCCCCTGTACACATGCTTGATTCTCTTTTGGAGACATAGCAATCCATAGGTTTTACGATACTTACTAGTCAGGTACATTCTTAGGCGTTTAATATGCGGTGTTGAGTCCATTTCGTTGAGCAAGGAGTAGCTCTTGTCTATTCCATATTTGGCTTAAGGAACTTTATCTGTGCTCATTTCAGTCTCTGGTTTTATGCTGCACCCTAACTCACCTTTACCCTTAAGCAAGAATAAGTTGGTTTTCTAAATTTGAGACCCTGTTCTGTTCTGTAAATCAGTTCCTGTGTAGTCAAGTTTACATTCCGTGTATTACTGATATCTTATGATGTTTCTTTTTCTGTGTGACTTATTTCAGTTAGAATCATCATACCTGAATCCACTCATTGTGCTGCTAAGGGCCTGATGACACAGATTTCATTGCTGAGTGATATTGCTTTGTAAGTAAATACCACAACTTCTTTATCCATTTTTCACTTTCTGCGATGTTGAACTTGTACTGTAAACGAGGTTCTTGTAAACAGAGCCGTTCCAAACTTTGGGGTGGCTGTGTCTTTTTGATTTTAATTTCCCTAAGCTATAGGACCATAAGTGGAAGTGCACTAGGTTCTGTTGCTTTGTTTTCTAGATGTTTCAGGAAACACCATACACTTCTCCCGAGTGTCTATTGGCAATTTACATCCCGCCCATCAGCATAACAAGGCTCCCAGTTCTCCATGGCCTGTCCTGCCTTTCTGGATTTTACACTTTTTTCAGATGGCCCTTTTGACCGGGGGGAAGTGAGACTTCATTGTAGTGCAGATTTCCTTTGCAAGCTTGCTTGGTTGGCCAAAAAGGGCGTATGCGTTTTTTATTCCTGTTCATCTTCCGCAGAAATTGCAAACTGGGCCAAACAGTATGTTAAAGGCGCTGACTCTCCAAGTGAGGAGAGTGTTAGTAAAGCGTCTGGAATGTTGCACCCGAGTACCAGGGGAGGAAAACTGAGACATATTTGAACACGTCTCCCGTTCACATGGTTGATCATACTTGGGTTCCACATGCACGTTTTAGCTGAAGGAAGAATACCTTAAACCTGGAGAGTTGAGACCCGTGGAATGGGTACCATGCAATATGACTTCAAAGGGTCTTCATTTGCTCACCGAACCTCTCCAATCCTATCACTGCTGCGTTTATGCCCCTGTACACATGCTTGATTCTCTTTCGGAGACATAGCAATCCATAGGTTTTAAGATACTTACTAGTCAGGTACATTCTTAGGCGTTTAATATGCGGTGTTGAGTCCATTTCGTTGAGCAAGGAGTAGCTCTTGTCTATTCCATATTTGACTTAAGGAACTTTATCTGTGCTCATTTCAATCTCTGGTTTTATGCAGCACCCCAACTCACCTTTACCCTTAAGCAAGCATAAGTTGGTTTTCTAAATTTGAGACCCTGTTCTGTTCTGTAATTCAGTTCCTGTGTAGCCAAGTTTACATTCCGTGTATTACTGATATCTTATGATGTTTCTTTTTCTGTGTGACTTATTTCAGTTAGAATCATCATACCTGAATCCACTCATTGTGATGCTAAGGGCCTGATGACATAGATTTCATTGCTGAGTGATATTGCTTTGTAAGTAAATACCACAACTTCTTTATCCATTTTTCACTTTCTGCGATGTTGAAGTTGTACTGTAAACGAGGTTCTTGTAAACAGAGGCGTCCCAAACTTTGGGGTGGCTGTGTCTTTTTGATTTTAAATTCCCTAAGCTATAAGACCATAAGTGGCAGTGCCCTAGGCTCTGTTGCTTTGTTTTTTAGATGTTTCAGGAAACACCATACACTTCTCCCGAGTGTCTGTTGGCAATTTACATCCCGCCCATCAGCATAACAAGGCTCCCAGTTCTCCATGGCCTGTCCTGCCTTTCTGGATTTTACACTTTTTTCAGATGGCCCTTTTGACCGGGGGGAAGTGAGACTTCATTGTAGTGCAGATTTCCTTTGCAAGCTTGCTTGGTTGGCCAAAAAGGGCGTATGCGTTTTTTCCTGAATATATTCAGGAAAAAACGCATACGCCCTTTTTGGCCAAGTGCATCATTGTGGACGTTCTGCCTCTTTTCCTATGCTTTCAATGCAATTCCAGTCTACCTCCTGAAATCGGTTTCCTGCAATTCTGCCCCGCTTTCAAGTCCTCTTGGCAGCCTTACTTCAGTCTATTTTTGGACGATAGCTGTCATTTATAACTCTGCAGGTTTGAGAATTACAGTGCCCCTGAGCTCCTTTCTTCAACTCGCTTTCTTGTGACCTGGCCGCAACACCGCAGGATGGCTTCAGGCCCTAATCTGGTTCCGGCCCGGCACGCTGAGCCTTTGGTTATTTCCTCTTCCTGGTGGGAAATGAGAGTTAAATTTGCCCGTCCAGACACCTCCAGCTAGTCTCTCATTGGTTCTCGCTATTCCTGTTCATCTTCCGCAGAAATTGCAAACTGGGCCAAACAGGAGGTTAAAGGCGCTGACTCTCCAAGTGGGGAGAGTGTTAGTAAAGCGTCTGGAATGTTGCACCCGAGTACCAGGGTACGAAAACTGAGACATATTTGAACACGTCTGCCGTTCACATGGTTGATCATACTTGGGTTGCACATGCATGTTTTAGCTGAAGGAAAAATACCTTAAACCTGGAGAGTTGAGACCCGTGGAATGGGTACCATGCAATATGACTTCCAAGGGTCTTCATTTGCTCACCGAACCTCTCCAATCCTATCACTGCTGCGTTTATGCCCTTGTACACATGCTTGATTCTCTTTCGGAGACATAGCAATCCATAGGTTTTAAGATACTTACTAGTCAGGTACATTCTTAGGCGTTTAATATGCGGTGTTGAGTCCATTTCGTTGAGCAAGGAGTAGCTCTTGTCTATTCCATATTTGACTTAAGGAACTTTATCTGTGCTCATTTCAATCTCTGGTTTATGCAGCACCCCAACTCACCTTTACCCTTAAGCAAGCATAAGTTGGTTTTCTAAATTTGAGACCCTGTTCTGTTCTGTAATTCAGTTCCTGTGTAGCCAAGTTTACATTCCGTGTATTACTGATATCTTATGATGTTTCTTTTTCTGTGTGACTTACTTCAGTTAGAATCATCATACCTGAATCCACTCATTGTGCTGCTAAGGGCCTGATGACACAGATTTCATTGCTGAGTGATATTGCTTTGTAAGTAAATACCACAACTTCTTTATCCATTTTTCACTTTCTGCGATGTTGAACTTGTACTGTAAACGAGGTTCTTGTAAACAGAGCCGTTCCAAACTTTGGGGTGGCTGTGTCTTTTTGATTTTAATTTCCCTAAGCTATAGGACCATAAGTGGAAGTGCACTAGGTTCTGTTGCTTTGTTTTCTAGATGTTTCAGGAAACACCATACACTTCTCCCGAGTGTCTATTGGCAATTTACATCCCACCCATCAGCATAACAAGGCTCCCAGTTCTCCATGGCCTGTCCTGCCTTTCTGGATTTTACACTTTTTTCAGATGGCCCTTTTGACCGGGGGGAAGTGAGACTTCATTGTAGTGCAGATTTCCTTTGCAAGCTTGCTTGGTTGGCCAAAAAGGGCGTATGCGTTTTTTATTCCTGTTCATCTTCCGCAGAAATTGCAAACTGGGCCAAACAGTATGTTAAAGGCGCTGACTCTCCAAGTGAGGAGAGTGTTAGTAAAGCGTCTGGAATGTTGCACCCGAGTACCAGGGGAGGAAAACTGAGACATATTTGAACACGTCTCCCGTTCACATGGTTGATCATACTTGGGTTCCACATGCATGTTTTAGCTGAAGGAAGAATACCTTAAACTTGGAGAGTTGAGACCCGTGGAATGGGTACCATGCAATATGACTTGAAAGGGTCTTCATTTGCTCACCGAACCTCTCCAATCCTATCACTGCTGCGTTTATGCCCCTGTACACATGCTTGATTCTCTTTCGGAGACATAGCAATCCATAGGTTTTAAGATACATACTAGTCAGGTACATTCTTAGGCGTTTAATATGCGGTGTTGAGTCCATTTCGTTGAGCAAGGAGTAGCTCTTGTCTATTCCATATTTGACTTAAGGAACTTTATCTGTGCTCATTTCAATCTCTGGTTTATGCAGCACCCCAACTCACCTTTACCCTTAAGCAAGCATAAGTTGGTTTTCTAAATTTGAGACCCTGTTCTGTTCTGTAATTCAGTTCCTGTGTAGCCAAGTTTACATTCCGTGTATTACTGATATCTTATGATGTTTCTTTTTCTGTGTGACTTATTTCAGTTAGAATCATCATACCTGAATCCACTCATTGTGCTGCTAAGGGCCTGATGACATAGATTTCATTGCTGAGTGATATTGCTTTGTAAGTGAATACCACAACTTCTTTATCCATTTTTCACTTTCTGCGATGTTGAACTTGTACTGTAAACGAGGTTCTTGTAAACAGAGCCGTTCCAAACTTTGGGGTGGCTGTGTCTTTTTGATTTTAATTTCCCTAAGCTATAGGACCATAAGTGGAAGTGCCCTAGGTTCTGTTGCTTTGTTTTTTAGATGTTTCAGGAAACACCATACACTTCTCCCGAGTGGTTGTTGGCAATTTACATCCCGCCCATCAGCATAACAAGGCTCCCAGTTCTCAATGGCCTGTCCTGCCTTTCTGGATTTTACACTTTTTTCAGATGGCCCTTTTGACCGGGGGGAAGTGAGACTTCATTGTAGTGCAGATTTCCTTTGCAAGCTTGCTTGGTTGGCCAAAAAGGGCGTATGCGTTTTTTCCTGAATATATTCAGGAAAAAACGCATACGCCCTTTTTGGCCAAGTGCATCATTGTGGACGTTCTGCCTCTTTTCCTATGCTTTCAATGCAATTCCAGTCTACCTCTTGAAATCGATTTCCTGCAATTCTGCCCCGCTTTCAAGTCCTCTTGGCAGCCTTACTTCAGTCTATTTTTGGACGATAGCTGTCATTTATAACTCTGCAGGTTTGAGAATTACAGTGCCCCTGAGCTCCTTTCTTCAACTTGCTTTCTTGTGACCTGGCCGCAACACCGCAGGATGGCTTCAGGCCCTAATCTGGTTCCGGCACGGCACGCTGAGCCTTTGGTTATTTCCTCTTCCTGGTGGGAAATGAGAGTTAAATTTGCCCGTCCAGACACCTCCAGCTAGTCTCTCATTGGTTCTCGCTATTCCTGTTCATCTTCCGCAGAAATTGCAAACTGGGCCAAACAGGAGGTTAAAGGCGCTGACTCTCCAAGTGGGGAGAGTGTTAGTAAAGCGTCTGGAATGTTGCACCCGAGTACCAGGGGAGGAAAACTGAGACATATTTGAACACGTCTCCCGTTCACATGGTTGATCATACTTGGGTTCCACATGCATGTTTTAGCTGAAGGAAGAATACCTTAAACCTGGAGAGTTAAGACCCGTGTAATGGGTACCATGCAATATGACTTCAAAGGGTCTTCATTTGCTCACCGAACCTCTCCAATCCTATCACTGCTGCGTTTATGCCCCTGTACACATGCTTGATTCTCTTTCGGAGACAAAGCAATCCATAGGTTTTAAGATACTTACTAGTCAGGCACATTCTTAGGCGTTTAATATGCGGTGTTGAGTCCATTTCGTTGAGCAAGGAGTAGCTCTTGTCTATTCCATATTTGACTTAAGGAACTTTATCTGTGCTCATTTCAATCTCTGGTTTTATGCAGCACCCCAACTCACCTTTACCCTTAAGCAAGCATAAGTTGGTTTTCTAAATTTGAGACCCTGTTCTGTTCTGTAATTCAGTTCCTGTGTAGCCAAGTTTACATTCCGTGTATTACTGATATCTTATGATGTTTCTTTTTCTGTGTGACTTACTTCAGTTAGAATCATCATACCTGAATCCACTCATTGTGCTGCTAAGGGCCTGATGACACAGATTTCATTGCTGAGTGATATTGCTTTGTAAGTAAATACCACAACTTCTTTATCCATTTTTCACTTTCTGCGATGTTGAACTTGTACTGTAAACGAGGTTCTTGTAAACAGAGCCGTCCCAAACTTTGGGGTGGCTGTGTCTTTTTGATTTTAATTTCCCTAAGCTATAGGACCATAAGTGGAAGTGCCCTAGGTTCTGTTGCTTTGTTTTTTAGATGTTTCAGGAAACACCATACACTTCTCCCGAGTGTCTGTTGGCAATTTACATCACGCCCATCAGCATAACAAGGCTCCCAGTTCTCCATGGCCTGTCCTGCCTTTCTGGATTTTACACTTTTTTCAGATGGCCCTTTTGACCGGGGGGAAGTGAGACTTCATTGTAGTGCAGATTTCCTTTGCAAGCTTGCTTGGTTGGCCAAAAAGGGCGTATGCGTTTTTTATTCCTGTTCATCTTCCGCAGAAATTGCAAACTGGGCCAAACAGTAGGTTAAAGGCGCTGACTCTCCATGTGAGGAGAGTGTTAGTAAAGCGTCTGGAATGTTGCACCCGAGTACCAGGGGAGGAAAACTGAGACATATTTGAACACGTCTCCCGTTCACATGGTTGATCATACTTGGGTTCCACATGCATGTTTTAGCTGAAGGAAGAATACCTTAAACCTGGAGAGTTGAGACCCGTGGAATGGGTACCATGCAATATGACTTCAAAGGGTCTTCATTTGCTCACCGAACCTCTCCAATCCTATCACTGCTGCGTTTATGCCCCTGTACACATGCTTGATTCTCTTTCGGAGACATAGCAATCCATAGGTTTTAAGATACTTACTAGTCAGGTACATTCTTAGGCGTTTAATATGCGGTGTTGAGTCCATTTCGTTGAGCAAGGAGTAGCTCTTGTCTATTCCATATTTGACTTAAGGAACTTTATCTGTGCTCATTTCAATCTCTGGTTTTATGCAGCACCCCAACTCACCTTTACCCTTAAGCAAGCATAAGTTGGTTTTCTAAATTTGAGACCCTGTTCTGTTTTGGAATTCAGTTCCTGTGTAGCCAAGTTTACATTCCGTGTATTACTGATATCTTATGATGTTTCTTTTTCTGTGTGACTTATTTCAGTTAGAATCATCATACCTGAATCCACTCATTGTGATGCTAAGGGCCTGATGACATAGATTTCATTGCTGAGTGATATTGCTTTGTAAGTAAATACCACAACTTCTTTATCCATTTTTCACTTTCTGCGATGTTGAACTTGTACTGTAAACGAGGTTCTTGTAAACAGAGGCGTCCCAAACTTTGGGGTGGCTGTGTCTTTTTGATTTTAATTTCCCTAAGCTATAAGACCATAAGTGGCAGTGCCCTAGGCTCTGTTGCTTTGTTTTTTAGATGTTTCAGGAAACACCATACACTTCTCCCGAGTGTCTGTTGGCAATTTACATCCCGCCCATCAGCATAACAAGGCTCCCAGTTCTCCATGGCCTGTCCTGCCTTTCTGGATTTTACACTTTTTTCAGATGGCCCTTTTGACCGGGGGGAAGTGAGACTTCATTGTAGTGCAGATTTCCTTTGCAAGCTTGCTTGGTTGGCCAAAAAGGGCGTATGCGTTTTTTCCTGAATATATTCAGGAAAAAACGCATACGCCCTTTTTGGCCAAGTGCATCATTGTGGACGTTCTGCCTCTTTTCCTATGCTTTCAATGCAATTCCAGTCTACCTCCTGAAATCGGTTTCCTGCAATTCTGCCCCGCTTTCAAGTCCTCTTGGCAGCCTTACTTCAGTCTATTTTTGGACGATAGCTGTCATTTATAACTCTGCAGGTTTGTGAATTACAGTGCCCCTGAGCTCCTTTCTTCAACTCGCTTTCTTGTGACCTGGCCGCAACACAGCAGGATGGCTTCAGGCCCTAATCTGGTTCCGAAACGGCACACTGAGCCTTTGGTTATTTCCTCTTCCTGGTGGGAAATGAGAGTTAAATTTGCCCGTCCAGACACCTCCAGCTAGCCTCTCATTTGTTCTCGCTATTCCTGTTCATCTTCCGCAGAAATTGCAAACTGGGCCAAACAGGAGGTTAAAGGCGCTGACTCTCCAAGTGGGGAGAGTGTTAGTAAAGCATCTGGAATGTTGCACCCGAGTACCAGGGGAGGAAAACTGAGACATATTTGAACACGTCTCCCGTTCACATGGTTGATCATACTTGGGTTCCACATGCATGTTTTAGCTGAAGGAAGAATACCTTAAACCTGGAGAGTTGAGACCCGTGGAATGGGTACCATGCAATATGACTTCAAAGGGTCTTCATTTGCTCACCGAACCTCTCCAATCCTATCACTGCTGCGTTTATGCCCCTGTACACATGCTTGATTCTCTTTTGGAGACATAGCAATCCATAGGTTTTACGATACTTACTAGTCAGGTACATTCTTAGGCGTTTAATATGCGGTGTTGAGTCCATTTCGTTGAGCAAGGAGTAGCTCTTGTCTATTCCATATTTGACTTAAGGAACTTTATTTGTGCTCATTTCAATCTCTGGTTTTATGCAGCACCCCAACTCACCTTTACCCTTAAGCAAGCATAAGTTGGTTTTCTAAATTTGAGACCCTGTTCTGTTCTGTAATTCAGTTCCTGTGTAGCCAAGTTTACATTCCGTGTATTACTGATATCTTATGATGTTTCTTTTTCTGTGTGACTTATTTCAGTTAGAATCATCATACCTGAATCCACTCATTGTGATGCTAAGGGCCTGATGACATAGATTTCATTGCTGAGTGATATTGCTTTGTAAGTAAATACCACAACTTCTTTATCCATTTTTCACTTTCTGCGATGTTGAACTTGTACTGTAAACGAGGTTCTTGTAAACAGAGGCGTCCCAAACTTTGGGGTGGCTGTGTCTTTTTGATTTTAATTTCCCTAAGCTATAAGACCATAAGTGGCAGTGCCCTAGGCTCTGTTGCTTTGTTTTTTAGATGTTTCAGGAAACACCATACACTCTCCCGAGTGTCTGTTGGCAATTTACATCCCGCCCATCAGCATAACAAGGCTCCCAGTTCTCCATGGCCTGTCCTGCCTTTCTGGATTTTACACTTTTTTCAGATGGCCCTTTTGACCGGGGGGAAGTGAGACTTCATTGTAGTGCAGATTTCCTTTGCAAGCTTGCTTGGTTGGCCAAAAAGGGCGTATGCGTTTTTTCCTGAATATATTCAGGAAAAAACGCATACGCCCTTTTTGGCCAAGTGCATCATTGTGGACGTTCTGCCTCTTTTCCTATGCTTTCAATGCAATTCCAGTCTACCTCCTGAAATCGGTTTCCTGCAATTCTGCCCCGCTTTCAAGTCCTCTTGGCAGCCTTACTTCAGTCTATTTTTGGACGATAGCTGTCATTTATAACTCTGCAGGTTTGAGAATTACAGTGCCCCTGAGCTCCTTTCTTCAACTCGCTTTCTTGTGACCTGGCCGCAACACCGCAGGATGGCTTCAGGCCCTAATCTGGTTCCGGCCCGGCACGCTGTGCCTTTGGTTATTTCCTCTTCCTGGTGGGAAATGAGAGTTAAATTTGCCCGTCCAGACACCTCCAGCTAGTCTCTCATTGGTTCTCGCTATTCCTGTTCATCTTCCGCAGAAATTGCAAACTGGGCCAAACAGGAGGTTAAAGGCGCTGACTCTCCAAGTGGGGAGAGTGTTAGTAAAGCGTCTGGAATGTTGCACCCGAGTACCAGGGTACGAAAACTGAGACATATTTGAACACGTCTCCCGTTCACATGGTTGATCATACTTGGGTTGCACATGCATGTTTTAGCTGAAGGAAAAATACCTTAAACCTGGAGAGTTGAGACCCGTGGAATGGGTACCATGCAATATGACTTCAAAGGGTCTTCATTTGCTCACCGAACCTCTCCAATCCTATCACTGCTGCGTTTATGCCCCTGTACACATGCTTGATTCTCTTTCGGAGACATAGCAATCCATAGGTTTTAAGATACTTACTAGTCAGGTACATTCTTAGGCGTTTAATATGCGGTGTTGAGTCCATTTCGTTGAGCAAGGAGTAGCTCTTGTCTATTCCATATTTGACTTAAGGAACTTTATCTGTGCTCATTTCAATCTCTGGTTTTATGCAGCACCCCAACTCACCTTTACCCTTAAGCAAGCATAAGTTGGTTTTCTAAATTTGAGACCCTGTTCTGTTCTGTAATTCAGTTCCTGTGTAGCCAAGTTTACATTCCGTGTATTACTGATATCTTATGATGTTTCTTTTTCTGTGTGACTTACTTCAGTTAGAATCATCATACCTGAATCCACTCATTGTGCTGCTAAGGGCCTGATGACACAGATTTCATTGCTGAGTGATATTGCTTTGTAAGTAAATACCACAACTTCTTTATCCATTTTTCACTTTCTGCGATGTTGAACTTGTACTGTAAACGAGGTTCTTGTAAACAGAGCCGTCCCAAACTTTGGGGTGGCTGTGTCTTTTTGATTTTAATTTCCCTAAGCTATAGGACCATAAGTGGAAGTGCCCTAGGTTCTGTTGCTTTGTTTTTTAGATGTTTCAGGAAACACCATACACTTCTCCCGAGTGTCTGTTGGCAATTTACATCACGCCCATCAGCATAACAAGGCTCCCAGTTCTCCATGGCCTGTCCTGCCTTTCTGGATTTTACACTTTTTTCAGATGGCCCTTTTGACCGGGGGGAAGTGAGACTTCATTGTAGTGCAGATTTCCTTTGCAAGCTTGCTTGGTTGGCCAAAAAGGGCGTATGCGTTTTTTATTCCTGTTCATCTTCCGCAGAAATTGCAAACTGGGCCAAACAGTAGGTTAAAGGCGCTGACTCTCCAAGTGAGGAGAGTGTTAGTAAAGCGTCTGGAATGTTGCACCCGAGTACCAGGGGAGGAAAACTGAGACATATTTGAACACGTCTCCCGTTCACATGGTTGATCATACTTGGGTTCCACATGCATGTTTTAGCTGAAGGAAGAATACCTTAAACCTGGAGAGTTGAGACCCGTGGAATGGGTACCATGCAATATGACTTCAAAGGGTCTTCATTTGCTCACCGAACCTCTCCAATCCTATCACTGCTGCGTTTATGCCCCTGTACACATGCTTGATTCTCTTTCGGAGACATAGCAATCCATAGGTTTTAAGATACTTACTAGTCAGGTACATTCTTAGGCGTTTAATATGCGGTGTTGAGTCCATTTCGTTGAGCAAGGAGTAGCTCTTGTCTATTCCATATTTGACTTAAGGAACTTTATCTGTGCTCATTTCAATCTCTGGTTTTATGCAGCACCCCAACTCACCTTTACCCTTAAGCAAGCATAAGTTGGTTTTCTAAATTTGAGACCCTGTTCTGTTTTGGAATTCAGTTCCTGTGTAGCCAAGTTTACATTCCGTGTATTACTGATATCTTATGATGTTTCTTTTTCTGTGTGACTTATTTCAGTTAGAATCATCATACCTGAATCCACTCATTGTGATGCTAAGGGCCTGATGACATAGATTTCATTGCTGAGTGATATTGCTTTGTAAGTAAATACCACAACTTCTTTATCCATTTTTCACTTTCTGCGATGTTGAACTTGTACTGTAAACGAGGTTCTTGTAAACAGAGGCGTCCCAAACTTTGGGGTGGCTGTGTCTTTTTGATTTTAATTTCCCTAAGCTATAAGACCATAAGTGGCAGTGCCCTAGGCTCTGTTGCTTTGTTTTTTAGATGTTTCAGGAAACACCATACACTTCTCCCGAGTGTCTGTTGGCAATTTACATCCCGCCCATCAGCATAACAAGGCTCCCAGTTCTCCATGGCCTGTCCTGCCTTTCTGGATTTTACACTTTTTTCAGATGGCCCTTTTGACCGGGGGGAAGTGAGACTTCATTGTAGTGCAGATTTCCTTTGCAAGCTTGCTTGGTTGGCCAAAAAGGGCGTATGCGTTTTTTCCTGAATATATTCAGGAAAAAACGCATACGCCCTTTTTGGCCAAGTGCATCATTGTGGACGTTCTGCCTCTTTTCCTATGCTTTCAATGCAATTCCAGTCTACCTCCTGAAATCGGTTTCCTGCAATTCTGCCCCGCTTTCAAGTCCTCTTGGCAGCCTTACTTCAGTCTATTTTTGGACGATAGCTGTCATTTATAACTCTGCAGGTTTGTGAATTACAGTGCCCCTTAGCTCCTTTCTTCAACTCGCTTTCTTGTGACCTGGCCGCAACACCGCAGGATGGCTTCAGGCCCTAATCTGGTTCCGAAACGGCACACTGAGCCTTTGGTTATTTCCTCTTCCTGGTGGGAAATGAGAGTTAAATTTGCCCGTCCAGACACCTCCAGCTAGCCTCTCATTTGTTCTCGCTATTCCTGTTCATCTTCCGCAGAAATTGCAAACTGGGCCAAACAGGAGGTTAAAGGCGCTGACTCTCCAAGTGGGGAGAGTGTTAGTAAAGCATCTGGAATGTTGCACCCGAGTACCAGGGGAGGAAAACTGAGACATATTTGAACACGTCTCCCGTTCACATGGTTGATCATACTTGGGTTCCACATGCATGTTTTAGCTGAAGGAAGAATACCTTAAACCTGGAGAGTTGAGACCCGTGGAATGGGTACCATGCAATATGACTTCAAAGGGTCTTCATTTGCTCACCGAACCTCTCCAATCCTATCACTGCTGCGTTTATGCCCCTGTACACATGCTTGATTCTCTTTTGGAGACATAGCAATCCATAGGTTTTACGATACTTACTAGTCAGGTACATTCTTAGGCGTTTAATATGCGGTGTTGAGTCCATTTCGTTGAGCAAGGAGTAGCTCTTGTCTATTCCATATTTGACTTAAGGAACTTTATTTGTGCTCATTTCAATCTCTGGTTTTATGCAGCACCCCAACTCACCTTTACCCTTAAGCAAGCATAAGTTGGTTTTCTAAATTTGAGACCCTGTTCTGTTCTGTAATTCAGTTCCTGTGTAGCCAAGTTTACATTCCGTGTATTACTGATATCTTATGATGTTTCTTTTTCTGTGTGACTTATTTCAGTTAGAATCATCATACCTGAATCCACTCATTGTGCTGCTAAGGGCCTGATGACATAGATTTCATTGCTGAGTGATATTGCTTTGTAAGTGAATACCACAACTTCTTTATCCATTTTTCACTTTCTGCGATGTTGAACTTGTACTGTAAACGAGGTTCTTGTAAACAGAGCCGTTCCAAACTTTGGGGTGGCTGTGTCTTTTTGATTTTAATTTCCCTAAGCTATAGGACCATAAGTGGAAGTGCCCTAGGTTCTGTTGCTTTGTTTTTTAGATGTTTCAGGAAACACCATACACTTCTCCCGAGTGGTTGTTGGCAATTTACATCCCGCCCATCAGCATAACAAGGCTCCCAGTTGTCCATGGCCTGTCCTGCCTTTCTGGATTTTACACTTTTTTCAGATGGCCCTTTTGACCGGGGGGAAGTGAGACTTCATTGTAGTGCAGATTTCCTTTGCAAGCTTGCTTGGTTGGCCAAAAAGGGCGTATGCGTTTTTTCCTGAATATATTCAGGAAAAAACGCATACGCCCTTTTTGGCCAAGTGCATCATTGTGGACGTTCTGCCTCTTTTCCTATGCTTTCAAGGCAATTCCAGTCTACCTCTTGAAATCGATTTCCTGCAATTCTGCCCCGCTTTCAAGTCCTCTTGGCAGCCTTACTTCAGTCTATTTTTGGACGATAGCTGTCATTTATAACTCTGCAGGTTTGAGAATTACAGTGCCCCTGAGCTCCTTTCTTCAACTTGCTTTCTTGTGACCTGTCCGCAACACCGCAGGATGGCTTCAGGCCCTAATCTGGTTCCGGCCCGGCACGCTGAGCCTTTGGTTATTTCCTCTTCCTGGTGGGAAATGAGAGTTAAATTTGCCCGTCCAGACACCTCCAGCTAGTCTCTCATTGGTTCTCGCTATTCCTGTTCATCTTCCGCAGAAATTGCAAACTGGGCCAAACAGGAGGTTAAAGGCGCTGACTCTCCAAGTGGGGAGAGTGTTAGTAAAGCGTCTGGAATGTTGCACCCGAGTACCAGGGGAGGAAAACTGAGACATATTTGAACACGTCTCCCGTTCACATGGTTGATCATACTTGGGTTCCACATGCATGTTTTAGCTGAAGGAAGAATACCTTAAACCTGGAGAGTTAAGACCCGTGTAATGGGTACCATGCAATATGACTTCAAAGGGTCTTCATTTGCTCACCGAACCTCTCCAATCCTATCACTGCTGCGTTTATGCCCCTGTACACATGCTTGATTCTCTTTCGGAGACAAAGCAATCCATAGGTTTTAAGATACTTACTAGTCAGGCACATTCTTAGGCGTTTAATATGCGGTGTTGAGTCCATTTCGTTGAGCAAGGAGTAGCTCTTGTCTATTCCATATTTGACTTAAGGAACTTTATCTGTGCTCATTTCAATCTCTGGTTTTATGCAGCACCCCAACTCACCTTTACCCTTAAGCAAGCATAAGTTGGTTTTCTAAATTTGAGACCCTGTTCTGTTCTGTAATTCAGTTCCTGTGTAGCCAAGTTTACATTCCGTGTATTACTGATATCTTATGATGTTTCTTTTTCTGTGTGACTTACTTCAGTTAGAATCATCATACCTGAATCCACTCATTGTGCTGCTAAGGGCCTGATGACACAGATTTCATTGCTGAGTGATATTGCTTTGTAAGTAAATACCACAACTTCTTTATCCATTTTTCACTTTCTGCGATGTTGAACTTGTACTGTAAACGAGGTTCTTGTAAACAGAGCCGTCCCAAACTTTGGGGTGGCTGTGTCTTTTTGATTTTATTTCCCTAAGCTATAGGACCATAAGTGGAAGTGCCCTAGGTTCTGTTGCTTTGTTTTTTAGATGTTTCAGGAAACACCATACACTTCTCCCGAGTGTCTGTTGGCAATTTACATCCCGCCCATCAGCATAACAAGGCTCCCAGTTGTCCATGGCCTGTCCTGCCTTTCTGGATTTTACACTTTTTTCAGATGGCCCTTTTGACCGGGGGGAAGTGAGACTTCATTGTAGTGCAGATTTCCTTTGCAAGCTTGCTTGGTTGGCCAAAAAGGGCGTATGCGTTTTTTCCTGAATATATTCAGGAAAAAACGCATACGCCCTTTTTGGCCAAGTGCATCATTGTGGACGTTCTGCCTCTTTTCCTATGCTTTCAAGGCAATTCCAGTCTACCTCTTGAAATCGATTTCCTGCAATTCTGCCCCGCTTTCAAGTCCTCTTGGCAGCCTTACTTCAGTCTATTTTTGGACGATAGCTGTCATTTATAACTCTGCAGGTTTGAGAATTACAGTGCCCCTGAGCTCCTTTCTTCAACTTGCTTTCTTGTGACCTGTCCGCAACACCGCAGGATGGCTTCAGGCCCTAATCTGGTTCCGGCCCGGCACGCTGAGCCTTTGGTTATTTCCTCTTCCTGGTGGGAAATGAGAGTTAAATTTGCCCGTCCAGACACCTCCAGCTAGTCTCTCATTGGTTCTCGCTATTCCTGTTCATCTTCCGCAGAAATTGCAAACTGGGCCAAACAGGAGGTTAAAGGCGCTGACTCTCCAAGTGGGGAGAGTGTTAGTAAAGCGTCTGGAATGTTGCACCCGAGTACCAGGGGAGGAAAACTGAGACATATTTGAACACGTCTCCCGTTCACATGGTTGATCATACTTGGGTTCCACATGCATGTTTTAGCTGAAGGAAGAATACCTTAAACCTGGAGAGTTAAGACCCGTGTAATGGGTACCATGCAATATGACTTCAAAGGGTCTTCATTTGCTCACCGAACCTCTCCAATCCTATCACTGCTGCGTTTATGCCCCTGTACACATGCTTGATTCTCTTTCGGAGACAAAGCAATCCATAGGTTTTAAGATACTTACTAGTCAGGCACATTCTTAGGCGTTTAATATGCGGTGTTGAGTCCATTTCGTTGAGCAAGGAGTAGCTCTTGTCTATTCCATATTTGACTTAAGGAACTTTATCTGTGCTCATTTCAATCTCTGGTTTTATGCAGCACCCCAACTCACCTTTACCCTTAAGCAAGCATAAGTTGGTTTTCTAAATTTGAGACCCTGTTCTGTTCTGTAATTCAGTTCCTGTGTAGCCAAGTTTACATTCCGTGTATTACTGATATCTTATGATGTTTCTTTTTCTGTGTGACTTACTTCAGTTAGAATCATCATACCTGAATCCACTCATTGTGCTGCTAAGGGCCTGATGACACAGATTTCATTGCTGAGTGATATTGCTTTGTAAGTAAATACCACAACTTCTTTATCCATTTTTCACTTTCTGCGATGTTGAACTTGTACTGTAAACGAGGTTCTTGTAAACAGAGCCGTCCCAAACTTTGGGGTGGCTGTGTCTTTTTGATTTTATTTCCCTAAGCTATAGGACCATAAGTGGAAGTGCCCTAGGTTCTGTTGCTTTGTTTTTTAGATGTTTCAGGAAACACCATACACTTCTCCCGAGTGTCTGTTGGCAATTTACATCCCGCCCATCAGCATAACAAGGCTCCCAGTTCTCCATGGCCTGTCCTGCCTTTCTGGATTTTACACTTTTTTCAGATGGCCCTTTTGACCGGGGGGAAGTGAGACTTCATTGTAGTGCAGATTTCCTTTGCAAGCTTGCTTGGTTGGCCAAAAAGGGCGTATGCGTTTTTTATTCCTGTTCATCTTCCGCAGAAATTGCAAACTGGGCCAAACAGTAGGTTAAAGGCGCTGACTCTCCAAGTGAGGAGAGTGTTAGTAAAGCGTCTGGAATGTTGCACCCGAGTACCAGGGGAGGAAAACTGAGACATATTTGAACACGTCTCCCGTTCACATGGTTGATCATACTTGGGTTCCACATGCATGTTTTAGCTGAAGGAAGAATACCTTAAACCTGGAGAGTTGAGACCCGTGGAATGGGTACCATGCAATATGACTTCAAAGGGTCTTCATTTGCTCACCGAACCTCTCCAATCCTATCACTGCTGCGTTTATGCCCCTGTACACATGCTTGATTCTCTTTCGGAGACATAGCAATCCATAGGTTTTAAGATACTTACTAGTCAGGTACATTCTTAGGCGTTTAATATGCGGTGTTGAGTCCATTTCGTTGAGCAAGGAGTAGCTCTTGTCTATTCCATATTTGACTTAAGGAACTTTATCTGTGCTCATTTCAATCTCTGGTTTTATGCAGCACCCCAACTCACCTTTACCCTTAAGCAAGCATAAGTTGGTTTTCTAAATTTGAGACCCTGTTCTGTTCTGTAATTCAGTTCCTGTGTAGCCAAGTTTACATTCCGTGTATTACTGATATCTTATGATGTTTCTTTTTCTGTGTGACTTATTTCAGTTAGAATCATCATACCTGAATCCACTCATTGTGATGCTAAGGGCCTGATGACATAGATTTCATTGCTGAGTGATATTGCTTTGTAAGTAAATACCACAACTTCTTTATCCATTTTTCACTTTCTGCGATGTTGAACTTGTACTGTAAACGAGGTTCTTGTAAACAGAGGCGTCCCAAACGTTGGGGTGGCTGTGTCTTTTTGATTTTATTTCCCTAAGCTATAGGACCATAAGTGGAAGTGCCCTAGGTTCTGTTGCTTTGTTTTTTAGATGTTTCAGGAAACACCATACACTTCTCCCGAGTGTCTGTTGGCAATTTACATCCCGCCCATCAGCATAACAAGGCTCCCAGTTCTCCATGGCCTGTCCTGCCTTTCTGGATTTTACACATTTTTCAGATGGCCCTTTTGACCGGGGGGAAGTGAGACTTCATTGTAGTGCAGATTTCCTTTGCAAGCTTGCTTGGTTGGCCAAAAAGGGCGTATGCGTTTTTTATTCCTGTTCATCTTCCGCAGAAATTGCAAACTGGGCCAAACAGTAGGTTAAAGGCGCTGACTCTCCAAGTGAGGAGAGTGTTAGTAAAGCGTCTGGAATGTTGCACCTGAGTACCAGGGGAGGAAAACTGAGACATATTTGAACACGTCTCCCGTTCACATGGTTGATCATACTTGGGTTCCACATGCATGTTTTAGCTGAAGGAAGAATACCTTAAACCTGGAGAGTTGAGACCCGTGGAATGGGTACCATGCAATATGACTTCAAAGGGTCTTCATTTGCTCACCGAACCTCTCCAATCCTATCACTGCTGCGTTTATGCCCCTGTACACATGCTTGATTCTCTTTCGGAGACATAGCAATCCATAGGTTTTAAGATACTTACTAGTCAGGTACATTCTTAGGCGTTTAATATGCGGTGTTGAGTCCATTTCGTTGAGCAAGGAGTAGCTCTTGTCTATTCCATATTTGACTTAAGGAACTTTATTTGTGCTCATTTCAATCTCTGGTTTTATGCAGCACCCCAACTCACCTTTACCCTTAAGCAAGCATAAGTTGGTTTTCTAAATTTGAGACCCTGTTCTGTTCTGTAATTCAGTTCCTGTGTAGCCAAGTTTACATTCCGTGTATTACTGATATCTTATGATGTTTCTTTTTCTGTGTGACTTATTTCAGTTAGAATCATCATACCTGAATCCACTCATTGTGCTGCTAAGGGCCTGATGACATAGATTTCATTGCTGAGTGATATTGCTTTGTAAGTGAATACCACAACTTCTTTATCCATTTTTCACTTTCTGCGATGTTGAACTTGTACTGTAAACGACGTTCTTGTAAACAGAGCCATTCCAAACTTTGGGGTGGCTGTGTCTTTTTGATTTTAATTTCCCTAAGCTATAGGACCATAAGTGGAAGTGCCCTAGGTTCTGTTGCTTTGTTTTTTAGATGTTTCAGGAAACACCATACACATCTCCCGAGTGGTTGTTGGCAATTTACATCCCGCCCATCAGCATAACAGGGCTCCCAGTTCTCCATGGCCTGTCCTGCCTTTCTGGATTTTACACTTTTTTCAGAAGGCCCTTTTGACCGGGGGGAAGTGAGACTTCATTGTAGTGCAGATTTCCTTTGCAAGCTTGCTTGGTTGGCCAAAAAGGGCGTATGCGTTTTTTCCTGAATATATTCAGGAAAAAACGCATACGCCCTTTTTGGCCAAGTGCATCATTGTGGACGTTCTGCTTCTTTTCCTATGCTTTCAATGCAATTCCAGTCTACCTCTTGAAATCGATTTCCTGCAATTCTGCCCCGCTTTCAAGTCCTCTTGGCAGCCTTACTTCAGTCTATTTTTGGACGATAGCTGTCATTTATAACTCTGCAGGTTTGAGAATTACAGTGCCCCTGAGCTCCTTTCTTCAACTTGCTTTCTTGTGACCTGGCCGCAACACCGCAGGATGGCTTCAGGCCCTAATCTGGTTCCGGCACGGCACGCTGAGCCTTTGGTTATTTCCTCTTCCTGGTGGGAAATGAGAGTTAAATTTGCCCGTCCAGACACCTCCAGCTAGTCTCACATTGGTTCTCGCTATTCCTGTTCATCTTCCGCAGAAATTGCAAACTGGGCCAAACAGGAGGTTAAAGGCGCTGACTCTCCAAGTGGGGAGAGTGTTAGTAAAGCGTCTGGAATGTTGCACCCGAGTACCAGGGGAGGAAAACTGAGACATATTTGAACACGTCTCCCGTTCACATGGTTGATCATACTTGGGTTCCACATGCATGTTTTAGCTGAAGGAAGAATACCTTAAACCTGGAGAGTTAAGACCCGTGTAATGGGTACCATGCAATATGACTTCAAAGGGTCTTCATTTGCTCACCGAACCTCTCCAATCCTATCACTGCTGCGTTTATGCCCCTGTACACATGCTTGATTCTCTTTCGGAGACAAAGCAATCCATAGGTTTTAAGATACTTACTAGTCAGGCACATTCTTAGGCGTTTAATATGCGGTGTTGAGTCCATTTCGTTGAGCAAGGAGTAGCTCTTGTCTATTCCATATTTGACTTAAGGAACTTTATCTGTGCTCATTTCAATCTCTGGTTTTATGCAGCACCCCAACTCACCTTTACCCTTAAGCAAGCATAGTTGGTTTTCTAAATTTGAGACCCTGTTCTGTTCTGTAATTCAGTTCCTGTGTAGCCAAGTTTACATTCCGTGTATTACTGATATCTTATGATGTTTCTTTTTCTGTGTGACTTACTTCAGTTAGAATCATCATACCTGAATCCACTCATTGTGCTGCTAAGGGCCTGATGACACAGATTTCATTGCTGAGTGATATTGCTTTGTAAGTAAATACCACAACTTCTTTATCCATTTTTCACTTTCTGCGATGTTGAACTTGTACTGTAAACGAGGTTTTTGTAAACAGAGCCGTACCAAACTTTGGGGTGGCTGTGTCTTTTTGATTTTAATTTCCCTAAGCTATAGGACCATAAGTGGAAGTGCCCTAGGTTCTGTTGCTTTGTTTTTTAGATGTTTCAGGAAACACCATACACTTCTCCCGAGTGTCTGTTGGCAATTTACATCCCGCCCATCAGCATAACAAGGCTCCCAGTTCTCCATGGCCTGTCCTGCCTTTCTGGATTTTACACTTTTTTCAGATGGCCCTTTTGACCGGGGGGAAGTGAGACTTCATTGTAGTGCAGATTTCCTTTGCAAGCTTGCTTGGTTGGCCAAAAAGGGCGTATGCGTTTTTTATTCCTGTTCATCTTCCGCAGAAATTGCAAACTGGGCCAAACAGTAGGTTAAAGGCGCTGACTCTCCAAGTGAGGAGAGTGTTAGTAAAGCGTCTGGAATGTTGCACCCGAGTACCAGGGGAGGAAAACTGAGACATATTTGAACACGTCTCCCGTTCACATGGTTGATCATACTTGGGTTCCACATGCATGTTTTAGCTGAAGGAAGAATACCTTAAACCTGGAGAGTTGAGACCCGTGGAATGGGTACCATGCAATATGACTTCAAAGGGTCTTCATTTGCTCACCGAACCTCTCCAATCCTATCACTGCTGCGTTTATGCCCCTGTACACATGCTTGATTCTCTTTCGGAGACATAGCAATCCATAGGTTTTAAGATACTTACTAGTCAGGTACATTCTTAGGCGTTTAATATGCGGTGTTGAGTCCATTTCGTTGAGCAAGGAGTAGCTCTTGTCTATTCCATATTTGACTTAAGGAACTTTATCTGTGCTCATTTCAATCTCTGGTTTTATGCAGCACCCCAACTCACCTTTACCCTTAAGCAAGCATAAGTTGGTTTTCTAAATTTGAGACCCTGTTCTGTTCTGTAATTCAGTTCCTGTGTAGCCAAGTTTACATTCCGTGTATTACTGATATCTTATGATGTTTCTTTTTCTGTGTGACTTATTTCAGTTAGAATCATCATACCTGAATCCACTCATTGTGATGCTAAGGGCCTGATGACATAGATTTCATTGCTGAGTGATATTGCTTTGTAAGTAAATACCACAACTTCTTTATCCATTTTTCACTTTCTGCGATGTTGAACTTGTACTGTAAACGAGGTTCTTGTAAACAGAGGCGTCCCAAACTTTGGGGTGGCTGTGTCTTTTTGATTTTAATTTCCCTAAGCTATAAGACCATAAGTGGCAGTGCCCTAGGCTCTGTTGCTTTGTTTTTTAGATGTTTCAGGAAACACCATACACTTCTCCCGAGTGTCTGTTGGCAATTTACATCCCGCCCATCAGCATAACAAGGCTCCCAGTTCTCCATGGCCTGTCCTGCCTTTCTGGATTTTACACTTTTTTCAGATGGCCCTTTTGACCGGGGGGAAGTGAGACTTCATTGTAGTGCAGATTTCCTTTGCAAGCTTGCTTGGTTGGCCAAAAAGGGCGTATGCGTTTTTTCCTGAATATATTCAGGAAAAAACGCATACGCCCTTTTTGGCCAAGTGCATCATTGTGGACGTTCTGCCTCTTTTCCTATGCTTTCAAGGCAATTCCAGTCTACCTCTTGAAATCGATTTCCTGCAATTCTGCCCCGCTTTCAAGTCCTCTTGGCAGCCTTACTTCAGTCTATTTTTGGACGATAGCTGTCATTTATAACTCTGCAGGTTTGAGAATTACAGTGCCCCTGAGCTCCTTTCTTCAACTTGCTTTCTTGTGACCTGTCCGCAACACCGCAGGATGGCTTCAGGCCCTAATCTGGTTCCGGCCCGGCACGCTGAGCCTTTGGTTATTTCCTCTTCCTGGTGGGAAATGAGAGTTAAATTTGCCCGTCCAGACACCTCCAGCTAGTCTCTCATTGGTTCTCGCTATTCCTGTTCATCTTCCGCAGAAATTGCAAACTGGGCCAAACAGGAGGTTAAAGGCGCTGACTCTCCAAGTGGGGAGAGTGTTAGTAAAGCGTCTGGAATGTTGCACCCGAGTACCAGGGGAGGAAAACTGAGACATATTTGAACACGTCTCCCGTTCACATGGTTGATCATACTTGGGTTCCACATGCATGTTTTAGCTGAAGGAAGAATACCTTAAACCTGGAGAGTTAAGACCCGTGTAATGGGTACCATGCAATATGACTTCAAAGGGTCTTCATTTGCTCACCGAACCTCTCCAATCCTATCACTGCTGCGTTTATGCCCCTGTACACATGCTTGATTCTCTTTCGGAGACAAAGCAATCCATAGGTTTTAAGATACTTACTAGTCAGGCACATTCTTAGGCGTTTAATATGCGGTGTTGAGTCCATTTCGTTGAGCAAGGAGTAGCTCTTGTCTATTCCATATTTGACTTAAGGAACTTTATCTGTGCTCATTTCAATCTCTGGTTTTATGCAGCACCCCAACTCACCTTTACCCTTAAGCAAGCATAAGTTGGTTTTCTAAATTTGAGACCCTGTTCTGTTCTGTAATTCAGTTCCTGTGTAGCCAAGTTTACATTCCGTGTATTACTGATATCTTATGATGTTTCTTTTTCTGTGTGACTTACTTCAGTTAGAATCATCATACCTGAATCCACTCATTGTGCTGCTAAGGGCCTGATGACACAGATTTCATTGCTGAGTGATATTGCTTTGTAAGTAAATACCACAACTTCTTTATCCATTTTTCACTTTCTGCGATGTTGAACTTGTACTGTAAACGAGGTTCTTGTAAACAGAGCCGTCCCAAACTTTGGGGTGGCTGTGTCTTTTTGATTTTATTTCCCTAAGCTATAGGACCATAAGTGGAAGTGCCCTAGGTTCTGTTGCTTTGTTTTTTAGATGTTTCAGGAAACACCATACACTTCTCCCGAGTGTCTGTTGGCAATTTACATCCCGCCCATCAGCATAACAAGGCTCCCAGTTGTCCATGGCCTGTCCTGCCTTTCTGGATTTTACACTTTTTTCAGATGGCCCTTTTGACCGGGGGGAAGTGAGACTTCATTGTAGTGCAGATTTCCTTTGCAAGCTTGCTTGGTTGGCCAAAAAGGGCGTATGCGTTTTTTCCTGAATATATTCAGGAAAAAACGCATACGCCCTTTTTGGCCAAGTGCATCATTGTGGACGTTCTGCCTCTTTTCCTATGCTTTCAAGGCAATTCCAGTCTACCTCTTGAAATCGATTTCCTGCAATTCTGCCCCGCTTTCAAGTCCTCTTGGCAGCCTTACTTCAGTCTATTTTTGGACGATAGCTGTCATTTATAACTCTGCAGGTTTGAGAATTACAGTGCCCCTGAGCTCCTTTCTTCAACTTGCTTTCTTGTGACCTGTCCGCAACACCGCAGGATGGCTTCAGGCCCTAATCTGGTTCCGGCCCGGCACGCTGAGCCTTTGGTTATTTCCTCTTCCTGGTGGGAAATGAGAGTTAAATTTGCCCGTCCAGACACCTCCAGCTAGTCTCTCATTGGTTCTCGCTATTCCTGTTCATCTTCCGCAGAAATTGCAAACTGGGCCAAACAGGAGGTTAAAGGCGCTGACTCTCCAAGTGGGGAGAGTGTTAGTAAAGCGTCTGGAATGTTGCACCCGAGTACCAGGGGAGGAAAACTGAGACATATTTGAACACGTCTCCCGTTCACATGGTTGATCATACTTGGGTTCCACATGCATGTTTTAGCTGAAGGAAGAATACCTTAAACCTGGAGAGTTAAGACCCGTGTAATGGGTACCATGCAATATGACTTCAAAGGGTCTTCATTTGCTCACCGAACCTCTCCAATCCTATCACTGCTGCGTTTATGCCCCTGTACACATGCTTGATTCTCTTTCGGAGACAAAGCAATCCATAGGTTTTAAGATACTTACTAGTCAGGCACATTCTTAGGCGTTTAATATGCGGTGTTGAGTCCATTTCGTTGAGCAAGGAGTAGCTCTTGTCTATTCCATATTTGACTTAAGGAACTTTATCTGTGCTCATTTCAATCTCTGGTTTTATGCAGCACCCCAACTCACCTTTACCCTTAAGCAAGCATAAGTTGGTTTTCTAAATTTGAGACCCTGTTCTGTTCTGTAATTCAGTTCCTGTGTAGCCAAGTTTACATTCCGTGTATTACTGATATCTTATGATGTTTCTTTTTCTGTGTGACTTACTTCAGTTAGAATCATCATACCTGAATCCACTCATTGTGCTGCTAAGGGCCTGATGACACAGATTTCATTGCTGAGTGATATTGCTTTGTAAGTAAATACCACAACTTCTTTATCCATTTTTCACTTTCTGCGATGTTGAACTTGTACTGTAAACGAGGTTCTTGTAAACAGAGCCGTCCCAAACTTTGGGGTGGCTGTGTCTTTTTGATTTTATTTCCCTAAGCTATAGGACCATAAGTGGAAGTGCCCTAGGTTCTGTTGCTTTGTTTTTTAGATGTTTCAGGAAACACCATACACTTCTCCCGAGTGTCTGTTGGCAATTTACATCCCGCCCATCAGCATAACAAGGCTCCCAGTTCTCCATGGCCTGTCCTGCCTTTCTGGATTTTACACTTTTTTCAGATGGCCCTTTTGACCGGGGGGAAGTGAGACTTCATTGTAGTGCAGATTTCCTTTGCAAGCTTGCTTGGTTGGCCAAAAAGGGCGTATGCGTTTTTTATTCCTGTTCATCTTCCGCAGAAATTGCAAACTGGGCCAAACAGTAGGTTAAAGGCGCTGACTCTCCAAGTGAGGAGAGTGTTAGTAAAGCGTCTGGAATGTTGCACCCGAGTACCAGGGGAGGAAAACTGAGACATATTTGAACACGTCTCCCGTTCACATGGTTGATCATACTTGGGTTCCACATGCATGTTTTAGCTGAAGGAAGAATACCTTAAACCTGGAGAGTTGAGACCCGTGGAATGGGTACCATGCAATATGACTTCAAAGGGTCTTCATTTGCTCACCGAACCTCTCCAATCCTATCACTGCTGCGTTTATGCCCCTGTACACATGCTTGATTCTCTTTCGGAGACATAGCAATCCATAGGTTTTAAGATACTTACTAGTCAGGTACATTCTTAGGCGTTTAATATGCGGTGTTGAGTCCATTTCGTTGAGCAAGGAGTAGCTCTTGTCTATTCCATATTTGACTTAAGGAACTTTATCTGTGCTCATTTCAATCTCTGGTTTTATGCAGCACCCCAACTCACCTTTACCCTTAAGCAAGCATAAGTTGGTTTTCTAAATTTGAGACCCTGTTCTGTTCTGTAATTCAGTTCCTGTGTAGCCAAGTTTACATTCCGTGTATTACTGATATCTTATGATGTTTCTTTTTCTGTGTGACTTATTTCAGTTAGAATCATCATACCTGAATCCACTCATTGTGATGCTAAGGGCCTGATGACATAGATTTCATTGCTGAGTGATATTGCTTTGTAAGTAAATACCACAACTTCTTTATCCATTTTTCACTTTCTGCGATGTTGAACTTGTACTGTAAACGAGGTTCTTGTAAACAGAGGCGTCCCAAACGTTGGGGTGGCTGTGTCTTTTTGATTTTATTTCCCTAAGCTATAGGACCATAAGTGGAAGTGCCCTAGGTTCTGTTGCTTTGTTTTTTAGATGTTTCAGGAAACACCATACACTTCTCCCGAGTGTCTGTTGGCAATTTACATCCCGCCCATCAGCATAACAAGGCTCCCAGTTCTCCATGGCCTGTCCTGCCTTTCTGGATTTTACACATTTTTCAGATGGCCCTTTTGACCGGGGGGAAGTGAGACTTCATTGTAGTGCAGATTTCCTTTGCAAGCTTGCTTGGTTGGCCAAAAAGGGCGTATGCGTTTTTTATTCCTGTTCATCTTCCGCAGAAATTGCAAACTGGGCCAAACAGTAGGTTAAAGGCGCTGACTCTCCAAGTGAGGAGAGTGTTAGTAAAGCGTCTGGAATGTTGCACCTGAGTACCAGGGGAGGAAAACTGAGACATATTTGAACACGTCTCCCGTTCACATGGTTGATCATACTTGGGTTCCACATGCATGTTTTAGCTGAAGGAAGAATACCTTAAACCTGGAGAGTTGAGACCCGTGGAATGGGTACCATGCAATATGACTTCAAAGGGTCTTCATTTGCTCACCGAACCTCTCCAATCCTATCACTGCTGCGTTTATGCCCCTGTACACATGCTTGATTCTCTTTCGGAGACATAGCAATCCATAGGTTTTAAGATACTTACTAGTCAGGTACATTCTTAGGCGTTTAATATGCGGTGTTGAGTCCATTTCGTTGAGCAAGGAGTAGCTCTTGTCTATTCCATATTTGACTTAAGGAACTTTATTTGTGCTCATTTCAATCTCTGGTTTTATGCAGCACCCCAACTCACCTTTACCCTTAAGCAAGCATAAGTTGGTTTTCTAAATTTGAGACCCTGTTCTGTTCTGTAATTCAGTTCCTGTGTAGCCAAGTTTACATTCCGTGTATTACTGATATCTTATGATGTTTCTTTTTCTGTGTGACTTATTTCAGTTAGAATCATCATACCTGAATCCACTCATTGTGCTGCTAAGGGCCTGATGACATAGATTTCATTGCTGAGTGATATTGCTTTGTAAGTGAATACCACAACTTCTTTATCCATTTTTCACTTTCTGCGATGTTGAACTTGTACTGTAAACGACGTTCTTGTAAACAGAGCCATTCCAAACTTTGGGGTGGCTGTGTCTTTTTGATTTTAATTTCCCTAAGCTATAGGACCATAAGTGGAAGTGCCCTAGGTTCTGTTGCTTTGTTTTTTAGATGTTTCAGGAAACACCATACACATCTCCCGAGTGGTTGTTGGCAATTTACATCCCGCCCATCAGCATAACAGGGCTCCCAGTTCTCCATGGCCTGTCCTGCCTTTCTGGATTTTACACTTTTTTCAGAAGGCCCTTTTGACCGGGGGGAAGTGAGACTTCATTGTAGTGCAGATTTCCTTTGCAAGCTTGCTTGGTTGGCCAAAAAGGGCGTATGCGTTTTTTCCTGAATATATTCAGGAAAAAACGCATACGCCCTTTTTGGCCAAGTGCATCATTGTGGACGTTCTGCTTCTTTTCCTATGCTTTCAATGCAATTCCAGTCTACCTCTTGAAATCGATTTCCTGCAATTCTGCCCCGCTTTCAAGTCCTCTTGGCAGCCTTACTTCAGTCTATTTTTGGACGATAGCTGTCATTTATAACTCTGCAGGTTTGAGAATTACAGTGCCCCTGAGCTCCTTTCTTCAACTTGCTTTCTTGTGACCTGGCCGCAACACCGCAGGATGGCTTCAGGCCCTAATCTGGTTCCGGCATGGCACGCTGAGCCTTTGGTTATTTCCTCTTCCTGGTGGGAAATGAGAGTTAAATTTGCCCGTCCAGACACCTCCAGCTAGTCTCACATTGGTTCTCGCTATTCCTGTTCATCTTCCGCAGAAATTGCAAACTGGGCCAAACAGGAGGTTAAAGGCGCTGACTCTCCAAGTGGGGAGAGTGTTAGTAAAGCGTCTGGAATGTTGCACCCGAGTACCAGGGGAGGAAAACTGAGACATATTTGAACACGTCTCCCGTTCACATGGTTGATCATACTTGGGTTCCACATGCATGTTTTAGCTGAAGGAAGAATACCTTAAACCTGGAGAGTTAAGACCCGTGTAATGGGTACCATGCAATATGACTTCAAAGGGTCTTCATTTGCTCACCGAACCTCTCCAATCCTATCACTGCTGCGTTTATGCCCCTGTACACATGCTTGATTCTCTTTCGGAGACAAAGCAATCCATAGGTTTTAAGATACTTACTAGTCAGGCACATTCTTAGGCGTTTAATATGCGGTGTTGAGTCCATTTCGTTGAGCAAGGAGTAGCTCTTGTCTATTCCATATTTGACTTAAGGAACTTTATCTGTGCTCATTTCAATCTCTGGTTTTATGCAGCACCCCAACTCACCTTTACCCTTAAGCAAGCATAGTTGGTTTTCTAAATTTGAGACCCTGTTCTGTTCTGTAATTCAGTTCCTGTGTAGCCAAGTTTACATTCCGTGTATTACTGATATCTTATGATGTTTCTTTTTCTGTGTGACTTACTTCAGTTAGAATCATCATACCTGAATCCACTCATTGTGCTGCTAAGGGCCTGATGACACAGATTTCATTGCTGAGTGATATTGCTTTGTAAGTAAATACCACAACTTCTTTATCCATTTTTCACTTTCTGCGATGTTGAACTTGTACTGTAAACGAGGTTTTTGTAAACAGAGCCGTACCAAACTTTGGGGTGGCTGTGTCTTTTTGATTTTAATTTCCCTAAGCTATAGGACCATAAGTGGAAGTGCCCTAGGTTCTGTTGCTTTGTTTTTTAGATGTTTCAGGAAACACCATACACTTCTCCCGAGTGTCTGTTGGCAATTTACATCCCGCCCATCAGCATAACAAGGCTCCCAGTTCTCCATGGCCTGTCCTGCCTTTCTGGATTTTACACTTTTTTCAGATGGCCCTTTTGACCAGGGGGAAGTGAGACTTCATTGTAGTGCAGATTTCCTTTGCAAGCTTGCTTGGTTGGCCAAAAAGGGCGTATGCGTTTTTTATTCCTGTTCATCTTCCGCAGAAATTGCAAACTGGGCCAAACAGTAGGTTAAAGGCGCTGACTCTCCAAGTGAGGAGAGTGTTAGTAAAGCGTCTGGAATGTTGCACCCGAGTACCAGGGGAGGAAAACTGAGACATATTTGAACACGTCTCCCGTTCACATGGTTGATCATACTTGGGTTCCACATGCATGTTTTAGCTGAAGGAAGAATACCTTAAACCTGGAGAGTTGAGACCCGTGGAAAGGGTACCATGCAATATGACTTCAAAGGGTCTTCATTTGCTCACCGAACCTCTCCAATCCTATCACTGCTGCGTTTATGCCCCTGTACACATGCTTGATTCTCTTTCGGAGACATAGCAATCCATAGGTTTTAAGATACTTACTAGTCAGGTACATTCTTAGGCGTTTAATATGCGGTGTTGAGTCCATTTCGTTGAGCAAGGAGTAGCTCTTGTCTATTCCATATTTGACTTAAGGAACTTTATCTGTGCTCATTTCAATCTCTGGTTTTATGCAGCACCCCAACTCACCTTTACCCTTAAGCAAGCATAAGTTGGTTTTCTAAATTTGAGACCCTGTTCTGTTCTGTAATTCAGTTCCTGTGTAGCCAAGTTTACATTCCGTGTATTACTGATATCTTATGATGTTTCTTTTTCTGTGTGACTTATTTCAGTTAGAATCATCATACCTGAATCCACTCATTGTGATGCTAAGGGCCTGATGACATAGATTTCATTGCTGAGTGATATTGCTTTGTAAGTAAATACCACAACTTCTTTATCCATTTTTCACTTTCTGCGATGTTGAACTTGTACTGTAAACGAGGTTCTTGTAAACAGAGGCGTCCCAAACTTTGGGGTGGCTGTGTCTTTTTGATTTTAATTTCCCTAAGCTATAAGACCATAAGTGGCAGTGCCCTAGGCTCTGTTGCTTTGTTTTTTAGATGTTTCAGGAAACACCATACACTTCTCCCGAGTGTCTGTTGGCAATTTACATCCCGCCCATCAGCATAACAAGGCTCCCAGTTCTCCATGGCCTGTCCTGCCTTTCTGGATTTTACACTTTTTTCAGATGGCCCTTTTGACCGGGGGGAAGTGAGACTTCATTGTAGTGCAGATTTCCTTTGCAAGCTTGCTTGGTTGGCCAAAAAGGGCGTATGCGTTTTTTCCTGAATATATTCAGGAAAAAACGCATACGCCCTTTTTGGCCAAGTGCATCATTGTGGACGTTCTGCCTCTTTTCCTATGCTTTCAATGCAATTCCAGTCTACCTCCTGAAATCGATTTCCTGCAATTCTGCCCCGCTTTCAAGTCCTCTTGGCAGCCTTACTTCAGTCTATTTTTGGACGATAGCTGTCATTTATAACTCTGCAGGTTTGTGAATTACAGTGCCCCTGAGCTCCTTTCTTCAACTCGCTTTCTTGTGACCTGGCCGCAACACCGCAGGATGGCTTCAGGCCCTAATCTGGTTCCGGCACGGCATGCTGAGCCTTTGGTTAATTCCTCTTCCTGGTGGGAAATGAGAGTTAAATTTGCCCGTCCAGACACCTCCAGCTAGCCTCTCATTGGTTCTCGCTATTCCTGTTCATCTTCCGCAGAAATTGCAAACTGGGCCAAACAGGAGGTTAAAGGGACTGACTCTCCAAGTGGGGAGAGTGTTAGTAAAGCGTCTGGAATGTTGCACCCGAGTACCAGGGGAGGAAAACTAAGACATATTTGAACACGTCTCCCGATCACATGGTTGATCATACTCTAGGTTCCACATGCATGTTTTAGCTGAAGGAAGAATACCTTAAACCTGGGTAGTTGAAACCCGTGGAATGGGTACCATGCAATATGACTTCAAAGGGTCTTCATTTGCTCACCGAACCTCTCCAATCCTATCACTGCTGCGTTTATGCCCCTGTACACATGCTTGATTCTCTTTCGGAGACATAGCAATCCATAGGTTTTAAGATACTTACAAGTCAGGTACATTCTTAGGCGTTTAATATGCGGTGTTGAGTCCATTTCATTGAGCAAGGAGTAGCTCTTGTCTATTCCATATTTGGCTTAAGGAACTTTATCTGTGCTCATTTCAGTCTCTGGTTTTATGCTGCACCCCAACTCACCTTTACCCTTAAGCAAGAATAAGTTGGTTTTCTAAATTTGAGACCCTGTTCTGTTCTGTAATTCAGTTCCTGTGTAGCCAAGTTTACATTCCGTGTATTACTGATATCTTATGATGTTTCTTTTTCTGTGTGACTTACTTCAGTTAGAATCATCATACCTGAATCCACTCATTGTGCTGCTAAGGGCCTGATGACACAGATTTCATTGCTGAGTGATATTGCTTTGTAAGTAAATACCACAACTTCTTTCCATTTTTCACTTTCTGCGATGTTGAACTTGTACTGTAAACGAGGTTCTTGTAAACAGAGCCGTTCCAAACTTTGGGGTGGCTGTGTCTTTTTGATTTTAATTTCCCTAAGCTATAGGACCATAAGTGGAAGTGCCCTAGGTTCTGTTGCTTTGTTTTTTAGATGTTTCAGGAAACACCATACACTTCTCCCGAGTGGTTGTTGGCAATTTACATCCCGCCCATCAGCATAACAAGGCTCCCAGTTCTCCATGGCCTGTCCTGCCTTTCTGGATTTTACACTTTTTTCAGATGGCCCTTTTGACCGGGGGGAAGTGAGACTTCATTGTAGTGCAGATTTCCTTTGCAAGCTTGCTTGGTTGGCCAAAAAGGGCGTATGCGTTTTTTCCTGAATATATTCAGGAAAAAACGCATACGCCCTTTTTGGCCAAGTGCATCATTGTGGACGTTCTGCCTCTTTTCCTATGCTTTCAATGCAATTCCAGTCTACCTCCTGAAATCGGTTTCCTGCAATTCTGCCCCGCATTCAAGTCCTCTTGGCAGCCTTACTTCAGTCTATTTTTGGACGATAGCTGTCATTTATAACTCTGCAGGTTTGTGAATTACAGTGCCCCTGAGCTCCTTTCTTCAACTCGCTTTCTTGTGACCTGGCCGCAACACCGCAGGATGGCTTCAGGCCCTAATCTGGTTCCGGTACGGCACGCTGAGCCTTTGGTTATTTCCTCTTCCTGGTGGGAAATGAGAGTTAAATTTGCCCGTCCAGACACCTACAGCTAGTCTCTCATTGGTTCTCGCTATTTCTGTTCATCTTCCGCAGATTTGCAAACTGGGCCAAACAGGAGGTTAAAGGCGCTGACTCTCCAAGTGGGGAGAGTGTTAGTAAAGCGTCTGGAATGTTGCACCCGAGTACCAGGGGAGGAAAACTGAGACATATTTGAACACGTCTCCCGTTCACATGGTTGATCATACTTGGGTTCCACATGCATGTTTTAGCTGAAGGAAGAATACCTTAAACCTGGAGAGTTGAGACCCGTGTAATGGGTACCATGCAATATGACTTCAAAGGGTCTTCATTTGCTCACCGAACCTCTCCAATCCTATCACTGCTGCATTTATGCCCCTGTACACATGCTTGATTCTCTTTCGGAGACATAGCAATCCATAGGTTTTAAGATACTTACTAGTCAGGTACATTCTTAGACGTTTAATATGCGGTGTTGAGTCCATTTCGTTGAGCAAGGAGTAGCTCTTGTCTATTCCATATTTGACTTAAGGAACTTTATCTGTGCTCATTTCAATCTCTGGTTTTATGCAGCACCCCAACTCACCTTTCCCCTTAAGCAAGCATAAGTTGGTTTTCTAAATTTGAGACCCTGTTCTGTTCTGTAATTCAGTTCCTGTGTAGCCAAGTTTACATTCCGTGTATTACTGATATCTTATGATGTTTCTTTTTCTGTGTGACTTATTTCAGTTAGAATCATCATACCTGAATCCACTCATTGTGATGCTAAGGGCCTGATGACATAGATTTCATTGCTGAGTGATATTGCTTTGTAAGTAAATACCACAACTTCTTTATCCATTTTTCACTTTCTGCGATGTTGAACTTGTACTGTAAACGAGGTTCTTGTAAACAGAGGCGTCCCAAACTTTGGGGTGGCTGTGTCTTTTTGATTTTAATTTCCCTAAGCTATAGGACCATAAGTGGCAGTGCCCTAGGCTCTGTTGCTTTGTTTTTTAGATGTTTCAGGAAACACCATACACTTCTCCCGAGTGGTTGTTGGCAATTTACATCCCGCCCATCAGCATAACAAGGCTCCCAGTTCTCCATGGCCTGTCCTGCCTTTCTGGATTTTACACTTTTTTCAGATGGCCCTTTTGACCGGGGGGAAGTGAGACTTCATTGTTGTGCAGATTTCCTTTGCAAGCTTGCTTGGTTGGCCAAAAAGGGCGTATGCGTTTTTTCCTGAATATATTCAGGAAAAAACGCATACACCCTTTTTGGCCAAGTGCATCATTGTGGACGTTCTGCCTCTTTTCCTATGCTTTCAATGCAATTTCAGTCTACCTCCTGAAATCGGTTTCCTGCAATTCTGCCCCGCTTTCAAGTCCTCTTGGCAGCCTTACTTCAGTCTATTTTTGGACGATAGCTGTCATTTATAACTCTGCAGGTTTGTGAATTACAGTGCCCCTGAGCTCCTTTCTTCAACTCGCTTTCTTTTGAGCTGGCCGCAACACCGCAGGATGGCTTCAGGCCCTAATCTGGTTCCGGTACGGCACGCTGAGCCTTTGGTTATTTCCTCTTCCTGGTGGGAAATGAGAGTTAAATTTGCCCGTCCAGACACCTCCAGCTACCCTCTCATTGGTTCTCGCTATTCCTGTTCATCTTCCGCAGAAATTGCAAACTGGGCCAAACAGGAGGTTAAAGGCGCTGACTCTCCAAGTGGGGAGAGTGTTAGTAAAGCGTCTGGAATGTTGCACCCGAGTACCAGGGGAGGAAAACTGAGACATATTTGAACACGTCTCCCGTTCACATGGTTGATCATACTTGGGTTCCACATGCATGTTTTAGCTGAAGGAAGAATACCTTAAACCTGGAGAGTTGAGACCCGTGGAATGGGTACCATGCAATATGACTTCAAAGGGTCTTCATTTGCTCACCGAACCTCTCCAATCCTATCACTGCTGCGTTTATGCCCCTGTACACATGCTTGATTCTCTTTTGGAGACATAGCAATCCATAGGTTTTACGATACTTACTAGTCAGGTACATTCTTAGGCGTTTAATATGCGGTGTTGAGTCCATTTCGTTGAGCAAGGAGTAGCTCTTGTCTATTCCATATTTGACTTAAGGAACTTTATCTGTGCTCATTTCAATCTCTGGTTTTATGCAGCACCCCAACTCACCTTTACCCTTAAGCAAGCATAAGTTGGTATTCTAAATTTGAGACCCTGTTCTGTTCTGTAATTCAGTTCCTGTGTAGCCAACTTTCCATTCCGTGTATTACTGATATCTTATGATGTTTCTTTTTCTGTGTGACTTATTTCAGTTAGAATCATCATACCTGAATCCACTCATTGTGCTGCTAAGGGCCTGATGACACAGATTTCATTGCTGAGTGATATTGCTTTGTAAGTAAATACCACAACTTCTTTATCCATTTTTCACTTTCTGCGATGTTGAACTTGTACTGTAAACGAGGTTCTTGTAAACAGAGCCGTTCCAAACTTTGGGGTGGCTGTGTCTTTTTGATTTTAATTTCCCTAAGCTATAGGACCATAAGTGGAAGTGCCCTAGGTTCTGTTGCTTTGTTTTTTAGATGTTTCAGGAAACACCATACACTTCTCCCGAGTGGTTGTTGGCAATTTACATCCCGCCCATCAGCATAACAAGGCTCCCAGTTCTCCATGGCCTGTCCTGCCTTTCTGGATTTTACACTTTTTTCAGATGGCCCTTTTGACCGGGGGGAAGTGAGACTTCATTGTAGTGCAGATTTCCTTTGCAAGCTTGCTTGGTTGGCCAAAAAGGGCGTATGCGTTTTTTCCTGAATATATTCAGGAAAAAACGCATACGCCCTTTTTGGCCAAGTGCATCATTGTGGACGTTCTGCCTCTTTTCCTATGCTTTCAATGCAATTCCAGTCTACCTCCTGAAATCGGTTTCCTGCAATTCTGCCCCGCTTTCAAGTCCTCTTGGCAGCCTTACTTCAGTCTATTTTTGGACGATAGCTGTCATTTATAACTCTGCAGGTTTGTGAATTACAGTGCCCCTGAGCTCCTTTCTTCAACTCGCTTTCTTTTGAGCTGGCCGCAACACCGCAGGATGGCTTCAGGCCCTAATCTGGTTCCGGTACGGCACGCTGAGCCTTTGGTTATTTCCTCTTCCTGGTGGGAAATGAGAGTTAAATTTGCCCGTCCAGACACCTCCAGCTAGCCTCTCATTGGTTCTCGCTATTCCTGTTCATCTTCCGCAGAAATTGCAAAGTGGGCCAAACAGGAGGTTAAAGGCGCTGACTCTCCAAGTGGGGAGAGTGTTAGTAAAGCGTCTGGAATGTTGCACCCGAGTACCAGGGGAGGAAAACTGAGACATATTTGAACACGTCTCCCGATCACATGGTTGATCATACTCTAGGTTCCACATGCATGTTTTAGCTGAAGGAAGAATACCTTAAACCTGGGTAGTTGAAACCCGTGGAATGGGTACCATGCAATATGACTTCAAAGGGTCTTCATTTGCTCACCGAACCTCTCCAATCTTATCACTGCTGCGTTTATGCCCCTGTACACATGCTTGATTCTCTTTTGGAGACATAGCTATCCATAGGTTTTAAGATACTTACAAGTCAGGTACATTCTTAGGCGTTTAATATGCGGTGTTGAGTCCATTTCGTTGAGCAAGGAGTAGCTCTAGTCTATTCCATATTTGGCTTAAGGAACTTTATCTGTGCTCATTTCAATCTCTGGTTTTATGCAGCACCCCAACTCACCTTTACCCTTAAGCAAGCATAAGTTGTTTTTCTAAATTTGAGACCCTGTTCTGTTCTGTAATTCTGTTCCTGTGTAGCCAAGTTTCCATTCCGTGTATTACTGATATCTTATGATGTTTCTTTTTCTGTGTGACTTATTTCAGTTAGAATCATCATACCTGAATCCACTCATTGTGCTGCTAACGGCCTGATGACATAGATTTCATTGCTGAGTGATATTGCTTTGTAAGTGAATACCACAACTTCTTTATCCATTTTTCACTTTCTGTGATGTTGAACTTGTACTGTAAACGAGGTTCTTGTAAACAGAGCCGTTCCAAACTTTGCGGTGGCTGTGTCTTTTTGATTTTAATTTCCCTAAGCTAAAGGACCATAAGTGGAAGTGCCCTAGGTTCTGTTGCTTTGTTTTTTAGATGTTTCAGGAAACACCATACACTTCTCCCGAGTGTCTGTTGGCAATTTACATCCCGCCCATCAGCATAACAAGGCTCCCAGTTCTCCATGGCCTGTCCTGCCTTTCTGGATTTTACACTTTTTTCAGATGGCCCTTTTGACCGGGGGGAAGTGAGACTTCATTGTAGTGCAGATTTCCTTTGCAAGCTTGCTTGGTTGGCCAAAAAGGGCGTATGCGTTTTTTATTCCTGTTCATCTTCCGCAGAAATTGCAAACTGGGCCAAACAGGAGGTTTAAGGCGCTGACTCTCCAAGTGAGGAGAGTGTTAGTAAAGCGTCTGGAATGTTGCACCCGAGTACCAGGGGAGGAAAACTGAGACATATTTGAACACGTCTCCCGTTCACATGGTTGATCATACTTGCGTTCCACATGCATGTTTTAGCTGAAGGAAGAATACCTTAAACCTGGAGAGTTGAGACCCGTGTAATGGGTACCATGCAATATGACTTCAAAGGGTCTTCATTTGCTCACCGAACCTCTCCAATCCTATCACTGCTGCGTTTATGCCCCTGTACACATGCTTGATTCTCTTTTGGAGACATAGCAATCCATAGGTTTTACGATACTTACTAGTCAGGTACATTCTTAGGCGTTTAATATGCGGTGTTGAGTCCATTTCGTTGAGCAAGGAGTAGCTCTTGTCTATTCCATATTTGGCTTAAGGAACTTTATCTGTGCTCATTTCAGTCTCTGGTTTTATGCTGCACCCTAACTCACCTTTACCCTTAAGCAAGAATAAGTTGGTTTTCTAAATTTGAGACCCTGTTCTGTTCTGTAATTCAGTTCCTGTGTAGCCAAGTTTACATTCCGTGTATTACTGATATCTTATGATGTTTCTTTTTCTGTGTGACTTATTTCAGTTAGAATCATCATACCTGAATCCACTCATTGTGCTGCTAAGGGCCTGATGACACAGATTTCATTGCTGAGTGATATTGCTTTGTAAGTAAATACCACAACTTCTTTATCCATTTTTCACTTTCTGCGATGTTGAACTTGTACTGTAAACGAGGTTCTTGTAAACAGAGCCGTTCCAAACTTTGGGGTGGCTGTGTCTTTTTGATTTTAATTTCCCTAAGCTATAGGACCATAAGTGGAAGTGCCCTAGGTTCTGTTGCTTTGTTTTTTAGATGTTTCAGGAAACACCATACACTTCTCCCGAGTGGTTGTTGGCAATTTACATCCCGCCCATCAGCATAACAAGGCTCCCAGTTCTCCATGGCCTGTCCTGCCTTTCTGGATTTTACACTTTTTTCAGATGGCCCTTTTGACCGGTGGGAAGTGAGAGTTCATTGTAGTGCAGATTTCCTTTGCAAGCTTGCTTGGTTGGCCAAAAAGGGCGTATGCGTTTTTTCCTGAATATTTCAGGAAAAAACGCATACGCCCTTTTTGGCCAAGTGCATCATTGTGGACGTTCTGCCTCTTTTCCTATGCTTTCAATGCAATTCCAGTCTACCTCCTGAAATCGATTTCCTGCAATTCTGCCCCGCTTTCAAGTCCTCTTGGCAGCCTTACTTCAGTCTATTTTTGGACGATAGCTGTCATTTATAACTCTGCAGGTTTGTGAATTACAGTGCCCCTGAGCTCCTTTCTTCAACTCGCTTTCTTGTGACCTGGCCGCAACACCGCAGGATGGCTTCAGGCCCTAATCTGGTTCCGGCACGGCACGCTGAGCCTTTGGTTATTTCCTCTTCCTGGTGGGAAATGAGAGTTAAATTTGCCCGTCCAGACACCTCCAGCTAGTCTCTCATTGGTTCTCGCTATTCCTGTTCATCTTCCGCTGAAATTGCAAACTGGGCCGAACAGGAGGTTAAAGGCGCTGACTCTCCAAGTGGGGAGAGTGTTAGTAAAGCGTCTGGAATGTTGCACCTGAGTACCAGGGGAGGAAAACTGAGACATATTTGAACACGTCTGCCGTTCACATGGTTGATCATACTTGGGTTGCACATGCATGTTTTAGCTGAAGGAAAAATACCTTAAACCTGGAGAGTTGAGACCCGTGGAATGGGTACCATGCAATATGACTTCAAAGGGTCTTCATTTGCTCACCGAACCTCTCCAATCCTATCACTGCTGCGTTTATGCCCCTGTACACATGCTTGATTCTCTTTCGGAGACATAGCAATCCATAGGTTTTAAGATACTTACTAGTCAGGTACATTCTTAGGCGTTTAATATGCGGTGTTGAGTCCATTTCGTTGAGCAAGGAGTAGCTCTTGTCTATTCCATATTTGACTTAAGGAACTTTATCTGTGCTCATTTCAATCTCTGGTTTATGCAGCACCCCAACTCACCTTTACCCTTAAGCAAGCATAAGTTGGTTTTCTAAATTTGAGACCCTGTTCTGTTCTGTAATTCAGTTCCTGTGTAGCCAAGTTTACATTCCGTGTATTACTGATATCTTATGATGTTTCTTTTTCTGTGTGACTTACTTCAGTTAGAATCATCATACCTGAATCCACTCATTGTGCTGCTAAGGGCCTGATGACACAGATTTCATTGCTGAGTGATATTGCTTTGTAAGTAAATACCACAACTTCTTTATCCATTTTTCACTTTCTGCGATGTTGAACTTGTACTGTAAACGAGGTTCTTGTAAACAGAGCCGTTCCAAACTTTGGGGTGGCTGTGTCTTTTTGATTTTAATTTCCCTAAGCTATAGGACCATAAGTGGAAGTGCACTAGGTTCTGTTGCTTTGTTTTCTAGATGTTTCAGGAAACACCATACACTTCTCCCGAGTGTCTATTAGCAATTTACATCCCACCCATCAGCATAACAAGGCTCCCAGTTCTCCATGGCCTGTCCTGCCTTTCTGGATTTTACACTTTTTTCAGATGGCCCTTTTGACCGGGGGGAAGTGAGACTTCATTGTAGTGCAGATTTCCTTTGCAAGCTTGCTTGGTTGGCCAAAAAGGGCGTATGCGTTTTTTATTCCTGTTCATCTTCCGCAGAAATTGCAAACTGGGCCAAACAGTATGTTAAAGGCGCTGACTCTCCAAGTGAGGAGAGTGTTAGTAAAGCGTCTGGAATGTTGCACCCGAGTACCAGGGGAGGAAAACTGAGACATATTTGAACACGTCTCCCGCTCACATGGTTGATCATACTTGGGTTCCACATGCATGTTTTAGCTGAAGGAAGAATACCTTAAACCTGGAGAGTTGAGACCCGTGGAATGGGTACCATGCAATATGACTTCAAAGGGTCTTCATTTGCTCACCGAACCTCTCCAATCCTATCACTGCTGCGTTTATGCCCCTGTACACATGCTTGATTCTCTTTCGGAGACATAGCAATCCATAGGTTTTAAGATACTTACTAGTCAGGTACATTCTTAGGCGTTTAATATGCGGTGTTGAGTCCATTTCGTTGAGCAAGGAGTAGCTCTTGTCTATTCCATATTTGACTTAAGGAACTTTATCTGTGCTCATTTCAATCTCTGGTTTTATGCAGCACCCCAACTCACCTTTACCCTTAAGCAAGCATAAGTTGGTTTTCTAAATTTGAGACCCTGTTCTGTTCTGTAATTCAGTTCCTGTGTAGCCAAGTTTACATTCCGTGTATTACTGATATCTTATGATGTTTCTTTTTCTGTGTGACTTATTTCAGTTAGAATCATCATACCTGAATCCACTCATTGTGATGCTAAGGGCCTGATGACATAGATTTCATTGCTGAGTGATATTGCTTTGTAAGTAAATACCACAACTTCTTTATCCATTTTTCACTTTCTGCGATGTTGAACTTGTACTGTAAACGAGGTTCTTGTAAACAGAGGCGTCCCAAACTTTGGGGTGGCTGTGTCTTTTTGATTTTAATTTCCCTAAGCTATAAGACCATAAGTGGCAGTGCCCTAAGCTCTGTTGCTTTGTTTTTTAGATGTTTCAGGAAACACCATACACTTCTCCCGAGTGTCTGTTGGCAATTTACATCCCGCCCATCAGCATAACAAGGCTCCCAGTTCTCCATGGCCTGTCCTGCCTTTCTGGATTTTACACTTTTTTCAGATGGCCCTTTTGACCGGGGGGAAGTGAGACTTCATTGTAGTGCAGATTTCCTTTGCAAGCTTGCTTGGTTGGCCAAAAAGGGCGTATGCGTTTTTTCCTGAATATATTCAGGAAAAAACGCATACGCCCTTTTTGGCCAAGTGCATCATTGTGGACGTTCTGCCTCTTTTCCCTTGCTTTCAATGCAATTCCAGTCTACCTCCTGAAATCGGTTTCCTGCAATTCTGCCCCGCTTTCAAGTCCTCTTGGCAGCCTTACTTCAGTCTATTTTTGGACGATAGCTGTCATTTATAACTCTGCAGGTTTGAGAATTACAGTGCCCCTGAGCTCCTTTCTTCAACTCGCTTTCTTGTGACCTGGCCGCAACACCGCAGGATGGCTTCAGGCCCTAATCTGGTTCCGGCACGGCACGCTGAGCCTTTGGTTATTTCCTCTTCCTGGTGGGAAATGAGAGTTAAATTTGCCCGTCCAGACACCTCCAGCTAGTCTCTCATTGGTTCTCGCTATTCCTGTTCATCTTCCGCAGAAATTGCAAACTGGGCCAAACAGGAGGTTAAAGGCGCTGACTCTCCAAGTGGGGAGAGTGTTAGTAAAGCGTCTGGAATGTTGCACCCGAGTACCAGGGGAGGAAAACTGAGACATATTTGAACACGTCTCCCGTTCACATGGTTGATCATACTTGGGTTCCACATGCATGTTTTAGCTGAAGGAAGAATACCTTAAACCTGGAGAGTTGAGACCCGTGGAATGGGTACCATGCAATATGACTTCAAAGGGTCTTCATTTGCTCACCGAACCTCTCCAATCCTATCACTGCTGCGTTTATGCCCCTGTACACATGCTTGATTCTCTTTCGGAGACATAGCAATCCATAGGTTTTAAGATACTTACTAGTCAGTTACATTCTTAGGCGTTTAATATGCGGTGTTGAGTCCATTTCGTTGAGCAAGGAGTAGCTCTTGTCTATTCCATATTTGACTTAAGGAACTTTATCTGTGCTCATTTCAATCTCTGGTTTATGCAGCACCCCAACTCACCTTTACCCTTAAGCAAGCATAAGTTGGTTTTCTAAATTTGAGACCCTGTTCTGTTCTGTAATTCAGTTCCTGTGTAGCCAAGTTTACATTCCGTGTATTACTGATATCTTATGATGTTTCTTTTTCTGTGTGACTTATTTCAGTTAGAATCATCATACCTGAATCCACTCATTGTGCTGCTAAGGGCCTGATGACATAGATTTCATTGCTGAGTGATATTGCTTTGTAAGTAAATACCACAACTTCTTTATCCATTTTTCACTTTCTGCGATGTTGAACTTGTACTGTAAACGAGGTTCTTGTAAACAGAGCCGTTCCAAACTTTGGGGTGGCTGTGTCTTTTTGATTTTAATTTCCCTAAGCTATAGGACCATAAGTGGAAGTGCCCTAGGTTCTGTTGCTTTGTTTTTTAGATGTTTCAGGAAACACCATACACTTCTCCCGAGTGGTTGTTGGCAATTTACATCCCGCCCATCAGCATAACAAGGCTCCCAGTTCTCCATGGCCTGTCCTGCCTTTCTGGATTTTACACTGTTTTCAGATGGCCCTTTTGACCGGGGGGAAGTGAGACTTCATTGTAGTGCAGATTTCCTTTGCAAGCTTGCTTGGTTGGCCAAAAAGGGCGTATGCGTTTTTTCCTGAATATATTCAGGAAAAAACGCATACGCCCTTTTTGGCCAAGTGCATCATTGTGGACGTTCTGCCTCTTTTCCTATGCTTTCAATGCAATTCCAGTCTACCTCCTGAAATCGATTTCCTGCAATTCTGCCCCGCTTTCAAGTCCTCTTGGCAGCCTTACTTCAGTCTATTTTTGGATGATAGCTGTTATTTATAACTCTGCAGGTTTGAGAATTACAGTGCCCCTGAGCTCCTTTCTTCAACTCGCTTTCTTGTGACCTGGCCGCAACACCGCAGGATGGCTTCAGGCCCTAATCTGGTTCCGGCACGGCACGCTGAGCCTTTGGTTATTTCCTCTTCCTGGTGGGAAATGAGAGTTAAATTTGCCCGTCCAGACACCTCCAGCTAGTCTCTCATTGGTTCTCGCTATTCCTGTTCATCTTCCGCAGAAATTGCAAACTGGGCCGAACAGGAGGTTAAAGGCGCTGACTCTCCAAGTGGGGAGAGTGTTAGTAAAGCGTCTGGAATGTTGCACCTGAGTACCAGGGGAGGAAAACTGAGACATATTTGAACACGTCTCCCGTTCACATGGTTGATCATACTTGGGTTCCACATGCATGTTTTAGCTGAAGGAAGAATACCTTAAACCTGGAGAGTTGAGACCCGTGGAATGGGTACCATGCAATATGACTTCAAAGGGTCTTCATTTGCTCACCGAACCTCTCCAATCCTATCACTGCTGCGTTTATGCCCCTGTACACATGCTTGATTCTCTTTCGGAGACATAGCAATCCATAGGTTTTAAGATACTTACTAGTCAGGCACATTCTTAGGCGTTTAATATGCGGTGTTGAGTCCATTTCGTTGAGCAAGGAGTAGCTCTTGTCTATTCCATATTTGACTTAAGGAACTTTATCTGTGCTCATTTCAATCTCTGGTTTTATGCAGCACCCCAACTCACCTTTATCCTTAAGCAAGCATAGTTGGTTTTCTAAATTTGAGACCCTGTTCTGTTCTGTAATTCAGTTCCTGTGTAGCCAAGTTTCCATTCCGTGTATTACTGATATCTTATGATGTTTCTTTTTCTGTGTGACTTACTTCAGTTAGAATCATCATACCTGAATCCACTCATTGTGCTGCTAAGGGCCTGATGACACAGATTTCATTGCTGAGTGATATTGCTTTGTAAGTAAATACCACAACTTCTTTATCCATTTTTCACTTTCTGCGATGTTGAACTTGTACTGTAAACGAGGTTCTTGTAAACAGAGCCGTTCCAAACTTTGGGGTGGCTGTGTCTTTTTGATTTTAATTTCCCTAAGCTATAGGACCATAAGTGGAAGTGCACTTGGTTCTGTTGCTTTGTTTTCTAGATGTTTCAGGAAACACCATACACTTCTCCCGAGTGTCTATTGGCAATTTACATCCCACCCATCAGCATAACAAGGCTCCCAGTTCTCCATGGCCTGTCCTGCCTTTCTGGATTTTACACTTTTTTCAGATGGCCCTTTTGACCGGGGGGAAGTGAGACTTCATTGTAGTGCAGATTTCCTTTGCAAGCTTGCTTGGTTGGCCAAAAAGGGCGTATGCGTTTTTTATTCCTGTTCATCTTCCGCAGAAATTGCAAACTGGGCCAAACAGTATGTTAAAGGCGCTGACTCTCCAAGTGAGGAGAGTGTTAGTAAAGCGTCTGGAATGTTGCACCCGAGTACCAGGGGAGGAAAACTGAGACATATTTGAACACGTCTCCTGTTCACATGGTTGATCATACTTGGGTTCCACATGCATGTTTTAGCTGAAGGAAGAATACCTTAAACCTGGAGAGTTGAGACCCGTGGAATGGGTACCATGCAATATGACTTCAAAGGGTCTTCATTTGCTCACCGAACCTCTCCAATCCTATCACTGCTGCGTTTATGCCCCTGTACACATGCTTGATTCTCTTTCGGAGACATAGCAATCCATAGGTTTTAAGATACTTACTAGTCAGGTACATTCTTAGGCGTTTAATATGCGGTGTTGAGTCCATTTCGTTGAGCAAGGAGTAGCTCTTGTCTATTCCATATTTGACTTAAGGAACTTTATCTGTGCTCATTTCAATCTCTGGTTTTATGCAGCACCCCAACTCACCTTTACCCTTAAGCAAGCATAAGTTGGTTTTCTAAATTTGAGACCCTGTTCTGTTCTGTAATTCAGTTCCTGTGTAGCCAAGTTTACATTCCGTATATTACTGATATCTTATGATGTTTCTTTTTCTGTGTGACTTATTTCAGTTAGAATCATCATACCTGAATCCACTCATTGTGATGCTAAGGGCCTGATGACATAGATTTCATTGCTGAGTGATATTGCTTTGTAAGTAAATACCACAACTTCTTTATCCATTTTTCACTTTCTGCGATGTTGAACTTGTACTGTAAACGAGGTTCTTGTAAACAGAGGCGTCCCAAACTTTGGGGTGGCTGTGTCTTTTTGATTTTAATTTCCCTAAGCTATAAGACCATAAGTGGCAGTGCCCTAGGCTCTGTTGCTTTGTTTTTTAGATGTTTCAGGAAACACCATACACTTCTCCCGAGTGTCTGTTGGCAATTTACATCCCGCCCATCAGCATAACAAGGCTCCCAGTTCTCCATGGCCTGTCCTGCCTTTCTGGATTTTACACTTTTTTCAGATGGCCCTTTTGACCGGGGGGAAGTGAGACTTCATTGTAGTGCAGATTTCCTTTGCAAGCTTGCTTGGTTGGCCAAAAAGGGCGTATGCGTTTTTTCCTGAATATATTCAGGAAAAAACGCATACGCCCTTTTTGGCCAAGTGCATCATTGTGGACGTTCTGCCTCTTTTCCTATGCTTTCAATGCAATTCCAGTCTACCTCCTGAAATCGGTTTCCTGCGATTCTGCCCCGCTTTCAAGTCCTCTTGGCAGCCTTACTTCAGTCTATTTTTGGACGATAGCTGTCATTTATAACTCTGCAGGTTTGAGAATTACAGTGCCCCTGAGCTCCTTTCTTCAACTCGCTTTCTTGTGACCTGGCCGCAACACCGCAGGATGGCTTCAGGCCCTAATCTGGTTCCGGCCCGGCACGCTGAGCCTTTGGTTATTTCCTCTTCCTGTTGGGAAATGAGAGTTAAATTTGCCCGTCCAGACACCTCCAGCTAGTCTCTCATTGGTTCTCGCTATTCCTGTTCATCTTCCGCAGAAATTGCAAACTGGGCCAAACAGGAGGTTAAAGGCGCTGACTCTCCAAGTGGGGAGAGTGTTAGTAAAGCGTCTGGAATGTTGCACCCGAGTACCAGGGTACGAAAACTGAGACATATTTGAACACGTCTCCCATTCACATGGTTGATCATACTTGGGTTGCACATGCATGTTTTAGCTGAAGGAAAAATACCTTAAACCTGGAGAGTTGAGACCCGTGGAATGGGTACCATGCAATATGACTTCAAAGGGTCTTCATTTGCTCACCGAACCTCTCCAATCCTATCACTGCTGCGTTTATGCCCCTGTACACATGCTTGATTCTCTTTCGGAGACATAGCAATCCATAGGTTTTAAGATACTTACTAGTCAGGTACATTCTTAGGCGTTTAATATGCGGTGTTGAGTCCATTTCGTTGAGCAAGGAGTAGCTCTTGTCTATTCCATATTTGACTTAAGGAACTTTATCTGTGCTCATTTCAATCTCTGGTTTATGCAGCACCCCAACTCACCTTTACCCTTAAGCAAGCATAAGTTGGTTTTCTAAATTTGAGACCCTGTTCTGTTCTGTAATTCAGTTCCTGTGTAGCCAAGTTTACATTCCGTGTGTTACTGATATCTTATGATGTTTCTTTTTCTGTGTGACTTATTTCAGTTAGAATCATCATACCTGAATCCACTCATTGTGCTGCTAAGGGCCTGATGACATAGATTTCATTGCTGAGTGATATTGCTTTGTAAGTGAATACCACAACTTCTTTATCCATTTTTCACTTTCTGCGATGTTGAACTTGTACTGTAAACGAGGTTCTTGTAAACAGAGCCGTTCCAAACTTTGGGGTGGCTGTGTCTTTTTGATTTTAATTTCCCTAAGCTATAGGACCATAAGTGGAAGTGCCCTAGGTTCTGTTGCTTTGTTTTTTAGATGTTTCAGGAAATACCATACACTTCTCCTGAGTGGTTGTTGGCAATTTACATCCCGCCCATCAGCATAACAGGGCTCCCAGTTCTCCATGGCCTGTCCTGCCTTTCTGGATTTTACACTTTTTTCAGATGGCCCTTTTGACCGGGGGGAAGTGAGACTTCAGTGTAGTGCAGATTTCCTTTGCAAGCTTGCTTGGTTGGCCAAAAAGGGCGTATGTGTTTTTTCCTGAATATATTCAGGAAAAAACGCATACGCCCTTTTTGGCCATGTGCATCATTGTGGACGTTCTGCCTCTTTTCCTATGCTTTCAATGCAATTCCAGTCTACCTCCTGAAATCGGTTTCCTGCAATTCTGCCCCGCTTTCAAGTCCTCTTGGCAGCCTTACTTCAGTCTATTTTTGGACGATAGCTGTCATTTATAACTCTGCAGGTTTGAGAATTACAGTGCCCCTGAGCTCCTTTCTTCAACTTGCTTTCTTGTGACCTGGCCGCAACACCGCAGGATGGCTTCAGGCCCTAATCTGGTTCCGGCACGGCACGCTGAGCCTTTGGTTATTTCCTCTTCCTGGTGGGAAATGAGAGTTAAATTTGCCCGTCCAGACACCTGCAGCTAGTCTCTCATTGGTTCTCGCTATTCCTGTTCATCTTCCGCAGAAATTGCAAAGTGGGCCAAACAGGAGGTTAAAGGCGCTGACTCTCCAAGTGGGGAGAGTGTTAGTAAAGCGTCTGGAATGTTGCACCCGAGTACCAGGGGAGGAAAACTGAGACATATTTGAACACGTCTCCCGTTCACATGGTTGATCATACTTGGGTTCCACATGCATGTTTTAGCTGAAGGAAGAATACCTTAAACTTGGAGAGTTGAGACCCGTGGAATGGGTACCATGCAATATGACTTCAAAGGGTCTTCATTTGCTCACCGAACCTCTCCAATCCTATCACTGCTGCGTTTATGCCCCTGTACACATGCTTGATTCTCTTTCGGAGACATAGCAATCCATAGGTTTTAAGATACTTACTAGTCAGGTACATTCTTAGGCGTTTAATATGCGGTGTTGAGTCCATTTCGTTGAGCAAGGAGTAGCTCTTGTCTATTCCATATTTGACTTAAGGAACTTTATCTGTGCTCATTTCAATCTCTGGTTTATGCAGCACCCCAACTCACCTTTACCCTTAAGCAAGCATAAGTTGGTTTTCTAAATTTGAGACCCTGTTCTGTTCTGTAATTCAGTTCCTGTGTAGCCAAGTTTACATTCCGTGTATTACTGATATCTTATGATGTTTCTTTTTCTGTGTGACTTATTTCAGTTAGAATCATCATACCTGAATCCACTCATTGTGCTGCTAAGGGCCTGATGACATAGATTTCATTGCTGAGTGATATTGCTTTGTAAGTGAATACCACAACTTCTTTATCCATTTTTCACTTTCTGCGATGTTGAACTTGTACTGTAAACGAGGTTCTTGTAAACAGAGCCGTTCCAAACTTTGGGGTGGCTGTGTCTTTTTGATTTTAATTTCCCTAAGCTATAGGACCATAAGTGGAAGTGCCCTAGGTTCTGTTGCTTTGTTTTTTAGATGTTTCAGGAAACACCATACACTTCTCCCGAGTGTCTGTTGGCAATTTACATCCCGCCCATCAGCATAACAAGGCTCCCAGTTCTCCATGGCCTGTCCTGCCTTTCTGGATTTTACACTTTTTTCAGATGGCCCTTTTGACCGGGGGGAAGTGAGACTTCATTGTAGTGCAGATTTCCTTTGCAAGCTTGCTTGGTTGGCCAAAAAGGGCGTATGCGTTTTTTCCTGAATATATTCAGGAAAAAACGCATACGCCCTTTTTGGCCAAGTGCATCATTGTGGACGTTCTGCCTCTTTTCCTATGCTTTCAATGCAATTTCAGTCTACCTCCTGAAATCGGTTTCCTGCAATTCTGCCCCGCTTTCAAGTCCTCTTGGCAGCCTTACTTCAGTCTATTTTTGGACGATAGCTGTCATTTATAACTCTGCAGGTTTGAGAATTACAGTGCCCCTGAGCTCCTTTCTTCAACTTGCTTTCTTGTGACCTGGCTGCAACACCGCAGGATGGCTTCAGGCCCTAATCTGGTTCCGGCACGGCACGCTGAGCCTTTGGTTATTTCCTCTTCCTGGTGGGAAATGAGAGTTAAATTTGCCCGTCCAGACACCTCCAGCTAGTCTCTCATTGGTTCTCGCTATTCCTGTTCATCTTCCGCAGAAATTGCAAACTGGGCCAAACAGGAGGTTAAAGGCGCTGACTCTCCAAGTGGGGAGAGTGTTAGTAAAGCGTCTGGAATGTTGCACCCGAGTACCAGGGGAGGAAAACTGAGACATATTTGAACACGTCTCCCGTTCACATGGTTGATCATACTTGGGTTCCACATGCATGTTTTAGCTGAAGGAAGAATACCTTAAACCTGGAGAGTTAAGACCCGTGTAATGGGTACCATGCAATATGACTTCAAAGGGTCTTCATTTGCTCACCGAACCTCTCCAATCCTATCACTGCTGCGTTTATGCCCCTGTACACATGCTTGATTCTCTTTCGGAGACAAAGCAATCCATAGGTTTTAAGATACTTACTAGTCAGGCACATTCTTAGGCGTTTAATATGCGGTGTTGAGTCCATTTCGTTGAGCAAGGAGTAGCTCTTGTCTATTCCATATTTGACTTAAGGAACTTTATCTGTGCTCGTTTCAATCTCTGGTTTTATGCAGCACCCCAACTCACCTTTACCCTTAAGCAAGCATAAGTTGGTTTTCTAAATTTGAGACCCTGTTCTGTTCTGTAATTCAGTTCCTGTGTAGCCAAGTTTACATTCCGTGTATTACTGATATCTTATGATGTTTCTTTTTCTGTGTGACTTATTTCAGTTAGAATCATCATACCTGAATCCACTCATTGTGCTGCTAAGGGCCTGATGACACAGATTTCATTGCTGAGTGATATTGCTTTGTAAGTAAATACCACAACTTCTTTATCCATTTTTCACTTTCTGCGATGTTGAACTTGTACTGTAAACGAGGTTCTTGTAAACAGAGCCGTCCCAAACTTTGGGGTGGCTGTGTCTTTTTGATTTTAATTTCCCTAAGCTATAGGACCATAAGTGGAAGTGCCCTAGGTTCTGTTGCTTTGTTTTTTAGATGTTTCGGGAAACACCATACACTTCTCCCGAGTGTCTGTTGGCAATTTACATCCCGCCCATCAGCATAACAAGGCTCCCAGTTCTCCATGGCCTGTCCTGCCTTTCTGGATTTTACACTTTTTTCAGATGGCCCTTTTGACCGGGGGGAAGTGAGACTTCATTGTAGTGCAGATTTCCTTTGCAAGCTTGCTTGGTTGGCCAAAAAGGGCGTATGCGTTTTTTATTCCTGTTCATCTTCCGCAGAAATTGCAAACTGGGCCAAACAGTAGGTTAAAGGCGCTGACTCTCCAAGTGAGGAGAGTGTTAGTAAAGCGTCTGGAATGTTGCACCCGAGTACCAGGGGAGGCAAACTGAGACATATTTGAACACGTCTCCCGTTCACATGGTTGATCATACTTGGGTTCCACATGCATGTTTTAGCTGAAGGAAGAATACCTTAAACCTGGAGAGTTGAGACCCGTGGAATGGGTACCATGCAATATGACTTCAAAGGGTCTTCATTTGCTCACCGAACCTCTCCAATCCTATCACTGCTGCGTTTATGCCCCTGTACACATGCTTGATTCTCTTTCGGAGACATTGCAATCCATAGGTTTTAAGATACTTACTAGTCAGGTACATTCTTAGGCGTTTAATATGCGGTGTTGAGTCCATTTCGTTGAGCAAGGAGTAGCTCTTGTCTATTCCATATTTGACTTAAGGAACTTTATCTGTGCTCATTTCAATCTCTGGTTTTATGCAGCACCCCAACTCACCTTTACCCTTAAGCAAGCATAAGTTGGTTTTCTAAATTTGAGACCCTGTTCTGTTCTGTAATTCAGTTCCTGTGTAGCCAAGTTTACATTCCGTGTATTACTGATATCTTATGATGTTTCTTTTTCTGTGTGACTTATTTCAGTTAGAATCATCATACCTGAATCCACTCATTGTGATGCTAAGGGCCTGATGACATAGATTTCATTGCTGAGTGATATTGCTTTGTAAGTAAATACCACAACTTCTTTATCCATTTTTCACTTTCTGCGATGTTGAACTTGTACTGTAAACGAGGTTCTTGTAAACAGAGGCGTCCCAAACTTTGGGGTGGCTGTGTCTTTTTGATTTTAATTTCCCTAAGCTATAAGACCATAAGTGGCAGTGCCCTAGGCTCTGTTGCTTTGTTTTTTAGATGTTTCAGGAAACACCATACACTTCTCCCGAGTGTCTGTTGGCAATTTACATCCCGCCCATCAGCATAACAAGGCTCCCAGTTCTCCATGGCCTGTCCTGCCTTTCTGGATTTTACACTTTTTTCAGATGGCCCTTTTGACCGGGGGGAAGTGAGACTTCATTGTAGTGCAGATTTCCTTTGCAAGCTTGCTTGGTTGGCCAAAAAGGGCGTATGCGTTTTTTCCTGAATATATTCAGGAAAAAACGCATACGCCCTTTTTGGCCAAGTGCATCATTGTGGACGTTCTGCCTCTTTTCCTATGCTTTCAATGCAATTCCAGTCTACCTCCTGAAATCGGTTTCCTGCAATTCTGCCCCGCTTTCAAGTCCTCTTGGCAGCCTTACTTCAGTCTATTTTTGGACGATAGCTGTCATTTATAACTCTGCAGGTTTGTGAATTACAGTGCCCCTGAGCTCCTTTCTTCAACTCGCTTTCTTGTGACCTGGCCGCAACACCGCAGGATGGCTTCAGGCCCTAATCTGGTTCCGGTACGGCACGCTGAGCCTTTGGTTATTTCCTCTTCCTGGTGGGAAATGAGAGTTAAATTTGCCCGTCCAGACACCTCCACCTAGCCTCTCATTTGTTCTCGCTATTCCTGTTCATCTTCCGCAGAAATTGCAAACTGGGCCAAACAGGAGGTTAAAGGCGCTGACTCTCCAAGTGAGGAGAGTGTTAGTAAAGCATCTGGAATGTTGCACCCGAGTACCAGGGGAGGAAAACTGAGACATATTTGAACACGTCTCCCGTTCACATGGTTGATCATACTTGGGTTCCACATGCATGTTTTAGCTGAAGGAAGAATACCTTAAACCTGGAGAGTTGAGACCCGTGGAATGGGTACCATGCAATATGACTTCAAAGGGTCTTCATTTGCTCACCGAACCTCTCCAATCCTATCACTGCTGCGTTTATGCCCCTGTACACATGCTTGATTCTCTTTTGGAGACATAGCAATCCATAGGTTTTACGATACTTACTAGTCAGGTACATTCTTAGGCGTTTAATATGCGGTGTTGAGTCCATTTCGTTGAGCAAGGAGTAGCTCTTGTCTATTCCATATTTGACTTAAGGAACTTTATTTGTGCTCATTTCAATCTCTGGTTTTATGCAGCACCCCAACTCACCTTTACCCTTAAGCAAGCATAAGTTGGTTTTCTAAATTTGAGACCCTGTTCTGTTCTGTAATTCAGTTCCTGTGTAGCCAAGTTTACATTCCGTGTATTACTGATATCTTATGATGTTTCTTTTTCTGTGTGACTTATTTCAGTTAGAATCATCATACCTGAATCCACTCATTGTGATGCTAAGGGCCTGATGACATAGATTTCATTGCTGAGTGATATTGCTTTGTAAGTAAATACCACAACTTCTTTATCCATTTTTCACTTTCTGCGATGTTGAACTTGTACTGTAAACGAGGTTCTTGTAAACAGAGGCGTCCCAAACTTTGGGGTGGCTGTGTCTTTTTGATTTTAATTTCCCTAAGCTATAAGACCATAAGTGGCAGTGCCCTAGGCTCTGTTGCTTTGTTTTTTAGATGTTTCAGGAAACACCATACACTTCTCCCGAGTGTCTGTTGGCAATTTACATCCCGCCCATCAGCATAACAAGGCTCCCAGTTCTCCATGGCCTGTCCTGCCTTTCTGGATTTTACACTTTTTTCAGATGGCCCTTTTGACCGGGGGGAAGTGAGACTTCATTGTAGTGCAGATTTCCTTTGCAAGCTTGCTTGGTTGGCCAAAAAGGGCGTATGCGTTTTTTCCTGAATATATTCAGGAAAAAACGCATACGCCCTTTTTGGCCAAGTGCATCATTGTGGACGTTCTGCCTCTTTTCCTATGCTTTCAATGCAATTCCAGTCTACCTCCTGAAATCGGTTTCCTGCAATTCTGCCCCGCTTTCAAGTCCTCTTGGCAGCCTTACTTCAGTCTATTTTTGGACGATAGCTGTCATTTATAACTCTGCAGGTTTGAGAATTACAGTGCCCCTGAGCTCCTTTCTTCAACTCGCTTTCTTGTGACCTGGCCGCAACACCGCAGGATGGCTTCAGGCCCTAATCTGGTTCCGGCCCGGCACGCTGAGCCTTTGGTTATTTCCTCTTCCTGGTGGGAAATGAGAGTTAAATTTGCCCGTCCAGACACCTCCAGCTAGTCTCTCATTGGTTCTCGCTATTCCTGTTCATCTTCCGCAGAAATTGCAAACTGGGCCAAACAGGAGGTTAAAGGCGCTGACTCTCCAAGTGGGGAGAGTGTTAGTAAAGCGTCTGGAATGTTGCACCCGAGTACCAGGGTACGAAAACTGAGACATATTTGAACACGTCTCCCGTTCACATGGTTGATCATACTTGGGTTGCACATGCATGTTTTAGCTGAAGGAAAAATACCTTAAACCTGGAGAGTTGAGACCCGTGGAATGGGTACCATGCAATATGACTTCAAAGGGTCTTCATTTGCTCACCGAACCTCTCCAATCCTATCACTGCTGCGTTTATGCCCCTGTACACATGCTTGATTCTCTTTCGGAGACATAGCAATCCATAGGTTTTAAGATACTTACTAGTCAGGTACATTCTTAGGCGTTTAATATGCGGTGTTGAGTCCATTTCGTTGAGCAAGGAGTAGCTCTTGTCTATTCCATATTTGACTTAAGGAACTTTATCTGTGCTCATTTCAATCTCTGGTTTTATGCAGCACCCCAACTCACCTTTACCCTTAAGCAAGCATAAGTTGGTTTTCTAAATTTGAGACCCTGTTCTGTTCTGTAATTCAGTTCCTGTGTAGCCAAGTTTACATTCCGTGTGTTACTGATATCTTATGATGTTTCTTTTTCTGTGTGACTTATTTCAGTTAGAATCATCATACCTGAATCCACTCATTGTGCTGCTAAGGGCCTGATGACATAGATTTCATTGCTGAGTGATATTGCTTTGTAAGTGAATACCACAACTTCTTTATCCATTTTTCACTTTCTGCGATGTTGAACTTGTACTGTAAACGAGGTTCTTGTAAACAGAGCCGTTCCAAACTTTGGGGTGGCTGTGTCTTTTTGATTTTAATTTCCCTAAGCTATAGGACCATAAGTGGAAGTGCCCTAGGTTCTGTTGCTTTGTTTTTTAGATGTTTCAGGAAACACCATACACTTCTCCTGAGTGGTTGTTGGCAATTTACATCCCGCCCATCAGCATAACAGGGCTCCCAGTTCTCCATGGCCTGTCCTGCCTTTCTGGATTTTACACTTTTTTCAGATGGCCCTTTTGACCGGGGGGAAGTGAGACTTCATTGTAGTGCAGATTTCCTTTGCAAGCTTGCTTGGTTGGCCAAAAAGGGCGTATGCGTTTTTTCCTGAATATATTCAGGAAAAAACGCATACGCCCTTTTTGGCCATGTGCATCATTGTGGACGTTCTGCCTCTTTTCCTATGCTTTCAATGCAATTCCAGTCTACCTCCTGAAATCGGTTTCCTGCAATTCTGCCCCGCTTTCAAGTCCTCTTGGCAGCCTTACTTCAGTCTATTTTTGGACGATAGCTGTCATTTATAACTCTGCAGGTTTGAGAATTACAGTGCCCCTGAGCTCCTTTCTTCAACTTGCTTTCTTGTGACCTGGCCGCAACACCGCAGGATGGCTTCAGGCCCTAATCTGGTTCCGGCACGGCACGCTGAGCCTTTGGTTATTTCCTCTTCCTGGTGGGAAATGAGAGTTAAATTTGCCCGTCCAGACACCTGCAGCTAGTCTCTCATTGGTTCTCGCTATTCCTGTTCATCATCCGCAGAAATTGCAAAGTGGGCCAAACAGGAGGTTAAAGGCGTTGACTCTCCAAGTGGGGAGAGTGTTAGTAAAGCGTCTGGAATGTTGCACCCGAGTACCAGGGGAGGAAAACTGAGACATATTTGAACACGTCTCCCGTTCACATGGTTGATCATACTTGGGTTCCACATGCATGTTTTAGCTGAAGGAAGAATACCTTAAACTTGGAGAGTTGAGACCCGTGGAATGGGTACCATGCAATATGACTTCAAAGGGTCTTCATTTGCTCACCGAACCTCTCCAATCCTATCACTGCTGCGTTTATGCCCCTGTACACATGCTTGATTCTCTTTCGGAGACATAGCAATCCATAGGTTTTAAGATACTTACTAGTCAGGTACATTCTTAGGCGTTTAATATGCGGTGTTGAGTCCATTTCGTTGAGCAAGGAGTAGCTCTTGTCTATTCCATATTTGACTTAAGGAACTTTATCTGTGCTCATTTCAATCTCTGGTTTATGCAGCACCCCAACTCACCTTTACCCTTAAGCAAGCATAAGTTGGTTTTCTAAATTTGAGACCCTGTTCTGTTCTGTAATTCAGTTCCTGTGTAGCCAAGTTTACATTCCGTGTATTACTGATATCTTATGATGTTTCTTTTTCTGTGTGACTTATTTCAGTTAGAATCATCATACCTGAATCCACTCATTGTGCTGCTAAGGGCCTGATAACATAGATTTCATTGCTGAGTGATATTGCTTTGTAAGTGAATACCACAACTTCTTTATCCATTTTTCACTTTCTGCGATGTTGAACTTGTACTGTAAACGAGGTTCTTGTAAACAGAGCCGTTCCAAACTTTGGGGTGGCTGTGTCTTTTTGATTTTAATTTCCCTAAGCTATAGGACCATAAGTGGAAGTGCCCTAGGTTCTGTTGCTTTGTTTTTTAGATGTTTCAGGAAACACCATACACTTCTCCCGAGTGGTTGTTGGCAATTTACATCCCGCCCATCAGCATAACAAGGCTCCCAGTTCTCCATGGCCTGTCCTGCCTTTCTGGATTTTACACTTTTTTCAGATGGCCCTTTTGACCGGGGGGAAGTGAGACTTCATTGTAGTGCAGATTTCCTTTGCAAGCTTGCTTGGTTGGCCAAAAAGGGCGTATGCGTTTTTTCCTGAATATATTCAGGAAAAAACGCATACGCCCTTTTTGGCCAAGTGCATCATTGTGGACGTTCTGCCTCTTTTCCTATGCTTTCAATGCAATTCCAGTCTACCTCTTGAAATCGATTTCCTGCAATTCTGCCCCGCTTTCAAGTCCTCTTGGCAGCCTTACTTCAGTCTATTTTTGGACGATAGCTGTCATTTATAACTCTGCAGGTTTGAGAATTACAGTGCCCCTGAGCTCCTTTCTTCAACTTGCTTTCTTGTGACCTGGCCGCAACACCGCAGGATGGCTTCAGGCCCTAATCTGGTTCCGGCACGGCACGCTGAGCCTTTGGTTATTTCCTCTTCCTGGTGGGAAATGAGAGTTAAATTTGCCCGTCCAGACACCTCCAGCTAGTCTCTCATTGGTTCTCGCTATTCCTGTTCATCTTCCGCAGAAATTGCAAAGTGGGCCAAACAGGAGGTTAAAGGCGTTGACTCTCCAAGTGGGGAGAGTGTTAGTAAAGCGTCTGGAATGTTGCACCCGAGTACCAGGGGAGGAAAACTGAGACATATTTGAACACGTCTCCCGTTCACATGGTTGATCATACTTGGGTTCCACATGCATGTTTTAGCTGAAGGAAGAATACCTTAAACTTGGAGAGTTGAGACCCGTGGAATGGGTACCATGCAATATGACTTCAAAGGGTCTTCATTTGCTCACCGAACCTCTCCAATCCTATCACTGCTGCGTTTATGCCCCTGTACACATGCTTGATTCTCTTTCGGAGACATAGCAATCCATAGGTTTTAAGATACTTACTAGTCAGGTACATTCTTAGGCGTTTAATATGCGGTGTTGAGTCCATTTCGTTGAGCAAGGAGTAGCTCTTGTCTATTCCATATTTGACTTAAGGAACTTTATCTGTGCTCATTTCAATCTCTGGTTTATGCAGCACCCCAACTCACCTTTACCCTTAAGCAAGCATAAGTTGGTTTTCTAAATTTGAGACCCTGTTCTGTTCTGTAATTCAGTTCCTGTGTAGCCAAGTTTACATTCCGTGTATTACTGATATCTTATGATGTTTCTTTTTCTGTGTGACTTATTTCAGTTAGAATCATCATACCTGAATCCACTCATTGTGCTGCTAAGGGCCTGATGACATAGATTTCATTGCTGAGTGATATTGCTTTGGAAGTGAATACCACAACTTCTTTATCCATTTTTCACTTTCTGCGATGTTGAACTTGTACTGTAAACGAGGTTCTTGTAAACAGAGCCGTTCCAAACTTTGGGGTGGCTGTGTCTTTTTGATTTTAATTTCCCTAAGCTATAGGACCATAAGTGGAAGTGCCCTAGGTTCTGTTGCTTTGTTTTTTAGATGTTTCAGGAAACACCATACACTTCTCCCGAGTGGTTGTTGGCAATTTACATCCCGCCCATCAGCATAACAAGGCTCCCAGTTCTCCATGGCCTGTCCTGCCTTTCTGGATTTTACACTTTTTTCAGATGGCCCTTTTGACCGGGGGGAAGTGAGACTTCATTGTAGTGCAGATTTCCTTTGCAAGCTTGCTTGGTTGGCCAAAAAGGGCGTATGCGTTTTTTCCTGAATATATTCAGGAAAAAACGCATACGCCCTTTTTGGCCAAGTGCATCATTGTGGACGTTCTGCCTCTTTTCCTATGCTTTCAATGCAATTCCAGTCTACCTCTTGAAATCGATTTCCTGCAATTCTGCCCCGCTTTCAAGTCCTCTTGGCAGCCTTACTTCAGTCTATTTTTGGACGATAGCTGTCATTTATAACTCTGCAGGTTTGAGAATTACAGTGCCCCTGAGCTCCTTTCTTCAACTTGCTTTCTTGTGACCTGGCCGCAACACCGCAGGATGGCTTCAGGCCCTAATCTGGTTCCGGCACGGCACGCTGAGCCTTTGGTTATTTCCTCTTCCTGGTGGGAAATGAGAGTTAAATTTGCCCGTCCAGACACCTCCAGCTAGTCTCTCATTGGTTCTCGCTATTCCTGTTCATCTTCCGCAGAAATTGCAAACTGGGCCAAACAGGAGGTTAAAGGCGCTGACTCTCCAAGTGGGGAGAGTGTTAGTAAAGCGTCTGGAATGTTGCACCCGAGTACCAGGGGAGGAAAACTGAGACATATTTGAACACGTCTCCCGTTCACATGGTTGATCATACTTGGGTTCCACATGCATGTTTTAGCTGAAGGAAGAATACCTTAAACCTGGAGAGTTAAGACCCGTGTAATGGGTACCATGCAATATGACTTCAAAGGGTCTTCATTTGCTCACCGAACCTCTCCAATCCTATCACTGCTGCGTTTATGCCCCTGTACACATGCTTGATTCTCTTTCGGAGACATAGCAATCCATAGGTTTTAAGATACTTACTAGTCAGGTACATTCTTAGGCGTTTAATATGCGGTGTTGAGTCCATTTCGTTGAGCAAGGAGTAGCTCTTGTCTATTCCATATTTGACTTAAGGAACTTTATCTGTGCTCATTTCAATCTCTGGTTTTATGCAGCACCCCAACTCACCTTTACCCTTAAGCAAGCATAAGTTGGTTTTCTAAATTTGAGACCCTGTTCTGTTCTGTAATTCAGTTCCTGTGTAGCCAAGTTTACATTCCGTGTATTACTGATATCTTATGATGTTTCTTTTTCTGTGTGACTTATTTCAGTTAGAATCATCATACCTGAATCCACTCATTGTGATGCTAAGGGCCTGATGACATAGATTTCATTGCTGAGTGATATTGCTTTGTAAGTAAATACCACAACTTCTTTATCCATTTTTCACTTTCTGCGATGTTGAACTTGTACTGTAAACGAGGTTCTTGTAAACAGAGGCGTCCCAAACTTTGGGGTGGCTGTGTCTTTTTGATTTTATTTCCCTAAGCTATAGGACCATAAGTGGAAGTGCCCTAGGTTCTGTTGCTTTGTTTTTTAGATGTTTCAGGAAACACCATACACTTCTCCCGAGTGTCTGTTGGCAATTTACATCCCGCCCATCAGCATAACAAGGCTCCCAGTTCTCCATGGCCTGTCCTGCCTTTCTGGATTTTACACTTTTTTCAGATGGCCCTTTTGACCGGGGGGAAGTGAGACTTCATTGTAGTGCAGATTTCCTTTGCAAGCTTGCTTGGTTGGCCAAAAAGGGCGTATGCGTTTTTTATTCCTGTTCATCTTCCGCAGAAATTGCAAACTGGGCCAAACAGTAGGTTAAAGGCGCTGACTCTCCAAGTGAGGAGAGTGTTAGTAAAGCGTCTGGAATGTTGCACCCGAGTACCAGGGGAGGCAAACTGAGACATATTTGAACACGTCTCCCGTTCACATGGTTGATCATACTTGGGTTCCACATGCATGTTTTAGCTGAAGGAAGAATACCTTAAACTTGGAGAGTTGAGACCCGTGGAATGGGTACCATGCAATATGACTTCAAAGGGTCTTCATTTGCTCACCGAACCTCTCCAATCCTATCACTGCTGCGTTTATGCCCCTGTACACATGCTTGATTCTCTTTCGGAGACATAGCAATCCATAGGTTTTAAGATACTTACTAGTCAGGTACATTCTTAGGCGTTTAATATGCGGTGTTGAGTCCATTTCGTTGAGCAAGGAGTAGCTCTTGTCTATTCCATATTTGACTTAAGGAACTTTATCTGTGCTCATTTCAATCTCTGGTTTATGCAGCACCCCAACTCACCTTTACCCTTAAGCAAGCATAAGTTGGTTTTCTAAATTTGAGACCCTGTTCTGTTCTGTAATTCAGTTCCTGTGTAGCCAAGTTTACATTCCGTGTATTACTGATATCTTATGATGTTTCTTTTTCTGTGTGACTTATTTCAGTTAGAATCATCATACCTGAATCCACTCATTGTGCTGCTGAGGGCCTGATGACATAGATTTCATTGCTGAGTGATATTGCTTTGTAAGTGAATACCACAACTTCTTTATCCATTTTTCACTTTCTGCGATGTTGAACTTGACCTGTAAACGAGGTTCTTGTAAACAGAGCCGTTCCAAACTTTGGGGTGGCTGTGTCTTTTTGATTTTAATTTCCCTAAGCTATAGGACCATAAGTGGAAATGCCCTAGGTTCTGTTGCTTTGTTTTTTAGATGTTTCAGGAAACACCATACACTTCCCCCGAGTGGTTGTTGGCAATTTACATCCCGCCCATCAGCATAACAGGGCTCCCAGTTCTCCATGGCCTGTCCTGCCTTTCTGGATTTTACACTTTTTTCAGAAGGCCCTTTTGACCGGGGGGAAGTGAGACTTCATTGTAGTGCAGATTTCCTTTGCAAGCTTGCTTGGTTGGCCAAAAAGGGCGTATGCATTTTTTCCTGAATATATTCAGGAAAAAACGCATACGCCCTTTTTGGCCAAGTGCATCATTGTGGACGTTCTGCTTCTTTTCCTATGCTTTCAATGCAATTCCAGTCTACCTCTTGAAATCGTTTTCCTGCAATTCTGCCCCGCTTTCAAGTCCTCTTGGCAGCCTTACTTCAGTCTATTTTTGGATGATAGCTGTCATTTATAACTCTGCAGGTTTGAGAATTACAGTGCCCCTGAGCTCCTTTCTTCAACTTGCTTTCTTGTGACCTGGCCGCAACACCGCAGGATGGCTTCAGGCCCTAATCTGGTTCCGGCACGGCACGCTGAGCCTTTGGTTATTTCCTCTTCCTGGTGGGAAATGAGAGTTAAATTTGCCCGTCCAGACACCTCCAGCTAGTCTCTCATTGGTTCTCGCTATTCCTGTTCATCTTCCGCAGAAATTGCAAACTGGGCCAAACAGGAGGTTAAAGGCGCTGACTCTCCAAGTGGGGAGAGTGTTAGTAAAGCGTCTGGAATGTTGCACCCGAGTACCAGGGGAGGAAAACTGAGACATATTTGAACACGTCTCCCGTTCACATGGTTGATCATACTTGGGTTCCACATGCATGTTTTAGCTGAAGGAAGAATACCTTAAACCTGGAGAGTTAAGACCCGTGTAATGGGTACCATGCAATATGACTTCAAAGGGTCTTCATTTGCTCACCGAACCTCTCCAATCCTATCACTGCTGCGTTTATGCCCCTGTACACATGCTTGATTCTCTTTCGGAGACAAAGCAATCCATAGGTTTTAAGATACTTACTAGTCAGGCACATTCTTAGGCGTTTAATATGCGGTGTTGAGTCCATTTCGTTGAGCAAGGAGTAGCTCTTGTCTATTCCATATTTGACTTAAGGAACTTTATCTGTGCTCATTTCAATCTCTGGTTTTATGCAGCACCCCAACTCACCTTTACCCTTAAGCAAGCATAGTTGGTTTTCTAAATTTGAGACCCTGTTCTGTTCTGTAATTCAGTTCCTGTGTAGCCAAGTTTACATTCCGTGTATTACTGATATCTTATGATGTTTCTTTTTCTGTGTGACTTACTTCAGTTAGAATCATCATACCTGAATCCACTCATTGTGCTGCTAAGGGCCTGATGACACAGATTTCATTGCTGAGTGATATTGCTTTGTAAGTAAATACCACAACTTCTTTATCCATTTTTCACTTTCTGCGATGTTGAACTTGTACTGTAAACGAGGTTCATGTAAACAGAGCCGTACCAAACTTTGGGGTGGCTGTGTCTTTTTGATTTTAATTTCCCTAAGCTATAGGACCATAAGTGGAAGTGCCCTAGGTTCTGTTGCTTTGTTTTTTAGATGTTTCAGGAAACACCATACACTTCTCCCGAGTGTCTGTTGGCAATTTACATCCCGCCCATCAGCATAACAAGGCTCCCAGTTCTCCATGGCCTGTCCTGCCTTTCTGGATTTTACACTTTTTTCAGATGGCCCTTTTGACCGGGGGGAAGTGAGACTTCATTGTAGTGCAGATTTCCTTTGCAAGCTTGCTTGGTTGGCCAAAAAGGGCGTATGCGTTTTTTATTCCTGTTCATCTTCCGCAGAAATTGCAAACTGGGCCAAACAGTAGGTTAAAGGCGCTGACTCTCCAAGTGAGGAGAGTGTTAGTAAAGCGTCTGGAATGTTGCACCTGAGTACCAGGGGAGGAAAACTGAGACATATTTGAACACGTCTCCCGTTCACATGGTTGATCATACTTGGGTTCCACATGCATGTTTTAGCTGAAGGAAGAATACCTTAAACCTGGAGAGTTGAGACCCGTGGAATGGGTACCATGCAATATGACTTCAAAGGGTCTTCATTTGCTCACCGAACCTCTCCAATCCTATCACTGCTGCGTTTATGCCCCTGTACACATGCTTGATTCTCTTTCGGAGACATAGCAATCCATAGGTTTTAAGATAATTACTAGTCAGGTACATTCTTAGGCGTTTAATATGCGGTGTTGAGTCCATTTCGTTGAGCAAGGAGTAGCTCTTGTCTATTCCATATTTGACTTAAGGAACTTTATCTGTGCTCATTTCAATCTCTGGTTTTATGCAGCACCCCAACTCACCTTTACCCTTAAGCAAGCATAAGTTGGTTTTCTAAATTTGAGACCCTGTTCTGTTCTGTAATTCAGTTCCTGTGTAGCCAAGTTTACATTCCGTGTATTACTGATATCTTATGATGTTTCTTTTTCTGTGTGACTTATTTCAGTTAGAATCATCATACCTGAATCCACTCATTGTGATGCTAAGGGCCTGATGACATAGATTTCATTGCTGAGTGATATTGCTTTGTAAGTAAATACCACAACTTCTTTATCCATTTTTCACTTTCTGCGATGTTGAACTTGTACTGTAAACGAGGTTCTTGTAAACAGAGGCGTCCCAAACTTTGGGGTGGCTGTGTCTTTTTGATTTTATTTCCCTAAGCTATAGGACCATAAGTGGAAGTGCCCTAGGTTCTGTTGCTTTGTTTTTTAGATGTTTCAGGAAACACCATACACTTCTCCCGAGTGTCTGTTGGCAATTTACATCCCGCCCATCAGCATAACAAGGCTCCCAGTTCTCCATGGCCTGTCCTGCCTTTCTGGATTTTACACTTTTTTCAGATGGCCCTTTTGACCGGGGGGAAGTGAGACTTCATTGTAGTGCAGATTTCCTTTGCAAGCTTGCTTGGTTGGCCAAAAAGGGCGTATGCGTTTTTTATTCCTGTTCATCTTCCGCAGAAATTGCAAACTGGGCCAAACAGTAGGTTAAAGGCGCTGACTCTCCAAGTGAGGAGAGTGTTAGTAAAGCGTCTGGAATGTTGCACCCGAGTACCAGGGGAGGCAAACTGAGACATATTTGAACACGTCTCCCGTTCACATGGTTGATCATACTTGGGTTCCACATGCATGTTTTAGCTGAAGGAAGAATACCTTAAACCTGGAGAGTTGAGACCCGTGGAATGGGTACCATGCAATATGACTTCAAAGGGTCTTCATTTGCTCACCGAACCTCTCCAATCCTATCACTGCTGCGTTTATGCCCCTGTACACATGCTTGATTCTCTTTCGGAGACATAGCAATCCATAGGTTTTAAGATACTTACTAGTCAGGTACATTCTTAGGCGTTTAATATGCGGTGTTGAGTCCATTTCGTTGAGCAAGGAGTAGCTCTTGTCTATTCCATATTTGACTTAAGGAACTTTATCTGTGCTCATTTCAATCTCTGGTTTTATGCAGCACCCCAACTCACCTTTACCCTTAAGCAAGCATAAGTTGGTTTTCTAAATTTGAGACCCTGTTCTGTTCTGTAATTCAGTTCCTGTGTAGCCAAGTTTACATTCCGTGTATTACTGATATCTTATGATGTTTCTTTTTCTGTGTGACTTATTTCAGTTAGAATCATCATACCTGAATCCACTCATTGTGATGCTAAGGGCCTGATGACATAGATTTCATTGCTGAGTGATATTGCTTTGTAAGTAAATACCACAACTTCTTTATCCATTTTTCACTTTCTGCGATGTTGAACTTGTACTGTAAACGAGGTTCTTGTAAACAGAGGCGTCCCAAACTTTGGGGTGGCTGTGTCTTTTTGATTTTAATTTCCCTAAGCTATAAGACCATAAGTGGCAGTGCCCTAGGCTCTGTTGCTTTGTTTTTTAGATGTTTCAGGAAACACCATACACTTCTCCCGAGTGTCTGTTGGCAATTTACATCCCGCCCATCAGCATAACAAGGCTCCCAGTTCTCCATGGCCTGTCCTGCCTTTCTGGATTTTACACTTTTTTCAGATGGCCCTTTTGACGGGGGGAAGTGAGACTTCATTGTAGTGCAGATTTCCTTTGCAAGCTTGCTTGGTTGGCCAAAAAGGGCGTATGCGTTTTTTCCTGAATATATTCAGGAAAGAACGCATACGCCCTTTTTGGCCAAGTGCATCATTGTGGACGTTCTGCCTCTTTTCCTATGCTTTCAATGCAATTCCAGTCTACCTCCTGAAATCGGTTTCCTGCAATTCTGCCCCGCTTTCAAGTCCTCTTGGCAGCCTTACTTCAGTCTATTTTTGGACGATAGCTGTCATTTATAACTCTGCAGGTTTGTGAATTACAGTGCCCCTGAGCTCCTTTCTTCAACTCGCTTTCTTGTGACCTGGCCGCAACACCGCAGGATGGCTTCAGGCCCTAATCTGGTTCCGGTACGGCACGCTGAGCCTTTGGTTATTTCCTCTTCCTGGTGGGAAATGAGAGTTAAATTTGCCCGTCCAGACACCTGCAGCTAGTCTCTCATTGGTTCTCGCTATTCCTGTTCATCTTCCGCAGAAATTGCATACTGGGCCAAACAGGAGGTTAAAGGCGCTGACTCTCCAAGTGGGGAGAGTGTTAGTAAAGCGTCTGGAATGTTGCACCCGAGTACCAGGGGAGGAAAACTGAGACATATTTGAACACGTCTCCCGTTCACATGGTTGATCATACTTGGGTTCCACATGCATGTTTTAGCTGAAGGAAGAATACCTTAAACTTGGAGAGTTGAGACCCGTGGAATGGGTACCATGCAATATGACTTCAAAGGGTCTTCATTTGCTCACCGAACCTCTCCAATCCTATCACTGCTGCGTTTATGCCCCTGTACACATGCTTGATTCTCTTTCGGAGACAAAGCAATCCATAGGTTTTAAGATACTTACTAGTCAGGCACATTCTTAGGCGTTTAATATGCGGTGTTGAGTCCATTTCGTTGAGCAAGGAGTAGCTCTTGTCTATTCCATATTTGACTTAAGGAACTTTATCTGTGCTCATTTCAATCTCTGGTTTTATGCAGCACCCCAACTCACCTTTACCCTTAAGCAAGCATAGTTGGTTTTCTAAATTTGAGACCCTGTTCTGTTCTGTAATTCAGTTCCTGTGTAGCCAAGTTTACATTCCGTGTATTACTGATATCTTATGATGTTTCTTTTTCTGTGTGACTTACTTCAGTTAGAATCATCATACCTGAATCCACTCATTGTGCTGCTAAGGGCCTGATGACACAGATTTCATTGCTGAGTGATATTGCTTTGTAAGTAAATACCACAACTTCTTTCCATTTTTCACTTTCTGCGATGTTGAACTTGTACTGTAAACGAGGTTCATGTAAACAGAGCCGTACCAAACTTTGGGGTGGCTGTGTCTTTTTGATTTTAATTTCCCTAAGCTATAGGACCATAAGTGGAAGTGCCCTAGGTTCTGTTGCTTTGTTTTTTAGATGTTTCAGGAAACACCATACACTTCTCCCGAGTGGTTGTTGGCAATTTACATCCCGCCCATCAGCATAACAAGGCTCCCAGTTCTCCATGGCCTGTCCTGCCTTTCTGGATTTTACACTTTTTTCAGATGGCCCTTTTGACCGGGGGGAAGTGAGACTTCATTGTAGTGCAGATTTCCTTTGCAAGCTTGCTTGGTTGGCCAAAAAGGGCGTATGCGTTTTTTCCTGAATATATTCAGGAAAAAACGCATACGCCCTTTTTGGCCAAGTGCATCATTGTGGACGTTCTGCCTCTTTTCCTATGCTTTCAATGCAATTCCAGTCTACCTCCTGAAATCGGTTTCCTGCAATTCTGCCCCGCATTCAAGTCCTCTTGGCAGCCTTACTTCAGTCTATTTTTGGACGATAGCTGTCATTTATAACTCTGCAGGTTTGTGAATTACAGTGCCCCTGAGCTCCTTTCTTCAACTCGCTTTCTTGTGACCTGGCCGCAACACCGCAGGATGGCTTCAGGCCCTAATCTGGTTCCGGTACGGCACGCTGAGCCTTTGGTTATTTCCTCTTCCTGGTGGGAAATGAGAGTTAAATTTGCCCGTCCAGACACCTACAGCTAGTCTCTCATTGGTTCTCGCTATTTCTGTTCATCTTCCGCAGAAATTGCAAACTGGGCCAAACAGGAGGTTAAAGGCGCTGACTCTCCAAGTGGGGAGAGTGTTAGTAAAGCATCTGGAATGTTGCACCCGAGTACCAGGGGAGGAAAACTGAGACATATTTGAACACGTCTTCCGTTCACATGGTTGATCATACTTGGGTTCCACATGCATGTTTTAGCTGAAGGAAGAATACCTTAAACCTGGAGAGTTGAGACCCGTGTAATGGGTACCATGCAATATGACTTCAAAGGGTCTTCATTTGCTCACCGAACCTCTCCAATCCTATCACTGCTGCGTTTATGCCCCTGTACACATGCTTGATTCTCTTTCGGAGACATAGCAATCCATAGGTTTTAAGATACTTACTAGTCAGGTACATTCTTAGACGTTTAATATGTGGTGTTGAGTCCATTTCGTTGAGCAAGGAGTAGCTCTTGTCTATTCCATATTTGACTTAAGGAACTTTATCTGTGCTCATTTCAATCTCTGGTTTTATGCAGCACCCCAACTCACCTTTACCCTTAAGCAAGCATAAGTTGGTTTTCTAAATTTGAGACCCTGTTCTGTTCTGTAATTCAGTTCCTGTGTAGCCAAGTTTACATTCCGTGTATTACTGATATCTTATGATGTTTCTTTTTCTGTGTGACTTATTTCAGTTAGAATCATCATACCTGAATCCACTCATTGTGATGCTAAGGGCCTGATGACATAGATTTCATTGCTGAGTGATATTGCTTTGTAAGTAAATACCACAACTTCTTTATCCATTTTTCACTTTCTGCGATGTTGAACTTGTACTGTAAACGAGGTTCTTGTAAACAGAGGCGTCCCAAACTTTGGGGTGGCTGTGTCTTTTTGATTTTAATTTCCCTAAGCTATAGGACCATAAGTGGCAGTGCCCTAGGCTCTGTTGCTTTGTTTTTTAGATGTTTCAGGAAACACCATACACTTCTCCCGAGTGGTTGTTGGCAATTTACATCCCGCCCATCAGCATAACAAGGCTCCCAGTTCTCCATGGCCTGTCCTGCCTTTCTGGATTTTACACTTTTTTCAGATGGCCCTTTTGACCGGGGGGAAGTGAGACTTCATTGTAGTGCAGATTTCCTTTGCAAGCTTGCTTGGTTGGCCAAAAAGGGCGTATGCGTTTTTTCCTGAATATATTCAGGAAAAAACGCATACGCCCTTTTTGGCCAAGTGCATCATTGTGGACGTTCTGCCTCTTTTCCTATGCTTTCAATGCAATTCCAGTCTACCTCCTGAAATCGGTTTCCTGCAATTCTGCCCCGCTTTCAAGTCCTCTTGGCAGCCTTACTTCAGTCTATTTTTGGACGATAGCTGTCATTTATAACTCTGCAGGTTTGTGAATTACAGTGCCCCTGAGCTCCTTTCTTCAACTCGCTTTCTTTTGAGCTGGCCGCAACACCGCAGGATGGCTTCAGGCCCTAATCTGGTTCCGGTACGGCACGCTGAGCCTTTGGTTATTTCCTCTTCCTGTTGGGAAATGAGAGTTAAATTTGCCCGTCCAGACACCTCCAGCTACCCTCTCATTGGTTCTCGCTATTCCTGTTCATCTTCCGCAGAAATTGCAAACTGGGCCAAACAGGAGGTTAAAGGCGCTGACTCTCCAAGTGGGGAGAGTGTTAGTAAAGCGTCTGGAATGTTGCACCCGAGTACCAGGGGAGGAAAACTGAGACATATTTGAACACGTCTCCCGTTCACATGGTTGATCATACTTGGGTTCCACATGCATGTTTTAGCTGAAGGAAGAATACCTTAAACCTGGAGAGTTGAGACCCGTGGAATGGGTACCATGCAATATGACTTCAAAGGGTCTTCATTTGCTCACCGAACCTCTCCAATCCTATCACTGCTGCGTTTATGCCCCTGTACACATGCTTGATTCTCTTTTGGAGACATAGCAATCCATAGGTTTTATGATACTTACTAGTCAGGTACATTCTTAGGCGTTTAATATGCGGTGTTGAGTCCATTTCGTTGAGCAAGGAGTAGCTCTTGTCTATTCCATATTTGACTTAAGGAACTTTATCTGTGCTCATTTCAATCTCTGGTTTTATGCAGCACCCCAACTCACCTTTACCCTTAAGCAAGCATAAGTTGGTTTTCTAAATTTGAGACCCTGTTCTGTTCTGTAATTCAGTTCCTGTGTAGCCAAGTTTACATTCCGTGTATTACTGATATCTTATGATGTTTCTTTTTCTGTGTGACTTATTTCAGTTAGAATCATCATACCTGAATCCACTCATTGTGATGCTAAGGGCCTGATGACATAGATTTCATTGCTGAGTGATATTGCTTTGTAAGTAAATACCACAACTTCTTTATCCATTTTTCACTTTCTGCGATGTTGAACTTGTACTGTAAACGAGGTTCTTGTAAACAGAGGCGTCCCAAACTTTGGGGTGGCTGTGTCTTTTTGATTTTAATTTCCCTAAGCTATAAGACCATAAGTGGCAGTGCCCTAGGCTCTGTTGCTTTGTTTTTTAGATGTTTCAGGAAACACCATACACTTCTCCCGAGTGTCTGTTGGCAATTTACATCCCGCCCATCAGCATAACAAGGCTCCCAGTTCTCCATGGCCTGTCCTGCCTTTCTGGATTTTACACTTTTTTCAGATGGCCCTTTTGACCGGGGGGAAGTGAGACTTCATTGTAGTGCAGATTTCCTTTGCAAGCTTGCTTGGTTGGCCAAAAAGGGCGTATGCGTTTTTTCCTGAATATATTCAGGAAAAAACGCATACGCCCTTTTTGGCCAAGTGCATCATTGTGGACGTTCTGCCTCTTTTCCTATGCTTTCAATGCAATTCCAGTCTACCTCCTGAAATCGGTTTCCTGCAATTCTGCCCCACTTTCAAGTCCTCTTGGCAGCCTTACTTCAGTCTATTTTTGGACGATAGCTGTCATTTATAACTCTGCAGGTTTGTGAATTACAGTGCCCCTGAGCTCCTTTCTTCAACTCGCTTTCTTTTGAGCTGGCCGCAACACCGCAGGATGGCTTCAGGCCCTAATCTGGTTCCGGTACGGCACGCTGAGCCTTTGGTTATTTCCTCTTCCTGGTGGGAAATGAGAGTTAAATTTGCCCGTCCAGACACCTCCAGCTACCCTCTCATTGGTTCTTGCTATTCCTGTTCATCTTCCGCAGAAATTGCAAACTGGGCCAAACAGGAGGTTAAAGGCGCTGACTCTCCAAGTGGGGAGAGTGTTAGTAAAGCGTCTGGAATGTTGCACCCGAGTACCAGGGGAGGAAAACTGAGACATATTTGAACACGTCTCCCGATCACATGGTTGATCATACTCTAGGTTCCACATGCATGTTTTAGCTGAAGGAAGAATACCTTAAACCTGGGTAGTTGAAACCCCTGGAATGGGTACCATGCAATATGACTTCAAAGGGTCTTCATTTGCTCACCGAACCTCTCCAATCCTATCACTGCTGCGTTTATGCCCCTGTACACATGCTTGATTCTCTTTTGGAGACATAGCAATCCATAGGTTTTACGATACTTACTAGTCAGGTACATTCTTAGGCGTTTAATATGCGGTGTTGAGTCCATTTCGTTGAGCAAGGAGTAGCTCTTGTCTATTCCATATTTGACTTAAGGAACTTTATCTGTGCTCATTTCAATCTCTGGTTTTATGCAGCACCCCAACTCACCTTTACCCTTAAGCAAGCATAAGTTGGTTTTCTAAATTTGAGACCCTGTTCTTTTCTGTAATTCAGTTCCTGTGTAGCCAAGTTTACATTCCGTGTATTACTGATATCTTATGATGTTTCTTTTTCTGTGTGACTTATTTCAGTTAGAATCATCATACCTGAATCCACTCATTGTGATGCTAAGGGCCTGATGACATAGATTTCATTGCTGAGTGATATTGCTTTGTAAGTAAATACCACAACTTCTTTATCCATTTTTCACTTTCTGCGATGTTGAACTTGTACTGTAAACGAGGTTCTTGTAAACAGAGGCGTCCCAGACTTTGGGGTGGCTGTGTCTTTTTGATTTTAATTTCCCTAAGCTATAAGACCATAAGTGGCAGTGCCCTAGGCTCTGTTGCTTTGTTTTTTAGATGTTTCAGGAAACACCATACACTTCTCCCGAGTGTCTGTTGGCAATTTACATCCCGCCCATCAGCATAACAAGGCTCCCAGTTCTCCATGGCCTGTCCTGCCTTTCTGGATTTTACACTTTTTTCAGATGGCCCTTTTGACCGGGGGGAAGTGAGACTTCATTGTAGTGCAGATTTCCTTTGCAAGCTTGCTTGGTTGGCCAAAAAGGGCGTATGCGTTTTTTCCTGAATATATTCAGGAAAAAACGCATACGCCCTTTTTGGCCAAGTGCATCATTGTGGACGTTCTGCCTCTTTTCCTATGCTTTCAATGCAATTCCAGTCTACCTCCTGAAATCGGTTTCCTGCAATTCTGCCCCGCATTCAAGTCCTCTTGGCAGCCTTACTTCAGTCTATTTTTGGACGATAGCTGTCATTTATAACTCTGCAGGTTTGTGAATTACAGTGTCCCTGAGCTCCTTTCTTCAACTCGCTTTCTTTTGAGCTGGCCGCAACACCGCAGGATGGCTTCAGGCCCTAATCTGGTTCCGGTACGGCACGCTGAGCCTTTGGTTATTTCCTCTTCCTGGTGGGAAATGAGAGTTAAATTTGCCCGTCCAGACACCTCCAGCTAGCCTCTCATTGGTTCTCGCTATTCCTGTTCATCTTCCGCAGAAATTGCAAACTGGGCCAAACAGGAGGTTAAAGGGACTGACTCTCCAAGTCGGGAGAGTGTTAGTAAAGCATCTGGAATGTTGCACCCGAGTACCAGGGGAGGAAAACTGAGACATATTTGAACACGTCTCCCGTTCACATGGTTGATCATACTTGGGTTCCACATGCATGTTTTAGCTGAAGGAAGAATACCTTAAACCTGGAGAGTTGAGACCCGTGGAATGGGTACCATGCAATATGACTTCAAAGGGTCTTCATTTGCTCACCGAACCTCTCCAATCCTATCACTGCTGCGTTTATGCCCCTGTACACATGCTTGATTCTCTTTCGGAGACATAGCAATCCATAGGTTTTAAGATACTTACAAGTCAGGTACATTCTTAGGCGTTTAATATGCGGTGTTGAGTCCATTTCGTTGAGCAAGGAGTAGCTCTTGTCTATTCCATATTTGGCTTAAGGAACTTTATCTGTGCTCATTTCAATCTCTGGTTTTATGCAGCACCCCAACTCACCTTTAACCTTAAGCAAGCATTAGTTGTTTTTCTAAATTTGAGACCCTGTTCTGTTCTGTAATTCAGTTCCTGTGTAGCCAAGTTTCCATTCCGTGTATTACTGATATCTTATGATGTTTCTTTTTCTGTGTGACTTATTTCAGTTAGAATCATCATACCTGAATCCACTCATTGTGATGCTAAGGGCCTGATGACATAGATTTCATTGCTGAGTGATATTGCTTTGTAAGTAAATACCACAACTTCTTTATCCATTTTTCACTTTCTGCGATGTTGAACTTGTACTGTAAACGAGGTTCTTGTAAACAGAGGCGTCCCAAACTTTGGGGTGGCTGTGTCTTTTTGATTTTAATTTCCCTAAGCTATAGGACCATAAGTGGCAGTGCCCTAGGCTCTGTTGCTTTGTTTTTTAGATGTTTCAGGAAACACCATACACTTCTCCCGAGTGGTTGTTGGCAATTTACATCCCGCCCATCAGCATAACAAGGCTCCCAGTTCTCCATGGCCTGTCCTGCCTTTCTGGATTTTACACTTTTTTCAGATGGCCCTTTTGACCGGGGGGAAGTGAGACTTCATTGTAGTGCAGATTTCCTTTGCAAGCTTGCTTGGTTGGCCAAAAAGGGCGTATGCGTTTTTTCCTGAATATATTCAGGAAAAAACGCATACGCCCTTTTTGGCCAAGTGCATCATTGTGGACGTTCTGCCTCTTTTCCTATGCTTTCAATGCAATTTCAGTCTACCTCCTGAAATCGGTTTCCTGCAATTCTGCCCCGCTTTCAAGTCCTCTTGGCAGCCTTACTTCAGTCTATTTTTGGACGATAGCTGTCATTTATAACTCTGCAGGTTTGTGAATTACACTGCCCCTGAGCTCCTTTCTTCAACTCGCTTTCTTTTGAGCTGGCCGCAACACCGCAGGATGGCTTCAGGCCCTAATCTGGTTCCGGCACGGCACGCTGAGCCTTTGGTTAATTCCTCTTCCTGGTGGGAAATGAGAGTTAAATTTGCCCGTCCAGACACCTCCAGCTAGTCTCTCATTGGTTCTCGTTATTCCTGTTCATCTTCCGCAGAAATTGCAAACTGTGCCAAACAGGAGTTTAAAGGGCCTGACTCTCCAAGTCAGGAGAGTGTTAGTAAAGCGTCTGGAATGTTGCACCCGAGTACCAGGGGAGGAAAACTGAGACATATTTGAACACGTCTCCCGTTCACATGGTTGATCATACTTGGGTTCCACATGCATGTTTTAGCTGAAGGAAGAATACCTTAAACCTGGAGAGTTAAGACCCGTGTAATGGGTACCATGCAATATGACTTCAAAGGGTCTTCATTTGCTCACCGAACCTCTCCAATCCTATCACTGCTGCGTTTATGCCCCTGTACACATGCTTGATTCTCTTTCGGAGACATAGCAATCCATAGGTTTTAAGATACTTACTAGTCAGGTACATTCTTAGGCGTTTAATATGCGGTGTTGAGTCCATTTCGTTGAGCAAGGAGTAGCTCTTGTCTATTCCATATTTGACTTAAGGAACTTTATCTGTGCTCATTTCAATCTCTGGTTTTATGCAGCACCCCAACTCACCTTTACCCTTAAGCAAGCATAGTTGGTTTTCTAAATTTGAGACCCTGTTCTGTTCTGTAATTCAGTTCCTGTGTAGCCAAGTTTACATTCCGTGTATTACTGATATCTTATGATGTTTCTTTTTCTGTGTGACTTATTTCAGTTAGAATCATCATACCTGAATCCACTCATTGTGATGCTAAGGGCCTGATGACATAGATTTCATTGCTGAGTGATATTGCTTTGTAAGTAAATACCACAACTTCTTTATCCATTTTTCACTTTCTGCGATGTTGAACTTGTACTGTAAACGAGGTTCTTGTAAACAGAGGCGTCCCAAACTTTGGGGTGGCTGTGTCTTTTTGATTTTAATTTCCCTAAGCTATAGGACCATAAGTGGCAGTGCCCTAGGCTCTGTTGCTTTGTTTTTTAGATGTTTCAGGAAACACCATACACTTCTCCCGAGTGTCTGTTGGCAATTTACATCCCGCCCATCAGCATAACAAGGCTCCCAGTTCTCCATGGCCTGTCCTGCCTTTCTGGATTTTACACATTTTTCAGATGGCCCTTTTGACCGGGGGGAAGTGAGACTTCATTGTAGTGCAGATTTCCTTTGCAAGCTTGCTTGGTTGGCCAAAAAGGGCGTATGCGTTTTTTCCTGAATATATTCAGGAAAAAACGCATACGCCCTTTTTGGCCAAGTGCATCATTGTGGACGTTCTGCCTCTTTTCCTATGCTTTCAATGCAATTCCAGTCTACCTCCTGAAATCGGTTTCCTGCAATTCTGCCCCGCTTTCAAGTCCTCTTGGCAGCCTTACTTCAGTCTATTTTTGGACGATAGCTGTCATTTATAACTCTGCAGGTTTGTGAATTACAGTGCCCCTGAGCTCCTTTCTTCAACTCGCTTTCTTGTGAGCTGGCCGCAACACCGCAGGATGGCTTCAGGCCCTAATCTGGATCCGGCCCGGCATGCTGAGCCTTTGGTTAATTCCTCTTCCTGGTGGGAAATGAGAGTTAAATTTGCCCGTCCAGACACCTCCAGCTAGCCTCTCATTGGTTCTCGCTATTCCTGTTCATCTTCCGCAGAAATTGCAAACTGGGCCAAACAGGAGGTTAAAGGGACTGACTCTCCAAGTGGGGAGAGTGTTAGTAAAGCGTCTGGAATGTTGCACCCGAGTACCAGGGGAGGAAAACTGAGACATATTTGAACACGTCTCCCGATAACATGGTTGATCATACTCTAGGTTCCACATGCATGTTTTAGCTGAAGGAAGAATACCTTAAACCTGGGTAGTTGAAACCCGTGGAATGGGTACCATGCAATATGACTTCAAAGGGTCTTCATTTGCTCACCGAACCTCTCCAATCCTATCACTGCTGCGTTTATGCCCCTGTACACATGCTTGATTCTCTTTCGGAGACATAGCAATCCATAGGTTTTAAGATACTTACAAGTCAGGTACATTCTTAGGCGTTTAATATGCGGTGTTGAGTCCATTTCGTTGAGCAAGGAGTAGCTCTTGTCTATTCCATATTTGGCTTAAGGAACTTTATCTGTGCTCATTTCAATCTCTGATTTTATGCAGCACCCCAACTCACCTTTAACCTTAAGCAAGCATAAGTTGTTTTTCTAAATTTGAGACCCTGTTCTGTTCTGTAATTCAGTTCCTGTGTAGCCAAGTTTCCATTCCGTGTATTACTGATATCTTATGATGTTTCTTTTTCTGTGTGACTTACTTCAGTTAGAATCATCATACCTGAATCCACTCATTGTGCTGCTAAGGGCCTGATGACACAGATTTCATTGCTGAGTGATATTGCTTTGTAAGTAAATACCACAACTTCTTTATCCATTTTTCACTTTCTGCGATGTTGAACTTGTACTGTAAACGAGGTTCTTGTAAACAGAGCCGTTCCAAACTTTGGGGTGGCTGTGTCTTTTTGATTTTAATTTCCCTAAGCTATAGGACCATAAGTGGAAGTGCACTAGGTTCTGTTGCTTTGTTTTCTAGATGTTTCAGGAAACACCATACACTTCTCCCGAGTGTCTATTGGCAATTTACAAACCACCCATCAGCATAACAAGGCTCCCAGTTCTCCATGGCCTGTCCTGCCTTTCTGGATTTTACACTTTTTTCAGATGGCCCTTTTGACCGGGGGGAAGTGAGACTTCATTGTAGTGCAGATTTCCTTTGCAAGCTTGCTTGGTTGGCCAAAAAGGGCGTATGCGTTTTTTATTCCTGTTCATCTTCCGCAGAAATTGCAAACTGGGCCAAACAGTATGTTAAAGGCGCTGACTCTCCAAGTGAGGAGAGTGTTAGTAAAGCGTCTGGAATGTTGCACCCGAGTACCAGGGGAGGAAAACTGAGACATATTTGAACACGTCTCCCGTTCACATGGTTGATCATACTTGGGTTCCACATGCATGTTTTAGCTGAAGGAAGAATACCTTAAACCTGGAGAGTTGAGACCCGTGGAATGGGTACCATGCAATATGACTTCAAAGGGTCTTCATTTGCTCACCGAACCTCTCCAATCCTATCACTGCTGCGTTTATGCCCCTGTACACATGCTTGATTCTCTTTTGGAGACATAGCAATCCATAGGTTTTACGATACTTACTAGTCAGGTACATTCTTAGGCGTTTAATATGCGGTGTTGAGTCCATTTCGTTGAGCAAGGAGTAGCTCTTGTCTATTCCATATTTGACTTAAGGAACTTTATCTGTGCTCATTTCAATCTCTGGTTTTATGCAGCACCCCAACTCACCTTTACCCTTAAGCAAGTATAAGTTGGTTTTCTAAATTTGAGACACTGTTCTGTTCTGTAATTCAGTTCCTGTGTAGCCAAGTTTACATTCCGTGTATTACTGATATATTATGATGTTTCTTTTTCTGTGTGACTTATTTCAGTTAGAATCATCATACCTGAATCCACTCATTGTGATGCTAAGGGCCTGATGACATAGATTTCATTGCTGAGTGATATTGCTTTGTAAGTAAATACCACAACTTCTTTATCCATTTTTCACTTTCTGCGATGTTGAACTTGTACTGTAAACGAGGTTCTTGTAAACAGAGGCGTCCCAAACTTTGGGGTGGCTGTGTCTTTTTGATTTTAATTTCCCTAAGCTATAAGACCATAAGTGGCAGTGCCCTAGGCTCTGTTGCTTTGTTTTTTAGATGTTTCAGGAAACACCATACACTTCTCCCGAGTGTCTGTTGGCAATTTACATCCCGCCCATCAGCATAACAAGGCTCCCAGTTCTCCATGGCCTGTCCTGCCTTTCTGGATTTTACACTTTTTTCAGATGGCCCTTTTGACCGGGGGGAAGTGAGACTTCATTGTAGTGCAGATTTCCTTTGCAAGCTTGCTTGGTTGGCCAAAAAGGGCGTATGCGTTTTTTCCTGAATATATTCAGGAAAAAACGCATACGCCCTTTTTGGCCAAGTGCATCATTGTGGACGTTCTGCCTCTTTTCCTATGCTTTCAATGCAATTCCAGTCTACCTCCTGAAATCGGTTTCCTGCAATTCTGCCCCGCTTTCAAGTCCTCTTGGCAGCCTTACTTCAGTCTATTTTTGGACGATAGCTGTCATTTATAACTCTGCAGGTTTGTGAATTACAGTGCCCCTGAGCTCCTTTCTTCAACTCGCTTTCTTTTGAGCTGGCCGCAACACCGCAGGATGGCTTCAGGCCCTAATCTGGTTCCGGTACGGCACGCTGAGCCTTTGGTTATTTCCTCTTCCTGGTGGGAAATGAGAGTTAAATTTGCCCGTCCAGACACCTCCAGCTAGCCTCTCATTTGTTCTCGCTATTCCTGTTCATCTTCCGCAGAAATTGCAAACTGGGCCAAACAGGAGGTTAAAGGCGCTGACTCTCCAAGTGGGGAGAGTGTTAGTAAAGCGTCTGGAATGTTGCACCCGAGTACCAGGGGAGGAAAACTGAGACATATTTGAACACGTCTCCCGATCACATGGTTGATCATACTCTAGGTTCCACATGCATGTTTTAGCTGAAGGAAGAATACCTTAAACCTGGGTAGTTGAAACCCCTGGAATGGGTACCATGCAATATGACTTCAAAGGGTCTTCATTTGCTCACCGAACCTCTCCAATCCTATCACTGCTGCGTTTATGCCCCTGTACACATGCTTGATTCTCTTTTGGAGACATAGCAATCCATAGGTTTTACGATACTTACTAGTCAGGTACATTCTTAGGCGTTTAATATGCGGTGTTGAGTCCATTTCGTTGAGCAAGGAGTAGCTCTTGTCTATTCCATATTTGACTTAAGGAACTTTATCTGTGCTCATTTCAATCTCTGGTTTTATGCAGCACCCCAACTCACCTTTACCCTTAAGCAAGCATAAGTTGGTTTTCTAAATTTGAGACCCTGTTCTTTTCTGTAATTCAGTTCCTGTGTAGCCAAGTTTACATTCCGTGTATTACTGATATCTTATGATGTTTCTTTTTCTGTGTGACTTATTTCAGTTAGAATCATCATACCTGAATCCACTCATTGTGATGCTAAGGGCCTGATGACATAGATTTCATTGCTGAGTGATATTGCTTTCTAAGTAAATACCACAACTTCTTTATCCATTTTTCACTTTCTGCGATGTTGAACTTGTACTGTAAATGAGGTTCTTGTAAACAGAGGCGTCCCAGACTTTGGGGTGGCTGTGTCTTTTTGATTTTAATTTCCCTAAGCTATAAGACCATAAGTGGCAGTGCCCTAGGCTCTGTTGCTTTGTTTTTTAGATGTTTCAGGAAACACCATACACTTCTCCCGAGTGTCTGTTGGCAATTTACATCCCGCCCATCAGCATAACAAGGCTCCCAGTTCTCCATGGCCTGTCCTGCCTTTCTGGATTTTACACTTTTTTCAGATGGCCCTTTTGACCGGGGGGAAGTGAGACTTCATTGTAGTGCAGATTTCCTTTGCAAGCTTGCTTGGTTGGCCAAAAAGGGCGTATGCGTTTTTTCCTGAATATATTCAGGAAAAAACGCATACGCCCTTTTTGGCCAAGTGCATCATTGTGGACGTTCTGCCTCTTTTCCTATGCTTTCAATGCAATTCCAGTCTACCTCTTGAAATCGGTTTCCTGCAATTCTGCCCCGCTTTCAAGTCCTCTTGGCAGCCTTACTTCAGTCTATTTTTGGACGATAGCTGTCATTTATAACTCTGCAGGTTTGTGAATTACAGTGTCCCTGAGCTCCTTTCTTCAACTCGCTTTCTTTTGAGCTGGCCGCAACACCGCAGGATGGCTTCAGGCCCTAATCTGGTTCCGGTACGGCATGCTGAGCCTTTGGTTATTTCCTCTTCCTGGTGGGAAATGAGAGTTAAATTTGCCCGTCCAGACACCTCCAGCTAGCCTCTCATTGGTTCTCGCTATTCCTGTTCATCTTCCGCAGAAATTGCAAACTGGGCCAAACAGGAGGTTAAAGGGACTGACTCTCCAAGTGGGGAGAGTGTTAGTAAAGCGTCTGGAATGTTGCACCCGAGTACCAGGGGAGGAAAACTGAGACATATTTGAACACGTCTCCCGATCACATGGTTGATCATACTCTAGGTTCCACATGCATGTTTTAGCTGAAGGAAGAATACCTTAAACCTGGGTAGTTGAAACCCGTGGAATGGGTACCATGCAATATGACTTCAAAGGGTCTTCATTTGCTCACCGAACCTCTCCAATCCTATCACTGCTGCGTTTATGCCCCTGTACACATGCTTGATTCTCTTTCGGAGACATAGCAATCCATAGGTTTTAAGATACTTACTAGTCAGGTACATTCTTAGGCGTTTAATATGCGGTGTTGAGTCCATTTCTTTGACCAAGGAGTAGCTGTTGTCTATTCCATATTTGGCTTAAGGAACTTTATCTGTGCTCATTTCAGTCTCTGGTTTTATGCTGCACCCCAACTCACCTTTACCCTTAAGCAAGAATAAGTTGGTTTTCTAAATTTGAGACCCTGTTCTGTTCTGTAATTCAGTTCCTGTGTAGCCAAGTTTACATTCCGTGTATTACTGATATCTTATGATGTTTCTTTTTCTGTGTGACTTACTTCAGTTAGAATCATCATACCTGAATCCACTCATTGTGCTGCTAAGGGCCTGATGACACAGATTTCATTGCTGAGTGATATTGCTTTGTAAGTAAATACCACAACTTCTTTCCATTTTTCACTTTCTGCGATGTTGAACTTGCACTGTAAACGAGGTTCTTGTAAACAGAGCCGTTCTAAACTTTGGGGTGGCTGTGTCTTTTTGATTTTAATTTCCCTAAGCTATAGGACCATAAGTGGAAGTGCCCTAGGTTCTGTTGCTTTGTTTTTTAGATGTTTCAGGAAACACCATACACTTCTCCCGAGTGGTTGTTGGCAATTTACATCCCGCCCATCAGCATAACAAGGCTCCCAGTTCTCCATGGCCTGTCCTGCCTTTCTGGATTTTACAATTTTTTCAGATGGCCCTTTTGACCGGGGGGAAGTGAGACTTCATTGTAGTGCAGATTTCCTTTGCAAGCTTGCTTGGTTGGCCAAAAAGGGCGTATGCGTTTTTTCCTGAATATATTCAGGAAAAAACGCATACGCCCTTTTTGGCCAAGTGCATCATTGTGGACGTTCTGCCTCTTTTCCTATGCTTTCAATGCAATTCCAGTCTACCTCCTGAAATCGGTTTCCTGCAATTCTGCCCCGCATTCAAGTCCTCTTGGCAGCCTTACTTCAGTCTATTTTTGGACGATAGCTGTCATTTATAACTCTGCAGGTTTGTGAATTACAGTGCCACTGAGCTCCTTTCTTCAACTCGCTTTCTTGTGACCTCGCCGCAACACCGCAGGATGTCTTCAGGCCCTAATCTGGTTCCGGTACGGCACGCTGAGCCTTTGGTTATTTCCTCTTCCTGTTGGGAAATGAGAGTTAAATTTGCCCGTCCAGACACCTCCAGCTAGCCTCTCATTGGTTCTCGCTATTCCTGTTCATCTTCCGCAGAAATTGCAAACTGGGCCATACAGGAGGTTAAAGGGACTGACTCTCCAAGTGGGGAGAGTGTTAGTAAAGCGTCTGGAATGTTGCACCCGAGTACCAGGGGAGGAAAACTGAGACATATTTGAACACGTCTCCTGATAACATGGTTGATCATACTCTAGGTTCCACATGCATGTTTTAGCTGAAGGAAGAATACCTTAAACCTGGGTAGTTGAAACCCGTGGAATGGGTACCATGCAATATGACTTCAAAGGGTCTTCATTTGCTCACCGAACCTCTCCAATCCTATCACTGCTGCGTTTATGTCCCTGTACACATGCTTGATTCTCTTTCGGAGACATAGCAATCCATAGGTTTTAAGATACTTACTAGTCAGGTACATTCTTAGGCGTTTAATATGCGGTGTTGAGACCATTTCGTTGAGCAAGGAGTAACTCTTGTCTATTCCATATTTGGCTTAAGGAACTTTATCTGTGCTCATTTCAATCTCTGGTTTTATGCAGCAACCCAACTCACCTTTCCCCTTAAGCAAGCATAAGTTGGTTTTCTAAATTTGAGAACCTGTTCTGTTTTGGAATTCAGTTCCTGTGTAGCCAAGTTTACATTCCATGTATTAGTGATATCTTATGATGTTTCTTTTTCTGTGTGACTTATTTCAGTTAGAATCATCGTACCTGAATCTACTCATTATGCTGCTACGTGCCTGATGACATAGATTTCATTGCTGAGTGATACTGCATTGTACGTAAGTACCACAAGTTCTTTATCCATTTTTCACTTTCTGCGATGTTGAACTTGTACTGTAAACGAGGTTCTTGTAAACAGAGCCGTTCCAAACTTTGGGGTGGCTGTGTCTTTTTGATTTTAATTTCCCTAAGCTATAGGACCATAAGTGGAAGTGCCCTAGGCTCTGTTGCTTTGTTTTTTAGATGTTTCAGGAAACACGATACACTTCTCCCAAGTGTCTGTTGGCAATTTACATCCCGCCCATCAGCATAACAAGGCTCCCAGTTCTCAATGGCCTGTCCTGCCTTTCTGGATTTTACACTTTTATCAGATGGCCCTTTTGACCAGGGGGAAGTGAGACTTCATTGTAGTGCAGATTTCCTTTGCTTGGTTGCTTGGTTGGCCAAAAACGGCGTATGCGTTTTTTCCTGAATATATTCAGGAAAAAACGCATACGCCCTTTTTGGCCAAGTGCATCATTGTGGACGTTCTGCCTCTTTTCCTATGCTTTCAATGCAATTCCAGTCTACCTCCTGAAATCGGTTTCCTGCAATTCTGCCCCGCTTTCAAGTCCTCTTGGCAGCCTTACTTCAGTCTATTTTTGGACGATAGCTGTCATTTATAACTCTGCAGGTTTGTGAATTACAGTGCCCCTGAGCTCCTTTCTTCAACTCGCTTTCTTTTGAGCTGGCCGCAACACCGCAGGATGGCTTCAGGCCCTAATCTGGTTCCGGCACGGCACGCTGAGCCTTTGGTTAATTCCTCTTCCTGGTGGGAAATGAGAGTTAAATTTGCCCGTCCAGACACCTCCAGCTAGTCTCTCATTGGTTCTCGCTATTCCTGTTCATCTTCCGCAGAAATTGCAAACTGTGCCAAACAGGAGTTTAAAGGGCCTGACTCTCCAAGTCAGGAGAGTGTTAGTAAAGCGTCTGGAATGTTGCACCCGAGTACCAGGGGAGGAAAACTGAGACATATTTGAACACGTCTCCCGTTCACATGGTTGATCATACTTGGGTTCCACATGCATGTTTTAGCTGAAGGAAGAATACCTTAAACCTGGAGAGTTAAGACCCGTGTAATGGGTACCATGCAATATGACTTCAAAGGGTCTTCATTTGCTCACCGAACCTCTCCAATCCTATCACTGCTGCGTTTATGCCCCTGTACACATGCTTGATTCTCTTTCGGAGACATAGCAATCCATAGGTTTTAAGATACTTACTAGTCAGGTACATTCTTAGGCGTTTAATATGCGGTGTTGAGTCCATTTCGTTGAGCAAGGAGTAGCTCTTGTCTATTCCATATTTGACTTAAGGAACTTTATCTGTGCTCATTTCAATCTCTGGTTTTATGCAGCACCCCAACTCACCTTTACCCTTAAGCAAGCATAAGTTGGTTTTCTAAATTTGAGACCCTGTTCTGTTCTGTAATTCAGTTCCTGTGTAGCCAAGTTTACATTCCGTGTATTACTGATATCTTATGATGTTTCTTTTTCTGTGTGACTTATTTCAGTTAGAATCATCATACCTGAATCCACTCATTGTGATGCTAAGGGCCTGATGACATAGATTTCATTGCTGAGTGATATTGCTTTGTAAGTAAATACCACAACTTCTTTATCCATTTTTCACTTTCTGCGATGTTGAACTTGTACTGTAAACGAGGTTCTTGTAAACAGAGGCGTCCCAAACTTTGGGGTGGCTGTGTCTTTTTGATTTTAATTTCCCTAAGCTATAAGACCATAAGTGGCAGTGCCCTAGGCTCTGTTGCTTTGTTTTTTAGATGTTTCAGGAAACACCATACACTTCTCCCGAGTGTCTGTTGGCAATTTACATCCCGCCCATCAGCATAACAAGGCTCCCAGTTCTCCATGGCCTGTCCTGCCTTTCTGGATTTTACACTTTTTCCAGATGGCCCTTTTGACCGGGGGGAAGTGAGACTTCATTGTAGTGCAGATTTCCTTTGCAAGCTTGCTTGGTTGGCCAAAAAGGGCGTATGCGTTTTTTCCTGAATATATTCAGGAAAAAACGCATACGCCCTTTTTGGCCAAGTGCATCATTGTGGACGTTCTGCCTCTTTTCCTATGCTTTCAATGCAATTCCAGTCTACCTCCTGAAATCGGTTTCCTGCAATTCTGCCCCGCTTTCAAGTCCTCTTGGCAGCCTTACTTCAGTCTATTTTTGGACGATAGCTGTCATTTATAACTCTGCAGGTTTGTGAATTACAGTGCCCCAGAGCTCCTTTCTTCAACTCGCTTTCTTGTGAGCTGGCCGCAACACCGCAGGATGGCTTCAGGCCCTAATCTGGATCCGGCCCGGCATGCTGAGCCTTTGGTTAATTCCTCTTCCTGGTGGGAAATGAGAGTTAAATTTGCCCGTCCAGACACCTCCAGCTAGCCTCTCATTGGTTCTCGCTATTCCTGTTCATCTTCCGCAGAAATTGCAAACTGGGCCAAACAGGAGGTTAAAGGGACTGACTCTCCAAGTGGGGAGAGTGTTAGTAAAGCGTCTGGAATGTTGCACCCGAGTACCAGGGGAGGAAAACTGAGACATATTTGAACACGTCTCCCGATAACATGGTTGATCATACTCTAGGTTCCACATGCATGTTTTAGCTGAAGGAAGAATACCTTAAACCTGGGTAGTTGAAACCCGTGGAATGGGTACCATGCAATATGACTTCAAAGGGTCTTCATTTGCTCACCGAACCTCTCCAATCCTATCACTGCTGCGTTTATGCCCCTGTACACATGCTTGATTCTCTTTCGGAGACATAGCAATCCATAGGTTTTAAGATACTTACTAGTCAGGTACATTCTTAGGCGTTTAATATGCGGTGTTGAGTCCATTTCGTTGAGCAAGGAGTAACTCTTGCCTATTCCATATTTGACTTAAGGAACTTTATCTGTGCTCATTTCAATCTCTGGTTTTATGCAGCACCCCAACTCACCTTTACCCTTAAGCAAGCATAGTTTGTTTTCTAAATTTGAGACCCTGTTCTGTTCTGTAATTCAGTTCCTGTGTAGCCAAGTTTACATTCCGTGTATTACTGATATCTTATGATGTTTCTTTTTCTGTGTGACTTACTTCAGTTAGAATCATCATACCTGAATCCACTCATTGTGCTGCTAAGGGCCTGATGACACAGATTTCATTGCTGAGTGATATTGCTTTGTAAGTAAATACCACAACTTCTTTATCCATTTTTCACTTTCTGCGATGTTGAACTTGTACTGTAAACGAGGTTCTTGTAAACAGAGCCGTTCCAAACTTTGGGGTGGCTGTGTCTTTTTGATTTTAATTTCCCTAAGCTATAGGACCATAAGTGGCAGTGCCCTAGGTTCTGTTGCTTTGTTTTTTAGATGTTTCAGGAAACACCATACACTTCTCCCGAGTGTCTGTTGGCAATTTACATCCCGCCCATCAGCATAACAAGGCTCCCAGTTCTCCATGGCCTGTCCTGCCTTTCTGGATTTTACACTTTTTTCAGATGGCCCTTTTGACCGGGGGGAAGTGAGACTTCATTGTAGTGCAGATTTCCTTTGCAAGCTTGCTTGGTTGGCCAAAAAGGGCGTATGCGTTTTTTCCTGAATATATTCAGGAAAAAACGCATACGCCCTTTTTGGCCAAGTGCATCATTGTGGACGTTCTGCCTCTTTTCCTATGCTTTCAATGCAATTCCAGTCTACCTCCTGAAATCGGTTTCCTGCAATTCTGCCCCGCTTTCAAGTCCTCTTGGCAGCCTTACTTCAGTCTATTTTTGGACGATAGCTGTCATTTATAACTCTGCAGGTTGTTGAATTACAGTGCCCCTGAGCTCCTTTCTTCAACTCGCTTTCTTGTGACCTGGCCGCAACACCGCAGGATGGCTTCAGGCCCTAATCTGGTTCCGGTACGGCACGCTGAGCCTTTGGTTATTTCCTCTTCCTGGTGGGAAATGAGAGTTAAATTTGCCCGTCCAGACACCTCCAGCTAGCCTCTCATTGGTTCTCGCTATTCCTGTTCATCTTCCGCAGAAATTGCAAACTGGGCCAAACAGGAGGTTAAAGGCGCTGACTCTCCAAGTGGGGAGAGTGTTAGTAAAGCGTCTGGAATGTTGCACCCGAGTACCAGGGGAGGAAAACTGAGACATATTTGAACACGTCTCCCGTTCACATGGTTGATCATACTTGGGTTCCACATGCATGTTTTAGCTGAAGGAAGAATACCTTAAACCTGGAGAGTTGAGACCCGTGGAATGGGTACCATGCAATATGACTTCAAAGGGTCTTCATTTGCTCACCGAACCTCTCCAATCCTATCACTGCTGCGTTTATGCCCCTGTACACATGCTTGATTCTCTTTCGGAGACATAGCAATCCATAGGTTTTAAGATACTTACAAGTCAGGTACATTCTTAGGCGTTTAATATGCGGTGTTGAGTCCATTTCGTTGAGCAAGGAGTAGCTCTTGTCTATTCCATATTTGGCTTAAGGAACTTTATCTGTGCTCATTTCAATCTCTGGTTTTATGCAGCACCCCAACTCACCTTTACCCTTAAGCAAGCATAAGTTGTTTTTCTAAATTTGAGACCCTGTTCTGTTCTGTAATTCAGTTCCTGTGTAGCCAAGTTTCCATTCCGTGTATTACTGATATCTTATGATGTTTCTTTTTCTGTGTGACTTATTTCAGTAGGAATCATCGTACCTGAATCCACTCATTATGCTGCTACGGGACTGATGACATAGATTTCATTGCTGAGTGATATTGCTTTGTAAGTAAATACCACAACTTCTTTATCCATTTTTCACTTTCTGCGATGTTGAACTTGTACTGTAAACGAGGTTCTTGTAAACAGAGGCGTCCCAAACTTTGGGGTGGCTGTGTCTTTTAGATTTTAATTTCCCTAAGCTATAGGACCATAAGTGGAAGTGCCCTAGGCTCTGTTGCTTTGTTTTTTAGATGTTTCAGGAAACACCATACACTTCTCCCGAGTGGTTGTTGGCAATTTACAGCCCGCCCATTAGCATAACAAGGCTCCCAGTTCTCAATGGCCTGTTGCCTTTCTGGATTTTACACTTTTTTCAGATGGCCCTTTTGACCGGGGGGAAGTGAGACTTCATTGTAGTGCAGATTTCCTTTGCAAGCTTGCTTGGTTGGCCAAAATGGGCGTATGCGTTTTTTCCTGAATATATTCAGGAAAAAACGCATACGCCCTTTTTGGCCAAGTGCATCATTGTGGACGTTCTGCCTCTTTTCCTATGCTTTCAATGCAATTTCAGTCTACCTCCTGAAATCGGTTTCCTGCAATTCTGCCCCGCTTTCAAGTCCTCTTGGCAGCCTTACTTCAGTCTATTTTTGGACGATAGCTGTCATTTATAACTCTGCAGGTTTGTGAATTACAGTGCCCCTGAGCTCCTTTCTTCAACTCGCTTTCTTGTGACCTGGCCGCAACACCGCAGGATGGCTTCAGGCCCTAAACTGTTTCCGGCCCGGCATGCTGAGCCTTTGGTTAATTCCTCTTCCTGGTGGGAAATGAGAGTTAAATTTGCCCGACCAGACACCTCCAGCTAGCCTCTCATTGGTTCTCGCTATTCCTGTTCATCTTCCACAGAAATTGCAAACTGGGCCAAACAGGAGGTTAAAGGGACTGACTCTCCAAGTGGGGAGAGCGTTAGTAAAGCGTCTGGAATGTTGCACCCGAGTACCAGGGGAGGAAAACTGAGACATATTTGAACACGTCTCCCGATCACATGGTTGATCATACTCTAGGTTCCACATGCATGTTTTAGCTGAAGGAAGAATACCTTAAACCTGGGTAGTTGAAACCCGTGGAATGGGTACCATGCAATATGACTTCAAAGGGTCTTCATTTGCTCACCGAACCTCTCCAATCCTATCACTGCTGCGTTTATGCCCCTGTACACATGCTTGATTCTCTTTTGGAGACATAGCAATCCATAGGTTTTAAGATACTTACTAGTCAGGTACATTCTTAGGCGTTTAATATGGGGTGTTGAGTCCATTTCGTTGAGCAAGGAGTAGCTCTTGTCTATTCCATATTTGGCTTAAGGAACTTTATCTGTGCTCATTTCAATCTCTGGTTTTATGCAGCACCCCAACTCACCTTTACCCTTAAGTAAGAATAAGTTGGTTTTCTAAATTTGAGACCCTGTTCTGTTCTGTAATTCAGTTCCTGTGTAGCCAAGTTTACATTCCATGTATTACTGATATCTTATGATGTTTCTTTTTCTGTGTGACTTATTTCAGTTAGAATCATCATACCTGAATCCACTCATTGTGCTGCTAAGGGCCTGATGACACAGATTTCATTGCTGAGTGATATTGCTTTGTAAGTGAATACCACAACTTCTTTATCCATTTTTCACTTTCTGCGATGTTGAACTTGTACTGTAAACAAGGTTCTTGTAAACAGAGCCGTTCCAAACTTTGGGGTGGCTGTGTCTTTTTGATTTTAATTTCCCTAAGCTATAGGACCATAAGTGGAAGTGCCCTAGGTTCTGTTGCTTTGTTTTTTAGATGTTTCAGGAAACACCATACACTTCTCCCAAGTGGTTGTTGGCAATTTACATCCCGCCCATCAGCATAACAAGGCTCCCAGTTCTCCATGGCCTGTCCTGCCTTTCTGGATTTTACACTTTTTTCAGATGGCCCTTTTGACCGGGGGGAAGTGAGACTTCATTGTAGTGCAGATTTCCTTTGCAAGCTTGCTTGGTTGGCCAAAAAGGCCGTATGCGTTTTTTATTCCTGTTCATCTTCCGCAGAAATTGCAAACTGGGCCAAACAGTAGGTTAAAGGCGCTGACTCTCCAAGTGAGGAGAGTGTTAGTAAAGCGTCTGGAATGTTGCACCCGAGTACCAGGGGAGGAAAACTGAGACATATTTGAACACGTCTCCCGTTCACATGGTTGATCATACTTGGGTTCCACATGCATGTTTTAGCTGAAGGAAGAATACCTTAAACCTGGAGAGTTGAGACCCGTGGAATGGGTACCATGCAATATGACTTCAAAGGGTCTTCATTTGCTCACCGAACCTCTCCAATCCTATCACTGCTGCGTTTATGCCCCTGTACACATGCTTGATTCTCTTTTGGAGACATAGCAATCCATAGGTTTTACGATACTTACTAGTCAGGTACATTATTAGGCGTTTAATATGCGGTGTTGAGTCCATTTCGTTGAGCAAGGAGTAGCTCTTGTCTATTCCATATTTGACTTAAGGAACTTTATCTGTGCTCATTTCAATCTCTGGTTTTATGCAGCACCCCAACTCACCTTTACCCTTAAGCAAGCATAAGTTGGTTTTCTAAATTTGAGACCCTGTTCTGTTCTGTAATTCAGTTCCTGTGTAGCCAAGTTTACATTCCGTGTATTACTGATATCTTATGATGTTTCTTTTTCTGTGTGACTTATTTCAGTTAGAATCATCATACCTGAATCCACTCATTGTGATGCTAAGGGCCTGATGACATAGATTTCATTGCTGAGTGATATTGCTTTGTAAGTAAATACCACAACTTCTTTATCCATTTTTCATTTTCTGCGATGTGGAACTTGTACTGTAAACGAGGTTCTTGTAAACAGAGGCGTCCCAAACTTTGGGGTGGCTGTGTCTTTTTGATTTTAATTTCCCTAAGCTATAAGACCATAAGTGGCAGTGCCCTAGGCTCTGTTGCTTTGTTTTTTAGATGTTTCATGAAACACCATACACTTCTCCCGAGTGTCTGTTGGCAATTTACATCCCGCCCATCAGCATAACAAGGCTCCCAGTTCTCCATGGCCTGTCCTGCCTTTCTGGATTTTACACTTTTTTCAGATGGCCCTTTTGACCGGGGGGAAGTGAGACTTCATTGTAGTGCAGATTTCCTTTGCAAGCTTGCTTGGTTGGCCAAAAAGGGCGTATGCGTTTTTTCCTGAATATATTCAGGAAAAAACGCATACGCCCTTTTTGGCCAAGTGCATCATTGTGGACGTTCTGCCTCTTTTCCTATGCTTTCAATGCAATTCCAGTCTACCTCCTGAAATCGGTTTCCTGCAATTCTGCCCCGCTTTCAAGTCCTCTTGGCAGCCTTACTTCAGTCTATTTTTGGACGATAGCTGTCATTTATAACTCTGCAGGTTTGTGAATTACAGTGCCCCTGAGCTCCTTTCTTCAACTCGCTTTCTTGTGACCTGGCTGCAACAACGCAGGATGGCTTCAGGCCCTAATGTGGTTCCGGCATGGCACGCTGAGCCTTTGGTTATTTCCTCTTCCTGGTGGGAAATGAGAGTTAAATTTGCCCGTCCAGACACCTCCAGCTAGCCTCTCATTGGTTCTCGCTATTCCTGTTCATCTTCCGCAGAAATTGCAAACTGGGCCAAACAGGAGGTTAAAGGCGCTGACTCTCCAAGTGGGGAGAGTGTTAGTAAAGCGTCTGGAATGTTGCACCCGAGTACCAGGGGAGGAAAACTGAGACATATTTGAACACGTCTCCCGTTCACATGGTTGATCATACTTGGGTTCCACATGCATGTTTTAGCTGAAGGAAGAATACCTTAAACCTGGAGAGTTGAGACCCGTGGAATGGGTACCATGCAATATGACTTCAAAGGGTCTTCATTTGCTCACCGAACCTCTCCAATCCTATCACTGCTGCGTTTATGCCCCTGTACACATGCTTGATTCTCTTTTGGAAACATAGCAATCCATAGGTTTTATGATACTTACTAGTCAGGTACATTCTTAGGCGTTTAATATGCGGTGTTGAGTCCATTTCGTTGAGCAAGGAGTAGCTCTTGTCTATTCCATATTTGACTTAAGGAACTTTATCTGTGCTCATTTCAATCTCTGGTTTTATGCAGCACCCCAACTCACCTTTCCCCTTAAGCAAGCATAAGTTGGTTTTCTAAATTTGAGACCCTGTTCTGTTCTGTAATTCAGTTCCTGTGTAGCCAAGTTTACATTCCGTGTATTACTGATATCTTATGATGTTTCTTTTTCTGTGTGACTTATTTCAGTTAGAATCATCATACCTGAATCCACTCATTGTGATGCTAAGGGCCTGATGACATAGATTTCATTGCTGAGTGATATTGCTTTGTAAGTAAATACCACAACTTCTTTATCCATTTTTCACTTTCTGCGATGTTGAACTTGTACTATAAACGAGGTTCTTGTAAACAGAGGCGTCCCAAACTTTGGGGTGGCTGTGTCTTTTTGATTTTAATTTCCCTAAGCTATAAGACCATAAGTGGCAGTGCCCTAGGCTCTGTTGCTTTGTTTTTTAGATGTTTCAGGAAACACCATACACTTCTCCCGAGTGTCTGTTGGCAATTTACATCCCGCCCATCAGCATAACAAGGCTCCCAGTTCTCCATGGCCTGTCCTGCCTTTCTGGATTTTACACTTTTTTCAGATGGCCCTTTTGACCGGGGGGAAGTGAGACTTCATTGTAGTGCAGATTTCCTTTGCAAGCTTGCTTGGTTGGCCAAAAAGGGCGTATGCGTTTTTTCCTGAATATATTCAGGAAAAAACACATACGCCCTTTTTGGCCAAGTGCATCATTGTGGACGTTCTGCCTCTTTTCCTATGCTTTCAATGCAATTCCAGTCTACCTCCTGAAATCGGTTTCCTGCAATTCTGCCCCGCTTTCAAGTCCTCTTGGCAGCCTTACTTCAGTCTATTTTTGGACGATAGCTGTCATTTATAACTCTGCAGGTTTGAGAATTACAGTGCCCCTGAGCTCCTTTCTTCAACTTGCTTTCTTGTGACCTGGCCGCAACACCGCAGGATGGCTTCAGGCCCTAATCTGGTTCCGGCACGGCACGGTGAGCCTTTGGTTATTTCCTCTTCCTGGTGGGAAATGAGAGTTAAATTTGCCCGTCCAGACACCTCCAGCTAGTCTCTCATTGGGTCTCGCTATTCCTGTTCATCTTCCGCAGTAATTGCAAACTGGGCCAAACAGGATGTTAAAGGCGCTGACTCTCCAAGTGGGGAGAGTGTTAGTAAAGCGTCTGGAATGTTGCACCCGAGTACCAGGGGAGGAAAACTGAGACATATTTGAACACGTCTCCCGTTCACATGGTTGATCATACTTGGGTTCCACATGCATGTTTTAGCTGAAGGAAGAATACCTTAAACCTGGAGAGTTAAGACCCGTGTAATGGGTACCATGCAATATGACTTCAAAGGGTCTTCATTTGCTCACCGAACCTCTCCAATCCTATCACTGCTGCGTTTATGCCCCTGTACACATGCTTGATTCTCTTTCGGAGACATAGCAATCCATAGGTTTTAAGATACTTACTAGTCAGGCACATTCTTAGGCGTTTAATATGCGGTGTTGAGTCCATTTCGTTGAGCAAGGAGTAGCTCTTGTCTATTCCATATTTGACTTAAGGAACTTTATCTGTGCTCATTTCAATCTCTGGTTTTATGCAGCACCCCAACTCACCTTTACCCTTAAGCAAGCATAGTTGGTTTTCTAAATTTGAGACCCTGTTCTGTTCTGTAATTCAGTTCCTGTGTAGCCAAGTTTACATTCCGTGTATTACTGATATCTTATGATGTTTCTTTTTCTGTGTGACTTACTTCAGTTAGAATCATCATACCTGAATCCACTCATTGTGCTGCTAAGGGCCTGATGACACAGATTTCATTGCTGAGTGATATTGCTTTGTAAGTGAATACCACAACTTCTTTATCCATTTTTCACTTTCTGCGATGTTGAACTTGTACTGTAAACGAGGTTCTTGTAAACAGAGGCGTCCCAAACTTTGGGGTGGCTGTGTCTTTTTGATTTTAATTTCCCTAAGCTATAGGACCATAAGTGGCAGTGCCCTAGGCTCTGTTGCTTTGTTTTTTAGATGTTTCAGGAAACACCATACACTTCTCCCGAGTGTCTGTTGGCAATTTACATCCCGCCCATCAGCATAACAAGGCTCCCAGTTCTCCATGGCCTGTCCTGCCTTTCTGGATTTTACACTTTTTTCAGATGGCCCTTTTGACAGGGGGGAAGTGAGACTTCATTGTAGTGCAGATTTCCTTTGCAAGCTTGCTTGGTTGGCCAAAAAGGGCGTATGCGTTTTTTCCTGAATATATTCAGGAAAAAACGCATACGCCCTTTTTGGCCAAGTGCATCATTGTGGACGTTCTGCCTCTTTTCCTATGCTTTCAATGCAGTTCCAGTCTACCTCCTGAAATCGGTTTCCTGCAATTCTGCCCCGCTTTCAAGTCCTCTTGGCAGCCTTACTTCAGTCTATTTTTGGACGATAGCTGTCATTTATAACTCTGCAGGTTTGTGAATTACAGTGCCCCTGAGCTCCTTTCTTCAACTCGCTTTCTTTTGAGCTGGCCGCAACACCGCAGGATGGCTTCAGGCCCTAATGTGGTTCCGGCATGGCACGCTGAGCCTTTGGTTATTTCCTCTTCCTGGTGGGAAATGAGAGTTAAATTTGCCCGTCCAGACACCTCCAGCTAGCCTCTCATTTGTTCTCGCTATTCCTGTTCATCTTCTGCAGAAATTGCAAACTGGGCCAAACAGCAGGTTAAAGGCGCTGACTCTCCAAGTGGGGAGAGTGTTAGTAAAGCGTCTGGAATGTTGCACCCGAGTACCAGGGGAGGAAAACTGAGACATATTTGAACACGTCTCCCGTTCACATGGTTGATCATACTTGGGTTCCACATGCATGTTTTAGCTGAAGGAAGAATACCTTAAACCTGTAGAGTTGAAACCCGTGGAATGGGTACCATGCAATATGACTTCAAAGGGTCTTCATTTGCTCACCGAACCTCTCCAATCCTATCACTGCTGCGTTTATGCCCCTGTACACCTGCTTGATTCTCTTTCGGAGACATAGCAATCCATAGGTTTTAAGATAATTACTAGTCAGGTACATTCTTAGGCGTTTAATATGCGGTGTTGAGTCCATTTCGTTGAGCAAGGAGTAGCTCTTGTCTATTCCATATTTGGCTTAAGGAACTTTATCTGTGCTCATTTCAGTCTCTGGTTTTATGCTGCACCCCAACTCACCTTTACCCTTAAGCAAGAATAAGTTGGTTTTCTAAATTTGAGACCCTGTTCTGTTCTGTAATTCAGTTCCTGTGTAGCCAAGTTTACATTCCGTGTATTACTGATATCTTATGATGTTTCTTTTTCTGTGTGACTTATTTCAGTTAGAATCATCATACCTGAATCCACTCATTGTGCTGCTAAGGGCCTGATGACACAGATTTCATTGCTGAGTGATATTGCTTTGTAAGTAAATACCACAACTTCTTTATCCATTTTTCACTTTCTGCGATGTTGAACTTGTACTGTAAACGAGGTTCTTGTAAACAGAGCCGTTCCAAACTTTGGGGTGGCTGTGTCTTTTTGATTTTAATTTCCCTAAGCTATAGGACCATAAGTGGAAGTGCCCTAGGTTCTGTTGCTTTGTTTTTTAGATGTTTCAGGAAACACCATACACTTCTCCCGAGTGGTTGTTGGCAATTTACATCCCGCCCATCAGCATAACAAGGCTCCCAGTTCTCCATGGCCTGTCCTGCCTTTCTGGATTTTACACTTTTTTCAGATGACCCTTTTGACCGGGGGGAAGTGAGACTTCATTGTAGTGCAGATTTCCTTTGCAAGCTTGCTTGGTTGGCCAAAAAGGGCGTATGCGTTTTTTCCTGAATATATTCAGGAAAAAACGCATACGCCCTTTTTGGCCAAGTGCATCATTGTGGACGTTCTGCCTCTTTTCCTATGCTTTCAATGCAATTCCAGTCTAACTCCTGAAATCGGTTTCCTGCAATTCTGCCCCACTTTCAAGTCCTCTTGGCAGCCTTACTTCAGTCTATTTTTGGACGATAGCTGTCATTTATAACTCTGCAGGTTTGAGAATTACAGTGCCCCTGAGCTCCTTTCTTCAACTCGCTTTCTTGTGACCTGGCCGCAACACCGCAGGATGGCTTCAGGCCCTAATCTGGTTCCGGCACGGCACGCTGAGCCTTTGGTTATTTCCTCTTCCTGGTGGGAAATGAGAGTTAAATTTGCCCGTCCAGACACCTCCAGCTAGCCTCTCATTGGTTCTCGCTATTCCTGTTCATCTTCCGCAGAAATTGCAAACTGGGCCAAACAGGAGGTTAAAGGCGCTGACTCTCCAAGTGGGGAGAGTGTTAGTAAAGCGTCTGGAATGTTGCACCCGAGTACCAGGGGAGGAAAACTGAGACATATTTGAACACGTCTCCCGTTCACATGGTTGATCATACTTGGGTTCCACATGCATGTTTTAGCTGAAGGAAGAATACCTTAAACCTGGGTAGTTGAAACCCGTGGAATGGGTACCATGCAATATGACTTCAAAGGGTCTTCATTTGCTCACCGAACCTCTCCAATCCTATCACTGCTGCGTTTATGTCCCTGTACACATGCTTGATTCTTTTTCGGAGACATAGCAATCCATAGGTTTTAAGATACTTACTAGTCAGGTACATTCTTAGGCGTTTAATATGCGGTGTTGAGTCCATTTCGTTGAGCAAGGAGTAGCTCTTGTCTATTCCATATTTGACTTAAGGAACTTTATCTGTGCTCATTTCAATCTCTGGTTTTATGCAGCACCCCAACTCACCTTTACCCTTAAGCAAGCATAAGTTGGTTTTCTAAATTTGAGACCCTGTTCTGTTCTGTAATTCAGTTCCTGTGTAGCCAAGTTTACATTCCGTGTATTACTGATATCTTATGATGTTTCTTTTTCTGTGTGACTTACTTCAGTTAGAATCATCATACCTGAATCCACTCATTGTGCTGCTAAGGGCCTGATGACACAGATTTCATTGCTGAGTGATATTGCTTTGTAAGTGAATACCACAACTTCTTTATCCATTTTTCACTTTCTGCGATGTTGAACTTGTACTGTAAACGAGGTTCTTGTAAACAGAGGCGTCCCAAACTTTGGGGTGGCTGTGTCTTTTTGATTTTAATTTCCCTAAGCTATAGGACCATAAGTGGCAGTGCCCTAGGCTCTGTTGCTTTGTTTTTTAGATGTTTCAGGAAACACCATACACTTCTCCCGAGTGTCTGTTGGCAATTTACATCCCGCCCATCAGCATAACAAGGCTCCCAGTTCTCCATGGCCTGTCCTTCCTTTCTGGATTTTACACTTTTTTCAGATGGCCCTTTTGACAGGGGGGAAGTGAGACTTCATTGTAGTGCAGATTTCCTTTGCAAGCTTGCTTGGTTGGCCAAAAAGGGCGTATGCGTTTTTTCCTGAATATATTCAGGAAAAAACGCATACGCCCTTTTTGGCCAAGTGCATCATTGTGGACGTTCTGCCTCTTTTCCTATGCTTTCAATGCAGTTCCAGTCTACCTCCTGAAATCGGTTTCCTGCAATTCTGCCCCGCTTTCAAGTCCTCTTGGCAGCCTTACTTCAGTCTATTTTTGGACGATAGCTGTCATTTATAACTCTGCAGGTTTGTGAATTACAGTGCCCCTGAGCTCCTTTCTTCAACTCGCTTTCTTTTGAGCTGGCCGCAACACCGCAGGATGGCTTCAGGCCCTAATGTGGTTCCGGCATGGCACGCTGAGCCTTTGGTTATTTCCTCTTCCTGGTGGGAAATGAGAGTTAAATTTGCCCGTCCAGACACCTCCAGCTAGCCTCTCATTTGTTCTCGCTATTCCTGTTCATCTTCTGCAGAAATTGCAAACTGGGCCAAACAGCAGGTTAAAGGCGCTGACTCTCCAAGTGGGGAGAGTGTTAGTAAAGCGTCTGGAATGTTGCACCCGAGTACCAGGGGAGGAAAACTGAGACATATTTGAACACGTCTCCCGTTCACATGGTTGATCATACTTGGGTTCCACATGCATGTTTTAGCTGAAGGAAGAATACCTTAAACCTGTAGAGTTGAAACCCGTGGAATGGGTACCATGCAATATGACTTCAAAGGGTCTTCATTTGCTCACCGAACCTCTCCAATCCTATCACTGCTGCGTTTATGCCCCTGTACACCTGCTTGATTCTCTTTCGGAGACATAGCAATCCATAGGTTTTAAGATAATTACTAGTCAGGTACATTCTTAGGCGTTTAATATGCGGTGTTGAGTCCATTTCGTTGAGCAAGGAGTAGCTCTTGTCTATTCCATATTTGGCTTAAGGAACTTTATCTGTGCTCATTTCAGTCTCTGGTTTTATGCTGCACCCCAACTCACCTTTACCCTTAAGCAAGAATAAGTTGGTTTTCTAAATTTGAGACCCTGTTCTGTTCTGTAATTCAGTTCCTGTGTAGCCAAGTTTACATTCCGTGTATTACTGATATCTTATGATGTTTCTTTTTCTGTGTGACTTATTTCAGTTAGAATCATCATACCTGAATCCACTCATTGTGCTGCTAAGGGCCTGATGACACAGATTTCATTGCTGAGTGATATTGCTTTGTAAGTAAATACCACAACTTCTTTATCCATTTTTCACTTTCTGCGATGTTGAACTTGTACTGTAAACGAGGTTCTTGTAAACAGAGCCGTTCCAAACTTTGGGGTGGCTGTGTCTTTTTGATTTTAATTTCCCTAAGCTATAGGACCATAAGTGGAAGTGCCCTAGGTTCTGTTGCTTTGTTTTTTAGATGTTTCAGGAAACACCATACACTTCTCCCGAGTGGTTGTTGGCAATTTACATCCCGCCCATCAGCATAACAAGGCTCCCAGTTCTCCATGGCCTGTCCTGCCTTTCTGGATTTTACACTTTTTTCAGATGGCCCTTTTGACCGGGGGGAAGTGAGACTTCATTGTAGTGCAGATTTCCTTTGCAAGCTTGCTTGGTTGGCCAAAAAGGGCGTATGCGTTTTTTCCTGAATATATTCAGGAAAAAACGCATACGCCCTTTTTGGCCAAGTGCATCATTGTGGACGTTCTGCCTCTTTTCCTATGCTTTCAATGCAATTCCAGTCTACCTCCTGAAATCGGTTTCCTGCAATTCTGCCCCACTTTCAAGTCCTCTTGGCAGCCTTACTTCAGTCTATTTTTGGACGATAGCTGTCATTTATAACTCTGCAGGTTTGTGAATTACAGTGCCCCTGAGCTCCTTTCTTCAACTCGCTTTCTTGTGACCTGGCCGCAACACCGCAGGATGGCTTCAGGCCCTAATCTGGTTCCGGCACGGCACGCTGAGCCTTTGGTTATTTCCTCTTCCTGGTGGGAAATGAGAGTTAAATTTGCCCGTCCAGACACCTCCAGCTAGTCTCTCATTGGTTCTCGCTATTTCTGTTCATCTTCCGCAGAAATTGCAAACTGGGCCAAACAGGAGGTTAAAGGCACTGACTCTCCAAGTGGGGAGAGTGTTAGTAAAGCGTCTGGAATGTTGCACCCGAGTACCAGGGGAGGAAAACTGAGACATATTTGAACACGTCTCCCGTTCACATGGTTGATCATACTTGGGTTCCACATGCATGTTTTAGCTGAAGGAAGAATACCTTAAACCTGGAGAGTTGAGACCCGTGGAATGGGTACCATGCAATATGACTTCAAAGGGTCTTCATTTGCTCACCGAACCTCTCCAATCCTATCACTGCTGCGTTTATGCCCCTGTACACACGCTTGATTCTCTTTCGGAGACATAGCAATCCATAGGTTTTAAGATACTTACTAGTCAGGTACATTCTTAGGCGTTTAATATGCGGTGTTGAGTCCATTTCGTTGAGCAAGGAGTAGCTCTTGTCTATTCCATATTTGACTTAAGGAACTTTATCTGTGCTCATTTCAATCTCTGGTTTATGCAGCACCCCAACTCACCTTTACCCTTAAGCAAGCATAAGTTGGTTTTCTAAATTTGAGACCCTGTTCTGTTTTGTAATTCAGTTCCTGTGTAGCCAAGTTTACATTCCGTGTATTACTGATATCTTATGATGTTTCTTTTTCTGTGTGACTTACTTCAGTTAGAATCATCATACCTGTATCCACTCATTGTGCTGCTAAGGGCCTGATGACACAGATTTCATTGCTGAGTGATATTGCTTTGTAAGTAAATACCACAACTTCTTTCCATTTTTCACTTTCTGCGATGTTGAACTTGTACTGTAAACGAGGTTCTTGTAAACAGAGCCGTTCCAAACTTTGGGGTGGCTGTGTCTTTTTGATTTTAATTTCCCTAAGCTATAGGACCATAAGTGGAAGTGCCCTAGGTTCTGTTGCTTTGTTTTTTAGATGTTTCAGGAAACACCATACACTTCTCCCGAGTGTCTGTTGGCAATTTACATCCCGCCCATCAGCATAAAAAGGCTCCCAGTTCTCCATGGCCTGTCCTGCCTTTCTGGATTTTACACTTTTTTCAGATGGCCCTTTTGACCGGGGGGAAGTGAGACTTCATTGTAGTGCAGATTTCCTTTGCAAGCTTGCTTGGTTGGCCAAAAAGGGCGTATGCGTTTTTTCCTGAATATATTCAGGAAAAAACGCATACGCCCTTTTTGGCCAAGTGCATCATTGTGGACGTTCTGCCTCTTTTCCTATGCTTTCAATGCAATTCCAGTCTACCTCTTGAAATCGATTTCCTGCAATTCTGCCCCGCTTTCAAGTCCTCTTGGCAGCCTTACTTCAGTCTATTTTTGGACGATAGCTGTCATTTATAACTCTGCAGGTTTGAGAATTACAGTGCCCCTGAGCTCCTTTCTTCAACTCGCTTTCTTGTGACCTGGCCGCAACACCGCAGGATGGCTTCAGGCCCTAATCTGGTTCCGGCACGGCACGCTGAGCCTTTGGTTATTTCCTCTTCCTGGTGGGAAATGAGAGTTAAATTTGCCCGTCCAGACACCTCCAGCTAGTCTCTCATTGGTTCTCGCTATTTCTGTTCATCTTCCGCAGAAATTGCAAACTGGGCCAAACAGGAGGTTAAAGGCACTGACTCTCCAAGTGGGGAGAGTGTTAGTAAAGCGTCTGGAATGTTGCACCCGAGTACCAGGGGAGGAAAACTGAGACATATTTGAACACGTCTCCCGTTCACATGGTTGATCATACTTGGGTTCCACATGCATGTTTTAGCTGAAGGAAGAATACCTTAAACCTGGAGAGTTGAGACCCGTGGAATGGGTACCATGCAATATGACTTCAAAGGGTCTTCATTTGCTCACCGAACCTCTCCAATCCTATCACTGCTGCGTTTATGCCCCTGTACACACGCTTGATTCTCTTTCGGAGACATAGCAATCCATAGGTTTTAAGATACTTACTAGTCAGGTACATTCTTAGGCGTTTAATATGCGGTGTTGAGTCCATTTCGTTGAGCAAGGAGTAGCTCTTGTCTATTCCATATTTGACTTAAGGAACTTTATCTGTGCTCATTTCAATCTCTGGTTTATGCAGCACCCCAACTCACCTTTACCCTTAAGCAAGCATAAGTTGGTTTTCTAAATTTGACACCCTGTTCTGTTTTGTAATTCAGTTCCTGTGTAGCCAAGTTTACATTCCGTGTATTACTGATATCTTATGATGTTTCTTTTTCTGTGTGACTTACTTCAGTTAGAATCATCATACCTGTATCCACTCATTGTGCTGCTAAGGGCCTGATGACACAGATTTCATTGCTGAGTGATATTGCTTTGTAAGTAAATACCACAACTTCTTTCCATTTTTCACTTTCTGCGATGTTGAACTTGTACTGTAAACGAGGTTCTTGTAAACAGAGCCGTTCCAAACTTTGGGGTGGCTGTGTCTTTTTGATTTTAATTTCCCTAAGCTATAGGACCATAAGTGGCAGTGCCCTAGGCTCTGTTGCTTTGTTTTTTAGATGTTTCAGGAAACACCATACACTTCTCCCCTGTGGTTGTTGGCAATTTACATCCCGCCCATCAGCATAACAAGGCTCCCAGTTCTCCATGGCCTGTCCTGCCTTTCTGGATTTTACACTTTTTTCAGATGGCCCTTTTGACCGGGGGGAAGTGAGACTTCATTGTAGTGCAGATTTCCTTTGCAAGCTTGCTTGGTTGGCCAAAAAGGGCGTATGCGTTTTTTCCTGAATATATTCAGGAAAAAACGCATACGCCCTTTTTGGCCAAGTGCATCATTGTGGACGTTCTGCCTCTTTTCCTATGCTTTCAATGCAATTTCAGTCTACCTCCTGAAATCGGTTTCCTGCAATTCTGCCCCGCTTTCAAGTCCTCTTGGCAGCCTTACTTCAGTCTATTTTTGGACGATAGCTGTCATTTATAACTCTGCAGGTTTGTGAATTACAGTGCCCCTGAGCTCCTTTCTTCAACTCGCTTTCTTTTGAGCTGGCCGCAACACCGCAGGATGGCTTCAGGCCCTAATCTTGTTCCGGTACGGCACGCTGAGCCTTTGGTTATTTCCTCTTCCTGGTGGGAAATGAGAGTTAAATTTGCCCGTCCAGACACCTCCAGCTACCCTCTCATTGGTTCTCGCTATTCCTGTTCATCTTCCGCAGAAATTGCAAACTGGGCCAAACAGGAGGTTAAAGGCGCTGACTCTCCAAGTGGGGAGAGTGTTAGTAAAGCGTCTGGAATGTTGCACCCGAGTACCAGGGGAGGAAAACTGAGACATATTTGAACACGTCTCCCGTTCACATGGTTGATCATACTCTAGGTTCCACATGCATGTTTTAGCTGAAGGAAGAATACCTTAAACCTGGGTAGTTGAAACCCGTGGAATGGGTACCATGCAATATGACTTCAAAGGGTCTTCATTTGCTCACCGAACCTCTCCAATCCTATCACTGCTGCGTTTATGCCCCTGTACACATGCTTGATTCTCTTTCGGAGACATAGCAATCCATAGGTTTTAAGATACTTACTAGTCAGGTACATTCTTAGGCGTTTAATATGCGGTGTTGAGTCCATTTCGTTGAGCAAGGAGTAGCTCTTGTCTATTCCATATTTGGCTTAAGGAACTTTATCTGTGCTCATTTCAGTCTCTGGTTTTATGCTGCACCCCAACTCACCTTTACCCTTAAGCAAGAATAAGTTGGTTTTCTAAATTTGAGACCCTGTTCTGTTCTGTAATTCAGTTCCTGTGTAGCCAAGTTTACATTCCGTGTATTACTGATATCTTATGATGTTTCTTTTTCTGTGTGACTTATTTCAGTTAGAATCATCATACCTGAATCCACTCATTGTGCTGCTAAGGGCCTGATGACACAGATTTCATTGCTGAGTGATATTGCTTTGTAAGTAAATACCACAACTTCTTTATCCATTTTTCACTTTCTGTGATGTTGAACTTGTACTGTAAACGAGGTTCTTGTAAACAGAGCCGTTCCAAACTTTGGGGTGGCTGTGTCTTTTTGATTTTAATTTCCCTAAGCTATAGGACCATAAGTGGAAGTGCCCTAGGTTCTGTTGCTTTGTTTTTTAGATGTTTCAGGAAACACCATACACTTCTCCCGAGTGGTTGTTGGCAATTTACATCCCGCCCATCAGCATAACAAGGCTCCCAGTTCTCCATGGCCTGTCCTGCCTTTCTGGATTTTACACTTTTTTCAGATGGCTCTTTTGATCGGGGGGAAGTGAGACTTCATTGTAGTGCAGATTTCCTTTGCAAGCTTGCTTGGTTGGCCAAAAAGGGCGTATGCGTTTTTTCCTGAATATATTCAGGAAAAAACCCATACGCCCTTTTGGCCAAGTGCATCATTGTGGACGTTCTGCCTCTTTTCCTATGCTTTCAATGCAATTCCAGTCTACCTCCTGAAATCGGTTTCCTGCAATTCTGCCCCGCTTTCAAGTCCTCTTGGCAGCCTTACTTCAGTCTATTTTTGGACGATAGCTGTCATTTATAACTCTGCAGGTTTGTGAATTACAGTGCCCCTGAGCTCCTTTCTTCAACTCGCTTTCTTGTGACCTGGCCGCAACACCGCAGGATGGCTTCAGGCCCTAATCTGGTTCCGGCACGGCACGCTGAGCCTTTGGTTATTTCCTCTTCCTGGTGGGAAATGAGAGTTAAATTTGCCCGTCCAGACACCTCCAGCTACTCTCTCATTGGTTCTCGCTATTTCTGTTCATCTTCCGCAGAAATTGCAAACTGGGCCAAACAGGAGGTTAAAGGCGCTGACTCTCCAATTGGGGAGAGTGTTAGTAAAGCATCTGGAATGTTGCACCCGAGTACCAGGGGAGGAAAACTGAGACATATTTGAACACGTCTCCCGTTCACATGGTTGATCATACTTGGGTTCCACATGCATGTTTTAGCTGAAGGAAGAATACCTTAAACCTGGAGAGTTGAGACCCGTGGAATGGGTACCATGCAATATGACTTCAAAGGGTCTTCATTTGCTCACCGAACCTCTCCAATCCTATCACTGCTGCGTTTATGCCCCTGTACACATGCTTGATTCTCTTTCGGAGGCATAGCAATCCATAGGTTTTAAGATACTTACTAGTCAGGTACATTCTTAGGCGTTTAATATGCGGTGTTGAGTCCATTTCGTTGAGCAAGGAGTAGCTCTTGTCTATTCCATATTTGACTTAAGGAACTTTATCTGTGCTCATTTCAATCTCTGGTTTATGCAGCACCCCAACTCACCTTCACCCTTAAGCAAGCATAAGTTGGTTTTCTAAATTTGAGACCCTGTTCTGTTCTGTAATTCAGTTCCTGTGTAGCCAAGTTTACATTCCGTGTATTACTGATATCTTATGATGTTTCTTTTTCTGTGTGACTTACTTCAGTTAGAATCATCATACCTGAATCCACTCATTGTGCTGCTAAGGGCCTGATGACACAGATTTCATTGCTGAGTGATATTGCTTTGTAAGTAAATACCACAACTTCTTTCCATTTTTCACTTTCTGCGATGTTGAACTTGTACTGTAAACGAGGTTCTTGTAAACAGAGCCGTTCCAAACTTTGGGGTGGCTGTGTCTTTTTGATTTTAATTTCCCTAAGCTATAGGCCCATAAGTGGAAGTGCCCTAGGCTCTGTTGCTTTGTTTTTTAGATGTTTCAGGAAACACCATACACTTCTCCTGAGTGGTTGTTGGCAATTTACATCCCGCCCATCAGCATAACAAGGCTCCCAGTTCTCCATGGCCTGTCCTGCCTTTCTGGATTTTACACTTTTTTCAGATGGCCCTTTTGACCGGGGGGAAGTGAGACTTCATTGTAGTGCAGATTTCCTTTGCAAGCTTGCTTGGTTGGCCAAATAGGGCGTATGCGTTTTTTCCTGAATATATTCAGGAAAAAACGCATACGCCCTTTTTGGCCAAGTGCATCATTGTGGACGTTCTGCCTCTTTTCCTATGCTTTCAATGCAATTTCAGTCTACCTCCTGAAATCGGTTTCCTGCAATTCTGCCCCGCTTTCAAGTCCTCTTGGCAGCCTTACTTCAGTCTATTTTTGGACGATAGCTGTCATTTATAACTCTGCAGGTTTGTGAATTACAGTGCCCCTGAGCTCCTTTCTTCAACTCGCTTTCTTGTGACCTGGCCGCAACACCGCAGGATGGCTTCAGGCCCTAATCTGGTTCCGGCACGGCACGCTGAGCCTTTGGTTATTTCCTCTTCCTGGTGGGAAATGAGAGTTAAATTTGCCCGTCCAGACACCTCCAGCTAGTCTCTCATTGGTTCTCGCTATTTCTGTTCATCTTCCGCAGAAATTGCAAACTGGGCCAAACAGGAGGTTAAAGGCGCTGACTCTCCAATTGGGGAGAGTGTTAGTAAAGCGTCTGGAATGTTGCACCCGAGTACCAGGGGAGGAAAACTGAGACATATTTGAACACGTCTCCCGTTCACATGGTTGATCATACTTGGGTTCCACATGCATGTTTTAGCTGAAGGAAGAATACCTTAAACCTGGAGAGTTGAGACCCGTGGAATGGGTACCATGCAATATGACTTCAAAGGGTCTTCATTTGCTCACCGAACCTCTCCAATCCTATCACTGCTGCGTTTATGCCCCTGTACACATGCTTGATTCTCTTTTGGAGACATAGCAATCCATAGGTTTTACGATACTTACTAGTCAGGTACATTCTTAGGCGTTTAATATGCGGTGTTGAGTCCATTTCGTTGAGCAAGGAGTAGCTCTTGTCTATTCCATATTTGACTTAAGGAACTTTATCTGTGCTCATTTCAATCTCTGGTTTTATGCAGCACCCCAACTCACCTTTACCCTTAAGCAAGCATAAGTTGGTTTTCTAAATTTGAGACCCTGTTCTGTTCTGTAATTCAGTTCCTGTGTAGCCAAGTTTACATTCCGTGTATTACTGATATCTTATGATGTTTCTTTTTCTGTGTGACTTATTTCAGTTAGAATCATCATACCTGAATCCACTCATTGTGATGCTAAGGGCCTGATGACATAGATTTCATTGCTGAGTGATATTGCTTTGTAAGTAAATACCACAACTTCTTTATCCATTTTTCACTTTCTGCGATGTTGAACTTGTACTGTAAACGAGGTTCTTGTAAACAGAGGCGTCCCAAACTTTGGGGTGGCTGTGTCTTTTTGATTTTAATTTCCCTAAGCTATAAGACCATAAGTGGCAGTGCCCTAGGCTCTGTTGCTTTGTTTTTTAGATGTTTCAGGAAACACCATACACTTCTCCCGAGTGTCTGTTGGCAATTTACATCCCGCCCATCAGCATAACAAGGCTCCCAGTTCTCCATGGCCTGTCCTGCCTTTCTGGATTTTACACTTTTTTCAGATGGCCCTTTTGACCGGGGGGAAGTGAGACTTCATTGTAGTGCAGATTTCCTTTGCAAGCTTGCTTGGTTGGCCAAAAAGGGCGTATGCGTTTTTTCCTGAATATATTCAGGAAAAAACGCATACGCCCTTTTTGGCCAAGTGCATCATTGTGGACGTTCTGCCTCTTTTCCTATGCTTTCAATGCAATTCCAGTCTACCTCCTGAAATCGGTTTCCTGCAATTCTGCCCCGCTTTCAAGTCCTCTTGGCAGCCTTACTTCAGTCTATTTTTGGACGATAGCTGTCATTTATAACTCTGCAGGTTTGTGAATTACAGTGCCCCTGAGCTCCTTTCTTCAACTCGCTTTCTTGTGACCTGGCCGCAACACCGCAGGATGGCTTCAGGCCCTAATCTGGTTCCGGCACGGCATGCTGAGCCTTTGGTTAATTCCTCTTCCTGGTGGGAAATGAGAGTTAAATTTGCCCGTCCAGACACCTCCAGCTAGCCTCTCATTGGTTCTCGCTATTCCTGTTCATCTTCCGCAGAAATTGCATACTGGGCCAAACAGGAGGTTAAAGGGACTGACTCTCCAAGTGGGGAGAGTGTTAGTAAAGCGTCTGGAATGTTGCACCCGAGTACCAGGGGAGGAAAACTGAGACATATTTGAACACGTCTCCCCATCACATGGTTGATCATACTCTAGGTTCCACATGCATGTTTTAGCTGAAGGAAGAATACCTTAAACCTGGGTAGTTGAAACCCGTGGAATGGGTACCATGCAATATGACTTCAAAGGGTCTTCATTTGCTCACCGAACCTCTCCAATCCTATCACTGCTGCGTTTATGCCCCTGTACACATGCTTGATTCTCTTTCGGAGACATAGCAATCCATAGGTTTTAAGATACTTACTAGTCAGGTACATACTTAGGCGTTTAATATGCGGTGTTGAGTCCATTTCGTTGAGCAAGGAGTAGCTCTTGTCTATTCCATATTTGGCTTAAGGAATTTTATCTGTGCTCATTTCAGTCTCTGGTTTTATGCTGCACCCCAACTCACCTTTACCCTTAAGCAAGAATAAGTTGGTTTTCTAAATTTGAGACCCTGTTCTGTTCTGTAATTCAGTTCCTGTGTAGCCAAGTTTACATTCCGTGTATTACTGATATCTTATGATGTTTCTTTTTCTGTGTGACTTACTTCAGTTAGAATCATCATACCTGAATCCACTCATTGTGCTGCTAAGGGCCTGATGACACAGATTTCATTGCTGAGTGATATTGCTTTGTAAGTAAATACCACAACTTCTTTCCATTTTTCACTTTCTGCGATGTTGAACTTGTACTGTAAACGAGGTTCTTGTAAACAGAGGCGTCCCAAACTTTGGGGTGGCTGTGTCTTTTTGATTTTAATTTCCCTAAGCTATAAGACCATAAGTGGCAGTGCCCTAGGCTCTGTTGCTTTGTTTTTTAGATGTTTCAGGAAACACCATACACTTCTCCCAAGTGTCTGTTGGCAATTTACATCCCGCCCATCAGCATAACAAGGCTCCCAGTTCTCCATGGCCTGTCCTGCCTTTCTGGATTTTACACTTTTTTCAGATGGCCCTTTTGACCGGGGGGAAGTGAGACTTCATTGTAGTGCAGATTTCCTTTGCAAGCTTGCTTGGTTGGCCAAAAAGGGCGTATGCGTTTTTTCCTGAATATATTCAGGAAAAAACGCATACGCCCTTTTTGGCCAAGTGCATCATTGTGGACGTTCTGCCTCTTTTCCTATGCTTTCAATGCAATTCCAGTCTACCTCCTGAAATCGGTTTCCTGCAATTCTGCCCTGCTTTCAAGTCCTCTTGGCAGCCTTACTTCAGTCTATTTTTGGACGATAGCTGTCATTTATAACTCTGCAGGTTTGTGAATTACAGTGCCCCTGAGCTCCTTTCTTCAACTCGCTTTCTTTTGAGCTGGCCGCAACACCGCAGGATGGCTTCAGGCCCTAATCTGGTTCCGGTACGGCACGCTGAGCCTTTGATTATTTCCTCTTCCTGGTGGGAAATGAGAGTTAAATTTGCCCGTCCAGACACCTCCAGCTAGCCTCTCATTTGTTCTCGCTATTCCTGTTCATCTTCCGCAGAAATTGCAAACTGGGCCAAACAGGAGGTTAAAGGCGCTGACTCTCCAAGTGGGGAGAGTGTTAGTAAAGCGTCTGGAATGTTGCACCCGAGTACCAGGGGAGGAAAACTGAGACATATTTGAACACGTCTCCCGATCACATGGTTGATCATACTCTAGGTTCCACATGCATGTTTTAGCTGAAGGAAGAATACCTTAAACCTGGGTAGTTGAAACCCCTGGAATGGGTACCATGCAATATGACTTCAAAGGGTCTTCATTTGCTCACCGAACCTCTCCAATCCTATCACTGCTGCGTTTATGCCCCTGTACACATGCTTGATTCTCTTTTGGAGACATAGCAATCCATAGGTTTTACGATACTTACTAGTCAGGTACATTCTTAGGCGTTTAATATGCGGTGTTGAGTCCATTTCGTTGAGCAAGGAGTAGCTCTTGTCTATTCCATATTTGACTTAAGGAACTTTATCTGTGCTCATTTCAATCTCTGGTTTTATGCAGCACCCCAACTCACCTTTACCCTTAAGCAAGCATAAGTTGGTTTTCTAAATTTGAGACCCTGTTATTTTCTGTAATTCAGTTCCTGTGTAGCCAAGTTTACATTCCGTGTATTACTGATATCTTATGATGTTTCTTTTTCTGTGTGACTTATTTCAGTTAGAATCATCATACCTGAATCCACTCATTGTGCTGCTAAGGGCCTGATGACATAGATTTCATTGCTGAGTGATATTGCTTTGTAAGTAAATACCACAACTTCTTTATCCATTTTTCACTTTCTGCGATGTTGAACTTGTACTGTAAACGAGGTTCTTGTAAACAGAGGCGTCCCAGACTTTGGGGTGGCTGTGTCTTTTTGATTTTAATTTCCCTAAGCTATAAGACCATAAGTGGCAGTGCCCTAGGCTCTGTTGCTTTGTTTTTTAGATGTTTCAGGAAACACCATACACTTCTCCCGAGTGTCTGTTGGCAATTTACATCCCGCCCATCAGCATAACAAGGCTCCCAGTTCTCCATGGCCTGTCCTGCCTTTCTGGATTTTACACTTTTTTCAGATGGCCCTTTTGACCGGGGGGAAGTGAGACTTCATTGTAGTGCAGATTTCCTTTGCAAGCTTGCTTGGTTGGCCAAAAAGGGCGTATGCGTTTTTTCCTGAATATATTCAGGAAAAAACGCATACGCCCTTTTTGGCCAAGTGCATCATTGTGGACGTTCTGCCTCTTTTCCTATGCTTTCAATGCAATTCCAGTCTACCTCCTGAAATCGGTTTCCTGCAATTCTGCCCCGCTTTCAAGTCCTCTTGGCAGCCTTACTTCAGTCTATTTTTGGACGATAGCTGTCATTTATAACTCTGCAGGTTTGTGAATTACAGTGCCCCTGAGCTCCTTTCTTCAACTCGCTTTCTTTTGAGCTGGCCGCAACACCGCAGGATGGCTTCAGGCCCTAATCTGGTTCCGGTACGGCACGCTGAGCCTTTGGTTATTTCCTCTTCCTGGTGGGAAATGAGAGTTAAATTTGCCCGTCCAGACACCTCCAGCTAGCCTCTCATTGGTTCTCGCTATTCCTGTTCATCTTCCGCAGAAATTGCAAAGTGGGCCAAACAGGAGTTTAAAGGCGCTGACTCTCCAAGTGGGGAGAGTGTTAGTAAAGCGTCTGGAATGTTGCACCCGAGTACCAGGGGAGGAAAACTGAGACATATTTGAACACGTCTCCCGATCACATGGTTGATCATACTCTAGGTTCCACATGCATGTTTTAGCTGAAGGAAGAATACCTTAAACCTGGGTAGTTGAAACCCGTGGAATGGGTACCATGCAATATGACTTCAAAGGGTCTTCATTTGCTCACCGAACCTCTCCAATCTTATCACTGCTGCGTTTATGCCCCTGTACACATGCTTGATTCTCTTTTGGAGACATAGCTGTCCATAGGTTTTAAGATACTTACAAGTCAGGTACATTCTTAGGCGTTTAATATGCGGTGTTGAGTCCATTTCGTTGAGCAAGGAGTAGCTCTAGTCTATTCCATATTTGGCTTAAGGAACTTTATCTGTGCTCATTTCAATCTCTGGTTTATGCAGCACCCCAACTCACCTTTACCCTTAAGCAAGCATAAGTTGGTTTTCTAAATTTGAGACCCTGTTCTGTTCTGTAATTCTGTTCCTGTGTAGCCAAGTTTCCATTCCGTGTATTACTGATAGCTTATGATGTTTCTTTTTCTGTGTGACTTATTTCAGTTAGAATCATCATACCTGAATCCACTCATTGTGCTGCTAAGGGCCTGATGACATAGATTTCATTGCTGAGTGATATTGCTTTGTAAGTGAATACCACAACTTCTTTATCCATTTTTCACTTTCTGCGATGTTGAACTTGTACTGTAAACGAGGTTCTTGTAAACAGAGCCGTTCCAAACATTGGGGTGGCTGTGTCTTTTTGATTTTAATTTCCCTAAGCTAAAGGACCATAAGTGGAAGTGCCCTAGGTTCTGTTGCTTTGTTTTTTAGATGTTTCAGGAAACACCATACACTTCTCCCGAGTGTCTGTTGGCAATTTACATCCCGCCCATCAGCATAACAAGGCTCCCAGTTCTCCATGGCCTGTCCTGCCTTTCTGGATTTTACACTTTTTTCAGATGGCCCTTTTGACCGGGGGGAAGTGAGACTTCATTGTAGTGCAGATTTCCTTTGCAAGCTTGCTTGGTTGGCCAAAAAGGGCGTATGCGTTTTTTATTCCTGTTCATCTTCCGCAGAAATTGCAAACTGGGCCAAACAGGAGGTTAAAGGCGCTGACTCTCCAAGTGAGGAGAGTGTTAGTAAAGCGTCTGGAATGTTGCACCCGAGTACCAGGGGAGGAAAACTGAGACATATTTGAACACGTCTCCCGTTCACATGGTTGATCATACTTGCGTTCCACATGCATGTTTTAGCTGAAGGAAGAATACCTTAAACCTCGAGAGTTGAGACCCGTGTAATGGGTACCATGCAATATGACTTCAAAGGGTCTTCATTTGCTCACCGAACCTCTCCAATCCTATCACTGCTGCGTTTATGCCCCTGTACACATGCTTGATTCTCTTTTGGAGACATAGCAATCCATAGGTTTTACGATACTTACTAGTCAGGTACATTCTTAGGCGTTTAATATGCGGTGTTGAGTCCATTTCGTTGAGCAAGGAGTAGCTCTTGTCTATTCCATATTTGACTTAAGGAACTTTATTTGTGCTCATTTCAATCTCTGGTTTTATGCAGCACCCCAACTCACCTTTACCCTTAAGCAAGCATAAGTTGGTTTTCTAAATTTGAGACCCTGTTCTGTTCTGTAATTCAGTTCCTGTGTAGCCAAGTTTACATTCCGTGTATTACTGATATCTTATGATGTTTCTTTTTCTGTGTGACTTATTTCAGTTAGAATCATCATACCTGAATCCACTCATTGTGATGCTAAGGGCCTGATGACATAGATTTCATTGCTGAGTGATATTGCTTTGTAAGTGAATACCACAACTTCTTTATCCATTTTTCACTTTCTGCGATGTTGAACTTGTACTGTAAACGAGGTTCTTGTAAACAGAGCCGTTCCAAACTTTGGGGTGGCTGTGTCTTTTTGATTTTAATTTCCCTAAGCTATAGGACCATAAGTGGAAGTGCCCTAGGTTCTGTTGCTTTGTTTTTTAGATGTTTCAGGAAACACCATACACTTCTCCCGAGTGGTTGTTGGCAATTTACATCCCGCCCATCAGCATAACAAGGCTCCCAGTTCTCCATGGCCTGTCCTGCCTTTCTGGATTTTACACTGTTTTCAGATGGCCCTTTTGACCGGGGGGAAGTGAGACTTCATTGTAGTGCAGATTTCCTTTGCAAGCTTGCTTGGTTGGCCAAAAAGGGCGTATGCGTTTTTTCCTGAATATATTCAGGAAAAAACGCATACGCCCTTTTTGGCCAAGTGCATCATTGTGGACGTTCTGCCTCTTTTCCTATGCTTTCAGTGCAATTCCAGTCTACCTCCTGAAATCGATTTCCTGCAATTCTGCCCCGCTTTCAAGTCCTCTTGGCAGCCTTACTTCAGTCTATTTTTGGATGATAGCTGTTATTTATAACTCTGCAGGTTTGAGAATTACAGTGCCCCTGAGCTCCTTTCTTCAACTTGCTTTCTTGTGACCTGGCCGCAACACCGCAGGATGGCTTCAGGCCCTAATCTGGTTCCGGCACGGCACGCTGAGCCTTTGGTTATTTCCTCTTCCTGGTGGGAAATGAGAGTTAAATTTGCCCGTCCAGTCACCTCCAGCTAGTCTCTCATTGGTTCTCGCTATTCCTGTTCATCTTCCGCAGAAATTGCAAACTGGGCCGAACAGGAGGTTAAAGGCGCTGACTCTCCAAGTGGGGAGAGTGTTAGTAAAGCGTCTGGAATGTTGCACCTGAGTACCAGGGGAGGAAAACTGAGACATATTTGAACACGTCTCCCGTTCACATGGTTGATCATACTTGGGTTCCACATGCATGTTTTAGCTGAAGGAAGAATACCTTAAACCTGGAGAGTTGAGACCCGTGGAATGGGTACCATGCAATATGACTTCAAAGGGTCTTCATTTGCTCACCGAACCTCTCCAATCCTATCACTGCTGCGTTTATGCCCCTGTACACATGCTTGATTCTCTTTCGGAGACATAGCAATCCATAGGTTTTAAGATACTTACTAGTCAGGCACATTCTTAGGCGTTTAATATGCGGTGTTGAGTCCATTTCGTTGAGCAAGGAGTAGCTCTTGTCTATTCCATATTTGACTTAAGGAACTTTATCTGTGCTCATTTCAATCTCTGGTTTTATGCAGCACCCCAACTCACCTTTATCCTTAAGCAAGCATAGTTGGTTTTCTAAATTTGAGACCCTGTTCTGTTCTGTAATTCAGTTCCTGTGTAGCCAAGTTTACATTCCGTGTATTACTGATATCTTGTGATGTTTCTTTTTCTGTGTGACTTACTTCAGTTAGAATCATCATACCTGAATCCACTCATTGTGCTGCTAAGGGCCTGATGACACAGATTTCATTGCTGAGTGATATTGCTTTGTAAGTAAATACCACAACTTCTTTATCCATTTTTCACTTTCTGCGATGTTGAACTTGTACTGTAAACGAGGTTCTTGTAAACAGAGCCGTTCCAAACTTTGGGGTGGCTGTGTCTTTTTGATTTTAATTTCCCTAAGCTATAGGACCATAAGTGGAAGTGCACTAGGTTCTGTTGCTTTGTTTTCTAGATGTTTCAGGAAACACCATACACTTCTCCCGAGTGTCTATTGGCAATTTACATCCCACCCATCAGCATAACAAGGCTCCCAGTTCTCCATGGCCTGTCCTGCCTTTCTGGATTTTACACTTTTTTCAGATGGCCCTTTTGACCGGGGGGAAGTGAGACTTCATTGTAGTGCAGATTTCCTTTGCAAGCTTGCTTGGTTGGCCAAAAAGGGCGTATGCGTTTTTTATTCCTGTTCATCTTCCGCAGAAATTGCAAACTGGGCCAAACAGGAAGTTAAAGGCGCTGACTCTCCAAGTGGGGAGAGTGTTAGTAAAGCGTCTGGAATGTCGCACCCGAGTACCAGGGGAGGAAAACTGAGACATATTTGAACACGTCTCCCGTTCACATGGTTGATCATACTTGGGTTCCACATGCATGTTTTAGCTGAAGGAAGAATACCTTAAACCTGGAGAGTTGAGACCCGTGGAATGGGTACCATGCAATATGACTTCAAAGGGTCTTCATTTGCTCACCGAACCTCTCCAATCCTATCACTGCTGCGTTTATGCCCCTGTACACATGCTTGATTCTCTTTCAGAGACATAGCAATCCATAGGTTTTAAGATACTTACTAGTCAGGTACATTCTTAGGCGTTTAATATGCGGTGTTGAGTCCATTTCGTTGAGCAAGGAGTAGCTCTTGTCTATTCCATATTTGACTTAAGGAACTTTATCTGTGCTCATTTCAATCTCCGGTTTTATGCAGCACCCTAACTCACCTTTCCCCTTAAGCAAGCATAAGTTGGTTTTCTAAATTTGAGACCCTGTTCTGTTCTGTAATTCAGTTCCTGTGTAGCCAAGGTTAGATTCCGTGTATTAGTGATATCGTATGATGTTTCTTTTTCTGTGTGACTTACTTCAGTTAGAATCATCATACCTGAATCCACTCATTGTGCTGCTAAGGGCCTGATGACACAGATTTCATTGCTGAGTGATATTGCTTTGTAAGTAACTACCACAACTTCTTTATCCATTTTTCACTTTCTGCGATGTTGAACTTGTACTGTAAACGAGTTTCTTGTAAACAGAGGCGTCCCAAACTTTGGGGTGGCTGTGTCTTTTTGATTTTAATTTCCCTAAGCTATAGGACCATAAGTGGAAGTGCCCTAGGTTCTGTTGCTTTGTTTTTTAGATGTTTCAGGAAACACCATACACTTCTCCCGAGTGGTTGTTGGCAATTTACATCCCGCCCATCAGCATAACAAGGCTCCCAGTTCTCCATGGACTGTCCTGCCTTTCTGGATTTTACACTTTTTTCAGATGGCCCTTTTGACCGGGGGGAAGTGAGACTTCATTGTAGTGCAGATTTCCTTTGCAAGCTTGCTTGGTTGGCCAAAAAGGGCGTATGCGTTTTTTCCTGAATATATTCAGGAAAAAACGCATACGCCCTTTTTGGCCAAGTGCATCATTGTGGACGTTCTGCCTCTTTTCCTATGCTTTCAATGCAATTCCAGTCTACCTCCTGAAATCGGTTTCCTGCAATTCTGCCTCGCTTTCAAGTCCTCTTGGCAGCCTTACTTCAGTCTATTTTTGGACGATAGCTGTCATTTATAACTCTGCAGGTTTGTGAATTACAGTGCCCCTGAGCTCCTTTCTTCAACTCGCTTTCTTGTGACCTGGCCGCAACACCGCAGGATGGCTTCAGGCCCTAATCTGGTTCCGGCACGGCACGCTGAGCCTTTGGTTATTTCCTTTTCCTGGTGGGAAATGAGAGTTAAGTTTGCCCGTCCAGACACCTCCAGCTAGCCTCTCATTGGTTCTCGCTATTCCTGTTCATCTTCCGCAGAAATTGCAAACTGGGCCAAACAGGAGGTTAAAGGCGCTGACTCTCCAAGTGGGGAGAGTGTTAGTAAAGCGTCTGGAATGTTGCACCCGAGTACCAGGGGAGGAAAACTGAGACATATTTGAACACGTCTCCCGTTCACATGGTTGATCATACTTGGGTTCCACATGCATGTTTTAGCTGAAGGAAGAATACCTTAAACCTGGAGAGTTCAGACCCGTGTAATGGGTACCATGCAATATGACTTCAAGGGTTCTTCATTTGCTCACCGAACCTCTACATTCCTATCACTACTGCGTTTATGCCCCTGTACACATACTTGATTCTGTTTTGGAGACATAGCAATCCATAGGTTTTACGATAATTACTAGTCAGGTACATTCTTAGGCGTTTAATATGCGGTGTTGAGTCCATTTCGTTGAGCAAGGATTAGCTCTTGTCTATTCCATATTTGACTTAAGGAACTTTATCTGTGCTCATTTCAATCTCTGGTTTTATGCAGCACCCCAACTCACCTTTACCCTTAAGCAAGCATAAGTTGGTTTTCTAAATTTGAGACCCTGTTCTGTTCTGTAATTCAGTTCCTGTGTAGCCAAGTTTACATTCCGTGTATTAGTGATATCTTATGATGTTTCTTTTTCTGTGTGACTTATTTCAGTTAGAATCATCGTACCTGAATCCACTCATTATGCTGCTAAGGGCCTGATGACACAGATTTCATTGCTGAGTGATATTGCTTTGTAAGTAAATACCACAACTTCTTTATCCATTTTTCACTTTCTGCGATGTTGAACTTGTACTGTAAACGAGGTTCTTGTAAACAGAGGCGTCCCAAACTTTGGGGTGGCTGTGTCTTTTTGATTTTAATTTCCCTAAGCTATAGGACCATAAGTGGAAGTGCCCTAGGTTCTGTTGCTTTGTTTTTTAGAAGTTTCAGGAAACACCATACACTTCTCCCGAGTGGTTGTTGGCAATTTACATCCCGCCCATCAGCATAACAAGGCTCCCAGTTCTCCATGGACTGTCCTGCCTTTATGGATTTTACACTTTTTTCAGATGGCCCTTTTGACCAGGGGGAAGTGAGACTTCATTGTAGTGCAGATTTCCTTTGCAAGCTTGCTTGGTTGGCCAAAAAGGGCGTATGCGTTTTTTCCTGAATATATTCAGGAAAAAACGCATACGCCCTTTTTGGCCAAGTGCATCATTGTGGACGTTCTGCCTCTTTTCCTATGCTTTCAATGCAATTCCAGTCTACCTCCTGAAATCGGTTTCCTGCAATTCTGCCTCGCTTTCAAGTCCTCTTGGCAGCCTTACTTCAGTCTATTTTTGGATGATAGCTGTCATTTATAACTCTGCAGGTTTGTGAATTACAGTGCCCCTGAGCTCCTTTCTTCAACTCGCTTTCTTGTGACCTGGCCGCAACACCGCAGGATGGCTTCAGGCCCTAATCTGGTTCCGGCACGGCACGCTGAGCCTTTGGTTATTTCCTTTTCCTGGTGGGAAATGAGAGTTAAATTGGCCCGTCCAGACACCTCCAGCTAGCCTCTCATTGGTTCTCGCTATTCCTGTTCATCTTCCGCAGAAATTGCAAACTGGGCCAAACAGGAGGTTAAAGGCGCTGACTCTCCAAGTGGGGAGAGTGTTAGTAAAGCGTCTGGACTGTTGCACCCGAGTACCAGGGGAGGAAAACTGAGACATATTTGAACACATCTCCCGTTCACATGGTTGATCATACTTGGGTTCCACATGCATGTTTTAGCTGAAGGAAGAATACCTTAAACCTGGAGAGTTGAGACCTGTGGAATGGGTACCATGCAATATGACTTCAAAGGTTCTTCATTTGCTCACCGAACCTCTCCAATCCTATCACTACTGCGTTTATGCCCCTGTACACATGCTTGATTCTCTTTTGGAGACATAGCAATCCATAGGTTTTATGATAATTACTAGTCAGGTACATTCTTAGGCGTTTAATATGCGGTGTTGAGTCCATTTCGTTGAGCAAGGAGTAGCTCTTGTCTATTCCATATTTGACTTAAGGAACTTTATCTGTGCTCATTTCAATCTCTGGTTTTATGCAGCACCCCAACTCACCTTTACCCTTAAGCAAGCATAAGTTGGTTTTCTAAATTTGAGACCCTGTTCTGTTCTGTAATTCAGTTCCTGTGTAGCCAAGTTTACATTCCGTGTATTACTGATATCTTATGATGTTTCTTTTTCTGTGTGACTTATTTCAGTTAGAATCATCATACCTGAATCCACTCATTGTGATGCTAAGGGCCTGATGACATAGATTTCATTGCTGAGTGATATTGCTTTGTAAGTAAATACCACAACTTCTTTATCCATTTTTCACTTTCTGCGATGTTGAACTTGTACTGTAAACGAGGTTCTTGTAAACAGAGGCGTCCCAAACTTTGGGGTGGCTGTGTCTTTTTGATTTTAATTTCCCTAAGCTATAGGAACATAAGTGGAAGTGCCCTAGGCTCTGTTGCTTTGTTTTTTAGATGTTTCAGGAAACACCATACACTTCTCCCGAGTGTCTGGTGGCAATTTACATCCCGCCCATCAGCATAACAAGGCTCCCAGTTCTCCATGGCCTGTCCTGCCTTTCTGGATTTTACACTTTTTTCAGATGGCCCTTTTGACCAGGGGGAAGTGAGACTTCATTGTAGTGCAGATTTCCTTTGCAAGCTTGCTTGGTTGGCCAAAAAGGGCGTATGCGTTTTTTCCTGAATATATTCAGGAAAAAACGCATACGCCCTTTTTGGCCAAGTGCATCATTGTGGACGTTCTGCCTCTTTTCCTATGCTTTCAATGCAATTCCAGTCTACCTCCTGAAATCGATTTCCTGCAATTCTGCCCCGCTTTCAAGTCCTCTTGGCAGCCTTACTTCAGTCTATTTTTGGACGATAGCTGTCATTTATAACTCTGCAGGTTTGTGAATTACAGTGCCCCTGAGCTCCTTTCTTCAACTCGCTTTCTTGTGACCTGGCCGCAACACCGCAGGATGGCTTCAGGCCCTAATCTGGTTCCGGCCCGGCATGCTGAGCCTTTGGTTAATTCCTCTTCCTGGTGGGAAATGAGAGTTAAATTTGCCCGTCCAGACACCTCCAGCTAGCCTCTCATTGGTTCTCGCTATTCCTGTTCATCTTCCGCAGAAATTGCAAACTGGGCCAAACAGGAGGTTAAAGGGACTGACTCTCCAAGTGGGGAGAGTGTTAGTAAAGCATCTGGAATGTTGCACCCGAGTACCAGGGGAGGAAAACTGAGACATATTTGAACACGTCTCCCGTTCACATGGTTGATCATACTTGGGTTCCACATGCATGTTTTAGCTGAAGGAAGAATACCTTAAACCTGGAGAGTTAAGACCCATGTAATGGGTACCATTCAATATGACTTCAAAGGGTCTTCATTTGCTCACCGAACCTCTCCAATCCTATCACTGCTGCGTTTATGCCCCTGTACACATGCTTGATTCTCTTTCGGAGACATAGCAATCCATAGGTTTTAAGATACTTACTAGTCAGGTACATTCTTAGGCGTTTAATATGCGGTGTTGAGTCCATTTCGTTGAGCAAGGAGTAGCTCTTGTCTATTCCATATTTGACTTAAGGAACTTTATCTGTGCTCATTTCAATCTCTGGTTTTATGCAGCACCCCAACTCACCTTTACCCTTAAGCAAGCATAAGTTGGTTTTCTAAATTTGAGACCCTGTTCTGTTCTGTAATTTAGTTCCTGTGTAGCCAAGTTTACATTCCGTGTATTACTGATATCTTATGATGTTTCTTTTTCTGTGTGACTTACTTCAGTTAGAATCATCATACCTGAATCCACTCATTGTGCTGCTAAGGGCCTGATGACACAGATTTCATTGCTGAGTGATATTGCTTTGTAAGTAAATACCACAACTTCTTTATCCATTTTTCACTTTCTGCGATGTTGAACTTGTACTGTAAACGAGGTTCTTGTAAACAGAGCCGTTCCAAACTTTGGGGTGGCTGTGTCTTTTTGATTTTAATTTCCCTAAGCTATAGGACCATAAGTGGAAGTGCCCTAGGTTCTGTTGCTTTGTTTTTTAGATGTTTCAGGAAACACCATACACTTCTCCCGAGTGGTTGTTGGCAATTTACATCCCGCCCATCAGCATAACAAGGCTCCCAGTTCTCCATGGCCTGTCCTGCCTTTCTGGATTTTACACTTTTTTCAGATGGCCCTTTTGACCGGGGTGAAGTGAGACTTCATTGTAGTGCAGATTTCCTTTGCAAGCTTGCTTGGTTGGCCAAAAAGGGCGTATGCGTTTTTTCCTGAATATATTCAGGAAAAAACGCATACGCCCTTTTTGGCCAAGTGCATCATTGTGGACGTTCTGCCTCTTTTCCTATGCTTTCAATGCAATTCCAGTCTACCTCCTGAAATCGGTTTCCTGCAATTCTGCCCCGCTTTCAAGTCCTCTTGGCAGCCTTACTTCAGTCTATTTTTGGACGATAGCTGTCATTTATAACTCTGCAGGTTTGTGAATTACAGTGCCCCTGAGCTCCTTTCTTCAACTCGCTTTCTTGTGACCTGGCCGCAACACCGCAGGATGGCTTCAGGCCCTAATCTGGTTCCGGCCCGGCATGCTGAGCCTTTGGTTAATTCCTCTTCCTGGTGGGAAATGAGAGTTAAATTTGCCCGTCCAGACACCTCCAGCTAGCCTCTCATTGGTTCTCGCTATTCCTGTTCATCTTCCGCAGAAATTGCAAACTGGGCCAAACAGGAGGTTAAAGGGACTGACTCTCCAAGTGGGGAGAGTGTTAGTAAAGCGTCTGGAATGTTGCACCCGAGTACCAGGGGACGAAAACTGAGACATATTTGAACACGTCTCCCGTTCACATGGTTGATCATACTTGGGTTCCACATGCATGTTTTAGCTGAAGGAAGAATACCTTAAACCTGGAGAGTTAAGACCCGTGTAATGGGTACCATGCAATATGACTTCAAAGGGTCTTCATTTGCTCACCGAACCTCTCCAATCCTATCACTGCTGCGTTTATGCCCCTGTACACATGCTTGATTCTCTTTCGGAGACATAGCAATCCATAGGTTTTAAGATACTTACTAGTCAGGTATTCTTAGGCGTTTAATATGCGGTGTTGAGTCCATTTCGTTGAGCAAGGAGTAGCTCTGGTCTATTCCATATTTAACTTAAGGAACTTTATCTGTGCTCATTTCAATTTCTGGTTTTATGCAGCACCCCAACTCACCTTTACCCTTAAGCAAGCATAAGTTGGTTTTCTAAATTTGAGACCCTGTTCTGTTCTGTAATTCAGTTCCTGTGTAGCCAAGTTTACATTCCGTGTATTACTGATATCTTATGATGTTTCTTTTTCTGTGTGACTTACTTCAGTTAGAATCATCATACCTGAATCCACTCATTGTGCTGCTAAGGGGCTGATGACACAGATTTCATTGCTGAGTGATATTGCTTTGTAAGTAAATACCACAACTTCTTTATCCATTTTTCACTTTCTGCGATGTTGAACTTGTACTGTAAACGAGGTTCTTGTAAACAGAGGCGTCCCAAACTTTGGGGTGGCTGTGTCTTTTTGATTTTAATTTCACTAAGCTATAGGACCATAAGTGGCAGTGCCCTAGGCTCTGTTGCTTTGTTTTTTAGATGTTTCAGGAAACACCATACACTTCTCCCGAGTGTCTCTTGGCAATTTACATCCCACCCATCAGCATAACAAGGCTACCAGTTCTCCATGGCCTGTCCTGCTTTTCTGGATTTTACACTTTTTTCAGATGGCCCTTTTGACCGGGGGGAAGTGAGACTTCATTGTAGTGCAGATTTCCTTTGCAAGCTTGCTTGGTTGGCCAAAAAGGGCGTATGCGTTTTTTCCTGAATATATTCAGGAAAAAACGCATACGCCCTTTTTGGCCAAGTGCATCATTGTGGACGTTCTGCCTCTTTTCCTATGCTTTCAATGCAATTCCAGTCTACCTCCTGAAATCGGTTTCCTGCAATTCTGCCCCGCTTTCAAGTCCTCTTGGCAGCCTTACTTCAGTCTATTTTTGGACGATAGCTGTCATTTATAACTCTGCAGGTTTGTGAATTACAGTGCCCCTGAGCTCCTTTCTTCAACTCGCTTTCTTGTGACCTGGCCGCAACACCGCAGGATGGCTTCAGGCCCTAATCTGGTTCTGGCACGGCACGCTGAGCCTTTGGTTATTTCCTCCTCCTGGTGGGAAATGAGAGTTAAATTTGCCCGTCCAGACACCTCCAGCTAGCCTCTCATTGGTTCTCGCTATTCCTGTTCATCTTCCGCAGAAATTGCAAACTGTGCCAAACAGGAGGTTAAAGGCGCTAACTCTCCAAGTGGGGAGAGTGTTAGTAAAGCGTCTGGAATGTTGCACCCGAGTACCAGGGGAGGAAAACTGAAACATATTTGAACACGTCTCTCGATCACATGGTTGATCATACTCTGGGTTCCACATGCATGTTTTAGCTGAAGGAAGAATACCTAAAACCTGGGTAGTTGAAACCCGTGTAATGGGTACCATGCAATATGACTTCAAAGGGTCTTCATTTGCTCACCGAACCTCTCCAATCCTATCACTGCTGCGTTTATGCCCCAGTACACACGCTTGATTCTCTTTCGGAGACATAGCAATCCATAGGTTTTAAGATACTTACTAGTCAGGTACATTCTTAGGAGTTTAATATGCGGTGTTGAGTCCATTTCGTTGAGCAAGGAGTAGCTTTTGTCTATTCCATATTTGGCTTAAGGAACTTTATCTGTGCTCACTTCAATCTCTGGTTTTATGCAGCAACCCAACTCAACTTTCCCCTTAAGCAAGCATAAGTTGGTTTTCTAAATTTGAGAACCTGTTCTGTTTTGGAATTCAGTTCCTGTGTAGCCAAGTTTACATTCCGTGTATTAGTGATATCTTATGATGTTTCTTTTTCTGTGTGACTTATTTCAGTTAGAATCATCGTACCTGAATCTACTCATTATGCTGCTACGTGCCTGATGACATAGATTTCATTGCTGAGTGATACTGCATTGTACGTAAGTACCACAAGTTCTTTAACCATTTTTCACTTTCTGCGATGTTGAACTTGTACTGTAAACGAGGTTCTTGTAAACAGAGCCATTCCAAACTTTGGGGTGGCTGTGTCTTTTTGATTTTAATTTCCCTAAGCTATAGGACCATAAGTGGAAGTGCCCTAGGCTCTGTTTCTTTGTTTTTTAGATGTTTCAGGAAACACCATACACTTCTCCCGAGTGGTTGTTGGCAATTTACATCCCGCCCATCAGCATAACAAGGCTCCCAGTTCTCAATGGCCTGTTGCCTTTCTGGATTTTACACTTTTTTCAGATGGCCCTTTTGGCCGGGGGGAAGTGAGACTTCATTGTAGTGCAGATTTCCTTTGCAAGCTTGCTTGGTTGGCCAAAAAGGGCGTATGCGTTTTTTCCTGAATATATTCAGGAAAAAACGCATACGCCCTTTTTGGCCAAGTGCATCATTGTGGACGTTCTGCCTCTTTTCCTATGCTTTCAATGCAATTCCAGTCCACCTCCTGAAATCGGTTTCCTGCAATTCTGCCCCGCTTTCAAGCCCTCTTGGCAGCCTTACTTCAGTCTATTTTTGGACGATAGCTGTCATTTATAACTCTGCAGGTTTGTGAATTACAGTGCCCCTGAGCTCCTTTCTTCAACTCGCTTTCTTGTGACCTGGCCGCAACACCGCAGGATGGCTTCAGGCCCTAATCTGGTTCCGGCCCGGCATGCTGAGCCTTTGGTTAATTCCTCTTCCTGGTGGGAAATGAGAGTTAAATTTGCCCGTCCAGACACCTCCAGCTAGCCTCTCATTGGTTCTCGCTATTCCTGTTCATCTTCCGCAGAAATTGCAAAGTGGGCCAAACAGGAGGTTAAAGGCGCTGACTCTCCAAGTGGGGAGAGTGTTAGTAAAGTGTCTGGAATGTTGCACCCGAGTACCAGGGGAGGAAAACTGAGACATATTTGAACACGTCTCCCGATCACATGGTTGATCATACTCTGGGCTCCACATGCATGTTTTAGCTGAAGGAAGAATACCTAAAATCTGGGTAGTTGAAACCCGAAGAATGGGTACCATGCAATATGACTTCAAAGGGTCTTCATTTGCTCACCGAACCTCTCCAATCCTATCACTGCTGCGTTTATGCCCCTGTACACACGATTGATTCTGTTTTGGAGACATAGCAATCCATAGGTTTTAAGATACTTACTAGTCAGGTACATTCTTAGGGGTTTAATATGCGGTGTTGAGTCCATTTCGTTGAGCAAGGAGTAGCTCTTGTCTATTCCATATTTGGCTTAAGGAACTTTATCTGTGCTCATTTCAATCTCTGGTTTTATGCAGCACCCCAACTCACCTTTCCCCTTAAGCAAGCATAAGTTGGTTTTCTAAATTTGAGACCCTGTTCTGTTTTGGAATTCAGTTCCTGTGTAGTCAAGTTTACATTCCGTGTATTAGTGATATCTTATGATGTTTCTTTTTCTGTGTGACTTATTTCAGTTAGAATCATCGTACCTGAATCTACTCATTATGCTGCTACGGGCCTGATGACATAGATTTCATTGCTGAGTGATACTGCATTGTACGTAAGTACCACAAGTTCTTTATCCATTTTTCACTTTCTGCGATGTTGAACTTGTACTGTAAGTGAGGTTCTTGTAAACAGAGCCGTTCCAAACTTTGGGGTGGCTGTGTCTTTTTGATTTTAATTTCCCTAAGCTATAGGACCATAAGTGGAAGTGCCCTAGGCTCTGTTGCTTTGTTTTTTAGATGTTTCAGGAAACACCATACACTTCTCCCAAGTGTCTGTTGGCAATTTACATCCCGCCCATCAGCATAACAAGGCTCCCAGTTCTCCATGGCCTGTCCTGCCTTTCTGGATTTTACACTTTTTTCAGATGGCCCTTTTGACCAGGGGGAAGTGAGACTTCATTGTAGTGCAGATTTCCTTTGCAAGCTTGCTTGGTTGGCCAAAAAGGGCGTATGCGTCTTTTCCTGAATATATTCAGGAAAAAACGCATACGCCCTTTTTGGCCACGTGCATCATTGTGGACGTTCTGCCTCTTTTCCTATGCTTTCAATGCAATTCCAGTCTACCTCCTGAAATCGGTTTCCTGCAATTCTGCCCCGCTTTCAAGTCCTCTTGGCAGCCTTACTTCAGTCTATTTTTGGACGATAGCTGTCATTTATAACTCTGCAGGTTTTTGAATTACAGTGCCCGTGAGCTCCTTTCTTCAACTCGCTTTCTTGTGACCTGGCCGCAACACCGCAGGATGGCTTCAGGCCCTAATCTGGTTCCGGCACGGCACGCTGAGCCCTTGGTTATTTCCTCTTCCTGGTGGGAAATGAGAGTTAAATTTGCCCGTCCAGACACCTCCAGCTAGCCTCCCATTGGTTCTCGCTATTCCTGTTCATCTTCCGCAGAAATTGCAAACTGGGCCAAACAGGAGGTTAAAGGCGCTGACTCTCCAAGTGGGGAGAGTGTTAGTAAAGCGTCTGGAATGTTGCACCCGAGTACCAGGGGAGGAAAACTGAGACATATTTGAACACGTCTCCCGTTCACATGGTTGATCATACTTGGGTTCCACATGCATGTTTTAGCTGAAGGAAGAATACCTTAAACCTGGAGAGTTAAGACCCGTGTAATGGGTACCATGCAATATGACTTCAAAGGGTCTTCATTTGCTCACCGAACCTCTCCAATCCTATCACTGCTGCGTTTATGCCCCTGTACACATGCTTGATTCTCTTTCGGAGACATAGCAATCCATAGGTTTTAAGATACTTACTAGTCAGGTACATTCTTAGGCGTTTAATATGCGGTGTTGAGTCCATTTCGTTGAGCAAGGAGTAGCTCTTGTCTATTCCATATTTGACTTAAGGAACTTTATCTGTGCTCATTTCAATCTCTGGTTTTATGCAGCACCCCAACTCACCTTTACCCTTAAGCAAGCATAAGTTGGTTTTCTAAATTTGAGACCCTGTTCTGTTCTGTAATTCAGTTCCTGTGTAGCCAAGTTTCCATTCCGTGTATTACTGATATCTTATGATGTTTCTTTTTCTGTGTGACTTACTTCAGTTAGAATCATCATACCTGAATCCACTCATTGTGCTGCTAAGGGCCTGATGACACAGATTTCATTGCTGAGTGATATTGCTTTGTAAGTAAATACCACAACTTCTTTATCCATTTTTCACTTTCTGCGATGTTGAACTTGTACTGTAAACGAGGTTCTTGTAAACAGAGCCGTTCCAAACTTTGGGGTGGCTGTGTCTTTTTGATTTTAATTTCCCTAAGCTATAGGCCCATAAGTGGAAGTGCCCTAGGTTCTGTTGCTTTGTTTTTTAGATGTTTCAGGAAACACCATACACTTCTCCCGAGTGGTTGTTGGCAATTTACATCCCGCCCATCAGCATAACAAGGCTCCCAGTTCTCCATGGCCTGTCCTGCCTTTCTGGATTTTACACTTTTTCAGATGGCCCTTTTGACAGGGGGGAAGTGAGACTTCATTGTAGTGCAGATTTCCTTTGCAAGCTTGCTTGGTTGGCCAAAAAGTGCGTATGCGTTTTTTCCTGAATATATTCAGGAAAAAACGCATACGCCCTTTTTGGCCAAGTGCATCATTGTGGACGTTCTGCCTCTTTTCCTATGCTTTCAATGCAATTCCAGTCTACCTCCTGAAATCGGTTTCCTGCAATTCTGCCCCGCTTTCAAGTCCTCTTGGCAGCCTTACTTCAGTCTATTTTTGGACGATAGCTGTCATTTATAACTCTGCAGGTTTTTGAATTACAGTGCCCCTGAGCTCCTTTCTTCAACTCGCTTTCTTGTGACCTGGCCGCAACACCGCTGGATGGCTTCAGGCCCTAATCTGGTTCCGGCCCGGCATGCTGAGCCTTTGGTTAATTCCTCTTCCTGGTGGGAAATGAGAGTTAAATTTGCCCGTCCAGACACCTCCAGCTAGCCTCTCATTGGTTCTCGCTATTCCTGTTCATCTTCCGCAGAAATTGCAAACTGGGCCAAACAGGAGGTTAAAGGCGCTGACTCTCCAAGTGGGGAGAGTGTTAGTAAAGCGTCTGGAATGTTGCACCCGAGTACCAGGGGAGGAAAACTGAGACATATTTGAACACGTCTCCCGTTCACATGGTTGATCATACTTGGGTTCCACATGCATGTTTTAGCTGAAGGAAGAATACCTTAAACCTGGAGAGTTGAGACCCGTGTAATGGGTACCATGCAATATGACTTCAAAGGGTCTTCATTTGCTCACCGAACCTCTCCAATCCTATCACTGAAGCGTTTATGCCCCTGAACACATGCTTGATTCTCTTTCGGAGACATAGCAATCCATAGGTTTTAAGATACTTACTAATCAGGCACATTCTTAGGCGTTTAATATGCGATGTTGAGTCCATTTCGTTGAGCAAGGAGTAGCTCTTGTCTATTCCATATTTGACTTAAGGAACTTTATCTGTGCTCATTTCAATCTCTGGTTTTATGCAGCACCCCAACTCACCTTTACCCTTAAGCAAGCATAGTTGGTTTTCTAAATTTGAGACCCTGTTCTGTTCTGTAATTCAGTTCCTGTGTAGCCAAGTTTACATTCCGTGTATTACTGATATCTTATGATGTTTCTTTTTCTGTGTGACTTACTTCAGTTAGAATCATCATACCTGAATCCACTCATTGTGCTGCTAAGGGCCTGATGACACAGATTTCATTGCTGAGTGATATTGCTTTGTAAGTAAATACCACAACTTCTTTATCCATTTTTCACTTTCTGCGATGTTGAACTTGTACTGTAAACGAGGTTCTTGTAAACAGAGGCGTCCCAAACTTTGGGGTGGCTGTGTCTTTTTGATTTTAATTTCCCTAAGCTATAGGACCATAAGTGGAAGTGCCCTAGGTTCTGTTGCTTTGTTTTTTAGATGTTTCAGGAAACACCATACACTTCTCCCCAGTGTTTGTTGGCAATTTACATCCTGCCCATCAGCATAACAAGGCTCCCTGTTCTCCATGGCCTGTCCTGCCTTTCTGGATTTTACACTTTTTTCAGATGGCCCTTTTGACCGGGGGGAAGTGAGACTTCATTGTAGTGCAGATTTCCTTTGCAAGCTTGCTTGGTTGGCCAAAAAGGGCGTATGCGTTTTTACCTGAATATATTCAGGAAAAAACGCATACGCCCTTTTTGGCCAAGTGCATCATTGTGGACGTTCTGCCTCTTTTCCTATGCTTTCAATGCAATTCCAGTCTACCTCCTGAAATCGGTTTCCTGCAATTCTGCCCCGCTTTCAAGTCCTCTTGGCAGCCTTACTTCAGTCTATTTTTGGACGATAGCTGTCATTTATAACTCTGCAGGTTTGTGAATTACAGTGCCCCTGAGCTCCTTTCTTCAACTCGCTTTCTTGTGACCTGGCCGCAACACCGCAGGATGGCTTCAGGCCCTAAATTGTTTGCGGCCCGGCATGCTGAGCCTTTGGTTAATTCCTCTTCCTGGTGGGAAATGAGAGTTAAATTTGCCCGTCCAGACACCTCCAGCTAGCCTCCCATTGGTTCTCGCTCTTCCTGTTCATCTTCCGCAGAAATTGCAAACTGGGCCAAACAGGAGGTTAAAGGGACTGACTCTCCAAGTGGGGAGAGTGTTAGTAAAGCGTCTGGAATGTTGCACCCGAGTACCAGGGGAGGAAAACTGAGACATATTTGAACACGTCTCCCGATCACATGGTTGATCATACTCTAGGTTCCACATGCATGTTTTAGCTGAAGGAAGAATACCTTAAACCTGGGTAGTTGAAACCCGTGGAATGGGTACCATGCAATATGACTTCAAAGGGTCTTCATTTGCTCACCGAACCTCTCCAATCCTATCACTGCTGCGTTTATGCCCCTGTACACATGCTTGAATCTCTTTTGGAGACATAGCAATCCATAGGTTTTAAGATACTTACTAGTCAGGTACATTCTTAGGCGTTTAATATGGGGTGTTGAGTCCATTTCGTTGAGCAAGGAGTAGCTCTTGTCTATTCCATATTTGGCTTAAGGAACTTTATCTGTGCTCATTTCAATCTCTGGTTTTATGCACCACCCCAACTCACCTTTACCCTTAAGTAAGAATAAGTTGGTTTTCTAAATTTGAGACCCTGTTCTGTTCTGTAATTCAGTTCCTGTGTAGCCAAGTTTCCATTCCGTGTATTACTGATATCTTATGATGTTTCTTTTTCTGTGTGACTTATTTCAGTTAGAATCATCATACCTGAATCCACTTATTGTGCTGCTAAGGGCCTGATGACACAGATTTCATTGCTGAGTGATATTGCTTTCTAAGTAAATACCACAACTTCTTTATCCATTTTTCACTTTCTGCGATGTTGAACTTGTACTGTAAAGGAGGTTCTTGTAAACAGAGCCGTTCCAAACTTTGGGGTGGCTGTGTCTTTTTGATTTTAATTTCCCTAAGCTATAGGACCATAAGTGGCAGTGCCCTAGGTTCTGTTGCTTTGTTTTTTAGATGTTTCAGGAAACACCATACACTTCTCCCGATTGGTTGTTGGCAGTTTACATCCCGCCCATCAGCATAACAAGGCTCCCAGTTCTCCATGGCCTGTCCTGCCTTTCTGGATTTTACACTTTTTCAGATGGCCCTTTTGACCGGGGGGAAGTGAGACTTCATTGTAGTGCAGATTTCCTTTGCAAGCTTGCTTGGTTGGCCAAAAAGGGCGTATGCGTTTTTTCCTGAATATATTCAGGAAAAAACGCATACGCCCTTTTTGGCCAAGTGCATCATTGTGTACGTTCTGCCTCTTTTCCTATGCTTTCAATGCAATTCCAGTCTACCTCCTGAAATCGGTTTCCTGCAATTCTGCCCCGCTTTCAAGTCCTCTTGGCAGCCTTACTTCAGTCTATTTTTGGACGATAGCTGTCATTTATAACTCTGCAGGTTTGTGAATTACAGTGCCCCTGAGCTCCTTTCTTCAACTCGCTTTCTTTTGAGCTGGCCGCAACACCGCAGGATGGCTTCAGGCCCTAATCTGGTTCCGGTACGGCACGCTGAGCCTTTGGTTATTTCCTCTTCCTGGTGGGAAATGAGAGTTAAATTTGCCCGTCCAGACACCTCCAGCTAGCCTCTCATTGGTTCTCGCTATTCCTGTTCATCTTCCGCAGAAATTGCAAAGTGGGCCAAACAGGAGGTTAAAGGCGCTGACTCTCCAAGTGGGGAGAGTGTTAGTAAAGCGTCTGGAATGTTGCACCCGAGTACCAGGGGAGGAAAACTGAGACATATTTGAACACGTCTCCCGTTCACATGGTTGATCATACTTGGGTTCCACATGCATGTTTTAGCTGAAGGAAGAATACCTTAAACCTGGAGAGTTAAGACCCGTGTAATGGGTACCATGCAATATGACTTCAAAGGGTCTTCATTTGCTCACCGAACCTCTCCAATCCTATCACTGCTGCGTTTATGCCCCTGTACACATGCTTGATTCTCTTTCGGAGACATAGCAATCCATAGGTTTTAAGATACTTACTAGTCAGGTACATTCTTAGGCGTTTAATATGCGGTGTTGAGTCCATTTCGTTGAGCAAGGAGTAGCTCTTGTGTATTCCATATTTGACTTAAGGAACTTTATCTGTGCTCATTTCAATCTCTGGTTTTATGCAGCACCCCAACTCACCTTTACCATTAAGCAAGCATAAGTTGGTTTTCTAAATTTGAGACCCTGTTCTGTTCTGTAATTCAGTTCCTGTGTAGCCAAGTTTACATTCCGTGTATTACTGATATCTTATGATGTTTCTTTTTCTGTGTGACTTATTTCAGTTAGAATCATCATACCTGAATCCACTCATTGTGATGCTAAGGGCCTGATGACATAGATTTCATTGCTGAGTGATATTGTTTGTAAGTAAATACAACAACTTCTTTATCCATTTTTCACTTTCTGCGATGTTGAACTTGTACTGTAAACGAGGTTCTTGTAAACAGAGGCGTCCCAAACTTTGGGGTGGCTGTGTCTTTTTGATTTTAATTTCCCTAAGCTATAGGACCATAAGTGGCAGTGCCCTAGGCTCTGTTGCTTTGTTTTTTAGATGTTTCAGGAAACACCATACACTTCTCCCGAGTGTCTGTTGGCAATTTACATCCCGCCCATCAGCATAACAAGGCTCCCAGTTCTCCATGGCCTGTCCTGCCTTTCTGGATTTTACACTTTTTTCAGATGGCCCTTTTGACCGGGGGGAAGTGAGACTTCATTGTAGTGCAGATTTCCTTTGCAAGCTTGCTTGGTTGGCCAAAAAGGGCGTATGCGTTTTTTCCTGAATATATTCAGGAAAAAATGCATACGCCCTTTTTGGCCAAGTGCATCATTGTGGACGTTCTGCCTCTTTTCCTATGCTTTCAATGCAATTCCAGTCTACCTCCTGAAATCGGTTTCCTGCAATTCTGCCCCGCTTTCAAGTCCTCTTGGCAGCCTTACTTCAGTCTATTTTTGGACGATAGCTGTCATTTATAACTCTGCAGGTTTGTGAATTACAGTGCCCCTGAGCTCCTTTCTTCAACTCGCTTTCTTGTGACCTGGCCGCAACACCGCAGGATGGCTTCAGGCCCTAATCTGGTTCCGGCACGGCACGCTGAGCCTTTGGTTATTTCCTCTTCCTGGTGGGAAATGAGAGTTAAATTTGCCCGTCCGGACACCTCCAGCTAGCCTCTCATTGGTTCTCGCTATTCCTGTTCATCTTCCGCAGAAATTGCAAAGTGGGCCAAACAGGAGGTTAAAGGCGCTGACTCTCCAAGTGGGGACAGTGTTAGTAAAGCGTCTGGAATGTTGCACCCGAGTACCAGGGGAGGAAAACTGAGACATATTTGAACACGTCTCCCGTTCACATGGTTGATCATACTTGGGTTCCACATGCATGTTTTAGCTGAAGGAAGAATACCTTAAACCTGGAGAGTTAAGACCCGTGTAATGGGTACCATGCAATATGACTTCAAAGGGTCTTCATTTGCTCACCGAACCTCTCCAATCCTATCACTGCTGCGTTTATGCCCCTGTACACATGCTTGATTCTCTTTCGGAGACATAGCAATCCATAGGTTTTAAGATACTTACTAGTCAGGCACATTCTTAGGCGTTTAATATGCGGTGTTGAGTCCATTTCGTTGAGCAAGGAGTAGCTCTTGTCTATTCCATATTTGACTTAAGGAACTTTATCTGTGCTCATTTCAATCTCTGGTTTTATGCAGCACCCCAACTCACCTTTACCCTTAAGCAAGCATAGTTGGTTTTCTAAATTTGAGACCCTGTTCTGTTCTGTAATTCAGTTCCTGTGTAGCCAAGTTTCCATTCCGTGTATTACTGATATCTTATGATGTTTCTTTTTCTGTGTGACTTACTTCAGTTAGAATCATCATACCTGAATCCACTCATTGTGCTGCTAAGAGCCTGATGACATAGATTTCATTGCTGAGTGATATTTCTTTGTAAGTGAATACCACAACTTCTTTCTCCATTTTTCACTTTCTGCGATGTTGAACTTGTACTGTAAACGAGGTTCTTGTAAACAGAGCCGTTCCAAACTTTGGGGTGGCTGTGTCTTTTTGATTTTAATTTCCCTAAGCTATAGGACCATACGTGGAAGTGCCCTAGGCTCTGTTGCTTTGTTTTTTAGATGTTTCAGGAAACACCATACACTTCTCCCGAGTGGTTGTTGGCAATTTACATCCCGCCCATCAGCATAACAAGGCTCCCAGTTCTCCATGGCCTGTCCTGCCTTTCTGGATTTTACACTTTTTTCAGATGGCCCTTTTGACCGGGGGGAAGTGAGACTTCATTGTAGTGCAGATTTCCTTTGCAAGCTTGCTTGGTTGGCCAAAAAGGGCGTATGCGTTTTTTATTCCTGTTCATCTTCCGCAGAAATTGCAAACTGGGCCAAACAGGAGGTTAAAGGCGCTGACTCTCCAAGTGGGGAGAGTGTTAGTAAAGCGTCTGGAATGTTGCACCCGAGTACCAGGGGAGGAAAACTGAGACATATTTGAACACGTCTCCCGATCACATGGTTGATCATACTTGGGTTCCACATGCATGTTTTAGCTGAAGGAAGAATACCTTAAACCTGGAGAGTTAAGACCCGTGTAAAGGGTACCATGCAATATGACTTCAAAGGGTCTTCATTTGCTCACCGAACCTCTCCAATCCTATCACTGCTGCGTTTATGCCCCTGTACACATGCTTGATTCTCTTTTGGAGACATAGCAATCCATAGGTTTTAAGATACTTACTAGTCAGGTACATTCTTAGGCGTTTAATATGCGGTGTTGAGTCCATTTCGTTGAGCAAGGAGTAGCTCTTATCTATTCCATATTTGACTTAAGGAACTTTATCTGTGCTCATTTCAATCTCTGGTTTTATGCAGCACCCCAACTCACCTTTACCCTTAAGCAAGCATAAGTTGGTTTTCTAAATTTGAGACCCTGTTCTGTTCTGTAATTCAGTTCCTGTGTAGCCAAGTTTACATTCCGTGTATTACTGATATCTTATGATGTTTCTTTTTCTGTGTGACTTATTTCAGTTAGAATCATCATACCTGAATCCACTCATTGTGATGCTAAGGGCCTGATGACATAGATTTCATTGCTGAGTGATATTGCTTTGTAAGTAAATACCACAACTTCTTTATCCATTTTTCACTTTCTGCGATGTTGAACTTGTACTGTAAACGAGGTTCTTGTAAACAGAGCCGTTCCAAACTTTGGGGTGGCTGTGTCTTTTTGATTTTAATTTCCCTAAGCTATAGGACCATAAGTGGAAGTGCCCTAGGTTCTGTTGCTTTGTTTTTTAGATGTTTCAGGAAACACCGTACACTTCTCCCGAGTGGTTGTTGGCAATTTACATCCCGCCCATCAGCATAACAAGGCTCCCAGTTCTCCATGGCCTGTCCTGCCTTTCTGGATTTTACACTTTTTTCAGATGGCCCTTTTGACCGGGGGGAAGTGAGACTTCATTGTAGTGCAGATTTCCTTTGCAAGCTTGCTTGGTTGGCCAAAAAGGGCGTATGCGTTTTTTCCTGAATATATTCAGGAAAAAACGCATACGCCCTTTTTGGCCAAGTGCATCATTGTGGACGTTCTGCCTCTTTTCCTATGCTTTCAATGCAATTCCAGTCTACCTCCTGAAATCGGTTTCCTGCAATTCTGCCCCGCTTTCAAGTCCTCTTGGCAGCCTTACTTCAGTATATTTTTGGACGATAGCTGTCATTTATAACTCTGCAGGTTTGTGAATTACAGTGCCCCTGAGCTCCTTTCTTCAACTCGCTTTCTTGTGACATGGCCGCAACACCGCAGGATGGCTTCAGGCCCTAATCTGGTTCCGGCACGGCACGCTGAGCCTTTGGTTATTTCCTCTTCCTGGTGGGAAATGAGAGTTAAATTTGCCCGTTCAGACACCTCCAGCTAGTCTCTCAATGGTTCTCGCTATTCCTGTTCATCTTCCGCAGAAATTGCAAACTGGGCCTAACCGGAGGTTAAAGGCGCTGACTCTCCAAGTGGGGAGAGTGTTAGTAAAGCGTCTGGAATGTTGCACCCGAGTACCAGGGGAGGAAAACTGAGACATATTTGAACACGGCTCCCGTTCACATGGTTGATCATACTTGGGTTCCACATGCATGTTTTAGCTGAAGGAAGAATACCTTAAACCTGGAGAGTTGAGACCCGTGGAAAGGGTACCATGCAATATGACTTCAAAGGGTCTTCATTTGCTCACCGAACCTCTCCAATCCTATCACTGCTGCGTTTATGCCCCTGTACACATGCTTGATTCTCTTTCGGAGACATAGCAATCCATAGGTTTTAAGATACTTACTAGTCAGGTACATTCTTAGGCGTTTAATATGCGGTGTTGAGTCCATTTCGTTGAGCAAGGAGTAGCTCTTGTCTATTCCATATTTGACTTAAGGAACTTTATCTGTGCTCATTTCAATCTCTGGTTTTATGCAGCACCCCAACTCACCTTTCCCCTTAAGCAAGCATAAGTTGGTTTTCTAAATTTGAGACCCTGTTCTGTTCTGTAATTCAGTTCCTGTGTAGCCAAGTTTACATTCCGTGTATTACTGATATCTTATGATGTTTCTTTTTCTGTGTGACTTACTTCAGTTAGAATCATCATACCTGAATCCACTCATTGTGCTGCTAAGGGCCTGATGACACAGATTTCATTGCTGAGTGATATTGCTTTGTAAGTAAATACCACAACTTCTTTCCATTTTTCACTTTCTGCGATGTTGAACTTGTACTGTAAACGAGGTTCTTGTAAACAGAGCCGTTACAAACTTTGGGGTGGCTGTGTCTTTTTGATTTTAATTTCCCTAAGCTATAGGACCATAAGTGGAAGTGCCCTAGGCTCTGTTGCTTTGTTTTTTAGATGTTTCAGGAAACACCATACACTTCTCCCGAGTGGTTGTTGGCAATTTACATCCCGCCCATCAGCATAACAAGGCTCCCAGTTCTCCATGGCCTGTCCTGCCTTTCTGGATTTTACACTTTTTTCAGATGGCCCTTTTGACCGGGGTGAAGTGAGACTTCATTGTAGTGCAGATTTCCTTTGCAAGCTTGCTTGGTTGGCCAAAAAGGCCGTATGCGTTTTTTATTCCTGTTCATCTTCCGCAGAAATTGCAAACTGTGCCAAACAGGAGGTTAAAGGCGCTAACTCTCCAAGTGGGGAGAGTGTTAGTAAAGCGTCTGGAATGTTGCACCCGAGTACCAGGGGAGGAAAACTGAAACATATTTGAACACGTCTCTCGATCACATGGTTGATCATACTCTGGGTTCCACATGCATGTTTTAGCTGAAGGAAGAATACCTAAAACCTGGGTAGTTGAAACCCGTGTAATGGGTACCATGCAATATGACTTCAAAGGGTCTTCATTTGCTCACCGAACCTCTCCAATCCTATCACTGCTGCGTTTATGCCCCAGTACACACGCTTGATTCTCTTTCGGAGACATAGCAATCCATAGGTTTTAAGATACTTACTAGTCAGATACATTCTTAGGCGTTTAATATGCGGTGTTGAGTCCATTTCGTTGAGCAAGGAGTAGCTTTTGTCTATTCCATATTTGGCTTAAGGAACTTTATCTGTGCTCACTTCAATCTCTGGTTTTATGCAGCAACCCAACTCAACTTTCCCCTTAAGCAAGCATAAGTTGGTTTTCTAAATTTGAGAACCTGTTCTGTTTTGGAATTCAGTTCCTGTGTAGCCAAGTTTACATTCCGTGTATTAGTGATATCTTATGATGTTTCTTTTTCTGTGTGACTTATTTCAGTTAGAATCATCGTACCTGAATCTACTCATTATGCTGCTACGGGCCTGATGACATAGATTTCATTGCTGAGTGATACTGCATTGTACGTAAGTACCACAAGTTCTTTAACCATTTTTCACTTTCTGCGATGTTGAACTTGTACTGTAAACGAGGTTCTTGTAAACAGAGCCATTCCAAACTTTGGGGTGGCTGTGTCTTTTTGATTTTAATTTCCCTAAGCTATAGGACCATAAGTGGAAGTGCCCTAGGCTCTGTTGCTTTGTTTTTTAGATGTTTCAGGAAACACCATACACTTCTCCCGAGTGGTTGTTGGCAATTTACATCCCGCCCATCAGCATAACAAGGCTCCCAGTTCTCAATGGCCTGTTGCCTTTCTGGATTTTACACTTTTTTCAGATGGCCCTTTTGGCCGGGGGGAAGTGAGACTTCATTGTAGTGCAGATTTCCTTTGCAAGCTTGCTTGGTTGGCCAAAAAGGGCGTATGCGTTTTTTCCTGAATATATTCAGGAAAAAACGCATACGCCCTTTTTGGCCAAGTGCATCATTGTGGACGTTCTGCCTCTTTTCCTATGCTTTCAATGCAATTCCAGTCCACCTCCTGAAATCGGTTTCCTGCAATTCTGCCCCGCTTTCAAGTCCTCTTGGCAGCCTTACTTCAGTCTATTTTTGGACGATAGCTGTCATTTATAACTCTGCAGGTTTGTGAATTACAGTGCCCCTGAGCTCCTTTCTTCAACTCGCTTTCTTGTGACCTGGCCGCAACACCGCAGGATGGCTTCAGGCCCTAATCTGGTTCCGGCCCGGCATGCTGAGCCTTTGGTTAATTCCTCTTCCTGGTGGGAAATGAGAGTTAAATTTGCCCGTCCAGACACCTCCAGCTAGCCTCTCATTGGTTCTCGCTATTCCTGTTCATCTTCCGCAGAAATTGCAAAGTGGGCCAAACAGGAGGTTAAAGGCGCTGACTCTCCAAGTGGGGAGAGTGTTAGTAAAGTGTCTGGAATGTTGCACCCGAGTACCAGGGGAGGAAAACTGAGACATATTTGAACACGTCTCCCGATCACATGGTTGATCATACTCTGGGCTCCACATGCATGTTTTAGCTGAAGGAAGAATACCTAAAATCTGGGTAGTTGAAACTCGAAGAATGGGTACCATGCAATATGACTTCAAAGGGTCTTCATTTGCTCACCGAACCTCTCCAATCCTATCACTGCTGCGTTTATGCCCCTGTACACACGATTGATTCTCTTTTGGAGACATAGCAATCCATAGGTTTTAAGATACTTACTAGTCAGGTACATTCTTAGGGGTTTAATATGCGGTGTTGAGTCCATTTCGTTGAGCAAGGAGTAGCTCTTGTCTATTCCATATTTGGCTTAAGGAACTTTATCTGTGCTCATTTCAATCTCTGGTTTTATGCAGCACCCCAACTCACCTTTCCCCTTAAGCAAGCATAAGTTGGTTTTCTAAATTTGAGACCCTGTTCTGTTTTGGAATTCAGTTCCTGTGTAGTCAAGTTTACATTCCGTGTATTAGTGATATCTTATGATGTTTCTTTTTCTGTGTGACTTATTTCAGTTAGAATCATCGTACCTGAATCTACTCATTATGCTGCTACGGGCCTGATGACATAGATTTCATTGCTGAGTGATACTGCATTGTACGTAAGTACCACAAGTTCTTTATCCATTTTTCACTTTCTGCGATGTTGAACTTGTACTGTAAGTGAGGTTCTTGTAAACAGAGCCGTTCCAAACTTTGGGGTGGCTGTGTCTTTTTGATTTTAATTTCCCTAAGCTATAGGACCATAAGTGGAAGTGCCCTAGGTTCTGTTGCTTTGTTTTTTACATGTTTCAGGAAACACCATACACTTCTCCCGAGTGGTTGTTGGCAATTTACATCCCGCCCATCAGCATAACAAGGCTCCCAGTTCTCCATGGCCTGTCCTGCCTTTCTGGATTTTACACTTTTTTCAGATGGCCCTTTTGATCGGGGGGAAGTGAGACTTCATTGTAGTGCAGATTTCCTTTGCAAGCTTGCTTGGTTGGCCAAAAAGGGCGTATGCGTTTTTTCCTGAATATATTCAGGAAAAAACGCATACGCCCTTTTTGGCCAAGTGCATCATTGTGGACGTTCTGCCTCTTTTCCTATGCTTTCAATGCAATTCCAGTCTACCTCCTGAAATCGGTTTCCTGCAATTCTGCCCTGCTTTCAAGTCCTCTTGGCAGCCTTACTTCAGTCTATTTTTGGACGATAGCTGTCATTTATAACTCTGCAGGTTTGTGAATTACAGTGCCCCTGAGCTCCTTTCTTCAACTCGCTTTCTTGTGACCTGGCCGCAACACCGCAGGATGGCTTCAGGCCCTAATCTGGTTCCGGCACGGCACGCTGAGCCTTTGGTTATTTCCTCTTCCTGGTGGGAAATGAGAGTTAAATTTGCCCGTCCAGACACCTCCAGCTAGTCTCTCATTGGTTCTCGCTATTTCTGTTCATCTTCCGCAGAAATTGCAAACTGGGCCAAACAGGAGGTTAAAGGCGCTGACTCTCCAAGTGGGGAGAGTGTTAGTAAAGCATCTGGAATGTTGCACCCGAGTACCAGGGGAGGAAAACTGAGACATATTTGAACACGTCTCCCGTTCACATGGTTGATCATACTTGGGTTCCACATGCATGTTTTAGCTGAAGGAAGAATACCTTAAACCTGGAGAGTTGAGACCCGTGGAATGGGTACCATGCAATATGACTTCAAAGGGTCTTCATTTGCTCACCGAACCTCTCCAATCCTATCACTGCTGCGTTTATGCCCCTGTACACATGCTTGATTCTCTTTCGGAGACATAGCAATCCATAGGTTTTAAGATACTTACTAGTCAGGTACATTCTTAGGCGTTTAATATGCGGTGTTGAGTCCATTTCGTTGAGCAAGGAGTAGCTCTTGTCTATTCCATATTTGACTTAAGGAACTTTATCTGTGCTCATTTCAATCTCTGGTTTATGCAGCACCCCAACTCACCTTTACCCTTAAGCAAGCATAAGTTGGTTTTCTGAATTTGAGACCCTGTTCTGTTCTGTAATTCAGTTCCTGTGTAGCCAAGTTTACATTCCGTGTATTACTGATATCTTATGATGTTTCTTTTTCTGTGTGACTTACTTCAGTTAGAATCATCATAACTGAATCCACTCATTGTGCTGCTAAGGGCCTGATGACACAGATTTCATTGCTGAGTGATATTGCTTTGTAAGTAAATACCACAACTTCTTTCCATTTTTCACTTTCTGCGATGTTGATTTGTACTGTAAACGAGGTTCTTGTAAACAGAGCCGTTCCAAACTTTGGGGTGGCTGTGTGTTTTTGATTTTAATTTCCCTAAGCTATAGGCCCATAAGTGGAAGTGCCCTAGGTTCTGTTGCTTTGTTTTTTAGATGTTTCAGGAAACACCATACACTTCTCCCGAGTGGTTGTTGGCAATTTACATCCCGCCCATCAGCATAACAAGGCTCCCAGTTCTCCATGGCCTGTCCTGCCTTTCTGGATTTTACACTTTTTTCAGATGGCCCTTTTGACCGGGGGGAAGTGAGACTTCATTGTAGTGCAGATTTCCTTTGCAAGCTTGCTTGGTTGGCCAAAAAGGGCGTATGCGTTTTTTCCTGAATATATTCAGGAAAAAACGCATACGCCCTTTTTGGCCAAGTGCATCATTGTGGACGTTCTGCCTCTTTTCCTATGCTTTCAATGCAATTCCAGTCTACCTCCTGAAATCGGTTTCCTGCAATTCTGCCCCGCTTTCAAGTCCTCTTGGCAGCCTTACTTCAGTCTATTTTTGGACGATAGCTGTCATTTATAACTCTGCAGGTTTGTGAATTACAGTGCCCCTGAGCTCCTTTCTTCAACTCGCTTTCTTTTGAGCTGGCCGCAACACCGCAGGATGGCTTCAGGCCCTAATCTGGTTCCGGTACGGCACGCTGAGCCTTTGGTTATTTCCTCTTCCTGTTGGGAAATGAGAGTTAAATTTGCCCGTCCAGACACCTCCAGCTAGCCTCTCATTGGTTCTCGCTATTCCTGTTCATCTTCCGCAGAAATTGCAAACTGTGCCAAACAGGAGGTTAAAGGCGCTGACTCTCCAAGTGGGGAGAGTGTTAGTAAAGCGTCTGGAATGTTGCACCCGAGTACCAGGGGAGGAAAACTGAGACATATTTGAACACGTCTCCCGATCACATGGTTGATCATACTCTGGGTTCCACATGCCTGTTTTAGCTGAAGGAAGAATACCTAAAACCTGGGTAATTGAAACCCGTGGAATGGGTACCATGCAATATGACTTCAAAGGGTCTTCATTTGCTCACCGAACCTCTCCAATCCTATCACTGCTGCGTTTATGCCCCTGTACACATGCTTGATTCTCTTTCGGAGACATAGCAATCCATAGGTTTTAAGATACTTACTAGTCAGGTACATTCTTAGGCGTTTAATATGCGGTGTTGAGTCCATTTCGTTGAGCAAGGAGAGGCTCTTGTCTATTCCATATTTGGCTTAAGGAACTTTATCTGTGCTCATTTCAATCTCTGGTTTTATGCAGCAACCCAACTCACCTTTCCCCTTAAGCAACCATAAGTTGGTTTTCTAAATTTGAGAACCTGTTCTGTTTTGGAATTCAGTTCCTGTGTAGCCAAGTTTACATTCCGTGTATTAGTGATATCTTATGATGTTTCTTTTTCTGTGTGACTTATTTCAGTTAGAATCATCGTACCTGAATCTACTCATTATGCTGCTACGTGCCTGATGACATAGATTTCATTGCTGAGTGATCATGCATTGTACGTAAGTACCACAAGTTCTTTATCCATTTTTCACTTTCTGCGATGTTGAACTTGTACTGTAAACGAGGTTCTTGTAAACAGAGCCGTTCCAAACTTTGGGGTGGCTGTGTCTTTTTGATTTTAATTTCCCTAAGCTATAGGACCATAAGTGGAAGTGCCCTAGGCTCTGTTGCTTTGTTTTTTAGATGTTTCAGGAAACACCATACACTTCTCCCAAGTGTCTGTTGGCAATTTACATCCCGCCCATCAGCATAACAAGGCTCCCAGTTCTCCATGGCCTGTCCTGCCTTTCTGGATTTTACACTTTTTTCAGATGGCCCTTTTGACCAGGGGGAAGTGAGACTTCATTGTAGTGCAGATTTCCTTTGCAAGCTTGCTTGGTTGGCCAAAAAGGGCGTATGCGTCTTTTCCTGAATATATTCAGGAAAAAACGCATACGCCCTTTTTGGCCAAGTGCATCATTGTGGACGTTCTGCCTCTTTTCCTATGCTTTCAATGCAATTCCAGTCTACCTCCTGAAATCGGTTTCCTGCAATTCTGCCCCGCTTTCAAGTCCTCTTGGCAGCCTTACTTCAGTCTATTTTTGGACGATAGCTGTCATTTATAACTCTGCAGGTTTTTGAATTACAGTGCCCGTGAGCTCCTTTCTTCAACTCGCTTTCTTGTGACCTGGCCGCAACACCGCAGGATGGCTTCAGGCCCTAATCTGGTTCCGGCACGGCACGCTGAGCCCTTGGTTATTTCCTCTTCCTGGTGGGAAATGAGAGTTAAATTTGCCCGTCCAGACACCTCCAGCTAGCCTCCCATTGGTTCTCGCTATTCCTGTTCATCTTCCGCAGAAATTGCAAACTGGGCCAAACAGGAGGTTAAAGGCGCTGACTCTCCAAGTGGGGAGAGTGTTAGTAAAGCGTCTGGAATGTTGCACCCGAGTACCAGGGGAGGAAAACTGAGACATATTTGAACACGTCTCCCGTTCACATGGTTGATCATACTTGGGTTCCACATGCATGTTTTAGCTGAAGGAAGAATACCTTAAACCTGGAGAGTTAAGACCCGTGTAATGGGTACCATGCAATATGACTTCAAAGGGTCTTCATTTGCTCACCGAACCTCTCCAATCCTATCACTGCTGCGTTTATGCCCCTGTACACATGCTTGATTCTCTTTCGGAGACATAGCAATCCATAGGTTTTAAGATACTTACTAGTCAGGTACATTCTTAGGCGTTTAATATGCGGTGTTGAGTCCATTTCGTTGAGCAAGGAGTAGCTCTTGTCTATTCCATATTTGACTTAAGGAACTTTATCTGTGCTCATTTCAATCTCTGGTTTTATGCAGCACCCCAACTCACCTTTACCCTTAAGCAAGCATAAGTTGGTTTTCTAAATTTGAGACCCTGTTCTGTTCTGTAATTCAGTTCCTGTGTAGCCAAGTTTCCATTCCGTGTATTACTGATATCTTATGATGTTTCTTTTTCTGTGTGACTTACTTCAGTTAGAATCATCATACCTGAATCCACTCATTGTGCTGCTAAGGGCCTGATGACACAGATTTCATTGCTGAGTGATATTGCTTTGTAAGTAAATACCACAACTTCTTTATCCATTTTTCACTTTCTGCGATGTTGAACTTGTACTGTAAACGAGGTTCTTGTAAACAGAGCCGTTCCAAACTTTGGGGTGGCTGTGTCTTTTTGATTTTAATTTCCCTAAGCTATAGGCCCATAAGTGGAAGTGCCCTAGGTTCTGTTGCTTTGTTTTTTAGATGTTTCAGGAAACACCATACACTTCTCCCGAGTGGTTGTTGGCAATTTACATCCCGCCCATCAGCATAACAAGGCTCCCAGTTCTCCATGGCCTGTCCTGCCTTTCTGGATTTTACACTTTTTCAGATGGCCCTTTTGACAGGGGGGAAGTGAGACTTCATTGTAGTGCAGATTTCCTTTGCAAGCTTGCTTGGTTGGCCAAAAAGTGCGTATGCGTTTTTTCCTGAATATATTCAGGAAAAAACGCATACGCCCTTTTTGGCCAAGTGCATCATTGTGGACGTTCTGCCTCTTTTCCTATGCTTTCAATGCAATTCCAGTCTACCTCCTGAAATCGGTTTCCTGCAATTCTGCCCCGCTTTCAAGTCCTCTTGGCAGCCTTACTTCAGTCTATTTTTGGACGATAGCTGTCATTTATAACTCTGCAGGTTTTTGAATTACAGTGCCCCTGAGCTCCTTTCTTCAACTCGCTTTCTTGTGACCTGGCCGCAACACCGCTGGATGGCTTCAGACCCTAATCTGGTTCCGGCCCGGCATGCTGAGCCTTTGGTTAATTCCTCTTCCTGGTGGGAAATGAGAGTTAAATTTGCCCGTCCAGACACCTCCAGCTACCCTCTCATTGGTTCTCGCTATTCCTGTTCATCTTCCGCAGAAATTGCAAACTGGGCCAAACAGGAGGTTAAAGGCGCTGACTCTCCAAGTGGGGAGAGTGTTAGTAAAGCGTCTGGAATGTTGCACCCGAGTACCAGGGGAGGAAAACTGAGACATATTTGAACACGTCTCCCGTTCACATGGTTGATCATACTTGGGTTCCACATGCATGTTTTAGCTGAAGGAAGAATACCTTAAACCTGGAGAGTTGAGACCCGTGTAATGGGTACCATGCAATATGACTTCAAAGGGTCTTCATTTGCTCACCGAACCTCTCCAATCCTATCACTGAAGCGTTTATGCCCCTGAACACATGCTTGATTCTCTTTCGGAGACATAGCAATCCATAGGTTTTAAGATACTTACTAATCAGGCACATTCTTAGGCGTTTAATATGCGATGTTGAGTCCATTTCGTTGAGCAAGGAGTAGCTCTTGTCTATTCCATATTTGACTTAAGGAACTTTATCTGTGCTCATTTCAATCTCTGGTTTTATGCAGCACCCCAACTCACCTTTACCCTTAAGCAAGCATAGTTGGTTTTCTAAATTTGAGACCCTGTTCTGTTCTGTAATTCAGTTCCTGTGTAGCCAAGTTTACATTCCGTGTATTACTGATATCTTATGATGTTTCTTTTTCTGTGTGACTTACTTCAGTTAGAATCATCATACCTGAAACCACTCATTGTGCTGCTAAGGGCCTGATGACACAGATTTCATTGCTGAGTGATATTGCTTTGTAAGTAAATACCACAACTTCTTTATCCATTTTTCACTTTCTGCGATGTTGAACTTGTACTGTAAACGAGGTTCTTGTAAACAGAGGCGTCCCAAACTTTGGGGTGGCTGTGTCTTTTTGATTTTAATTTCCCTAAGCTATAGGACCATAAGTGGAAGTGCCCTAGGTTCTGTTGCTTTGTTTTTTAGATGTTTCAGGAAACACCATACACTTCTCCCCAGTGTTTGTTGGCAATTTACATCCTGCCCATCAGCATAACAAGGCTCCCTGTTCTCCATGGCCTGTCCTGCCTTTCTGGATTTTACACTTTTTTCAGATGGCCCTTTTGACCGGGGGGAAGTGAGACTTCATTGTAGTGCAGATTTCCTTTGCAAGCTTGCTTGGTTGGCCAAAAAGGGCGTATGCGTTTTTACCTGAATATATTCAGGAAAAAACGCATACGCCCTTTTTGGCCAAGTGCATCATTGTGGACGTTCTGCCTCTTTTCCTATGCTTTCAATGCAATTCCAGTCTACCTCCTGAAATCGGTTTCCTGCAATTCTGCCCCGCTTTCAAGTCCTCTTGGCAGCCTTACTTCAGTCTATTTTTGGACGATAGCTGTCATTTATAACTCTGCAGGTTTGTGAATTACAGTGCCCCTGAGCTCCTTTCTTCAACTCGCTTTCTTGTGACCTGGCCGCAACACCGCAGGATGGCTTCAGGCCCTAAATTGTTTGCGGCCCGGCATGCTGAGCCTTTGGTTAATTCCTCTTCCTGGTGGGAAATGAGAGTTAAATTTGCCCGTCCAGACACCTCCAGCTAGCCTCCCATTGGTTCTCGCTCTTCCTGTTCATCTTCCGCAGAAATTGCAAACTGGGCCAAACAGGAGGTTAAAGGCGCTGACTCTCCAAGTGGGGAGAGTGTTAGTAAAGCGTCTGGAATGTTGCACCCGAGTACCAGGGGAGGAAAACTGAGACATATTTGAACACGTCTCCCGATCACATGGTTGATCATACTCTAGGTTCCACATGCATGTTTTAGCTGAAGGAAGAATACCTTAAACCTGGGTAGTTGAAACCCGTGGAATGGGTACCATGCAATATGACTTCAAAGGGTCTTCATTTGCTCACCGAACCTCTCCAATCCTATCACTGCTGCGTTTATGCCCCTGTACACATGCTTGAATCTCTTTTGGAGACATAGCAATCCATAGGTTTTAAGATACTTACTAGTCAGGTACATTCTTAGGCGTTTAATATGGGGTGTTGAGTCCATTTCGTTGAGCAAGGAGTAGCTCTTGTCTATTCCATATTTGGCTTAAGGAACTTTATCTGTGCTCATTTCAATCTCTGGTTTTATGCACCACCCCAACTCACCTTTACCCTTAAGTAAGAATAAGTTGGTTTTCTAAATTTGAGACCCTGTTCTGTTCTGTAATTCAGTTCCTGTGTAGCCAAGTTTCCATTCCGTGTATTACTGATATCTTATGATGTTTCTTTTTCTGTGTGACTTATTTCAGTTAGAATCATCATACCTGAATCCACTCATTGTGCTGCTAAGGGCCTGATGACACAGATTTCATTGCTGAGTGATATTGCTTTCTAAGTAAATACCACAACTTCTTTATCCATTTTTCACTTTCTGCGATGTTGAACTTGTACTGTAAAGGAGGTTCTTGTAAACAGAGCCGTTCCAAACTTTGGGGTGGCTGTGTCTTTTTGATTTTAATTTCCCTAAGCTATAGGACCATAAGTGGCAGTGCCCTAGGTTCTGTTGCTTTGTTTTTTAGATGTTTCAGGAAACACCATACACTTCTCCCGATTGGTTGTTGGCAGTTTACATCCCGCCCATCAGCATAACAAGGCTCCCAGTTCTCCATGGCCTGTCCTGCCTTTCTGGATTTTACACTTTTTCAGATGGCCCTTTTGACCGGGGGGAAGTGAGACTTCATTGTAGTGCAGATTTCCTTTGCAAGCTTGCTTGGTTGGCCAAAAAGGGCGTATGCGTTTTTTCCTGAATATATTCAGGAAAAAACGCATACGCCCTTTTTGGCCAAGTGCATCATTGTGTACGTTCTGCCTCTTTTCCTATGCTTTCAATGCAATTCCAGTCTACCTCCTGAAATCGGTTTCCTGCAATTCTGCCCCGCTTTCAAGTCCTCTTGGCAGCCTTACTTCAGTCTATTTTTGGACGATAGCTGTCATTTATAACTCTGCAGGTTTGTGAATTACAGTGCCCCTGAGCTCCTTTCTTCAACTCGCTTTCTTTTGAGCTGGCCGCAACACCGCAGGATGGCTTCAGGCCCTAATCTGGTTCCGGTACGGCACGCTGAGCCTTTGGTTATTTCCTCTTCCTGGTGGGAAATGAGAGTTAAATTTGCCCGTCCAGACACCTCCAGCTAGCCTCTCATTGGTTCTCGCTATTCCTGTTCATCTTCCGCAGAAATTGCAAAGTGGGCCAAACAGGAGGTTAAAGGCGCTGACTCTCCAAGTGGGGAGAGTGTTAGTAAAGCGTCTGGAATGTTGCACCCGAGTACCAGGGGAGGAAAACTGAGACATATTTGAACACGTCTCCCGTTCACATGGTTGATCATACTTGGGTTCCACATGCATGTTTTAGCTGAAGGAAGAATACCTTAAACCTGGAGAGTTAAGACCCGTGTAATGGGTACCATGCAATATGACTTCAAAGGGTCTTCATTTGCTCACCGAACCTCTCCAATCCTATCACTGCTGCGTTTATGCCCCTGTACACATGCTTGATTCTCTTTCGGAGACATAGCAATCCATAGGTTTTAAGATACTTACTAGTCAGGTACATTCTTAGGCGTTTAATATGCGGTGTTGAGTCCATTTCGTTGAGCAAGGAGTAGCTCTTGTGTATTCCATATTTGACTTAAGGAACTTTATCTGTGCTCATTTCAATCTCTGGTTTTATGCAGCACCCCAACTCACCTTTACCCTTAAGCAAGCATAAGTTGGTTTTCTAAATTTGAGACCCTGTTCTGTTCTGTAATTCAGTTCCTGTGTAGCCAAGTTTACATTCCGTGTATTACTGATATCTTATGATGTTTCTTTTTCTGTGTGACTTATTTCATTTAGAATCATCATACCTGAATCCACTCATTGTGATGCTAAGTGCCTGATGACATAGATTTCATTGCTGAGTGATATTGTTTGTAAGTAAATACAACAACTTCTTTATCCATTTTTCACTTTCTGCGATGTTGAACTTGTACTGTAAACGAGGTTCTTGTAAACAGAGGCGTCCCAAACTTTGGGGTGGCTGTGTCTTTTTGATTTTAATTTCCCTAAGCTATAGGACCATAAGTGGCAGTGCCCTAGGCTCTGTTGCTTTGTTTTTTAGATGTTTCAGGAAACACCATACACTTCTCCCGAGTGTCTGTTGGCAATTTACATCCCGCCCATCAGCATAACAAGGCTCCCAGTTCTCCATGGCCTGTCCTGCCTTTCTGGATTTTACACTTTTTTCAGATGGCCCTTTTGACCGGGGGGAAGTGAGACTTCATTGTAGTGCAGATTTCCTTTGCAAGCTTGCTTGGTTGGCCAAAAAGGGCGTATGCGTTTTTTCCTGAATATATTCAGGAAAAAATGCATACGCCCTTTTTGGCCAAGTGCATCATTGTGGACGTTCTGCCTCTTTTCCTATGCTTTCAATGCAATTCCAGTCTACCTCCTGAAATCGGTTTCCTGCAATTCTGCCCCGCTTTCAAGTCCTCTTGGCAGCCTTACTTCAGTCTATTTTTGGACGATAGCTGTCATTTATAACTCTGCAGGTTTGTGAATTACAGTGCCCCTGAGCTCCTTTCTTCAACTCGCTTTCTTGTGACCTGGCCGCAACACCGCAGGATGGCTTCAGGCCCTAATCTGGTTCCGGCACGGCACGCTGAGCCTTTGGTTATTTCCTCTTCCTGGTGGGAAATGAGAGTTAAATTTGCCCGTCCGGACACCTCCAGCTAGCCTCTCATTGGTTCTCGCTATTCCTGTTCATCTTCCGCAGAAATTGCAAAGTGGGCCAAACAGGAGGTTAAAGGCGCTGACTCTCCAAGTGGGGAGAGTGTTAGTAAAGCGTCTGGAATGTTGCACCCGAGTACCAGGGGAGGAAAACTGAGACATATTTGAACACGTCTCCCGTTCACATGGTTGATCATACTTGGGTTCCACATGCATGTTTTAGCTGAAGGAAGAATACCTTAAACCTGGAGAGTTAAGACCCGTGTAATGGGTACCATGCAATATGACTTCAAAGGGTCTTCATTTGCTCACCGAACCTCTCCAATCCTATCACTGCTGCGTTTATGCCCCTGTACACATGCTTGATTCTCTTTCGGAGACATAGCAATCCATAGGTTTTAAGATACTTACTAGTCAGGCACATTCTTAGGCGTTTAATATGCGGTGTTGAGTCCATTTCGTTGAGCAAGGAGTAGCTCTTGTCTATTCCATATTTGACTTAAGGAACTTTATCTGTGCTCATTTCAATCTCTGGTTTTATGCAGCACCCCAACTCACCTTTACCCTTAAGCAAGCATAGTTGGTTTTCTAAATTTGAGACCCTGTTCTGTTCTGTAATTCAGTTCCTGTGTAGCCAAGTTTCCATTCCGTGTATTACTGATATCTTATGATGTTTCTTTTTCTGTGTGACTTACTTCAGTTAGAATCATCATACCTGAATCCACTCATTGTGCTGCTAAGGGCCTGATGACATAGATTTCATTGCTGAGTGATATTTCTTTGTAAGTGAATACCACAACTTCTTTATCCATTTTTCACTTTCTGCGATGTTGAACTTGTACTGTAAACGAGGTTCTTGTAAACAGAGCCGTTCCAAACTTTGGGGTGGCTGTGTCTTTTTGATTTTAATTTCCCTAAGCTATAGGACCATAAGTGGAAGTGCCCTAGGTTCTGTTGCTTTGTTTTTTAGATGTTTCAGGAAACACCATACACTTCTCCCGAGTGGTTGTTGGCAATTTACATCCCGCCCATCAGCATAACAAGGCTCCCAGTTCTCCATGGCCTGTCCTGCCTTTCTGGATTTTACACTTTTTTCAGATGGCCCTTTTGACCGGGGGGAAGTGAGACTTCATTGTAGTGCAGATTTCCTTTGCAAGCTTGCTTGGTTGGCCAAAAAGGGCGTATGCGTTTTTTATTCCTGTTCATCTTCCGCAGAAATTGCAAACTGGACCAAACAGGAGGTTAAAGGCGCTGACTCTCCAAGTGGGGAGAGTGTTAGTAAAGCGTCTGGAATGTTGCACCCGAGTACCAGGGGAGGAAAACTGAGACATATTTGAACACGTCTCCCGATCACATGGTTGATCATACTTGGGTTCCACATGCATGTTTTAGCTGAAGGAAGAATACCTTAAACCTGGAGAGTTAAGACCCGTGTAAAGGGTACCATGCAATATGACTTCAAAGGGTCTTCATTTGCTCACCGAACCTCTCCAATCCTATCACTGCTGCGTTTATGCCCCTGTACACATGCTTGATTCTCTTTTGGAGACATAGCAATCCATAGGTTTTAAGATACTTACTAGTCAGGTACATTCTTAGGCGTTTAATATGCGGTGTTGAGTCCATTTCGTTGAGCAAGGAGTAGCTCTTATCTATTCCATATTTGACTTAAGGAACTTTATCTGTGCTCATTTCAATCTCTGGTTTTATGCAGCACCCCAACTCACCTTTACCCTTAAGCAAGCATAAGTTGGTTTTCTAAATTTGAGACCCTGTTCTGTTCTGTAATTCAGTTCCTGTGTAGCCAAGTTTACATTCCGTGTATTACTGATATCTTATGATGTTTCTTTTTCTGTGTGACTTATTTCAGTTAGAATCATCATACCTGAATCCACTCATTGTGATGCTAAGGGCCTGATGACATAGATTTCATTGCTGAGTGATATTGCTTTGTAAGTAAATACCACAACTTCTTTATCCATTTTTCACTTTCTGCGATGTTGAACTTGTACTGTAAACGAGGTTCTTGTAAACAGAGCCGTTCCAAACTTTGGGGTGGCTGTGTCTTTTTGATTTTAATTTCCCTAAGCTATAGGACCATAAGTGGAAGTGCCCTAGGTTCTGTTGCTTTGTTTTTTAGATGTTTCAGGAAACACCGTACACTTCTCCCGAGTGGTTGTTGGCAATTTACATCCCGCCCATCAGCATAACAAGGCTCCCAGTTCTCCATGGCCTGTCCTGCCTTTCTGGATTTTACACTTTTTTCAGATGGCCCTTTTGACCGGGGGGAAGTGAGACTTCATTGTAGTGCAGATTTCCTTTGCAAGCTTGCTTGGTTGGCCAAAAAGGGCGTATGCGTTTTTTCCTGAATATATTCAGGAAAAAACGCATACGCCCTTTTTGGCCAAGTGCATCATTGTGGACGTTCTGCCTCTTTTCCTATGCTTTCAATGCAATTCCAGTCTACCTCCTGAAATCGGTTTCCTGCAATTCTGCCCCGCTTTCAAGTCCTCTTGGCAGCCTTACTTCAGTATATTTTTGGACGATAGCTGTCATTTATAACTCTGCAGGTTTGTGAATTACAGTGCCCCTGAGCTCCTTTCTTCAACTCGCTTTCTTGTGACCTGGCCGCAACACCGCAGGATGGCTTCAGGCCCTAATCTGGTTCCGGCACGGCACGCTGAGCCTTTGGTTATTTCCTCTTCCTGGTGGGAAATGAGAGTTAAATTTGCCCGTCCAGACACCTCCAGCTACCCTCTCATTGGTTCTCGCTATTCCTGTTCATCTTCCGCAGAAATTGCAAACTGGGCCTAACCGGAGGTTAAAGGCGCTGACTCTCCAAGTGGGGAGAGTGTTAGTAAAGCGTCTGGAATGTTGCACCCGAGTACCAGGGGAGGAAAACTGAGACATATTTGAACACGGCTCCCGTTCACATGGTTGATCATACTTGGGTTCCACATGCATGTTTTAGCTGAAGGAAGAATACCTTAAACCTGGAGAGTTGAGACCCGTGGAAAGGGTACCATGCAATATGACTTCAAAGGGTCTTCATTTGCTCACCGAACCTCTCCAATCCTATCACTGCTGCGTTTATGCCCCTGTACACATGCTTGATTCTCTTTCGGAGACATAGCAATCCATAGGTTTTAAGATACTTACTAGTCAGGTACATTCTTAGGCGTTTAATATGCGGTGTTGAGTCCATTTCGTTGAGCAAGGAGTAGCTCTTGTCTATTCCATATTTGACTTAAGGAACTTTATCTGTGCTCATTTCAATCTCTGGTTTTATGCAGCACCCCAACTCACCTTTCCCCTTAAGCAAGCATAAGTTGGTTTTCTAAATTTGAGACCCTGTTCTGTTCTGTAATTCAGTTCCTGTGTAGCCAAGTTTACATTCCGTGTATTACTGATATCTTATGATGTTTCTTTTTCTGTGTGACTTACTTCAGTTAGAATCATCATACCTGAATCCACTCATTGTGCTGCTAAGGGCCTGATGACACAGATTTCATTGCTGAGTGATATTGCTTTGTAAGTAAATACCACAACTTCTTTCCATTTTTCACTTTCTGCGATGTTGAACTTGTACTGTAAACGAGGTTCTTGTAAACAGAGCCGTTACAAACTTTGGGGTGGCTGTGTCTTTTTGATTTTAATTTCCCTAAGCTATAGGACCATAAGTGGAAGTGCCCTAGGTTCTGTTGCTTTGTTTTTTAGATGTTTCAGGAAACACCATACACTTCTCCCGAGTGGTTGTTGGCAATTTACATCCCGCCCATCAGCATAACAAGGCTCCCAGTTCTCCATGGCCTGTCCTGCCTTTCTGGATTTTACACTTTTTTCAGATGGCCCTTTTGACCGGGGTGAAGTGAGACTTCATTGTAGTGCAGATTTCCTTTGCAAGCTTGCTTGGTTGGCCAAAAAGGCCGTATGCGTTTTTTATTCCTGTTCATCTTCCGCAGAAATTGCAAACTGGGCCAAACAGGAGGTTAAAGGCGCTGACTCTCCAAGTCGGGAGAGTGTTAGTAAAGCGTCTGGAATGTTGCACCCGAGTACCAAGGGAGGAAAACTGAGACATATTTGAACACGTCTCCCGATCACATGGTTGATCATACTCTGGGTTCCACATGCATGTTTTAGCTGAAGGAAGAATACCTAAAACCTGGGTAATTGAAACCCGTGGAATGGGTACAATGCAATATGACTTCAAAGGGTCTTCATTTGCTCACCGAACCTCTCCAATCCTATCACTGCTGCGTTTATGCCCCTGTACACATGCTTGATTCTCTTTCGGAGACATAGCAATCCATAGGTTTTAAGATACTTACTAGTCAGGTACATTCTTAGGCGTTTAATATGCGGTGTTGAGTCCATTTCGTTGAGCAAGGAGTGGCTCTTGTCTATTCCATATTTGGCTTAAGGAACTTTATCTGTGCTCATTTCAATCTCTGGTTTTATGCAGCAACCCAACTCACCTTTCCCCTTAAGCAAGCATAAGTTGGATTTCTAAATTTGAGAACCTGTTCTGTTTTGGAATTCAGTTCTTGTGTAGCCAAGTTTACATTCCGTGTATTAGTGATATCTTATGATGTTTCTTTTTCTGTGTGACTTATTTCAGTTAGAATCATCGTATCTGAATCTACTCATTATGCTGCTACGTGCCTGATGACATAGATTTCATTGCTGAGTGATACTGCATTGTACGTAAGTACCACAAGTTCTTTATCCATTTTTCACTTTCTGCGATGTTGAACTTGTACGGTAAAAGAGGTTCTTGTAAACAGAGCCGTTCCAAACTTTGGGGTGGCTGTGTCTTTTTGATTTTAATTTCCCTAAGCTATAGGACCATAAGTGGAAGTGCCCTAGGCTCTGTTGCTTTGTTTTTTAGATGTTTCAGGAAACACCATACACTTCTCCCGAGTGGTTGTTGGCAATTTACATCCCGCCCATCAGCATAACAAGGCTCCCAGTTCTCAATGGCCTGTACTGCCTTTCTGGATTTTACACTTTTTTCAGATGGCCCTTTTGACCAGGGGGAAGTGAGACTTCATTGTAGTGCAGATTTCCTTTGCAAGCTTGCTTGGTTGGCCAAAAAGGGCGTATGCGTTTTTTCCTGAATATATTCAGGAAAAAACGCATACGCCCTTTTTGGCCAAGTGCATCATTGTGGACGTTCTGCCTCTTTTCCTATGCTTTCAATGCAATTCCAGTCTACCTCCTGAAATCGGTTTCCTGCAATTCTGCCCCGCTTTCAAGTCCTCTTGGCAGCCTTACTTCAGTCTATTTTTGGACGATAGCTGTCATTTATAACTCTGCAGGTTTGTGAATTACAGTGCCCCTGAGCTCCTTTCTTCAACTCGCTTTCTTGTGACCTGGCCGCAACACCGCAGGATGGCTTCAGACCCTAATCTGGTTCCGGCACGGCACGCTGAGCCTTTGGTTAATTCCTCTTCCTGGTGGGAAATGAGAGTTAAATTTGCCCGTCCAGACACCTCCAGCTAGTCTCTCATTGGTTCTCGCTATTCCTGTTCATCTTCCGCAGAAATTGCAAACTGGGCCAAACAGGAGTTTAAAGGGACTGACTCTCCAAGTCGGGAGAGTGTTAGTAAAGCGTCTGGAATGTTGCACCCGAGTACCAGGGGAGGAAAACTGAGACATATTTGAACACGTCTCCCGTTCACATGGTTGATCATACTTGGGTTCCACATGCATGTTTTAGCTGAAGGAAGAATACCTTAAACCTGGAGAGTTAAGACCCGTGTAATGGGTACCATGCAATATGACTTCAAAGGGTCTTCATTTGCTCACCGAACCTCTCCAATCCTATCACTGCTGCGTTTATGCCCCTGTACACATGCTTGATTCTCTTTCGGAGACATAGCAATCCATAGGTTTTAAGATACTTACTAGTCAGGTACATTCTTAGGCGTTTAATATGCGGTGTTGAGTCCATTTCGTTGAGCAAGGAGTAGCTCTTGTCTATTCCATATTTGGCTTAAGGAACTTTATCTGTGCTCATTTCAATCTCTGGTTTTATGCAGCACCCCAACTCACCTTTACCCTTAAGCAAGCATAAGTTGGTTTTCTAAATTTGAGACCCTGTTCTGTTCTGTAATTCAGTTCCTGTGTAGCCAAGTTTACATTCCGTGTATTACTGATATCTTATGATGTTTCTTTTTCTGTGTGACTTATTTCAGTTAGAATCATCATACCTGAATCCACTCATTGTGATGCTAAGGGCCTGATGACATAGATTTCATTGCTGAGTGATATTGCTTTGTAAGTAAATACAACAACTTCTTTATCCATTTTTCACTTTCTGCGATGTTGAACTTGTACTGTAAACGAGGTTCTTGTAAACAGAGGCGTCCCAAACTTTGGGGTGGCTGTGTCTTTTTGATTTTAATTTCCCTAAGCTATAGGACCATAAGTGGCAGTGCCCTAGGCTTTGTTGCTTTGTTTTTTAGATGTTTCAGGAAACACCATACACTTCTCCTGAGTGTCTGTTGGCAATTTACATCCCGCCCATCAGCATAACAAGGCTCCCAGTTCTCCATGGCCTGTCCTGCCTTTCTGGATTTTACACTTTTTTCAGATGGCCCTTTTGACCGGGGGGAAGTGAGACTTCATTGTAGTGCAGATTTCCTTTGCAAGCTTGCTTGGTTGGCCAAAAAGGGCGTATGCGTTTTTTCCTGAATATATTCAGGAAAAAACGCATACGCCCTTTTTGGCCAAGTGCATCATTGTGGACATTCTGCCTCTTTTCCTATGCTTTCAATGCAATTCCAGTCTACCTCCTGAAATCGGTTTCCTGCAATTCTGCCCCGCTTTCAAGTCCTCTTGGCAGCCTTACTTCAGTCTATTTTTGGACGATAGCTGTCATTTATAACTCTGCAGGTTTGTGAATTACAGTGCCCCTGAGCTCCTTTCTTCAACTCGCTTTCTTGTGACCTGGCCGCAACACCGCAGGATGGCTTCAGGCCCTAATCTGGTTCCGGCCCGGCATGCTGAGCCTTTGGTTAATTCCTCTTCCTGGTGGGAAATGAGAGTTAAATTTGCCCGTCCAGACACCTCCAGCTAGCCTCTCATTGGTTCTCGCTATTCCTGTTCATCTTCCGCAGAAATTGCAAAGTGGGCCAAACAGGAGGTTAAAGGGACTGACTCTCCAAGTGGGGAGAGTGTTAGTAAAGCGTCTGGAATGTTGCACCCGAGTACCAGGGGAGGAAAACTGAGACATATTTGAACACGTCTCCCGATCACATGGTTGATCATACTCTAGGTTCCACATGCATGTTTTAGCTGAAGGAAGAATACCTTAAACATGGGTAGTTTAAACCCGTGGAATGGGTACCATGCAATATGACTTCAAAGGGTCTTCATTTGCTCACCGAACCTCTCCAATCCTATCACTGCTGCGTTTATGCCCCTGTACACATGCTTGATTCTCTTTCGGAGACATAGCAATCCATAGGTTTTAAGATACTTACAAGTCAGGTACATTCTTAGGCGTTTAATATGCGGTGTTGAGTCCATTTCGTTGAGCAAGGAGTAGCTCTTGTCTATTCCATATTTGACTTAAGGAACTTTATCTGTGCTCATTTCAATCTCTGGTTTTATGCAGCACCCCAACTCACCTTTCCCCTTGAGCAAGCATAAGTTGGTTTTCTAAATTTGAGACGCTGTTCTGTTCTGTAATTCAGTTCCTGTGTAGCCAAGTTTACATTCCGTGTATTACTGATATCTTATGATGTTTCTTTTTCTGTGTGAGTTATTTCAGTTAGAATCATCATACCTGAATCCACTCATTGTGATGCTAAGGGCCTGATGACATAGATTTCATTGCTGAGTGATATTGCTTTGTAAGTAAATACAACAACTTCTTTATCCATTTTTCACTTTCTGCGATGTTGAACTTGTACTGTAAACGAGGTTCTTGTAAACAGAGGCGTCCCAAACTTTGGGGTGGCTGTGTCTTTTTGATTTTAATTTCCCTAAGCTATAGGACCATAAGTGGCAGTGCCCTAGGCTCTGTTGCTTTGTTTTTTAGATGTTTCAGGAAACACCATACACTTCTCCCGAGTGTCTGTTGGCAATTTACATCCCGCCCATCAGCATAACAAGGCTCCCAGTTCTCCATGGCCTGTCCTGCCTTTCTGGATTTTACACTTTTTTCAGATGGCCCTTTTGACCGGGGGGAAGTGAGACTTCATTGTAGTGCAGATTTCCTTTGCAAGCTTGCTTGGTTGGCCAAAAAGGGCGTATGCGTTTTTTCCTGAATATATTCAGGAAAAAACGCATACGCCCTTTTTGGCCAAGTGCATCATTGTGGACGTTCTGCCTCTTTTCCTATGCTTTCAATGCAATTCCAGTCTACCTCCTGAAATCGGTTTCCTGCAATTCTGCCCCGCTTTCAAGTCCTCTTGGCAGCCTTACTTCAGTCTATTTTTGGACGATAGCTGTCATTTATAACTCTGCAGGTTTGTGAATTACAGTGCCCCTGAGCTCCTTTCTTCAACTCGCTTTCTTGTGACCTGGCCGCAACACCGCAGGATGGCTTCAGGCCCTAATCTGGTTCCGGCCCGGCATGCTGAGCCTTTGGTTAATTCCTCTTCCTGGTGGGAAATGAGAGTTAAATTTGCCCGTCCAGACACCTCCAGCTAGCCTCTCATTGGTTCTCGCTATTCCTGTTCATCTTCCGCAGAAATTGCAAACTGGGCCAAACAGGAGGTTAAAGGGACTGACTCTCCAAGTGGGGAGAGTGTTAGTAAAGCGTCTGGAATGTTGCACCCGAGTACCAGGGGAGGAAAACTGAGACATATTTGAACACGTCTCCCGATCACATGGTTGATCATACTCTAGGTTCCACATGCATGTTTTAGCTGAAGGAAGAATACCTTAAACCTGGGTAGTTGAAACCCGTGGAATGGGTACCATGCAATATGACTTCAAAGGGTCTTCATTTGCTCACCGAACCTCTCCAATCCTATCACTGCTGCGTTTATGCCCCTGTACACATGCTTGATTCTCTTTCGGAGACATAGCAATCCATAGGTTTTAAGATACTTACAAGTCAGGTACATTCTTAGGCGTTTAATATGCGGTGTTGAGTCCATTTCGTTGAGCAAGGAGTAGCTCTTGTCTATTCCATATTTGGCTTAAGGAACTTTATCTGTGCTCATTTCAATCTCTGGTTTTATGCAGCACCCCAACTCACCTTTACCCTTAAGCAAGCATAAGTTGTTTTTCTAAATTTGTGACCCAGTTCTGTTCTGTAATTCAGTTCCTGTGTAGCCAAGTTTCCATTCCGTGTATTACTGATATCTTATGATGTTTCTTTTTCTGTGTGACTTATTTCAGTTAGAATCATCATACCTGAATCCACTCATTGTGCTGCTAAGGGCCTGATGACATAGATTTCATTGCTGAGTGATATTGCTTTGTAAGTGAATACCACAACTTCTTTATCCATTTTTCACTTTCTGCGATGTTGAACTTGTACTGTAAACGAGGTTCTTGTAAACAGAGGCGTCCCAAACTTTGGGGTGGCTGTGTCTTTTTGATTTTAATTTCCCTAAGCTATAGGACCATAAGTGGCAGTGCCCTAGGCTCTGTTGCTTTGTTTTTTAGATGTTTCAGGAAACACCATACACTTCTCCCGAGTGGTTGTTGGCAATTTACATCCCGCCCATCAGCATAACAAGGCTCCCAGTTCTCCATGGCCTGTCCTGCCTTTCTGGATTTTACACTTTTTTCAGATGGCCCTTTTGACCGGGGGGAAGTGAGACTTCATTGTAGTGCAGATTTCCTTTGCAAGCTTGCTTGGTTGGCCAAAAAGGGCGTATGCGTTTTTTCCTGAATATATTCAGGAAAAAACGCATACGCCCTTTTTGGCCAAGTGCATCATTGTGGACGTTCTGCCTCTTTTCCTATGCTTTCAATGCAATTCCAGTCTACCTCCTGAAATCGGTTTCCTGCAATTCTGCCCCGCTTTCAAGTCCTCTTGGCAGCCTTACTTCAGTCTATTTTTGGACGATAGCTGTCATTTATAACTCTGCAGGTTTGTGAATTACAGTGCCCCTGAGCTCCTTTCTTCAACTTGCTTTCTTGTGACCTGGCCGCAACACCGCAGGATGGCTTCAGGCCCTAATCTGGTTCCGGCACGGCACGCTGAGCCTTTGGTTATTTCCTCTTCCTGGTGGGAAATGAGAGTTAAATTTGCCCGTCCAAACACCTCCAGCTAGTCTCTCATTGGTTCTCGCTATTCCTGTTCATCTTCCGCAGAAATTGCAAACTGGGCCAAACAGGAGGTTAAAGGCGCTGACTCTCAAAGTGGGGAGAGTGTTAGTAAAGCGTCTGGAATGTTGCACCCGAGTACCAGGGGAGGAAAACTGAGACATATTTGAACACGTCTCCCGATCACATGGTTGATCATACTCTAGGTTCCACATGCATGTTTTAGCTGAAGGAAGAATACCTTAAAACTGGGTAGTTGAAACCCGTGGAATGGGTACCATGCAATATGACTTCAAAGGGTCTTCATTTGCTCACCGAACCTCTCCAATCCTATCACTGCTGCGTTTATGCCCCTGTACACATGCTTGATTCTCTTTCGGAGACATAGCAATCCATAGGTTTTAAGATACTTACTAGTCAGGTACATTCTTAGGCGTTTAATATGCGGTGTTGAGTCCATTTCGTTGAGCAAGGAGTGGCTCTTGTCTATTCCATATTTGGCTTAAGGAACTTTATCTGTGCTCATTTCAATCTCTGGTTTTATGCAGCAACCCAACTCACCTTTCCCCTTAAGCAAGCATAAGTTGGATTTCTAAATTTGAGAACCTGTTCTGTTTTGGAATTCAGTTCTTGTGTAGCCAAGTTTACATTCCATGTATTAGTGATATCTTATGATGTTTCTTTTTCTGTGTGACTTATTTCAGTTAGAATCATCGTATCTGAATCTACTCATTATGCTGCTACGTGCCTGATGACATAGATTTCATTGCTGAGTGATACTGCATTGTACGTAAGTACCACAAGTTCTTTATCCATTTTTCACTTTCTGCGATGTTGAACTTGTACGGTAAAAGAGGTTCTTGTAAACAGAGCCGTTCCAAACTTTGGGGTGGCTGTGTCTTTTTGATTTTAATTTCCCTAAGCTATAGGACCATAAGTGGAAGTGCCCTAGGCTCTGTTGCTTTGTTTTTTAGATGTTTCAGGAAACACCATACACTTCTCCCGAGTGGTTGTTGGCAATTTACATCCCGCCCATCAGCATAACAAGGCTCCCAGTTCTCAATGGCCTGTACTGCCTTTCTGGATTTTACACTTTTTTCAGATGGCCCTTTTGACCGGGGGGAAGTGAGACTTCATTGTAGTGCAGATTTCCTTTGCAAGCTTGCTTGGTTGGCCAAAAAGAGCGTATGCGTTTTTTCCTGAATATATTCAGGAAAAAACGCATACGCCCTTTTTGGCCAAGTGCATCATTGTGGACGTTCTGCCTCTTTTCCTATGCTTTCAATGCAATTCCAGTCTACCTCCTGAAATCGGTTTCCTGCAATTCTGCCCCGCTTTCAAGTCCTCTTGGCAGCCTTACTTCAGTCTATTTTTGGACGATAGCTGTCATTTATAACTCTGCAGGTTTGTGAATTACAGTGCCCCTGAGCTCCTTTCTTCAACTCGCTTTCTTGTGACCTGGCCGCAACACCGCAGGATGGCTTCAGACCCTAATCTGGTTCCGGCACGGCACGCTGAGCCTTTGGTTAATTCCTCTTCCTGGTGGGAAATGAGAGTTAAATTTGCCCGTCCAGACACCTCCAGCTAGTCTCTCATTGGTTCTCGCTATTCCTGTTCATCTTCCGCAGAAATTGCAAACTGGGCCAAACAGGAGTTTAAAGGGACTGACTCTCCAAGTCGGGAGAGTGTTAGTAAAGCGTCTGGAATGTTGCACCCGAGTACCAGGGGAGGAAAACTGAGACATATTTGAACACGTCTCCCGTTCACATGGTTGATCATACTTGGGTTCCACATGCATGTTTTAGCTGAAGGAAGAATACCTTAAACCTGGAGAGTTAAGACCCGTGTAATGGGTACCATGCAATATGACTTCAAAGGGTCTTCATTTGCTCACCGAACCTCTCCAATCCTATCACTGCTGCGTTTATGCCCCTGTACACATGCTTGATTCTCTTTCGGAGACATAGCAATCCATAGGTTTTAAGATACTTACTAGTCAGGTACATTCTTAGGCGTTTAATATGCGGTGTTGAGTCCATTTCGTTGAGCAAGGAGTAGCTCTTGTCTATTCCATATTTGACTTAAGGAACTTTATCTGTGCTCATTTCAATCTCTGGTTTTATGCAGCACCCCAACTCACCTTTACCCTTAAGCAAGCATAAGTTGGTTTTCTAAATTTGAGACCCTGTTCTGTTCTGTAATTCAGTTCCTGTGTAGCCAAGTTTACATTCCGTGTATTACTGATATCTTATGATGTTTCTTTTTCTGTGTGACTTATTTCAGTTAGAATCATCATACCTGAATCCACTCATTGTGATGCTAAGGGCCTGATGACATAGATTTCATTGCTGAGTGATATTGCTTTGTAAGTAAATACAACAACTTCTTTATCCATTTTTCACTTTCTGCGATGTTGAACTTGTACTGTAAACGAGGTTCTTGTAAACAGAGGCGTCCCAAACTTTGGGGTGGCTGTGTCTTTTTTATTTTAATTTCCCTAAGCTATAGGACCATAAGTGGTAGTGCCCTAGGCTCTGTTGCTTTGTTTTTTAGATGTTTCAGGAAACACCATACACTTCTCCTGAGTGTCTGTTGGCAATTTACATCCCGCCCATCAGCATAACAAGGCTCCCAGTTCTCCATGGCCTGTCCTGCCTTTCTGGATTTTACACTTTTTTCAGATGGCCCTTTTGACCGGGGGGAAGTGAGACTTCATTGTAGTGCAGATTTCCTTTGCAAGCTTGCTTGGTTGGCCAAAAAGGGCGTATGCGTTTTTTCCTGAATATATTCAGGAAAAAACGCATACGCCCTTTTTGGCCAAGTGCATCATTGTGGACATTCTGCCTCTTTTCCTATGCTTTCAATGCAATTCCAGTCTACCTCCTGAAATCGGTTTCCTGCAATTCTGCCCCGCTTTCAAGTCCTCTTGGCAGCCTTACTTCAGTCTATTTTTGGACGATAGCTGTCATTTATAACTCTGCAGGTTTGTGAATTACAGTGCCCCTGAGCTCCTTTCTTCAACTCGCTTTCTTGTGACCTGGCCGCAACACCGCAGGATGGCTTCAGGCCCTAATCTGGTTCCGGCCCGGCATGCTGAGCCTTTGGTTAATTCCTCTTCCTGGTGGGAAATGAGAGTTAAATTTGCCCGTCCAGACACCTCCAGCTAGCCTCTCATTGGTTCTCGCTATTCCTGTTCATCTTCCGCAGAAATTGCAAACTGGGCCAAACAGGAGGTTAAAGGGACTGACTCTCCAAGTGGGGAGAGTGTTAGTAAAGCGTCTGGAATGTTGCACCCGAGTACCAGGGGAGGAAAACTGAGACATATTTGAACACGTCTCCCGATCACATGGTTGATCATACTCTAGGTTCCACATGCATGTTTTAGCTGAAGGAAGAATACCTTAAACCTGGGTAGTTGAAACCCGTGGAATGGGTACCATGCAATATGACTTCAAAGGGTCTTCATTTGCTCACCGAACCTCTCCAATCCTATCACTGCTGCGTTTATGCCCCTGTACACATGCTTGATTCTCTTTCGGAGACATAGCAATCCATAGGTTTTAAGATACTTACAAGTCAGGTACATTCTTAGGCGTTTAATATGCGGTGTTGAGTCCATTTCGTTGAGCAAGGAGTAGCTCTTGTCTATTCCATATTTGACTTAAGGAACTTTATCTGTGCTCATTTCAATCTCTGGTTTTATGCAGCACCCCAACTCACCTTTCCCCTTGAGCAAGCATAAGTTGGTTTTCTAAATTTGAGACCCTGTTCTGTTCTGTAATTCAGTTCCTGTGTAGCCAAGTTTACATTCCGTGTATTACTGATATCTTATGATGTTTCTTTTTCTGTGTGACTTATTTCAGTTAGAATCATCATACCTGAATCCACTCATTGTGATGCTAAGGGCCTGATGACATAGATTTCATTGCTGAGTGATATTGCTTTGTAAGTAAATACAACAACTTCTTTATCCATTTTTCACTTTCTGCGATGTTGAACTTGTACTGTAAACGAGGTTCTTGTAAACAGAGGCGTCCCAAACTTTGGGGTGGCTGTGTCTTTTTGATTTTAATTTCCCTAAGCTATAGGACCATAAGTGGCAGTGCCCTAGGCTCTGTTGCTTTGTTTTTTAGATGTTTCAGGAAACACCATACACTTCTCCCGAGTGTCTGTTGGCAATTTACATCCCGCCCATCAGCATAACAAGGCTCCCAGTTCTCCATGGCCTGTCCTGCCTTTCTGGATTTTACACTTTTTTCAGATGGCCCTTTTGACCGGGGGGAAGTGAGACTTCATTGTAGTGCAGATTTCCTTTGCAAGCTTGCTTGGTTGGCCAAAAAGGGCGTATGCGTTTTTTCCTGAATATATTCAGGAAAAAACGCATACGCCCTTTTTGGCCAAGTGCATCATTGTGGACGTTCTGCCTCTTTTCCTATGCTTTCAATGCAATTCCAGTCTACCTCCTGAAATCGGTTTCCTGCAATTCTGCCCCGCTTTCAAGTCCTCTTGGCAGCCTTACTTCAGTCTATTTTTGGACGATAGCTGTCATTTATAACTCTGCAGGTTTGTGAATTACAGTGCCCCTGAGCTCCTTTCTTCAACTTGCTTTCTTGTGACCTGGCCGCAACACCGCAGGATGGCTTCAGGCCCTAATCTGGTTCCGGCCCGGCATGCTGAGCCTTTGGTTAATTCCTCTTCCTGGTGGGAAATGAGAGTTAAATTTGCCCGTCCAGACACCTCCAGCTAGCCTCTCATTGGTTCTCGCTATTCCTGTTCATCTTCCGCAGAAATTGCAAACTGGGCCAAACAGGAGGTTAAAGGGACTGACTCTCCAAGTGGGGAGAGTGTTAGTAAAGCGTCTGGAATGTTGCACCCGAGTACCAGGGGAGGAAAACTGAGACATATTTGAACACGTCTCCCGATCACATGGTTGATCATACTCTAGGATCCACATGCATGTTTTAGCTGAAGGAAGAATACCTTAAACCTGGGTAGTTGAAACCCGTGGAATGGGTACCATGCAATATGACTTCAAAGGGTCTTCATTTGCTCACCGAACCTCTCCAATCCTATCACTGCTGCGTTTATGCCCCTGTACACATGCTTGATTCTCTTTCGGAGACATAGCAATCCATAGGTTTTAAGATACTTACAAGTCAGGTACATTCTTAGGCGTTTAATATGCGGTGTTGAGTCCATTTCGTTGAGCAAGGAGTAGCTCTTGTCTATTCCATATTTGGCTTAAGGAACTTTATCTGTGCTCATTTCAATCTCTGGTTTTATGCAGCACCCCAACTCACCTTTACCCTTAAGCAAGCATAAGTTGTTTTTCTAAATTTGTGACCCAGTTCTGTTCTGTAATTCAGTTCCTGTGTAGCCAAGTTTCCATTCCGTGTATTACTGATATCTTATGATGTTTCTTTTTCTGTGTGACTTATTTCAGTTAGAATCATCATACCTGAATCCACTCATTGTGCTGCTAAGGGCCTGATGACATAGATTTCATTGCTGAGTGATATTGCTTTGTAAGTGAATACCACAACTTCTTTATCCATTTTTCACTTTCTGCGATGTTGAACTTGTACTGTAAACGAGGTTCTTGTAAACAGAGGCGTCCCAAACTTTGGGGTGGCTGTGTCTTTTTGATTTTAATTTCCCTAAGCTATAGGACCATAAGTGGCAGTGCCCTAGGCTCTGTTGCTTTGTTTTTTAGATGTTTCAGGAAACACCATACACTTCTCCCGAGTGGTTGTTGGCAATTTACATCCCGCCCATCAGCATAACAAGGCTCCCAGTTCTCCATGGCCTGTCCTGCCTTTCTGGATTTTACACTTTTTTCAGATGGCCCTTTTGACCGGGGGGAAGTGAGACTTCATTGTAGTGCAGATTTCCTTTGCAAGCTTGCTTGGTTGGCCAAAAAGGGCGTATGCGTTTTTTCCTGAATATATTCAGGAAAAAACGCATACGCCCTTTTTGGCCAAGTGCATCATTGTGGACGTTCTGCCTCTTTTCCTATGCTTTCAATGCAATTCCAGTCTACCTCCTGAAATCGGTTTCCTGCAATTCTGCCCCGCTTTCAAGTCCTCTTGGCAGCCTTACTTCAGTCTATTTTTGGACGATAGCTGTCATTTATAACTCTGCAGGTTTGTGAATTACAGTGCCCCTGAGCTCCTTTCTTCAACTTGCTTTCTTGTGACCTGGCCGCAACACCGCAGGATGGCTTCAGGCCCTAATCTGGTTCCGGCACGGCACGCTGAGCCTTTGGTTATTTCCTCTTCCTGGTGGGAAATGAGAGTTAAATTTGCCCGTCCAAACACCTCCAGCTAGTCTCTCATTGGTTCTCGCTATTCCTGTTCATCTTCCGCAGAAATTGCAAACTGGGCCAAACAGGAGGTTAAAGGCGCTGACTCTCAAAGTGGGGAGAGTGTTAGTAAAGCGTCTGGAATGTTGCACCCGAGTACCAGGGGAGGAAAACTGAGACATATTTGAACACGTCTCCCGATCACATGGTTGATCATACTCTAGGTTCCACATGCATGTTTTAGCTGAAGGAAGAATACCTTAAACCTGGGTAGTTGAAACCCGTGGAATGGGTACCATGCAATATGACTTCAAAGGGTCTTCATTTGCTCACCGAACCTCTCCAATCCTATCACTGCTGCGTTTATGCCCCTGTACACATGCTTGATTCTCTTTCGGAGACATAGCAATCCATAGGTTTTAAGATACTTACAAGTCAGGTACATTCTTAGGCGTTTAATATGCGGTGTTGAGTCCATTTCGTTGAGCAAGGAGTAGCTCTTGTCTATTCCATATTTGGCTTAAGGAACTTTATCTGTGCTCATTTCAATCTCTGGTGTTATGCAGCACCCCAACTCACCTTTACCCTTAAGCAAGCATAAGTTGTTTTTCTAAATTTGTGACCCAGTTCTGTTCTGTAATTCAGTTCCTGTGTAGCCAAGTTTCCATTCCATGTATTACTGATATCTTATGATGTTTCTTTTTCTGTGTGACTTATTTCAGTTAGAATCATCATACCTGAATCCACTCATTGTGCTGCTAAGGGCCTGATGACATAGATTTCATTGCTGAGTGATATTGCTTTGTAAGTGAATACCACAACTTCTTTATCCATTTTTCACTTTCTGCGATGTTGAACTTGTACTGTAAACGAGGTTCTTGTAAACAGACGTTCCAAACTTTGGGGTGGCTGTGTCTTTTTGATTTTAATTTCCCTAAGCTATAGGACCATAAGTGGAAGTGCCCTAGGTTCTGTTGCTTTGTTTTTTAGATGTTTCAGGAAACACCATACACTTCTCCCAAGTGGTTGTTGGCAATTTACATCCCGCCCATCAGCATAACAAGGCTCCCAGTTCTCCATGGCCTGTCCTGCCTTTCTGGATTTTACACTTTTTTCAGATGGCCCTTTTGACCGGGGGGAAGTGAGACTTCATTGTAGTGCAGATTTCCTTTGCAAGCTTGCTTGGTTGGCCAAAAAGGGCATATGCGTTTTTTCCTGAATATATTCAGGAAAAAACGCATACGCCCTTTTTGGCCAAGTGCATTATTGTGGACGTTCTGCCTCTTTTCCTATGCTTTCAATGCAATTTCAGTCTACCTCCTGAAATCGGTTTCCTGCAATTCTGCCCCGCTTTCAAGTCCTCTTGGCAGCCTTACTTCAGTCTATTTTTGGACGATAGCTGTCATTTATAACTCTGCAGGTTTGTGTATTACAGTGCCCCTGAGCTCCTTTCTTCAACTCGGTTTCTTTTGAGCTGGCCGCAACACCGCAGGATGGCTTCAGGCCGTAATCTGGTTCCGGCACGGCACGCTGAGCCTTTGGTTAATTCCTCTTCCTGGTGGGAAATGAGAGTTAAATTTGCCCGTCCAGACACCTCCAGCTAGTCTCTCATTGGTTCTCGCTATTCCTGTTCATCTTCCGCAGAAATTGCAAACTGGGCCAAACAGGAGTTTAAAGGGACTGACTCTCCAAGTCGGGAGAGTGTTAGTAAAGCGTCTGGAATGTTGCACCCGAGTACCAGGGGAGGAAAACTGAGACATATTTGAACACGTCTCCCATTCACATGGTTGATCATACTTGGGTTCCACATGCATGTTTTAGCTGAAGGAAGAATATCCTTAAACCTGGAGAGTTAAGACCCGTGTAATGGGTACCATGCAATATGACTTCAAAGGGTCTTCATTTGCTCACCGAACGTCTCCAATCCTATCACTGCTGCGTTTATGCCCCTGTACACATGCTTGATTCTCTTTCGGAGACATAGCAATCTATAGGTTTTAAGATACTTACAAGTCAGGTACATTCTTAGGCGTTTAATATGCGGTGTTGAGTCCATTTCGTTGAGCAAGGAGTAGCTCTTGTCTATTCCATATTTGGCTTAAGGAACTTTATCTGTGCTCATTTCAATCTCTGGTTTTAGCAGCACCCCAACTCACCTTTACCCTTAAGCAAGCATAAGTTGTTTTTCTAAATTTGTGACCCAGTTCTGTTCTGTAATTCAGTCCTGTGTAGCCAAGTTTCCATTCCGTGTATTACTGATATCTTATGATGTTTTCTTTTTCTGTGTGACTTATTTCAGTTAGAATCATCATACCTGAATCCACTCATTGTACTGCTAAGGGCCTGATGACATAGATTTCATTGCCTGAGTGATATTGCTTTGTAAGGTGAATACCACAACTTCTTTATCCATTTTTCACTTTCTGCGATGTTGAACTTGTACTGTAAACGAGGTTCTTGTAAACAGAGGCGTCCCAAACTTTGGGGTGGCTGTGTCTTTTTGATTTTAATTTCCCTAAGCTATAGGACCATAAGTGGCAGTGCCCTAGGCTCTGTTGCTTTGTTTTTTAGATGTTTCAGAAACACCATACACTTCTCCCGAGTGTCTGTTGGCAATTTACATCCCGCCCATCAGCATAACAAGGCTCCCAGTTCTCCATGGCCTGTCCTGCCTTTCTGGATTTTACACTTTTTTCAGATGGCCCTTTTGACCGGGGGGAAGTGAGACTTCATTGTAGTGCAGATTTCCTTTGCAAGCTTGCTTGGGTTGGCCAAAAAGGGCGTATGCGTTTTTTCCTGAATATATTCAGGAAAAAACGCATACGCCCTTTTTGGCCAAGTGCATCATTGTGGACGTTCTGCCTCTTTTCCTATGCTTTCAATGCAATTCCAGTCTACCTCCTGAAATCGGTTTCCTGCAATTCTGCCCCGCTTTCAAGTCCTCTTGGCAGCCTTACTTCAGTCTATTTTTGGACGATAGCTGTCATTTATACTCTGCAGGTTTGTGAATTACAGTGCCCCTGAGCTCCTTTCTTCAACTCGCTTTCTTGTGACCTGGCGCAACACCGCAGGATGGCTTCAGGCCCTAATCTGGTTCCGGCCCGGCATGCTGAGCCTTTGGTTTAATTCCTCTTCCTGGTGGGAAATGAGAGTTAAATTGCCCGTCCAGACACCTCCAGCTAGCCTCTCATTGGTTCTCGCTATTCCTGTTCATCTTCCGCAGAAATTGCAAACTGGGCCAAACAGGAGGTTAAAGGGACTGACTCTCCAAGTGGGGAGAGTGTTAGTAAAGCGTCTGGAATGTTGCACCCGAGTACCAGGGGAGGAAAACTGAGACATATTTGAACACGTCTCCCGATCACATGGTTGATCATACTCTAGGTTTCCACATGCATGTTTTAGCTGAAGGAAGAATACCTTAAACCTGGGTAGTTGAAACCCGTGGAATGGGTACCATGCAATATGACTTCAAAGGGTCTTCATTTGCTCACCGAACCTCTCCAATCCTATCACTGCTGCGTTTATGCCCCTGTACACATGCTTGATTCTCTTTCGGAGACATAGCAATCCATAGGTTTTAAGATACTTACAAGTCAGGTACATTCTTAGGCGTTTAATATGCGGTGTTGAGTCCATTTCGTTGAGCAAGGAGTAGCTCTTGTCTATTCCATATTTTGACTTAAGGAACTTTATCTGTGCTCATTTCAATCTCTGGTTTTATGCAGCACCCCAACTCACCTTTCCCCTTGAGCAAGCATAAGTTGGTTTTCTAAATTTGAGACCCTGTTCTGTTCTGTAATTCAGTTCCTGTGTAGCCAAGTTTCCATTCCGTGTATTACTGATATCTTATGATGTTTCTTTTTCTGTTGTGACTTATTTCAGTTAGAATCATCATACCTGAATCCACTCATTGTGAGCTAAGGGCCTGATGACATAGATTTCATTGCTGAGTGATATTGCTTTGTAAGTAAATACAACAACTTCTTTATCCATTTTTCACTTTCTGCGATGTTGAACTTGTACTGTAAACGAGGTTCTTAAACAGAGGCGTCCCAAACTTTGGGGTGGCTGTGTCTTTTTGATTTTAATTTCCCTAAGCTATAGGACCATAAGTGGCAGTGCCCTAGGCTCTGTTGCTTTGTTTTTTAGATGTTTCAGGAAACACCATACACTTCTCCCGAGTGTCTGTTGGCAATTTACATCCCGCCCATCAGCATAACAAGGCTCCCAGTTCTCCATGGCTTGTCCTGCCTTTCTGGATTTTACACTTTTTTCAGATGGCCCTTTTGACCGGGGGGAAGTGAGACTTCATTGTAGTGCAGATTTCCTTTGCAAGCTTGCTTGGTTGGCCAAAAAGGGCGTATGCGTTTTTTTCCTGAATATATTCAGGAAAAAACGCATACGCCCTTTTTGGCCAAGTGCATCATTGTGGACGTTCTGCCTCTTTTCCTATGCTTTCAATGCAATTCCAGTCTACCTCCTGAAATCGGTTTCCTGCAATTCTGCCCCGCTTTCAAGTCCTCTTGGCAGCCTTACTTCAGTCTATTTTTGGACGATAGCTGTCATTTATAACTCTGCAGGTTTGTGAATTACAGTGCCCCTGAGCTCCTTTCTTCAACTCGCTTTCTTGTGACCTGGCCGCAACACCGCAGGATGGCTTCAGGCCCTAATCTGGTTCCGGCCCGGCATGCTGAGCCTTTGGTTAATTCCTCTTCCTGGTGGGAAATGAGAGTTAAATTTGCCCGTCCAGACACCTCCAGCTAGCCTCTCATTGGTTCTCGCTATTCCTGTTCATCTTCCGCAGAAATTGCAAACTGGGCCAAACAGGAGGTTAAAGGGACTGACTCTCCAAGTGGGGAGAGTGTTAGTAAAGCGTCTGGAATGTTGCACCCGAGTACCAGGGGAGGAAAACTGAGACATATTTGAACACGTCTCCCGATCACATGGTTGATCATACTCTAGGTTCCACATGCATGTTTTAGCTGAAGGAAGAATACCTTAAACCTGGGTAGTTGAAACCCGTGGAATGGGTACCATGCAATATGACTTCAAAGGGTCTTCATTTGCTCACCGAACCTCTCCAATCCTATCACTGCTGCGTTTATGCCCCTGTACACATGCTTGATTCTCTTTCGGAGACATAGCAATCCATAGGTTTTAAGATACTTACAAGTCAGGTACATTCTTAGGCGTTTAATATGCGGTGTTGAGTCCATTTCGTTGAGCAAGGAGTAGCTCTTGTCTATTCCATATTTGGCTTAAGGAACTTTATCTGTGCTCATTTCAATCTCTGGTGTTATGCAGCACCCCAACTCACCTTTACCCTTAAGCAAGCATAAGTTGTTTTTCTAAATTTGTGACCCAGTTCTGTTCTGTAATTCAGTTCCTGTGTAGCCAAGTTTCCATTCCATGTATTACTGATATCTTATGATGTTTCTTTTTCTGTGTGACTTATTTCAGTTAGAATCATCATACCTGAATCCACTCATTGTGCTGCTAAGGGCCTGATGACATAGATTTCATTGCTGAGTGATATTGCTTTGTAAGTGAATACCACAACTTCTTTATCCATTTTTCACTTTCTGCGATGTTGAACTTGTACTGTAAACGAGGTTCTTGTAAACAGAGCCGTTCCAAACTTTGGGGTGGCTGTGTCTTTTTTATTTTAATTTCCCTAAGCTATAGGACCATAAGTGGAAGTGCCCTAGGTTCTGTTGCTTTGTTTTTTAGATGTTTCAGGAAACACCATACACTTCTCCCGAGTGGTTGTTGGCAATTTACATCCCGCCCATCAGCATAACAAGGCTCCCAGTTCTCCATGGCCTGTCCTGCCTTTCTGGATTTTACACTTTTTTCAGATGGCCCTTTTGACCGGGGGGAAGTGAGACTTCATTGTAGTGCAGATTTCCTTTGCAAGCTTGCTTGGTTGGCCAAAAAGGGCGTATGCGTTTTTTCCTGAATATATTCAGGAAAAAACGCATACGCCCTTTTTGGCCAAGTGCATTATTGTGGACGTTCTGCCTCTTTTCCTATGCTTTCAATGCAATTTCAGTCTACCTCCTGAAATCGGTTTCCTGCAATTCTGCCCCGCTTTCAAGTCCTCTTGGCAGCCTTACTTCAGTCTATTTTTGGACGATAGCTGTCATTTATAACTCTGCAGGTTTGTGTATTGCAGTGCCCCTGAGCTCCTTTCTTCAACTCGGTTTCTTTTGAGCTGGCCGCAACACCGCAGGATGGCTTCAGGCCGTAATCTGGTTCCGGCACGGCACGCTGAGCCTTTGGTTAATTCCTCTTCCTGGTGGGAAATGAGAGTTAAATTTGCCCGTCCAGACACCTCCAGCTAGTCTCTCATTGGTTCTCGCTATTCCTGTTCATCTTCCGCAGAAATTGCAAACTGGGCCAAACAGGAGTTTAAAGGGACTGACTCTCCAAGTCGGGAGAGTGTTAGTAAAGCGTCTGGAATGTTGCACCCGAGTACCAGGGGAGGAAAACTGAGACATATTTGAACACGTCTCCCATTCACATGGTTGATCATACTTGGGTTCCACATGCATGTTTTAGCTGAAGGAAGAATACCTTAAACCTGGAGAGTTAAGACCCGTGTAATGGGTACCATGCAATATGACTTCAAAGGGTCTTCATTTGCTCATCGAACCTCTCCAATCCTATCACTGCTGCGTTTATGCCCCTGTACACATGCTTGATTCTCTTTCGGAGACATAGCAATCTATAGGTTTTAAGATACTTACAAGTCAGGTACATTCTTAGGCGTTTAATATGCGGTGTTGAGTCCATTTCGTTGAGCAAGGAGTAGCTCTTGTCTATTCCATATTTGGCTTAAGGAACTTTATCTGTGCTCATTTCAATCTCTGGTTTTATGCAGCACCCCAACTCACCTTTACCCTTAAGCAAGCATAAGTTGTTTTTCTAAATTTGTGACCCAGTTCTGTTCTGTAATTCAGTTCCTGTGTAGCCAAGTTTCCATTCCGTGTATTACTGATATCTTATGATGTTTCTTTTTCTGTGTGACTTATTTCAGTTAGAATCATCATACCTGAATCCACTCATTGTACTGCTAAGGGCCTGATGACATAGATTTCATTGCTGAGTGATATTGCTTTGTAAGTGAATACCACAACTTCTTTATCCATTTTTCACTTTCTGCGATGTTGAACTTGTACTGTAAACGAGGTTCTTGTAAACAGAGCCGTTCCAAACTTTGGGGTGGCTGTGTCTTTTTGATTTTAATTTCCCTAAGCTATAGGACCATAAGTGGCAGTGCCCTAGGCTCTGTTGCTTTGTTTTTTAGATGTTTCAGGAAACACCATACACTTCTCCCGAGTGTCTGTTGGCAATTTACATCCCGCCCATCAGCATAACAAGGCTCCCAGTTCTCCATGGCCTGTCCTGCCTTTCTGGATTTTACACTTTTTTCAGATGGCCCTTTTGACCGGGGGGAAGTGAGACTTCATTGTAGTGCAGATTTCCTTTGCAAGCTTGCTTGGTTGGCCAAAAAGGGCGTATGCGTTTTTTCCTGAATATATTCAGGAAAAAACGCATACGCCCTTTTTGGCCAAGTGCATCATTGTGGACGTTCTGCCTCTTTTCCTATGCTTTCAATGCAATTCCAGTCTACCTCCTGAAATCGGTTTCCTGCAATTCTGCCCCGCTTTCAAGTCCTCTTGGCAGCCTTACTTCAGTCTATTTTTGGACGATAGCTGTCATTTATAACTCTGCAGGTTTGTGAATTACAGTGCCCCTGAGCTCCTTTCTTCAACTCGCTTTCTTTTGAGCTGGCCGCAACACCGCAGGATGGCTTCAGGCCCTAATCTGGTTCCGGCCCGGCATGCTGAGCCTTTGGTTAATTCCTCTTCCTGGTGGGAAATGAGAGTTAAATTTGCCCGTCCAGACACCTCCAGCTAGCCTCTCATTGGTTCTCGCTATTCCTGTTCATCTTCCGCAGAAATTGCAAACTGGGCCAAACAGGAGGTTAAAGGGACTGACTCTCCAAGTGGGGAGAGTGTTAGTAAAGCGTCTGGAATGTTGCACCCGAGTACCAGGGGAGGAAAACTGAGACATATTTGAACACGTCTCCCGATCACATGGTTGATCATACTCTAGGTTCCACATGCATGTTTTAGCTGAAGGAAGAATACCTTAAACCTGGGTAGTTGAAACCCGTGGAATGGGTACCATGCAATATGACTTCAAAGGGTCTTCATTTGCTCACCGAACCTCTCCAATCCTATCACTGCTGCGTTTATGCCCCTGTACACATGCTTGATTCTCTTTCGGAGACATAGCAATCCATAGGTTTTAAGATACTTACAAGTCAGGTACATTCTTAGGCGTTTAATATGCGGTGTTGAGTCCATTTCGTTGAGCAAGGAGTAGCTCTTGTCTATTCCATATTTGACTTAAGGAACTTTATCTGTGCTCATTTCAATCTCTGGTTTTATGCAGCACCCCAACTCACCTTTCCCCTTAAGCAAGCATAAGTTGTTTTTCTAAATTTGTGACCAAGTTCTGTTCTGTAATTCAGTTCCTGTGTAGCCAAGTTTCCATTCCGTGTATTACTGATATCTTATGATGTTTCTTTTTCTGTGTGACTTATTTCAGTTAGAATCATCATACCTGAATCCACTCATTGTGCTGCTAAGGGCCTGATGACATAGATTTCATTGCTGAGTGATATTGCTTTGTAAGTGAATACCACAACTTCTTTATCCATTTTTCACTTTCTGCGATGTTGAACTTGTACTGTAAACGAGGTTCTTGTAAACAGAGGCGTCCCAAACTTTGGGGTGGCTGTGTCTTTTTGATTTTAATTTCCCTAAGCTATAGGACCATAAGTGGCAGTGCCCTAGGCTCTGTTGCTTTGTTTTTTAGATGTTTCAGGAAACATCATACACTTCTCCCGAGTGTCTGTTGGCAATTTACATCCCGCCCATCAGCATAACAAGGCTCCCAGTTCTCCATGGCCTGTCCTGCCTTTCTGGATTTTACACTTTTTTCAGATGGCCCTTTTGACCGGGGGGAAGTGAGACTTCATTGTAGTGCAGATTTCCTTTGCAAGCTTGCTTGGTTGGCCAAAAAGGGCGTATGCGTTTTTTCCTGAATATATTCAGGAAAAAACGCATACGCCCTTTTTGGCCAAGTGCATCATTGTGGACGTTCTGCCTCTTTTCCTATGCTTTCAATGCAATTCCAGTCTACCTCCTGAAATCGGTTTCCTGCAATTCTGCCCCGCTTTCAAGTCCTCTTGGCAGCCTTACTTCAGTCTATTTTTGGACGATAGCTGTCATTTATAACTCTGCAGGTTTGTGAATTACAGTGCCCCTGAGCTCCTTTCTTCAACTCGCTTTCTTGTGACCTGGCCGCAACACCGCAGGATGGCTTCAGGCCCTAATCTGGTTCCGGCACGGCACGCTGAGCCTTTGGTTATTTCCTCTTCCTGGTGGGAAATGAGAGTTAAATTTGCCCGTCCAAACACCTCCAGCTAGTCTCTCATTGGTTCTCGCTATTCCTGTTCATCTTCCGCAGAAATTGCAAACTGGGCCAATCAGGAGGTTAAAGGCGCTGACTCTCTAAGTGGGGAGAGTGTTAGTAAAGCGTCTGGAATGTTGCACCCGAGTACCAGGGGAGGAAAACTGAGACATATTTGAACACGTCTCCCATTCACATGGTTGATCATACTTGGGTTCCACATGCATGTTTTAGCTGAAGGAAGAATACCTTAAACCTGGAGAGTTAAGACCCGTGTAATGGGTACCATGCAATATGACTTCAAAGGGTCTTCATTTGCTCACCGAACCTCTCCAATCCTATCACTGCTGCGTTTATGCCCCTGTACACATGCTTGATTCTCTTTCGGAGACATAGCAATCTATAGGTTTTAAGATACTTACAAGTCAGGTACATTCTTAGGCGTTTAATATGCGGTGTTGAGTCCATTTCGTTGAGCAAGGAGTAGCTCTTGTCTATTCCATATTTGGCTTAAGGAACTTTATCTGTGCTCATTTCAATCTCTGGTTTTATGCAGCACCCCAACTCACCTTTACCCTTAAGCAAGCATAAGTTGTTTTTCTAAATTTGTGACCCAGTTCTGTTCTGTAATTCAGTTCCTGTGTAGCCAAGTTTCCATTCCGTGTATTACTGATATCTTATGATGTTTCTTTTTCTGTGTGACTTATTTCAGTTAGAATCATCATACCTGAATCCACTCATTGTACTGCTAAGGGCCTGATGACATAGATTTCATTGCTGAGTGATATTGCTTTGTAAGTGAATACCACAACTTCTTTATCCATTTTTCACTTTCTGCGATGTTGAACTTGTACTGTAAACGAGGTTCTTGTAAACAGAGCCGTTCCAAACTTTGGGGTGGCTGTGTCTTTTTGATTTTAATTTCCCTAAGCTATAGGACCATAAGTGGAAGTGCCCTAGGCTCTGTTGCTTTGTTTTTTAGATGTTTCAGGAAACACCATACACTTCTCCCGAGTGGTTGTTGGCAATTTACATCCCGCCCATCAGCATAACAAGGCTCCCAGTTCTCCATGGCCTGTCCTGCCTTTCTGGATTTTACACTTTTTTCAGATGGCCCTTTTGACCGGGGGGAAGTGAGACTTCATTGTAGTGCAGATTTCCTTTGCAAGCTTGCTTGGTTGGCCAAAAAGGGCGTATGCGTTTTTTCCTGAATATATTCAGGAAAAAACGCATACGCCCTTTTTGGCCAAGTGCATCATTGTGGACGTTCTGCCTCTTTTCCTATGCTTTCAATGCAATTCCAGTCTACCTCCTGAAATCGGTTTCCTGCAATTCTGCCCCGCTTTCAAGTCCTCTTGGCAGCCTTACTTCAGTCTATTTTTGGACGATAGCTGTCATTTATAACTCTGCAGGTTTGTGAATTACAGTGCCCCTGAGCTCCTTTCTTCAACTCGCTTTCTTGTGACCTGGCCGCAACACCGCAGGATGGCTTCAGGCCCTAATCTGGTTCCAGCCCGCCATGCTGAGCCTTTGGTTAATTCCTCTTCCTGGTGGGAAATGAGAGTTAAATTTGCCCTTCCAGACACCTCCAGCTAGCCTCTCATTGGTTCTCGCTATTCCTGTTCATCTTCCGCAGAAATTGCAAACTGGGCCAAACAGGAGGTTAAAGGGACTGACTCTCCAAGTGGGGAGAGTGTTAGTAAAGCGTCTGGAATGTTGCACCCGAGTACCAGGGGAGGAAAACTGAGACATATTTGAACACGTCTCCCAATCACATGGTTGATCATACTCTAGGTTCCACATGCATGTTTTAGCTGAAGGAAGAATACCTTGAACCTGGGTAGTTGAAACCCGTGGAATGGGTACCATGCAATATGACTTAAAAGGGTCTTCATTTGCTCACCGAACCTCTCCAATCCTATCACTGCTGCGTTTATGCCCCTGTACACATGCTTGATTCTCTTTCGGAGACATAGCAATCTATAGGTTTTAAGATACTTACAAGTCAGGTACATTCTTAGGCGTTTAATATGCGGTGTTGAGTCCATTTCGTTGAGCAAGGAGTAGCTCTTGTCTATTCCATATTTGACTTAAGGAACTTTATCTGTGCTCATTTCAATCTCTGGTTTTATGCAGCACCCCAACTCACCTTTCCCCTTAAGCAAGCATAAGTTGTTTTTCTAAATTTGAGACTCTGTTCTGTTCTGTAATTCAGTTCCTGTGTAGCCAAGTTTACATTCCGTGTATTACTGATATCTTATGATGTTTCTTTTTCTGTGTGACTTACTTCAGTTAGAATCATCATACCTGAATCCACTCATTGTGATGCTAAGGGCCTGATGACGTAGATTTCATTGCTGAGTGATATTGCTTTGTAAGTAAATACCACAACTTCTTTATCCATTTTTCACTTTCTGCGATGTTGAACTTGTACTGTAAACGAGGTTCTTGTAAACAGAGGCGTCCCAAACTTTGGGGTGGCTGTGTCTTTTTGATTTTAATTTCCCTAAGCTATAGGACCATAAGTGGCAGTGCCCTAGGCTCTGTTGCTTTGTTTTTTAGATGTTTCAGGAAACACCATACACTTCTCCCGAGTGGTTGTTGGCAATTTACATCCCGCCCATCAGCATAACAAGGCTCCCAGTTCTCCATGGCCTGTCCTGCCTTTCTGGATTTTACACTTTTTTCAGATGGCCCTTTTGACCGGGGGGAAGTGAGACTTCATTGTAGTGCAGATTTCCTTTGCAAGCTTGCTTGGTTGGCCAAAAAGGGCGTATGCGTTTTTTCCTGAATATATTCAGGAAAAAACGCATACGCCCTTTTTGGCCAAGTGCATTATTGTGGACGTTCTGCCTCTTTTCCTATGCTTTCAATGCAATTTCAGTCTACCTCCTGAAATCGGTTTCCTGCAATTCTGCCCCGCTTTCAAGTCCTCTTGGCAGCCTTACTTCAGTCTATTTTTGGACGATAGCTGTCATTTATAACTCTGCAGGTTTGTGTATTACAGTGCCCCTGAGCTCCTTTCTTCAACTCGGTTTCTTTTGAGCTGGCCGCAACACCGCAGGATGGCTTCAGGCCGTAATCTGGTTCCGGCACGGCACGCTGAGCCTTTGGTTAATTCCTCTTCCTGGTGGGAAATGAGAGTTAAATTTGCCCGTCCAGACACCTCCAGCTAGTCTCTCATTGGTTCTCGCTATTCCTGTTCATCTTCCGCAGAAATTGCAAACTGGGCCAAACAGGAGTTTAAAGGGACTGACTCTCCAAGTCGGGAGAGTGTTAGTAAAGCGTCTGGAATGTTGCACCCGAGTACCAGGGGAGGAAAACTGAGACATATTTGAACACGTCTCCCATTCACATGGTTGATCATACTTGGGTTCCACATGCATGTTTTACCTGAAGGAAGAATACCTTAAACCTGGAGAGTTAAGACCCGTGTAATGGGTACCATGCAATATGACTTCAAAGGGTCTTCATTTGCTCACCGAACGTCTCCAATCCTATCACTGCTGCGTTTATGCCCCTGTACACATGCTTGATTCTCTTTCGGAGACATAGCAATCTATAGGTTTTAAGATACTTACAAGTCAGGTACATTCTTAGGCGTTTAATATGCGGTGTTGAGTCCATTTCGTTGAGCAAGGAGTAGCTCTTGTCTATTCCATATTTGGCTTAAGGAACTTTATCTGTGCTCATTTCAATCTCTGGTTTTATGCAGCACCCCAACTCACCTTTACCCTTAAGCAAGCATAAGTTGTTTTTCTAAATTTGTGACCCAGTTCTGTTCTGTAATTCAGTTCCTGTGTAGCCAAGTTTCCATTCTGTGTATTAGTGATATCTTATGATGTTTCTTTTTCTGTGTGACTTATTTCAGTTAGAATCATCATACCTGAATCCACTCATTGTACTGCTAAGGGCCTGATGACATAGATTTCATTGCTGAGTGATATTGCTTTGTAAGTGAATACCACAACTTCTTTATCCATTTTTCACTTTCTGCGATGTTGAACTTGTACTGTAAACGAGGTTCTTGTAAACAGAGCCGTTCCAAACTTTGGGGTGGCTGTGTCTTTTTGATTTTAATTTCCCTAAGCTATAGGACCATAAGTGGAAGTGCCCTAGGCTCTGTTGCTTTGTTTTTTAGATGTTTCAGGAAACACCATACACTTCTCCCGAGTGGTTGTTGGCAATTTACATCCCGCCCATCAGCATAACAAGGCTCCCAGTTCTCCATGGCCTGTCCTGCCTTTATGGATTTTACACTTTTTTCAGATGGCCCTTTTGACCGGGGGGAAGTGAGACTTCATTGTAGTGCAGATTTCCTTTGCAAGCTTGCTTGGTTGGCCAAAAAGGGCGTATGCGTTTTTTCCTGAATATATTCAGGAAAAAACGCATACGCCCTTTTTGGCCAAGTGCATCATTGTGGACGTTCTGCCTCTTTTCCTATGCTTTCAATGCAATTCCAGTCTACCTCCTGAAATCGGTTTCCTGCAATTCTGCCCCGCTTTCAAGTCCTCTTGGCAGCCTTACTTCAGTCTATTTTTGGACGATAGCTGTCATTTATAACTCTGCAGGTTTGTGAATTACAGTGCCCCTGAGCTCCTTTCTTCAACTCGCTTTCTTGTGACCTGGCCGCAACACCGCAGGATGGTTTCAGGCCCTAATCTGGTTCCAGCCCGGCATGCTGAGCCTTTGGTTAATTCCTCTTCCTGGTGGGAAATGAGAGTTAAATTTGCCCGTCCAGACACCTCCAGCTAGCCTCTCATTGGTTCTCGCTATTCCTGTTCATCTTCCGCAGAAATTGCAAACTGGGCCAAACAGGAGGTTAAAGGGACTGACTCTCCAAGTGGGGAGAGTGTTAGTAAAGCGTCTGGAATGTTGCACCCGAGTACCAGGGGAGGAAAACTGAGACATATTTGAACACGTCTCCCAATCACATGGTTGATCATACTCTAGGTTCCACATGCATGTTTTAGCTGAAGGAAGAATACCTTAAACCTGGGTAGTTGAAACCCGTGGAATGGGTACCATGCAATATGACTTAAAAGGGTCTTCATTTGCTCACCGAACCTCTCCAATCCTATCACTGCTGCGTTTATGCCCCTGTACACATGCTTGATTCTCTTTCGGAGACATAGCAATCTATAGGTTTTAAGATACTTACAAGTCAGGTACATTCTTAGGCGTTTAATATGCGGTGTTGAGTCCATTTCGTTGAGCAAGGAGTAGCTCTTGTCTATTCCATATTTGACTTAAGGAACTTTATCTGTGCTCATTTCAATCTCTGGTTTTATGCAGCACCCCAACTCACCTTTCCCCTTAAGCAAGCATAAGTTGTTTTTCTAAATTTGAGACTCTGTTCTGTTCTGTAATTCAGTTCCTGTGTAGCCAAGTTTACATTCCGTGTATTACTGATATCTTATGATGTTTCTTTTTCTGTGTGACTTACTTCAGTTAGAATCATCATACCTGAATCCACTCATTGTGATGCTAAGGGCCTGATGACATAGATTTCATTGCTGAGTGATATTGCTTTGTAAGTAAATACCACAACTTCTTTATCCATTTTTCACTTTCTGCGATGTTGAACTTGTAATGTAAACGAGGTTCTTGTAAACAGAGGCGTCCCAAACTTTGGGGTGGCTGTGTCTTTTTGATTTTAATTTCCCTAAGCTATAGGACCATAAGTGGAAGTGCCCTAGGTTCTGTTGCTTTGTTTTTTAGATGTTTCAGGAAACACCATACACTTCTCCTGAGTGGTTGTTGGCAATTTACATCCCGCCCATCAGCATAACAAGGCTCCCAGTTCTCCATGGCCTGTCCTGCCTTTCTGGATTTTACACTTTTTTCAGATGGCCCTTTTGACCGGGGGGAAGTGAGACTTCATTGTAGTGCAGATTTCCTTTGCAAGCTTGCTTGGTTGGCCAAAAAGGGCGTATGCGTTTTTTCCTGAATATATTCAGGAAAAAACGCATACGCCCTTTTTGGCCAAGTGCATCATTGTGGACGTTCTGCCTCTTTTCCTATGCTTTCAATGCAATTCCAGTCTACCTCCTGAAATCGGTTTCCTGCAATTCTGCCCCGCTTTCAAGTCCTCTTGGCAGCCTTACTTCAGTCTATTTTTGGACGATAGCTGTCATTTATAACTCTGCAGGTTTGTGAATTACAGTGCCCCTGAGCTCCTTTCTTCAACTTGCTTTCTTGTGACCTGGCCGCAACACCGCAGGATGGCTTCAGGCCCTAATCTGGTTCCGGCATGGCACGCTGAGCCTTTGGTTATTTCCTCTTCCTGGTGGGAAATGAGAGTTAAATTTGCCCGTCCAAACACCTCCAGCTAGTCTCTCATTGGTTCTCGCTATTCCTGTTTATCTTCCGCAGAAATTGCAAACTGGGCCAAACATTAGGTTAAAGGCGCTGACTCTCCAAGTGGGGAGAGTGTTAGTAAAGCGTCTGGAATGTTGCACCCGAGTACCAGGGGAGGAAAACTGAGACATATTTGAACACGTCTCCCGTTCACATGGTTGATCATACTTGGGTTCCACATGCATGTTTTAGCTGAAGGAAGAATACCTTAAACCTGGGTAGTTGAAACCCGTGGAATGGGTACCATGCAATATGACTTCAAAGGGTCTTCATTTGCTCACCGAACCTCTCCAATCCTATCACTGCTGCGTTTATGCCCCTGTACACATGCTTGATTCTCTTTCGGAGACATAGCAATCCATAGGTTTTAAGATACTTACAAGTCAGGTACATTCTTAGGCGTTTAATATGCGGTGTTGAGTCCATTTCGTTGAGCAAGGAGTAGCTCTTGTCTATTCCATATTTGGCTTAAGGAACTTTATCTGTGCTCATTTCAATCTCTGGTGTTATGCAGCACCCCAACTCACCTTTACCCTTAAGCAAGCATAAGTTGTTTTTCTAAATTTGTGACCCAGTTCTGTTCTGTAATTCAGTTCCTGTGTAGCCAAGTTTCCATTCCATGTATTACTGATATCTTATGATGTTTCTTTTTCTGTGTGACTTATTTCAGTTAGAATCATCATACCTGAATCCACTCATTGTGCTGCTAAGGGCCTGATGACATAGATTTCATTGCTGAGTGATATTGCTTTGTAAGTGAATACCACAACTTCTTTATCCATTTTTCACTTTCTGCGATGTTGAACTTGTACTGTAAACGAGGTTCTTGTAAACAGAGCCGTTCCAAACTTTGGGGTGGCTGTGTCTTTTTGATTTTAATTTCCCTAAGCTATAGGACCATAAGTGGAAGTGCCCTAGGTTCTGTTGCTTTGTTTTTTAGATGTTTCAGGAAACACCATACACTTCTCCCGAGTGGTTGTTGGCAATTTACATCCCGCCCATCAGCATAACAAGGCTCCCAGTTCTCCATGGCCTGTCCTGCCTTTCTGGATTTTACACTTTTTTCAGATGGCCCTTTTGACCGGGGGGAAGTGAGACTTCATTGTAGTGCAGATTTCCTTTGCAAGCTTGCTTGGTTGGCCAAAAAGGGCGTATGCGTTTTTTCCTGAATATATTCAGGAAAAAACGCATACGCCCTTTTTGGCCAAGTGCATTATTGTGGACGTTCTGCCTCTTTTCCTATGCTTTCAATGCAATTTCAGTCTACCTCCTGAAATCGGTTTCCTGCAATTCTGCCCCGCTTTCAAGTCCTCTTGGCAGCCTTACTTCAGTCTATTTTTGGACGATAGCTGTCATTTATAACTCTGCAGGTTTGTGTATTACAGTGCCCCTGAGCTCCTTTCTTCAACTCGGTTTCTTTTGAGCTGGCCGCAACACCGCAGGATGGCTTCAGGCCGTAATCTGGTTCCGGCACGGCACGCTGAGCCTTTGGTTAATTCCTCTTCCTGGTGGGAAATGAGAGTTAAATTTGCCCATCCAGACACCTCCAGCTAGTCTCTCATTGGTTCTCGCTATTCCTGTTCATCTTCCGCAGAAATTGCAAACTGGGCCAAACAGGAGTTTAAAGGGACTGACTCTCCAAGTCGGGAGAGTGTTAGTAAAGCGTCTGGAATGTTGCACCCGAGTACCAGGGGAGGAAAACTGAGACATATTTGAACACGTCTCCCATTCACATGGTTGATCATACTTGGGTTCCACATGCATGTTTTAGCTGAAGGAAGAATACCTTAAACCTGGAGAGTTAAGACCCGTGGAATGGGTACCATGCAATATGACTTCAAAGGGTCTTCATTTGCTCACCGAACCTCTCCAATCCTATCACTGCTGCGTTTATGCCCCTGTACACATGCTTGATTCTCTTTCGGAGACATAGCAATCCATAGGTTTTAAGATACTTACAAGTCAGGTACATTCTTAGGCGTTTAATATGCGGTGTTGAGTCCATTTCGTTGAGCAAGGAGTAGCTCTTGTCTATTCCATATTTGGCTTAAGGAACTTTATCTGTGCTCATTTCAATCTCTGGTGTTATGCAGCACCCCAACTCACCTTTACCCTTAAGCAAGCATAAGTTGTTTTTCTAAATTTGTGACCCAGTTCTGTTCTGTAATTCAGTTCCTGTGTAGCCAAGTTTCCATTCCATGTATTACTGATATCTTATGATGTTTCTTTTTCTGTGTGACTTATTTCAGTTAGAATCATCATACCTGAATCCACTCATTGTGCTGCTAAGGGCCTGATGACATAGATTTCATTGCTGAGTGATATTGCTTTGTAAGTGAATACCAAAACTTCTTTATCCATTTTTCACTTTCTGCGATGTTGAACTTGTACTGTAAACGAGGTTCTTGTAAACAGAGCCGTTCCAAACTTTGGGGTGGCTGTGTCTTTTTGATTTTAATTTCCCTAAGCTATAGGACCATAAGTGGAAGTGCCCTAGGTTCTGTTGCTTTGTTTTTTAGATGTTTCAGGAAACACCATACACTTCTCCCGAGTGGTTGTTGGCAATTTACATCCCGCCCATCAGCATAACAAGGCTCCCAGTTCTCCATGGCCTGTCCTGCCTTTCTGGATTTTACACTTTTTTCAGATGGCCCTTTTGACCGGGGGGAAGTGAGACTTCATTGTAGTGCAGATTTCCTTTGCAAGCTTGCTTGGTTGGCCAAAAAGGGCGTATGCGTTTTTTCCTGAATATATTCAGGAAAAAACGCATACGCCCTTTTTGGCCAAGTGCATCATTGTGGACGTTCTGCCTCTTTTCCTATGCTTTCAATGCAATTTCAGTCTACCTCCTGAAATCGGTTTCCTGCAATTCTGCCCCGCTTTCAAGTCCTCTTGGCAGCCTTACTTCAGTCTATTTTTGGACGATAGCTGTCATTTATAACTCTGCAGGTTTGTGTATTACAGTGCCCCTGAGCTCCTTTCTTCAACTCGGTTTCTTTTGAGCTGGCCGCAACACCGCAGGATGGCTTCAGGCCGTAATCTGGTTCCGGCACGGCACGCTGAGCCTTTGGTTAATTCCTCTTCCTGGTGGGAAATGAGAGTTAAATTTGCCCGTCCAGACACCTCCAGCTAGTCTCTCATTGGTTCTCGCTATTCCTGTTCATCTTCCGCAGAAATTGCAAACTGGGCCAAACAGGAGTTTAAAGGGACTGACTCTCCAAGTCGGGAGAGTGTTAGTAAAGCGTCTGGAATGTTGCACCCGAGTACCAGGGGAGGAAAACTGAGACATATTTGAACACGTCTCCCATTCACATGGTTGATCATACTTGGGTTCCACATGCATGTTTTACCTGAAGGAAGAATACCTTAAACCTGGAGAGTTAAGACCCGTGTAATGGGTACCATGCAATATGACTTCAAAGGGTCTTCATTTGCTCACCGAACGTCTCCAATCCTATCACTGCTGCGTTTATGCCCCTGTACACATGCTTGATTCTCTTTCGGAGACATAGCAATCTATAGGTTTTAAGATACTTACAAGTCAGGTACATTCTTAGGCGTTTAATATGCGGTGTTGAGTCCATTTCGTTGAGCAAGGAGTAGCTCTTGTCTATTCCATATTTGGCTTAAGGAACTTTATCTGTGCTCATTTCAATCTCTGGTTTTATGCAGCACCCCAACTCACCTTTACCCTTAAGCAAGCATAAGTTGTTTTTCTAAATTTGTGACCCAGTTCTGTTCTGTAATTCAGTTCCTGTGTAGCCAAGTTTCCATTCCGTGTATTAGTGATATCTTATGATGTTTCTTTTTCTGTGTGACTTATTTCAGTTAGAATCATCATACCTGAATCCACTCATTGTACTGCTAAGGGCCTGATGACATAGATTTCATTGCTGAGTGATATTGCTTTGTAAGTGAATACCACAACTTCTTTATCCATTTTTCACTTTCTGCGATGTTGAACTTGTACTGTAAACGAGGTTCTTGTAAACAGAGCCGTTCCAAACTTTGGGGTGGCTGTGTCTTTTTGATTTTAATTTCCCTAAGCTATAGGACCATAAGTGGAAGTGCCCTAGGCTCTGTTGCTTTGTTTTTTAGATGTTTCAGGAAACACCATACACTTCTCCCGAGTGGTTGTTGGCAATTTACATCCCGCCCATCAGCATAACAAGGCTCCCAGTTCTCCATGGCCTGTCCTGCCTTTATGGATTTTACACTTTTTTCAGATGGCCCTTTTGACCGGGGGGAAGTGAGACTTCATTGTAGTGCAGATTTCCTTTGCAAGCTTGCTTGGTTGGCCAAAAAGGGCGTATGCGTTTTTTCCTGAATATATTCAGGAAAAAACGCATACGCCCTTTTTGGCCAAGTGCATCATTGTGGACGTTCTGCCTCTTTTCCTATGCTTTCAATGCAATTCCAGTCTACCTCCTGAAATCGGTTTCCTGCAATTCTGCCCCGCTTTCAAGTCCTCTTGGCAGCCTTACTTCAGTCTATTTTTGGACGATAGCTGTCATTTATAACTCTGCAGGTTTGTGAATTACAGTGCCCCTGAGCTCCTTTCTTCAACTCGCTTTCTTGTGACCTGGCCGCAACACCGCAGGATGGTTTCAGGCCCTAATCTGGTTCCAGCCCGGCATGCTGAGCCTTTGGTTAATTCCTCTTCCTGGTGGGAAATGAGAGTTAAATTTGCCCGTCCAGACACCTCCAGCTAGCCTCTCATTGGTTCTCGCTATTCCTGTTCATCTTCCGCAGAAATTGCAAACTGGGCCAAACAGGAGGTTAAAGGGACTGACTCTCCAAGTGGGGAGAGTGTTAGTAAAGCGTCTGGAATGTTGCACCCGAGTACCAGGGGAGGAAAACTGAGACATATTTGAACACGTCTCCCAATCACATGGTTGATCATACTCTAGGTTCCACATGCATGTTTTAGCTGAAGGAAGAATACCTTAAACCTGGGTAGTTGAAACCCGTGGAATGGGTACCATGCAATATGACTTAAAAGGGTCTTCATTTGCTCACCGAACCTCTCCAATCCTATCACTGCTGCGTTTATGCCCCTGTACACATGCTTGATTCTCTTTCGGAGACATAGCAATCTATAGGTTTTAAGATACTTACAAGTCAGGTACATTCTTAGGCGTTTAATATGCGGTGTTGAGTCCATTTCGTTGAGCAAGGAGTAGCTCTTGTCTATTCCATATTTGACTTAAGGAACTTTATCTGTGCTCATTTCAATCTCTGGTTTTATGCAGCACCCCAACTCACCTTTCCCCTTAAGCAAGCATAAGTTGTTTTTCTAAATTTGAGACTCTGTTCTGTTCTGTAATTCAGTTCCTGTGTAGCCAAGTTTACATTCCGTGTATTACTGATATCTTATGATGTTTCTTTTTCTGTGTGACTTACTTCAGTTAGAATCATCATACCTGAATCCACTCATTGTGATGCTAAGGGCCTGATGACATAGATTTCATTGCTGAGTGATATTGCTTTGTAAGTAAATACCACAACTTCTTTATCCATTTTTCACTTTCTGCGATGTTGAACTTGTAATGTAAACGAGGTTCTTGTAAACAGAGGCGTCCCAAACTTTGGGGTGGCTGTGTCTTTTTGATTTTAATTTCCCTAAGCTATAGGACCATAAGTGGAAGTGCCCTAGGTTCTGTTGCTTTGTTTTTTAGATGTTTCAGGAAACACCATACACTTCTCCCGAGTGGTTGTTGGCAATTTACATCCCGCCCATCAGCATAACAAGGCTCCCAGTTCTCCATGGCCTGTCCTGCCTTTCTGGATTTTACACTTTTTTCAGATGGCCCTTTTGACCGGGGGGAAGTGAGACTTCATTGTAGTGCAGATTTCCTTTGCAAGCTTGCTTGGTTGGCCAAAAAGGGCGTATGCGTTTTTTCCTGAATATATTCAGGAAAAAACGCATACGCCCTTTTTGGCCAAGTGCATCATTGTGGACGTTCTGCCTCTTTTCCTATGCTTTCAATGCAATTCCAGTCTACCTCCTGAAATCGGTTTCCTGCAATTCTGCCCCGCTTTCAAGTCCTCTTGGCAGCCTTACTTCAGTCTATTTTTGGACGATAGCTGTCATTTATAACTCTGCAGGTTTGTGAATTACAGTGCCCCTGAGCTCCTTTCTTCAACTTGCTTTCTTGTGACCTGGCCGCAACACCGCAGGATGGCTTCAGGCCCTAATCTGGTTCCGGCATGGCACGCTGAGCCTTTGGTTATTTCCTCTTCCTGGTGGGAAATGAGAGTTAAATTTGCCCGTCCAAACACCTCCAGCTAGTCTCTCATTGGTTCTCGCTATTCCTGTTCATCTTCCGCAGAAATTGCAAACTGGGCCAAACAGGAGGTTAAAGGCGCTGACTCTCCAAGTGGGGAGAGTGTTAGTAAAGCGTCTGGAATGTTGCACCCGAGTACCAGGGGAGGAAAACTGAGACATATTTGAACACGTCTCCCGTTCACATGGTTGATCATACTTGGGTTCCACATGCATGCTTTAGCTGAAGGAAGAATACCTTAAACCTGGAGAGTTAAGACCCGTGTAATGGGTACCATGCAATATGACTTCAAAGGGTCTTCATTTGCTCACCGAACCTCTCCAATCCTATCACTGCTGCGTTTATGCCCCTGTACACATGCTTGATTCTCTTTCGGAGACATAGCAATCTATAGGTTTTAAGATACTTACAAGTCAGGTACATTCTTAGGCGTTTAATATGCGGTGTTGAGTCCATTTCGTTGAGCAAGGAGTAGCTCTTGTCTATTCCATATTTGGCTTAAGGAACTTTATCTGTGCTCATTTCAATCTCTGGTTTTATGCAGCACCCCAACTCACCTTTACCCTTAAGCAAGCATAAGTTGTTTTTCTAAATTTGGGACCCAGTTCTGTTCTGTAATTCAGTTCCTGTGTAGCCAAGTTTCCATTCCGTGTATTACTGATATCTTATGATGTTTCTTTTTCTGTGTGACTTATTTCAGTTAGAATCATCATACCTGAATCCACTCATTGTGCTGCTAAGGGCCTGATGACATAGATTTCATTGCTGAGTGATATTGCTTTGTAAGTGAATACCACAACTTCTTTATCCATTTTTCACTTTCTGCGATGTTGAACTTGTACTGTAAACGAGGTTCTTGTAAACAGAGCCGTTCCAAACTTTGGGGTGGCTGTGTCTTTTTGATTTTAATTTCCCTAAGCTATAGGACCATAAGTGGAAGTGCCCTAGGTTCTGTTGCTTTGTTTTTTAGATGTTTCAGGAAACACCATACACTTCTCCCGAGTGTCGGCAATTTACATCCCGCCCATCAGCATAACAAGGCTCCCAGTTCTCCATGGCCTGTCCTGCCTTTCTGGATTTTACACTTTTTTCAGATGGCCCTTTTGACCAGGGGGAAGTGACACTTCATTGTAGTGCAGATTTCCTTTGCAAGCTTGCTTGGTTGGCCAAAAATGGCGTATGCGTTTTTTCCTGAATATATTCAGGAAAAAACGCATACGCACTTTTTGGCCAAGTGCATTATTGTGGACGTTCTGCCCCTTTTCCTATGCTTTCAATGCAATTCCATTCTACCTCCTGAAATCGGTTTCCTGCAATTCTGCCCCGCTTTCAAGTCCTCTTGGCAGCCTTACTTCAGTCTATTTTTGGACGATAGCTGTCATTTATAACTCTGCAGGTTTGTGAATCACAGTGCCCCTGAGCTCCTTTCTTCAACTCGCTTTCTTTTGAGCTGGCCGCAACACCGCAGGATGGCTTCAGGCCCTAATCTGGTTCCGGCACGGCACGCTGAGCCTTTGGTTAATTCCTCTTCCTGGTGGGAAATGAGAGTTAAATTTGCCCGTCCAGACACCTCCAGCTAGTCTCTCATTGGTTCTCGCTATTCCTGTTCATCTTCCGCAGAAATTGCAAACTGGGCCAAACAGGAGTTTAAAGGGACTGACTCTCCAAGTCGGGAGAGTGTTAGTAAAGCGTCTGGAATGTTGCACCCGAGTACCAGGGGAGGAAAACTGAGACATATTTGAACACGTCTCCCGTTCACATGGTTGATCATACTTGGGTTCCACATGCATGTTTTAGCTGAAGGAAGAATACCTTAAACCTGGAGAGTTAAGACCCGTGTAATGGGTACCATGCAATATGACTTCAAAGGGTCTTCATTTGCTCACCGAACCTCTCCAATCCTATCACTGCTGCGTTTATGCCCCTGTACACATGCTTGATTCTCTTTCGGAGACATAGCAATCTATAGGTTTTAAGATACTTACAAGTCAGGTACATTCTTAGGCGTTTAATATGCGGTGTTGAGTCCATTTCGTTGAGCAAGTAGTAGCTCTTGTCTATTCCATATTTGTCTTAAGGAACTTTATCTGTGCTCATTTCAATCTCTGGTTTTATGCAGCACCCCAACTCACCTTTACCCTTAAGCAAGCATAAGTTGTTTTTCTAAATTTGGGACCCAGTTCTGTTCTGTAATTCAGTTCCTGTGTAGCCAAGTTTCCATTCCGTGTATTACTGATATCTTATGATGTTTCTTTTTCTGTGTGACTTACTTCAGTTAGAATCATCATACCTGAATCCACTCATTGTGATGCTAAGGGCCTGATGACATAGATTTCATTGCTGAGTGATATTGCTTTGTAAGTAAATACCACAACTTCTTTATCCATTTTTCACTTTCTGCGATGTTGAACTTGTACTGTAAACGAGGTTCTTGTAAACAGAGGCGTCCCAAACTTTGGGGTGGCTGTGTCTTTTTGATTTTAATTTCCCTAAGCTATAGGACCATAAGTGGAAGTGCCCTAGGTTCTGTTGCTTTGTTTTTTAGATGTTTCAGGAAACACCATACACTTCTCCCGAGTGTCTGTTGGCAATTTACATCCCGCCCATCAGCATAACAAGGCTCCCAGTTCTCCATGGCCTGTCCTGCCTTTCTGGATTTTACACTTTTTTCAGATGGCCCTTTTGACCGGGGGGAAGTGAGACTTCATTGTAGTGCAGATTTCCTTTGCAAGCTTGCTTGGTTGGCCAAAAAGGGCGTATGCGTTTTTTCCTGAATATATTCAGGAAAAAACGCATACGCCCTTTTTGGCCAAGTGCATCATTGTGGACGTTCTGCCTCTTTTCCTATGCTTTCAATGCAATTCCAGTCTACCTCCTGAAATCGGTTTCCTGCAATTCTGCCCCGCTTTCAAGTCCTCTTGGCAGCCTTACTTGAGTCTATTTTTGGACGATAGCTGTCATTTATAACTCTGCAGGTTTGTGAATTACAGTGCCCCTGAGCTCCTTTCTTCAACTCGCTTTCTTGTGACCTGGCCGCAACACCGCAGGATGGCTTCAGGCCCTAATCTGGTTCCGGCACGGCACGCTGAGCCTTTGGTTAATTCCTCTTCCTGGTGGGAAATGAGAGTTAAATTTGCCCGTCCAGACACCTCCAGCTAGTCTCTCATTGGTTCTCGCTATTCCTGTTCATCTTCCGCAGAAATTGCAAACTGGGCCAAACAGGAGTTTAAAGGGACTGACTCTCCAAGTCGGGAGAGTGTTAGTAAAGCGTCTGGAATGTTGCACCCGAGTACCAGGGGAAGAAAACTGAGACATATTTGAACACGTCTCCCGTTCACATGGTTGATCATACTTGGGTTCCACATGCATGTTTTAGCTGAAGGAAGAATACCTTAAACCTGGAGAGTTAAGACCCGTGTAATGGGTACCATGCAATATGACTTCAAAGGGTCTTCATTTGCTCACCGAACGTCTCGAATCCTATCACTGCTGCGTTTATGCCCCTGTACACATGCTTGATTCTCTTTCGGAGACATAGCAATCCATAGGTTTTAAGATACTTACTAGTCAGGTACATTCTTAGGCGTTTAATATGCGGTGTTGAGTCCATTTCGTTGAGCAAGGAGTAGCTCTTGTCTATTCCATATTTGGCTTAAGGAACTTTATCTGTGCTCATTTCAATCTCTGGTTTTATGCAGCACCCCAACTCACCTTTACCCTTAAGCAAGCATAAGTTGTTTTTCTAAATTTGTGACCCAGTTCTGTTCTGTAATTCAGTTCCTGTGTAGCCAAGTTTCCATTCCGTGTATTACTGATATCTTATGATGTTTCTTTTTCTGTGTGACTTATTTCAGTTAGAATCATCATACCTGAATCCACTCATTGTGCTGCTAAGGGCCTGATGACATAGATTTCATTGCTGAGTGATATTGCTTTGTAAGTGAATACCACAACTTCTTTATCCATTTTTCACTTTCTGCGATGTTGAACTTGTACTGTAAACGAGGTTCTTGTAAACAGAGCCGTTCCAAACTTTGGGGTGGCTGTGTCTTTTTGATTTTAATTTCCCTAAGCTATAGGACCATAAGTGGAAGTGCCCTAGGTTCTGTTGCTTTGTTTTTTAGATGTTTCAGGAAACACCATACACTTCTCCCGAGTGGTTGTTGGCAATTTACATCCCGCCCATCAGCATAACAAGGCTCCCAGTTCTCCATGGCCTGTCCTGCCTTTCTGGATTTTACACTTTTTTCAGATGGCCCTTTTGACCGGGGGGAAGTGAGACTTCATTGTAGTGCAGATTTCCTTTGCAAGCTTGCTTGGTTGGCCAAAAAGGGCGTATGCGTTTTTTCCTGAATATATTCAGGAAAAAACGCATACGCCCTTTTTGGCCAAGTGCATCATTGTGGACGTTCTGCCTCTTTTCCTATGCTTTCAATGCAATTCCAGTCTACCTCCTGAAATCGGTTTCCTGCAATTCTGCCCCGCTTTCAAGTCCTCTTGGCAGCCTTACTTCAGTCTATTTTTGGACGATAGTTGTCATTTATAACTCTGCAGGTTTGTGAATTACAGTGCCCCTGAGCTCCTTTCTTCAACTTGCTTTCTTGTGACCTGGCCGCAACACCGCAGGATGGCTTCAGGCCCTAATCTGGTTCCGGCACGGCACGCTGAGCCTTTGGTTATTTCCTCTTCCTGGTGGGAAATGAGAGTTAAATTTGCCCGTCCAAACACCTCCAGCTAGTCTCTCATTGGTTCTCGCTATTCCTGTTCATCTTCCGCAGAAATTGCAAACTGGGCCAAACAGGAGGTTAAAGGCGCTGACTCTCCAAGTGGGGAGAGTGTTAGTAAAGCGTCTGGAATGTTGCACCCGAGTACCAGGGGAGGAAAACTGAGACATATTTGAACACATCTCCCGTTCACATGGTTGATCATACTTGGGTTCCACATGCATGCTTTAGCTGAAGGAAGAATACCTTAAACCTGGAGAGTTAAGACCCGTGTAATGGGTACCATGCAATATGACTTCAAAGGGTCTTCATTTGCTCACCGAACCTCTCCAATCCTATCACTGCTGCGTTTATGCCCCTGTACACATGCTTGATTCTCTTTCGGAGACATAGCAATCCATAGGTTTTAAGATACTTACTAGTCAGGTACATTCTTAGACGTTTAATATGCGGTGTTGAGTCCATTTCGTTGAGCAAGGAGTAGCTCTTGTCTATTCCATATTTGACTTAAGGAACTTTATCTGTGCTCATTTCAATCTCTGGTTTTATGCAGCACCCCAACTCACCTTTACCCTTAAGCAAGCATAAGTTGGTTTTCTAAATTTGAGACCCTGTTCTGTTCTGTAATTCAGTTCCTGTGTAGCCAAGTTTACATTCCGTGTATTACTGATATCTTATGATGTTTCTTTTTCTGTGTGACTTACTTCAGTTAGAATCATCATACCTGAATCCACTCATTGTGATGCTAAGGGCCTGATGACATAGATTTCATTGCTGAGTGATATTGCTTTGTAAGTAAATACCACAACTTCTTTATCCATTTTTCACTTTCTGCGATGTTGAACTTGTACTGTAAACGAGGTTCTTGTAAACAGAGGCGTCCCAAACTTTGGGGTGGCTGTGTCTTTTTGATTTTAATTTCCCTAAGCTATAGGACCATAAGTGGAAGTGCCCTAGGTTCTGTTGCTTTGTTTTTTAGATGTTTCAGGAAACACCATACACTTCTCCCGAGTGTCTGTTGGCAATTTACATCCCGCCCATCAGCATAACAAGGCTCCCAGTTCTCCATCGCCTGTCCTGCCTTTCTGGATTTTACACTTTTTTCAGATGGCCCTTTTGACCGGGGGGAAGTGAGACTTCATTGTAGTGCAGATTTCCTTTGCAAGCTTGCTTGGTTGGCCAAAAAGGGCGTATGCGTTTTTTCCTGAATATATTCAGGAAAAAACGCATACGCCCTTTTTGGCCAAGTGCATCATTGTGGACGTTCTGCCTCTTTTCCTATGCTTTCAATGCAATTCCAGTCTACCTCCTGAAATCGGTTTCCTGCAATTCTGCCCCGCTTTCAAGTCCTCTTGGCAGCCTTACTTGAGTCTATTTTTGGACGATAGCTGTCATTTATAACTCTGCAGGTTTGTGAATTACAGTGCCCCTGAGCTCCTTTCTTCAACTCGCTTTCTTGTGACCTGGCCGCAACACCGCAGGATGGCTTCAGGCCCTAATCTGGTTCCGGCACGGCACGCTGAGCCTTTGGTTAATTCCTCTTCCTGGTGGGAAATGAGAGTTAAATTTGCCCGTCCAGACACCTCCAGCTAGCCTCTCATTGGTTCTCGCTATTCCTGTTCATCTTCCGCAGAAATTGCAAACTGGGCCAAACAGGAGTTTAAAGGGACTGACTCTCCAAGTCGGGAGAGTGTTAGTAAAGCGTCTGGAATGTTGCACCCGAGTACCAGGGGAAGAAAACTGAGACATATTTGAACACGTCTCCCGTTCACATGGTTGATCATACTTGGGTTCCACATGCATGTTTTAGCTGAAGGAAGAATACCTTAAACCTGGAGAGTTAAGACCCGTGTAATGGGTACCATGCAATATGACTTCAAAGGGTCTTCATTTGCTCACCGAACGTCTCCAATCCTATCACTGCTGCGTTTATGCCCCTGTACACATGCTTGATTCTCTTTCGGAGACATAGCAATCCATAGGTTTTAAGATACTTACTAGTCAGGTACATTCTTAGGCGTTTAATATGCGGTGTTGAGTCCATTTCGTTGAGCAAGGAGTAGCTCTTGTCTATTCCATATTTGGCTTAAGGAACTTTATCTGTGCTCATTTCAATCTCTGGTTTTATGCAGCACCCCAACTCACCTTTACCCTTAAGCAAGCATAAGTTGTTTTTCTAAATTTGTGACCCAGTTCTGTTCTGTAATTCAGTTCCTGTGTAGCCAAGTTTCCATTCCGTGTATTACTGATATCTTATGATGTTTCTTTTTCTGTGTGACTTATTTCAGTTAGAATCATCATACCTGAATCCACTCATTGTGCTGCTAAGGGCCTGATGACATAGATTTCATTGCTGAGTGATATTGCTTTGTAAGTGAATACCACAACTTCTTTATCCATTTTTCACTTTCTGCGATGTTGAACTTGTACTGTAAACGAGGTTCTTGTAAACAGAGCCGTTCCAAACTTTGGGGTGGCTGTGTCTTTTTGATTTTAATTTCCCTAAGCTATAGGACCATAAGTGGAAGTGCCCTAGGTTCTGTTGCTTTGTTTTTTAGATGTTTCAGGAAACACCATACACTTCTCCCGAGTGGTTGTTGGCAATTTACATCCCGCCCATCAGCATAACAAGGCTCCCAGTTCTCCATGGCCTGTCCTGCCTTTCTGGATTTTACACTTTTTTCAGATGGCCCTTTTGACCGGGGGGAAGTGAGACTTCATTGTAGTGCAGATTTCCTTTGCAAGCTTGCTTGGTTGGCCAAAAAGTGTGTATGCGTTTTTTCCTGAATATATTCAGGAAAAAACGCATACGCCCTTTTTGGCCAAGTGCATCATTGTGGACGTTCTGCCTCTTTTCCTATGCTTTCAATGCAATTCCAGTCTACCTCCTGAAATCGGTTTCCTGCAATTCTGCCCCGCTTTCAAGTCCTCTTGGCAGCCTTACTTCAGTCTATTTTTGGACGATAGCTGTCATTTATAACTCTGCAGGTTTGTGAATTACAGTGCCCCTGAGCTCCTTTCTTCAACTTGCTTTCTTGTGACCTGGCCGCAACACCGCAGGATGGCTTCAGGCCCTAATCTGGTTCCGGCACGGCACGCTGAGCCTTTGGTTATTTCCTCTTCCTGGTGGGAAATGAGAGTTAAATTTGCCCGTCCAAACACCTCCAGCTAGTCTCTCATTGGTTCTCGCTATTCCTGTTCATCTTCCGCAGAAATTGCAAACTGGGCCAAACAGGAGGTTAAAGGCGCTGACTCTCCAAGTGGGGAGAGTGTTAGTAAAGCGTCTGGAATGTTGCACCCGAGTAACAGGGGAGGAAAACTGAGACATATTTGAACACGTCTCCCGTTCACATGGTTGATCATACTTGGGTTCCACATGCATGCTTTAGCTGAAGGAAGAATACCTTAAACCTGGAGAGTTAAGACCCGTGTAATGGGTACCATGCAATATGACTTCAAAGGGTCTTCATTTGCTCACCGAACCTCTCCAATCCTATCACTGCTGCGTTTATGCCCCTGTACACATGCTTGATTCTCTTTCGGAGACATAGCAATCCATAGGTTTTAAGATACTTACTAGTCAGGTACATTCTTAGACGTTTAATATGCGGTGTTGAGTCCATTTCGTTGAGCAAGGAGTAGCTCTTGTCTATTCCATATTTGACTTAAGGAACTTTATCTGTGCTCATTTCAATCTCTGGTTTTATGCAGCACCCCAACTCACCTTTACCCTTAAGCAAGCATAAGTTGGTTTTCTAAATTTGAGACCCTGTTCTGTTCTGTAATTCAGTTCCTGTGTAGCCAAGTTTACATTCCGTGTATTACTGATATCTTATGATGTTTCTTTTTCTGTGTGACTTACTTCAGTTAGAATCATCATACCTGAATCCACTCATTGTGATGCTAAGGGCCTGATGACATAGATTTCATTGCTGAGTGATATTGCTTTGTAAGTAAATACCACAACTTCTTTATCCATTTTTCACTTTCTGCGATGTTGAACTTGTACTGTAAACGAGGTTCTTGTAAACAGAGGCGTCCCAAACTTTGGGGTGGCTGTGTCTTTTTGATTTTAATTTCCCTAAGCTATAGGACCATAAGTGGAAGTGCCCTAGGTTCTGTTGCTTTGTTTTTTAGATGTTTCAGGAAACACCATACACTTCTCCCGAGTGTCTGTTGGCAATTTACATCCCACCCATCAGCATAACAAGGCTCCCAGTTCTCCATGGCCTGTCCTGCCTTTCTGGATTTTACACTTTTTTCAGATGGCCCTTTTGACAAGGGGGAAGTGACACTTCATTGTAGTGCAGATTTCCTTTGCAAGCTTGCTTGGTTGGCCAAAAATGGCGTATGCGTTTTTTCCTGAATATATTCAGGAAAAAACGCATACGCCCTTTTTGGCCAAGTGCATCATTGTGGACGTTCTGCCTCTTTTCCTATGCTTTCAATGCAATTCCAGTCTACCTCCTGAAATCGGTTTCCTGCAATTCTGCCCCGCTTTCAAGTCCTCTTGGCAGCCTTACTTCAGTCTATTTTTGGACGATAGCTGTCATTTATAACTCTGCAGGTTTGTGAATTACAGTGCCCCTGAGCTCCTTTCTTCAACTCAGTTTCTTTTGAGCTGGCCGCAACACCGCAGGATGGCTTCAGGCCCTAATCTGGTTCCGGCACGGCACGCTGAGCCTTTGGTTAATTCCTCTTCCTGGTGAGAAATGAGAGTTAAATTTGCCCGTCCAGACACCTCCAGCTAGCCTCTCATTGGTTCTCGCTATTCCTGTTCATCTTCCGCAGAAATTGCAAACTGGGCCAAACAGGAGGTTAAAGGGACTGACTCTCCAAGTGGGGAGAGTGTTAGTAAAGCGTCTGGAATGTTGCACCCGAGTACCAGGGGAGGAAAACTGAGACATATTTGAACACGTCTCCCGATCACATGGTTGATCATACTCTAGGTTCCACATGCATGTTTTAGCTGAAGGAAGAATACCTTAAACCTGGGTAGTTGAAACCCGTGGAATGGGTACCATGCAATATGACTTCAAAGGGTCTTCATTTGCTCACCGAACCTCTCCAATCCTATCACTGCTGCGTTTATGCCCCTGTACACATGCTTGATTCTCTTTCGGAGACATAGCAATCCATAGGTTTTAAGATACTTACTAGTCAGGCACATTCTTAGGCGTTTAATATGCGGTGTTGAGTCCATTTCGTTGAGCAAGGAGTAGCTCTTGTCTATTCCATATTTGACTTAAGGAACTTTATCTGTGCTCATTTCAATCTCTGGTTTTATGCAGCACCCCAACTCACCTTTACCCTTAAGCAAGCATAGTTGGTTTTCTAAATTTGAGACCCTGTTCTGTTCTGTTATTCAGTTCCTGTGTAGCCAAGTTTCCATTCCGTGTATTACTGATATCTTATGATGTTTCTTTTTCTGTGTGACTTACTTCAGTTAGAATCATCATACCTGAATCCACTCATTGTGCTGCTAAGGGCCTGATGACACAGATTTCATTGCTGAGTGATATTGCTTTGTAAGTAAATACCACAACTTCTTTATCCATTTTTCACTTTCTGCGATGTTGAACTTGTACTGTAAACGAGGTTCTTGTAAACAGAGGCGTCCCAAACTTTGGGGTGGCTGTGTCTTTTTGATTTTAATTTCCCTAAGCTATAGGACCATAAGTGGCAGTGCCCTAGGCTCTGTTGCTTTGTTTTTTAGATGTTTCAGGAAACACCATACACTTCTCCCGAGTGTCTGTTGGCAATTTACATCCCGCCCATCAGCATAACAAGGCTCCCAGTTCTCCATCGCCTGTCCTGCCTTTCTGGATTTTACACTTTTTTCAGATGGCCCTTTTGACCGGGGGGAAGTGAGACTTCATTGTAGTGCAGATTTCCTTTGCAAGCTTGCTTGGTTGGCCAAAAAGGGCGTATGCGTTTTTTCCTGAATATATTCAGGAAAAAACGCATACGCCCTTTTTGGCCAAGTGCATCATTGTGGACGTTCTGCCTCTTTTCCTATGCTTTCAATGCAATTCCAGTCTACCTCCTGAAATCGGTTTCCTGCAATTCTGCCCCGCTTTCAAGTCCTCTTGGCAGCCTTACTTCAGTCTATTTTTGGACGATAGCTGTCATTTATAACTCTGCAGGTTTGTGAATTACAGTGCCCCTGAGCTCCTTTCTTCAACTCGCTTTCTTGTGACCTGGCCGCAACACCGCAGGATGGCTTCAGGCCCTAATCTGGTTCCGGCCCGGCATGCTGAGCCTTTGGTTAATTCCTCTTCCTGGTGGGAAATGAGAGTTAAATTTGCCCGTCCAGACACCTCCAGCTAGCCTCTCATTGGTTCTCGCTATTCCTGTTCATCTTCCGCAGAAATTGCAAACTGGGCCAAACAGGAGGTTAAAGGCGCTGACTCTCCAAGTGGGGAGAGTGTTAGTAAAGCGTCTGGAATGTTGCACCCGAGTACCAGGGGAGGAAAACTGAGACATATTTGAACACGTCTCCCGTTCACATGGTTGATCATACTTGGGTTCCACATGCATGTTTTAGCTGAAGGAAGAATACCTTAAACCTGGAGAGTTAAGACCCGTGTAATGGGTACCATGCAATATGACTTCAAAGGGTCTTCATTTGCTCACCGAACCTCTCCAATCCTATCACTGCTGCGTTTATGCCCCTGTACACATGCTTGATTCTCTTTCGGAGACATAGCAATCCATAGGTTTTAAGATACTTACAAGTCAGGTACATTCTTAGGCGTTTAATATGCGGTGTTGAGTCCATTTCGTTGAGCAAGGAGTAGCTCTTGTCTATTCCATATTTGGCTTAAGGAACTTTATCTGTGCTCATTTCAATCTCTGGTTTTATGCAGCACCCCAACTCACCTTTACCCTTAAGCAAGCATAAGTTGTTTTTCTAAATTTGGGACCCAGTTCTGTTCTGTAATTCAGTTCCTGTGTAGCCAAGTTTCCATTCCGTGTATTACTGATATCTTATGATGTTTCTTTTTCTGTGTGACTTATTTCAGTTAGAATCATCATACCTGAATCCACTCATTGTGCTGCTAAGGGCCTGATGACATAGATTTCATTGCTGAGTGATATTGCTTTGTAAGTGAATACCACAACTTCTTTATCCATTTTTCACTTTCTGCGATGTTGAACTTGTACTGTAAACGAGGTTCTTGTAAACAGAGCCGTTCCAAACTTTGGGGTGGCTGTGTCTTTTTGATTTTAATTTCCCTAAGCTATAGGACCATAAGTGGAAGTGCCCTAGGTTCTGTTGCTTTGTTTTTTAGATGTTTCAGGAAACACCATACACTTCTCCCGAGTGGTTGTTGGCAATTTACATCCCGCCCATCAGCATAACAAGGCTCCCAGTTCTCCATGGCCTGTCCTGCCTTTCTGGATTTTACACTTTTTTCAGATGGCCCTTTTGACCGGGGGGAAGTGAGACTTCATTGTAGTGCAGATTTCCTTTGCAAGCTTGCTTGGTTGGCCAAAAAGGGCGTATGCGTTTTTTCCTGAATATATTCAGGAAAAAACGCATACGCCCTTTTTGGCCAAGTGCATCATTGTGGACGTTCTGCCTCTTTTCCTATGCTTTCAATGCAATTCCAGTCTACCTCCTGAAATCGGTTTCCTGCAATTCTGCCCCGCTTTCAAGTCCTCTTGGCAGCCTTACTTCAGTCTATTTTTGGACGATAGCTGTCATTTATAACTCTGCAGGTTTGTGAATTACAGTGCCCCTGAGCTCCTTTCTTCAACTTGCTTTCTTGTGACCTGGCCGCAACACCGCAGGATGGCTTCAGGCCCTAATCTGGTTCCGGCACGGCACGCTGAGCCTTTGGTTATTTCCTCTTCCTGGTGGGAAATGAGAGTTAAATTTGCCCGTCCAAACACCTCCAGCTAGTCTCTCATTGGTTCTCGCTATTCCTGTTCATCTTCCGCAGAAATTGCAAACCGGGCGAAACAGGAGGTTAAAGGCGCTGACTCTCCAAGTGGGGAGAGTGTTAGTAAAGCGTCTGGAATGTTGCACCCGAGTACCAGGGGAGGAAAACTGAGACATATTTGAACACGTCTCCCATTCACATGGTTGATCATACTTGGGTTCCACATGCATGTTTTAGCTGAAGGAAGAATACCTTAAACCTGGAGAGTTAAGACCCGTGGAATGGGTACCATGCAATGTGACTTCAAAGGGTCTTCATTTGCTCACCGAACCTCTCCAATCCTATCACTGCTGCGTTTATGCCCCTGTACACATGCTTGATTCTCTTTCGGAGACATAGCAATCCATAGGTTTTAAGATACTTACTAGTCAGGTACATTCTTAGACGTTTAATATGCGGTGTTGAGTCCATTTCGTTGAGCAAGGAGTAGCTCTTGTCTATTCCATATTTGACTTAAGGAACTTTATCTGTGCTCATTTCAATCTCTGGTTTTATGCAGCACCCCAACTCACCTTTACCCTTAAGCAAGAATAAGTTGGTTTTCTAAATTTGAGACCCTGTTCTGTTCTGTAATTCAGTTCCTGTGTAGCCAAGTTTACATTCCGTGTATTACTGATATCTTATGATGTTTCTTTTTCTGTGTGACTTACTTCAGTTAGAATCATCATACCTGAATCCACTCATTGTGATGCTAAGGGCCTGATGACATAGATTTCATTGCTGAGTGATATTGCTTTGTAAGTAAATACCACAACTTCTTTATCCATTTTTCACTTTCTGCGATGTTGAACTTGTACTGTAAACGAGGTTCTTGTAAACAGAGGCGTCCCAAACTTTGGGGTGGCTGTGTCTTTTTGATTTTAATTTCCCTAAGCTATAGGACCATAAGTGGAAGTGCCCTAGGTTCTGTTGCTTTGTTTTTTAGATGTTTCAGGAAACACCATACACTTCTCCCGAGTGTCTGTTGGCAATTTACATCCCGCCCATCAGCATAACAAGGCTCCCAGTTCTCCATGGCCTGTCCTGCCTTTCTGGATTTTACACTTTTTTCAGATTGCCCTTTTGACCGGGGGGAAGTGAGACTTCATTGTAGTGCAGATTTCCTTTGCAATCTTGCTTGGTTGGCCAAAAAGGGCGTATGCGTTTTTTCCTGAATATATTCTGGAAAAAACGCATACGCCCTTTTTGGCCAAGTGCATCATTGTGGACGTTCTGCCTCTTTTCCTATGCTTTCAATACAATTCCAGTCTACCTCCTGAAATCGGTTTCCTGCAATTCTGCGCCGCTTTCAAGTCCTCTTGGCAGCCTTACTTCAGTATGTTTTTGGACGATAGCTGTCATTTATAACTCTGCAGGTTTGTGAATTACAGTGCCCCTGAGCTCCTTTCTTCAACTCGCTTTCTTTTGAGCTGGCCGCAACACCGAAGGATGGCTTCAGGCCCTAATCTGGTTCCGGTACGGCACGCTGAGCCTTTGATTATTTCCTCTTCCTTGTGGGAAATGAGAGTTAAATTTGCCCGTCCAGACACCTCCAGCTAGCCTCTCATTGGTTCTCGCTATTCCTGTTCATCTTCCGCAGAAATTGCAAACTGGGCCAAACAGGAGGTTAAAGGCGCTGACTCTCCAAGTGGGGAGAGTGTTAGTAAAGCGTCTGGAATGTTGCACCCGAGTACCAGGGGAGGAAAACTGAGACATATTTGAACACGTCTCCCGTTCACATGGTTGATCATACTTGGGTTCCACATGCATGTTTTAGCTGAAGGAAGAATACCTTAAACCTGGAGAGTTGAGACCCGTGTAATGGGTACCATGCAATATGACTTCAAAGGGTCTTCATTTGCTCACCGAACCTCTCCAATCCTATCACTGCTGCGTTTATGCCCCTGTACACATGCTTGATTCTCTTTCGGAGACATAGCAATCCATAGGTTTTAAGATACTTACTAGTCAGGCACATTCTTAGGCGTTTAATATGCGGTGTTGAGTCCATTTCGTTGAGCAAGGAGTAGCTCTTGTCTATTCCATATTTGACTTAAGGAACTTTATCTGTGCTCATTTCAATCTCTGGTTTTATGCAGCACCCCAACTCACCTTTACCCTTAAGCAAGCATAGTTGGTTTTCTAAATTTGAGACCCTGTTCTGTTCTGTAATTCAGTTCCTGTGTAGCCAAGTTTCCATTCCGTGTATTACTGATATCTTATGATGTTTCTTTTTCTGTGTGACTTACTTCAGTTAGAATCATCATACCTGAATCCACTCATTGTGCTGCTAAGGGCCTGATGACACAGATTTCATTGCTGAGTGATATTGCTTTGTAAGTAAATACCACAACTTCTTTATCCATTTTTCACTTTCTGCGATGTTGAACTTGTACTGTAAACGAGGTTCTTGTAAACAGAGGCGTCCCAAACTTTGGGGTGGCTGTGTCTTTTTGATTTTAATTTCCCTAAGCTATAGGACCATAAGTGGCAGTGCCCTAGGTTCTGTTGCTTTGTTTTTTAGATGTTTCAGGAAACACCATACACTTCTCCCGAGTGTCTGTTGGCAATTTACATCCCGCCCATCAGCATAACAAGGCTCCCAGTTCTCCATGGCCTGTCCTGCCTTTCTGGATTTTACACTTTTTTCAGATGGCCCTTTTGACCGGGGGGAAGTGAGACTTCATTGTAGTGCAGATTTCCTTTGCAAGCTTGCTTGGTTGGCCAAAAAGGGCGTATGCGTTTTTTCCTGAATATATTCAGGAAAAAACGCATACGCCCTTTTTGGCCAAGTGCATCATTGTGGACGTTCTGCCTCTTTTCCTATGCTTTCAATGCAATTCCAGTCTACCTCCTGAAATCGGTTTCCTGCAATTCTGCCCCGCTTTCAAGTCCTCTTGGCAGCCTTACTTCAGTCTATTTTTGGACGATAGCTGTCATTTATAACTCTGCAGGTTTGTGAATTACAGTGCCCCTGAGCTCCTTTCTTCAACTCGCTTTCTTGTGACCTGGCCGCAACACCGCAGGATGGCTTCAGGCCCCAATCTGGTTCCGGCCCGGCATGCTGAGCCTTTGGTTAATTCCTCTTCCTGGTGGGAAATGAGAGTTAAATTTGCCCGTCCAGACACCTCCAGCTAGCCTCTCATTGGTTCTCGCTATTCCTGTTCATCTTCCGCAGAAATTGCAAACTGGGCCAAACAGGAGGTTAAAGGCGCTGACTCTCCAAGTGGGGAGAGTGTTAGTAAAGCGTCTGGAATGTTGCACCCGAGTACCAGGGGAGGAAAACTGAGACATATTTGAACACGTCTCCCGTTCACATGGTTGATCATACTTGGGTTCCACATGCATGTTTTAGCTGAAGGAAGAATACCTTAAACCTGGAGAGTTGAGACCCGTGTAATGGGTACCATGCAATATGACTTCAAAGGGTCTTCATTTGCTCACCGAACTTCTCCAATCCTATCACTGCTGCGTTTATGCCCCTGTACACATGCTTGATTCTCTTTCGGAGACATAGCAATCCATAGGTTTTAAGATACTTACTAGTCAGGCACATTCTTAGGCGTTTAATATGCGGTGTTGAGTCCATTTCGTTGAGCAAGGAGTAGCTCTTGTCTATTCCATATTTGACTTAAGGAACTTTATCTGTGCTCATTTCAATCTCTGGTTTTATGCAGCACCCCAACTCACCTTTACCCTTAAGCAAGCATAGTTGGTTTTCTAAATTTGAGACCCTGTTCTGTTCTGTAATTCAGTTCCTGTGTAGCCAAGTTTCCATTCCGTGTATTAGTGATATCTTATGATGTTTCTTTTTCTGTGTGACTTACTTCAGTTAGAATCATCATACCTGAATCCACTCATTGTGCTGCTAAGGGCCTGATGACACAGATTTCATTGCTGAGTGATATTGCTTTGTAAGTAAATACCACAACTTCTTTATCCATTTTTCACTTTCTGCGATGTTGAACTTGTACTGTAAATGAGGTTCTTGTAAACAGAGGCGTCCCAAACTTTGGGGTGGCTGTGTCTTTTTGATTTTAATTACCCTAAGCTATAGGACCATAAGTGGCAGTGCCCTAGGCTCTGTTGCTTTGTTTTTTAGATGTTTCAGGAAACACCATACACTTCTCCCGAGTGTCTGTTGGCAATTTACATCCCGCCCATCAGCATAACAAGGCTCCCAGTTCTCCATGGCCTGTCCTGCCTTTCTGGATTTTACACTTTTTTCAGATGGCCCTTTTGACCGGGGGGAAGTGAGACTTCATTGTTGTGCAGATTTCCTTTGCAAGCTTGCTTGGTTGGCCAAAAAGGGCGTATGCGTTTTTTCCTGAATATATTCAGGAAAAAACGCATACGCCCTTTTTGGCCAAGTGCATCATTGTGGACGTTCTGCCTCTTTTCCTATGCTTTCAATGCAATTCCAATCTACCTCCTGAAATCGGTTTCCTGCAATTCTGCCCCGCTTTCAAGTCCTCTTGGCAGCCTTACTTCAGTCTATTTTTGGACGATAGCTGTCATTTATAACTCTGCAGGTTTGTGAATTACAGTGCCCCTGAGCTCCTTTCTTCAACTCGCTTTCTTGTGACCTGGCCGCAACACCGCAGGATGGCTTCAGGCCCTAATCTGGTTCCGGCCCGGCATGCTGAGCCTTTGGTTAATTCCTCTTCCTGGTGGGAAATGAGAGTTAAATTTGCCCGTCCAGACACCTCCAGCTAGCCTCTCATTGGTTCTCGCTATTCCTGTTCATCTTCCGCAGAAATTGCAAACTGGGCCAAACAGGAGGTTAAAGGCGCTGACTCTCCAAGTGGGGAGAGTGTTAGTAAAGCGTCTGGAATGTTGCACCCGAGTACCAGGGGAGGAAAACTGAGACATATTTGAACACGTCTCCCGTTCACATGGTTGATCATACTTGGGTTCCACATGCATGTTTTAGCTGAAGGAAGAATACCTTAAACCTGGAGAGTTAAGACCCGTGTAATGGGTACCATGCAATATGACTTCAAAGGGTCTTCATTTGCTCACCGAACCTCTCCAATCCTTTCACTGCTGCGTTTATGCCCCTGTACACATGCTTGATTCTCTTTCGGAGACATAGCAATCCATAGGTTTTAAGATACTTACTAGTCAGGTACATTCTTAGGCGTTTAATATGCGGTGTTGAGTCCATTTCGTTGAGCAAGGAGTAGCTCTTGTCTATTCCATATTTGACTTAAGGAACTTTATCTGTGCTCATTTCAATCTCTGGTTTTATGCAGCACCTCAACTCACCTTTCTCCTTAAGCAAGCATAAGTTGGTTTTCTAAATTTGAGACCCTGTTCTGTTCTGTAATTCAGTTCCTGTGTAGCCAAGTTTACATTCCGTGTATTACTGATATCTTATGATGTTTCTTTTTCTGTGTGACTTACTTCAGTTAGAATCATCATACCTGAATCCACTCATTGTGATGCTAAGGGCCTGATGACATAGATTTCATTGCTGAGTGATATTGCTTTGTAAGTAAATACCACAACTTCTTTATCCATTTTTCACTTTCTGCGATGTTGAACTTGTACTGTAAATGAGGTTCTTGTAAACAGAGGCGTCCCAAACTTTGGGGTGGCTGTGTCTTTTTGATTTTAATTTCCCTAATCTATAGGACCATAAGTGGAAGTGCCCTAGGTTCTGTTGCTTTGTTTTTTAGATGTTTCAGGAAACATCATATGCTTCTCCCGAGTGTCTGTTGGCAATTTACATCCCGCCCATCAGCATAACAAGGCTCCCAGTTCTCCATGGCCTGTCCTGCCTTTCTGGATTTTACACTTTTTTCAGATGGCCCTTTTGACCGGGGGGAAGTGAGACTTCATTGTAGTGCAGATTTCCTTTGCAAGCTTGCTTGGTTGGCCAAAAAGTGCATATGCGTTTTTTCCTGAATATATTCAGGAAAAAACGCATACGCCCTTTTTGGCCAAGTGCATCATTGTGGACGTTCTGCCTCTTTTCCTATGCTTTCAATGCAATTCCAGTCTACCTCCTGAAATCGGTTTCCTGCAATTCTGCCCCGCTTTCAAGTCCTCTTGGCAGCCTTACTTCAGTATGTTTTTGGACGATAGCTGTCATTTATAACTCTGCAGGTTTGTGAATTACAGTGCCCCTGAGCTCCTTTCTTCAACTCGCTTTCTTTTGAGCTGGCCGCAACACCGCAGGATGGCTTCAGGCCCTAATCTGGTTCCGGTACGGCACGCTGAGCCTTTGGTAATTTCCTCTTCCTTGTGGGAAATGAGAGTTAAATTTGCCCGTCCAGACACCTCCAGCTAGCCTCTCATTGGTTCTCGCTATTCCTGTTCATCTTCCGCAGAATTTGCAAACTGGGCCAAACAGGAGGTTAAAGGGACTGACTCTCCAAGTGGGGAGAGTGTTAGTAAAGCGTCTGGAATGTTGCACCCGAGTACCAGGGGAGGAAAACTGAGACATATTTGAACACGTCTCCCGTTCACATGGTTGATCATACTTGGGTTCCACATGCATGTTTTAGCTGAAGGAAGAATACCTTAAACCTGGAGAGTTGAGACCCGTGTAATGGGTACCATGCAATATGACTTCAAAGGGTCTTCATTTGCTCATCGAACCTCTCCAATCCTATCACTGCTGCGTTTATGCCCCTGTACACATGCTTGATTCTCTTTCGGAGACATAGCAATCCATAGGTTTTAAGATACTTACTAGTCAGGCACATTCTTAGGCGTTTAATATGCGGTGTTGAGTCCATTTCGTTGAGCAAGGAGTAGCTCTTGTCTATTCCATATTTGACTTAAGGAACTTTATCTGTGCTCATTTCAATCTCTGGTTTTATGCAGCACCCCAACTCACCTTTACCCTTAAGCAAGCATAGTTGGTTTTCTAAATTTGAGACCCTGTTCTGTTCTGTAATTCAGTTCCTGTGTAGCCAAGTTTACATTCCGTGTATTAGTGATATCTTATGATGTTTCTTTTTCTGTGTGATTTACTTCAGTTAGAATCATCATACCTGAATCCACTCATTGTGATGCTAAGGGCCTGATGACACAGATTTCATTGCTGAGTGATATTGCTTTGTAAGTAAATACCACAACTTCTTTATCCATTTTTCACTTTCTGCGATGTTGAACTTGTACTGTAAACGAGGTTCTTGTAAACAGAGCCGTTCCAAACTTTGGGGTGGCTGTGTCTTTTTGATTTTAATTTCCCTAAGCTATAGGACCATAAGTGGCAGTGCCCTAGGCTCTGTTGCTTTGTTTTTTAGATGTTTCAGGAAACACCATACACTTCTCCCGAGTGTCTGTTGGCAATTTACATCCCGCCCATCAGCATAACAAGGCTCCCAGTTCTCCATGGCCTGTCCTTCCTTTCTGGATTTTACACTTTTTTCAGATGGCCCTTTTGACCGGGGGGAAGTGAGACTTCATTGTAGTGCAGATTTCCTTTGCAAGCTTGCTTGGTTGGCCAAAAAGGGCGTATGCGTTTTTTCCTGAATATATTCAGGAAAAAACGCATACGCCCTTTTTGGCCAAGTGCATCATTGTGGACGTTCTGCCTCTTTTCCTATGCTTTCAATGCAATTCCAGTCTACCTCCTGAAATCGGTTTCCTGCTATTCTGCCCCGCTTTCAAGTCCTCTTGGCAGCCTTACTTCAGTCTATTTTTGGACGATAGCTGTCATTTATAACTCTGCAGGTTTGTGAATTACAGTGCCCCTGAGCTCCTTTCTTCAACTCGCTTTCTTGTGACCTGACCGCAACACCGCAGGATGGCTTCAGGCCGTAATCTGATTCCGGCCCGGCATGCTGAGCCTTTGGTTAATTCCTCTTCCTGGTGGGAAATGAGAGTTAAATTTGCCCGTCCAGACACCTCCAGCTAGCCTCTCATTGGTTCTCGCTATTCCTGTTCATCTTCCGCAGAATTTGCAAACTGGGCCAAACAGGAGGTTAAAGGGACTGACTCTCCAAGTGGGGAGAGTGTTAGTAAAGCGTCTGGAATGTTGCACCCGAGTACCAGGGGAGGAAAACTGAGACATATTTGAACACGTCTCCCGTTCACATGGTTGATCATACTTGGGTTCCACATGCATGTTTTAGCTGAAGGAAGAATACCTTAAACCTGGAGAGTTGAGACCCGTGTAATGGGTACCATGCAATATGACTTCAAAGGGTCTTCATTTGCTCACCGAACCTCTCCAATCCTATCACTGCTGCGTTTATGCCCCTGTACACATGCTTGATTCTCTTTCGGAGACATAGCAATCCATAGGTTTTAAGATACTTACTAGTCAGGCACATTCTTAGGCGTTTAATATGCGGTGTTGAGTCCATTTCGTTGAGCAAGGAGTAGCTCTTGTCTATTCCATATTTGACTTAAGGAACTTTATCTGTGCTCATTTCAATCTCTGGTTTTATGCAGCACCCCAACTCACCTTTACCCTTAAGCAAGCATAGTTGGTTTTCTAAATTTGAGACCCTGTTCTGTTCTGTAATTCAGTTCCTGTGTAGCCAAGTTTACATTCCGTGTATTACTGATATCTTATGATGTTTCTTTTTCTGTGTGATTTACTTCAGTTAGAATCATCATACCTGAATCCACTCATTGTGATGCTAAGGGCCTGATGACACAGATTTCATTGCTGAGTGATATTGCTTTGTAAGTAAATACCACAACTTCTTTATCCATTTTTCACTTTCTGCGATGTTGAACTTGTACTGTAAACGAGGTTCTTGTAAACAGAGCCGTTCCAAACTTTGGGGTGGCTGTGTCTTTTTGATTTTAATTTCCCTAAGCTATAGGACCATAAGTGGCAGTGCCCTAGGCTCTGTTGCTTTGTTTTTTAGATGTTTCAGGAAACACCATACACTTCTCCCAAGTGTCTGTTGGCAATTTACATCCCGCCCATCAGCATAACAAGGCTCCCAGTTCTCCATGGCCTGTCCTTCCTTTCTGGATTTTACACTTTTTTCAGATGGCCCTTTTGACCGGGGGGAAGTGAGACTTCATTGTAGTGCAGATTTCCTTTGCAAGCTTGCTTGGTTGGCCAAAAAGGGCGTATGCGTTTTTTCCTGAATATATTCAGGAAAAAACGCATACGCCCTTTTTGGCCAAGTGCATCATTGTGGACGTTCTGCCTCTTTTCCTATGCTTTCAATGCAATTCCAGTCTACCTCCTGAAATCGGTTTCCTGCTATTCTGCCCCGCTTTCAAGTCCTCTTGGCAGCCTTACTTCAGTCTATTTTTGGACGATAGCTGTCATTTATAACTCTGCAGGTTTGTGAATTACAGTGCCCCTGAGCTCCTTTCTTCAACTCGCTTTCTTGTGACCTGGCCGCAACACCGCAGGATGGCTTCAGGCCCTAATCTGTTTCCGGCCCGGCATGCTGAGCCTTTGGTTAATTCCTCTTCCTGGTGGGAAATGAGAGTTAAATTTGCCCGTCCAGACACCTCCAGCTAGCCTCTCATTGGTTCTCGCTATTCCTGTTCATCTTCCGCAGAATTTGCAAACTGGGCCAAACAGGAGGTTAAAGGGACTGACTCACCAAGTGGGGAGAGTGTTAGTAAAGCGTCTGGAATGTTGCACCCGAGTACCAGGGGAGGAAAACTGAGACATATTTGAACACGTCTCCCGTTCACATGGTTGATCATACTTGGGTTCCACATGCATGTTTTAGCTGAAGGAAGAATACCTTAAACCTGGAGAGTTGAGACCCGTGTAATGGGTACCATGCAATATGACTTCAAAGGGTCTTCATTTGCTCACCGAACCTCTCCAATCCTATCACTGCTGCGTTTATGCCCCTGTACACATGCTTGATTCTCTTTCGGAGACATAGCAATCCATAGGTTTTAAGATACTTACTAGTCAGGCACATTCTTAGGCGTTTAATATGCGGTGTTGAGTCCATTTCGTTGAGCAAGGAGTAGCTCTTGTCTATTCCATATTTGACTTAAGGAACTTTATCTGTGCTCATTTCAATCTCTGGTTTTATGCAGCACCCCAACTCACCTTTACCCTTAAGCAAGCATAAGTTGGTTTTCTAAATTTGAGACCCTGTTCTGTTCTGTAATTCAGTTCCTGTGTAGCCAAGTTTCCATTCCGTGTATTAGTGATATCTTATGATGTTTCTTTTTCTGTGTGACTTACTTCAGTTAGAATCATCATACCTGAATCCACTCATTGTGCTGCTAAGGGCCTGATGACACAGATTTCATTGCTGAGTGATATTGCTTTGTAAGTAAATACCACAACTTCTTTATCCATTTTTCACTTTCTGCGATGTTGAACTTGTACTGTAAACGAGGTTCTTGTAAACAGAGGCGTCCCAAACTTTGGGGTGGCTGTGTCTTTTTGATTTTAATTACCCTAAGCTATAGGACCATAAGTGGCAGTGCCCTAGGCTCTGTTGCTTTGTTTTTTAGATGTTTCAGGAAACACCATACACTTCTCCCGAGTGTCTGTTGGCAATTTACATCCCGCCCATCAGCATAACAAGGCTCCCAGTTCTCCATGGCCTGTCCTGCCTTTCTGGATTTTACACTTTTTTCAGATGGCCCTTTTGACCGGGGGGAAGTGAGACTTCATTGTAGTGCAGATTTCCTTTGCAAGCTTGCTTGGTTGGCCAAAAAGGGCGTATGCGTTTTTTCCTGAATATATTCAGGAAAAAACGCATACGCCCTTTTTGGCCAAGTGCATCATTGTGGACGTTCTGCCTCTTTTCCTATGCTTTCAATGCAATTCCAATCTACCTCCTGAAATCGGTTTCCTGCAATTCTGCCCCGCTTTCAAGTCCTCTTGGCAGCCTTACTTCAGTCTATTTTTGGACGATAGCTGTCATTTATAACTCTGCAGGTTTGTGAATTACAGTGCCCCTGAGCTCCTTTCTTCAACTCGCTTTCTTGTGACCTGGCCGCAACACCGCAGGATGGCTTCAGGCCCTAATCTGGTTCCGGCCCGGCATGCTGAGCCTTTGGTTAATTCCTCTTCCTGGTGGGAAATGAGAGTTAAATTTGCCCGTCCAGACACCTCCAGCTAGCCTCTCATTGGTTCTCGCTATTCCTGTTCATCTTCCGCAGAAATTGCAAACTGGGCCAAACAGGAGGTTAAAGGCGCTGACTCTCCAAGTGGGGAGAGTGTTAGTAAAGCGTCTGGAATGTTGCACCCGAGTACCAGGGGAGGAAAACTGAGACATATTTGAACACGTCTCCCGTTCACATGGTTGATCATACTTGGGTTCCACATGCATGTTTTAGCTGAAGGAAGAATACCTTAAACCTGGAGAGTTAAGACCCGTGTAATGGGTACCATGCAATATGACTTCAAAGGGTCTTCATTTGCTCACCGAACCTCTCCAATCCTTTCACTGCTGCGTTTATGCCCCTGTACACATGCTTGATTCTCTTTCGGAGACATAGCAATCCATAGGTTTTAAGATACTTACTAGTCAGGTACATTCTTAGACGTTTAATATGCGGTGTTGAGCCCATTTCGTTGAGCAAGGAGTAGCTCTTGTCTATTCCATATTTGACTTAAGGAACTTTATCTGTGCTCATTTCAATCTCTGGTTTTATGCAGCACCTCAACTCACCTTTCTCCTTAAGCAAGCATAAGTTGGTTTTCTAAATTTGAGACCCTGTTCTGTTCTGTAATTCAGTTCCTGTGTAGCCAAGTTTACATTCCGTGTATTACTGATATCTTATGATGTTTCTTTTTCTGTGTGACTTACTTCAGTTAGAATCATCATACCTGAATCCACTCATTGTGATGCTAAGGGCCTGATGACATAGATTTCATTGCTGAGTGATATTGCTTTGTAAGTAAATACCACAACTTCTTTATCCATTTTTCACTTTCTGCGATGTTGAACTTGTACTGTAAACGAGGTTCTTGTAAACAGAGGCGTCCCAAACTTTGGGGTGGCTGTGTCTTTTTGATTTTAATTTCCCTAATCTATAGGACCATAAGTGGAAGTGCCCTAGGTTCTGTTGCTTTGTTTTTTAGATGTTTCAGGAAACACCATACGCTTCTCCCGAGTGTCTGTTGGCAATTTACATCCCGCCCATCAGCATAACAAGGCTCCCAGTTCTCCATGGCCTGTCCTGCCTTTCTGGATTTTACACTTTTTTCAGATGGCCCTTTTGACCGGGGGGAAGTGAGACTTCATTGTAGTGCAGATTTCCTTTGCAAGCTTGCTTGGTTGGCCAAAAAGGGCGTATGCGTTTTTTCCTGAATATATTCAGGAAAAAACGCATACGCCCTTTTTGGCCAAGTGCATCATTGTGTACGTTCTGCCTCTTTTCCTATGCTTTCAATGCAATTCCAGTCTACCTCCTGAAATCGGTTTCCTGCAATTCTGCCCCGCTTTCAAGTCCTCTTGGCAGCCTTATTTCAGTATGTTTTTGGACGATAGCTGTCATTTATAACTCTGCAGGTTTGTGAATTACAGTGCCCCTGAGCTCCTTTCTTCAACTCGCTTTCTTTTGAGCTGGCCGCAACACCGCAGGATGGCTTCAGGCCCTAATCTGGTTCCGGTACGGCACGCTGAGCCTTTGGTTATTTCCTCTTCCTTGTGGGAAATGAGAGTTAAATTTGCCCGTCCAGACACCTCCAGCTAGCCTCTCATTGGTTCTCGCTATTCCTGTTCATCTTCCGCAGAAATTGCAAACTGGGCCAAACAGGAGGTTAAAGGCGCTGACTCTCCAAGTGGGTAGAGTGTTAGTAAAGCGTCTGGAATGTTGCACCCGAGTACCAGGGGAGGAAAACTGAGACATATTTGAACACGTCTCCCGTTCACATGGTTGATCATACTTGGGTTCCACATGCATGTTTTAGCTGAAGGAAGAATACCTTAAACCTGGAGAGTTGAGACCCGTGTAATGGGTACCATGCAATATGACTTCAAAGGGTCTTCATTTGCTCACCGAACCTCTCCAATCCTATCACTGCTGCGTTTATGCCCCTGTACACATGCTTGATTCTCTTTCGGAGACATAGCAATCCATAGGTTTTAAGATACTTACTAGTCAGGCACATTCTTAGGCGTTTAATATGCGGTGTTGAGTCCATTTCGTTGAACAAGGAGTAGCTCTTGTCTATTCCATATTTGACTTAAGGAACTTTATCTGTGCTCATTTCAATCTCTGGTTTTATGCAGCACCCCAACTCACCTTTACCCTTAAGCAAGCATAGTTGGTTTTCTAAATTTGAGACCCTGTTCTGTTCTGTAATTCAGTTCCTGTGTAGCCAAGTTTACATTCCGTGTATTACTGATATCTTATGATGTTTCTTTTTCTGTGTGATTTACTTCAGTTAGAATCATCATACCTGAATCCACTCATTGTGCTGCTAAGGGCCTGATGACACAGATTTCATTGCTGAGTGATATTGCTTTGTAAGTAAATACCACAACTTCTTTATCCATTTTTCACTTTCTGCGATGTTGAACTTGTACTGTAAACGAGGTTCTTGTAAACAGAGCCGTTCCAAACTTTGGGGTGGCTGTGTCTTTTTGATTTTAATTTCCCTAAGCTATAGGACCATAAGTGGCAGTGCCCTAGGCTCTGTTGCTTTGTTTTTTAGATGTTTCAGGAAACACCATACACTTCTCCCGAGTGGTTGTTGGCAATTTACATCCCGCCGATCAGCATAACAAGGCTCCCAGTTCTCCATGGCCTGTCCTTCCTTTCTGGATTTTACACTTTTTTCAGATGGCCCTTTTGACCGGGGGGAAGTGAGACTTCATTGTAGTGCAGATTTCCTTTGCAAGCTTGCTTGGTTGGCCAAAAAGGGCGTATGCGTTTTTTCCTGAATATATTCAGGAAAAAACGCATACGCCCTTTTTGGCCAAGTGCATCATTGTGGACGTTCTGCCTCTTTTCCTATGCTTTCAATGCAATTCCAGTCTACCTCCTGAAATCGGTTTCCTGCTATTCTGCCCCGCTTTCAAGTCCTCTTGGCAACCTTACTTCAGTCTATTTTTGGACGATAGCTGTCATTTATAACTCTGCAGGTTTGTGAATTACAGTGCCCCTGAGCTCCTTTCTTCAACTCGCTTTCTTGTGACCTGACCGCAACACCGCAGGATGGCTTCAGGCCGTAATCTGTTTCCGGCCCGGCATGCTGAGCCTTTGGTTAATTCCTCTTCCTGGTGGGAAATGAGAGTTAAATTTGCCCGTCCAGACACCTCCAGCTAGCCTCTCATTGGTTCTCGCTATTCCTGTTCATCTTCCGCAGAATTTGCAAACTGGGCCAAACAGGAGGTTAAAGGGACTGACTCTCCAAGTGGGGAGAGTGTTAGTAAAGCGTCTGGAATGTTGCACCCGAGTACCAGGGGAGGAAAACTGAGACATATTTGAACACGTCTCCCGTTCACATGGTTGATCATACTTGGGTTCCACATGCATGTTTTAGCTGAAGGAAGAATACCTTAAACCTGGAGAGTTGAGACCCGTGTAATGGGTACCATGCAATATGACTTCAAAGGGTCTTCATTTGCTCACCGAACCTCTCCAATCCTATCACTGCTGCGTTTATGCCCCTGTACACATGCTTGATTATCTTTCGGAGACATAGCAATCCATAGGTTTTAAGATACTTACTAGTCAGGCACATTCTTAGGCGTTTAATATGCGGTGTTGAGTCCATTTCGTTGAGCAAGGAGTAGCTCTTGTCTATTCCATATTTGACTTAAGGAACTTTATCTGTGCTCATTTCAATCTCTGGATTTATGCAGCACCCCAACTCACCTTTACCCTTAAGCAAGCATAAGTTGGTTTTCTAAATTTGAGACCCTGTTCTGTTCTGTAATTCAGTTCCTGTGTAGCCAAGTTTCCATTCCGTGTATTAGTGATATCTTATGATGTTTCTTTTTCTGTGTGACTTACTTCAGTTAGAATCATCATACCTGAATCCACTCATTGTGCTGCTAAGGGCCTGATGACACAGATTTCATTGCTGAGTGATATTGCTTTGTAAGTAAATACCACAACTTCTTTATCCATTTTTCACTTTCTGCGATGTTGAACTTGTACTGTAAACGAGGTTCTTGTAAACAGAGGCGTCCCAAACTTTGGGGTGGCTGTGTCTTTTTGATTTTAATTACCCTAAGCTATAGGACCATAAGTGGCAGTGCCCTAGGCTCTGTTGCTTTGTTTTTTAGATGTTTCAGGAAACACCATACACTTCTCCCGAGTGTCTGTTGGCAATTTACATCCCGCCCATCAGCATAACAAGGCTCCCAGTTCTCCATGGCCTGTCCTGCCTTTCTGGATTTTACACTTTTTTCAGATGGCCCTTTTGACCGGGGGGAAGTGAGACTTCATTGTAGTGCAGATTTCCTTTGCAAGCTTGCTTGGTTGGCCAAAAAGGGCGTATGCGTTTTTTCCTGAATATATTCAGGAAAAAACGCATACGCCCTTTTTGGCCAAGTGCATCATTGTGGACGTTCTGCCTCTTTTCCTATGCTTTCAATGCAATTCCAATCTACCTCCTGAAATCGGTTTCCTGCAATTCTGCCCCGCTTTCAAGTCCTCTTGGCAGCCTTACTTCAGTCTATTTTTGGACGATAGCTGTCATTTATAACTCTGCAGGTTTGTGAATTACAGTGCCCCTGAGCTCCTTTCTTCAACTCGCTTTCTTGTGACCTGGCCGCAACACCGCAGGATGGCTTCAGGCCCTAATCTGGTTCCGGCCCGGCATGCTGAGCCTTTGGTTAATTCCTCTTCCTGGTGGGAAATGAGAGTTAAATTTGCCCGTCCAGACACCTCCAGCTAGCCTCTCATTGGTTCTCGCTATTCCTGTTCATCTTCCGCAGAAATTGCAAACTGGGCCAAACAGGAGGTTAAAGGCGCTGACTCTCCAAGTGGGGAGAGTGTTAGTAAAGCGTCTGGAATGTTGCACCCGAGTACCAGGGGAGGAAAACTGAGACATATTTGAACACGTCTCCCGTTCACATGGTTGATCATACTTGGGTTCCACATGCATGTTTTAGCTGAAGGAAGAATACCTTAAACCTGGAGAGTTAAGACCCGTGTAATGGGTACCATGCAATATGACTTCAAAGGGTCTTCATTTGCTCACCGAACCTCTCCAATCCTTTCACTGCTGCGTTTATGCCCCTGTACACATGCTTGATTCTCTTTCGGAGACATAGCAATCCATAGGTTTTAAGATACTTACTAGTCAGGTACATTCTTAGACGTTTAATATGCGGTGTTGAGCCCATTTCGTTGAGCAAGGAGTAGCTCTTGTCTATTCCATATTTGACTTAAGGAACTTTATCTGTGCTCATTTCAATCTCTGGTTTTATGCAGCACCTCAACTCACCTTTCTCCTTAAGCAAGCATAAGTTGGTTTTCTAAATTTGAGACCCTGTTCTGTTCTGTAATTCAGTTCCTGTGTAGCCAAGTTTACATTCCGTGTATTACTGATATCTTATGATGTTTCTTTTTCTGTGTGACTTACTTCAGTTAGAATCATCATACCTGAATCCACTCATTGTGATGCTAAGGGCCTGATGACATAGATTTCATTGCTGAGTGATATTGCTTTGTAAGTAAATACCACAACTTCTTTATCCATTTTTCACTTTCTGCGATGTTGAACTTGTACTGTAAACGAGGTTCTTGTAAACAGAGGCGTCCCAAACTTTGGGGTGGCTGTGTCTTTTTGATTTTAATTTCCCTAATCTATAGGACCATAAGTGGAAGTGCCCTAGGTTCTGTTGCTTTGTTTTTTAGATGTTTCAGGAAACACCATACGCTTCTCCCGAGTGTCTGTTGGCAATTTACATCCCGCCCATCAGCATAACAAGGCTCCCAGTTCTCCATGGCCTGTCCTGCCTTTCTGGATTTTACACTTTTTTCAGATGGCCCTTTTGACCGGGGGGAAGTGAGACTTCATTGTAGTGCAGATTTCCTTTGCAAGCTTGCTTGGTTGGCCAAAAAGGGCGTATGCGTTTTTTCCTGAATATATTCAGGAAAAAACGCATACGCCCTTTTTGGCCAAGTGCATCATTGTGGACGTTCTGCCTCTTTTCCTATGCTTTCAATGCAATTCCAGTCTACCTCCTGAAATTGGTTTCCTGCAATTCTGCCCCGCTTTCAAGTCCTCTTGGCAGCCTTATTTCAGTATGTTTTTGGACGATAGCTGTCATTTATAACTCTGCAGGTTTGTGAATTACAGTGCCCCTGAGCTCCTTTCTTCAACTCGCTTTCTTTTGAGCTGGCCGCAACACCGCAGGATGGCTTCAGGCCCTAATCTGGTTCCGGTACGGCACGCTGAGCCTTTGGTTATTTCCTCTTCCTTGTGGGAAATGAGAGTTAAATTTGCCCGTCCAGACACCACCAGCTAGCCTCTCATTGGTTCTCGCTATTCCTGTTCATCTTCCGCAGAAATTGCAAACTGGGCCAAACAGGAGGTTAAAGGCGCTGACTCTCCAAGTGGGTAGAGTGTTAGTAAAGCGTCTGGAATGTTGCACCCGAGTACCAGGGGAGGAAAACTGAGACATATTTGAACACGTCTCCCGTTCACATGGTTGATCATACTTGGGTTCCACATGCATGTTTTAGCTGAAGGAAGAATACCTTAAACCTGGAGAGTTGAGACCCGTGTAATGGGTACCATGCAATATGACTTCAAAGGGTCTTCATTTGCTCACCGAACCTCTCCAATCCTATCACTGCTGCGTTTATGCCCCTGTACACATGCTTGATTCTCTTTCGGAGACATAGCAATCCATAGGTTTTAAGATACTTACTAGTCAGGCACATTCTTAGGCGTTTAATATGCGGTGTTGAGTCCATTTCGTTGAACAAGGAGTAGCTCTTGTCTATTCCATATTTGACTTAAGGAACTTTATCTGTGCTCATTTCAATCTCTGGTTTTATGCAGCACCCCAACTCACCTTTACCCTTAAGCAAGCATAGTTGGTTTTCTAAATTTGAGACCCTGTTCTGTTCTGTAATTCAGTTCCTGTGTAGCCAAGTTTACATTCCGTGTATTACTGATATCTTATGATGTTTCTTTTTCTGTGTGATTTACTTCAGTTAGAATCATCATACCTGAATCCACTCATTGTGCTGCTAAGGGCCTGATGACACAGATTTCATTGCTGAGTGATATTGCTTTGTAAGTAAATACCACAACTTCTTTATCCATTTTTCACTTTCTGCGATGTTGAACTTGTACTGTAAACGAGGTTCTTGTAAACAGAGCCGTTCCAAACTTTGGGGTGGCTGTGTCTTTTTGATTTTAATTTCCCTAAGCTATAGGACCATAAGTGGCAGTGCCCTAGGCTCTGTTGCTTTGTTTTTTAGATGTTTCAGGAAACACCATACACTTCTCCCGAGTGTCTGTTGGCAATTTACATCCCGCCCATCAGCATAACAAGGCTCCCAGTTCTCCATGGCCTGTCCTTCCTTTCTGGATTTTACACTTTTTTCAGATGGCCCTTTTGACCGGGGGGAAGTGAGACTTCATTGTAGTGCAGATTTCCTTTGCAAGCTTGCTTGGTTGGCCAAAAAGGGCGTATGCGTTTTTTCCTGAATATATTCAGGAAAAAACGCATACGCCCTTTTTGGCCAAGTGCATCATTGTGGACGTTCTGCCTCTTTTCCTATGCTTTCAATGCAATTCCAGTCTACCTCCTGAAATCGGTTTCCTGCAATTCTGCCCCGCTTTGAAGTCCTCTTGGCAGCCTTACTTCAGTCTATTTTTGGACGATAGCTGTCATTTATAACTCTGCAGGTTTGTGAATTACAGTGCCCCTGAGCTCCTTTCTTCAACTCGCTTTCTTGTGACCTGGCCGCAACACCGCAGGATGGCTTCAGGCCCTAATCTGGTTCTGGCCCGGCATGCTGAGCCTTTTGTTAATTCCTCTTCCTGGTGGGAAATGAGAGTTAAATTTGCCCGTCCAGACACCTCCAGCTAGCCTCTCATTGGTTCTCGCTATTCCTGTTCATCTTCTGCAGAAATTGCAAACTGGGCCAAACAGGAGGTTAAAGGGACTGACTCTCCAAGTGGGGAGAGTGTTAGTAAAGCATCTGGAATGTTGCACCCGAGTACCAGGGGAGGAAAACTGAGACATATTTGAACACGTCTCCCGATCACATGGTTGATCATACTCTAGGTTCCACATGCATGTTTTAGCTGAAGGAAGAATACCTTAAACCTGGGTAGTTGAAACCCGTGGAATGGGTACCATGCAATATGACTTCAAAGGGTCTTCATTTGCTCACCGAACCTCTCCAATCCTATCACTGCTGCGTTTATGCCCCTGTACACACGCTTGATTCTCTTTTGGAGACATAGCAATCCATAGGTTTTAAGATACTTACTAGTCAGGTACATTCTTAGGCGTTTAATATGCGGTGTTGAGTCCATTTCGTTGAGCAAGGAGTAGCTCTTGTCTATTCCATATTTGGCTTAAGGAACTTTATCTGTGCTCATTTCAATCTCTGGTTTTATGCAGCACCCCAACTCACGTTTCCCCTTAAGCAAGCATAAGTTGGTTTTCTAAATTTGAGACCCTGTTCTGTTTTGGAATGCAGTTCCTGTGTAGCCAAGTTTACATTCCGTGTATTAGTGATATCTTATGATGTTTCTTTTTCTGTGTGACTTATTTCAGTTAGAATCATCGTACCTGAATCCACTCATTATGCTGCTACGGTCCTGATGACATAGATTTCATTGCTGAGTGATACTGCATTGTACGTAAGTACCACAAGTTCTTTATCCATTTTTCACTTTCTGTGATATTGAACTTGTATGGTAAACGACGTTCTTGTAAACGGAGGCGTCCCAAACTTTGGGGTGGCTGTGTCTTTTTGATTTTAATTTCCCTAAGCTATAGGACCATAAGTGGCAGTGCCCTAGGCTCTGTTGCTTTGTTTTTTAGATGTTTCAGGAAACACCATACACTTCTCCCGAGTGTCTGTTGGCAATTTACATCCCGCCCATCAGCATAACAAGGCTCCCAGTTCTCCATGGCCTGTCCTGCCTTTCTGGATTTTACACTTTTTTCAGATGGCCCTTTTGACCGGGGTGAAGTGAGACTTCATTGTAGTGCAGATTTCCTTTGCAAGCTTGCTTGGTTGGCCAAAAAGGGCGTATGCGTTTTTTCCTGAATATATTCAGGAAAAAACGCATACGCCCTTTTTGGCCAAGTGCATCATTGTGGACGTTCTGCCTCTTTTCCTATGCTTTCAATGCAATTCCAGTCTACCTCCTGAAATCGGTTTCCTGCAATTCTGCCCCGCTTTCAAGTCCTCTTGGCAGCCTTACTTCAGTCTATTTTTGGACGATAGCTGTCATTTATAACTCTGCAGGTTTGTGAATTACAGTGCCCCTGAGCTCCTTTCTTCAACTCGCTTTCTTGTGACCTGGCCGCAACACCGCAGGATGGCTTCAGGCCCTAATCTGGTTCCGGCCCGGCATGCTGAGCCTTTGGTTAATTCCTCTTCCTGGTGGGAAATGAGAGTTAAATTTGCCCGTCCAGACACCTCCAGCTAGCCTCTCATTGGTTCTCGCTATTCCTGTTCATCTTCCGCAGAAATTGCAAACTAGGCCAACCAGGAGGTTAAAGGGACTGACTCTCCAAGTGGAGAGAGTGTTAGTAAAGCGTCTGGAATGTTGCACCCGAGTACCAGGGGAGGAAAACTGAGACATATTTGAACACGTCTCCCGTTCACATGGTTGATCATACTTGGGTTCCACATGCATGTTTTAGCTGAAGGAAGAATACCTTAAACCTGGAGAGTTGAGACCCGTGTAATGGGTACCATGCAATATGACTTCAAAGGGTCTTCATTTGCTCACCGAACCTCTCCAATCCTATCACTGCTGCGTTTATGCCCCTGTACACATGCTTGATTCTCTTTTGGAGACATAGCAATCCATAGGTTTTACGATACTTACTAGTCAGGTACATTCTTAGGCATTTAATATGCGGTGTTGAGTCCATTTCGTTGAGCAAGGAGTAGCTCTTGTCTATTCCATATTTGGCTTAAGGAACTTTATCTGTGCTCATTTCAATCTCTGGTTTTATGCAGCACCCCAACTCACCTTTCCCCTTAAGCAAGCATAAGTTGGTTTTCTAAATTTGAGACCCTGTTCTGTTCTGTAATTCAGTTCCTGTGTAGCCAAGTTTACATTCCGTGTATTGCTGATATCTTATGATGTTTCTTTTTCTGTGTGACTTATTTCAGTTAGAATCATCATACCTGAATCCACTCATTGTGATGCTAAGGGCCTGATGACACAGATTTCATTGCTGAGTGATATTGCTTTGTAAGTAAATACCACAACTTCTTTATCCATTTTTCACTTTCTGCGATGTTGAACTTGTACTGTTAATGAGGTTCTTGTAAACAGAGGTGTCCCAAACTTTGGGGTGGCTGTGTCTTTTTGATTTTAATTTCCCTAAGCCTTAGGACCATAAGTGGCAGTGCCCTAGGCTCTGTTGCTTTGTTTTTTAGATGTTTCAGGAAACACCATACACTTCTCCCAAGTGTCTGTTGGCAATTTACATCCCGCCCATCAGCATAACAAGGCTCCCAGTTCTCCATGGCCTGTCCTGCCTTTCTGGATTTTACACTTTTTTCAGATGGCCCTTTTGACCGGGGGGAAGTGAGACTTCATTGTAGTGCAGATTTCCTTTGCAAGCTTGCTTGGTTGGCCAAAAAGGGCGTATGCGTTTTTTCCTGAATATATTCAGGAAAAAACGCATACGCCCTTTTTGGCCAAGTGCATCATTGTGGACGTTCTGCCTCTTTTCCTATGCTTTCAATGCAATTCCAGTCTACCTCCTGAAATCGGTTTCCTGCAATTCTGCCCCGCTTTCAAGTCCTCTTGGCAGCCTTACTTCAGTCTATTTTTGGACGATAGCTGTCATTTATAACTCTGCAGGTTTGTGAATTACAGTGCCCCTGAGCTCCTTTCTTCAACTCGCTTTCTTGTGACCTGGCCGCAACACCGCAGGATGGCTTCAGGCCCTAATCTGGTTCCGGCCCGGCATGCTGAGCCTTTGGTTAATTCATCTTCCTGGTGGGAAATGAGAGTTAAATTTGCCCGTCCAGACACCTCCAGCTAGCCTCTCATTGGTTCTCGCTATTCCTGTTCATCTTCCGCAGAAATTGCAAACTAGGCCAAACAGGAGGTTAAAGGCGCTGACTCTCCAAGTGGGGAGAGTGTTAGTAAAGCGTCTGGAATGTTGCACCCGAGTACCAGGGTACGAAAACTGAGACATATTTGAACACGTCTCCCGATCACATGGTTGATCATATTCTAGGTTCCACATGCATGTTTTAGCTGAAGGAAGAATACCTTAAACCTGGGTAGTTGAAACCCGTGGAATGGGTACCATGCAATATGACTTCAAAGGGTCTTCATTTGCTCACCGAACCTCTCCAATCCTATCACTGCTGCGTTTATGCCCCTGTACACATGCTTGATTCTCTTTCGGAGACATAGCAATCCATAGGTTTTAAGATACTTACTAGTCAGGTACATTCTTAGGCGTTTAATATGCGGTGTTTAGTCCATTTCGTTGAGCAAGGAGTAGCTCTTGTCTATTCCATATTTGGCTTAAGGAACTTTATCTGTGCTCATTTCAATCTCTGGTTTTATGCAGCACCCCAACTCACCTTTACCCTTAAGCAAGCATAAGTTGGTTTTCTAAATTTGAGACCCTGTTCTGTTCTGTAATTCAGTTCCTGTGTAGCCAAGTTTCCATTCCGTGTATTACTGATATCTTATGATGTTTCTTTTTCTGTGTGACTTATTTCAGTTAGAATCATCATACCTGAATCCACTCATTGTGCTGCTAAGGGCCTGATGACACAGATTTCATTGCTGAGTGATATTGCTTTGTAAGTAAATACCACAACTTCTTTATCCATTTTTCACTTTCTGCGATGTTGAACTTGTACTGTAAACGAGGTTCTTGTAAACAGAGCCGTTCCAAACTTTGGGGTGGCTGTGTCTTTTTGATTTTAATTTCCCTAAGCTATAGGACCATAAGTGGAAGTGCCCTAGGTTCTGTTGCTTTGTTTTTTAGATGTTTCAGGAAACACCATACACTTCTCCCGAGTGGTTGTTGGCAATTTACATCCCGCCCATCAGCATAACAAGGCTCCCAGTTCTCCATGGCCTGTCCTGCCTTTCTGGATTTTACACTTTTTTCAGATGGCCCTTTTGACCGGGGGGAAGTGAGACTTCATTGTAGTGCAGATTTCCTTTGCAAGCTTGCTTGGTTGGCCAAAAAGGGCGTATGCGTTTTTTCCTGAATATATTCAGGGAAAAACGCATACGCCCTTTTTGGCCAAGTGCATCATTGTGGACGTTCTGCCTCTTTTCCTATGCTTTCAATGCAATTCCAGTCTACCTCCTGAAATCGGTTTCCTGCAATTCTGCCCCGCTTTCAAGTCCTCTTGGCAGCCTTACTTCCGTCTATTTTTGGACGATAGCTGTCATTTATAACTCTGCAGGTTTGTGAATTACAGTGCCCCTGAGCTCTTTTCTTCAACTTGCTTTCTTGTGACCTGGCCGCAACACCGCAGGATGGCTTCAGGCCCTAATCTGGTTCCGGCACGGCACGCTGAGCCTTTGGTTAATTCCTCTTCCTGGTGGGAAATGAGAGTTAAATTTGCCCATCCAGACACCTCCAGATAGTCTCTCATTGGTTCTCGCTATTCCTGTTCATCTTCCGCAGAAATTGCAAACTGGGCCAAACAGGAGGTTAAAGGGACTGACTCTCCAAGTCGGGAGAGTGTTAGTAAAGCGTCTGGAATGTTGCACCCGAGTAACAGGGGAGGAAAACGGAGACATATTTGAACACGTCTCCCGTTCACATGGTTGATCATACTTGGGTTCCACATGCATGTTTTAGCTGAAGGAAGAATACCTTAAACCTGGGTAGTTGAAACCCGTGGAATGGGTACCATGTAATATGACTTCAAAGGGTCTTCATTTGCTCACCGAACCTCTCCAATCCTATCACTGCTGCGTTTATGCCCCTGTACACATGCTTGATTCTCTTTCGGAGACATAGCAATCCATAGGTTTTAAGATACTTACTAGTCAGGTACATTCTTAGGCGTTTAATATGCGGTGTTGAGTCCATTTCGTTGAGCAAGGAGTAGCTCTTGTCTATTCCATATTTGGCTTAAGGAACTTTATCTGTGCTCCTTTCAATCTCTGGTTTTATGCAGCACCCCAACTCACCTTTCCCCTTAAGCAAGCATAAGTTGGTTTTCTAAATTTGAGACCCTGTTCTGTTCTGTAATTCAGTTCCTGTGTAGCCAAGTTTACATTCCGTGTATTACTGATATCTTATGATGTTTCTTTTTCTGTGTGACTTATTTCAGTTAGAATCATCATACCTGAATCCACTCATTGTGATGCTAAGGGCCTGAAGACATAGATTTCATTGCTGAGTGATATTGCTTTGTAAGTAAATACCACAACTTCTTTATCCATTTTTCACTTTCTGCGATGTTGAACTTGTACTGTAAACGAGGTTCTTGTAAACAGAGGCGTCCCAAACTTTGGGGTGGCTGTGTCTTTTTGATTTTAATTTCCCTAAGCTATAGGACCATAAGTGGCAGTGCCCTAGGCTCTGTTGCTTTGTTTTTTAGATGTTTCAGGAAACACCATACACTTCTCCTGAGTGTCTGTTGGCAATTTACATCCCGCCCATCAGCATAACAAGGCTCCCAGTTCTCCATGGCCTGTCCTGCCTTTCTGGATTTTACACTTTTTTCAGATGGCCCTTTTGACCGGGGGGAAGTGAGACTTCATTGTAGTGCAGATTTCCTTTGCAAGCTTGCTTGGTTGGCCAAAAAGGGCGTATGCGTTTTTTCCTGAATATATTCAGGAAAAAACGCATACGCCCTTTTTGGCCAAGTGCATCATTGTGGACGTTCTGCCTCTTTTCCTATGCTTTCAATGCAATTCCAGTCTACCTCCTGAAATCGGTTTCCTGCAATTCTGCCCCGCTTTCAAGTCCTCTTGGCAGCCTTACTTCAGTCTATTTTTGGACGATAGCTGTCATTTATAACTCTGCAGGTTTGTGAATTACAGTGCCCCTGAGCTCCTTTCTTCAACTCGCTTTCTTGTGACCTGGCCGCAACACCGCAGGATGGCTTCAGGCCCTAATCTGGTTCCGGCCCGGCATGCTGAGCCTTTGGTTAATTCCTCTTCCTGGTGGGAAATGAGAGTTAAATTTGCCCGTCCAGACACCTCCAGCTAGCCTCTCATTGGTTCCCGCTATTCCTGTTCATCTTCCCCAGAAATTGCAAACTGGGCCAAACAGGAGGTTAAAGGGACTGACTCTCCAAGTGGGGAGAGTGTTAGTAAAGCGTCTGGAATGTTGCACCCGAGTACCAGGGGAGGAAAACTGAGACATATTTGAACACGTCTCCCGATCACATGGTTGATCATATTCTAGGTTCCACATGCATGTTTTAGCTGAAGGAAGAATACCTTAAACCTGGGTAGTTGAAACCCGTGGAATGGGTACCATGCAATATGACTTCAAAGGGTCTTCATTTGCTCACCGAACCTCTCCAATCCTATCACTGCTGCGTTTATGCCCCTGTACACATGCTTGATTCTCTTTCGGAGACATAGCAATCCATAGGTTTTAAGATACTTACTAGTCAGGTACATTCTTAGGCGTTTAATATGCGGTGTTGAGTCCATTTCATTGAGCAAGGAGTAGCTCTTGTCTATTCCATATTTGGCTTAAGGAACTTTATCTGTGCTCATTTCAATCTCTGGTTTTATGCAGCACCCCAACTCACCTTTACCCTTAAGCAAGCATAAGTTGTTTTTCTAAATTTGAGACCCTGTTCTGTTCTGTAATTCAGTTCCTGTGTAGCCAAGTTTACATTCCGTGTATTACTGATATCTTATGATGTTTCTTTTTCTGTGTGACTTATTTCAGTTAGAATCATCATACCTGAATCCACTCATTGTGCTGCTAAGGGCCTGATGACATAGATTTCATTGCTGAGTGATATTGCTTTGTAAGTGAATACCACAACTTCTTTATCCATTTTTCACTTTCTGCGATGTTGAACTTGTACTGTAAACGAGGTTCTTGTAAACAGAGCCGTTCCAAACTTTGGGGTGGCTGTGTCTTTTTGATTTTAATTTCCCTAAGCTATAGGACCATAAGTGAAAGTGCCCTAGGCTCTGTTGCTTTGTTTTTTAGATGTTTCAGGAAACACCATACACTTCTCCCAAGTGTCTGTTGGCAATTTACATCCCGCCCATCAGCATAACAAGGCTCCCAGTTCTCAATGGCCTGTTGCCTTTCTGGATTTTACACTTTTTTCAGATGGCCCTTTTGGCCGGGGGGAAGTGAGATTTCATTGTAGTGCAGATTTCCTTTGCAAGCTTGCTTGGTTGGCCAAAAAGGGCGTATGCGTTTTTTCCTGAATATATTCAGGAAAAAACGCATACGCCCTTTTTGGCCAAGTGCATCATTGTGGACGTTCTGCCTCTTTTCCTATGCTTTCAATGCAATTCCAGTCTACCTCCTGAAATCGGTTTCCTGCAATTCTGCCCCGCTTTCAAGTCCTCTTGGCAGCCTTACTTCAGTCTATTTTTGGACGATAGCTGTCATTTATAACTCTGCAGGTTTGTGAATTACAGTGCCCCTGAGCTCCTTTCTTCAACTCGCTTTCTTGTGACCTGGCCGCAACACCGCAGGATGGCTTCAGGCCCTAATCTGGTTCCGGCCCGGCATGCTGAGCCTTTTGTTAATTCCTCTTCCTGGTGGGAAATGAGAGTTAAATTTGCCCGTCCAGACACCTCCAGCTAGCCTCTCATTGGTTCTCGCTATTCCTGTTCATCTTCTGCAGAAATTGCAAACTGGGCCAAACAAGAGGTTAAAGGGACTGACTCTCCAAGTGGGGAGAGTGTTAGAAAAGCGTCTGGAATGTTGCACCCGAGTACCAGGGGAGGAAAACTGAGACATATTTGAACACGTCTCCCGATCACATGGTTGATCATACTCTAGGTTCCACATGCATGTTTTAGCTGAAGGAAGAATACCTTAAACCTGGGTAGTTGAAACCCGTGGAATGGGTACCATGCAATATGACTTCAAAGGGTCTTCATTTGCTCACCGAACCTCTCCAATCTATCACTGATGCGTTTATGCCCCTGTACACATGCTTGATTCTCTTTCGGAGACATAGCAATCCATAGGTTTTAAGATACTTACTAGTCAGGTACATTCTTAGGCGTTTAATATGCGATGTTGAGTCCGTTTCGTTGAGCAAGGAGTAGCTCTTGTCTATTCCATATTTGGCTTAAGGAACTTTATCTGTGCTCATTTCAATCTCTGGTTTTATGCAGCACCCCAACTCACCTTTACCCTTAAGCAAGCATAAGTTGGTTTTCTAAATTTGAGACCCTGTTCTGTTTTGGAATGCAGTTCCTGTGTAGCCAAGTTTACATTCCGTGTATTAGTGATATCTTATGATGTTTCTTTTTCTGTGTGACTTACTTCAGTTAGAATCATCATACCTGAATCCACTCATTGTGCTGCTAAGGGCCTGATGACATAGATTTCATTGCTGAGTGATATTGCTTTGTAAGTAAATACCACAACTTCTTTATCCATTTTTCACTTTCTGCGATGTTGAACTTGTACTGTAAACGAGGTTCTTGTAAACAGAGCCGTTCCAAACTTTGGGGTGGCTGTGTCTTTTTGATTTTAATTTCCCTAAGCTATAGGACCATAAGTGGAAGTGCCGTAGGTTCTGTTGCTTTGTTTTTTAGATGTTTCAGGAAACACCATACACTTCTCCCGAGTGGTTGTTGGCAATTTACATCCCGCCCATCAGCATAACAAGGCTCCCAGTTCTCCATGGCCTGTCCTGCCTTTCTGGATTTTACACTTTTTTCAGATGGCCCTTTTGACCGGGGGGAAGTGAGACTTCATTGTAGTGCAGATTTCCTTTGCAAGCTTGCTTGGTTGGCCAAAAAGGGCGTATGCGTTTTTTCCTGAATATATTCAGGAAAAAACGCATACGCCCTTTTTGGCCAAGTGCATCATTGTGGACGTTCTGCCTCTTTTCCTATGCTTTCAATGCAATTCCAGTCTACCTCCTGAAATCGCTTTCCTGCAATTCTGCCCCGCTTTCAAGTCCTCTTGGCAGCCTTACTTCAGTCTATTTTTGGACGATAGCTGTCATTTATAACTCTGCAGGTTTGTGAATTACAGTGCCCCTGAGCTCCTTTCTTCAACTCGCTTTCTTTTGAGCTGGCCGCAACACCGCAGGATGGCTTCAGGCCCTAATCTGGTTCCGGTACGGCACGCTGAGCCTTTGGTTATTTCCTCTTCCTGGTGGGAAATGAGAGTTAAATTTGCCCGTCCAGACACCTCCAGCTAGCCTCTCATTGGTTCTCGCTATTCCTGTTCATCTTCCGCAGAAATTGCAAACTGGGCCAAACAGGAGGTTAAAGGCGCTGACTCTCCAAGTCGGGAGAGTGTTAGTAAAGCGTCTGGAATGTTGCACCCGAGTACCAGGGGAGGAAAACTGAGACATATTTGAACACGTCTCCCGTTCACATGGTTGATCATACTTGGGTTCCACATGCATGTTTTAGCTGAAGGAAGAATACCTTAAACCTGGGTAGTTGAAACCCGTGTAATGGGTACCATGCAATATGACTTCAAAGGGTCTTCATTTGCTCACCGAACCTCTCCAATCCTATCACTGCTGCGTTTATGCCCCTGTACACATGCTTGATTCTCTTTTGGAGACATAGCAATCCATAGGTTTTACGATACTTACTAGTCAGGTACATTCTTAGGCGTTTAATATGCGGTGTTGAGTCCATTTCGTTGAGCAAGGAGTAGCTCTTGTCTATTCCATATTTGGCTTAAGGAACTTTATCTGTGCTCATTTCAATCTCTGGTTTTATGCAGCACCCCAACTCACCTTTACCCTTAAGCAAGCATAAGTTTGTTTTCTAAATTTGAGACCCTGTTCTGTTCTGTAATTCAGTTCCTGTGTAGCCAAGTTTACATTCCGTGTATTACTGATATCTTATGATGTTTCTTTTTCTGTGTGACTTATTTCAGTTAGAATCATCATACCTGAATCCACTCATTGTGCTGCTAAGGGCCTGATGACATAGATTTCATTGCTGAGTGATATTGCTTTGTAAGTGAATACCACAACTTCTTTATCCATTTTTCACTTTCTGCGATGTTGAACTTGTACTGTAAACGAGGTTCTCTTAAACAGAGCCGTTCCAAACTTTGGGGTGGCTGTGTCTTTTTGATTTTAATTTCCCTAAGCTACAGGACCATAAGTGGAAGTGCCCTAGGCTCTGTTGCTTTGTTTTTTAGATGTTTCAGGAAACACCATACACTTCTCCCAAGTGTCTGTTGGCAATTTACATCCCGCCCATCAGCATAACAAGGCTCCCAGTTCTCAATGGCCTGTTGCCTTTCTGGATTTTACACTTTTTTCAGATGGCCCTTTTGGCCGGGGGGAAGTGAGACTTCATTGTAGTGCAGATTTCCTTTGCAAGCTTGCTTGGTTGGCCAAAAAGGGCGTATGCGTTTTTTCCTGAATATATTCAGGAAAAAACGCATACGCCCTTTTTGGCCAAGTGCATCATTGTGGACGTTCTGCCTCTTTTCCTATGCTTTCAATGCAATTCCAGTCTACCTCCTGAAATCGGTTTCTTGCAATTCTGCCCCGCTTTCAAGTCCTCTTGGCAGCCTTACTTCAGTCTATTTTTGGACGATAGCTGTCATTTATAACTCTGCAGGTTTGTGAATTACAGTACCCCTGAGCTCCTTTCTTCAACTCGCTTTCTTGTGACCTGGCCGCAACACCGCAGGATGGCTTCAGGCCCTAATCTGGTTCCGGCCCGGCACGCTGAGCCTTTGGTTATTTCCTCTTCCTGGTGGGAAATGAGAGTTAAATTTGCCCGTCCAGACACCTCCAGCTAGCCTCTCATTGGTTCTCGCTATTCCTGTTCATCTTCCGCAGAAATTGCAAACTGGGCCAAACAGGAGGTTAAAGGGACTGACTCTCCAAGTGGGGAGAGTGTTAGTAAAGCGTCTGGAATGTTGTACCCAAGTACCAGGGGAGGAAAACTGAGACATATTTGAACACGTCTCCCGATCACATGGTTGATCATACTCTAGGTTCCACATGCATGTTTTAGCTGAAGGAAGAATACCTTAAACCTGGGTAGTTGAAACCCGTAGAATGGGTACCATGCAATATGACTTCAAAGGGTCTTCATTTGCTCACCGAACCTCTCCAATCCTATCACTGCTGCATTTATGCCCCTGTACACATGACTGATTCTCTTTCGGAGACATAGCAATCCATAGGTTTTAAGATACTTACTAGTCAGGTACATTCTTAGGCGTTTAATATGGGGTGTTGAGTCCATTTCGTTGAGCAAGGAGTAGCTCTTGTCTATTCCATATTTGACTTAAGGAACTTTATCTGTGCTCATTTCAATCTCTGGTTTTATGCAGCACCCCAACTCACCTTTCCCCTTAAGCAAGCATAAGTTGGTTTTCTAAATTTGAGACCCTGTTCTGTTCTGTAATTCAGTTCCTGTGTAGCCAAGTTTACATTCCGTGTATTACTGATATCTTATGATGTTTCTTTTTCTGTGTGACTTATTTCAGTTAGAATCATCATACCTGAATCCACTCATTGTGCTGCTAAGGGCCTGATGACACAGATTTCATTGCTGAGTGATATTGCTTTGTAAGTAAATACCACAACTTCTTTATCCATTTTTCACTTTCTGCGATGTTGAACTTGTACTGTAAACGAGGTTCTTGTAAACAGAGCCGTTCCAAACTTTGGGGTGGCTGTGTCTTTTTGATTTTAATTTCCCTAAGCTATAGGACCATAAGTGGAAGTGCCCTAGGTTCTGTTGCTTTGTTTTTTAGATGTTTCAGGAAACACCATACACTTCTCCCGAGTGGTTGTTGGCAATTTACATCCCGCCCATCAGCATAACAAGGCTCCCAGTTCTCCATGGCCTGTCCTGCCTTTCTGGATTTTACACTTTTTTCAGATGGCCCTTTTGACCGGGGGGAAGTGAGACTTCATTGTAGTGCAGATTTCCTTTGCAAGCTTGCTTGGTTGGCCAAAAAGGGCGTATGCGTTTTTTCCTGAATATATTCAGGAAAAAACGCATACGCCCTTTTTGGCCAAGTGCATCATTGTGGACGTTCTGCCTCTTTTCCTATGCTTTCAATGCAATTCCAGTCTACCTCCTGAAATCGGTTTCCTGCAATTCTGCCCCGCTTTCAAGTCCTCTTGGCAGCCTTACTTCAGTCTATTTTTGGACGATAGCTGTCATTTATAACTCTGCAGGTTTGTGAATTACAGTGCCCCTGAGCTCCTTTCTTCAACTTGCTTTCTTGTGACCTGGCCGCAACACCGCAGGATGGCTTCAGGCCCTAATCTTTGTCCGGTACGGCACGCTGAGCCTTTGGTTAATTCCTCTTCCTGGTGGGAAATGAGAGTTAAATTTGCCCGTCCAGACACCTCCAGCTAGTCTCACATTGGTTCTCGCTATTCCTGTTCATCTTCCGCAGAAATTGCAAACTGGGCCAAACAGGAGGTTAAAGGCGCTGACTCTCCAAGTCGGGAGAGTGTTAGTAAAGCGTCTGGAATGTTGCACCCGAGTACCAGGGGAGGAAAACTGAGACATATTTGAACACGTCTCCCGTTCACATGGTTGATCATACTTGGGTTCCACATGCATGTTTTAGCTGAAGGAAGAATACCTTAAACCTGGAGAGTTGAGACCCGTGTAATGGGTACCATGCAATATGACTTCAAAGGGTCTTCATTTGCTCACCGAACCTCTCCAATCCTATCACTGCTGCGTTTATGCCCCTGTACACATGCTTGATTCTCTTTTGGAGACATAGCAATCCATAGGTTTTACGATACTTACTAGTCAGGTACATTCTTAGGCGTTTAATATGCGGTGTTGAGTCCATTTCGTTGAGCAAGGAGTAGCTCTTGTCTATTCCATATTTGGCTTAAGGAACTTTATCTGTGCTCATTTCAATCTCTGGTTTTATGCAGCACCCCAACTCACCTTTACCCTTAAGCAAGCATAAGTTGGTTTTCTAAATTTGAGACCCTGTTCTGTTCTGTAATTCAGTTCCTGTGTAGCCAAGTTTACATTCCGTGTATTACTGATATCTTATGATGTTTCTTTTTCTGTGTGACTTATTTCAGTTAGAATCATCATACCTGAATCCACTCATTGTGCTGCTAAGGGCCTGATGACATAGATTTCATTGCTGAGTGATATTGCTTTGTAAGTGAATACCACAACTTCTTTATCCATTTTTCACTTTCTGCGATGTTGAACTTGTACTGTAAACGAGGTTCTCTTAAACAGAGCCGTTCCAAACTTTGGGGTGGCTGTGTCTTTTTGATTTTAATTTCCCTAAGCTATAGGACCATAAGTGGAAGTGCCCTAGGCTCTGTTGCTTTGTTTTTTAGATGTTTCAGGAAACACCATACACTTCTCCCAAGTGTCTGTTGGCAATTTACATCCCGCCCATCAGCATAACAAGGCTCCCAGTTCTCAATGGCCTGTTGCCTTTCTGGATTTTACACTTTTTTCAGATGGCCCTTTTGGCCGGGGGGAAGTGAGACTTCATTGTAGTGCAGATTTCCTTTGCAAGCTTGCTTGGTTGGCCAAAAAGGGCGTATGCGTTTTTTCCTGAATATATTCAGGAAAAAACGCATACGCCCTTTTTGGCCAAGTGCATCATTGTGGACGTTCTGCCTCTTTTCCTATGCTTTCAATGCAATTCCAGTCTACCTCCTGAAATCGGTTTCCTGCAATTCTGCCCCGCTTTCAAGTCCTCTTGGCAGCCTTACTTCAGTCTATTTTTGGACGATAGCTGTCATTTATAACTCTGCAGGTTTGTGAATTACAGTACCCCTGAGCTCCTTTCTTCAACTCGCTTTCTTGTGACCTGGCCGCAACACCGCAGGATGGCTTCAGGCCCTAATCTGGTTCCGGCCCGGCACGCTGAGCCTTTGGTTATTTCCTCTTCCTGGTGGGAAATGAGAGTTAAATTTGCCCGTCCAGACACCTCCAGCTAGCCTCTCATTGGTTCTCGCTATTCCTGTTCATCTTCCGCAGAAATTGCAAACTGGGCCAAACAGGAGGTTAAAGGGACTGACTCTCCAAGTGGGGAGAGTGTTAGTAAAGCGTCTGGAATGTTGTACCCAAGTACCAGGGGAGGAAAACTGAGACATATTTGAACACGTCTCCCGATCACATGGTTGATCATACTCTAGGTTCCACATGCATGTTTTAGCTGAAGGAAGAATACCTTAAACCTGGGTAGTTGAAACCCGTGGAATGGGTACCATGCAATATGACTTCAAAGGGTCTTCATTTGCTCACCGAACCTCTCCAATCCTATCACTGCTGCATTTATGCCCCTGTACACATGCCTGATTCTCTTTCGGAGACATAGCAATCCATAGGTTTTACGATACTTACTAGTCAGGTACATTCTTAGGCGTTTAATATGGGGTGTTGAGTCCATTTCGTTGAGCAAGGAGTAGCTCTTGTCTATTCCATATTTGACTTAAGGAACTTTATCTGTGCTCATTTCAATCTCTGGTTTTATGCAGCACCCCAACTCACCTTTCCCCTTAAGCAAGCATAAGTTGGTTTTCTAAATTTGAGACCCTGTTCTGTTCTGTAATTCAGTTCCTGTGTAGCCAAGTTTACATTCCGTGTATTACTGATATCTTATGATGTTTCTTTTTCTGTGTGACTTATTTCAGTTAGAATCATCATACCTGAATCCACTCATTGTGCTGCTAAGGGCCTGATGACACAGATTTCATTGCTGAGTGATATTGCTTTGTAAGTAAATACCACAACTTCTTTATCCATTTTTCACTTTCTGCGATGTTGAACTTGTACTGTAAACGAGGTTCTTGTAAACAGAGCCGTTCCAAACTTTGGGGTGGCTGTGTCTTTTTGATTTTAATTTCCCTAAGCTATAGGACCATAAGTGGAAGTGCCCTAGGCTCTGTTGCCTTGTTTTTTAGATGTTTCAGGAAACACCATACACTTCTCCCGAGTGGTTGTTGGCAATTTACATCCCGCCCATCAGCATAACAAGGCTCCCAGTTCTCCATGGCCTGTCCTGCCTTTCTGGATTTTACACTTTTTTCAGATGGCCCTTTTGACCGGGGGGAAGTGAGACTTCATTGTAGTGCAGATTTCCTTTGCAAGCTTGCTTGGTTGGCCAAAAAGGGCGTATGCGTTTTTTCCTGAATATATTCAGGAAAAAACGCATACGCCCTTTTTGGCCAAGTGCATCATTGTGGACGTTCTGCCTCTTTTCCTATGCTTTCAATGCAATTCCAGTCTACCTCCTGAAATCGGTTTCCTGCAATTCTGCCCCGCTTTCAAGTCCTCTTGGCAGCCTTACTTCAGTCTATTTTTGGACGATAGCTGTCATTTATAACTCTGCAGGTTTGTGAATTACAGTGCCCCTGAGCTCCTTTCTTCAACTCGCTTTCTTTTGAGCTGGCCGCAACACCGCAGGATGGCTTCAGGCCCTAATCTGGTTCCGGCCCGGCACGCTGAGCCTTTGGTTATTTCCTCTTCCTGGTGGGAAATGAGAGTTAAATTTGCCCGTCCAGACACCTCCAGCTAGCCTCTAATTGGTTCTCGCTATTCCTGTTCATCTTCCGCAGAAATTGCAAACTGGGCCAAACAGGAGGTTAAAGGGACTGACTCTCCAAGTGGGGAGAGTGTTAGTAAAGCGTCTGGAATGTTGTACCCGAGTACCAGGGGAGGAAAACTGAGACATATTTGAACACGTCTCCCGATCACATGGTTGATCATACTCTAGGTTCCACATGCATATTTTAGCTGAAGGAAGAATACCTTAAACCTGGAGAGTTAAGACCCGTGTAATGGGTACCATGCAATATGACTTCAAAGGGTCTTCATTTGCTCACCGAACCTCTCCAATCCTATCACTGCTGCGTTTATGCCCCTGTACACATGCTTGATTCTCTTTCAGAGACATAGCAATCCATAGGTTTTAAGATACTTACTAGTCAGGTACATTCTTAGGCGTTTAATATGCGGTGTTGAGTCCATTTCGTTGAGCAAGGAGTAGCTCTTGTCTATTCCATATTTGGCTTAAGGAACTTTATCTGTGCTCATTTCAATCTCTGGTTTTATGCAGCACCCCAACTCACCTTTCCCCTTAAGCAAGCATAAGTTGGTTTTCTAAATTTGAGACCCTGTTCTGTTCTGTAATTCAGTTCCTGTGTAGCCAAGTTTACATTCCATGTATTACTGATATCTTATGATGTTTCTTTTTCTGTGTGACTTACTTCAGTTAGAATCATCATACCTGAATCCACTCATTGTGCTGCTAAGGGCCTGATGACACAGATTTCATTGCTGAGTGATATTGCTTTGTAAGTAAATACCACAACTTCTTTATCCATTTTTCACTTTCTGCGATGTTGAACTTGTACTGTAAACGAGGTTCTTGTAAACAGAGCCGTTCCAAACTTTGGGGTGGCTGTGTCTTTTTGATTTTAATTTCCCTAAGCTATAGGACCATAAGTGGAAGTGCCCTAGGTTCTGTTGCTTTGTTTTTTAGATGTTTCAGGAAACACCATACACTTCTCCCGAGTGGTTGTTGGCAATTTACATCCCGCCCATCAGCATAACAAGGCTCCCAGTTCTCCATGGCCTGTCCTGCCTTTCTGGATTTTACACTTTTTTCAGATGGCCCTTTTGACCGGGGGGAAGTGAGACTTCATTGTAGTGCAGATTTCCTTTGCAAGCTTGCTTGGTTGGCCAAAAAGGGCGTATGCGTTTTTTCCTGAATATATTCAGGAAAAAACGCATACGCCCTTTTTGGCCAAGTGCATCATTGTGGACGTTCTGCCTCTTTTCCTATGCTTTCAATGCAATTCCAGTCTACCTCCTGAAATCGGTTTCCTGCAATTCTGCCCCGCTTTCAAGTCCTCTTGGCAGCCTTACATCAGTCTATTTTTGGATGATAGCTGTCATTTATAACTCTGCAGGTTTGTGAATTACAGTGCCCCTGAGCTCCTTTCTTCAACTCGCTTTCTTTTGAGCTGGCCGCAACACCGCAGGATGGCTTCAGGCCCTAATCTGGTTCCGGTACGGCACACTGAGCCTTTGGTTATTTCCTCTTCCTGGTGGGAAATGAGAGTTAAATTTGCCCGTCCAGACACCTCCAGCTATCCTCTCATTGGTTCTCGCTATTCCTGTTCATCTTCCGCAGAAATTGCAAACTGGGCCAAACAGGAGGTTAAAGGCGCTGACTCTCCAAGTGGGGAGAGTGTTAGTAAAGCGTCTGGAATGTTGCACCCGAGTACCAGGGGAGGAAAACTGAGACATATTTGAACACGTCTCCCGTTCACATGGTTGATCATACTTGGGTTCCACATGCATGTTTTAGCTGAAGGAAGAATACCTTAAACCTGGAGAGTTGAGACCCGTGTAATGGGTACCATGCAATATGACTTCAAAGGGTCTTCATTTGCTCACCGAACCTCTCCAATCCTATCACTGCTGCGTTTATGCCCCTGTACACATGCTTGATTCTCTTTTGGAGACATAGCAATCCATAGGTTTTACGATACTTACTAGTCAGGTACATTCTTAGGCGTTTAATATGCGGTGTTGAGTCCATTTCGTTGAGCAAGGAGTAGCTCTTGTCTATTCCATATTTGGCTTAAGGAACTTTATCTGTGCTCATTTCAATCTCTGGTTTTATGCAGCACCCCAACTCACCTTTACCCTTAAGCAAGCATAAGTTGGTTTTCTAAATTTGAGACCCTGTTCTGTTCTGTAATTCAGTTCCTGTGTAGCCAAGTTTACATTCCGTGTATTACTGATATCTTATGATGTTTCTTTTTCTGTGTGACTTATTTCAGTTAGAATCATCATACCTGAATTCACTCATTGTGCTGCTAAGGGCCTGATGACATAGATTTCATTGCTGAGTGATATTGCTTTGTAAGTGAATACCACAACTTCTTTATCCATTTTTCACTTTCTGCGATGTTGAACTTGTACTGTAAACGAGGTTCTCTTAAACAGAGCCGTTCCAAACTTTGGGGTGGCTGTGTCTTTTTGATTTTAATTTCCCTAAGCTATAGGACCATAAGTGGAAGTTCCCTAGGCTCTGTTGCTTTGTTTTTTAGATGTTTCAGGAAACACCATACACTTCTCCCAAGTGTCTGTTGGCAATTTACATCCCGCCCATCAGCATAACAAGGCTCCCAGTTCTCAATGGCCTGTTGCCTTTCTGGATTTTACACTTTTTTCAGATGGCCCTTTTGGCCGGGGGGAAGTGAGACTTCATTGTAGTGCAGATTTCCTTTGCAAGCTTGCTTGGTTGGCCAAAAAGGGCGTATGCGTTTTTTCCTGAATATATTCAGGAAAAAACGCATACGCCCTTTTTGGCCAAGTGCATCATTGTGGACGTTCTGCCTCTTTTCCTATGCTTTCAATGCAATTCCAGTCTACCTCCTGAAATCGGTTTCCTGCAATTCTGCCCCGCTTTCAAGTCCTCTTGGCAGCCTTACTTCAGTCTATTTTTGGACGATAGCTGTCATTTATAACTCTGCAGGTTTGTGAATTACAGTGCCCCTGAGCTCCTTTCTTCAACTCGCTTTCTTGTGACCTGGCCGCAACACCGCAGGATGGCTTCAGGCCCTAATCTGGTTCCGGCCCGGCATGCTGAGCCTTTTGTTAATTCCTCTTCCTGGTGGGAAATGAGAGTTAAATTTGCCCGTCCAGACACATCCAGCTAGCCTCTCATTGGTTCTCGCTATTCCTGTTCATCTTCTGCAGAAATTGCAAACTGGGCCAAACAGGAGGTTAAAGGACTGACTCTCCAAGTGGGGAGAGTGTTAGTAAAGTGTCTGGAATGTTGCACCCGAGTACCAGGGGAGGAAAACTGAGACATATTTGAACACGTCTCCCGATCACATGGTTGATCATACTCTAGGTTCCACATGCATGTTTTAGCTGAAAGAAGAATACCTTAAACCTGGGTAGTTGAAACCCGTGGAATGGGTACCATGCAATATGACTTCAAAGGGTCTTCATTTGCTCACCGAACCTCTCCAATCCTATCACTGCTGCGTTTATGCCCCTGTACACATGCTTGATTCTCTTTTGGAGACATAGCAATCCATAGGTTTTACGATACTTACTAGTCAGGTACATTCTTAGGCGTTTAATATGCGGTGTTGAGTCCATTTCGTTGAGCAAGGAGTAGCTCTTGTCTATTCCATATTTGGCTTAAGGAACTTTATCTGTGCTCATTTCAATCTCTGGTTTTATGCAGCACCCCAACTCACCTTTACCCTTAAGCAAGCATAAGTTGGTTTTCTAAATTTGAGACCCTGTTCTGTTCTGTAATTCAGTTCCTGTGTAGCCAAGTTTACATTCCGTGTATTACTGATATCTTATGATGTTTCTTTTTCTGTGTGACTTATTTCAGTTAGAATCATCATACCTGAATTCACTCATTGTGCTGCTAAGGGCCTGATGACATAGATTTCATTGCTGAGTGATATTGCTTTGTAAGTGAATACCACAACTTCTTTATCCATTTTTCACTTTCTGCGATGTTGAACTTGTACTGTAAACGAGGTTCTCTTAAACAGAGCCGTTCCAAACTTTGGGGTGGCTGTGTCTTTTTGATTTTAATTTCCCTAAGCTATAGGACCATAAGTGGAAGTTCCCTAGGCTCTGTTGCTTTGTTTTTTAGATGTTTCAGGAAACACCATACACTTCTCCCAAGTGTCTGTTGGCAATTTACATCCCGCCCATCAGCATAACAAGGCTCCCAGTTCTCAATGGCCTGTTGCCTTTCTGGATTTTACACTTTTTTCAGATGGCCCTTTTGGCCGGGGGGAAGTGAGACTTCATTGTAGTGCAGATTTCCTTTGCAAGCTTGCTTGGTTGGCCAAAAAGGGCGTATGCGTTTTTTCCTGAATATATTCAGGAAAAAACGCATACGCCCTTTTTGGCCAAGTGCATCATTGTGGACGTTCTGCCTCTTTTCCTATGCTTTCAATGCAATTCCAGTCTACCTCCTGAAATCGGTTTCCTGCAATTCTGCCCCGCTTTCAAGTCCTCTTGGCAGCCTTACTTCAGTCTATTTTTGGACGATAGCTGTCATTTATAACTCTGCAGGTTTGTGAATTACAGTGCCCCTGAGCTCCTTTCTTCAACTCGCTTTCTTGTGACCTGGCCGCAACACCGCAGGATGGCTTCAGGCCCTAATCTGGTTCCGGCCCGGCATGCTGAGCCTTTTGTTAATTCCTCTTCCTGGTGGGAAATGAGAGTTAAATTTGCCCGTCCAGACACATCCAGCTAGCCTCTCATTGGTTCTCGCTATTCCTGTTCATCTTCTGCAGAAATTGCAAACTGGGCCAAACAGGAGGTTAAAGGACTGACTCTCCAAGTGGGGAGAGTGTTAGTAAAGTGTCTGGAATGTTGCACCCGAGTACCAGGGGAGGAAAACTGAGACATATTTGAACACGTCTCCCGATCACATGGTTGATCATACTCTAGGTTCCACATGCATGTTTTAGCTGAAAGAAGAATACCTTAAACCTGGGTAGTTGAAACCCGTGGAATGGGTACCATGCAATATGACTTCAAAGGGTCTTCATTTGCTCACCGAACCTCTCCAATCCTATCACTGCTGCATTTATGCCCGTGTACACATGCTTGATTCTCTTTCGGAGACATAGCAATCCATAGGTTTTAAGATACTTACTAGTCAGGTACATTCTTAGGCGTTTAAAATGGGGTGTTGAGTCCATTTCGTTGAGCAAGGAGTAGCTCTTGTCTATTCCATATTTGGCTTAAGGAACTTTATCTGTGCTCATTTCAATCTCTGGTTTTATGCAGTACCCCAACTCACCTTTCCCCTTAAGCAAGCATAAGTTGGTTTTCTAAATTTGAGACCCTGTTCTGTTCTGTAATTCAGTTCCTGTGTAGCCAAGTTTCCATTCCGTGTATTACTGATATCTTATGATGTTTCTTTTTCTGTGTGACTTATTTCAGTTAGAATCATCATACCTGAATCCACTCATTGTGCTGCTAAGGGCCTGATGACACAGATTTCATTGCTGAGTGATATTGCTTTGTAAGTAAATACCACAACTTCTTTATCCATTTTTCACTTTCTGCGATGTTGAACTTGTACTGTAAACGAGGTTATTGTAAACAGAGCCGTTCCAAACTTTGGGGTGGCTGTGTCTTTTTGATTTTAATTTCCCTAATCTATAGGACCATAAGTGGAAGTGCCCTAGGCTCTGTTGCTTTGTTTTTTAGATGTTTCAGGAAACACCATACACTTCTCCCGAGTGGTTGTTGGCAATTTACATCCCGCCCATCAGCATAACAAGGCTCCCAGTTCTCCATGGCCTGTCCTGCCTTTCTGGATTTTACACTTTTTTCAGATGGCCCTTTTACCGGGGGGAAGTGAGACTTCATTGTAGTGCAGATTTCCTTTGCAAGCTTGCTTGGTTGGCGAAAAAGGGCGTATGCGTTTTTTCCTGAATATATTCAGGAAAAAACGCATACGCCCTTTTTGGCCAAGTGCATCATTGTGGACGTTCTGCCTCTTTTCCTATGCTTTCAATGCAATTCCAGTCTACCTCCTGAAATCGGTTTCCTGCAATTCTGCCCCGCTTTCAAGTCCTCTTGGCAGCCTTACTTCAGTCTATTTTTGGACGATAGCTGTCATTTATAACTCTGCAGGTTTGTGAATTACAGTGCCCCTGAGCTCCTTTCTTCAACTTGCTTTCTTGTGACCTGGCCGCAACACCGCAGGATGGCTTCAGGCCCTAATCTGGTTCCGGCACGGCACGCTGAGCCTTTGGATATTTCCTCTTCCTGGTGGGAAATGAGAGTTAAATTTGCCCGTCCAGACACCTCCAGCTAGGCTCTCATTGGTTCTCGCTATTCCTATTCATCTTCCGCAGAAATTGCAAACTGAGCCAAACAGGAGGTTAAAGGCGCTGACTCTCCAAGTGGGGAGAGTGTTAGTAAAGTGTCTGGAATGTTGCACCCGAGTACCAGGGGAGGAAAACTGAGACATATTTGAACACGTCTCCCTATCACATGGTGGATCATACTCTGGGTTCCACATGCATGTTTTAGCTGAAGGAAGAATACCTAAAACCTGGGTAGTTGAAACCCGTGGAATGGGTACCATGCAATATGACTTCAAAGGGTCTTCATTTGCTCACCGAACCTCTCCAATCCTATCACTGCTGCGTTTATGCCCCTGTACACATGCTTGATTCTCTTTCGGAGACATAGCAATCTATAGGTTTTAAGATACTTACTAGTCAGGTACATTCTTAGGCGTTTAATATGCGGTGTTGAGTCCATTTCGTTGAGCAAGGAGTAGCTCTTGTCTATTCCATATTTGGCTTAAGGAACTTTATCTGTGCTCCTTTCAATCTCTGGTTTTATGCAGCACCCCAACTCACCTTTACCCTTAAGCAAGCATAAGTTGGTTTTCTAAATTTGAGACCCTGTTCTGTTCTGTAATTCAGTTCCTGTGTAGCCAAGTTTCCATTCCGTGTATTACTGATATCTTATGATGTTTCTTTTTCTGTGTGACTTATTTCAGTTAGAATCATCATACCTGAATCCACTCATTGTGCTGCTAAGGGCCTGATGACACAGATTTCATTGCTGAGTGATATTGCTTTGTAAGTAAATACCACAATTTCTTTATCCATTTTTCACTTTCTGCGATGTTGAACTTGTACTGTAAACGAGGTTCTTGTAAACAGAGCCGTTCCAAACTTTGGGGTGGCTGTGTCTTTTTGATTTTAATTTCCCTAAGCTATAGGACCATAAGTGGAAGTGCCCTAGGTTCTGTTGCTTTGTTTTTTAGATGTTTCAGGAAACACCATACACTTCTCCCAAGTGTCTGTTGGCAATTTACATCCCGCCCATCAGCATAACAAGGCTCCCAGTTCTCCATGGCCTGTCCTGCCTTTCTGGATTTTACACTTTTTTCAGATGGCCCTTTTGACCGGGGGGAAGTGAGACTTCACTGTAGTGCAGATTTCCTTTGCAAGCTTGCTTGGTTGGCCAAAAAGGGCGTATGCGTTTTTTCCTGAATATATTCAGGAAAAAACGCATACGCCCTTTTTGGCCAAGTGCATCATTGTGGACGTTCTGCCTCTTTTCCTATGCTTTCAATGCAATTCCAGTCTACCTCCTGAAATCGGTTTCCTACAATTCTGCCCCACTTTCAAGTCCGCTTGGCAGCCTTACTTCAGTCTATTTTTGGACGATAGCTGTCATTTATAACTCTGCAGGTTTGTGAATTACAGTGCCCCTGAGCTCCTTTCTTCAACTCGCTTTCTTGTGACCTGGCCGCAACACCGCAGGATGGCTTCAGGCCCTAATCTGGTTCTGGCACGGCACGCTGAACCTTTGGTTATTTCCTCCTTCTGGTGGGAAATGAGAGTTAAATTTGCCCGTCCAGACACCTCCAGCTAGCCTCTCATTGGTTCTCGCTATTCCTGTTCATCTTCCGCAGAAATTGCAAACTGTGCCAAACAGGAGGTTAAAGGCGCTGACTCTCCAAGTGGGGAGAGTGTTAGTAAAGCGTCTGGAATGTTGCACCCGAGTACCAGGGGAGGAAAACTGAGACATATTTGAACACGTCTCCCGATCACATGGTGGATCATACTCTGGGTTCCACATGCATGTTTTAGCTGAAGGAAGAATACCTAAAACCTGGGTAGTTGAAACCCGTGTAATGGGTACCATGCAATATGACTTCAAAGGGTCTTCATTTGCTCACCGAACCTCTCCAATCCTATCACTGCTGCGTTTATGCCCCTGTACACATGCTTGATTCTCTTTCGGAGACATAGCAATCTATAGGTTTTAAGATACTTACTAGTCAGGTACATTCTTAGGCGTTTAATATGCGGTGTTGAGTCCATTTCGTTGAGCAAGGAGTAGCTCTTGTCTATTCCATATTTGGCTTAAGGAACTTTATCTGTGCTCATTTCAATCTCTGGTTTTATGCAGCACCCCAACTCACCTTTCCCCTTAAGCAAGCATAAGTTGGTTTTCTAAATTTGAGACCCTGTTCTGTTCTGTAATTCAGTTCCTGTGTAGCCAAGTTTCTATTCCGTGTATTACTGATATCTTATGATGTTTCTTTTTCTGTGTGACTTATTTCAGTTAGAATCATCATACCTGAATCCACTCATTGTGCTGCTTAGGGCCTGATGACACAGATTTCATTGCTGAGTGATATTGCTTTGTAAGTAAATACCACAACTTCTTTATCCATTTTTCACTTTCTGCGATGTTGAACTTGTACTGTAAACGAGGTTCTTGTAAACAGAGCCGTTCCAAACTTTGGGGTGGCTGTGTCTTTTTGATTTTAATTTCCCTAAGCTATAGGACCATAAGTGGAAGTGCCCTAGGTTCTGTTGCTTTGTTTTTTAGATGTTTCAGGAAACACCATACACTTCTCCCAAGTGTCTGTTGGCAATTTACATCCCGCCCATCAGCATAACAAGGCTCCCAGTTCTCCATGGCCTGTCCTGCCTTTCTGGATTTTACACTTTTATCAGATGGCCCTTTTGACCGGGGGGAAGTGAGACTTCACTGTAGTGCAGATTTCCTTTGCAAGCTTGCTTGGTTGGCCAAAAGGGGCGTATGCGTTTTTTCCTGAATATATTCAGGAAAAAACGCATACGCCCTTTTTGGCCAAGTGCATCATTGTGGACGTTCTGCCTCTTTTCCTATGCTTTCAATGCAATTTCAATCTACCTCCTGAAATCGGTTTCCTGCAATTCTGCCCCGCTTTCAAGTCCTCTTGGCAGCCTTACTTCAGTCTATTTTTGGACGATAGCTGTCATTTATAACTCTGCAGGTTTGTGAATTACAGTGCCCCTGAGCTCCTTTCTTCAACTCGCTTTCTTGTGAGCCGGCCGCAACACCGCAGGATGGCTTCAGGCCCTAATCTGGTTCCGGTACGGCACGCTGAGCCTTTGGTTATTTCCTCTTCCTGGTGGGAAATGAGAGTTAAATTTGCCCGTCCAGACACCTCCAGCTAGCCTCTCATTGGTTCTCGCTATTCCTGTTCATCTTCCGCAGAAATTGCAAACTGGGCCAAACAGGAGGTTAAAGGCGCTGACTCTCCAAGTGGGGAGAGTGTTAGTAAAGCGTCTGGAATGTTGCACCCGAGTACCAGGGGAGGAAAACTGAGACATATTTGAACACGTCTCCCGATCACATGGTTGATCATACTCTGGGTTCCACATGCGTGTTTTAGCTGAAGGAAGAATACCTAAAACCTGGGTAGTTGAAACCCGTGGAATGGGTACCATGCAATATGACTTCAAAGGGTCTTCATTTGCTCACGAACCTCTCCAATCCTATCACTGCTGCGTTTATGCCCCTGTACACATGCTTGATTCTCTTTCGGAGACATAGCAATCCATAGGTTTTAAGATACTTACTAGTCAGGTACATTCTTAGGCGTTTAATATGCGGTGTTGAGTCCATTTCGTTGAGCAAGGAGTAGCTCTTGTCTATTCCATATTTGGCTTAAGGAACTTTATCTGTGCTCCTTTCAATCTCTGGTTTTATGCAGCACCCCAACTCACCTTTCCCCTTAAGCAAGCATAAGTTGGTTTTCTAAATTTGAGAACCTGTTCTGTTCTGTAATTCAGTTCCTGTGTAGCCAAGTTTCCATTCCGTGTATTACTGATATCTTATGATGTTTCTTTTTCTGTGTGACTTATTTCAGTTAGAATCATCATACCTGAATCCACTCATTGTGCTGCTAAGGGCCTGATGACATAGATTTCATTGCTGAGTGATATTGCTTTGTAAGTAAATACCACAACTTCTTTATCCATTTTTCACTTTCTGCGATGTTGAACTTGTACTGTAAACGAGGTTCTTGTAAACAGAGCCGTTCCAAACTTTGGGGTGGCTGTGTCTTTTTGATTTTAATTTCCCTAAGCTATAGGACCATAAGTGGAACTGCCCTAGGCTCTGTTGCTTTGTTTTTTAGATGTTTCAGGAAACACCATACACTTCTCCCAAGTGTCTGTTGGCAATTTACATCCTGCCCATCAGCATAACAAGGCTCCCAGTTCTCCATGGCCTGTCCTGCCTTTCTGGATTTTACACTTTTTTCAGATGGCCCTTTTGACCGGGGGGAAGTGAGACTTCATTGTAGTGCAGATTTCCTTTGCAAGCTTGCTTGGTTGGCCAAAAAGGGCGTATGCGTTTTTTCCTGAATATATTCAGGAAAAAACGCATACGCCCTTTTTGGCCAAGTGCATCATTGTGGACGTTCTGCCTCTTTTCCTATGCTTTCAGTGCAATTCCAGTCTACCTCCTGAAATCGGTTTCCTGCAATTCTGCCCCGCTTTCAAGTCCTCTTGGCAGCCTTACTTCAGTCTATTTTTGGACGATAGCTGTCATTTATAACTCTGCAGGTTTGTGAATTACAGTGCCCCTGAGCTCCTTTCTTCAACTCGCTTTCTTGTGACCTGGCCACAACACCGCAGGATGGCTTCAGGCCCTAATCTGGTTCCGGCCCGGCATGCTGAGACTTTGATTAATTCCTCTTCCTGGTGGGAAATGAGAGTTAAATTTGCCCGTCCAGACACTTCCAGCTAGTCTCTCATTGGTTCTCGCTATTCCTGTTCATCTTCCGCAGAAATTGCAAACTGTGCCAAACAGGAGGTTAAAGGCGCTGACTCTCCAAGTGGGGAGAGTGTTAGTAAAGCGTCTGGAATGTTGCACCCGAGTACCAGGGGAGGAAAACTGAGACATATTTGAACACGTCTCCCGTTCACATGGTTGATCATACTCTGGGTTCCACATGCATGTTTTAGCTGAAGGAAAAATACCTTAAACCTGGAGAGTTGAGACCCGTGTAATGGGTACCATGCAATATGACTTCAAAGGGTCTTCATTTGCTCACCGAACCTCTCCAATCCTATCACTGCTGCGTTTATGCCCCTGTACACACGCTTGATTCTCTTTTGGAGACATAGCAATCCATAGGTTTTAAGATACTTACTAGTCAGGTACATTCTTAGGCGTTTAATATGGGGTGTTGAGTCCATTTCGTTGAGCAAGGAGTAGCTCTTGTCTATTCCATATTTGGCTTAAGGAACTTTATCTGTGCTCATTTCAATCTCTGGTTTTATGCAGCACCCCAACTCACCTTTCCCCTTAAGCAAGCATAAGTTGGTTTTCTAAATTTGAGGCCCTGTTCTGTTTTGGAATGCAGTTCCTGTGTAGCCAAGTTTACATTCCGTGTATTAGTGATATCTTATGATGTTTCTTTTTCTGTGTGACTTATTTCAGTTAGAATCATAGTACCTGAACCCACTCATTATGCTGCTACGGGCCTGATGACATAGATTTCATTGCTGAGTGATACTGCATTGTACGTAAGTACCACAAGTTCTTTATCCATTTTTCACTTTCTGTGATATTGAACTTGTACGGTAAACGAGGTTCTTGTAAACGGAGGCGTCCCAAACTTTGGGGTGGCTGTGTCTTTTTGATTTTAATTTCCCTAAGCTATAGGACCATAAGTGGAAGTGCCCTAGGCTCTGTTGCTTTGTTTTTTAGATGTTTCAGGAACACCATAAACTTCTCCTGAGTGTCTGTTGGCAATTTACATCCCGCCCATCAGCATAACAAGGCTCCCAGTTCTCCATGGCCTGTCCTGCCTTTCTGGATTTTACACTTTTTTCAGATGGCCCTTTTGACCAGGGGGAAGTGAGACTTCATTGTAGTGCAGATTTCCATTGCAAGCTTGCTTGGTTGGCCAAAAAGGGCGTATGCGTTTTTTCCTGAATATATTCAGGAAAAAACGCATACGCCCTTTTTGGCCAAGTGCATCATTGTGGACGTTCTGCCTCTTTTCCTATGCTTTCAATGCAATTCCAGTCTACCTCCTGAAATCGGTTTCCTGCAATTCTGCCCCGCTTTCAAGTCCTCTTGGCAGCCTTACTTCAGTCTATTTTTGGACGATAGCTGTCATTTATAACTCTGCAGGTTTGTGAATTACAGTGCCCCTGAGCTCCTTTCTTCAACTCGCTTTCTTGTGAGCTGGCCGCAACACCGCAGGATGGCTTCAGGCCCTAATCTGGTTCTGGTATGGCACGCTGAGCCTTTGGTTATTTCCTCTTCCTGGTGGGAAATGAGAGTTAAATTTGCCCGTCCAGACACCTCCAGCTAGCCTCTCATTGGTTCTCCCTATTCCTGTTCATCTTCCGCAGAAATTGCAAACTGGGCCAAACAGGAGGTTAAAGGCGCTGACTCTCCAAGTGGGGAGAGTGTTAGTAAAGCGTCTGGAATGTTGCACCCGAGTACCAGGGTACGAAAACTGAGACATATTTGAACACGTCTCCCGATCACATGGTTGATCATACTCTCGGTTCCACATGCATGTTTTAGCTGAAGGAAGAATACCTAAAACCTGGGTAGTTGAAACCCGTGGAATGGGTACCATGCAATATGACTTCAAAGGGTCTTCATTTGCTCACCGAACCTCTCCAATCCTATCACTGCTGCGTTTATGCCCCTGTACACATGCTTGATTCTCTTTCGGAGACATAGCAATCCATAGGTTTTAAGATACTTACTAGTCAGGTACCTTCTTAGACGTTTAATATGCGGTGTTGAGTCCATTTCGTTGAGCAAGGAGTAGCTCTTGTCTATTCCATATTTGACTTAAGGAACTTTATCTGTGCTCATTTCAATCTCTGGTTTTATGCAGCACCCCAACTCACCTTTACCCTTAAGCAAGCATAAGTTGGTTTTCTAAATTTGAGACCCTGTTCTGTTCTGTAATTCAGTTCCTCTGTAGCCAAGTTTACATTCTGTGTATTACTGATATCTTATGATGTTTCTTTTTCTGTGTGACTTATTTCAGTTAGAATCATCATACCTGAATCCACTCATTGTGCTGCTAAGTGCCTGATGACACAGATTTCATTGCTGAGTGATATTGTTTTGTAAGTAAATACCACAACTTCTTTATCCATTTTTCACTTTCTGCGATGTTGAACTTGTACTGTAAAGGAGGTTCTTGTAAACGGAGCCGTTTCAAACTTTGGGGTGGCTGTGTCTTTTTGATTTTAATTTCCCTAAGCTATAGGACCATAAGTGGAAGTGCCCTAGGTTCTGTTGCTTTGTTTTTTAGATGTTTCAGGATACACCATACACGTCTCCCGAGTGGTTGTTGGCAATTTACATCCCGCCCTTCAGCATAACAAGGCTCCCATTTCTCCATGGCCTGTCCTGCCTTTCTGGATTTTACACTTTATTCAGATGGCCCTTTTGACCGGGGGAAGTGAGACTTCATTGTAGTGCAGATTTCCTTTGCAAGCTTGCTTGGTTGGCCAAAAAGGGCGTATGCGTTTTTTCCTGAATATATTCAGGAAAAACCGCATACGCCCTTTTTGGCCAAGTGCATCATTGTGGACGTTCTGCCTCTTTTCCTATGCTTTCAATGCAATTCCAGTCTACCTCCTGAAATCGGTTTCCTGCAATTCTGCCCCGCTTTCAAGTCCTCTTGGCAGCCTTACTTCAGTCTATTTTTGGACGATAGCTGTCATTTATAACTCTGCAGGTTTGTGAATTACAGTGCCCCTGAGCTCCTTTCTTCAACTCGCTTTCTTTTGAGCTGGCCGCAACACCGCAGGATGGCTTCATGCCCTAATCTGGTTCCGGTACGGCACGCTGAGCCTTTGGTTATTTCCTCTTCCTGGTGGGAAATGAGAGTTAAATTTGCCCGTCCAGACACCTCCAGCTAGCCTCTCATTGGTTCTCGCTATTCCTGTTCATCTTCCGCAGAAATTGCAAACTGGGCCAAACAGGAGGTTAAAGGCGCTGACTCTCCAAGTGGGGAGACTGTTAGTAAAGCGTCTGGAATGTTGCACCCGAGTACCAGGGGAGGAAAACTGAGACATATTTGAACACGTCTCCCGATCACATGGTTGATCATACTCTGGGTTCCACATGCATGTTTTAGCTGAAGGAAGAATACCTAAAACCTGGGTAGTTGAAACCCGTGAATGGGTACCATGCAATATGACTTCAAAGGGTCTTCATTTGCTCACCGAACCTCTCCAATCCTATCACTGCTGCGTTTATGCCCCTGTACACATGCTTGATTCTCTTTTGGAGACATAGCAATCCATAGGTTTTAAGATACTTACTAGTCAGGTACATTCTTAGGCGTTTAATATGCGGTGTTGAGTCCATTTCGTTGAGCAAGGAGTAGCTCTTGTCTATTCCATATTTGGCTTAAGGAACTTTATCTGTGCTCATTTCAATCTCTGGTTTTATGCAGCACCCCAACTCACCTTTCCCCTTAAGCAAGCATAAGTTGGTTTTCTAAATTTGAGACCCTGTTCTGTTCTGTAATTCAGTTCCTGTGTAGCCAAGTTTACATTCCGTGTATTACTGATATCTTATGATGTTTCTTTTTCTGTGTGACTTATTTCAGTTAGAATCATCATACCTGAATCCACTCATTGTGCTGCTAAGGGCCTGATGGCACACATTTCATTGCTGAGTGATATTGCTTTGTAAGTAAATATCACAAGTTCATTATCCATTTTTCACTTTCTGCGATGTTGAACTTGTACTGTAAACGAGGTTCTTGTAAACAGAGCCGTTCCAAACTTTGGGGTGGCTGTGTCTTTTAGATTTTAATTTCCCTAAGCTATAGGACCATAAGTGGAAGTGCCCTAGGTTCTGTTGCTTTGTTTTTTAGATGTTTCAGGAAACACCATACACTTCTACCGAGTGGCTGTTGGCAATTTACATCCCGCCCATCAGCATAACAAGGCTCCCAGTTCTCCATGGCCTGTCCTGCCTTTCTGGATTTTACACTTTTTTCAGATGGCCCTTTTGACCGGGGGGAAGTGAGACTTCATTGTAGTGCAGATTTCCTTTGCAAGCTTGCTTGGTTGGCCAAAAAGGGCGTATGCGTTTTTTCCTGAATATATTCAGGAAAAAACGCATACGCCCTTTTTGGCCAAGTGCATCATTGTGGACGTTCTGCCTCTTTTCCTATGCTTTCAATGCAATTCCAGTCTACCTGCTGAAATCGTTTTCCTGCAATTCTGCCCCGCTTTCAAGTCCTCTTGGCAGCCTTACTTCAGTCTATTTTTGGACGATAGCTGTCATTTATAACTCTGCAGGTTTGTGTATTACAGTGCCCCTGAGCTCCTTTCTTCAACTCGCTTTCTTGTGACCTGGCCGCAACACCGCAGGATGGCTTCAGGCCCTAATCTGGTTCCGGCACGGCAGGCTGAGCCGTTGGTTATTTCCTCTTCCTGGTGGGAAATGAGAGTTAAATTTGCCCGTCCAGACACCTCCAGCTAGTCTCTCATTGGTTCTCGCTATTCCTGTTCATCTTCCGCAGAAATTGCAAACTGGGCCAAACAGGAGGTTAAAGGCACTGACTCTCCAAGTGGGGAGAGTGTTAGTAAAGCGTCTGGAATGTTGCACCCGAGTACCAGGGGAGGAAAACTGAGACATATTTGAACACGTCTCCCGTTCACATGGTTGATCACACTTGGGCTCCACATGCATGTTTTAGCTGAAGGAAGAATACCTTAAACCTGGAGAGTTAAGACCCGTGTAATGGGTACCATGCAATATGACTTCAAAGGGTCTTCATTTGCTCACCGAACCTCTGCAATCCTATCACTGCTGCATTTATGCCCCTGTACACATGCTTGATTCTCTTTCAGAGACATAGGAATCCATAGGTTTTAAGATACTTACTAGTCAGGTACCTTCTTAGGCTTTTAATATGCGGTGTTGAGTCCATTTCGTTGAGCAAGGAGTAGCTCTTGTCTATTCCATATTTGACTTAAGGAACTTTATCTGTGCTCATTTCAATCTCTGGTTTTATGCAGCACCCCAACTCACCTTTCCCCTTAAGCAAGCATAAGTTGGTTTTCTAAATATGAGACCCTGTTTTGTTCTGTAATTCAGTTCCTCTGTAGCCAAGTTTACATTCTGTGTATTACTGATATCTTATGATGTTTCTTTTTCTGTGTGACTTATTTCAGTTAGAATCATCATACCTGAATCCACTCATTGTGCTGCTAAGTGCCTGATGACACAGATTTCATTGCTGAGTGATATTGCTTTGTAAGTAAATACCACAACTTCTTTATCCATTTTTCACTTTCTGCGATGTTGAACTTGTACTTTAAAGAGGTTCTTGTAAACGGAGCCGTTTCAAACTTTGGGGTGGCTGTGTCTTTTTGATTTTAATTTCCCTAAGCTATAGGACCATAAGTGGAAGTGCCCTAGGTTCTGTTGCTTTGTTTTTTAGATGTTTCAGGAAACACCATACACTTCTCCCGAGTGGTTGTTGGCAATTTACATCCCGCCCATCAGCATAACAAGGCTCCCATTTCTCCATGGCCTGTCCTGCCTTTCTGGATTTTACACTTTTTTCAGATGGCCCTTTTGACCGGGGGGAAGTGAGACTTCATTGTAGTGCAGATTTCCTTTGCAAGCTTGTTTGGTTGGCCAAAAAGGGCGTATGCGTTTTTTCCTGAATATATTCAGGAAAAAACGCATACGCCCTTTTTGGCCAAGTGCATCATTGTGGACGTTCTGCCTCTTTTCCTATGCTTTCAATGCAATTCCAGTCTACCTCCTGAAATCGGTTTCCTGCAATTCTGCCCCGCTTTCAAGTCCTCTTGGCAGCCTTACTTCAGTCTATTTTTGGACGATAGCTGTCATTTATAACTCTGCAGGTTTGTGAATTACAGTGCCCCTGAGCTCCTTTCTTCAACTCGCTTTCTTTTGAGCTGGCCGCAACACCGCAGGATGGCTTCATGCCCTAATCTGGTTCCGGTACGGCACGCTGAGCCTTTGGTTATTTCCTCTTCCTGGTGGGAAATGAGAGTTAAATTTGCCCGTCCAGACACCTCCAGCTAGCCTCTCATTGGTTCTCGCTATTCCTGTTCATCTTCCGCAGAAATTGCAAACTGGGCCAAACAGGAGGTTAAAGGTGCTGACTCTCCAAGTGGGGAGACTGTTAGTAAAGCGTCTGGAATGTTGCACCCGAGTACCAGGGGAGGAAAACTGAGACATATTTGAACACGTCTCCCGATCACATGGTTGATCATACTCTGGGTTCCACATGCATGTTTTAGCTGAAGGAAGAATACCTAAAACCTGGGTAGTTGAAACCCGTGAATGGGTACCATGCAATATGACTTCAAAGGGTCTTCATTTGCTCACCGAACCTCTCCAATCCTATCACTGCTGCGTTTATGCCCCTGTACACATGCTTGATTCTCTTTCGGAGACATAGCAATCCATAGGTTTTAAGATACTTACTAGTCAGGTACATTCTTAGGCGTTTAATATGCGGTGTTGAGTCCATTTAGTTGAGCAAGTAGTAGCTCTTATCTATTCCATATTTGGATTAAGGAACTTTATCAGTGCTCATTTCAATCTCTGGTTTTATGCAGCACCCCAACTCACCTTTACCCTTAAGCAAGCATAAGTTGGTTTTCTAAATTTGAGACCCTGTTCTGTTCTGTAATTCAGTTCCTGTGTAGCCAAGTTTACATTCCGTGTATTACTGATATCTTATGATGTTTCTTTTTCTGTGTGACTTATTTCAGTTAGAATCATCATACCTGAATCCACTCATTGTGCTGCTAAGGGCCTGATGACACAGATTTCATTGCTGAGTGATATTGCTTTGTAAGTAAATACCACAAGTTCTTTATCCATTTTTCACTTTCTGCGATGTTGAACTTGTACTGTAAACGAGGTTCTTGTAAACAGAGCCGTTCCAAACTTTGGGGTGGCTGTGTCTTTTTGATTTTAATTTCCCTAAGCTATAGGACCATAAGTGGAAGTGCCCTAGGTTCTGTTGCTTTGTTTTTTAGATGTTTCAGGAAACACCATACACTTCTCCCGAGTGGTTGTTGGCAATTTACATCCCGCCCATCAGCATAACAAGGCTCCCAGTTCTCCATGGCCTGTCCTGCCTTTCTGGATTTTACACTTTTTTCAGATGCCCTTTTGACCGGGAGGAAGTGAGACTTCATTGTAGTGCAGATTTCCTTTGCAAGCTTGCTTGGTTGGCCAAAAAGGGCGTATGCGTTTTTTCCTGAATATATTCAGGAAAAAACGCATACGCCCTTTTTGGCCAAGTGCATCATTGTGGACGTTCTGCCTCTTTTCCTATGCTTTCAATGCAATTCCAGTCTACCTCCTGAAATCGGTTTCCTGCAATTCTGCCCCGCTTTCAAGTCCTCTTGGCAGCCTTACTTCAGTCTATTTTTGGACGATAGCTGTCATTTATAACTCTGCAGGTTTGTGTATTACAGTGCCCCTGAGCTCCTTTCTTCAACTCGCTTTCTTGTGACCTGGCCGCAACACCGCAGGATGGCTTCAGGCCCTAATCTGGTTCCGGCACGGCAGGCTGAGCCGTTGGTTATTTCCTCTTCCTGGTGGGAAATGAGAGTTAAATTTGCCCGTCCAGACACCTCCAGCTAGTCTCTCATTGGTTCTCGCTATTCCTGTTCATCTTCCGCAGAAATTGCAAACTGGGCCAAACAGGAGGTTAAAGGCACTGACTCTCCAAGTGGGGAGAGTGTTAGTAAAGCGTCTGGAATGTTGCACCCGAGTACCAGGGGAGGAAAACTGAGACATATTTGAACACGTCTCCCGTTCACATGGTTGATCACACTTGGGCTCCACATGCATGTTTTAGCTGAAGGAAGAATACCTTAAACCTGGAGAGTTAAGACCCGTGTAATGGGTACCATGCAATATGACTTCAAAGGGTCTTCATTTGCTCACCGAACCTCTGCAATCCTATCACTGCTGCATTTATGCCCCTGTACACATGCTTGATTCTCTTTCAGAGACATAGCAATCCATAGGTTTTAAGATACTTACTAGTCAGGTACCTTCTTAGGCTTTTAATATGCGGTGTTGAGTCCATTTCGTTGAGCAAGGAGTAGCTCTTGTCTATTCCATATTTGACTTAAGGAACTTTATCTGTGCTCATTTCAATCTCTGGTTTTATGCAGCACCCCAACTCACCTTTCCCCTTAAGCAAGCATAAGTTGGTTTTCTAAATATGAGACCCTGTTTTGTTCTGTAATTCAGTTCCTCTGTAGCCAAGTTTACATTCTGTGTATTACTGATATCTTATGATGTTTCTTTTTCTGTGTGACTTATTTCAGTTAGAATCATCATACCTGAATCCACTCATTGTGCTGCTAAGTGCCTGATGACACAGATTTCATTGCTGAGTGATATTGCTTTGTAAGTAAATACCACAACTTCTTTATCCATTTTTCACTTTCTGCGATGTTGAACTTGTACTTTAAAGAGGTTCTTGTAAACGGAGCCGTTTCAAACTTTGGGGTGGCTGTGTCTTTTTGATTTTAATTTCCCTAAGCTATAGGACCATAAGTGGAAGTGCCCTAGGTTCTGTTGCTTTGTTTTTTAGATGTTTCAGGAAACACCATACACTTCTCCCGAGTGGTTGTTGGCAATTTACATCCCGCCCATCAGCATAACAAGGCTCCCATTTCTCCATGGCCTGTCCTGCCTTTCTGGATTTTACACTTTTTTCAGATGGCCCTTTTGACCGGGGGGAAGTGAGACTTCATTGTAGTGCAGATTTCCTTTGCAAGCTTGTTTGGTTGGCCAAAAAGGGCGTATGCGTTTTTTCCTGAATATATTCAGGAAAAAACGCATACGCCCTTTTTGGCCAAGTGCATCATTGTGGACGTTCTGCCTCTTTTCCTATGCTTTCAATGCAATTCCAGTCTACCTCCTGAAATCGGTTTCCTGCAATTCTGCCCCGCTTTCAAGTCCTCTTGGCAGCCTTACTTCAGTCTATTTTTGGACGATAGCTGTCATTTATAACTCTGCAGGTTTGTGAATTACAGTGCCCCTGAGCTCCTTTCTTCAACTCGCTTTCTTTTGAGCTGGCCGCAACACCGCAGGATGGCTTCATGCCCTAATCTGGTTCCGGTACGGCACGCTGAGCCTTTGGTTATTTCCTCTTCCTGGTGGGAAATGAGAGTTAAATTTGCCCGTCCAGACACCTCCAGCTAGCCTCTCATTGGTTCTCGCTATTCCTGTTCATCTTCCGCAGAAATTGCAAACTGGGCCAAACAGGAGGTTAAAGGCGCTGACTCTCCAAGTGGGGAGACTGTTAGTAAAGCGTCTGGAATGTTGCACCCGAGTACCAGGGGAGGAAAACTGAGACATATTTGAACACGTCTCCCGATCACATGGTTGATCATACTCTGGGTTCCACATGCATGTTTTAGCTGAAGGAAGAATACCTAAAACCTGGGTAGTTGAAACCCGTGAATGGGTACCATGCAATATGACTTCAAAGGGTCTTCATTTGCTCACCGAACCTCTCCAATCCTATCACTGCTGCGTTTATGCCCCTGTACACATGCTTGATTCTCTTTCGGAGACATAGCAATCCATAGGTTTTAAGATACTTACTAGTCAGGTACATTCTTAGGCGTTTAATATGCGGTGTTGAGTCCATTTCGTTGAGCAAGGAGTAGCTCTTGTCTATTCCATATTTGGATTAAGGAAGTTTATCTGTGCTCATTTCAATCCCTGGTTTTATGCAGCACCCCAACTCACCTTTACCCTTAAGCAAGCATAAGTTGGTTTTCTAAATTTGAGACCCTGTTCTGTTCTGTAATTCAGTTCCTGTGTAGCCAAGTTTACATTCCGTGTATTACTGATATCTTATGATGTTTCTTTTTCTGTGTGACTTATTTCAGTTAGAATCATCATACCTGAATCCACTCATTGTGCTGCTAAGGGCCTGATGACACAGATTTCATTGCTGAGTGATATTGCTTTGTAAGTAAGTACCACAAGTTCTTTATCCATTTTTCACTTTCTGCGATGTTGAACTTGTACTGTAAACGAGGTTCTTGTAAACAGAGCCGTTCCAAACTTTGGGGTGGCTGTGTCTTTTTGATTTTAATTTCCCTAAGCTATAGTACCATAAGTGGAAGTGCCCAAGGTTCTGTTGCTTTGTTTTTTAGATGTTTCAGGAAACACCATACACTTCTCCCGAGTGGTTGTTGGCAATTTACATCCCGCCCATCAGCATAACAAGGCTCCCAGTTCTCCATGGCCTGTCCTGCCTTTCTGGATTTTACACTTTTTTCAGATGGCCCTTTTGACCAGGTGGAAGTGAGACTTCATTGTAGTGCAGATTTCCTTTGCAAGCTTGCTTGGTTGGCCAAAAAGGGCGTATGCGTTTTTTCCTGAATATATTCAGGAAAAAACGCATACGCCCTTTTTGGCCAAGTGCATCATTGTGGACGTTCTGCCTCTTTTCCTATGCTTTCAATGCAATTCCAGTCTACCTCCTGAAATCGGTTTCCTGCAATTCTGCCCCGCTTTCAAGTCCTCTTGGCAGCCTTACTTCAGTCTATTTTTGGACAATAGCTGTCATTTATAACTCTGCAGGTTTGTGAATTACAGTGCCCCTGAGCTCCTTTCTTCAACTCGCTTTCTTTTGAGCTGCCCGCAACACCGCAGGATGGCTTCATGCCCTAATCTGGTTCCGGTACGGTACGCTGAGCCTTTGGTTATTTCCTCTTCCTGGTGGGAAATGAGAGTTAAATTTGCCCGTCCAGACACCTCCAGCTAGCCTCTCATTGGTTCTCGCTATTCCTGTTCATCTTCCGCAGAAATTGCAAACTGGGCCAAACAGGAGGTTAAAGGCGCTGACTCTCCAAGTGGGGAGAGTGTTAGTAAAGCGTCTGGAATGTTGCATCCGAGTACCAGGGGAGGAAAACTGAGACATATTTGAACACGTCTCCCGATCACATGGTTGATCATACTCTGGGTTCCACATGCATGTTTTAGCTGAAGGAAGAATACCTAAAACCTGGGTAGTTGAAACCCGTGGAATGGGTATCATGCAATATGACTTCAAAGGGTCTTCATTTGCTCACCGAACCTCTCCAATCCTATCACTGCTGCGTTTATGTCCCTGTACACATGCTTGATTCTCTTTCAGATACATAGCAATCCCTAGGTTTTAAGATACTTACTAGTCAGGTACATTCTTAGGAGTTTAATATGCGGTGTTGAGTCCATTTCGTTGAGCAAGGAGTAGCTCTTGTCTATTCCATATTTGGCTTAAGGAACTTTATCTGTGCTCATTTCAATCTCTGGTTTTATGCAGCACCCCAACTCACCTTTCCCCTTAAGCAAGCATAAGTTGGTTTTCTAAATTTGAGACCCTGTTCTGTTTTGGAATGCAGTTCCTGTGTAGCCAAGTTTACATTCCGTGTATTAGTGATATCTTATGATGTTTCTTTTTCTGTGTGACTTATTTCAGTTAGAATCATCATACCTGAATCCACTCATTATGCTGCTACGGGCCTGATGACATAGATTTCATTGTTGAGTGATACTGCATTGTACGTAAGTACCAAAAGTTCTTTATCCATTTTTCACTTTCTGTGATGTTGAACTTGTATGGTAAACGAGGTTCTTGTAAACGGAGGCGTCCCAAATTTTGGGGTGGCTGTGTCTTTTTGATTTTAATTTCCCTAAGCTATAGGACCATAAGTGGAAGTGCCCTAGGCTCTGTTGCTTTGTTTTTTAGATGTTTCAGGAAACACCATACACTTCTCCTGAGTGTCTGTTGGCAATTTACATCCCGCCCATCAGCATAACAAGGCTCCCAGTTCTCCATGGCCTGTCCTGCCTTTCTGGATTTTACACTTTTTTCAGATGGCCCTTTTGACCGGGGAGAAGTGAGACTTCATTGTAGTGCAGATTTCCTTTGCAAGCTTGCTTGGTTGGCCAAAAAGTGCGTATGCATACGCCCTTTTTGGCCAAGTGCATCATTGTGGACGTTCTGCCTCTTTTCCTATGCTTTCAATGCAATTCCAGTCTACCTCCTGAAATCGGTTTCCTGCAATTCTGCCCCGCTTTCAAGTCCTCTTGGCAGCCTTACTTCAGTCTATTTTTGGACGATAGCTGTCATTTATAACTCTGCAGGTTTGTGAATTACAGTGCCCCTGAGCTCCTTTCTTCAACTCGCTTTCTTTTGACCTGGCCGCAACACCGCAGGATGGCTTCAGGGCCTAATCTGGTTCCGGCACGGCACGCTGAGCCTTTGGTTATTTCCTCTTCCTGGTGGGAAATGAGAGTTAAATTTGCCCGTCCAGACACCTCCAGCTAGCCTCTCATTGGTTCTCGCTATTCCTGTTCATCTTCCGCAGAAATTGCAAACTGGGCCAAACAGGAGGTTAAAGGCGCTGAGTCTCCAAGTGGGGAGAGTGTTAGTAAAGCGTCTGGAATGTTGCACCCGAGTACCAGGGGAGGAAAACTGAGACATATTTGAACACATCTCCCGATCACATGGTTGATCATACTCTGGGTTCCACATGCATGTTTTAGCTGAAGGAAGAATACCTAAAACCTGGGTAGTTGAAACCCGTGGAATGGGTACCATGCAATATGACTTCAAAGGGTCTTCATTTGCTCACCGAACCTCTCCAGTCCTATCACTGCTGCGTTTATGCCCCTGTACACATGCTTGATTCTCTTTCGGAGACATAGCAATCCCTAGGTTTTAAGATACTTACTAGTCAGGTACATTCTTAGGAGTTTAATATGCGGTGTTGAGTCCATTTCGTTGAGCAAGGAGTAGCTCTTGTCTATTCCATATTTGGCTTAAGGAACTTTATCTGTGCTCATTTCAATCTCTGGTTTTATACAGCACCCCAACTCTCCTTTCCCCTTAAGCAAGCTTAAGTTGGTTTTCTAAATTTGAGACCCTGTTCTGTTCTGTAATTCAGTTCCTGTGTAGCCAAGTTTACATTCCGTGTATTACTGATATCTTATGATGTTTCTTTTTCTGTGTGACTTATTTCAGTTAGAATCATCATACCTGAATCCACTCATTGTGCTGCTAAGGGCCTGATGACACAGATTTCATTGCTGAGTGATATTGCTTTGTAAGTAAATACCACAACTTCTTTATCCATTTTTCACTTTCTGTGATGTTGAACTTGTACTGTAAACGAGGTTCTTGTAAACAGAGCCGTTCGAAACTTTGGGGTGGCTGTGTCTTTTTGATTTTAATTTCCCTAAGCTATAGGACCATAAGTGGAAGTGCCCTAGGTTCTGTTGCTTTGTTTTTTAGATGTTTCAGGAAACACCATACACTTCTCCCGAGTGGTTGTTGGCAATTTACATCCCGCCCATCAGCATAACAAGCCTCCCAGTTCTCCATGGCCTGTCCTGCCTTTCTGGATTTTACACTTTTTTCAGATGGCCCTTTTGACCGGGGGGAAGTGAGACTTCATTGTAGTGCAGATTTCCTTTGCAAGCTTGCTTGGTTGGCCAAAAAGGGCGTATGCGTTTTTTCCTGAATATATTCAGGAAAAAACGCAAACGCCCTTTTTGGCCAAGTGCAACATTGTGGACGTTCTGCCTCTTTTCCTATGCTTTCAATGCAATTCCAGTCTACCTCCTGAAATCGGTTTCCTGCAATTCTGCCCTGCTTTCAAGTCCTCTTGGCAGCCTTACTTCAGTCTATTTTTGGACGATAGCTGTCATTTATAACTCTGCAGGTTTGTGAATTACAGTGCCCCTGAGCTCCTTTCTTCAACTCGCTTTCTTGTGACCTGGCCGCAGCACCGCAGGATGGCTTCAGGCCCTAATCTGGTTCTGGCACGGAACGCTGAGCCTTTGGTTAATTCCCCTTCCTGGTGGGAAATGAGAGTTAAATTTGCCCGTTCAGACACCTCCAGCTAGCCTCTCATTGGTTCTCGCTATTCCTGTTCATCTTCCGCAGAAATTGCAAACTGGGCCAAACAGGAGGTTAAAGGCACTGACTCTCCAAGTCGGGAGAGTGTTAGTAAAGCGTCTGGAATGTTGCACCCGAGTTCCAGGGGAGGAAAACTGAGACATATTTGAACACGTCTCCCGTTCACATGGTTGATCATACTCTGGGTTCCACATGCATGTTTTAGCTGAAGGAAGAATACCTTAAACCTGGAGAGTTGAGACCCGTGGAATGGGTACCATGCAATATGACTTCAAAGGGTCTTCATTTGCTCACCGAACCTCTCCAATCCTATCACTGCTGCGTTTATGCCCCTGTACACACGTTTGAATCTCTTTTGGAGACATAGCAATCCATAGGTTTTAAGATACTTACTAGTCAGGTACATTCTTAGGCGTTTAATATGGGGTGTTGAGTCCATTTCGTTGAGCAAGGAGTAGCTCTTGTCTATTCCATATTTGGCTTAAGGAACTTTATCTGTGCTCATTTCAATCTCTGGTTTTATGCAGCACCCCAACTCACCTTTCCCCTTAAGCAAGCATAAGTTGGTTTTCTAAATTTGAGACCCTGTTCTGTTTTGGAATGCAGTTCCTGTGTAGCCAAGTTTACATTCCGAGTATTAGTGATATCTTATGATGTTTCTTTTTCTGTGTGACTTATTTCAGTTAGAATCATCGTACCTGAATCCACTCATTATGCTGCTACGGGCCTGATGACATAGATTTCATTGCTGAGTGATACTGCATTGTACGTAAGTACCACAAGTTCTTTATCCATTTTTCACTTTCTGTGATATTGAACTTGTACGGAAAACGAGGTTCTTATAAACGGAGGCGTCCCAAGCTTTTGGGTGCTGTGTCTTTTTGATTTTAATTTCCCTAAGCTATAGGACCATAAGTGGAAGTGCCCTAGGCTCTGTTGCTTTGTTTTGTAGATGTTTCAGGAAACACCATACACTTCTCCTGAGTGTCTGTTGGCAATTTACATCCCGCCCATCAGCATAACAAGGCTGCCAGTTCTCCATGGCCTGTCCTGCCTTTCTGGATTTTACACTTTTTTCAGATGGCCCTTTTGACCGGGGAGAAGTGAGACTTCATTGTAGTGCAGATTTCCTTTGCAAGCTTGCTTGGTTGGCCAAAAAGTGCATATGCGTTTTTTCCTGAATATATTCAGGAAAAAACGCATACGCCCTTTTTGGCCAAGTGCATCATTGTGGACGTTCTGCCTCTTTTCCTATGCTTTCAATGCAATTCCAGTCTACCTCCTGAAATCGGTTTCCTGCAATTCTGCCCCGCTCTCAAGTCCTCTTGGCAGCGTTACTTCAGTATATTTTTGGACGATAGCTGTCATTTATAACTCTGCATTTTTGTGAATTACAGTGCCCCTGAGCTCCTTTCTTCAACTCGCTTTCTTGTCACCTGGCCGCAACACCGCAGGATGTCTTCAGGCTCTAATCTGGTTCTGGCACGGAACGCTGAGCCTTTGGTTAATTCCTCTTCCTGGTGGGAAATGAGAGTTAAATTTGCCCATCTAGACACCTCCAGCTAGTCTCTCATTGATTCTCGCTATTCCTGTTCATCTTCCACAGAAATTGCAAACTGGGCCAAACAGGAGGTTAAAGGGACTGACTTTCCAAGTGGGGAGAGTGTTAGTAAAGCGTCTGGAATGTTGCACCCGAGTACCAGGGTACGAACACTGAGACATATTTGAACACGTCTCCCGATGACAAGGTTGATCATACTCTAGGTTCCACATGCATGTTTTAGCTGAAGGAAGAATACCTTAAACCTGGGTAGTTGAAACCCGTGGAATGGGTACCATGCAATATGACTTCAAAGGGTCTTCATTTGCTCACGAACCTCTCCAATCCTATCACTGCTGCGTTTATGCCCCTGTACACATGCTTGATTCTCTTTTGGAGACATAGCAATCCAAAGGTTTTAAGATACTTACTAGTCAGGTACATACTTAGGCGTTTAATATGCGGTGTTGAATCCATTTCATTGAGCAAGGAGTAGCTCTTGTCTATTCCATATTTGGCTTAAGGAACTTTATCTGTGCTCATTTCAATCTCTGGTTTTATGCAGCACCCCAACTCACCTTTCCCCTTAAGCAAGCATAAGTTGGTTTTCTAAATTTGAGACCCTGTTCTGTTCTGTAATTCAGTTCCTGTGTAGCCAAGTTTACATTCCGTGTATTACTGATATCTTATGATGTTTCTTTTTCTGTGTGACTTATTTCAGTTAGAATCATCATACCTGAATCCACTCATTGTGCTGCTAAGGGCCTGATGACATAGATTTCATTGCTGAGTGATATTGTTTTGTAAGTAAATACCACAACTTCTTTATCCATTTTTCACTTTCTGCGATGTTGAACTTGTACTGTAAACGAGCTTCTTGTAAACAGAGGCGTCCCAAACTTTGGGGTGGCTGTGTCTTTTTGATTTTAATTTCCCTAAGCTATAGGACCATAAGTGGAAGTGCCCTAGGCTCTGTTGCTTTGTTTTTTAGATGTTTCAGGAAACACCATACACTTCTCCTGAGTGTCTGTTGGCAATTTACATCCCGCCCATCAGAATAACAAGGCTCCCAGTTCTCCATGGCCTGTCCTGCCTTTCTGGATTTTACACTTTTTTCAGATGGCCCTTTTGACCGGGGGGAAGTGAGACTTCATTGTAATGCAGATTTCCTTTGCAAGTTTGCTTGGTTGGCCAAAAAGGGCGTATGCGTTTTTTCCTGAATATATTCAGGAAAAAACGCATACGCCTTTTTTGGCCAAGTGCATCATTGTGGACGTTCTGCCTCTTTTCCTATGCTTTCAATGCAATTCCAGTCTACCTCCTGAAATCGGTTTCCTGCAATTCTGCCCCGCTTTCAAGTCCTCCTGGCAGCCTTACTTCAGTCTATTTTTGGACGATAGCTGTCATTTATAACTCTGCAGGTTTGTGAATTACAGTGCCCCTGAGCTCCTTTCTTCAACTCGCTTTCTTGTGAGCTGGCCGCGACACCGCAGGATGGCTTCAGGCCCTAATCTGGTTCTGGCCCGGCATGCTGAGCCTTTGGTTAATTCCTCTTCCAGGTGGGAAATGAGAGTTAAATTTGCCCGTCCAGACACCTCCAGCTAGCCTCTCATTGGTTCTCGCTATTCCTGTTCATCTTCCGCAGAAATTGCAAACTGGGCCAAACAGGAGGTTAAAGGCGCTGACTCTCCAAGTGGGGAGAGTGTTAGTAAAGCGTCTGGAATGTGGCACCCGAGTACCAGGGGAGGAAAACTGAGACATATTTGAACACGTCTCCCGATCACACGCTTGATCATACTCTGGGTTCCACATGCATGTTTTAGCTGAAGGAAGAATACCTTAAACCTGGAGAGTTGAGACCCGTGTAATGGGTACCATGCAATATGACTTCAAAGGGTCTTCATTTGCTCACCGAACCTCGCCAATCCTATCACTGCTGCGTTTATGCCCCTGTACACACGCTTGATTCTCTTTTGGGACATAGCAATCCATAGGTTTTAAGATACTTACTAGTCAGGTACATTCTTAGGCGTTTAATATGCGGTGTTGAGTCCATTTCGTTGAGCAAGTAGTAGCTCTTGTCTATTCCATATTTGACTTAAGGAACTTTATCTGTGGTCATTTCAATCTCTGGTTTTATGCAGCACCCCAACTCACCTTTCCCCTTAAGCAAGCATAAGTTGGTTTTCTAAATTTGAGTCCCTGTTCTGTTCTGTAATTCAGTTCCTGTGTAGCCAAGTTTACATTCCGTGTATTAGTGATATCTTATGATGTTTCTTTTTCTGTGTGACTTATTTCAGTTACAATCATCGTACCTGAATCCACTCATTGTGCTGCTACGGGCCTGTTGACATAGATTTCATTGCTGAGTGATACTGCATTGTACGTAAGTACCACAAGTTCTTTATCCATTTTTCACTTTCTGTGATATTGAATTTGTACGGTAAACGAGGTTCTTCTAAACAGAAGCATCCCAAACTTTGGGGTGGCTGTGTCTTTTTGATTTTAATTTCCCTAAGCTATAGGACCATAAGTGGAAGTGCCCTAGGCTCTGTTGCTTTGTTTTTTCGATGTTTTAGGAAACACCATACACTTCTCCCGAGTGTCTATTGGCAATTTACATCCCGCCCATCAGCATAACAAGGCTCCCAGTTCTCCATGGCCTGTCCTGCCTTTCTGGATTTTACACTTTTTTCAGATGGTCCTTTTGACCGGGGGGAAGTGAGACTTCATTGTAGTGCAGATTTCCTTTGCAAGCTTGCTTGGTTGGCCAAAAAGGGCGTATGCGTTTTTTCCTGAATATATTCAGGAAAAAACGCATACGCCCATTGGGCCAAGTGCATCATTGTGGACGTTCTGCCTCTTTTCCTATGCTTTCAATGCAATTCCAGTCTACCTCCTGAAATCGGTTTCCTGCAATTCTGCCCCGCTTTCAAGTCCTCTTGGCAGCCTTACTTCAGTCTATTTTTGGACGATAGCTGTCATTTATAACTCTGCAGGTTTGTGAATTACAGTGCCCCTGAGCTCCTTTCTTCAACTCGCTTTCTTTTGAGCTGGCCGCAACACCGCAGGATGGCTTCAGGCCCTAATCTGGTTCCGGTACGGCACGCTGAGCCTTTGGTTATTTCCTCTTCCTGGTGGGAAATGAGAGTTAAATTTGCCCGTCCAGACACCTCCAGCTAGCCTCTCATTGGTTCTCGCTATTCCTGTACATCTTCCGCAGAAATTGCAAACTGGGCCAAACAGTAGGTTAAAGGCACTGACTCTCCAAGTGGGGAGAGTGTTAGTAAAGCGTCTGGAATGTTGCACCCGAGTACCAGGGTATGAAAACTGAGACATATTTGAACACGTCTCCCGATCACACGCTTGATCATACTCTGGGTTCCACATGCATGTTTTAGCTGAAGGAAGAATACCTTAAACCTGGAGAGTTGAGACCCGTGTAATGGGTACCATGCAATATGACTTCAAAGCGTCTTCATTTGCTCACCGAACCTCTCCAATCCTATCACTGCTGCGTTTATGCCCCTGTACAGACGCTTGATTCTCTTTTGGAGACATAGCAATCCCTAGGTTTTAAGATACTTACTAGTCAGGTACATTCTTAGGCGTTTAATATGGGGTGTTGAGTCCATTTCGTTGAGCAAGGAGTAGCTCTTGTCTATTCCATATTTGGCTTAAGGAACTTTATCTGTGCTCATTTCAATCTCTGGTTTTATGCAGCACCCCAACTCACCTTCCCCCTTAAGCAAGCATAAGTTGGTTTTCTAAACTTGAGACACTTTTCTGTTTTGTAATTCAGTTCATGTGTAGCCAAGTTCACATTCTGTGTATTAGTGATACCTTATGATGTTTCTTTTCTGTGTGACTTATTTCAGTTCGAATCATCATACCTGAATCCACTCATTATGCTGCTATGGGCCTGATTACATAGATTTCATTGCTGAGTGATATTGCATTGTACGTAAGTACCACAAGTTCTTTATCCATTTTTCACTTTCTGTGATATTGAACTTGTACGGTAAACGAGGTTCTTGTAAACGGAGGCGTCCCAAACTTTGGGGTGGCTGTGTCTTTTTGATTTTAATTTCCCTAAGCTATAGGACCATAAGTGGAAGTGCCCTAGGCTCTGTTGCTTTGTTTTTTAGATGTTTCAGGGAACACCATACACTTCTCCCAAGTGTCTGTTGGCAATTTACATCCCGCCCATCAGCATAACAAGGCTCCCAGTTCTCCATGGCCTGTCCTGCCTTTCTGGATTTTACACTTTTTTCAGATGGCCCTTTTGACCGGGGGGAAGTGAGACTTCATTGTAGTGCAGATTTCCTTTGCAAGCTTGCTTGGTTGGCCAAAAAGGGCGTATGCGTTTTTTCCTGAATATATTCAGGAAAAAACGCATACGCCCTTTTTGGCCAAGTGCATCATTGTGGACGTTCTGCCTCTTTTCCTATGCTTTCAATGCAATTCCAGTCTACCTCCTGAAATCGGTTTCCTGCAATTCTGCCCCGCTTTCAAGTCCTCCTGGCAGCCTTACTTCAGTCTATTTTTGGACGATAGCTGTCATTTATAACTCTGCAGGTTTGTGAATTACAGTGCCCCTGAGCTCCATTCTTCAACTCGCTTTCTTGTGAGCTGGCCGCGACACCGCAGGATGGCTTCAGGCCCTAATCTGGTTCCGGCCCGGCATGCTGAGCCTTTGGTTAATTCCTCTTCCAGGTGGGAAATGAGAGTTAAATTTGCCCGTCCAGACACCTCCAGCTAGCCTCTCATTGGTTCTCGCTATTCCTGTTCATCTTCCGCAGAAATTGCAAACTGGGCCAAACAGGAGGTTAAAGGCGCTGACTCTCCAAGTGGGGAGAGTGTTAGTAAAGCGTCTGGAATGTGGCACCCGAGTACCAGGGGAGGAAAACTGAGACATATTTGAACACGTCTCCCGATCACACGCTTGATCATACTCTGGGTTCCACATGCATGTTTTAGCTGAAGGAAGAATACCTTAAACCTGGAGAGTTGAGACCCGTGTAATGGGTACCATGCAATATGACTTCAAAGGGTCTTCATTTGCTCACCGAACCTCGCCAATCCTATCACTGCTGCGTTTATGCCCCTGTACACACGCTTGATTCTCTTTTGGGACATAGCAATCCATAGGTTTTAAGATACTTACTAGTCAGGTACATTCTTAGGCGTTTAATATGCTGTGTTGAGTCCATTTCGTTGAGCAAGTAGTAGCTCTTGTCTATTCCATATTTGACTTAAGGAACTTTATCTGTGCTCATTTCAATCTCTGGTTTTATGCAGCACCCCAACTCACCTTTCCCCTTAAGCAAGCATAAGTTGGTTTTCTAAATTTGAGTCCCTGTTCTGTTCTGTAATTCAGTTCCTGTGTAGCCAAGTTTACATTCCGTGTATTAGTGATATCTTATGATGTTTCTTTTTCTGTGTGACTTATTTCAGTTACAATCATCGTACCTGAATCCACTCATTGTGCTGCTACGGGCCTGTTGACATAGATTTCATTGCTGAGTGATACTGCATTGTACGTAAGTACCACAAGTTCTTTATCCATTTTTCACTTTCTGTGATATTGAATTTGTACGGTAAACGAGGTTCTTCTAAACAGAGGCATCCCAAACTTTGGGGTGGCTGTGTCTTTTTGATTTTAATTTCCCTAAGCTATAGGACCATAAGTGGAAGTGCCCTAGGCTCTGTTGCTTTGTTTTTTCGATGTTTCAGGAAACACCATACACTTCTCCCGAGTGTCTATTGGCAATTTACATCCCGCCCATCAGCATAACAAGGCTCCCAGTTCTCCATGGCCTGTCCTGCCTTTCTGGATTTTACACTTTTTTCAGATGGTCCTTTTGACCGGGGGGAAGTGAGACTTCATTGTAGTGCAGATTTCCTTTGCAAGCTTGCTTGGTTGGCCAAAAAGGGCGTATGCGTTTTTTCCTGAATATATTCAGGAAAAAACGCATACGCCCATTGGGCCAAGTGCATCATTGTGGACGTTCTGCCTCTTTTCCTATGCTTTCAATGCAATTCCAGTCTACCTCCTGAAATCGGTTTCCTGCAATTCTGCCCCGCTTTCAAGTCCTCTTGGCAGCCTTACTTCAGTCTATTTTTGGACGATAGCTGTCATTTATAACTCTGCAGGTTTGTGAATTACAGTGCCCCTGAGCTCCTTTCTTCAACTCGCTTTCTTTTGAGCTGGCCGCAACACCGCAGGATGGCTTCAGGCCCTAATCTGGTTCCGGTACGGCACGCTGAGCCTTTGGTTATTTCCTCTTCCTGGTGGGAAATGAGAGTTAAATTTGCCCGTCCAGACACCTCCAGCTAGCCTCTCATTGGTTCTCGCTATTCCTGTACATCTTCCGCAGAAATTGCAAACTGGGCCAAACAGTAGGTTAAAGGCACTGACTCTCCAAGTGGGGAGAGTGTTAGTAAAGCGTCTGGAATGTTGCACCCGAGTACCAGGGTATGAAAACTGAGACATATTTGAACACGTCTCCCGATCACACGCTTGATCATACTCTGGGTTCCACATGCATGTTTTAGCTGAAGGAAGAATACCTTAAACCTGGAGAGTTGAGACCCGTGTAATGGGTACCATGCAATATGACTTCAAAGGGTCTTCATTTGCTCACCGAACCTCTCCAATCCTATCACTGCTGCGTTTATGACCCTGTACACATGCTTGATTCTCTTTCGGAGACATAGCAATCCATAGGTTTTAAGATACTTACTAGTCAGGTACATTCTTAGGCGTTTAATATGGGGTGTTGAGTCCATTTCGTTGAGCAAGGAGTAGCTCTTGTCTGTTCCATATTTGGCTTAAGGAACTTTATCTGTGCTCATTTCAATCTCTGGTTTTATGCAGCACCCCAACTCACCTTTCCCCTTAAGCAAGCATAAGATGGTTTTCTAAATTTGAGACACTGTTCTGTTTTGGAATTCAGTTCCTGTGTAGCCAAGTTTACATTCCGTGTAATAGTGATATCTTTTGATGTTTCTTTTTCTGTGTGACTTATTTCAGTTAGAATCATCGTACCTGAATCCACTCATTATGCTGTTACGGGCCTGATGACATATATTTCATTGTTGAGTGATACTGCATTGTACGTAAGTACCACAAGTTCTTTATCCATTTTTCACTTTCTGTGATATTGAAATTGTACGGTAAACGAGGTTCTTGTAAACAGAGGCGTCCCAAACTTTGGGGTGGCTGTGTCTTTTTGATTTTAATTTCCCTAAGCTATAGGACCATAAGTGGAAGTGCCCTAGGCTCTGTTGCTTTGTTTTTTAGATGTTTCAGGAAACACCATACACTTCTCCCAAGTGTCTGTTGGCAATTTACATCCCGCCCATCAGCATAACAAGGCTCCCAGTTCTCCATGGCCTGTCCTGCCTTTCTGGATTTTACACTTTTTTGAGATGGCCCTTTTGACCGGGGGGAAGTGAGACTTCATTGTAGTGCAGATTTCCTTTGCAAGCTTGCTTGGTTGGCCAAAAAGGGCGTATGCGTTTTTTCCTGAATATATGCAGGAAAAAACGCATACGCCCTTTTTGGCCAAGTGCATCATTGTGGACGTTCTGCCTCTTTTCCTATGCTTTCAATGCAATTCCAGTATACCTCCTGAAATCGGTTTCCTGCAATTCTGCCCCGCTTTCAAGTCCTCTTGGCAGCCTTACTTCAGTCTATTTTTGGACGATAGCTGTCATTTATAACTCTGCAGGTTTGTGAATTACAGTGCCCCTGAGCTCCTTTCTTCAACTCGCTTACTTGTGAGCTGGCCGCAACACCGCAGGATGGCTTCAGGCCCTAATCTGGTTCCGGCACGGCATGCTGAGCCTTTGGTTAATTCTTCATCCTGGTGGGAAATTAGAGTTAAATTTGCCCGTCCAGACACCTCCCGCTTGTCTCTCATTGGTTCTCCCTATTCCTGTACATCTTCCGCAGAAATTGCAAACTGGGCCAAACAGGAGTTTAAAGGCACTGACTCTCCAAGTGGGGAGAGTGTTAGTAAAGCGTCTGGAATGTTGCACCGAAGTACCAGGGGACGAAAACTGAGACATATTTGAACACGTCTCCCGATCACACGGTTGATCATACTCTGGGTTCCACATGCATGTTTTAGCTGAAGGAAGAATACCTTAAACCTGGAGAGTCGAGACCCGTGGAATGGGTACCATGCAATATGACTTCAAAGGGTCTTCATTTGCTCACCGAATCTCTCCAATCCTATCACTGCTGCGTTTATGACCCTTGTACACATGCTTGATTCTCTTTTGGAGACATAGCAATCCACAGGTTTTAAGATACTTACTAGTCAGGTATATTCTTAGGCATTTAATATGGGGTGTGGAGTCCATTTCGTTGAGCAAGGAGTAGCTCTTGTCTATTCCATATTTGGCTTAAGGAACTTTATCTGTGCTCATTTCAATCTCTGGTTTTATGCAGCACCCCAACTCACCTTTCCACTTAAGCAAGCATAAGTTGGTTTTCTAAATTTGAGACCCTGTTCTGTTTTGTAATGCAGTTCCTCTGTAGCCAAGTTTATATTCCATGTATTAGTGATATTTTTTGATGTTTCTTTTTCTGTGTGACTTATTTCAGTTAGAATCACCATACCCGAATCCACTCATTATGCTGCTATGGGCCTGGTGACATAGATTTCATTGCTGAGTGATATTGCATTATACATGAGTACCACAACTTCTTTATCCATTTTTCACTTTCTGTGATATTGAACTTGTATGGTAAACGAGGTTCTTGTAAACAGAGGCGTCCCAAATTTTGGGGTGGCTGTGTCTTTTTGATTTTAATTTCCCTAAGCTATAGGACCATAAGTGGAAGTGCACTAGGCTCTGTTGCTTTTTTTTTAGATGTTTCAGGAAACACCATACACTTCTCCGGAGTGGCTGTTGGCAATTTACATCCCGCCCATCAGCATAACAAGGCTCCCAGTTCTCCATGTCCTGTATTGCCTTTCTGGATTTTACACTTTTTTGAGATGGCCCTTTTGACCGGGGGGAAGTGAGACTTCACTGTAGTGCACATTTCCTTTGCAAGCTTGCTTGGTTGGCCAAAAAGGGCGTATGCGTTTTTTCCTGAATATATTCAGGAAAAAACGCATACGCCCTTTTTGGCCAAGTGCATCATTGTGGACGTTCTGCCTCTTTTCCTATGCTTTCAATGCAATTCCAGTCTACCTCCTGAAATCGGTTTCCTGCAATTCTGCCCCGCTTTCAAGTCCTCTTGGCAGCCTTACTTCAGTCTATTTTTGGACGATAGCTGTCATTTATAACTCTGCAGGTTTGTGAATTACAGTGCCCCAGAGCTCCTTTCTTCAACTCGCTTTCTTGTGACCTGGCCGCAACACCGCAGGATGGCTTCAGGCCCTAATCTGGTTCCGGCACGGCATGCTGAGCCTTTGGTTAATTCCTCTTCCTGGTTGGAAATGAGAGTTAAATTTGCCCGTCCAGACACCTCCAGCTAGCCTCTCATTGGTTCTCGCTATTCCTGTTCATCTTCCGCAGAAATTGCAAACTGGGCCAAACAGGAGGTTAAAGGGACTGACTCTCCAAGTGGGGAGAGTGTTAGTAAAGCGTCTGGAATGTTGCACCCGAGTACCAGGGGAGGAAAACTGAGACATATTTGAACACGTCTCCCGTTCACATTGTTGATCATACTCTGGGTTCCACATGCATGTTTTAGCTGAAGGAAGAATACCTTAAACCTGGAGAGTTGAGACCCGTGTAATGGGTACCATGCAATATGACTTCAAAGGGTCTTCATTTGCTCACCGAACGTCTCCAATCCTATCACTGCTGCGTTTATGCCCCTGTTCACACGCTTGATTCTCTTTTGGAGACACAGCACTCCATAGGTTTTAAGATACTTACTAGTCAGGTACATTCTTAGGCGTTTAATATGCGGTGTTGAGTCCATTTCGTTGAGCAAGGAGTAGCTCTTGTCTATTCCATATTTGACTTAAGGAACATTATCTGTGCTCATTTCAATCTCTGGTTTTATGCAGCACCCCAACTCACCTTTCCCCTTAAGCAAGCATAAGTTGGTTTTCTAAATTTGAGACCCTGTTCTGTTCTGTAATTCAGTTCCTGTGTAGCCAAGTTTACATTCCGTGTATTACTGATATCTTATGATGTTTCTTTTTCTGTGTGACTTATTTCAGTTAGAATCATCATACCTGAATCCACTCATTGTGCTGCTAAGGGCCTTGTGACACAGATTTCATTGCTGAGTGATATTGCTTTGTAAGTAAATACCACAACTTCTTTATCCATTTTTCACTTTCTGCGATGTTGAACTTGTACTGTAAACGAGGTTCTTGTAAACAGAGCCGTTCCAAACTTTGGGGTGGCTGTGTCTTTTTGATTTTAATTTCCCTAAGCTATAGGACCATAAGTGGAAGTGCCCTAGGCTCTGTTGCTTTGTTTTTTAGATGTTTCAGGAAACACCATACACTTCTCCTGAGTGTCTGTTGGCAATTTACATCCCGCCCATCAGCATAACAAGGCTCCCAGTTCTCCATGGCCTGTCCTGCCTTTCTGGATTTTACACTTTTTTCAGATGACCCTTTTGACCGGGGGGAAGTGAGACTTCATTGTAGTGCAGATTTCCTTTGCAAGCTTGCTTGGTTGGCCAAAAAGGGCGTATGCGTTTTTTCCTGAATATATTCAGGAAAAAACGCATACGCCCTTTTTGGCCAAGTGCATCATTGTGGACGTTCTGCCTCTTTTCCTATGCTTTCAATGCAATTCCAGTCTACCTCCTGAAATCGGTTTCCTGCAATTCTGTCCCGCTTTCAAGTCCTCTTGGCAGCCTTACTTCAGTCTATTTTTGGACGATAGCTGTCATTTATAACTCTGCAGGTTTGTGAATTACAGTACCCCTGAGCTCCTTTCTTCAACTCGCTTTCTTGTGAGCTGGCCGCAACACCGCAGGATGGCTTCAGGCCCTAATCTGGTTCCGGCACGGCACGCTGAGGCTTTGGTTAATTCCTCTTCCTGGTGGGAAATGAGAGTTAAATTTGCCCGTCCAGACACCTCCAGCTAGTCTCTCATTGGTTCTCGCTATTCCTGTTCTTCTTCCGCAGAAATTGCAAACTGGGCCAAACAGGAGGTTAAAGGGACTGACTCTCCATGTCAGGAGAGTGTTAGTAAAGCGTCTGGAATGGTGCACCCGAGTACCAGGGTATGAAAACTGAGACATATTTGAACACGTCTCCCGATCACATGGTTGATCATACTCTAGGTTCCACATGCATGTTTTAGCTGAAGGAAGAATACCTTAAACCTGGGTAGTTGAAACCCGTGGAATGGGTACCATGCAATATGACTTCAAAGGGTCTTCATTTGCTCACCGAACCTCTCCAATCCTATCACTGCTGCGTTTATGCCCCTGTACACATGCTTGATTCTCTTTTGGAGACATAGCAATCCATAGGTTTTACGATACTTAATAGTCAGGTACATTCTTAGGCGTTTAATATGCGGTGTTGAGTCCATTTCATTGAGCAAGGAGTAGCTCTTGTCTGTTCCATATTTGACTTATGGAACTTTATCTGTGCTCATTTCAATCTCTGGTTTTATGCAGCACCCCAACTCACCTTTTCCCTTAAGGAAGCATAAGTTGGTTTTCTAAATTTGAGAACCTGTTCTGTTCTGTAATTCAGTTCCTGTGTAGCCAAGTTTCCATTCCGTGTATTACTGATATCTTATGATGTTTCTTTTTCTGTGTGACTTATTTCAGTTAGAATCATCATACCTGAATCCACTCATTGTGCTGCTAAGGGCCTGATGACACAGATTTCATTGCTGAGTGATATTGCTTTGTAAGTAAATACCACAAGTTCTTTATCCATTTTTCACTTTCTGCGATGTTGAACTTGTACTGTAAATGAGGTTCTTGTAAACAGAGCCGTTCCTAACTTTGGGGTGGCTGTGTCTTTTTGATTTTAATTTCCCTAAGCTATAGGACCATAAGTGGAAGTGCCCTAGGTTCTGTTGCTTTGTTTTTTAGATGTTTCAGGAAACACCATACACTTCTCCCGAGTGGTTGTTGGCAATTTACATCCCACCCATCAGCATAACAAGGCTCCCAGTTCTCCATGGCCTGTCCTGCCTTTCTGGATTTTACACTTTTTTCAGATGGCCCTTTTGACCGGGGGGAAGTGAGACTTCATTGTAGTGCAGATTTCCTTTGCAAGCTTGCTTGGTTGGCCAAAAAGGGCGTATGCGTTTTTTCCTGAATATATTCAGGAAAAAACACATACGCCCTTTTTGGCCAAGTGCATCATTGTGGACGTTCTGCCTCTTTTCCTATGCTTTCAATGCAATTCCAGTCTACCTCCTGAAATTGGTTTCCTGCAATTCTGCCCCGCTTTCGAGTCCTCTTGGCAGCCTTACTTCAGTCTACTTTTGGACGATAGCTGTCATTTATAACTCTGCAGGTTTGTGAATTACAGTGCCCCTGAGCTCCTTTCTTCAACTCGCTTTCTTGTGCCCTGGCCGCAACACCGCAGGATGGCTTCAGGCCCTAATCTGGTTCCGGCACGGCACGCTGTGCCTTTGGTTATTTCCTCTTCCTGGTGGGAAATGAGAGTTAAATTTGCCCGTCCAGACACCTCCAGCTAGCCTCTCATTGGTTCTCGCTATTCCTGTTCATCTTCCACAGAAACTGTAAACTGGGCCAAACAGGAGGTTAAAGGGACTGACTCTCCAAGTCGGGAGAGTGTTAGTAAAGCGTCTGGAATGTTGCACCCGAGTACCAGGGGAGGAAAACTGAGACATATTTGAACACGTCTCCCAATCACATGGTTGATCATACTCTGGGTTCCACATGCATGTTTTAGCTGAAGAAGAATACCTTAAACCTGGAGAGTTGAGACCCGTGTAATGGGTACCATGCAATATGACTTCAAAGGGTCTTCATTTGCTCACCGAACCTCTCCAATCCTATCACTGCTGCGTTTATGCCCCTGTACACACGCTTGATTCTCTTTTGGGACATAGCAATCCATAGGTTTTAAGATACTTACTAGTCAGGTACATTCTTAGGCATTTAATATGGGGTTCTGAGTCCATTTCGTTGAGCAAGGAGTAGCTCTTGACTATTCCATATTTGGCTTAAGGAACTTTATCTGTGCTCATTTCAATCTCTGGTTTTATGCAGCACCCCAACTCACCTTTCCCCTTAAGCAAGCATAAGTTGGTTTTCTAAATTTGAGACCCTGTTCTGTTTTGGAATGCAGTTCGTGTGTAGCCAAGTTTACATTCCGTGTATTAGTGATATCTTATGATGTTTCTTTTTTGTGTGACTTATTTCAGTTAGAATCATCGTACCTGAATCCACTCATTGTGCTGCTACGGGCCTGATGACATAGATTTCATTGCTGAGTGATACTGCATTGTACGTAAGTACCACAAGTTCTTTATCCATTTTTCACTTTCTGTGATATTGAACTTGTACGGTAAACGAGGTTCTTGTAAACGGAGGCGTCCCAAACTTTGGGGTGGCTGTGTCTTTTTGATTTTAATTTCCCTAAGCTATAGGACCATAAGTGGAAGTGCCCTAGGCTCTGTTGCTTTGTTTTTTAGATGTTTCAGGAAACACCATACACTTCTCCCGAGTGGTTGTTGGCAATTTACATCCCACCCATCAGCATAACAAGGCTCCCAGTTCTCCATGGCCTGTCCTGCCTTTCTGGATTTTACACTTTTTTCAGATGGCCCTTTTGACCGGGGGGAAGTGAGACTTCATTGTAGTGCAGATTTCCTTTGCAAGCTTGCTTGGTTGGCCAAAAAGGGCGTATGCGTTTTTTCCTGAATATATTCAGGAAAAAACTCATACGCCCTTTTTGGCCAAGTGCATCATTGTGGACGTTCTGCCTCTTTTCCTATGCTTTCAATGCAATTCCAGTCTACCTCCTGAAATCGGTTTCCTGCAATTCTGCCCCGCTTTCAAGTCCTCCTGGCAGCCTTACTTCAGTCTATTTTTGGACGATAGCTGTCATTTATAACTCTGCAGGTTTGTGAATTACAGTGCCCCTGAGCTCCTTTCTTCAACTCGCTTTCTTTTGAGCTGGCCGCAACACCGCAGGATGGCTTCAGGCCCTAATCTGGTTCCGGCCCGGCATGCTGAGCCTTTGGTTAATTCCTCTTCCTGGTGGGAAATGAGAGTTAAATTTGCCCGTCCAGACACCTCCAGCTAGCCTCTCATTGGTTCTCGCTATTCCTGTTCATCTTCCGCAGAAATTGCAAACTGGGCCAAACAGGAGGTTAAAAGGACTGACTCTCCAAGTCGGGAGAGTGTTAGTAAAGCATCTGGAATGTTGCACCCGAGTACCAGGGTACGAAAACTGAGACATATTTGAACACGTCTCCCGATCACATGGTTGATCATACTCAAGGTTCCACATGCATGTTTTAGCTGAAGGAAGAATACCTTAAACCTGGGTAGTTGAAACCCGTGGAATGGGTACCATGCAATATGACTTCAAAGGGTCTTCATTTGCTCACCGAACCTCTCCAATCCTATCACTGCTGTGCTTATGCCCCTGTACACATGCTTGATTCTCTTTCGGAGACATAGCAATCCATAGGTTTTAAGATACTTACTAGTCAGGTACATTCTTAGGCGTTTAATATGCGGTGTTGAGTCCATTTCGTTGAGCAAGGAGTAGCTCTTTTCTATTCCATATTTGGCTTAAGGAACCTTATCTGTGCTCATTTCAATCTCTGATTTTATGCAGCAACCCAACTCACCTTTCCCCTTAAGCAAGCATAAGTTGGTTTTCTAAATTTGAGACCCTGTTCTGTTCTGTAATTCAGTTCCTGTGTAGCCAAGTTTCCATTCCGTGTATTACTGATACCTTATGATGTTTCTTTTCCTGTGTGACTTATTTCAGTTAGAATCATTATACCTGAATCCACGCATTGTGCTGCTAAGGGCCTGATGACATAGATTTCATTGCTGAGTGATATTGCTTTGTAAGTGAATACCACAACTTCTTTATCCATTTTTCACTTTCTGCGATGTTGAACTTGTACTGTAAACGAGGTTCTTGTAAACAGAGCCGTTCCAAACTTTGGGGTGGCTGTGTCTTTTTGATTTTAATTTCCCTAAGCTATAGGACCATAAGTGGAAGTGCCCTAGGTTCTGTTGCTTTGTTTTTTAGATGTTTCAGGAAACACCATACACTTCTCCCGAGTGGTTGTTGGCAATTTACATCCCGCCCATCAGCATAACAAGGCTCCCAGTTCTCAATGGCCTGTTGCCTTTCTGGATTTTACACTTTTTTCAGATGGCCCTTTTACCGGGGGGAAGTGAGACTTCATTGTAGTGCAGATTTCTTTGCAAGCTTGCTTGGTTGGCCAAAAAGGGCGTATGCGTTTTTTCCTGAATATATTCAGGAAAAAACGCATACGCCCTTTTTGGCCAAGTGCATCATTGTGGACGTTCTGCCTCTTTTCCTTTGCTTTCAATGCAATTCCAGTCTACCTCCTGAAATCGGTTTCCTGCAATTCTGCCCCGCTTTCAAGTCCTCCTGGCAGCCTTACTTCAGTCTATTTTTGGACGATAGCTGTCATTTATAACTCTGCAGGTTTGTGAATTACAGTGCCCCTGAGCTCCTTTCTTCAACTCGCTTTCTTGTGAGCTGGTTGTGACACCGCAGGATGGCTTCAGGCCCTAATCTGGTTCCGGCCTGGCATGCTGAGCCTTTGGTTAATTCCTCTTCCTGGTGGGAAATGAGAGTTAAATTTGCCAGTCCAGACACCTCCAGCTAGCCTCTCATTGGTTCTCGCTATTCCTGTTCATCTTCCACAGAAACTGCAAACTGGGCCAAACAGGAGGTTAAAGGGACTGACTCTCCAAGTCGGGAGAGTGTTAGTAAAGCGTCTGGAATGTTGCACCCGAGTACCAGGGGAGGAAAACTGAGACATATTTGAACACGTCTCCCGATCACATGGTTGATCATACTCTGGGTTCCACATGCATGTTTTAGCTGAAGAAGAATACCTTAAACCTGGAGAGTTGAGACCCGTGTAATGGGTACCATGCAATATGACTTCAAAGGGTCTTCATTTGCTCACCGAACCTCTCCAATCCTATCACTGCTGCGTTTATGCCCCTGTACACACGCTTGATTCTCTTTTGGGACATAGCAATCCATAGGTTTTAAGATACTTACTAGTCAGGTACATTCTTAGGCGTTTAATATGGGGTTTTGAGTCCATTTCGTTGAGCAGGGAGTAGCTCTTGTCTATTCCATATTTGGCTTAAGGAACTTTATCTGTGCTCATTTCAATCTCTGGTTTTATGCAGCACCCCAACTCACCTTTCCCCTTAAGCAAGCATAAGTTGGTTTTCTAAATTTGAGACCCTGTTCTGTTTTGGAATGCAGTTCCTGTGTAGCCAAGTTTACATTCCGTGTATTAGTGATATCTTATGATGTTTCTTTTTCTGTGTGAATTATTTCAGTTAGAATCATCGTACCTGAATCCACTCATTATGCTGCTACGGGCCTGATGACATAGATTTCATTGCTGAGTGATACTGCATTGTACGTAAGTACCACAAGTTCTTTATCCATTTTTCACTTTCTGTGATATTGAACTTGTACGGTAAACGAGGTTCTTGTAATCGGAGGCGTCCCAAACTTTGGGGTGGCTGTGTCTTTTTGATTTTAATTTCCCTAAGCTATAGGACCATAAGTGGAAGTGCCCTAGGCTCTGTTGCTTTGTTTTTTAGATGTTTCAGGAAACACCATACACTTCTCCCGAGTGGTTGTTGGCAATTTACATCCCGCCCATCAGCATAACAAGGCTCCCAGTTCTCCATGGCCTGTCCTGCCTTTTTGGATTTTACACTTTTTTCAGATGGCCCTTTTGACCGGGGGGAAGTGAGACTTCATTGTAGTGCAGATTTCCTTTGCAAGCTTGCTTGGTTGGCCAAAAAGGGCGTATGCGTTTTTTCCTGAATATATTCAGGAAAAAACGCATACGCCCTTTTTGGCCAAGTGCATCATTGTGGACGTTCTGCCTCTTTTCCTATGCTTTCAATGCAATTCCAGTCTACGTCCTGAAATCGGTTTCCTGCAATTCTGCCCCGCTTTCAAGTCCTCTTGGCAGCCTTACTTCAGTCTCTTTCTGGCCGATAGCTGTCATTTATAACTCTGCAGGTGTGTGAATTACAGTGGCCCTGAGCTCCTTTCTTCAACTCGCTTTCTTGTGACCTGGCCGCAACACCGCAGGATGGCTTCAGGCCCTAATCTGGTTCTGGAACGGCACGCTGAGCCTTTGGTTATTTCCTCTTCCTGGTGGGAAATGAGAGTTAAATTTGCCCGTCCAGACACCTCCAGCTAGCCTCTCATTGGTTCTCGCTATTCCTGTTCATCTTCCGCAGAAATTGCAAACTGGGCCAAACAGGAGGTTAAAAGCGCTGACTCTCCAAGTGGGGAGAGGGTTAGTAAAGCGTCTGGAATGTTGCACCCGAGTACCAGGGGAGGATAACTGAGACATATTTGAACACGTCTCCCGATCACATGGTTGATCATACTCTGGGTTCCACATGCATGTTTTAGCTGAAGGAAGAATACCTAAAACCTGGGTAGTTGAAACCCGTTGAATGGGTACCATGCAATATGACTTCAAAGGGTCTTCATTTGCTCACCGAACCTCTCCAATCCTATCACTGCTGCGTTTATACCCCTGTACACATGCTTGATTCTCTTTCGGACACATAGCAATCTATAGGTTTTAAGATACTTAATAGTCAGGTACATTCTTAGGCGTTTAATATGCGGTGTTGAGTCCATTTCGTTGAGCAAGGAGTAGCTCTTGTCTATTCCATATTTGGCTTAAGGAACTTTATCTGTGCTCATTTCAATCTCTGGTTTTATGCAGCACCCCAACTCACCTTTCCCCTTAAGCAAGCATAAGTTGGTTTTCTAAATTTGAGACCCTGTTCTGTTTTGGAATGCAGTTCCTGTGTAGCCAAGTTTACATTCCGTGTATTACTGATATCTTATGATGTTTCTTTTTCTGTGTGACTTATTTCACTTAGAATCATCATACCTGAATCCACTCATTGTGCTGCTAAGGGCCTGATGACACAGATTTCATTGCTGAGTGATATTGCTTTGTAAGTAAATACCACAACTTCTTTATCCATTTTTCACTTTCTCCGATGTTGAACTTGTACTGTAAATGAGGTTCTTGTAAACAGAGCCGTTCCAAACTTTGGGGTGGTTGTGTCTTTTTGATTTTAATTTCCCTAAGCTATAGGACCATAAGTGGAAGTGCCTTAGGCTCTGTTGCTTTGTTTGTTAGATGTTTCAGGAAACACCATACACTTCTCCCGAGTGGTTGTTGGCAATTTACATCCCGCTCATCAGCATAACAAGGCTCCCAGTTCTCCATGGCCTGTCCTGCCTTTCTGGATTCTACACTTTTTTCAGATGGCCCTTTTGACCGGGGGGAAGTGAGACTTCATTGTAGTGCAGATTTCCTTTGCAAGCTTGCTTGGTTGGCCAAAAAGGGCGTATGCGTTTTTTCCTGAATATATTCAGGAAAAAACGCATACGCCCTTTTTGGCCAAGTGCATCATTGTGGACGTTCTGCCTCTTTTCCTATGCTTTCAATGCAATTCCAGTCTACCTCCTGAAATCGGTTTCCTGCAATTCTGCCCCACTTTCAAGTCCTCTTGGCAGCCTTACTTCAGTCTATTTTTGGACGACAGCTGTCATTTATAACTCTGCAGGTTTGTGAATTACAGTGCCCCTGAGCTCCTTTCTTCAACTCGCTTTCTTGTGACCTGGCCGCAACACCGCAGGATGGCTTCAGGCCCTAATCTGGTTCCGGCACGGCACGCTGAGCCTTTGGTTATTTCCTCTTCCTGGTGGGAAATGAGAGTTAAATTTGCCCGTCCAGACACCTCCAGCTAGTCTCTCATTGGTTCTCGCTATTCCTGTTCTTCTTCCGCAGAAATTGCAAACTGGGCCAAACAGGAGGTTAAAGGCGCTGACTCTCCAAGTGGGGAGAGTATTAGTAAAGCGTCTGGAATGTTGCACCCGAGTACCAGGGGAGGAAAACTGAGACATATTTGAACACGTCTCACGTTCACATGGTTGATCATACTTGGGTTCCACATGCATGTTTTAGCTGAAGGAAGAATACCTTAAACCTGGAGAGTTAAGACCCGTGGAATGGGTACCATGCAATATGACTTCAAAGGGTCTTCATTTGCTCACCGAACCTCTCCAATCCTATCAGTGCTGCGTTTATGCCCCTTTACACACGCTTGATTCTCTTTTGGAGACATAGCAATCCATAGGTTTTAAGATACTTACTAGTCAGGTACATTCTTAGGCGTTTAATATGCGGTGTTGAGTCCATTTCGTTGAGCAAGGAGTAGCTCTTGTCTATTCCATATTTGGCTTAAGGAACTTTATCTGTGCTCATTTCAATCTCTGGTTTTATGCAGCACCCCAACTCACCTTTCCCCTTAAGCAAGCATAAGTTGGTTTTCTAAATTTGAGACCCTGTTCTGTTTTGGAATGCAGTTCCTGTGTAGCCAAGTTTACATTCCGTGTATTAGTGATATCTTATGATGTTTCTTTTTCTGTGTGACTTATTTCAGTTAGAATCATCGTACCTGAATCCACTCATTATGCTGCTACGGGCCTGATGACATAGATTTCACTGCTGAGTGATACTGCATTGTACGTAAGTACCACAAGTTCTTTATCCATTTTTCACTTTCTGTGATATTGAACTTGTACGGTAAATTAGGTTATTGTAAACGGAGGTGTCCCAAACTTTGGGGTGGCTGTGTCTTTTTGATTTTAATTTCCCTAAGCTATAGGACCATAAGTGGAAGTGCCCTAGGCTCTGTTGCTTTGTTTTTTAGATGTTTCAGGAAACACCATACACTTCTCCCGAGTGTCTGTTGGCAATTTACATCCCGCCCATCAGCATAACAAGGCTCCCAGTTCTCCATGGCCTGTCCTGTCTTTCTGGATTTTACACTTTTTTCAGATGGCCCTTTTGACCGGGGGGAAGTGAGACTTCATTGTAGTGCAGATTTCTTTTGCAAGTTTGCTTGGTTGGCCAAAAAGGGCGTATGCGTTTTTTCCTGAATATATTCAGGAAAAAACGCATACGCCCTTTTTGGCCAAGTGCATCATTGTGGACGTTCTGCCTCTTTTCCTATGCTTTCAATGCAATTCCAGTCTACCTCCTGAAATCGGTTTCCTGCAATTCTGCCCCGCTTTCAAATCCTCTTGGCAGCCTTACTTCAGCCTATTTCTGGACGATAGCTGTCATTTATAACTCTGCAGGTTTGTGAATTACAGTGCCCCTGAGCTCCTTTCTTCAACTCGCTTTCTTGTGACCTGGCCGCAACACCGCAGGATGGCTTCAGGCCCTAATCTGGTTCCGGCACGGCACGCTGAGCCTTTGGTTATTTCCTCTTCCTGGTGGGAAATGAGAGTTAAATTTGCCCGTCCAGACACCTCCAGCTAGTCTCTCATTGGTTCTCGCTATTCCTGTTCATCTTCCGCAGAAATTGCAAACTGGGCCAAACAGGAGGTTAAAGGCGCTGACTCTCCAAGTGGGGAGAGTGTTTGTAAAGCGTCTGGAATGTTGCACCCGAGTACCAGGGGAGGAAAACTGAGACATATTTGAACACGTCTCCCGATCACATGGTTGATCATACTCTGGGTTCCACATGCATGATTTAGCTGAAGGAAGAATACCTAAAACCTGGGTAGTTGAAACCCGTGGAATGGGTACCATGCAATATGACTTCAAAGGGTCTTCATTTGCTCACCGAACCTCTCCAATCCTATCACTGCTGCGTTTATGCCCCTGTACACATGCTTGATTCTCTTTCGGAGACATAGCAATCCATAGGTTTTAAGATACTTACTAGTCAGGTACATTCTTAGGCGTTTAATATGCGGTGTTGAGTCCATTTCGTTGAGCAAGGAGTAGCTCTTGTCTATTCCATATTTGGCTTAAGGAACTTTATCTGTGCTCATTTCAATCTCTGGTTTTATGCAGCACCCCAACTCACCTTTACCCTTAATGAAGCATAAGTTGGTTTTCTAAATTTGAGACCCTGTTCTGTAATGTAATTCAGTTCCTGTGTAGCCAAGTTTACATTCCGTGTATTACTGATATCTTATGATGTTTCTTTTTCTGTGTGACTTATTTCAGTTAGAATCATCATACCTGAATCCACTCATTGTGCTGCTAAGGGCCTGATGACAGATTTCATTGCTGAGTGATATTGCTTTGTAAGTAAATACCACAACTTCTTTATCCATTTTTCACTTTCTGCGATGTTGAACTTGTACTGTAAACGAGGTTCTTGTAAACAGAGCCGTTCCAAACTTTGGGGTGGCTGTGTCTTTTTGATTTTAATTTCCCTAAGCTATAGGACCATAAGTGGAAGTGCCCTAGGCTCTGTTGCTTTGTTTTTTAGATGTTTCAGGAAACACCATACACTTCTCCCGAGTGGTTGTTGGCAATTTACATCCCGCCCATCAGCATAACAAGGCTCCCAGTTCTCCATGGCCTGTCCTGCCTTTCTGGATTTTACACTTTTTTCAGATGGCCCTTTTGACCGGGGGGAAGTGAGACTTCATTGTAGTGCAGATTTCCTTTGCAAGCTTGCTTGGTTGGCCAAAAAGTGCGTATGCGTTTTTTCCTGAATATATTCAGGAAAAAATGCATACGCCCTTTTTGGCCAAGTGCATCATTGTGGACGTTCTGCCTCTTTTCCTATGCTTTCAATGCAATTCCAGTCTACCTCCTGAAATCGGTTTCCTGCAATTCTGCCCCGCTTTCAAGTCCTCTTGGCAACCTTACTTCAGTCTATTTTTGGACGATAGCTGTTATTTATAACTCTGCAGGTTTGTGAATTACAGTGCCCCTGAGCTCCTTTCTTCAACTCGCTTTCTTGTGACCTGGCCGCAACACCGCAGGATGGCTTCAGGCCCTAATCTGGTTCCGGCACGGCACGCTGAGCCTTTGGTTATTTCCTCTTCCTGGTGGGAAATGAGAGTTAAATTTGCCCGTCCAGACACCTCCAGCTAGTCTCTCATTGGTTCTCGCTATTCCTGTTCTTCTTCCGCAGAAATTGCAAACTGGGCCAAACAGGAGGTTAAAGGCGCTGACTCTCCAAGTGGGGAGAGTATTAGTAAAGCGTCTGGAATGTTGCACCCGAGTACCAGGGGAGGAAAACTGAGACATATTTGAACACGTCTCACGTTCACATGGTTGATCATACTTGGGTTCCACATGCATGTTTTAGCTGAAGGAAGAATACCTTAAACCTGGAGAGTTAAGACCCGTGGAATGGGTACCATGCAATATGACTTCAAAGGGTCTTCATTTGCTCACCGAACCTCTCCAATCCTATCAGTGCTGCATTTATGCCCCTTTACACACGCTTGATTCTCTTTTGGAGACATAGCAATCCATAGGTTTTAAGATACTTACTAGTCAGGTACATTCTTAGGCGTTTAATATGCGGTGTTGAGTCCATTTCGTTGAGCAAGGAGTAGCTCTTGTCTATTCCATATTTGGCTTAAGGAACTTTATCTGTGCTCATTTCAATCTCTGGTTTTATGCAGCACCCCAACTCACCTTTCCCCTTAAGCAAGCATAAGTTGGTTTTCTAAATTTGAGACCCTGTTCTGTTTTGGAATGCAGTTCCTGTGTAGCCAAGTTTACATTCCGTGTATTAGTGATATCTTATGATGTTTCTTTTTCTGTGTGACTTATTTCAGTTAGAATCATCGTACCTGAATCCACTCATTATGCTGCTACGGGCCTGATGACATAGATTTCACTGCTGAGTGATACTGCATTGTACGTAAGTACCACAAGTTCTTTATCCATTTTTCACTTTCTGTGATATTGAACTTGTACGGTAAATTAGGTTATTGTAAACGGAGGCGTCCCAAACTTTGGGGTGGCTGTGTCTTTTTGATTTTAATTTCCCTAAGCTATAGGACCATAAGTGGAAGTGCCCTAGGCTCTGTTGCTTTGTTTTTTAGATGTTTCAGGAAACACCATACACTTCTCCCGAGTGTCTGTTGGCAATTTACATCCCGCCCATCAGCATAACAAGGCTCCCAGTTCTCCATGGCCTGTCCTGTCTTTCTGGATTTTACACTTTTTTCAGATGGCCCTTTTGACCGGGGGGAAGTGAGACTTCATTGTAGTGCAGATTTCTTTTGCAAGTTTGCTTGGTTGGCCAAAAAGGGCGTATGCGTTTTTTCCTGAATATATTCAGGAAAAAACGCATACGCCCTTTTTGTCCAAGTGCATCATTGTGGACGTTCTGCCTCTTTTCCTATGCTTTCAATGCAATTCCAGTCTACCTCCTGAAATCGGTTTCCTGCAATTCTGCCCCGCTTTCAAATCCTCTTGGCAGCCTTACTTCAGCCTATTTCTGGACGATAGCTGTCATTTATAACTCTGCAGGTTTGTGAATTACAGTGCCCCTGAGCTCCTTTCTTCAACTCGCTTTCTTGTGACCTGGCCGCAACACCGCAGGATGGCTTCAGGCCCTAATCTGGTTCCGGCACGGCACGCTGAGCCTTTGGTTATTTCCTCTTCCTGGTGGGAAATGAGAGTTAAATTTGCCCGTCCAGACACCTCCAGCTAGTCTCTCATTGGGTCTCGCTATTCCTGTTCATCTTCCGCAGAAATTGCAAACTGGGCCAAACAGGAGGTTAAAGGCGCTGACTCTCCAAGTGGGGAGAGTGTTTGTAAAGCGTCTGGAATGTTGCACCCGAGTACCAGGGGAGGAAAACTGAGACATATTTGAACACGTCTCCCGATCACATGGTTGATCATACTCTGGGTTCCACATGCATGATTTAGCTGAAGGAAGAATACCTAAAACCTGGGTAGTTGAAACCCGTGGAATGGGTACCATGCAATATGACTTCAAAGGGTCTTCATTTGCTCACCGAACCTCTCCAATCCTATCACTGCTGCGTTTATGCCCCTGTACACATGCTTGATTCTCTTTCGGAGACATAGCAATCCATAGGTTTTAAGATACTTACTAGTCAGGTACATTCTTAGGCGTTTAATATGCGGTGTTGAGTCCATTTCGTTGAGCAAGGAGTAGCTCTTGTCTATTCCATATTTGGCTTAAGGAACTTTATCTGTGCTCATTTCAATCTCTGGTTTTATGCAGCACCCCAACTCACCTTTACCCTTAATGAAGCATAAGTTGGTTTTCTAAATTTGAGACCCTGTTCTGTAATGTAATTCAGTTCCTGTGTAGCCAAGTTTACATTCCGTGTATTACTGATATCTTATGATGTTTCTTTTTCTGTGTGACTTATTTCAGTTAGAATCATCATACCTGAATCCACTCATTGTGCTGCTAAGGGCCTGATGACAGATTTCATTGCTGAGTGATATTGCTTTGTAAGTAAATACCACAACTTCTTTATCCATTTTTCACTTTCTGCGATGTTGAACTTGTACTGTAAACGAGGTTCTTGTAAACAGAGCCGTTCCAAACTTTGGGGTGGCTGTGTCTTTTTGATTTTAATTTCCCTAAGCTATAGGACCATAAGTGGAAGTGCCCTAGGCTCTGTTGCTTTGTTTTTTAGATGTTTCAGGAAACACCATACACTTCTCCCGAGTGGTTGTTGGCAATTTACATCCCGCCCATCAGCATAACAAGGCTCCCAGTTCTCCATGGCCTGTCCTGCCTTTCTGGATTTTACACTTTTTTCAGATGGCCCTTTTGACCGGGGGGAAGTGAGACTTCATTGTAGTGCAGATTTCCTTTGCAAGCTTGCTTGGTTGGCCAAAAAGGGCGTATGCGTTTTTTCCTGAATATATTCAGGAAAAAACGCATACGCCCTTTTTGGCCAAGTGCATCATTGTGGACGTTCTGCCTCTTTTCCTATGCTTTCAATGCAATTCCAGTCTACCTCCTGAAATCGGTTTCCTGCAATTCTGCCCCGCTTTCAAGTCCTCTTGGCAGCCTTACTTCAGTCTATTTTTGGACGATAGCTGTCATTTATAACTCTGCAGGTTTGTGAATTACAGTGCCCCTGAGCTCCTTTCTTCAACTCGCTTTCTTGTGACCTGGCCGCAACACCACAGGATGGCTTCAGGCCCTAATCTGGTTCCGGCACGGCACGCTGAGCCTTTGGTTATTTCCTCTTCCTGGTGGGAAATGAGAGTTAAATTTGCCCGTCCAGACACCTCCAGCTAGTCTCTCATTGGTTCTCGCTATTCCTGTTCATCTTCCGCAGAAATTGCAAACTGGGCCAAACAGGAGGTTAAAGGTGCTGACTCTCCAAGTGGGGAGAGTATTAGTAAAGCGTCTGGAATGTTGCACCCGAGTACCAGGGGAGGAAAACTGAGACATATTTGAACACGTCTCCCGTTCACATGGTTGATCATACTTGGGTTCCACATGCATGTTTTAGCTGAAGGAAGAATACCTAAAACCTGGGTAGTTGAAACCCGTGGAATGGGTACCATGCAATATGACTTCAAAGGGTCTTCATTTGCTCACCGAACCTCTCCAATCCTATCACTGCTGCGTTTATGCCCCTGTACACATGCTTGATTCTCTTTCGGAGACATAGCAATCCATAGGTTTTAAGATACTTACTAGTCAGGTACATTCTTAGGCGTTTAATATGCGGTGTTGAGTCCATTTCGTTGAGCAAGGAGTAGCTCTTGTCTATTCCATATTTGGCTTAAGGAACTTTATCTGTGCTCATTTCAATCTCTGGTTTTATGCAGCACCCCAACTCACCTTTACCCTTAAGCCAGCATAAGTTGGTTTTCTAAATTTGAGACCCTGTTCTGTAATGTAATTCAGTTCCTGTGTAGCCAAGTTTACATTCCGTGTATTACTGATATCTTATGATGTTTCTTTTTCTGTGTGACTTATTTCAGTTAGAATCATCATACCTGAATCCACTCATTGTGCTGCTAAGGGCCTGATGACAGATTTCATTGCTGAGTGATATTGCTTTGTAAGTAAATACCACAACTTCTTTATCCATTTTTCACTTTCTGCGATGTTGAACTTGTACTGTAAACGAGGTTCTTGTAAACAGAGCCGTTCCAAACTTTGGGGTGGCTGTGTCTTTTTGATTTTAATTTCCCTAAGCTATAGGACCATAAGTGGAAGTGCCCTAGGCTCTGTTGCTTTGTTTTTTAGATGTTTCAGGAAACACCATACACTTCTCCCGAGTGGTTGTTGGCAATTTACATCCCGCCCATCAGCATAACAAGGCTCCCAGTTCTCCATGGCCTGTCCTGCCTTTCTGGATTTTACACTTTTTTCAGATGGCCCTTTTGACCGGGGGGAAGTGAGACTTCATTGTAGTGCAGATTTCCTTTGCAAGCTTGCTTGGTTGGCCAAAAAGTGCGTATGCGTTTTTTCCTGAATATATTCAGGAAAAAATGCATACGCCCTTTTTGGCCAAGTGCATCATTGTGGACGTTCTGCCTCTTTTCCTATGCTTTCAATGCAATTCCAGTCTACCTCCTGAAATCGGTTTCCTGCAATTCTGCCCCGCTTTCAAGTCCTCTTGGCAACCTTACTTCAGTCTATTTTTGGACGATAGCTGTCATTTATAACTCTGCAGGTTTGTGAATTACAGTGCCCCTGAGCTCCTTTCTTCAACTCGCTTTCTTGTGACCTGGCCGCAACACCGCAGGATGGCTTCAGGCCCTAATCTGGTTCCGGCACGGCACGCTGAGCCTTTGGTTATTTCCTCTTCCTGGTGGGAAATGAGAGTTAAATTTGCCCGTCCAGACACCTCCAGCTAGTCTCTCATTGGTTCTCGCTATTCCTGTTCTTCTTCCGCAGAAATTGCAAACTGGGCCAAACAGGAGGTTAAAGGCGCTGACTCTCCAAGTGGGGAGAGTATTAGTAAAGCGTCTGGAATGTTGCACCCGAGTACCAGGGGAGGAAAACTGAGACATATTTGAACACGTCTCACGTTCACATGGTTGATCATACTTGGGTTCCACATGCATGTTTTAGCTGAAGGAAGAATACCTTAAACCTGGAGAGTTAAGACCCGTGGAATGGGTACCATGCAATATGACTTCAAAGGGTCTTCATTTGCTCACCGAACCTCTCCAATCCTATCAGTGCTGCGTTTATGCCCCTTTACACACGCTTGATTCTCTTTTGGAGACATAGCAATCCATAGGTTTTAAGATACTTACTAGTCAGGTACATTCTTAGGCGTTTAATATGCGGTGTTGAGTCCATTTCGTTGAGCAAGGAGTAGCTCTTGTCTATTCCATATTTGGCTTAAGGAACTTTATCTGTGCTCATTTCAATCTCTGGTTTTATGCAGCACCCCAACTCACCTTTCCCCTTAAGCAAGCATAAGTTGGTTTTCTAAATTTGAGACCCTGTTCTGTTTTGGAATGCAGTTCCTGTGTAGCCAAGTTTACATTCCGTGTATTAGTGATATCTTATGATGTTTCTTTTTCTGTGTGACTTATTTCAGTTAGAATCATCGTACCTGAATCCACTCATTATGCTGCTACGGGCCTGATGACATAGATTTCACTGCTGAGTGATACTGCATTGTACGTAAGTACCACAAGTTCTTTATCCATTTTTCACTTTCTGTGATATTGAACTTGTACGGTAAATTAGGTTATTGTAAACGGAGGCGTCCCAAACTTTGGGGTGGCTGTGTCTTTTTGATTTTAATTTCCCTAAGCTATAGGACCATAAGTGGAAGTGCCCTAGGCTCTGTTGCTTTGTTTTTTAGATGTTTCAGGAAACACCATACACTTCTCCCGAGTGTCTGTTGGCAATTTACATCCCGCCCATCAGCATAACAAGGCTCCCAGTTCTCCATGGCCTGTCCTGTCTTTCTGGATTTTACACTTTTTTCAGATGGCCCTTTTGACCGGGGGGAAGTGAGACTTCATTGTAGTGCAGATTTCTTTTGCAAGTTTGCTTGGTTGGCCAAAAAGGGCGTATGCGTTTTTTCCTGAATATATTCAGGAAAAAACGCATACGCCCTTTTTGGCCAAGTGCATCATTGTGGACGTTCTGCCTCTTTTCCTATGCTTTCAATGCAATTCCAGTCTACCTCCTGAAATCGGTTTCCTGCAATTCTGCCCCGCTTTCAAATCCTCTTGGCAGCCTTACTTCAGCCTATTTCTGGACGATAGCTGTCATTTATAACTCTGCAGGTTTGTGAATTACAGTGCCCCTGAGCTCCTTTCTTCAACTCGCTTTCTTGTGACCTGGCCGCAACACCGCAGGATGGCTTCAGGCCCTAATCTGGTTCCGGCACGGCACGCTGAGCCTTTGGTATTTCCTCTTCCTGGTGGGAAATGAGAGTTAAATTTGCCCGTCCAGACACCTCCAGCTAGTCTCTCATTGGTTCTCGCTATTCCTGTTCATCTTCCGCAGAAATTGCAAACTGGGCCAAACAGGAGGTTAAAGGCGCTGACTCTCCAAGTGGGGAGAGTGTTTGTAAAGCGTCTGGAATGTTGCACCCGAGTACCAGGGGAGGAAAACTGAGACATATTTGAACACGTCTCCCGATCACATGGTTGATCATACTCTGGGTTCCACATGCATGATTTAGCTGAAGGAAGAATACCTAAAACCTGGGTAGTTGAAACCCGTGGAATGGGTACCATGCAATATGACTTCAAAGGGTCTTCATTTGCTCACCGAACCTCTCCAATCCTATCACTGCTGCGTTTATGCCCCTGTACACATGCTTGATTCTCTTTCGGAGACATAGCAATCCATAGGTTTTAAGATACTTACTAGTCAGGTACATTCTTAGGCGTTTAATATGCGGTGTTGAGTCCATTTCGTTGAGCAAGGAGTAGCTCTTGTCTATTCCATATTTGGCTTAAGGAACTTTATCTGTGCTCATTTCAATCTCTGGTTTTATGCAGCACCCCAACTCACCTTTACCCTTAATGAAGCATAAGTTGGTTTTCTAAATTTGAGACCCTGTTCTGTAATGTAATTCAGTTCCTGTGTAGCCAAGTTTACATTCCGTGTATTACTGATATCTTATGATGTTTCTTTTTCTGTGTGACTTATTTCAGTTAGAATCATCATACCTGAATCCACTCATTGTGCTGCTAAGGGCCTGATGACAGATTTCATTGCTGAGTGATATTGCTTTGTAAGTAAATACCACAACTTCTTTATCCATTTTTCACTTTCTGCGATGTTGAACTTGTACTGTAAACGAGGTTCTTGTAAACAGAGCCGTTCCAAACTTTGGGGTGGCTGTGTCTTTTTGATTTTAATTTCCCTAAGCTATAGGACCATAAGTGGAAGTGCCCTAGGCTCTGTTGCTTTGTTTTTTAGATGTTTCAGGAAACACCATACACTTCTCCCGAGTGGTTGTTGGCAATTTACATCCCGCCCATCAGCATAACAAGGCTCCCAGTTCTCCATGGCCTGTCCTGCCTTTCTGGATTTTACACTTTTTTCAGATGGCCCTTTTGACCGGGGGGAAGTGAGACTTCATTGTAGTGCAGATTTCCTTTGCAAGCTTGCTTGGTTGGCCAAAAAGTGCGTATGCGTTTTTTCCTGAATATATTCAGGAAAAAATGCATACGCCCTTTTTGGCCAAGTGCATCATTGTGGACGTTCTGCCTCTTTTCCTATGCTTTCAATGCAATTCCAGTCTACCTCCTGAAATCGGTTTCCTGCAATTCTGCCCCGCTTTCAAGTCCTCTTGGCAACCTTACTTCAGTCTATTTTTGGACGATAGCTGTCATTTATAACTCTGCAGGTTTGTGAATTACAGTGCCCCTGAGCTCCTTTCTTCAACTCGCTTTCTTGTGACCTGGCCGCAACACCGCAGGATGGCTTCAGGCCCTAATCTGGTTCCGGCACGGCACGCTGAGCCTTTGGTTATTTCCTCTTCCTGGTGGGAAATGAGAGTTAAATTTGCCTGTCCAGACACCTCCAGCTAGTCTCTCATTGGTTCTCGCTATTCCTGTTCTTCTTCCGCAGAAATTGCAAACTGGGCCAAACAGGAGGTTAAAGGCGCTGACTCTCCAAGTGGGGAGAGTATTAGTAAAGCGTCTGGAATGTTGCACCCGAGTACCAGGGGAGGAAAACTGAGACATATTTGAACACGTCTCACGTTCACATGGTTGATCATACTTGGGTTCCACATGCATGTTTTAGCTGAAGGAAGAATACCTTAAACCTGGAGAGTTAAGACCCGTGGAATGGGTACCATGCAATATGACTTCAAAGGGTCTTCATTTGCTCACCGAACCTCTCCAATCCTATCAGTGCTGCGTTTATGCCCCTTTACACACGCTTGATTCTCTTTTGGAGACATAGCAATCCATAGGTTTTAAGATACTTACTAGTCAGGTACATTCTTAGGCGTTTAATATGCGGTGTTGAGTCCATTTCGTTGAGCAAGGAGTAGCTCTTGTCTATTCCATATTTGGCTTAAGGAACTTTATCTGTGCTCATTTCAATCTCTGGTTTTATGCAGCACCCCAACTCACCTTTCCCCTTAAGCAAGCATAAGTTGGTTTTCTAAATTTGAGACCCTGTTCTGTTTTGGAATGCAGTTCCTGTGTAGCCAAGTTTACATTCCGTGTATTAGTGATATCTTATGATGTTTCTTTTTCTGTGTGACTTATTTCAGTTAGAATCATCGTACCTGAATCCACTCATTATGCTGCTACGGGCCTGATGACATAGATTTCACTGCTGAGTGATACTGCATTGTACGTAAGTACCACAAGTTCTTTATCCATTTTTCACTTTCTGTGATATTGAACTTGTACGGTAAATTAGGTTATTGTAAACGGAGGCGTCCCAAACTTTGGGGTGGCTGTGTCTTTTTGATTTTAATTTCCCTAAGCTATAGGACCATAAGTGGAAGTGCCCTAGGCTCTGTTGCTTTGTTTTTTAGATGTTTCAGGAAACACCATACACTTCTCCCGAGTGGTTGTTGGCAATTTACATCCCGCCCATCAGCATAACAAGGCTCCCAGTTCTCCATGGCCTGTCCTGCCTTTCTGGATTTTACACTTTTTTCAGATGGCCCTTTTGACCGGGGGGAAGTGAGACTTCATTGTAGTGCAGATTTCTTTTGCAAGTTTGCTTGGTTGGCCAAAAAGGGCGTATGCGTTTTTTCCTGAATATATTCAGGAAAAAACGCATACGCCCTTTTTGGCCAAGTGCATCATTGTGGACGTTCTGCCTCTTTTCCTATGCTTTCAATGCAATTCCAGTCTACCTCCTGAAATCGGTTTCCTGCAATTCTGCCCCGCTTTCAAATCCTCTTGGCAGCCTTACTTCAGCCTATTTCTGGACGATAGCTGTCATTTATAACTCTGCAGGTTTGTGAATTACAGTGCCCCTGAGCTCCTTTCTTCAACTCGCTTTCTTGTGACCTGGCCGCAACACCGCAGGATGGCTTCAGGCCCTAATCTGGTTCCGGCACGGCACGCTGAGCCTTTGGTTATTTCCTCTTCCTGGTGGGAAATGAGAGTTAAATTTGCCCGTCCAGACACCTCCAGCTAGTCTCTCATTGGTTCTCGCTATTCCTGTTCATCTTCCGCAGAAATTGCAAACTGGGCCAAACAGGAGGTTAAAGGCGCTGACTCTCCAAGTGGGGAGAGTGTTTGTAAAGCGTCTGGAATGTTGCACCCGAGTACCAGGGGAGGAAAACTGAGACATATTTGAACACGTCTCCCGATCACATGGTTGATCATACTCTGGGTTCCACATGCATGATTTAGCTGAAGGAAGAATACCTTAAACCTGGAGAGTTGAGACCCGTGTAATGGGTACCATGCAATATGACTTCAAAGGGTCTTCATTTGCTCACCGAACCTCTCCAATCCTATCACTGCTGCGTTTATGCCCCTGTACACATGCTTGATTCTCTTTTGGAGACATAGCAATCCATAGGTTTTAAGATACTTACTAGTCATGTACATTCTTAGGAGTTTAATATGCGGTGTTGAGTCCATTTCGTTGAGCAAGGAGTAGCTCTTGTCTATTCCATATTTGGCTTAAGGAACTTTATCTGTGCTCATTTCAATCTCTGGTTTTATGCAGCACCCCAACTCACCTTTCCCCTTAAGCAAGCATAAGTTGGTTTTCTAAATTTGAGACCCTGTTCTGTTCTGTAATTCAGTTCCTGTGTAGCCAAGTTTACATTCCGTGTATTACTGATATCTTATGATGTTTCTTTTTCTGTGTGACTTATTTTAGTTAGAATCATCATACCTGAATCCACTCATTGTGCTGCTAAGGGCCTGATGACACAGATTTCATTGCTGAGTGATATTGCTTTGTAAGTAAATACCACAACTTCTTTATCCATTTTTCACTTTCTGCGATGTTGAACTTGTACTGTAAACGAGGTTCTTGTAAAGAGAGCCGTTCCAAACTTTGGGGTGGCTGTGTCTTTTTGATTTTAATATCCCTAAGCTATAGGACCATAAGTGGAAGTGCCCTAGGTTCTGTTGCTTTGTTTTTTAGATGTTTCAGGAAACACCATACACTTCTCCCGAGTGGTTGTTGGCAATTTACATCCCACCCATCAGCATAACAAGGCTCCCAGTTCTCCATGGCCTGTCCTGCCTTTCTGGATTTTACACTTTTTTCAGATGGCCCTTTTGACCGGGGGGAAGTGAGACTTCATTGTAGTGCAGATTTCCTTTGCAAGCTTGCTTGGTTGGCCAAAAAGGGTGTATGCGTTTTTTCCTGAATATATTCAGGAAAAAACGCATACGCCCTTTTTGGCCAAGTGCATCATTGTGGACGTTCTGCCTCTTTTCCTATGCTTTCAATGCAATTCCAGTCTACCTCCTGAAATCGGTTTCCTGCAATTCTGCCCCGCTTTCGAGTCCTCTTGGCAGCCTTACTTCAGTCTACTTTTGGACGATAGCTCTCATTTATAACTCTGCAGGTTTGTGAATTACAGTGCCCCTGAGCTGCTTTCTTCAACTCGCTTTCTTGTGACCTGGCCGCAACATCGCAGGATGGCTTCAGGCCCTAATCTGGTTCCGGCCCGGCATGCTGAGCCTTAGGTTAATTCCACTTCCTGGTTGGAAATGAGAGTTAAATTTGCCCGTCCAGACACCTCCAGCTAGCCTCTCATTGGTTCTCGCTATTTCTGTTCATCTTCCGCAGAAATTGCAAACCTGGCCAAACAGGAGGTTAAAGGCACTGACTCTCCAAGTGGGGAGAGTGTTAGTAAAGTGTCTGGAATGTTGCACCCGAGTACCAGGGTACGAAAACTGAGACATATTTGAACACGTCTCCCAATCAAATGGTTGATCATACTCTAGGTTCCACATGCATGTTTTAGCTGAAGGAAGAATACCTAAAACCTGGGTAGTTGAAACCCGTGGAATGGGTACCATGCAATATGACTTCAAAGGGTCTTCATTTGCTCACCGAACCTCTCCAATCCTATCACTGCTGCGTTTATGCCCCTGTACACATGCTTGATTCTCTTTCGGAGACATAGCAATCCATAGGTTTTAAGATACTTACTAGTCAGGTACATTCTTAGGCGTTTAATATGCGGTGTTGAGTCCATTTCGTTGAGCAAGGAGTAGCTCTTGTCTATTCCATATTTGGCTTAAGGAACTTTATCTGTGCTCATTTCAATCTCTGGTTTTATGCAGCACCCCAACTCACCTTTCCCCTTAAGCAAGCATAAGTTGGTTTTCTAAATTTGAGACCCTGTTCTGTAATGTAATTCAGTTCCTGTGTAGCCAAGTTTACATTCCGTGTATTACTGATATCTTATGATGTTTCTTTTTCTGTGTGACTTATTTCAGTTAGAATCATCATACCTGAATCCACTCATTGTGCTGCTAAGGGCCTGGTGACACAGATTTCATTGCTGAGTGATACTGCATTTTACGTAAGTACCACAAGTTCTTTATCCATTTTTCACTTTCTGCGATGTTGAACTTGTACTGTAAACGAGGTTCTTGTAAACAGAGCCGTTCCAAACTTTGGGGTGGCTGTGTCTTTTTGATTTTAATTTCCCTAAGCTATAGGACCATAAGTGGAAGTGCCCTAGGTTCTGTTGCTTTGTTTTTTAGATGTTTCAGGAAACACCATACACTTCTCCCGAGTGGTTGTTGGCAATTTACATCCCGCCCATCAGCATAACAAGGCTCCCAGTTCTCCATGGCCTGTCCTGCCTTTCTGGATTTTACACTTTTTTCAGATGGCCCTTTTGACCGGGGGGAAGTGAGACTTCATTGTAGTGCAGATTTCCTTTGCAAGCTTGCTTGGTTGGCCAAAAAGGGCGTATGCGTTTTTTCCTGAATATATTCAGGAAAAAACGCATACGCCCTGTTTGGCCAAGTGCATCATTGTGGACGTTCTGCCTCTTTTCCTATGCTTTCAATGCAATTCCAGTCTACCTCCTGAAATCGGTTTCCTGCAATTCTGCCCCGCTTTCAAGTCCTCTTGGCAGCCTTACTTCAGTCTATTTTTGGACGATAGCTGTCATTTATAACTCTGCAGGTTTGTGAATTACAGTGCCCCTGAGCTCCTTTCTTCAACTTGCTTTCTTGTGACCTGGCCGCAACACCGCAGGATGGCTTCAGGCCCTAATCTGGTTCCGGCACGGCACGCTGAGCCTTTGGTTAATTCCTCTTCCTGGTGGGAAATGAGAGTTAAATTTGCCCGTCCAGACACCTCCAGCTAGTCTCACATTGGTTCTCGCTATTCCTGTTCATCTTCCGCAGAAATTGCAAACTGGGCCAAACAGGAGGTTAAAGGCGCTGACTCTCCAAGTGGGGAGAGTGTTAGTAAAGCGTCTGGAATGTTGCACCCGAGTACCAGGGGAGGAAAACTGAGACATATTTGAACACGTCTCCCGTTCACATGGTTGATCATACTTGGGTTCCACATGCATGTTTTAGCTGAAGGAAGAATACCTTAAACCTGGAGAGTTAAGACCCGTGTAATGGGTACCATGCAATATGACTTCAAAGGGTCTTCATTTGCTCACCGAACCTCTCCAATCCTATCACTGCTGCGTTTATGACCCTGTACACATGCTTGATTCTCTTTCGGAGACATAGCAATCCATAGGTTTTAAGATACTTACTAGTCAGGTACATTCTTAGGCGTTTAATATGCGGTGTTGAGTCCATTTCGTTGAGCAAGGAGTAGCTCTTGTCTATTCCATATTTGACTTAAGGAACTTTATCTGTGCTCATTTCAATCTCTGGTTTTATGCAGCACCCCAACTCACCTTTCCCCTTAAGCAAGCATAAGTTGGTTTTCTAAATTTGAGACCCTGTTCTGTTTTGGAATGCAGTTCCTGTGTAGCCAAGTTTACATTCCGTGTATTACTGATATCTTATGATGTTTCTTTTTCTGTGTGACTTATTTCAGTTAGAATCATCATACCTGAATCCACTCATTGTGCTGCTAAGGGCCTTGTGACACAGATTTCATTGCTGAGTGATATTGCTTTGTAAGTAAATACCACAACTTCTTTATCCATTTTTCACTTTCTGCGATGTTGAACTTGTACTGTAAACGAGGTTCTTGTAAACAGAGCCGTTCCAAACTTTGGGGTGGCTGTGTCTTTTTGATTTTAATTTCCCTAAGCTATAGGACCATAAGTGGAAGTGCCCTAGGTTCTGTTGCTTTGTTTTTTAGATGTTTCAGGAAACACCATACAATTCTCCTGAGTGTCTGTTGGCAATTTACAGCCCGCCCATCAGCATAACAAGGCTCCCAGTTCTCCATGGCCTCTCCTGCCTTTCTGGATTTTACACTTTTTTCAGATGGCCCTTTTGACCGGGGGGAAGTGAGACTTCATTGTAGTGCAGATTTCCTTTGCAAGCTTGCTTGGTTGGCCAAAAAGGGCGTATGCGTTTTTTCCTGAATATATTCAGGAAAAAACGCATACGCCCTTTTTGGCCAAGTGCATCATTGTGGACGTTCTGCCTCTTTTCCTATGCTTTCAATGCAATTCCAGTCTACCTCCTGAAATCGGTTTCCTGCAATTCTGCCCCGCTTTCAAGTCCTCTTGGCAGCCTTACTTCAGTCTATTTTTGGACGATAGCTGTCATTTATAACTCTGCAGGTTTGTGAATTACAGTGCCCCTGAGCTCCTTTCTTCAACTCGCTTTCTTGTGACCTGGCCGCAACACCGCAGGATGGCTTCAGGCCCTAATCTGGTTCCGGCCCGGCATGCTGAGCCTTTGGTTAATTCCTCTTCCTGGTGGGAAATGAGAGTTAAATTTGCCCGTCCAGACACCTCCAGCTAGCCTCTCATTGGTTCTCGCTATTCCTGTTCATCTTCCGCAGAAATTGCAAACTGGGCCAAACAGGAGGTTAAAGGCGCTGACTCTCCAAGTGGGGAGAGTGTTAGTAAAGCGTCTGGAATGTTGCACCCGAGTACCAGGGTAGGAAAACTGAGACATATTTGAACACGTCTCCCGTTCACATGGTTGATCATACTTGGGTTCCACATGCATGTTTTAGCTGAAGGAAGAATACCTTAAACCTGGAGAGTTAAGACCCGTGTAATGGGTAATATGCAATATGACTTCAAAGGGTCTTCATTTGCTCACCGAACCTCTCCAATCCTATCACTGCTGCGTTTATGACCCTGTACACATGCTTGATTCTCTTTCGGAGACATAGCAATCCATAGGTTTTAAGATACTTACTAGTCAGGTACATTTTTAGGCGTTTAATATGCGGTGTTGAGTCCATTTCGTTGAGCAAGGAGTAGCTCTTGTCTATTCCATATTTGACTTAAGGAACTTTATCTGTGCTCATTTCAATCTCTGGTTTTATGCAGCACCCCAACTCACCTTTCCCCTTAAGCAAGCATAAGTTGGTTTTCTAAATTTGAGACCCTGTTCTGTTCTGTAATTCAGTTCCTGTGTAGCCAAGTTTACATTCCGTGTATTACTGATATCTTATGATGTTTCTTTTTCTGTGTGACTTATTTCAGTTAGAATCATCATACCTGAATCCACTCATTGTGCTGCTAAGGGCCTTGTGACACAGATTTCATTGCTGAGTGATATTGCTTTGTAAGTAAATACCACAACTTCTTTCTCCATTTTTCACTTTCTGCGATGTTGAACTTGTACTGTAAACGAGGTTCTTGTAAACAGAGCCGTTCCAAACTTTGGGGTGGCTGTGTCTTTTTGATTTTAATTTCCCTAAGCTATAGGACCATAAGTGGAAGTGCCCTAGGCTCTGTTGCTTTGTTTTTTAGATGTTTCAGGAAACACCATACACTTCTCCTGAGTGTCTGTTGGCAATTTACATCCCTCCCATCAGCATAACAAGGCTCCCAGTTCTCAATGGCCTGTTGCCTTTCTGGATTTTACACTTTTTTCAGATGGCCCTTTTGACCCGGAGGAAGAGAGACTTCATTGTAGTGCAGATTTCCTTTGCAAGCTTGCTTGGTTGGCCAAAAAGGGCGTATGCGTTTTTTCCTGAATATATTCAGGAAAAAACGCATACGCCCTTTTTGGCCAAGTGCATCATTGTGGACGTTCTGCCTCTTTTCCTATGTTTTCAATGCAATTCCAGTCTACCTCCTGAAATCGGTTTCCTGCAATTCTGCCCCGCTTTCGAGTCCTCTTGGCAGCCTTACTTCAGTCTACTTTTGGACGATAGCTCTCATTTATAACTCTGCAGGTTTGTGAATTACAGTGCCCCTGAGCTCCTTTCTTCAACTCGCTTTCTTGTGACCTGGCCGCAACACCGCAGGATGGCTTCAGGCCCTAATCTGGTTCCGGCCCGGCATTCTGAGCCTTTGGTTAATTCCTCTTCCTGGTGGGAAATGAGAGTTAAATTTGCCCGTCCAGACACCTCCAGCTAGCCTCTCATTGGTTCTCGCTATTCCTGTTCATCTTCCGCAGAAATTGCAAACTGGGCCAAACAGGAGGTTAAAGGGACTGACTCTCCAAGTCGGGAGAGTGTTAGTAAAGCGTCTGGAATGTTGCACCCGAGTACCAGGGTACGAAAACTGAGACATATTTGAACACGTCTCCCAATCACATGGTTGATCATACTCTAGGTTCCACATGCATGTTATATCTGAAGGAAGAATACCTTAAGCCTGGGTAGTTGAAACCCGTGGAATGGGTACCATGCAATATGACTTCAAAGGGTCTTCATTTGCTCACCGAACCTCTCCAATCCTATCACTGCTGCGTTTATGACCCTGTACACATGCTTGATTCTCTTTCGGAGACATAGCAATCCATAGGTTTTAAGATACTTACTAGTCAGGTACATTCTTAGGCGTTTAATATGCGGTGTTGAGTCCATTTCGTTGAGCAAGGAGTAGCTCTTGTCTATTCCATATTTGACTTAAGGAACTTTATCTGTGCTCATTTCAATCTCTGGTTTTATGCAGCACCCCAACTCACCTTTCCCCTTAAGCAAGCATAAGTTGGTTTTCTAAATTTGAGACCCTGTTCTGTTCTGTAATTCAGTTCCTGTGTAGCCAAGTTTACATTCCGTGTATTACTGATATCTTATGATGTTTCTTTTTCTGTGTGACTTATTTCAGTTAGAATCATCATACCTGAATCCACTCATTGTGCTGCTAAGGGCCTTGTGACACAGATTTCATTGCTGAGTGATATTGCTTTGTAAGTAAATACCACAACTTCTTTCTCCATTTTTCACTTTCTGCGATGTTGAACTTGTACTGTAAACGAGGTTCTTGTAAACAGAGCCGTTCCAAACTTTGGGGTGGCTGTGTCTTTTTGATTTTAATTTCCCTAAGCTATAGGACCATAAGTGGAAGTGCCCTAGGCTCTGTTGCTTTGTTTTTTAGATGTTTCAGGAAACACCATACACTTCTCCTGAGTGTCTGTTGGCAATTTACATCCCTCCCATCAGCATAACAAGGCTCCCAGTTCTCAATGGCCTGTTGCCTTTCTGGATTTTACACTTTTTTCAGATGGCCCTTTTGACCCGGAGGAAGAGAGACTTCATTGTAGTGCAGATTTCCTTTGCAAGCTTGCTTGGTTGGCCAAAAAGGGCGTATGCGTTTTTTCCTGAATATATTCAGGAAAAAACGCATACGCCCTTTTTGGCCAAGTGCATCATTGTGGACGTTCTGCCTCTTTTCCTATGTTTTCAATGCAATTCCAGTCTACCTCCTGAAATCGGTTTCCTGCAATTCTGCCCCGCTTTCGAGTCCTCTTGGCAGCCTTACTTCAGTCTACTTTTGGACGATAGCTCTCATTTATAACTCTGCAGGTTTGTGAATTACAGTGCCCCTGAGCTCCTTTCTTCAACTCGCTTTCTTGTGACCTGGCCGCAACACCGCAGGATGGCTTCAGGCCCTAATCTGGTTCCGGCCCGGCATTCTGAGCCTTTGGTTAATTCCTCTTCCTGGTGGGAAATGAGAGTTAAATTTGCCCGTCCAGACACCTCCAGCTAGCCTCTCATTGGTTCTCGCTATTCCTGTTCATCTTCCGCAGAAATTGCAAACTGGGCCAAACAGGAGGTTAAAGGGACTGACTCTCCAAGTCGGGAGAGTGTTAGTAAAGCGTCTGGAATGTTGCACCCGAGTACCAGGGTACGAAAACTGAGACATATTTGAACACGTCTCCCAATCACATGGTTGATCATACTCTAGGTTCCACATGCATGTTATATCTGAAGGAAGAATACCTTAAGCCTGGGTAGTTGAAACCCGTGGAATGGGTACCATGCAATATGACTTCAAAGGGTCTTCATTTGCTCACCGAACCTCTCCAATCCTATCACTGCTGCGTTTATGACCCTGTACACATGCTTGATTCTCTTTCGGAGACATAGCAATCCATAGGTTTTAAGATACTTACTAGTCAGGTACATTCTTAGGCGTTTAATATGCGGTGTTGAGTCCATTTCGTTGAGCAAGGAGTAGCTCTTGTCTATTCCATATTTGACTTAAGGAACTTTATCTGTGCTCATTTCAATCTCTGGTTTTATGCAGCACCCCAACTCACCTTTACCCTTAAGCAAGCATAAGTTGGTTTTCTAAATTTGAGACCCTGTTCTGTTCTGTAATTCAGTTCCTGTGTAGCCAAGTTTACATTCCGTGTATTACTGATATCTTATGATGTTTCTTTTTCTGTGTGACTTATTTCAGTTAGAATCATCATACCTGAATCCACTCATTGTGCTGCTAAGGGCCTTGTGACACAGATTTCATTGCTGAGTGATATTGCTTTGTAAGTAAACACCACAACTTCTTTATCCATTTTTCACTTTCTGCGATGTTGAACTTGTACTGTAAACGAGGTTCTTGTAAACAGAGCCGTTCCAAACTTTGGGGTGGCTGTGTCTTTTTGATTTTAATTTCCCTAAGCTATAGGACCATAAGTGGAAGTGCCCTAGGTTCTGTTGCTTTGTTTTTTAGATGTTTCAGGAAACACCATACACTTCTCCTGAGTGTCTGTTGGCAATTTACATCCCGCCCATCAGCATAACAAGGCTCCCAGTTCTCCATGGCCTGTCCTGCCTTTCTGGATTTTACACTTTTTTCAGATGGCCCTTTTGACCGGGGGGAAGTGAGACTTCATTGTAGTGCAGATTTCCTTTGCAAGCTTGCTTGGTTGGCCAAAAAGGGCGTATGCGTCTTTTCCTGAATATATTCAGGAAAAAACGCATACGCCCTTTTTGGCCAAGTGCATCATTGTGGACGTTCTGCCTCTTTTCCTATGCTTTCAATGCAATTCCAGTCTACCTCCTGAAATCGGATTCCTGCAATTCTGCCCCGCTTTCAAGTCCTCTTGGCAGCCTTACTTCAGTCTATTTTTGGACGATAGCTGTCATTTATAACTCTGCAGGTTTGTGAATTACAGTGCCCCTGAGCTCCTTTCTTCAACTCGCTTTCTTGTGACCTGGCCGCAACACCGCAGGATGGCTTCAGGCCCTAATCTGGTTCCGGCCCGGCATGCTGAGCCTTTGGTTAATTCCTCTTCCTGGTGGGAAATGAGAGTTAAATTTGCCCGTCCAGACACCTCCAGCTAGTCTCTCATTGGTTCTCGCTATTCCTGTTCATCTTCCGCAGAAAGTGCAAACTGGGCCAAACAGGAGGTTAAAGGCGCTGACTCTCCAAGTGGGGAGAGTGTTAGTAAAGCGTCTGGAATGTTGCACCCGAGTACCAGGGGAGGAAAACTGAGACATATTTGAACACGTCTCCCGTTCACATGGTTGATCATACTTGGGTTCCACATGCATGTTTTAGCTGAAGGAAGAATACCTTAAACCTGGAGAGTTAAGACCCGTGTAATGGGTACCATGCAATATGACTTCAAAGGGTCTTCATTTGCTCACCGAACCTCTCCAATCCTATCACTGCTGCGTTTATGACCCTGTACACATGCTTGATTCTCTTTCGGAGACATAGCAATCCATAGGTTTTAAGATACTTACTAGTCAGGTACATTCTTAGGCGTTTAATATGCGGTGTTGAGTCCATTTCGTTGAGCAAGGAGTAGCTCTTGTCTATTCCATATTTGGCTTAAGGAACTTTATCTGTGCTCATTTCAATCTCTGGTTTTATGCAGCACCCCAACTCACCTTTCCCCTTAAGCAAGCATAAGTTGGTTTTCTAAATTTGAGACCCTGTTCTGTTCTGTAATTCAGTTCCTGTGTAGCCAAGTTTCCATTCCGTGTATTACTGATATCTTATGATGTTTCTTTTTCTGTGTGACTTATTTCAGTTAGAATCATCATACCTGAATCCACTCATTGTGCTGCTAAGGGCCTGATGACATAGATTTCATTGCTGAGTGATATTGCTTTGTAAGTGAATACCACAACTTCTTTATCCATTTTTCACTTTTTGCGATGTTGAACTTGTACTGTAAACGAGGTTCTTGTAAACAGAGCCGTTCCAAACTTTGGGGTGGCTGTGTCTTTTTGATTTTAATTTCCCTAAGCTATAGGACCATAAGTGGAAGTGCCCTAGGCTCTGTTGCTTTGTTTTTTAGATGTTTCAGGAAACACCATACACTTCTCCCAAGTGTCTGTTGGCAATTTACATCCCGCCCATCAGCATAACAAGGCACCCAGTTCTCAATGGCCTGTCCTGCCTTTCTGGATTTTACACTTTTTTCAGATGGCCCTTTTGACCGGGGGGAAGTGAGACTTCATTGTAGTGCAGATTTCCTTTGCAAGCTTGCTTGGTTGGCCAAAAAGGGCGTATGCGTTTTTTCCTGAATATATTCAGGAAAAAACGCATACGCCCTTTTTGGCCAAGTGCATCATTGTGGACGTTCTGCCTCTTTTCCTATGCTTTCAATGCAATTCCAGTCTACCTCCTGAAATCGGTTTCCTGCAATTCTGCCCCGCTTTCAAGTCCTCTTGGCAGCCTTACTTCAGTCTATTTTTGGACGATAGCTGTCATTTATAACTCTGCAGGTTTGTGAATTACAGTGCCCCTGAGCTCCTTTCTTCAACTCGCTTTCTTGTGACCTGGCCACAACACCGCAGGATGGCTTCAGGCCCTAATCTGGTTCCGGCATGGCATGCTGAGCCTTTGGTTATTTCCTCTTCCTGGTGGGAAATCAGAGTTAAATTTGCCCGTCCAGACACCTCCAGCTAGTCTCTCATTGGTTCTCGCTATTCCTGTTCATCTTCCGCAGAAATTGCAAACTGGGCCAAACAGGAGGTTAAAGGCGCTGACTCTCCAAGTGGGGAGAGTGTTAGTAAAGCGTCTGGAATGTTGCACCCTGCCGGGAGCCGTATAGGAAGTGCCTTTGAGTCTCAGCACGGACGAGACCCATAGTGCCAAGCAAAGCTGGTACTGCCAGGTACAATGAGACCCATAGTGCCAAGCAAAGCTGGTGCTGTCAGGTGTAAATATGGAAAAGTAAAGTTCTCGTTTGCAAAGCTTCCTGCCTCCTGGTGGCTGGTGCCGTGTAATTGGTCTCTCTTGCCCAGTGCTGTAAGCTGGGCCCTCTCTGGAGGAGAAACCTGGGTTCCCGAAGACATGTGATCAGAGCCGGGGCCCCGCCAGTTGGCGAGGGAATCCCAGGGCAGGTGCTGGGTGTGGAGGCCACGGGGGCATAGGCTACCAAGGTGACAGAGAACTGACCTTCTCTGGGGGCGCTGCACCTCGCTCACTCGCACACCTCACATCTCCCTGCTTGGCCCCGGAGGATGGCTGGTTAGCCAGAGACGGGTAAGATTCCTCAGGGAAGGAACAACCTAAGACAGGCACAGTCGCAGAGGGGCCATCAGGAGAGAACTTGGGGGCCAACAGAGGTGGGGCATAGACCCTCACCCCCCCAACTTTGCAGGAGCCTGAACCCTCACCCCTTTCGAGAGAGGTCTCTTGTCCCCATGGCTGCTTCTCTTCCCACGCCCAGCTCAGATGGGAACCCAGGTAGCAGACCAGAGACCTGACCAATGGCAACTGCTCTTCCACCGCAGCAGGGCTTTGTTTCCCATTTCCTCCGTGAACCACAGCTTTTCTCTGTGTGGAAGCAAAGCTTTCCTCTGTGTGGCTCCCCTTGTCTTCCCCTGCCTTTGCCTAAGGTGATTTTTATATGATTGCTATTGGTGTTGGGAAAAATGTATAGTTTTTATGCAGGGGTTTAAGAAAAACCCCAAGTTAGGGTAAAAATCAAGAGGAGAATTGTAACTACTTCGGCTCCTTTAATGATTATATTTGTTGGGGAAATACAATGGTGGGAATATTTCTGCAGTAGCTTTTTGATTTTAAAAGAAAAATTGTAAGAGTCATGGCCTCCCAGTGAAGTTATAAACATGTTGGAAAATACCTGGGTATGGTGGCGAGTTTTTATGCAACAGTGAGTTTAATCAATGAGTTTATGGTACAATGCCCGCTCCCATAGTTTTTTAGAAGCATAAAAATAATGTATATTGTTTTGATTATTATGGTAGGGTTGGGAAATTTGTAGATGAAATGTTATTTGAATATTGTTAATCACTAATAGAAGTATATGTTTAAGTTTATGGCTTGATCAAGCAGAATGTGCAAGTACAAGAACACTTTAATCTCCTGAGAAGAACAAACAGAGTTCCTGACCTAGATGTGACCAACATGTGACTAACCACAGGAGAAGAAAGAACTCTGGACGATAGGAAAATTACCTAACCTGTTTTGATCAATCTGCTGATGTAAATCACCTTTGTTTTGTGGCCTATGTGGGGGAGTTTTCGGCGTGGAAATGAAAATGTTAAATTTGAAAATGAGATCATTTTATAGTATAAAAGCTTTTGGAATCTTGAAAATAAATTTGTCAGATCCTTGCATCCTCTGAGGTGTACTGAGTTCTGTCCACGCCGACTCTGTCTTCTCCTTTGGGTGAATCCTGTTCAGCTGGGGCTGGTCCCCGGCAGCACCCGAGTACCAGGGGAGGAAAACTGAGACATATTTGAACACGTCTCCCGTTCACATGGTTGATCATACTTGGGTTCCACATGCATGTTTTAGCTGAAGGAAGAATACCTTAAACCTGGAAAGTTAAGACCTGTGTAATGGGTACCACGCAATATGACTTCAAATGGTCTTCATTTGCTCACCGAACCTCTCCAATCCTATCACTGCTGCGTTTATGACCCTGTACACATGCTTGATTCTCTTTCGGAGACATAGCAATCCATAGGTTTTAAGATACTTACTAGTCAGGTACATTCTTAGGCGTTTAATATGCGGTGTTGAGTCCATTTCGTTGAGCAAGGAGTAGCTCTTGTCTATTCCATATTTGTCTTAAGGAACTTTATCTGTGCTCATTTCAATCTCTGGTTTTATGCAGCACCCCAACTCACCTTTACCCTTAAGCAAGCATAAGTTGGTTTTCTAAATTTGAGACCCTGTTCTGTTCTGTAATTCAGTTCCTGTGTAGCCAAGTTTACATTCCGTGTATTACTGATATCTTATGATGTTTCTTTTTCTGTGTGACTTATTTCAGTTAGAATCATCATACCTGAATCCACTCATTGTGCTGCTAAGGGCCTTGTGACACAGATTTCATTGCTGAGTGATATTGCTTTGTAAGTAAATACCACAACTTCTTTATCCATTTTTCACTTTCTGCGATGTTGAACTTGTACTGTAAACGAGGTTCTTGTAAACAGAGCCGTTCCAAACTTTGGGGTGGCTGTGTCTTTTTGATTTTAATTTCCCTAAGCTATAGGACCATAAGTGGAAGTGCCCTAGGTTCTGTTGCTTTGTTTTTTAGATGTTTCAGGAAACACCATACACTTCTCCCGAGTGGTTGTTGGCAATTTACATCCCGCCCATCAGCATAACAAGGCTCCCAGTTCTCCATGGCCTGTCCTGCCTTTCTGGATTTTACACTTTTTTCAGATGGCCCTTTTGACCGGGGGGAAGTGAGACTTCATTGTAGTGCAGATTTCCTTTGCAAGCTTGCTTGGTTGGCCAAAAAGGGCGTATGCGTTTTTTCCTGAATATATTCAGGAAAAAACGCATACGCCCTTTTTGGCCAAGTGCATCATTGTGGACGTTCTGCCTCTTTTCCTATGCTTTCAATGCAATTCCAGTCTACCTCCTGAAATCGGTTTCCTGCAATTCTGCGCCGCTTTCAAGTCCTCTTGGCAGCCTTACTTCAGTCTATTTTTGGACGATAGCTGTCATTTATAAGTCTGCAGGTTTGTGAATTACAGTGCCCCTGAGCTCCTTTCTTCAACTCGCTTTCTTGTGACCTGGCCGCAACACCGCAGGATGGCTTCAGGCCCTAATCTGGTTCCGGCCCGGCATGCTGAGCCTTTGGTTAATTCCTCTTCCTGGTGGGAAATGAGAGTTAAATTTGCCCGTCCAGACACCTCCAGCTAGCCTCTCATTGGTTCTCGCTATTCTTGTTCATCTTCCGCAGAAATTGCAAACTGGGCCAAACAGGAGGTTAAAGGGACTGACTCTCCAAGTGGGGAGAGTGTTAGTAAAGCGTCTGGAATGTTGCACCCGAGTACCAGGGGAGGAAAACTGAGACATATTTGAACACGTCTCCCGTTCACATGGTTGATCATACTCTGGGTTCCACATACATGTTTCAACTGAAGGAAGAATACCTTAAACCTGGAGAGTTGAGACCCGTGTAATGGGTACCATGCAATATGACTTCAAAGGGTCTTCATTTGCTCACCGAACCTCTCCAATCCTATCACTGCTGCGTTTATGCCCCTGTACACACGCTTGATTCTCTTTTGGAGACATAGCAATCCATAGGTTTTAAGATACTTACTAGTCAGGTACATTCTTAGGCGTTTAATATGCGGTGTTGAGTCCATTTCGTTGAGCAAGGAGTAGCTCTTGTCTATTCCATATTTGGCTTAAGGAACTTTATCTGTGCTCATTTCAATCTCTGGTTTTATGCAGCACCCCAACTCACCTTTACCCTTAAGCAAGCATAAGTTGGTTTTCTAAATTTGAGACCCTGTTCTGTTCTGTAATTCAGTTCCTGTGTAGCCAAGTTTACATTCCGTGTATTACTGATATCTTATGATGTTTCTTTTTCTGTGTGACTTATTTCAGTTAGAATCATCATACCTGAATCCACTCATTGTGCTGCTAAGGGCCTTGTGACACAGATTTCATTGCTGAGTGATATTGCTTTGTAAGTAAATACCACAACATCTTTATCCATTTTTCACTTTCTGCGATGTTGAACTTGTACTGTAAACGAGGTTCTTGTAAACAGAGCCGTTCCAAACTTTGGGGTGGCTGTGTCTTTTTGATTTTAATTTCCCTAAGCTATAGGACCATAAGTGGAAGTGCCCTAGGTTCTGTTGCTTTGTTTTTTAGATGTTTCAGGAAACACCATACACTTCTCCCGAGTGGTTGTTGGCAATTTACATCCCGCCCATCAGCATAACAAGGCTCCCAGTTCTCTATGGCCTGTCCTGCCTTTCTGGATTTTACACTTTTTTCAGATGGCCCTTTTGACCGGGGGGAAGTGAGACTTCATTGTAGTGCAGATTTCCTTTGCAAGCTTGCTTGGTTGGCCAAAAAGGGCGTATGCGTTTTTTCCTGAATATATTCAGGAAAAAACGCATACGCCCTTTTTGGCCAAGTGCATCATTGTGGACGTTCTAACTCTTTTCCTATGCTTTCAATGCAATTCCAGTCTACCTCCTGAAATCGGTTTCCTGCAATTCTTCCCCGCTTTCGAGTCCTCTTGGCAGCCGTACTTCAGTTTACTTTTGGACGATAGCTCTCATTTATAACTCTGCAGATTTGTGAATTACAGTGCCCCTGAGCTCCTTTCTTCAACTCGCTTTCTTGTGACCTGGCCGCAACACCGCAGGATGGCTTCAGGCCCTAATCTGGTTCCGGCCCGGCATGCTGAGCCTTTGGTTAATTCCACTTCCTGGTGGGAAATGAGAGTTAAATTTGCCCGTCCAGACACCTCCAGCTAGCCTCTCATTGGTTCTCGCTATTCCTGTTCATCTTCCGCAGAAATTGCAAACTGGGCCAAACAGGAGGTTAAAGGGACTGACTCTCCAAGTCGGGAGAGTGTTAGTAAAGCGTCTGGAATGTTGCACCCGAGTACCAGGGTACGAAAACTGAGACATATTTGAACACATCTCCCGATCACATTGTTGATCATACTCTAGGTTCCACATGCATGTTTTATCTGAAGGAAGAATACCTTAAACCTGGGTAGTTGAAACCCGTGGAATGGGTACCATGCAATATGACTTCAAAGGGTCTTCATTTGCTCACCGAACCTCTCAAATCCTATCACTGCTGCGTTTATGACCCTGTACACATGCTTGATTCTCTTTCGGAGACATAGCAATCTATAGGTTTTAAGATACTTACTAGTCAGGTACATTCTTAGGCGTTTAATATGCGGTGTTGAGTCCATTTCGTTGAGCAAGGAGTAGCTCTTGTCTGTTCCATATTTGGCTTAAGGAACTTTATCTGTGCTCATTTCAATCTCTGGTTTTATGCAGCACCCCAACTCACCTTTCCCCTTAAGCAAGCATAAGTTGGTTTTCTAAATTTGAGACCCTGTTCTGTTCTGTAATTCAGTTCCTGTGTAGCCAAGTTTACATTCCGTGTATTACTGATATCTTATGATGTTTCTTTTTCTGTGTGACTTATTTCAGTTAGAATCATCATACCTGAATCCACTCATTGTGCTGCTAAGGGCCTGATGACACAGATTTCATTGCTGAGTGATATTGCTTTGTAAGTAAATACCACAACTTCTTTATCCATTTTTCACTTTCTGCGATGTTGAACTTGTACTGTAAACGAGGTTCTTGTAAACAGAGCCGTTCCAAACTTTGGGGTGGCTGTGTCTTTTTGATTTTAATTTCCCTAAGCTATAGGACCATAAGTGGAAGTGCCCTAGGTTCTGTTGCTTTGTTTTTTAGATGTTTCAGGAAACACCATACACTTCTCCCGAGTGGTTGTTGGCAATCTACATCCCTCCCATCAGCATAACAAGACTCCCAGTTCTCAATGGCCTGTTGCCTTTCTGGATTTGACACTTTTTTCAGATGGCCCTTTTGACCGGGGGGAAGTGAGACTTCATTGTAGTGCAGATTTCCTTTGCAAGCTTGCTTGGTTGGCCAAAAAGGGCGTATGCGTTTTTTCCTGAATATATTCAGGAAAAAACGCATACGCCCTTTTTGGCCAAGTGCATCATTGTGGACGTTCTGCCTCTTTTCCTATGCTTTCAATGCAATTCCTGTCTACCTCCTGAAATCGGTTTCCTGCAATTCTGCCCCGCTTTCGAGTCCTCTTGGCAGCCTTACTTCAGTCTACTTTTGGACGATAGCTGTCATTTATAACTCTGCAGGTTTGTGAATTACAGTGCCCCTGAGCTCCTTTCTTCAACTCGCTTTCTTGTGACCTGGCTGCAGCACCGCAGGATGGCTTCAGGCCCTAATCTGGTTCCGGCACGGCACGCTGAGCCTTTGGTTATTTCCTCTTCCTGGTTGGAAATGAGAGTTAAATTTGCCCGTCCAGACACCTCCAGCTAGCCTCTCATTGGTTCTCGCTATTCCTGTTCGTCTTCCGCAGAAATTGCAAACTGGGCCAAACAGGAGGTTAAAGGCGCTGACTCTCCAAGTCAGGAGAGTGTTAGTAAAGCGTCTGGAATGTTGCACCCGAGTACCAGGGTAGGAAAACTGAGACATATTTGAACACGTCTCCCAATCAAATGGTTGATCATACTCTAGGTTCCACATGCATGTTTTAGCTGAAGGAAGAATACCTTAAACCTGGGTAGTTGAAACCCGTGGAATGGGTACCATGCAATATGACTTCAAAGGGTCTTCATTTGCTCACCGAACCTCTCCAATCCTATCACTGCTGCGTTTATGCCCCTGTACACATGCTTGATTCTCTTTCGGAGACATAGCAATCTATAGGTTTTAAGATACTTACTAGTCAGGTACATTCTTAGGCGTTTAATATGCGGTGTTGAGTCCATTTCGTTGAGCAAGGAGTAGCTCTTGTCTATTCCATATTTGGCTTAAGGAACTTTATCTGTGCTCATTTCAATCTCTGGTTTTATGCAGCACCCCAACTCACCTTTACCCTTAAGCAAGCATAAGTTGGTTTTCTAAATTTGAGACCCTGTTCTGTTCTGTAATTCAGTTCCTGTGTAGCCAAGTTTCCATTCCGTGTATTACTGATATCTTATGATGTTTCTTTTTCTGTGTGACTTATTTCAGTTAGAATCATCATACCTGAATCCACTCATTGTGCTGCTAAGGGCCTGATGACATAGATTTCATTGCTGAGTGATACTGCATTGTACGTAAGTACCACAAGTTCTTTATCCATTTTTCACTTTCTGTGATATTGAACTTGTACGGTAAACGGTTTTCTTGTAAACGGAGGCGTCCCAAACTTTGGGGTGGCTGTGTCTTTTTGATTTTAATTTCCCTAAGCTATAGGACCATAAGTGGAAGTGCCCTAGGCTCTGTTGCTTTGTTTTTTAGATGTTTCAGGAAACACCATACACTTCTCCTGAGTGTCTGTTGGCAATTTACATCCCTCCCATCAGCATAACAAGGCTCCCAGTTCTCAATGGCCTGTTGCCTTTCTGGATTTTACACTTTTTTCAGATGGCCCTTTTGACCGGGGGGAAGTGAGACTTCATTGTAGTGCAGATTTCCTTTGCAAGCTTGCTTGGTTGGCCAAAAAGGGCGTATGCGTTTTTTCCTGAATATATTCAGGAAAAAACGCATACGCCCTTTTTGGCCAAGTGCATCATTGTGGACGTTCTGCCTCTTTTCCTATGCTTTCAATGCAATTCCTGTCTACCTCCTGAAATCGGTTTCCTGCAATTCTGCCCCGCTTTCGAGTCCTCTTGGCAGCCTTACTTCAGTCTACTTTTGGACGATAGCTCTCATTTATAACTCTGCAGGTTTGTGAATTACAGTGCCCCTGAGCTCCTTTCTTCAACTCGCTTTCTTGTGACCTGGCTGCAGCACCGCAGGATGGCTTCAGGCCCTAATCTGGTTCTGGCACGGCACGCTGAGCCTTTGGTTATTTCCTCTTCCTGGTGGGAAATGAGAGTTAAATTTGCCCGTCCAGACACCTCCAGCTAGCCTCTCATTGGTTCTCGCTATTCCTGTTCGTCTTCCGCAGAAATTGCAAACTGGGCCAAACAGGAGGTTAAAGGCGCTGACTCTCCAAGTGGGGAGAGTGTTAGTAAAGCGTCTGGAATGTTGCACCCGAGTACCAGGGGAGGAAAACTGAGACATATTTGAACACGTCTCCCGTTCACATGGTTGATCATACTTGGGTTCCACATGCATGTTTTAGCTGAAGGAAAAATACCTTAAACCTGGAGAGTTGAGACCCGTGGAATGGGTACCATGCAATATGACTTCAAAGGGTCTTCATTTGCTCACCGAACCTCTCCAATCCTATCACTGCTGCGTTTATGCCCCTGTACACATGCTTGATTCTCTTTCGGAGACATAGCAATCTATAGGTTTTAAGATACTTACTAGTCAGGTACATTCTTAGGCGTTTAATATGCGGTGTTGAGTCCATTTCGTTGAGCAAGGAGTAGCTCTTGTCTATTCCATATTTGGCTTAAGGAACTTTATCTGTGCTCATTTCAATCTCTGGTTTTATGCAGCACCCCAACTCACCTTTACCCTTAAGCAAGCATAAGTTGGTTTTCTAAATTTGAGACCCTGTTCTGTTCTGTAATTCAGTTCCTGTGTAGCCAAGTTTCCATTCCGTGTATTACTGATATCTTATGATGTTTCTTTTTCTGTGTGACTTATTTCAGTTAGAATCATCATACCTGAATCCACTCATTGTGCTGCTAAGGGCCTGATGACATAGATTTCATTGCTGAGTGATATTGCTTTGTAAGTGAATACCACAACTTCTTTATCCATTTTTCACTTTCTGCGATGTTGAACTTGTACTGTAAACGAGGTTCTTGTAAACAGAGCCATTCCAAACTTTGGGGTGGCTGTGTCTTTTTGATTTTAATTTCCCTAAGCTATAGGACCATAAGTGGAAGTGCCCTAGGCTCTGTTGCTATGTTTTTTAGATGTTTCAGGAAACACCATACACTTCTCCCAAGTGTCTGTTGGCAATTTACATCCCGCCCATCAGCATAACAAGGCTCCCAGTTCTCAATGGCCTGTTGCCTTTCTGGATTTTACACTTTTTTCAGATGGCCCTTTTGACCGGGGGGAAGTGAGACTTCATTGTAGTGCAGATTTCCTTTGCAAGCTTGCTTGGTTGGCCAAAAAGGGCGTATGCGTTTTTTCCTGAATATATTCAGGAAAAAACGCATACGCCCTTTTTGGCCAAGTGCATCATTGTGGACGTTCTGCCTCTTTTCCTATGCTTTCAATGCAATTCCAGTCTACCTCCTGAAATCGGTTTCCTGCAATTCTGCCCCGCTTTCAAGTCCTCTTGGCAGCCTTACTTCAGTCTATTTTTGGACGATAGCTGTCATTTATAACTCTGCAGGTTTGTGAATTACAGTGCCCCTGAGCTCCTTTCTTCAACTCGCTTTCTTGTGACCTGGCCGCAACACCGCAGGATGGCTTCAGGCCCTAATCTGGTTCCGGCCCGGCATGCTGAGCCTTTGGTTAATTCCTCTTCCTGGTGGGAAATGAGAGTTAAATTTGCCCGTCCAGACACCTCCAGCTAGCCTCTCATTGGTTCTCGCTATTCCTGTTCATCTTCCGCAGAAATTGCAAACTGGGCCAAACAGGAGGTTAAAGGGACTGACTCTCCAAGTGGGGAGAGTGTTAGTAAAGCGTCTGGAATGTTGCACCCGAGTACCAGGGGAGGAAAACTGAGACATATTTGAACACGTCTCCCTTTCACATGGTTGATCATACTCTGGGTTCCACATGCATGTTTTAGCTGAAGGAAGAATAACTTAAACCTGGAGAGTTGAGACCCGTGTAATGGGTACCATGCAATATGACTTCAAAGGGTCTTCATTTGCTCACCGAACCTCTCCAATCCTATCACTGCTGCGTTTATGACCCTGTACACATGCTTCATTCTCTTTCGGAGACATAGCAATCTATAGGTTTTAAGATACTTACTAGTCAGGTACATTCTTAGGCGTTTAATATGCGGTGTTGAGTCCATTTCGTTGAGCAAGGAGTAGCTCTTGTCTATTCCATATTTGGCTTAAGGAACTTTATCTGTGCTCATTTCAATCTCTGGTTTTATGCAGCACCCCAACTCACCTTTCCCCTTAAGCAAGCATAAGTTGGTTTTCTAAATTTGAGACCCTGTTCTGTTCTGTAATTCAGTTCCTGTGTAGCCAAGTTTACATTCCGTGTATTACTGATATCTTATGATGTTTCTTTTTCTGTGTGACTTATTTCAGTTAGAATCATCATACCTGAATCCACTCATTGTGCTGCTAAGGGCCTGATGACACAGATTTCATTGCTGAGTGATATTGCTTTGTAAGTAAATACCACAACTTCTTTATCCATTTTTCACTTTCTGCGATGTTGAACTTGTACTGTAAACGAGGTTCTTGTAAACAGAGCCGTTCCAAACTTTGGGGTGGCTGTGTCTTTTTGATTTTAATTTCCCTAAGCTATAGGACCATAAGTGGAAGTGCCCTAGGTTCTGTTGCTTTGTTTTTTAGATGTTTCAGGAAACACCATACACTTCTCCCGAGTGGTTGTTGGCAATTTACATCCCGCCCATCAGCATAACAAGGCTCCCAGTTCTCCATGGCCTGTCCTGCCTTTCTGGATTTTACACTTTTTTCAGATGGCCCTTTTAACCGGGGGGAAGTGAGACTTCATTGTAGTGCAGATTTCCTTTGCAAGCTTGCTTGGTTGGCCAAAAAGGGCGTATGCGTTTTTTCCTGAATATATTCAGGAAAAAACGCATACGCCCTTTTTGGCCAAGTGCATCATTGTGGACGTTCTGCCTCTTTTCCTATGCTTTCAATGCAATTCCAGTCTACCTCCTGAAATCGGTTTCCTGCAATTCTGCCCCGCTTTCAAGTCCTCTTGGCAGCCTTACTTCAGTCTATTTTTGGACGATAGCTGTCATTTATAACTCTGCAGGTTTGTGAATTACAGTGCCCCTGAGCTCCTTTCTTCAACTCGCTTTCTTGTGACCTGGCCGCAACACTGCAGGATGGCTTCAGGCCCTAATCTGGTTCCGGCCCGGCATGCTGAGCCTTTGGTTAATTCCTCTTCCTGGTGGGAAATGAGAGTTAAATTTGCCCGTCCAGACACCTCCAGCTAGCCTCTCATTGGTTCTCGCTATTCCTGTTCATCTTCCGCAGAAATTGCAAACTGGGCCAAACAGGAGGTTAAAGGGACTGACTCTCCAAGTGGGGAGAGTGTTAGTAAAGCGTCTGGAATGTTGCACCCGAGTACCAGGGGAGGAAAACTGAGACATATTTGAACACGTCTCCCGTTCACATGGTTGATCATACTCTGGGTTCCACATGCATGTTTTAGCTGAAGGAAGAATACCTTAAACCTGGAGAGTTGAGACCCGTGTAATGGGTACCATGCAATATGACTTCAAAGGGTCTTCATTTGCTCACCGAACCTCTCCAATCCTATCACTGCTGCGTTTATGCCCCTGTACACACGCTTGATTCTCTTTTGGGACATAGCAATCCATAGGTTTTAAGATACTTACTAGTCAGGTACATTCTTAGGCGTTTAATATGCGGTGTTGAGTCCATTTCGTTGAGCAAGGAGTAGCTCTTGTCTATTCCATATTTGGCTTAAGGAACTTTATCTGTGCTCATTTCAATCTCTGGTTTTATGCAGCACCCCAACTCACGTTTCCCCTTAAGCAAGCATAAGTTGGTTTTCTAAATTTGAGACCCTGTTCTGTTTTGGAATGCAGTTCCTGTGTAGCCAAGTTTACATTCCGTGTATTAGTGATATCTTATGATGTTTCTTTTTCTGTATGACTTATTTCAGTTAGAATCATCGTACCTGAATCCACTCATTATGCTGCTATGGGCCTGATGACATAGATTTCATTGCTGAGTGATACTGCATTGTACGTAAGTACCACAAGTTCTTTATCCATTTTTCACTTTCTGTGATATTGAACTTGTACGGTAAACGGTTTTCTTGTAAACGGAGGCGTCCCAAACTTTGGGGTGGCTGTGTCTTTTTGATTTTAATTTCCCTAAGCTATAGGACCATAAGTGGAAGTGCCCTAGGCTCTGTTGCTTTGTTTTTTAGATGTTTCAGGAAACACCATACACTTCTCCTGAGTGTCTGTTGGCAATTTACATCCCTCCCATCAGCATAACAAGGCTCCCAGTTCTCAATGGCCTGTTGCCTTTCTGGATTTTACACTTTTTTCAGATGGCCCTTTTGACCGGGGGGAAGTGAGACTTCATTGTAGTGCAGATTTCCTTTGCAAGCTTGCTTGGTTGGCCAAAAAGGGCGTATGCGTTTTTTCCTGAATATATTCAGGAAAAAACGCATACGCCCTTTTTGGCCAAGTGCATCATTGTGGACGTTCTGCCTCTTTTCCTATGCTTTCAATGCAATTCCAGTCTACCTCCTGAAATCGGTTTCCTGCAATTCTGCCCCGCTTTCAAGTCCTCTTGGCAGCCTTACTTCAGTCTACTTTTGGACGATAGCTCTCATTTATAACTCTGCAGGTTTGTGAATTACAGTGCCCCTGAGCTCCTTTCTTCAACTCGCTTTCTTGTGACCTGGCTGCAGCACCGCAGGATGGCTTCAGGCCCTAATCTGGTTCTGGCACGGCACGCTGAGCCTTTGGTTATTTCCTATTCCTGGTGGGAAATGAGAGTTAAATTTGCCCGTCCAGACACCTCCAGCTAGCCTCTCATTGGTTCTCTCTATTCCTGTTCGTCTTCCGCAGTAATTGCAAACTGGGCCAAACAGGAGGTTAAAGGCGCTGACTCTCCAAGTGGGGAGAGTGTTAGTAAAGCGTCTGGAATGTTGCACCCGAGTACCAGGGTACGAAAACTGAGACATATTTGAACACGTCTCCCAATCAAATGGTTGATCATACTCTAGGTTCCACATGCATGTTTTAGCTGAAGGAAGAATACCTTAAACCTGGAGAGTTGAGACCCGTGTAATGGGTACCATGCAATATGACTTCAAAGGGTCTTCATTTGCTCACCGAACCTCTCCAATCCTATCACTGCTGCGTTTATGCCCCTGTACACACGCTTGATTCTCTTTTGGAGACATAGCAATCCATAGGTTTTAAGATACTTACCAGTCAGGTACATTCTTAGGCGTTTAATATGCGGTGTTGAGTCCATTTCGTTGAGCAAGGAGTAGCTCTTGTCTATTCCATATTTGGCTTAAGGAACTTTATCTGTGCTCATTTCAATCTCTGGTTTTATGCAGCACCCCAACTCACCTTTACCCTTAAGCAAGCATAGGTTGGTTTTCTAAATTTGAGATCCTGTTCTGTTCTGTAATTCAGTTCCTGTGTAGCCAAGTTTCCATTCCGTGTATTACTGATATCTTATGATGTTTCTTTTTCTGTGTGACTTATTTCAGTTAGAATCATCATACCTGAATCCACTCATTGTGCTGCTAAGGGCCTGATGACATAGATTTCATTGCTGAGTGATATTGCTTTGTAAGTGAATACCACAACTTCTTTATCCATTTTTCACTTTCTGCGACGTTGAACTTGTACTGTAACGAGGTTCTTGTAAACAGAGGCATCCCAAACTTTGGGGTGGCTGTGTCTTTTTGATTTTAATTTCCCTAAGCTATAGGACCATAAGTGGCAGTGCACTAGGCTCTGTTGCTTTGTTTTTTAGATGTTTCAGGAAACACCATACACTTCTCCCGAGTGGTTGTTGGCAATTTACATCCCGCCCATCAGCATAACAAGGCTCCCAGTTCTCCATGGCCTGTCCTGCCTTTCTGGATTTTACACTTTTTTCAGATGGCCCTTTTGACCGGGGGGAAGTGAGACTTCATTGTAGTGCAGATTTCCTTTGCAAGCTTTCTTCTTGGCCAAAAAGGGCATTTGCGCTTTTTCCTGAATATATTCAGGAAAAAACGCATACGCCCTTTTTGGCCAAGTGCATCATTGTGGACGTTCTGCCTCTTTTCCTATGCTTTCAATGCAATTCCAGTCTACCTCCTGAAATCGGTTTCCTGCAATTCTGCCCCGCTTTCAAGTCCTCTTGGCAGCCTTACTTCAGTCTATTTTTGGACGATAGCTGTCATTTATAACTCTGCAGGTTTGTGAATTACAGTGCCCCTGAGCTCCTTTCTTCTACTCGCTTTCTTGTGAGGTGGCCGCCACACCGCAGGATGGCTTCAGGCCCTAATCTGTTTCCGGCACGGCACGCTGAGCCTTTGGTTAATTCCTCATCCTGGTGGGAAATTAGAGTTAAATTTGCCCGTCCAGACACCTCCTGCTTGTCTCTCATTGGTTCTCCCTATTCCTGTACATCTTCCACAGAAATTGCAAACTGGGCCAAATAGGAGGTTAAAGGCACTGACTTTCCAAGTGGGGAGAGTGTTAGTAAAGCGTCTGGAATGTTGCACCGAAGTACCAGGGGACGAAAACTGCGACATATTTGAACACGTCTCCCGATCACACGGTTGATCATACTCTGGGTTCCACATGCATGTTTTAGCTGAAGAAAGAATACCTTAAACCTGGAAAGTTGAGACCCGTGGAATGGGTACCATGCAATATGACTTCAAAGGGTCTTCATTTGCTCACCGAACCTCTCCAATCCTATCACTGCTGCGTTTATGACCCTTGTACACACGCTTGATTCTCTTTTGGAGACATAGCAATCCATAGGTTTTAAGATACTTACTAGTCAGGTATATTCTTAGGCGTTTAATATGGGGTGTTGAGTCCATTTCGTTGAGCAAGGAGTAGCTCTTGTCTATTCCATATTTGGCTTAAGGAACTTTATCTGTGCTCATTTCAATCTCTGGTTTTATGCAGCACCCCAACTCACCTTTCCCCTTAAGCAAGCATAAGTTGGTTTTCTAAATTTGAGACCCTGTTCTGTTTTGGAATTCAGTTCCTGTGTAGCCAGTTTACATTCCGTGTATTAGTGATATCTTATGAAGTTTCTTTTTCTGTGTGACTTATTTCAGTTAGAATCATCGTACCTGAATCCACTCATTATGCTGCTACGGGCCTGATGACATAGATTTCATTGCTGATTGATACTGCATTGTTCGTAAGTACCACAACTTCTTTATCCATTTTTCACTTTCTGCGATATTGAACTTGTACAGTAAACGAGTTTCTTGTAAACAGAGACGTCCCAAACATTGGGGTGGCTGTGTCTTTTTGATTTTAATTTCCCTAAGCTATAGGACCATAAGTGGAAGTGCCCTAGGCTCTGTTGCTTTGTTTTTTAGATGTTTCAGGAAACACCATACACTTCTCCCGAGTGTCTGTTGGCAATTTACATCCCGCCCATCAGCATAACAAGGCTCCCAGTTCTCCATGGCCTGTCCTGCCTTTCTGGATTTTACACTTTTTTCAGATGGCCCTTTTGACCGGGGGCAAGTGAGACTTCATTGTAGTGCAGATTTCCTTTGCAAGTTTGCTTGGTTGGCCAAAAAGGGCGTATGCGTTTTTTCCTGAATATATTCAGGAAAAAACGCATACGCCCTTTTTGGCCAAGTGCATCATTGTGGACGTTCTGCCTCTTTTCCTATGCTTTCAATGCAATTCCAGTCTACCTCCTGAAATCGGTTTCCTGCAATTCTGCCCCGCTTTCAAGTCCTCTTGGCAGCCTTACTTCAGTCTATTTTTGGATGATAGCTGTCATTTATAACTCTGCAGGTTTGTGAATTACAGTGCCCCTGAGCTCCTTTCTTCAACTCGCTTTCTTGTGACCTGGCCGCAACACCACAGGATGTCTTCAGGCCCTAATCTGGTTCTGGCATGGCACGCTGAGCCTTTGGTTAATTCCTCTTCCTGGTGGGAAATGAGAGTTAAATTTGCCCATCCAGACACCTCCAGCTAGTCTCTCATTGGTTCTCGCTATTCCTGTTCATCTGCCACAGAAATTGCAAACTGGGCCAAACAGGAGGTTAAAGGGACTGACTCTCCAAGTGGGGAGAGTGTTAGTAAAGCGTCTGGAATGTTGCACCCGAGTACCAGGGTACGAAAACTGAGACATATTTGAACACGTCTCCCGATCACATGGTTGATCATACTCTAGGTTCCACATGCATGTTTTAGCTGAAGGAAGAATACCTTAAACCTGGGTAGTTGAAACCCGTGGAATGGGTACCATGCAATATGACTTCAAAGGGTCTTCATTTGCTCACGAACCTCTCCAGTCCTATCACTGCTGCGTTTATGCCCCTGTACACATGTTTGATTCTCTTTCGGAGACATAGCAATCCATAGGTTTTAGGATACTTACTAGTCAGGTACTTTCTTAGGCGTTTAATATGCGGTGTTGAGTCCATTTCGTTGAGCAAGGAGTAGCTCTTGTCTATTCCATATTTGGCTTAAGGAACTTTATCTGTGCTCATTTCAATCTCTGGTTTTATGCAGCACCCCAACTCACCTTTCCCCTTAAGCAAGCATAAGTTGGTTTTCTAAATTTGATACCCTGTTCTGTTCTGTAATTCAGTTCCTGTGTAGCCAAGTTTACATTCCGTGTATTACTGATATCTTATGATGTTTCTTTTTCTGTGTGACTTATTTCAGTTAGAATCATCGTACCTGAATCTACTCATTATGCTGCTACGGGCCTGATGACATAGATTTCATTGCTGATTGATACTGCATTGTTCGTAAGTACCACAACTTCTTTATCCATTTTTCACTTTCTGCGATATTGAACTTGTATGGTAAACGAGGTTCTTGTAAACAGAGACGTCCCAAACTTTGGGGTGGCTGTGTCTTTTTGATTTTAATTTCCCTAAGCTATAGGACCATAAGTGGAAGTGCCCTAGGCTCTGTTGCTTTGTTTTTTAGATGTTTCAGGAAACACCATACACTTCTCCCGAGTGTCTGTTGGCAATTTACATCCCGCCCATCAGCATAACAAGGCTCCCAGTTCTCCATGGCCTGTCCTGCCTTTCTGGATTTTACACTGTTTTCAGATGGCCCTTTTGACCGGGGGGAAGTGAGACTTCATTGTAGTGCAGATTTCCTTTGCAAGCTTTCTTTGTTGGCCAAAAAGGGCGTATGCGTTTTTTCCTGAATATATTCAGGAAAAAACGCATATGCCCTTTTTGGCCAAGTGCATCATTGTGGACGTTCTGCCTCTTTTCCTATGCTTTCAATGCAATTCCAGTCTACCTCCTGAAATCGGTTTCCTGCAATTCTGCCCCGCTTTCAAGTCCTCTTGGCAGCCTTACTTCAGTCTATTTTTGGACGATAGCTGTCATTTATAACTCTGCAGGTTTGTGAATTACAGTGCCCCTGAGCTCCTTTGTTCAAGTCGCTTTCTTGTGAGCTAGCTGCAACATCGCAGGATGGCTTCAGGCCCTAATCTTGTACTGGCATGGCACGCTGAGCCTTTGGTTAATTCCTCTTCCTGGTGGGAAATGAGAGTTAAATTTGCCCGTTCAGACACCTCCAGCTAGTCACTCATTGGTTCTCCCTATTCCTGTTCATCTTCCGCAGAAATTGCAAACTGGGCCAAACAGGAGGTTAAAGGCACTGACTCTCCAAGTCGGGAGAGTGTTAGTAAAGCATCTGGAATGTTGCACCCGAGTACCAGGGGACGAAAACTGAGACATATTTGAACACGTTTCCCGATCACACGGTTGATCATACTCTGGGTTCCACATGCATGTTTTAGCTGAAGGAAGAATACGTTAAATCTGGAGAGCTGAGATCCGTGGAATGGGTAATATGCAATATGACTTCAAAGGGTCTTCATTTGCTCACCGAACCTCTCCAATCCTATCACTGCTGCGTTTATGCCCCTGTACAAATGCTTCATTCTCTTTTGGAGACATAGCAATCCATAGGTTTTAAGATACTTACTAGTCAGGTACATTCTTAGGCGTTTAATATGGGGTGTTGAGTCCATTTCGTTGAGCAAGGAGTAGCTCTTGTCTATTCCATATTTGGCTTAAGGAACTTTATCTGTGCTCATTTCAATCTCTGGTTTTATGCAGCACCCCAACTCACCTTTCCCCTTAAGCAAGCATAAGTTGGTTTTCTGAATTTGAGACCCTGTTCTGTTCTGTAATTCAGTTCCTGTGTAGCCAAGTTTACCTTCCGTGTATTAGTGATATCTTATGATGTTTCTTTTTCTGTGTGACTTATTTCAGTTAGAATCATCGTACCTGAATCCACTCATTATGCTGCTATGGGCCTGATGACATAGATTTCATTGCTGAGTGATACTGCATTGTACGTAAGTACCACAAGTTCTTTATCCATTTTTCACTTTCTGTGATATTGAACTTGTACGGTAAACGGTTTTCTTGTAAACGGAGGCGTCCCAAACTTTGGGGTGGCTGTGTCTTTTTGATTTTAATTTCCCTAAGCTATAGGACCATAAGTGGAAGTGCCCTAGGCTCTGTTGCTTTGTTTTTTAGATGTTTCATGAAACACCATACACTTCTCCCGAGTGTCTGTTGGCAATTTACATCCCGCCCATCAGCATAACAAGGCTCCCAGTTCTCCATGGCCTGTCCTGCCTTTCTGGATTTTACACTTTTTTCAGATGGCCCTTTTGACCGGGGGGAAGTGAGACTTCATTGTAGTGCAGATTTCCTTTGCAAGCTTGCTTGGTTGGCCAAAAAGGGCGTATGCGTTTTTTCCTGAATATATTCAGGAAAAAACGCATACGCCCTTTTTGGCCAAGTGCATCACTGTGGACGTTCTGCCTCTTTTCCTATGCTTGAAATACAATTCTAGTCTACCTCCTGAAATCGGTTTCCTGCAATTCTGCCCCGCTTTCAAGTCCTCTTGGCAGCCTTACTTCAGTATATTTTTGGACGATAGCTGTCATTTATAAGTCTGCAGGTTTGTGAATTACAGTGCCCCTGAGCTCCTTTCTTCTACCCGCTTTCTTGTGAGCTGGCCGCCACACCGCAGGATGGCTTCAGGCCCTAATCTGTTTCCGGCACGGCACGCTGAGCCTTTGGTTAATTCCTCATCCTGGTGGGAAATTAGAGTTAAATTTGCCCGTCCAGACACCTCCCGCTTGTCTCTCATTGGTTCTCCCTATTCCTGTACATCTTCCGCAGAAATTGCAAACTGGGCCAAACAGGAGGTTAAAGGCACTGACTCTCCAAGTGGGGAGAGTGTTAGTAAAGCGTCTGGAATGTTGCACCGAAGTACCAGGGGACGAAAACTGCAACATATTTGAACACGTCTCCCGATCACACGGTTGATCATACTCTGGGTTCCACATGCATGTTTTAGCTGAAGAAAGAATACCTTAAACCTGGAAAGTTGAGACCCGTGGAATGGGTACCATGCAATATGACTTCAAAGGGTCTTCATTTGCTCACCGAACCTCTCCAATCCTATCACTGCTGCGTTTATGACCCTGGTACACACGCTTGATTCTCTTTTGGAGACATAGCAATCCATAGGTTTTAAGATACTTACTAGTCAGGTACATTCTTAGGCGTTTAATATGCGGTGTTGAGTCCATTTCGTTGAGCAAGGAGTAGCTCTTGTCTATTCCATATTTGGCTTAAGGAACTTTATCTGTGCTCATTTCAATCTCTGGTTTTATGCAGCACCCCAACTCACCTTTACCCTTAAGCAAGCATAAGTTGGTTTTCTAAATTTGAGACCCTGTTCTGTTTTGGAATGCAGTTCCTGTGTAGCCAAGTTTACATTCCGTGTATTAGTGATGTCTTATGATGTTTCTTTTTCTGTGTGACTTATTTCAGTTAGAATCATCGTACCTGAATCCACTCATTATGCTGCTATGGGCCTGATGACATAGATTTCATTGCTGAGTGATACTGCATTGTACGTAAGTACCACAAGTTCTTTATCCATTTTTCACTTTCTGTGATATTGAACTTGTACGGTAAACGGTTTTCTTGTAAACGGAGGCGTCCCAAACTTTGGGGTGGCTGTGTCTTTTTGATTTTAATTTCCCTAAGCTATAGGACCATAAGTGGAAGTGCCCTAGGCTCTGTTGCTTTGTTTTTTAGATGTTTCAGGAAACACCATACACTTCTCCTGAGTGTCTGTTGGCAATTTACATCCCTCCCATCAGCATAACAAGGCTCCCAGTTCTCAATGGCCTGTTGCCTTTCTGGATTTTACACTTTTTTCAGATGGCCCTTTTGACCGGGGGGAAGTGAGACTTCATTGTAGTGCAGATTTCCTTTGCAAGCTTGCTTGGTTGGCCAAAAAGGGCGTATGCGTTTTTTCCTGAATATATTCAGGAAAAAACGCATACGCCCTTTTTGGCCAAGTGCATCATTGTGGACGTTCTGCCTCTTTTCCTATGCTTTCAATGCAATTCCTGTCTACCTCCTGAAATCGGTTTCCTGCAATTCTGCCCCGCTTTCGAGTCCTCTTGGCAGCCTTACTTCAGTCTACTTTTGGACGATAGCTCTCATTTATAACTCTGCAGGTTTGTGAATTACAGTGCCCCTGAGCTCCTTTCTTCAACTCGCTTTCTTGTGACCTGGCTGCAGCACCGCAGGATGGCTTCAGGCCCTAATCTGGTTCTGGCACGGCACGCTGAGCCTTTGGTTATTTCCTCTTCCTGGTGGGAAATGAGAGTTAAATTTGCCCGTCCAGACACCTCCAGCTAGCCTCTCATTGGTTCTCGCTATTCCTGTTCGTCTTCCGCAGAAATTGCAAACTGGGCCAAACAGGAGGTTAAAGGCGCTGACTCTCCAAGTGGGGAGAGTGTTAGTAAAGCGTCTGGAATGTTGCACCCGAGTACCAGGGGAGGAAAACTGAGACATATTTGAACACGTCTCCCGTTCACATGGTTGATCATACTTGGGTTCCACATGCATGTTTTAGCTGAAGGAAAAATACCTTAAACCTGGAGAGTTGAGACCCGTGGAATGGGTACCATGCAATATGACTTCAAAGGGTCTTCATTTGCTCACCGAACCTCTCCAATCCTATCACTGCTGCGTTTATGCCCCTGTACACATGCTTGATTCTCTTTCGGAGACATAGCAATCTATAGGTTTTAAGATACTTACTAGTCAGGTACATTCTTAGGCGTTTAATATGCGGTGTTGAGTCCATTTCGTTGAGCAAGGAGTAGCTCTTGTCTATTCCATATTTGGCTTAAGGAACTTTATCTGTGCTCATTTCAATCTCTGGTTTTATGCAGCACCCCAACTCACCTTTACCCTTAAGCAAGCATAAGTTGGTTTTCTAAATTTGAGACCCTGTTCTGTTCTGTAATTCAGTTCCTGTGTAGCCAAGTTTCCATTCCGTGTATTACTGATATCTTATGATGTTTCTTTTTCTGTGTGACTTATTTCAGTTAGAATCATCATACCTGAATCCACTCATTGTGCTGCTAAGGGCCTGATGACATAGATTTCATTGCTGAGTGATATTGCTTTGTAAGTGAATACCACAACTTCTTTATCCATTTTTCACTTTCTGCGATGTTGAACTTGTACTGTAAACGAGGTTCTTGTAAACAGAGCCATTCCAAACTTTGGGGTGGCTGTGTCTTTTTGATTTTAATTTCCCTAAGCTATAGGACCATAAGTGGAAGTGCCCTAGGCTCTGTTGCTTTGTTTTTTAGATGTTTCAGGAAACACCATACACTTCTCCCAAGTGTCTGTTGGCAATTTACATCCCGCCCATCAGCATAACAAGGCTCCCAGTTCTCAATGGCCTGTTGCCTTTCTGGATTTTACACTTTTTTCAGATGGCCCTTTTGACCGGGGGGAAGTGAGACTTCATTGTAGTGCAGATTTCCTTTGCAAGCTTGCTTGGTTGGCCAAAAAGGGCGTATGCGTTTTTTCCTGAATATATTCAGGAAAAAACGCATACGCCCTTTTTGGCCAAGTGCATCATTGTGGACGTTCTGCCTCTTTTCCTATGCTTTCAATGCAATTCCAGTCTACCTCCTGAAATCGGTTTCCTGCAATTCTGCCCCGCTTTCAAGTCCTCTTGGCAGCCTTACTTCAGTCTATTTTTGGACGATAGCTGTCATTTATAACTCTGCAGGTTTGTGAATTACAGTGCCCCTGAGCTCCTTTCTTCAACTCGCTTTCTTGTGACCTGGCCGCAACACCGCAGGATGGCTTCAGGCCCTAATCTGGTTCCGGCCCGGCATGCTGAGCCTTTGGTTAATTCCTCTTCCTGGTGGGAAATGAGAGTTAAATTTGACCGTCCAGACACCTCCAGCTAGCCTCTCATTGGTTCTCGCTATTCCTGTTCATCTTCCGCAGAAATTGCAAACTGGGCCAAACAGGAGGTTAAAGGGACTGACTCTCCAAGTGGGGAGAGTGTTAGTAAAGCGTCTGGAATGTTGCACCCGAGTACCAGGGGAGGAAAACTGAGACATATTTGAACACGTCTCCCGTTCACATGGTTGATCATACTCTGGGTTCCACATGCATGTTTTAGCTGAAGGAAGAATACCTTAAACCTGGAGAGTTGAGACCCGTGTAATGGGTACCATGCAATATGACTTCAAAGGGTCTTCATTTGCTCACCGAACCTCTCCAATCCTATCACTGCTGCGTTTATGCCCCTGTACACACGCTTGATTCTCTTTTGGGACATAGCAATCCATAGGTTTTAAGATACTTACTAGTCAGGTACATTCTTAGGCGTTTAATATGCGGTGTTGAGTCCATTTCGTTGAGCAAGGAGTAGCTCTTGTCTATTCCATATTTGGCTTAAGGAACTTTATCTGTGCTCATTTCAATCTCTGGTTTTATGCAGCACCCCAACTCACGTTTCCCCTTAAGCAAGCATAAGTTGGTTTTCTAAATTTGAGACCCTGTTCTGTTTTGGAATGCAGTTCCTGTGTAGCCAAGTTTACATTCCGTGTATTAGTGATATCTTATGATGTTTCTTTTTCTGTATGACTTATTTCAGTTAGAATCATCGTACCTGAATCCACTCATTATGCTGCTATGGGCCTGATGACATAGATTTCATTGCTGAGTGATACTGCATTGTACGTAAGTACCACAAGTTCTTTATCCATTTTTCACTTTCTGTGATATTGAACTTGTACGGTAAACGGTTTTCTTGTAAACGGAGGCGTCCCAAACTTTGGGGTGGCTGTGTCTTTTTGATTTTAATTTCCCTAAGCTATAGGACCATAAGTGGAAGTGCCCTAGGCTCTGTTGCTTTGTTTTTTAGATGTTTCAGGAAACACCATACACTTCTCCTGAGTGTCTGTTGGCAATTTACATCCCTCCCATCAGCATAACAAGGCTCCCAGTTCTCAATGGCCTGTTGCCTTTGTGGATTTTACACTTTTTTCAGATGGCCCTTTTGACCGGGGGGAAGTGAGACTTCATTGTAGTGCAGATTTCCTTTGCAAGCTTGCTTGGTTGGCCAAAAAGGGCGTATGCGTTTTTTCCTGAATATATTCAGGAAAAAACGCATACGCCCTTTTTGGCCAAGTGCATCATTGTGGACGTTCTGCCTCTTTTCCTATGCTTTCAATGCAATTCCAGTCTACCTCCTGAAATCGGTTTCCTGCAATTCTGCCCCGCTTTCAAGTCCTCTTGGCAGCCTTACTTCAGTCTACTTTTGGACGATAGCTCTCATTTATAACTCTGCAGGTTTGTGAATTACAGTGCCCCTGAGCTCCTTTCTTCAACTCGCTTTCTTGTGACCTGGCTGCAGCACCGCAGGATGGCTTCAGGCCCTAATCTGGTTCTGGCACGGCACGCTGAGCCTTTGGTTATTTCCTCTTCCTGGTGGGAAATGAGAGTTAAATTTGCCCGTCCAGACACCTCCAGCTAGCCTCTCATTGGTTCTCTCTATTCCTGTTCGTCTTCCGCAGTAATTGCAAACTGGGCCAAACAGGAGGTTAAAGGCGCTGACTCTCCAAGTGGGGAGAGTGTTAGTAAAGCGTCTGGAATGTTGCACCCGAGTACCAGGGTACGAAAACTGAGACATATTTGAACACGTCTCCCAATCAAATGGTTGATCATACTCTAGGTTCCACATGCATGTTTTAGCTGAAGGAAGAATACCTTAAACCTGGAGAGTTGAGACCCGTGTAATGGGTACCATGCAATATGACTTCAAAGGGTCTTCATTTGCTCACCGAACCTCTCCAATCCTATCACTGCTGCGTTTATGCCCCTGTACACACGCTTGATTCTCTTTTGGAGACATAGCAATCCATAGGTTTTAAGATACTTACCAGTCAGGTACATTCTTAGGCGTTTAATATGCGGTGTTGAGTCCATTTCGTTGAGCAAGGAGTAGCTCTTGTCTATTCCATATTTGGCTTAAGGAACTTTATCTGTGCTCATTTCAATCTCTGGTTTTATGCAGCACCCCAACTCACCTTTACCCTTAAGCAAGCATAGGTTGGTTTTCTAAATTTGAGATCCTGTTCTGTTCTGTAATTCAGTTCCTGTGTAGCCAAGTTTCCATTCCGTGTATTACTGATATCTTATGATGTTTCTTTTTCTGTGTGACTTATTTCAGTTAGAATCATCATACCTGAATCCACTCATTGTGCTGCTAAGGGCCTGATGACATAGATTTCATTGCTGAGTGATATTGCTTTGTAAGTGAATACCACAACTTCTTTATCCATTTTTCACTTTCTGCGACGTTGAACTTGTACTGTAACGAGGTTCTTGTAAACAGAGGCATCCCAAACTTTGGGGTGGCTGTGTCTTTTTGATTTTAATTTCCCTAAGCTATAGGACCATAAGTGGCAGTGCACTAGGCTCTGTTGCTTTGTTTTTTAGATGTTTCAGGAAACACCATACACTTCTCCCGAGTGGTTGTTGGCAATTTACATCCCGCCCATCAGCATAACAAGGCTCCCAGTTCTCCATGGCCTGTCCTGCCTTTCTGGATTTTACACTTTTTTCAGATGGCCCTTTTGACCGGGGGGAAGTGAGACTTCATTGTAGTGCAGATTTCCTTTGCAAGCTTTCTTCTTGGCCAAAAAGGGCATTTGCGCTTTTTCCTGAATATATTCAGGAAAAAACGCATACGCCCTTTTTGGCCAAGTGCATCATTGTGGACGTTCTGCCTCTTTTCCTATGCTTTCAATGCAATTCCAGTCTACCTCCTGAAATCGGTTTCCTGCAATTCTGCCCCGCTTTCAAGTCCTCTTGGCAGCCTTACTTCAGTCTATTTTTGGACGATAGCTGTCATTTATAACTCTGCAGGTTTGTGAATTACAGTGCCCCTGAGCTCCTTTCTTCTACTCGCTTTCTTGTGAGCTGGCCGCCACACCGCAGGATGGCTTCAGGCCCTAATCTGTTTCCGGCACGGCACACTGAGCCTTTGGTTAATTCCTCATCCTGGTGGGAAATTAGAGTTAAATTTGCCCGTCCAGACACCTCCTGCTTGTCTCTCATTGGTTCTCCCTATTCCTGTACATCTTCCACAGAAATTGCAAACTGGGCCAAATAGGAGGTTAAAGGCACTGACTCTCCAAGTGGGGAGAGTGTTAGTAAAGCGTCTGGAATGTTGCACCGAAGTACCAGGGGACGAAAACTGCGACATATTTGAACACGTCTCCCGATCACACGGTTGATCATACTCTGGGTTCCACATGCATGTTTTAGCTGAAGAAAGAATACCTTAAACCTGGAAAGTTGAGACCCGTGGAATGGGTACCATGCAATATGACTTCAAAGGGTCTTCATTTGCTCACCGAACCTCTCCAATCCTATCACTGCTGCGTTTATGACCCTTGTACACACGCTTGATTCTCTTTTGGAGACATAGCAATCCATAGGTTTTAAGATACTTACTAGTCAGGTATATTCTTAGGCGTTTAATATGGGGTGTTGAGTCCATTTCGTTGAGCAAGGAGTAGCTCTTGTCTATTCCATATTTGGCTTAAGGAACTTTATCTGTGCTCATTTCAATCTCTGGTTTTATGCAGCACCCCAACTCACCTTTCCCCTTAAGCAAGCATAAGTTGGTTTTCTAAATTTGAGACCCTGTTCTGTTTTGGAATTCAGTTCCTGTGTAGCCAGTTTACATTCCGTGTATTAGTGATATCTTATGAAGTTTCTTTTTCTGTGTGACTTATTTCAGTTAGAATCATCGTACCTGAATCCACTCATTATGCTGCTACGGGCCTGATGACATAGATTTCATTGCTGATTGATACTGCATTGTTCGTAAGTACCACAACTTCTTTATCCATTTTTCACTTTCTGCGATATTGAACTTGTACAGTAAACGAGTTTCTTGTAAACAGAGACGTCCCAAACATTGGGGTGGCTGTGTCTTTTTGATTTTAATTTCCCTAAGCTATAGGACCATAAGTGGAAGTGCCCTAGGCTCTGTTGCTTTGTTTTTTAGATGTTTCAGGAAACACCATACACTTCTCCCGAGTGTCTGTTGGCAATTTACATCCCGCCCATCAGCATAACAAGGCTCCCAGTTCTCCATGGCCTGTCCTGCCTTTCTGGATTTTACACTTTTTTCAGATGGCCCTTTTGACCGGGGGCAAGTGAGACTTCATTGTAGTGCAGATTTCCTTTGCAAGTTTGCTTGGTTGGCCAAAAAGGGCGTATGCGTTTTTTCCTGAATATATTCAGGAAAAAACGCATACGCCCTTTTTGGCCAAGTGCATCATTGTGGACGTTCTGCCTCTTTTCCTATGCTTTCAATGCAATTCCAGTCTACCTCCTGAAATCGGTTTCCTGCAATTCTGCCCCGCTTTCAAGTCCTCTTGGCAGCCTTACTTCAGTCTATTTTTGGATGATAGCTGTCATTTATAACTCTGCAGGTTTGTGAATTACAGTGCCCCTGAGCTCCTTTCTTCAACTCGCTTTCTTGTGACCTGGCCGCAACACCACAGGATGTCTTCAGGCCCTAATCTGGTTCTGGCATGGCACGCTGAGCCTTTGGTTAATTCCTCTTCCTGGTGGGAAATGAGAGTTAAATTTGCCCATCCAGACACCTCCAGCTAGTCTCTCATTGGTTCTCGCTATTCCTGTTCATCTGCCACAGAAATTGCAAACTGGGCCAAACAGGAGGTTAAAGGGACTGACTCTCCAAGTGGGGAGAGTGTTAGTAAAGCGTCTGGAATGTTGCACCCGAGTACCAGGGTACGAAAACTGAGACATATTTGAACACGTCTCCCGATCACATGGTTGATCATACTCTAGGTTCCACATGCATGTTTTAGCTGAAGGAAGAATACCTTAAACCTGGGTAGTTGAAACCCGTGGAATGGGTACCATGCAATATGACTTCAAAGGGTCTTCATTTGCTCACGAACCTCTCCAGTCCTATCACTGCTGCGTTTATGCCCCTGTACACATGTTTGATTCTCTTTCGGAGACATAGCAATCCATAGGTTTTAGGATACTTACTAGTCAGGTACTTTCTTAGACGTTTAATATGCGGTGTTGAGTCCATTTCGTTGAGCAAGGAGTAGCTCTTGTCTATTCCATATTTGGCTTAAGGAACTTTATCTGTGCTCATTTCAATCTCTGGTTTTATGCAGCACCCCAACTCACCTTTCCCCTTAAGCAAGCATAAGTTGGTTTTCTAAATTTGAGACCCTGTTCTGTTCTGTAATTCAGTTCCTGTGTAGCCAAGTTTACATTCCGTGTATTACTGATATCTTATGATGTTTCTTTTTCTGTGTGACTTATTTCAGTTAGAATCATCGTACCTGAATCTACTCATTATGCTGCTACGGGCCTGATGACATAGATTTCATTGCTGATTGATACTGCATTGTTCGTAAGTACCACAACTTCTTTATCCATTTTTCACTTTCTGCGATATTGAACTTGTATGGTAAACGAGGTTCTTGTAAACAGAGACGTCCCAAACTTTGGGGTGGCTGTGTCTTTTTGATTTTAATTTCCCTAAGCTATAGGACCATAAGTGGAAGTGCCCTAGGCTCTGTTGCTTTGTTTTTTAGATGTTTCAGGAAACACCATACACTTCTCCCGAGTGTCTGTTGGCAATTTACATCCCGCCCATCAGCATAACAAGGCTCCCAGTTCTCCATGGCCTGTCCTGCCTTTCTGGATTTTACACTGTTTTCAGATGGCCCTTTTGACCGGGGGGAAGTGAGACTTCATTGTAGTGCAGATTTCCTTTGCAAGCTTTCTTTGTTGGCCAAAAAGGGCGTATGCGTTTTTTCCTGAATATATTCAGGAAAAAACGCATATGCCCTTTTTGGCCAAGTGCATCATTGTGGACGTTCTGCCTCTTTTCCTATGCTTTCAATGCAATTCCAGTCTACCTCCTGAAATCGGTTTCCTGCAATTCTGCCCCACTTTCAAGTCCTCTTGGCAGCCTTACTTCAGTCTATTTTTGGACGATAGCTGTCATTTATAACTCTGCAGGTTTGTGAATTACAGTGCCCCTGAGCTCCTTTGTTCAAGTCGCTTTCTTGTGAGCTAGCTGCAACATCGCAGGATGGCTTCAGGCCCTAATCTTGTACTGGCATGGCACGCTGAGCCTTTGGTTAATTCCTCTTCCTGGTGGGAAATGAGAGTTAAATTTGCCCGTTCAGACACCTCCAGCTAGTCACTCATTGGTTCTCCCTATTCCTGTTCATCTTCCGCAGAAATTGCAAACTGGGCCAAACAGGAGGTTAAAGGCACTGACTCTCCAAGTCGGGAGAGTGTTAGTAAAGCATCTGGAATGTTGCACCCGAGTACCAGGGGATGAAAACTGAGACATATTTGAACACGTTTCCCGATCACACGGTTGATCATACTCTGGGTTCCACATGCATGTTTTAGCTGAAGGAAGAATACGTTAAATCTGGAGAGCTGAGATCCGTGGAATGGGTAATATGCAATATGACTTCAAAGGGTCTTCATTTGCTCACCGAACCTCTCCAATCCTATCACTGCTGCGTTTATGCCCCTGTACAAATGCTTGATTCTCTTTTGGAGACATAGCAATCCATAGGTTTTAAGATACTTACTAGTCAGGTACATTCTTAGGCGTTTAATATGGGGTGTTGAGTCCATTTCGTTGAGCAAGGAGTAGCTCTTGTCTATTCCATATTTGGCTTAAGGAACTTTATCTGTGCTCATTTCAATCTCTGGTTTTATGCAGCACCCCAACTCACCTTTCCCCTTAAGCAAGCATAAGTTGGTTTTCTAAATTTGAGACCCTGTTCTGTTTTGGAATTCAGTTCCTGTGTAGCCAGTTTACATTCCGTGTATTAGTGATATCTTATGAAGTTTCTTTTTCTGTGTGACTTATTTCAGTTAGAATCATCGTACCTGAATCCACTCATTATGCTGCTACGGGCCTGATGACATAGATTTCATTGCTGATTGATACTGCATTGTTCGTAAGTACCACAACTTCTTTATCCATTTTTCACTTTCTGCGATATTGAACTTGTACAGTAAACGAGTTTCTTGTAAACAGAGACGTCCCAAACATTGGGGTGGCTGTGTCTTTTTGATTTTAATTTCCCTAAGCTATAGGACCATAAGTGGAAGTGCCCTAGGCTCTGTTGCTTTGTTTTTTAGATGTTTCAGGAAACACCATACACTTCTCCCGAGTGTCTGTTGGCAATTTACATCCCGCCCATCAGCATAACAAGGCTCCCAGTTCTCCATGGCCTGTCCTGCCTTTCTGGATTTTACACTTTTTTCAGATGGCCCTTTTGACCGGGGGCAAGTGAGACTTCATTGTAGTGCAGATTTCCTTTGCAAGTTTGCTTGGTTGGCCAAAAAGGGCGTATGCGTTTTTTCCTGAATATATTCAGGAAAAAACGCATACGCCCTTTTTGGCCAAGTGCATCATTGTGGACGTTCTGCCTCTTTTCCTATGCTTTCAATGCAATTCCAGTCTACCTCCTGAAATCGGTTTCCTGCAATTCTGCCCCGCTTTCAAGTCCTCTTGGCAGCCTTACTTCAGTCTATTTTTGGATGATAGCTGTCATTTATAACTCTGCAGGTTTGTGAATTACAGTGCCCCTGAGCTCCTTTCTTCAACTCGCTTTCTTGTGACCTGGCCGCAACACCACAGGATGTCTTCAGGCCCTAATCTGGTTCTGGCATGGCACGCTGAGCCTTTGGTTAATTCCTCTTCCTGGTGGGAAATGAGAGTTAAATTTGCCCATCCAGACACCTCCAGCTAGTCTCTCATTGGTTCTCGCTATTCCTGTTCATCTGCCACAGAAATTGCAAACTGGGCCAAACAGGAGGTTAAAGGGACTGACTCTCCAAGTGGGGAGAGTGTTAGTAAAGCGTCTGGAATGTTGCACCCGAGTACCAGGGTACGAAAACTGAGACATATTTGAACACGTCTCCCGATCACATGGTTGATCATACTCTAGGTTCCACATGCATGTTTTAGCTGAAGGAAGAATACCTTAAACCTGGGTAGTTGAAACCCGTGGAATGGGTACCATGCAATATGACTTCAAAGGGTCTTCATTTGCTCACGAACCTCTCCAGTCCTATCACTGCTGCGTTTATGCCCCTGTACACATGTTTGATTCTCTTTCGGAGACATAGCAATCCATAGGTTTTAAGATACTTACTAGTCAGGTACATTCTTAGGCGTTTAATATGGGGTGTTGAGTCCATTTCGTTGAGCAAGGAGTAGCTCTTGTCTATTCCATATTTGGCTTAAGGAACTTTATCTGTGCTCATTTCAATCTCTGGTTTTATGCAGCACCCCAACTCACCTTTCCCCTTAAGCAAGCATAAGTTGGTTTTCTGAATTTGAGACCCTGTTCTGTTCTGTAATTCAGTTCCTGTGTAGCCAAGTTTACCTTCCGTGTATTAGTGATATCTTATGATGTTTCTTTTTCTGTGTGACTTATTTCAGTTAGAATCATCATACCTGAATCCACTCATTATGCTGCTATGGGCCTGATGACATAGATTTCATTGCTGAGTGATACTGCATTGTACGTAAGTACCACAAGTTCTTTATCCATTTTTCACTTTCTGTGATATTGAACTTGTACGGTAAACGGTTTTCTTGTAAACGGAGGCGTCCCAAACTTTGGGGTGGCTGTGTCTTTTTGATTTTAATTTCCCTAAGCTATAGGACCATAAGTGGAAGTGCCCTAGGCTCTGTTGCTTTGTTTTTTAGATGTTTCAGGAAACACCATACACTTCTCCCGAGTGTCTGTTGGCAATTTACATCCCGCCCATCAGCATAACAAGGCTCCCAGTTCTCCATGGCCTGTCCTGCCTTTCTGGATTTTACACTTTTTTCAGATGGCCCTTTTGACCGGGGGGAAGTGAGACTTCATTGTAGTGCAGATTTCCTTTGCAAGCTTGCTTGGTTGGCCAAAAAGGGCGTATGCGTTTTTTCCTGAATATATTCAGGAAAAAACGCATACGCCCTTTTTGGCCAAGTGCATCACTGTGGACGTTCTGCCTCTTTTCCTATGCTTGAAATACAATTCTAGTCTACCTCCTGAAATCGGTTTCCTGCAATTCTGCCCCGCTTTCAAGTCCTCTTGGCAGCCTTACTTCAGTATATTTTTGGACGATAGCTGTCATTTATAAGTCTGCAGGTTTGTGAATTACAGTGCCCCTGAGCTCCTTTCTTCTACTCGCTTTCTTGTGAGCTGGCCGCCACACCGCAGGATGGCTTCAGGCCCTAATCTGTTTCCGGCACGGCACGCTGAGCCTTTGGTTAATTCCTCATTCTGGTGGGAAATTAGAGTTAAATTTGCCCGTCCAGACACCTCCCGCTTGTCTCTCATTGGTTCTCCCTATTCCTGTACATCTTCCGCAGAAATTGCAAACTGGGCCAAACAGGAGGTTAAAGGCACTGACTCTCCAAGTGGGGAGAGTGTTAGTAAAGCGTCTGGAATGTTACACCGAAGTACCAGGGGACGAAAACTGCAACATATTTGAACACGTCTCCCGATCACACGGTTGATCATACTCTGGGTTCCACATGCATGTTTTAGCTGAAGAAAGAATACCTTAAACCTGGAAAGTTGAGACCCGTGGAATGGGTACCATGCAATATGACTTCAAAGGGTCTTCATTTGCTCACCGAACCTCTCCAATCCTATCACTGCTGCGTTTATGACCCTTGTACACACGCTTGATTCTCTTTTGGAGACATAGCAATCCATAGGTTTTAAGATACTTACTAGTCAGGTATTATCTTAGGCGTTTAATATGGGGTGTTGAGTCCATTTCGTTGAGCAAGGAGTAGCTCTTGTCTATTCCATATTTGGCTTAAGGAACTTTATCTGTGCTCATTTCAATCTCTGGTTTTATGCAGCACCCAAACTCACCTTTCCCCTTAAGCAAGCATAAGTTGGTTTTCTAAATTTGAGACCCTGTTCTGTTTTGGAATTCAGTTCCTGTGTAGCCAGTTTACATTCCGTGTATTAGTGATATCTTATGAAGTTTCTTTTTCTGTGTGACTTATTTCAGTTAGAATCATCGTACCTGAATCCACTCATTGTGCTGCTAAGGGCCTGATGACATAGATTTCATTGCTGAGTGATACTGCATTGTACATAAGGACCACAAGTTCTTTATCCATTTTTCACTTTCTGTGATATTGAACTTGTACGGTAAACGAGGTTCTTGTAAACGGAGGCGTCCAAACGTTGGGGTGGCTGTGTCTTTTTGATTTTAATTTCCCTAAGCTATAGGACCATAAGTGGAAGTGCCCTAGGCTCTGTTGCTTTGTTTTTTAGATGTTTCAGGAAACACCATACACTTCTCCTGAGTGTCTGTTGGCAATTTACATCCCGCCCATCAGCATAACAAGGCTCCCAGTTCTCCATGGCCTGTCCTGCCTTTCTGGATTTTACACTTTTTTCAGATGGCCCTTTTGACCGGGGGGAAGTGAGACTTCATTGTAGTGCAGATTTCCTTTGCAAGCTTGCTTGGTTGGCCAAAAAGGGCGTATGCGTTTTTTCCTGAATATATTCAGGAAAAAACGCATATGCCCCTTTTTGGCCAAGTGCATCATTGTGGACGTTCTGCCTCTTTTCCTATGCTTTCAATGCAATTCCAGTCTACCTCCTGAAATCAGTTTCCTGCAATTCTGCCCCGCTTTCAAGTCCTCTTGGCAGCCTTACTTCAGTCTATTTTTGGACGATAGCTGTCATTTATAACTCTGCAGGTTTGTGAATTACAGTGCCCCTGAGCTCCTTTCTTCAACTCGCTTTCTTGTGACCTGGCCGCAACACCGCAGGATGTCTTCAGGCCCTAATCTGGTTCTGGCACGGCACGCTGAGCCTTTGGTTAATTCCTCTTCCTGGTGGGAAATGAGAGTTAAATTTGCCCATCCAGACACCTCCAGCTAGTCTCTCATTCGTTCTCGCTATTCCTGTTCATCTTCCACAGAAATTGCAAACTGGGCCAAACAGGAGGTTAAAGGGACTGACTCTCCAAGTGGGGAGAGTGTTAGTAAAGCGTCTGGAATGTTGCACCCGAGTACCAGGGTATGAAAACTGAGACATATTTGAACACGTCTCCCGATCACATGGTTGATCATACTCTAGGTTCCACATGCATGTTTTAGCTGAAGGAAGAATACCTTAAACCTGGGTAGTTGAAACCCGTGGAATGGGTACCATGCAATATGACTTCAAAGGGTCTTCATTTGCTCACCGAACCTCTCCAATCCTATCACTGCTGTGTTTATGCCCCTGTACACATGCTTGATTCTCTTTCGGAGACATAGCAATCCATAGGTTTTAAGATACTTACTAGTCAGGTACATTCTTAGGCGTTTAATATGCGGTGTTGAGTCCATTTCGTTGAGCAAGGAGTAGCTCTTGTCTATTCCATATTTGGCTTAAGGAACTTTATCTGTGCTCATTTCAATCTCTGGTTTTATGCAGCACCCCAACTCACCTTTCCCCTTAAGCAAGCATAAGTTGGTTTTCTAAATTTGAGACCCTGTTCTGTTCTGTAATTCAGTTCCTGTGTAGCCAAGTTTCCATTCCGTGTATTACTGATATCTTATGATGTTTCTTTTTCTGTGTGACTTATTTCAGTTACAATCATCATACCTGAATCCACTCATTGTGCTGCTAAGGGCCTGATGACATAGATTTCATTGCTGATTGATACTGCATTGTTCGTAAGTACCACAACTTCTTTATCCATTTTTCACTTTCTGCGATATTGAACTTGTACGGTAAATGAGGTTCTTGTAAACAGAGACGTCCCAAACTTTGGGGTGGCTGTGTCTTTTTGATTTTAAATTCCCTAAGCTATAGGCCCATAAGTGGAAGTGCCCTAGGCTCTGTTGCTTTGTTTTTTAGATGTTTCAGGAAACACCATACACTTCTCCCGAGTGGTTGTTGGCAATTTACATCCCGCCCATCAGCATAACAAGGCTCCCAGTTCTCCATGGCCTGTCCTGCCTTTCTGGATTTTACACTTTTTTCAGATGGCCCTTTTGACCGGGGGTAAGTGAGACTTCATTGTAGTGCAGATTTCCTTTGCAAGCTTGCTTGGTTGGCCAAAAAGGGCGTATGCGTTTTTTCCTGAATATATTCAGGAAAAAACGCATACGCCCTTTTTGGCCAAGTGCATCATTGTGGACGTTCTGCCTCTTTTCCTATGCTTTCAATGCAATTCCAGTCTACCTCCTGAAATCGGTTTCCTGCAATTCTGCCCCGCTTTCAAGTCCTCTTGGCAGCCTTACTTCAGTCTATTTTTGGACGATAGCTGTCATTTATAACTCTGCAGGTTTGTGAATTACAGTGCCCCTGAGCTCCTTTCTTCAACTCGCTTTCTTGTGACCTGGCCGCAACACTGCAGGATGGCTTCAGGCCCTAATCTGGTTCCGGCCCGGCATGCTGAGCCTTTGGTTAATTCCTCTTCCTGGTGGGAAATGAGAGTTAAATTTGCCCGTCCAGACACCTCCAGCTAGCCTCTCATTGGTTCTCGCTATTCCTGTTCATCTTCCGCAGAAATTGCAAACTGGGCCAAACAGGAGGTTAAAGGGACTGACTCTCCAAGTGGGGAGAGTGTTAGTAAAGCGTCTGGAATGTTGCACCCGAGTACCAGGGGAGGAAAACTGAGACATATTTGAACACGTCTCCCGTTCACATGGTTGATCATACTCTGGGTTCCACATGCATGTTTTAGCTGAAGGAAGAATACCTTAAACCTGGAGAGTTGAGACCCGTGTAATGGGTACCATGCAATATGACTTCAAAGGGTCTTCATTTGCTCACCGAACCTCTCCAATCCTATCACTGCTACGTTTATGCCCCTGTACACACGCTTGATTCTCTTTTGGGACATAGCAATCCATAGGTTTTAAGATACTTACTAGTCAGGTACATTCTTAGGCGTTTAATATGCGGTGTTGAGTCCATTTCGTTGAGCAAGGAGTAGCTCTTGTCTATTCCATATTTGGCTTAAGGAACTTTATCTGTGCTCATTTCAATCTCTGGTTTTATGCAGCACCCCAACTCACGTTTCCCCTTAAGCAAGCATAAGTTGGTTTTCTAAATTTGAGACCCTGTTCTGTTTTGGAATGCAGTTCCTGTGTAGCCAAGTTTACATTCCGTGTATTAGTGATATCTTATGATGTTTCTTTTTCTGTATGACTTATTTCAGTTAGAATCATCGTACCTGAATCCACTCATTATGCTGCTATGGGCCTGATGACATAGATTTCATTGCTGAGTGATACTGCATTGTACGTAAGTACCACAAGTTCTTTATCCATTTTTCACTTTCTGTGATATTGAACTTGTACGGTAAACGGTTTTCTTGTAAACGGAGGCGTCCCAAACTTTGGGGTGGCTGTGTCTTTTTGATTTTAATTTCCCTAAGCTATAGGACCATAAGTGGAAGTGCCCTAGGCTCTGTTGCTTTGTTTTTTAGATGTTTCAGGAAACACCATACACTTCTCCTGAGTGTCTGTTGGCAATTTACATCCCTCCCATCAGCATAACAAGGCTCCCAGTTCTCAATGGCCTGTTGCCTTTCTGGATTTTACACTTTTTTCAGATGGCCCTTTTGACCGGGGGGAAGTGAGACTTCATTGTAGTGCAGATTTCCTTTGCAAGCTTGCTTGGTTGGCCAAAAAGGGCGTATGCGTTTTTTCCTGAATATATTCAGGAAAAAACGCATACGCCCTTTTTGGCCAAGTGCATCATTGTGGACGTTCTGCCTCTTTTCCTATGCTTTCAATGCAATTCCAGTCTACCTCCTGAAATCGGTTTCCTGCAATTCTGCCCCGCTTTCAAGTCCTCTTGGCAGCCTTACTTCAGTCTACTTTTGGACGATAGCTCTCATTTATAACTCTGCAGGTTTGTGAATTACAGTGCCCCTGAGCTCCTTTCTTCAACTCGCTTTCTTGTGACCTGGCTGCAGCACCGCAGGATGGCTTCAGGCCCTAATCTGGTTCTGGCACGGCACGCTGAGCCTTTGGTTATTTCCTCTTCCTGGTGGGAAATGAGAGTTAAATTTGCCCGTCCAGACACCTCCAGCTAGCCTCTCATTGGTTCTCTCTATTCCTGTTCGTCTTCCGCAGTAATTGCAAACTGGGCCAAACAGGAGGTTAAAGGCGCTGACTCTCCAAGTGGGGAGAGTGTTAGTAAAGCGTCTGGAATGTTGCACCCGAGTACCACGGTACGAAAACTGAGACATATTTGAACACGTCTCCCAATCAAATGGTTGATCATACTCTAGGTTCCACATGCATGTTTTAGCTGAAGGAAGAATACCTTAAACCTGGAGAGTTGAGACCCGTGTAATGGGTACCATGCAATATGACTTCAAAGGGTCTTCATTTGCTCACCGAACCTCTCCAATCCTATCACTGCTGCGTTTATGCCCCTGTACACACGCTTGATTCTCTTTTGGAGACATAGCAATCCATAGGTTTTAAGATACTTACCAGTCAGGTACATTCTTAGGCGTTTAATATGCGGTGTTGAGTCCATTTCGTTGAGCAAGGAGTAGCTCTTGTCTATTCCATATTTGGCTTAAGGAACTTTATCTGTGCTCATTTCAATCTCTGGTTTTATGCAGCACCCCAACTCACCTTTACCCTTAAGCAAGCATAGGTTGGTTTTCTAAATTTGAGATCCTGTTCTGTTCTGTAATTCAGTTCCTGTGTAGCCAAGTTTCCATTCCGTGTATTACTGATATCTTATGATGTTTCTTTTTCTGTGTGACTTATTTCAGTTAGAATCATCATACCTGAATCCACTCATTGTGCTGCTAAGGGCCTGATGACATAGATTTCATTGCTGAGTGATATTGCTTTGTAAGTGAATACCACAACTTCTTTATCCATTTTTCACTTTCTGCGACGTTGAACTTGTACTGTAACGAGGTTCTTGTAAACAGAGGCATCCCAAACTTTGGGGTGGCTGTGTCTTTTTGATTTTAATTTCCCTAAGCTATAGGACCATAAGTGGCAGTGCACTAGGCTCTGTTGCTTTGTTTTTTAGATGTTTCAGGAAACACCATACACTTCTCCCGAGTGGTTGTTGGCAATTTACATCCCGCCCATCAGCATAACAAGGCTCCCAGTTCTCCATGGCCTGTCCTGCCTTTCTGGATTTTACACTTTTTTCAGATGGCCCTTTTGACCGGGGGGAAGTGAGACTTCATTGTAGTGCAGATTTCCTTTGCAAGCTTTCTTCTTGGCCAAAAAGGGCATTTGCGCTTTTTCCTGAATATATTCAGGAAAAAACGCATACGCCCTTTTTGGCCAAGTGCATCATTGTGGACGTTCTGCCTCTTTTCCTATGCTTTCAATGCAATTCCAGTCTACCTCCTGAAATCGGTTTCCTGCAATTCTGCCCCGCTTTCAAGTCCTCTTGGCAGCCTTACTTCAGTCTATTTTTGGACGATAGCTGTCATTTATAACTCTGCAGGTTTGTGAATTACAGTGCCCCTGAGCTCCTTTCTTCTACTCGCTTTCTTGTGAGCTGGCCGCCACACCGCAGGATGGCTTCAGGCCCTAATCTGTTTCCGGCACGGCACACTGAGCCTTTGGTTAATTCCTCATCCTGGTGGGAAATTAGAGTTAAATTTGCCCGTCCAGACACCTCCTGCTTGTCTCTCATTGGTTCTCCCTATTCCTGTACATCTTCCACAGAAATTGCAAACTGGGCCAAATAGGAGGTTAAAGGCACTGACTCTCCAAGTGGGGAGAGTGTTAGTAAAGCGTCTGGAATGTTGCACCGAAGTACCAGGGGACGAAAACTGCGACATATTTGAACACGTCTCCCGATCACACGGTTGATCATACTCTGGGTTCCACATGCATGTTTTAGCTGAAGAAAGAATACCTTAAACCTGGAAAGTTGAGACCCGTGGAATGGGTACCATGCAATATGACTTCAAAGGGTCTTCATTTGCTCACCGAACCTCTCCAATCCTATCACTGCTGCGTTTATGACCCTTGTACACACGCTTGATTCTCTTTTGGAGACATAGCAATCCATAGGTTTTAAGATACTTACTAGTCAGGTATATTCTTAGGCGTTTAATATGGGGTGTTGAGTCCATTTCGTTGAGCAAGGAGTAGCTCTTGTCTATTCCATATTTGGCTTAAGGAACTTTATCTGTGCTCATTTCAATCTCTGGTTTTATGCAGCACCCCAACTCACCTTTCCCCTTAAGCAAGCATAAGTTGGTTTTCTAAATTTGAGACCCTGTTCTGTTTTGGAATTCAGTTCCTGTGTAGCCAGTTTACATTCCGTGTATTAGTGATATCTTATGAAGTTTCTTTTTCTGTGTGACTTATTTCAGTTAGAATCATCGTACCTGAATCCACTCATTATGCTGCTACGGGCCTGATGACATAGATTTCATTGCTGATTGATACTGCATTGTTCGTAAGTACCACAACTTCTTTATCCATTTTTCACTTTCTGCGATATTGAACTTGTACAGTAAACGAGTTTCTTGTAAACAGAGACGTCCCAAACATTGGGGTGGCTGTGTCTTTTTGATTTTAATTTCCCTAAGCTATAGGACCATAAGTGGAAGTGCCCTAGGCTCTGTTGCTTTGTTTTTTAGATGTTTCAGGAAACACCATACACTTCTCCCGAGTGTCTGTTGGCAATTTACATCCCGCCCATCAGCATAACAAGGCTCCCAGTTCTCCATGGCCTGTCCTGCCTTTCTGGATTTTACACTTTTTTCAGATGGCCCTTTTGACCGGGGGCAAGTGAGACTTCATTGTAGTGCAGATTTCCTTTGCAAGTTTGCTTGGTTGGCCAAAAAGGGCGTATGCGTTTTTTCCTGAATATATTCAGGAAAAAACGCATACGCCCTTTTTGGCCAAGTGCATCATTGTGGACGTTCTGCCTCTTTTCCTATGCTTTCAATGCAATTCCAGTCTACCTCCTGAAATCGGTTTCCTGCAATTCTGCCCCGCTTTCAAGTCCTCTTGGCAGCCTTACTTCAGTCTATTTTTGGATGATAGCTGTCATTTATAACTCTGCAGGTTTGTGAATTACAGTGCCCCTGAGCTCCTTTCTTCAACTCGCTTTCTTGTGACCTGGCCGCAACACCACAGGATGTCTTCAGGCCCTAATCTGGTTCTGGCATGGCACGCTGAGCCTTTGGTTAATTCCTCTTCCTGGTGGGAAATGAGAGTTAAATTTGCCCATCCAGACACCTCCAGCTAGTCTCTCATTGGTTCTCGCTATTCCTGTTCATCTGCCACAGAAATTGCAAACTGGGCCAAACAGGAGGTTAAAGGGACTGACTCTCCAAGTGGGGAGAGTGTTAGTAAAGCGTCTGGAATGTTGCACCCGAGTACCAGGGTACGAAAACTGAGACATATTTGAACACGTCTCCCGATCACATGGTTGATCATACTCTAGGTTCCACATGCATGTTTTAGCTGAAGGAAGAATACCTTAAACCTGGGTAGTTGAAACCCGTGGAATGGGTACCATGCAATATGACTTCAAAGGGTCTTCATTTGCTCACGAACCTCTCCAGTCCTATCACTGCTGCGTTTATGCCCCTGTACACATGTTTGATTCTCTTTCGGAGACATAGCAATCCATAGGTTTTAGGATACTTACTAGTCAGGTACTTTCTTAGACGTTTAATATGCGGTGTTGAGTCCATTTCGTTGAGCAAGGAGTAGCTCTTGTCTATTCCATATTTGGCTTAAGGAACTTTATCTGTGCTCATTTCAATCTCTGGTTTTATGCAGCACCCCAACTCACCTTTCCCCTTAAGCAAGCATAAGTTGGTTTTCTAAATTTGATACCCTGTTCTGTTCTGTAATTCAGTTCCTGTGTAGCCAAGTTTACATTCCGTGTATTACTGATATCTTATGATGTTTCTTTTTCTGTGTGACTTATTTCAGTTAGAATCATCGTACCTGAATCCACTCATTATGCTGCTACGGGCCTGATGACATAGATTTCATTGCTGATTGATACTGCATTGTTCGTAAGTACCACAACTTCTTTATCCATTTTTCACTTTCTGCGATATTGAACTTGTATGGTAAACGAGGTTCTTGTAAACAGAGACGTCCCAAACTTTGGGGTGGCTGTGTCTTTTTGATTTTAATTTCCCTAAGCTATAGGACCATAAGTGGAAGTGCCCTAGGCTCTGTTGCTTTGTTTTTTAGATGTTTCAGGAAACACCATACACTTCTCCCGAGTGTCTGTTGGCAATTTACATCCCGCCCATCAGCATAACAAGGCTCCCAGTTCTCCATGGCCTGTCCTGCCTTTCTGGATTTTACACTGTTTTCAGATGGCCCTTTTGACCGGGGGGAAGTGAGACTTCATTGTAGTGCAGATTTCCTTTGCAAGCTTTCTTTGTTGGCCAAAAAGGGCGTATGCGTTTTTTCCTGAATATATTCAGGAAAAAACGCATATGCCCTTTTTGGCCAAGTGCATCATTGTGGACGTTCTGCCTCTTTTCCTATGCTTTCAATGCAATTCCAGTCTACCTCCTGAAATCGGTTTCCTGCAATTCTGCCCCGCTTTCAAGTCCTCTTGGCAGCCTTACTTCAGTCTATTTTTGGACGATAGCTGTCATTTATAACTCTGCAGGTTTGTGAATTACAGTGCCCCTGAGCTCCTTTCTTCAACTCGCTTTCTTGTGAGCTAGCTGCAACATCGCAGGATGGCTTCAGGCCCTAATCTTGTACTGGCATGGCACGCTGAGCCTTTGGTTAATTCCTCTTCCTGGTGGGAAATGAGAGTTAAATTTGCCCGTTCAGACACCTCCAGCTAGTCACTCATTGGTTCTCCCTATTCCTGTTCATCTTCCGCAGAAATTGCAAACTGGGCCAAACAGGAGGTTAAAGGCACTGACTCTCCAAGTCGGGAGAGTGTTAGTAAAGCATCTGGAATGTTGCACCCGAGTACCAGGGGACGAAAACTGAGACATATTTGAACACGTTTCCCGATCACACGGTTGATCATACTCTGGGTTCCACATGCATGTTTTAGCTGAAGGAAGAATACGTTAAATCTGGAGAGCTGAGATCCGTGGAATGGGTAATATGCAATATGACTTCAAAGGGTCTTCATTTGCTCACCGAACCTCTCCAATCCTATCACTGCTGCGTTTATGCCCCTGTACAAATGCTTGATTCTCTTTTGGAGACATAGCAATCCATAGGTTTTAAGATACTTACTAGTCAGGTACATTCTTAGGCGTTTAATATGGGGTGTTGAGTCCATTTCGTTGAGCAAGGAGTAGCTCTTGTCTATTCCATATTTGGCTTAAGGAACTTTATCTGTGCTCATTTCAATCTCTGGTTTTATGCAGCACCCCAACTCACCTTTCCCCTTAAGCAAGCATAAGTTGGTTTTCTGAATTTGAGACCCTGTTCTGTTCTGTAATTCAGTTCCTGTGTAGCCAAGTTTACCTTCCGTGTATTAGTGATATCTTATGATGTTTCTTTTTCTGTGTGACTTATTTCAGTTAGAATCATCATACCTGAATCCACTCATTATGCTGCTATGGGCCTGATGACATAGATTTCATTGCTGAGTGATACTGCATTGTACGTAAGTACCACAAGTTCTTTATCCATTTTTCACTTTCTGTGATATTGAACTTGTACGGTAAACGGTTTTCTTGTAAACGGAGGCGTCCCAAACTTTGGGGTGGCTGTGTCTTTTTGATTTTAATTTCCCTAAGCTATAGGACCATAAGTGGAAGTGCCCTAGGCTCTGTTGCTTTGTTTTTTAGATGTTTCAGGAAACACCATACACTTCTCCCGAGTGTCTGTTGGCAATTTACATCCCGCCCATCAGCATAACAAGGCTCCCAGTTCTCCATGGCCTGTCCTGCCTTTCTGGATTTTACACTTTTTTCAGATGGCCCTTTTGACCGGGGGGAAGTGAGACTTCATTGTAGTGCAGATTTCCTTTGCAAGCTTGCTTGGTTGGCCAAAAAGGGCGTATGCGTTTTTTCCTGAATATATTCAGGAAAAAACGCATACGCCCTTTTTGGCCAAGTGCATCACTGTGGACGTTCTGCCTCTTTTCCTATGCTTGAAATACAATTCTAGTCTACCTCCTGAAATCGGTTTCCTGCAATTCTGCCCCGCTTTCAAGTCCTCTTGGCAGCCTTACTTCAGTATATTTTTGGACGATAGCTGTCATTTATAAGTCTGCAGGTTTGTGAATTACAGTGCCCCTGAGCTCCTTTCTTCTACTCGCTTTCTTGTGAGCTGGCCGCCACACCGCAGGATGGCTTCAGGCCCTAATCTGTTTCCGGCACGGCACGCTGAGCCTTTGGTTAATTCCTCATTCTGGTGGGAAATTAGAGTTAAATTTGCCCGTCCAGACACCTCCCGCTTGTCTCTCATTGGTTCTCCCTATTCCTGTACATCTTCCGCAGAAATTGCAAACTGGGCCAAACAGGAGGTTAAAGGCACTGACTCTCCAAGTGGGGAGAGTGTTAGTAAAGCGTCTGGAATGTTGCACCGAAGTACCAGGGGACGAAAACTGCAACATATTTGAACACGTCTCCCGATCACACGGTTGATCATACTCTGGGTTCCACATGCATGTTTTAGCTGAAGAAAGAATACCTTAAACCTGGAAAGTTGAGACCCGTGGAATGGGTACCATGCAATATGACTTCAAAGGGTCTTCATTTGCTCACCGAACCTCTCCAATCCTATCACTGCTGCGTTTATGACCCTTGTACACACGCTTGATTCTCTTTTGGAGACATAGCAATCCATAGGTTTTAAGATACTTACTAGTCAGGTATTATCTTAGGCGTTTAATATGGGGTGTTGAGTCCATTTCGTTGAGCAAGGAGTAGCTCTTGTCTATTCCATATTTGGCTTAAGGAACTTTATCTGTGCTCATTTCAATCTCTGGTTTTATGCAGCACCCAAACTCACCTTTCCCCTTAAGCAAGCATAAGTTGGTTTTCTAAATTTGAGACCCTGTTCTGTTTTGGAATTCAGTTCCTGTGTAGCCAGTTTACATTCCGTGTATTAGTGATATCTTATGAAGTTTCTTTTTCTGTGTGACTTATTTCAGTTAGAATCATCGTACCTGAATCCACTCATTGTGCTGCTAAGGGCCTGATGACATAGATTTCATTGCTGAGTGATACTGCATTGTACATAAGGACCACAAGTTCTTTATCCATTTTTCACTTTCTGTGATATTGAACTTGTACGGTAAACGAGGTTCTTGTAAACGGAGGCGTCCAAACGTTGGGGTGGCTGTGTCTTTTTGATTTTAATTTCCCTAAGCTATAGGACCATAAGTGGAAGTGCCCTAGGCTCTGTTGCTTTGTTTTTTAGATGTTTCAGGAAACACCATACACTTCTCCTGAGTGTCTGTTGGCAATTTACATCCCGCCCATCAGCATAACAAGGCTCCCAGTTCTCCATGGCCTGTCCTGCCTTTCTGGATTTTACACTTTTTTCAGATGGCCCTTTTGACCGGGGGGAAGTGAGACTTCATTGTAGTGCAGATTTCCTTTGCAAGCTTGCTTGGTTGGCCAAAAAGGGCGTATGCGTTTTTTCCTGAATATATTCAGGAAAAAACGCATATGCCCCTTTTTGGCCAAGTGCATCATTGTGGACGTTCTGCCTCTTTTCCTATGCTTTCAATGCAATTCCAGTCTACCTCCTGAAATCAGTTTCCTGCAATTCTGCCCCGCTTTCAAGTCCTCTTGGCAGCCTTACTTCAGTCTATTTTTGGACGATAGCTGTCATTTATAACTCTGCAGGTTTGTGAATTACAGTGCCCCTGAGCTCCTTTCTTCAACTCGCTTTCTTGTGACCTGGCCGCAACACCGCAGGATGTCTTCAGGCCCTAATCTGGTTCTGGCACGGCACGCTGAGCCTTTGGTTAATTCCTCTTCCTGGTGGGAAATGAGAGTTAAATTTGCCCATCCAGACACCTCCAGCTAGTCTCTCATTCGTTCTCGCTATTCCTGTTCATCTTCCACAGAAATTGCAAACTGGGCCAAACAGGAGGTTAAAGGGACTGACTCTCCAAGTGGGGAGAGTGTTAGTAAAGCGTCTGGAATGTTGCACCCGAGTACCAGGGTATGAAAACTGAGACATATTTGAACACGTCTCCCGATCACATGGTTGATCATACTCTAGGTTCCACATGCATGTTTTAGCTGAAGGAAGAATACCTTAAACCTGGGTAGTTGAAACCCGTGGAATGGGTACCATGCAATATGACTTCAAAGGGTCTTCATTTGCTCACCGAACCTCTCCAATCCTATCACTGCTGTGTTTATGCCCCTGTACACATGCTTGATTCTCTTTCGGAGACATAGCAATCCATAGGTTTTAAGATACTTACTAGTCAGGTACATTCTTAGGCGTTTAATATGCGGTGTTGAGTCCATTTCGTTGAGCAAGGAGTAGCTCTTGTCTATTCCATATTTGGCTTAAGGAACTTTATCTGTGCTCATTTCAATCTCTGGTTTTATGCAGCACCCCAACTCACCTTTCCCCTTAAGCAAGCATAAGTTGGTTTTCTAAATTTGAGACCCTGTTCTGTTCTGTAATTCAGTTCCTGTGTAGCCAAGTTTCCATTCCGTGTATTACTGATATCTTATGATGTTTCTTTTTCTGTGTGACTTATTTCAGTTACAATCATCATACCTGAATCCACTCATTGTGCTGCTAAGGGCCTGATGACATAGATTTCATTGCTGATTGATACTGCATTGTTCGTAAGTACCACAACTTCTTTATCCATTTTTCACTTTCTGCGATATTGAACTTGTACGGTAAATGAGGTTCTTGTAAACAGAGACGTCCCAAACTTTGGGGTGGCTGTGTCTTTTTGATTTTAAATTCCCTAAGCTATAGGACCATAAGTGGAAGTGCCCTAGGCTCTGTTGCTTTGTTTTTTAGATGTTTCAGGAAACACCATACACTTCTCCTGAGTGGTTGTTGGCAATTTACATCCCGCCCATCAGCATAACAAGGCTCCCAGTTCTCCATGGCCTGTCCTGCCTTTCTGGATTTTACACTTTTTTCAGATGGCCCTTTTGACCGGGGGTAAGTGAGACTTCATTGTAGTGCAGATTTCCTTTGCAAGCTTGCTTGGTTGGCCAAAAAGGGCGTATGCGTTTTTTCCTGAATATATTCAGGAAAAAACGCATACGCCCTTTTTGGCCAAGTGCATCATTGTGGACGTTCTGCCTCTTTTCCTATGCTTTCAATGCAATTCCAGTCTACCTCCTGAAATCGGTTTCCTGCAATTCTGCCCCACTTTCAAGTCCTCTTGGCAGCCTTACTTCAGTCTATTTTTGGACGATAGCTGTCATTTATAACTCTGCAGGTTTGTGAATTACAGTGCCCCTGAGCTCCTTTGTTCAAGTCGCTTTCTTGTGAGCTAGCTGAAACATCGCAGGATGGCTTCAGGCCCTAATCTTTTTCTGGCATGGCACGCTGAGCCTTTGGTTAATTCCTCTTCCTGGTGGGAAATGAGAGTTAAATTTGCCCGTTCAGACACCTCCAGCTAGTCACTCATTGGTTCTCCCTATTCCTGTTCATCTTCCGCAGAAATTGCAAACTGGGCCAAACAGGAGGTTAAAGGCACTGACTCTCCAAGTCGGGAGAGTGTTAGTAAAGCATCTGGAATGTTGCACCCGAGTACCAGGGGACGAAAACTGAGACATATTTGAACACGTTTCCCGATCACACGGTTGATCGTACTCTGGGTTCCACATGCATGTTTTAGCTGAAGGAAGAGTACCTTAAACCAGGAGAGCTGAGATCCGTGGAATGGGTAATATGCAATATGACTTCAAAGGGTCTTCATTTGCTCACCGAACCTCTCCAATCCTATCACTGCTGCGTTTATGCCCCTGTACACACGCTTGATTCTCTTTCGGAGACATAGCAATCCATAGGTTTTAAGATACATACTAGTCAGGTATATTCTTAGGCGTTTAATATGGGGTGTTGAGTCCATTTCGTTGAGCAAGGAGTAGCTCTTGTCTATTCCATATTTGGCTTTAGGAACTTTATCTGTGCTCATTTCAATCTCTGGTTTTATGCAGCACCCCAACTCACCTTTCCACTTAAGCAAGCATAAGTTGGTTTTCTAAATTTGAGACCCTGTTCTGTTTTGTAATTCAGTTCCTCTGTCTCCAAGTTTACATTCCATGTATTAGTGATATTTTTTGATGTTTCTTTTTCTGTGTGACTTATTTCAGTTAGAATCAGCATACCCGAATCCACTCATTGTGCTGCTACTGGCCTGGTGACATAGATTTCATTGCTGAATGATATTGCATTGTACGTGAGTACCACAACTTCTTTATCCATTTTTCACTTTCTGTGATATTGAAATTGTACGGTAAACGAGGTTCTTGTAAACAGAGGCGTCCCAAACTTTGGGGTGGCTGTGTCTTTTTGATTTTAATTTCCCTAAGCTATAGGACCATAAGTGGAAGTGCACTAGGCTCTGTTGCTTTGGTTTTTAGATGTTTCAGGAAACACCATACACTTCTCCGGAGTGGCTGTTGGCCATTTACATCCCGCCCATCAGCATAACAAGGATCCCAGTTCTCCATGTCCTGTCCTGCCTTTCTGGATTTCACACTTTTTTCAGATGGCCCTTTTGACTGGGGGGAAGTGAGACTTCATTGTAGTGCAGATTTCCTTTGCAAGTTTGCTTGGTTGGCCAAAAAGGGCGTATGCGTTTTTTCCTGAATATATTCAGGAAAAAATGCATACGCCCTTTTTGGCCAAGTGCATCATTGTGGACTTTCTTCCTCTTTTCCTATGCCTGAAATGCAATTCCAGTCTACCTCCTGAAATCAGTTTCCTGCAATTCTGCCCCGCTTTCAAGTCCTCTTGGCAGTCTTACTTCAGTATATTTTTGGATGATAGCTGTCATTTATAACTCTGCAGGTTTGTGAATTACAGTGCCCCTGAGCTCCTTTCTTCAACTCGCTTTCTGTTGAGCTGGCCGCAACACCGCAGGATGGCTTCAGGCCCTAATATGTTTCTGGTACGGCACGCTGAGCCTTTGGTTATTTCCTCTTCCTGGTGGGAAATGAGAGTTAAATTTGCCCGTCCAGACACCTCCAGCTAGCCTCTCATTTGTTCTCGCTATTCCTGTTCATCTTCCGCAGAAATTGCAAACTGGGCCAAACAGGAGGTTAAAGGCGCTGACTCTCCAAGTGGGGAGAGTGTTAGTAAAGCGTCTGGAATGTTGCACCCGAGTACCAGGGGAGGAAAACTGAGACATATTTGAACACCTCTCCCGATCACATGGTTGATCATACTCTGGGTTCCACATGCAGGTTTTAGCTGAAGGAAGAATACCTAAAAACTGGGTAGTTGAAATCCGTGGAATGGGTACCATGCAATATGACTTCAAAGGGTCTTCATTTGCTCACCGAACCTCTCCAATCCTATCACTGCTGCGTTTATGCCCCTGTACACATGCTTGATTCTCTTTCGGAGACATAGCAATCTATAGGTTTTAAGATACTTACTAGTCAGGTACATTCTTAGGCGTTTAATATGCGGTGTTGAGTCCATTTCGTTGAGCAAGGAGTAGCTCTTGTCTATTCCATATTTGGCTTAAGGAACTTTATCTGTGCTCATTTCAATCTCTGGTTTTATGCAGCACCCCAACTCACCTTTCCCCTTAAGCAAGCATAAGTTGGTTTTCTAAATTTGAGACCCTGTTCTGTTCTGTAATTCAGTTCCTGTGTAGCCAAGTTTCCATTCCGTGTATTACTGATATCTTATGATGTTTCTTTTTCTGTGTGACTTATTTCAGTTAGAATCATCATACCTGAATCCACTCATTGTGCTGCTAAGGGCCTGATGACACAGATTTCATTGCTGAGTGATATTGCTTTGTAAGTAAATACCACAACTTTTTTATCCATTTTTCACTTTCTGCAATGTTGAACTTGTACTGTAAACGAGGTTCTTGTAAACAGAGCCGTTCCAAACTTTAGGGTGGCTGTGTCTTTTTGATTTTAATTTCCCTAAGCTATAGGACCATAAGTGGAAGTGCCCTAGGTTCGGTTGCTTTGTTTTTTAGATGTTTCAGGAAACACCATACACTTCTCCCGAGTGTCTGTTGGCAATTTACATCCCGCCCATCAGCATAACAAGGCTCCCAGTTCTCCATGGCCTGTCCTGCCTTTCTGGATTTTACACTTTTTTCAGATGGCCCTTTTGACCGGGGGGAAGTGAGACTTCATTGTAGTGCAGATTTCCTTTGCAAGCTTGCTTGGTTGGCCAAAAAGGGCGTATGCGTTTTTTCCTGAATATATTCAGGAAAAAACGCATATGCCCCTTTTTGGCCAAGTGCATCATTGTGGATGTTCTGCCTCTTTTCCTATGCTTTCAATGCAATTCCAGTCTACCTCCTGAAATTGGTTTCCGGCAATTCTGCCCCGCTTTCAAGTCCTCTTGGCAGCCTTACTTCAGTCTATTTTTGGACGATAGCTGTCATTTATAACTCTGCAGGTTTGTGAATTACAGTGTCCCTGAGCTCCTTTCTTCAACTCGCTTTCTTGTGACCTGGCCGCAACACCGCAGGATGGCTTCAGGCCCTAATCTGGTTCCGGCACGGCACGCTGAGCCTTTGGATAATTCCTCTTCCTGGTGGGAAATGAGAGTTAAATTTGCTCGTCCAGACACCTCCAGCTAGTCTCTCATTGGTTCTCGATATTCCTGTTCATCTTCCGCAGAAATTGCAAACTGGGCCAAACAGGAGGTTAAAGGGACTGACTCTCCAAGTCGGGAGAGTGTTAGAAAAGCGTCTGGAATGTTGCACCCGAGTACAAGGGTACGAAAACTGAGACATATTTGAACACGTCTCCCGATCACATGGTTGATCATACTCTGGGTTCCACATGCATGTTTTAGCGGAAGGAAGAATACCTAAAACCTGGGTAGTTGAGACCCGTGGAATGGGTACCATGCAATATGACTTCAAAGGGTCTTTATTTGCTCACCGAACCTCTCCAATCTTATCACTGCTGCGTTTATGCCCCTGTACACATGCTTGATTCTCTTTCGGAGACATAGCAATCCATAGGTTTTACGATACTTACTAGTCAGGTACATTCTTAGGCGTTTAATATGCGGTGTTGAGTCCATTTCGTTGAGCAAGGAGTAGCTCTTGTCTATTCCATATTTGACTTAAGGAACTTTATCTGTGCTCATTTCAATCTCTGGTTTTATGCAGCACCCCAACTCACCTTTACCCTTAAGCAAGGATAAGTTGGTTTTCTAAATTTGAGACCCTGTTCTGTTCTGTAATTCAGTTCCTGTGTAGCCAAGTTTACATTCCGTGTATTACTGATAACTTATGATGTTTCTTTTTCTGTGTGACTTATTTCAGTTACAATCATCATACCTGAATCCACTCATTGTGCTGCTAAGGGCCTGATGACATAGATTTCATTGCTGAGTGATATTGCTTTGTAAGTAAATACCACAACTTCTTTATCCATTTTTCACTTTCTGTGATATTGAACTTGTACGGTAAGCGAGGTTTTTGTAAACAGAGGCGTCCCAAACTTTGGGGTGGCTGTGTCTTTTTGATTTTAATTTCCCTAAGCTATAGGACAATAAGTGGAAGTGCCCTAGGCTCTGTTGCTTTGTTTTTTATATGTTTCAGGAAACACCATACACTTCTCCTGAGTGTCTCTTGGCAATTTACATCCCACCCATCAGCATAACAAGGCTCCCAGTTCTCCATGGCCTGTCCTGCCTTTCTGGATTTTACACTTTTTTCAGATGGCCCTTTTGACCGGGGGGAAGTGAGACTTCATTGTAGTGCAGATTTCCTTTGCAAGCTTGCTTGGTTGGCCAAAAAGGGCGTATGCGTTTTTTCCTGAATATATTCAGGAAAAAACGCATACGCCCTTTTTGGCCAAGTGCATCATTGTGGACGTTCTGCCTCTTTTCCTATGCTTTCAATGCAATTCCAGTCTACCTCCTGAAATCGGTTTCCTACAATTCTGCCCCGCTTTCAAGTCCTCTTGGCAGCCTTACTTCAGTCTATTTTTGGACGATAGCTGTCATTTATAACTCTGCAGGTTTGTGAATTACAGTGCCCCTGAGCTCCTTTCTTCAACTCGCTTTCTTGTGACCTGGCCGCAACACCGCAGGATGGCTTCAGGCCCTAATCTGGTTCTGGCACGTTACGCTGAGCCTTTGGTTAATTCCTCTTCCTGGTGGGAAATGAGAGTTAAATTTGCCCGTCCAGACACCTCCAGCTAGTCTCTCATTGGTTCTCGCTATTCCTGTTCATCTTCCGCAGAAATTGCAAACTGGGCCAAACAGGAGGTTAAAGGGACTGACTCTCCAAGTCGGGAGAGTGTTAGTAAAGCATCTGGAATGATGCACCCGAGTACCAGGGTACGAAAACTGAGACATATTTGAACACGTCTCCCGACCACATGGTTGATCATACTCTGGGTTCCACATGCATGTTTTAGCGGATGGAAGAATACCTAAAACCTGGGTAGTTGAGACCCGTGTAATGGGTACCATGCAATATGACTTCAAAGGGTCTTCATTTGCTCACCGAACCTCTCCAATCCTATCACTGCTGCGTTTATGCCCCTGTACACATGCTTGATTCTCTTTCGGAGACATAGCAATCCATAGGTTTTACGATACTTACTAGGCAGGTACATTCTTAGGCGTTTAATATGCGGTGTTGAGTCCATTTCGTTGAGCAAGGAGTAGCTCTTGTCTATTCCATATTTGACTTAAGGAACTTTATCTGTGCTCATTTCAATCTCTGGTTTTATGCAGCACCCCAACTCACCTTTACCCTTAAGGAAGCATAAGTTGGTTTTCTAAATTTGAGACCCTGTTCTGTTCTGTAATTCAGTTCCTGTGTAGCCAAGTTTACATTCCGTGTATTACTGATATCTTATGATGTTTCTTTTTCTGTGTGACTTATTTCAGTTAGAATCATCATACCTGAATCCACTCATTGTGCTGCTAAGGGCCTGATGACATAGATTTCATTGCTGAGTGATATTGCTTTGTAAGTAAATACCACAACTTCTTTATCCATTTTTCACTTTCTGTGATATTGAACTTGTACGGTAAACGAGGTTTTTGTAAACAGAGGCGTCCCAAACTTTGGGGTGGCTGTGTCTTTTTGATTTTAATTTCCCTAAGCTATAGGACAATAAGTGGAAGTGCCCTAGGCTCTGTTGCTTTGTTTTTTAGATGTTTCAGGAAACACCATACACTTCTCCTGAGTGTCTCTTGGCAATTTACATCCCACCCATCAGCATAACAAGGCTCCCAGTTCTCCATGGCCTGTCCTGCCTTTCTGGATTTTACACTTTTTTCAGATGGCCCTTTTGACCGGGGGGAAGTGAGACTTCATTGTAGTGCAGATTTCCTTTGCAAGCTTGCTTGGTTGGCCAAAAAGGGCGTATGCGTTTTTTCCTGAATATATTCAGGAAAAAACGCATACGCCCTTTTTGGCCAAATGCATCATTGTGGACGTTCTGCCTCTTTTCCTATGCTTTCAATGCAATTCCAGTCTACCTCCTGAAATCGGTTTCCTGCAATTCTGCCCCGCTTTCAAGTCCTCTTGGCAGCCTTACTTCAGTCTATTTATGGACGATAGCTGTCATTTATAACTCTGCAGGTTTGTGAATTACAGTGCCCCTGAGCTCCTTTCTTCAAGTCACTTCCTTGTGACCTGGTCGCAACACCGCAGGATGGCTTCAGGCCCTAATCTGGTTCCGGCACGGCACGCTGAGCCTTTGGTTATTTCCTCTTCCTGGTGGGAAATGAGAGTTAAATTTGCCCGTCCAGACACCTCCAGCTAGGCTCTCATCGGTTCTCGCTATTCCTGTACATCTTCCGCAGAAATTGCAAACTGGGCCAAACAGGAGGTTAAAGGCGCTGACTCTCCAAGTGCGGAGAGTGTTAGTAAAGCGTCTGGAATGTTGCACCCGAGTACCAGGGGAGGAAAACTGAGACATATTTGAACACGTCTCCCGATCACATGGTTGATCATACTCTGGGTTCCACATGCAGGTTTTAGCTGAAGGAAGAATACCTAAAACCTGGGTAGTTGAAACCCGTGGAATGGGTACCATGCAATATGACTTCAAAGGGTCTTCATTTGCTCACCGAACCTCTCCAATCCTATCACTGCTGCGTTTATGCCCCTGTACACATGCTTGATTCTCTTTCGGAGACATAGCAATCCATAGGTTTTAAGATACTTACTAGTCAGGTACATTCTTAGGCGTTTAATATGCGGTGTTGAGTCCATTTCGTTGAGCAAGGAGTAGCTCTTGTCTATTCCATATTTGGCTTAAGGAACTTTATCTGTGCTCATTTCAATCTCTGGTTTTATGCAGCACCCCAACTCACCTTTACCCTTAAGCAAGCATAAGTTGGTTTTCTAAATTTGAGACCCTGTTCTGTTCTGTAATTCAGTTCCTGTGTAACCAAGTTTCCATTCCGTGTATTACTGATATCTTATGATGTTTCTTTTTCTGTGTGACTTATTTCAGTTAGAATCATCATACCTGAATCCACTCATTGTGCTGCTAAGGGCCTGATGACACAGATTTCATTGCTGAGTGATATTGCTTTGTAAGTAAATACCACAACTTCTTTATCCATTTTTCACTTTCTGCGATGTTGAACTTGTACTGTAAACGAGGTTCTTGTAAACAGAGCCGTTCCAAACTTTGGGGTGGCTGTGTCTTTTTGATTTTAATTTCCCTAAGCTATAGGACCATAAGTGGAAGTGCCCAAGGTTGTGTGGCTTTGTTTTTTAGATGTTATAGGAAACACCATACACTTCTCCGGAGTCTCTGTTGGCAATTTACATCCCGCCCATCAGCATAACAAGGCTCCCAGTTCTCCATGGCCTGTCCTGCCTTTCTGGATTTTACACTTTTTTCAGATGGCCCTTTTGACCGGGGGGAAGTGAGACTTCATTGTAGTGCAGATTTCCTTTGCAAGCTTGCTTGGTTGGCCAAAAAGGGCGTATGCGTTTTTTCCTGAATATATTCAGGAAAAAACGCATACGCCCTTTTTGGCCAAGTGCATCATTGTGGACGTTCTGCCTCTTTTCCTATGCTTTCAATGCAATTCCAGTCTACCTCCTGAAATCGGTTTCCTGCAATTCTGCCCCGCTTTCAAGTCCTCTTGGCAGCCTTACTTCAGTCTATTTTTGGACGATAGCTGTCATTTATAACTCTGCAGGTTTGTGAATTACAGTGCCCCTGAGCTCCTTTCTTCAACTTGCTTTCTTGTGACCTGGCCGCAACACCACAGGATGGCTTCAGGCCCTAATCTGGTTCCGGCACGGCACGCTGAGCCTTTGGTTATTTCCTCTTCCTGGTGGGAAATGAGAGTTAAATTTGCCCGTCCAGACACCTCCAGCTAGTCTCTCATTGGTTTTCGCTATTCCTGTTCATCTTCCGCAGAAATTGCAAACTGGGTCAAACATGAGGTTAAAGGCGCTGACTCTCCAAGTGGGGAGAGTGTTAGTAAAGCGTCTGGAATGTTGCACCCAAGTACCAGGGGAGGAAAACTGAGACATATTTGAACACGTCTCCCGTTCACATGGTTGATCATACTTGGGTTCCACATGCATGTTTTAGCTGAAGGAAGAATATCTTAAACCTGGAGAGTTAAGACCCGTGTCATGGGTACCATGCAATGTGACTTCAAAGGGTCTTCATTTGCTCACCGAACCTCTCCAATCCTATCACTGCTGCGTTTATGCCCCTGTACACACTCTTGATTCTCTTTCGGAGACATAGCAATCCATAGGTTTTAAGATACTTACTAGTCAGGTACATTCTTAGGCGTTTAGTATGCGGTGTTGAGTCCATTTTGTTGAGCAAGGAGTAGCTCTTGTCTATTCCATATTTGACTTAAGGAACTTTATCTGTTCTCATTTCAATCTCTGGTTTTATGCAGCACCCCTACTCACCTTTACCCTTAAGCAAGCATAAGTTGGTTTTCTAAATTTGAGACCCTGTTCTGTTCTGTAATTCAGTTCCTGTGTAGCCAAGTTTACATTCCGTGTATTACTGATATCTTATGATGTTTCTTTTTCTGTGTGACTTATTTCAGTTAGAATCATCATACCAGAATCCACTCATTGTGCTGCTAAGGGCCTGATGACATAGATTTCATTCCTGAGTGATATTGCTTTGTAAGTAAATACCACAAATTCTTTATCCATTTTTCACTTTCTGCGATGTTGAACTTGTACTGTAAATGAGGTTCTTGTAAACAGAGGCGTCCCCAACTTTGGGGTGGCTGTGTCTTTTTGATTTTAATTTCCCTAAGCTATAGGACCATAAGTGGAAGTGCCCTAGGCTCTGTTGCTTTGTTTTTTAGATGTTTCAGGAAACACCATACACTTCTCCCGAGTGTCTGTTGGCAATTTACATCCCGCCCATCAGCATAACAAGGCTCCCAGTTCTCCATGGCCTGTCCTGCCTTTCTGGATTTTACACTTTTTTCAGATGGCCCTTTTGACCGGGGGGAAGTGAGACTTCATTGTAGTGCAGATTTCCTTTGCAAGCTTGCTTGGTTGGCCAAAAAGGGCGTATGCGTTTTTTCCTGAATATATTCAGGAAAAAACGCATACGCCCTTTTTGGCCAAGTGCATCATTGTGGACGTTCTGCCTCTTTTCCTATGCTTTCAGTGCAATTCCAGTCTACCTCCTGAAATCGGTTTCCTGCAATTCTGCCCCGTTTTCAAGTCCTCTTGGCAGCCTTACTTCAGTCTATTTTTGGACGATAGCTGTCATTTATAACTCTGCAGGTTTGTGAATTACAGTGCCCCTGAGCTCCTTTCTTCAACTCGCTTTCTTGTGACCTGGCCGCAACACCGCAGGATGGCTTCAGGCCCTAATCTGGTTCCGGCACGGCACGCTGAGCCTTTGGTTAATTCCTCTTCCTGGTGGGAAATGAGAGTTAAATTTGCCCGTCCAGACACCTCCAGCTAGCCTCTCATTGGTTCTCGCTATTCCTGTTCATCTTCCGCAGAAATTGCAAACTGGGCCAAACAGGAGGTTAAAGGGACTGACTCTCCAAGTCGGGAGAGTGTTAGTAAAGCGTCTGGAATGTTGCACCCGAGTACCAGGGTACGAAAACTGCGACATATTTGAACACGTCTCCCGATCACATGGTTGATCATACTCTAGGTTCCACATGCATGTTTTAGCTGAAGGAAGAATACCTTAAACCTGGGTAGTTGAAACCCGTGGAATGGGTACCATGCAATATGACTTCAAAGGGTCTTCATTTGCTCACCGAACCTCTCCAATCCTATCACTGCTACGTTTATGCCCCTGTACACATGCTTGATTCTCTTTCGGAGACATAGCAATCCATAGGTTTTAAGATACTTACTAGTCAGGTACATTCTTAGGCGTTTAATATGGGGTGTTGAGTCCATTTCGTTGAGCAAGGAGTAGCTCTTGTCTATTCCATATTTGGCTTAAGGAACTTTATCTGTGCTCATTTCAATCTCTGGTTTTATGCAGCACCCCAACTCACCTTTCGCCTTAAGCAAGCATAAGTTGGTTTTCTAAATTTGAGACCCTGTTCTGTTCTGTAATTCAGTTCCTGTGTAGCCAAGTTTCCATTCCGTGTATTACTGATATCTTATGATGTTTCTTTTTCTGTGTGACTTATTTCAGTTAGAATCATCATACCTGAATCCACTCATTTTGCTGCTAAGGGCCTGATGACACAGATTTCATTGCTGAGTGATATTGCTTTGTAAGTAAATACCACAACTTCTTTATCCATTTTTCACTTTCTGCGATGTTGAACTTGTACTGTAAACGAGGTTCTTGTAAACAGAGCCGTTCCAAACTTTGGGGTGGCTGTGTCTTTTTTATTTTAATTTCCCTAAGCTATAGGACCATAAGTGGAAGTGCCCTAGGTTCTGTTGCTTTGTTTTTTAGATGTTTCAGGAAACACCATACACTTCTCCCGAGTGGTTGTTGGCAATTTACATCCCGCCCATCAGCATAACAAGGCTCCCAGTTCTCCATGGCCTGTCCTGCCTTTCTGGATTTTACACTTTTTTCAGATGGCCCTTTTGACCGGGGGGAAGTGAGACTTCATTGTAGTGCAGATTTCCTTTGCAAGCTTGCTTGGTTGGCCAAAAAGGGCGTATGCGTTTTTTCCTGAATATATTCAGGAAAAAACGCATACGCCCTCTTTGGCCAAGTGCATCATTGTGGACGTTCTGCCTCTTTTCCTATGCTTTCAATGCAATTCCAGTCTACCTCCTGAAATCGGTTTCCTGCAATTCTGCCCCGCTTTCAAGTCCTCTTGGCAGCCTTACTTCAGTCTATTTTTGGACGATAGCTGTCATTTATAACTCTGCAGGTTTGTGAATTACAGTGCCCCTGAGCTCCTTTCTTCAACTCGCTTTCTTGTGACCTGGCCGCAACACCGCAGGATGGCTTCAGGCCCTAATCTGGTTCCGGCACGGCACGCTGAGCCTTTGGTTAATTCCTCTTCCTGGTGGGAAATGAGAGTTAAATTTGCCCGTCCAGACACCTCCAGCTAGCCTCTCATTGGTTCTCGCTATTCCTGTTCATCTTCCGCAGAAATTGCAAACTGGGCCAAACAGGAGGTTAAAGGGACTGACTCTCCAAGTCGGGAGAGTGTTAGTAAAGCGTCTGGAATGTTGCACCCGAGTACAAGGGTACGAAAACTGAGACATACTTGAACACGTCTCCCGATCACATGGTTGATCATACTCTAGGTTCCACATGCATGTTTTAGCTGAAGGAAGAATACCTTAAACCTGGGTAGTTGAAACCCGTGGAATGGGTACCATGCAATATGACTTCAAAGGGTCTTCATTTGCTCACCGAACCTCTCCAATCCTATCACTGCTACGTTTATGCCCCTGTACACATGCTTGATTCTCTTTCGGAGACATAGCAATCCATAGGTTTTAAGATACTTACTAGTCAGGTACATTCTTAGGCGTTTAATATGCGGTGTTGAGTCCATTTCGTTGAGCAAGGAGTAGCTCTTGTCTATTCCATATTTGGCTTAAGGAACTTTATCTGTGCTCATTTCAATCTCTGGTTTTATGCAGCACCCCAACTCACCTTTCCCCTTAAGCAAGCATAAGTTGGTTTTCTGAATTTGAGACCCTGTTCTGTTCTGTAATTCAGTTCCTGTGTAGCCAAGTTTACATTCCGTGTATTACTGATATCTTATGATGTTTCTTTTTCTGTGTGACTTATTTCAGTTAGAATCATCATACCTGAATCCACTCATTTTGCTGCTAAGGGCCTGATGACACAGATTTCATTGCTGAGTGATATTGCTTTGTAAGTAAATACCACAACTTCTTTATCCATTTTTCACTTTCTGCGATGTTGAACTTGTACTGTAAACGAGGTTCTTGTAAACAGAGCCGTTCCAAACTTTGGGGTGGCTGTGTCTTTTTTATTTTAATTTCCCTAAGCTATAGGACCATAAGTGGAAGTGCCCTAGGTTCTGTTGCTTTGTTTTTTAGATGTTTCAGGAAACACCATACACTTCTCCCGAGTGGTTGTTGGCAATTTACATCCCGCCCATCAGCATAACAAGGCTCCCAGTTCTCCATGGCCTGTCCTGCCTTTCTGGATTTTACACTTTTTTCAGATGGCCCTTTTGACCGGGGGGAAGTGAGACTTCATTGTAGTGCAGATTTCCTTTGCAAGCTTGCTTGGTTGGCCAAAAAGTGCGTATGCGTTTTTTCCTGAATATATTCAGGAAAAAACGCATATGCCCTTTTTGGCCAAGTGCATCATTGTGGACGTTCTGCCTCTTTTCCTATGCTTTCAATGCAATTCCAGTCTACCTCCTGAAATCGGTTTCCTGCAATTCTGCCCCGCTTTCAAGTCCTCTTGGCAGCCTTACTTCAGTCTATTTTTGGACGATAGCTGTCATTTATAACTCTGCAGGTTTGTGAATTACAGTGCCCCTGAGCTCCTTTCTTCAACTCGCTTTCTTGTGACCTGGCCGCAACACCGCAGGATGGCTTCAGGCCCTAATCTGGTTCCGGCACGGCACGCTGAGCCTTTGGTTAATTCCTCTTCCTGGTGGGAAATGAGAGTTAAATTTGCCCGTCCAGACACCTCCAGCTAGCCTCTCATTGGTTCTCGCTATTCCTGTTCATCTTCCGCAGAAATTGCAAACTGGGCCAAACAGGAGGTTAAAGGGACTGACTCTCCAAGTCGGGAGAGTGTTAGTAAAGCGTCTGGAATGTTGCACCCGAGTACAAGGGTACAAAAACTGAGACATATTTGAACACGTCTCCCGATCACATGGTTGATCATACTCTAGGTTCCACATGCATGTTTTAGCTGAAGGAAGAATACCTTAAACCTGGGTAGTTGAAACCCGTGGAATGGGTACCATGCAATATGACTTCAAAGGGTCTTCATTTGCTCACCGAACCTCTCCAATCCTATCACTGCTACGTTTATGCCCCTGTACACATGCTTGATTCTCTTTCGGAGACATAGCAATCCATAGGTTTTAAGATACTTACAAGTCAGGTACATTCTTAGGCGTTTAATATGCGGTGTTGAGTCCATTTCGTTGAGCAAGGAGTAGCTCTTGTCTATTCCATATTTGGCTTAAGGAACTTTATCTGTGCTCATTTCAATCTCTGGTTTTATGCAGCACCCCAACTCACCTTTCCCCTTAAGCAAGCATAAGTTGGTTTTCTAAATTTGAGACCCTGTTCTGTTCTGTAATTCAGTTCCTGTGTAGCCAAGTTTACATTCCGTGTATTACTGATATCTTATGATGTTTCTTTTTCTGTGTGACTTATTTCAGTTAGAATCATCATACCTGAATCCACTCATTTTGCTGCTAAGGGCCTGATGACACAGATTTCATTGCTGAGTGATATTGCTTTGTAAGTATATACCACATCTTCTTTATCCATTTTTCACTTTTTGCGATGTTGAACTTGTACTGTAAACGAGGTTCTTGTAAACAGAGCCGTTCCAAACTTTGGGGTGGCTGTGTCTTTTTGATTTTAATTTCCCTAAGCTATAGGACCATAAGTGGAAGTGCCCTAGGTTCTGTTGCTTTGTTTTTTAGATGTTTCAGGAAACACCATACACTTCTCCCGAGTGGTTGTTGGCAATTTACATCCCGCCCATCAGCATAACAAGGCTCCCAGTTCTCCACGGCCTGTCCTGCCTTTCTGGATTTTACACTTTTTTCAGATGGCCCTTTTGACCGGGGGGAAGTGAGACTTCATTGTAGTGCAGATTTCCTTTGCAAGCTTGCTTGGTTGGCCAAAAAGGGGGTATGCGTTTTTTCCTGAATATATTCAGGAAAAAACGCATATGCGCTTTTTGGCCAAGTGCATCATTGTGGACGTTCTGCCTCTTTTCCTATGCTTTCAATGCAATTCCAGTCTACCTCCTGAAATCGGTTTCCTGCAATTCTGCCCCGCTTTCAAGTCCTCTTGGCAGCCTTACTTCAGTCTATTTTTGGACGATAGCTGTCATTTATAACTCTGCAGGTTTGTGAATTACAGTGTCCCTGAGCTCCTTTCTTCAACTCGCTTTCTTGTGACCTGGCCGCAACACCGCAGGATGGCTTCAGGCCCTAATCTGGTTCCGGCACGGCACGCTGAGCCTTTGGTTAATTCCTCTTCCTGGTGGGAAATGAGAGTTAAATTTGCCCGTCCAGACACCTCCAGCTAGCCTCTCATTGGTTCTCGCTATTCCTGTTCATCTTCCGCAGAAATTGCAAACTGGGCCAAACAGGAGGTTAAAGGGACTGACTCTCCAAGTCGGGAGAGTGTTAGTAAAGCGTCTGGAATGTTGCACCCGAGTACAAGGGTACGAAAACTGAGACATATTTGAACACGTCTCCCGATCACATGGTTGATCATACTCTAGGTTCCACATGCATGTTTTAGCTGAAGGAAGAATACCTTAAACCTGGGTAGTTGAAACCCGTGGAATGGGTACCATGCAATATGACTTCAAAGGGTCTTCATTTGCTCACCGAACCTCTCCAATCCTATCACTGCTACGTTTATGCCCCTGTACACATGCTTGATTCTCTTTCGGAGACATAGCAATCCATAGGTTTTAAGATACTTACTAGTCAGGTACATTCTTAGGCGTTTAATATGCGGTGTTGAGTCCATTTCGTTGAGCAAGGAGTAGCTCTTGTCTATTCCATATTTGGCTTAAGGAACTTTATCTGTGCTCATTTCAATCTCTGGTTTTATGCAGCACCCCAACTCACCTTTCCCCTTAAGCAAGCATAAGTTGGTTTTCTAAATTTGAGACCCTGTTCTGTTCTGTAATTCAGTTCCTGTGTAGCCAAGTTTACATTCCGTGTATTACTGATATCTTATGATGTTTCTTTTTCTGTGTGACTTATTTCAGTTAGAATCATCATACCTGAATCCACTCATTTTGCTGCTAAGGGCCTGATGACACAGATTTCATTGCTGAGTGATATTGCTTTGTAAGTAAATACCACAACTTCTTTATCCATTTTTCACTTTCTGCGATGTTGAACTTGTACTGTAAACGAGGTTCTTGTAAACAGAGCCGTTCCAAACTTTGGGGTGGCTGTGTCTTTTTTATTTTAATTTCCCTAAGCTATAGGACCATAAGTGGAAGTGCCCTAGGTTCTGTTGCTTTGTTTTTTAGATGTTTCAGGAAACACCATACACTTCTCCCGAGTGGTTGTTGGCAATTTACATCCCGCCCATCAGCATAACAAGGCTCCCAGTTCTCCATGGCCTGTCCTGCCTTTCTGGATTTTACACTTTTTTCAGATGGCCCTTTTGACCGGGGGGAAGTGAGACTTCATTGTAGTGCAGATTTCCTTTGCAAGCTTGCTTGGTTGGCCAAAAAGGGCGTATGCGTTTTTTCCTGAATATATTCAGGAAAAAACGCATACGCCCTTTTTGGCCAAGTGCATCATTGTGGACGTTCTGCCTCTTTTCCTATGCTTTCAATGCAATTCCAGTCTACCTCCTGAAATCGGTTTCCTGCAATTCTGCCCCGCTTTCAAGTCCTCTTGGCAGCCTTACTTCAGTCTATTTTTGGACGATAGCTGTCATTTATAACTCTGCAGGTTTGTGAATTACAGTGCCCCTGAGCTCCTTTCTTCAACTCGCTTTCTTGTGACCTGGCCGCAACACCGCAGGATGGCTTCAGGCCCTAATCTGGTTCCGGCACGGCACGCTGAGCCTTTGGTTAATTCCTCTTCCTGGTGGGAAATGAGAGTTAAATTTGCCCGTCCAGACACCTCCAGCTAGCCTCTCATTGGTTCTCGCTATTCCTGTTCATCTTCCGCAGAAATTGCAAACTGGGCCAAACAGGAGGTTAAAGGGACTGACTCTCCAAGTCGGGAGAGTGTTAGTAAAGCGTCTGGAATGTTGCACCCGAGTACAAGGGTACGAAAACTGAGACATATTTGAACACGTCTCCCGATCACATGGTTGATCATACTCTAGGTTCCACATGCATGTTTTAGCTGAAGGAAGAATACCTTAAACCTGGGTAGTTGAAACCCGTGGAATGGGTACCATGCAATATGACTTCAAAGGGTCTTCATTTGCTCACCGAACCTCTCCAATCCTATCACTGCTACGTTTATGCCCCTGTACACATGCTTGATTCTCTTTCGGAGACATAGCAATCCATAGGTTTTAAGATACTTACTAGTCAGGTACATTCTTAGGCGTTTAATATGCGGTGTTGAGTCCATTTCGTTGAGCAAGGAGTAGCTCTTGTCTATTCCATATTTGGCTTAAGGAACTTTATCTGTGCTCATTTCAATCTCTGGTTTTATGCAGCACCCCAACTCACCTTTCCCCTTAAGCAAGCATAAGTTGGTTTTCTAAATTTGAGACCCTGTTCTGTTCTGTAATTCAGTTCCTGTGTAGCCAAGTTTACATTCCGTGTATTACTGATATCTTATGATGTTTCTTTTTCTGTGTGACTTATTTCAGTTAGAATCATCATACCTGAATCCACTCATTTTGCTGCTAAGGGCCTGATGACACAGATTTCATTGCTGAGTGATATTGCTTTGTAAGTAAATACCACAACTTCTTTATCCATTTTTCACTTTCTGCGATGTTGAACTTGTACTGTAAACGAGGTTCTTGTAAACAGAGCCGTTCCAAACTTTGGGGTGGCTGTGTCTTTTTTATTTTAATTTCCCTAAGCTATAGGACCATAAGTGGAAGTGCCCTAGGTTCTGTTGCTTTGTTTTTTAGATGTTTCAGGAAACACCATACACTTCTCCCGAGTGGTTGTTGGCAATTTACATCCCGCCCATCAGCATAACAAGGCTCCCAGTTCTCCATGGCCTGTCCTGCCTTTCTGGATTTTACACTTTTTTCAGATGGCCCTTTTGACCGGGGGGAAGTGAGACTTCATTGTAGTGCAGATTTCCTTTGCAAGCTTGCTTGGTTGGCCAAAAAGGGCGTATGCGTTTTTTCCTGAATATATTCAGGAAAAAACGCATACGCCCTTTTTGGCCAAGTGCATCATTGTGGACGTTCTGCCTCTTTTCCTATGCTTTCAATGCAATTCCAGTCTACCTCCTGAAATCGGTTTCCTGCAATTCTGCCCCGCTTTCAAGTCCTCTTGGCAGCCTTACTTCAGTCTATTTTTGGACGATAGCTGTCATTTATAACTCTGCAGGTTTGTGAATTACAGTGCCCCTGAGCTCCTTTCTTCAACTCGCTTTCTTGTGACCTGGCCGCAACACCGCAGGATGGCTTCAGGCCCTAATCTGGTTCCGGCACGGCACGCTGAGCCTTTGGTTAATTCCTCTTCCTGGTGGGAAATGAGAGTTAAATTTGCCCGTCCAGACACCTCCAGCTAGCCTCTCATTGGTTCTCGCTATTCCTGTTCATCTTCCGCAGAAATTGCAAACTGGGCCAAACAGGATGTTAAAGGGACTGACTCTCCAAGTCGGGAGAGTGTTAGTAAAGCGTCTGGAATGTTGCACCCGAGTACAAGGGTACGAAAACTGAGACATATTTGAACACGTCTCCCGATCACATGGTTGATCATACTCTAGGTTCCACATGCATGTTTTAGCTGAAGGAAGAATACCTTAAACCTGGGTAGTTGAAACCCGTGGAATGGGTACCATGCAATATGACTTCAAAGGGTCTTCATTTGCTCACCGAACCTCTCCAATCCTATCACTGCTACGTTTATGCCCCTGTACACATGCTTGATTCTCTTTCGGAGACATAGCAATCCATAGGTTTTAAGATACTTACTAGTCAGGTACATTCTTAGGCGTTTAATATGCGGTGTTGAGTCCATTTCGTTGAGCAAGGAGTAGCTCTTGTCTATTCCATATTTGGCTTAAGGAACTTTATCTGTGCTCATTTCAATCTCTGGTTTTATGCAGCACCCCAACTCACCTTTCCCCTTAAGCAAGCATAAGTTGGTTTTCTAAATTTGAGACCCTGTTCTGTTCTGTAATTCAGTTCCTGTGTAGCCAAGTTTACATTCCGTGTATTACTGATATCTTATGATGTTTCTTTTTCTGTGTGACTTATTTCAGTTAGAATCATCATACCTGAATCCACTCATTTTGCTGCTAAGGGCCTGATGACACAGATTTCATTGCTGAGTGATATTGCTTTGTAAGTATATACCACATCTTCTTTATCCATTTTTCACTTTTTGCGATGTTGAACTTGTACTGTAAACGAGGTTCTTGTAAACAGAGCCGTTCCAAACTTTGGGGTGGCTGTGTCTTTTTGATTTTAATTTCCCTAAGCTATAGGACCATAAGTGGAAGTGCCCTAGGTTCTGTTGCTTTGTTTTTTAGATGTTTCAGGAAACACCATACACTTCTCCCGAGTGGTTGTTGGCAATTTACATCCCGCCCATCAGCATAACAAGGCTCCCAGTTCTCCATGGCCTGTCCTGCCTTTCTGGATTTTACACTTTTTTCAGATGGCCCTTTTGACCGGGGGGAAGTGAGACTTCATTGTAGTGCAGATTTCCTTTGCAAGCTTGCTTGGTTGGCCAAAAAGGGCGTATGCGTTTTTTCCTGAATATATTCAGGAAAAAACGCATATGCACTTTTTGGCCAAGTGCATCATTGTGGACGTTCTGCCTCTTTTCCTATGCTTTCAATGCAATTCCAGTCTACCTCCTGAAATCGGTTTCCTGCAATTCTGCCCCGCTTTCAAGTCCTCTTGGCAGCCTTACTTCAGTCTATTTTTGGACGATAGCTGTCATTTATAACTCTGCAGGTTTGTGAATTACAGTGCCCCTGAGCTCCTTTCTTCAACTCGCTTTCTTGTGACCTGGCCGCAACACCGCAGGATGGCTTCAGGCCCTAATCTGGTTCCGGCACGGCACGCTGAGCCTTTGGTTAATTCCTCTTCCTGGTGGGAAATGAGAGTTAAATTTGCCCGTCCAGACACCTCCAGCTAGCCTCTCATTGGTTCTCGCTATTCCTGTTCATCTTCCGCAGAAATTGCAAACTGGGCCAAACAGGAGGTTAAAGGGACTGACTCTCCAAGTCGGGAGAGTGTTAGTAAAGCGTCTGGAATGTTGCACCCGAGTACAAGGGTACGAAAACTGAGACATATTTGAACACGTCTCCCAATCACATGGTTGATCATACTCTAGGTTCCACATGCATGTTTTAGCTGAAGGAAGAATACCTTAAACCTGGGTAGTTGAAACCCGTGGAATGGGTACCATGCAATATGACTTCAAAGGGTCTTCATTTGCTCACCGAACCTCTCCAATCCTATCACTGCTACGTTTATGCCCCTGTACACATGCTTGATTCTCTTTCGGAGACATAGCAATCCATAGGTTTTAAGATACTTACTAGTCAGGTACATTCTTAGGCGTTTAATATGCGGTGTTGAGTCCATTTCGTTGAGCAAGGAGTAGCTCTTGTCTATTCCATATTTGGCTTAAGGAACTTTATCTGTGCTCATTTCAATCTCTGGTTTTATGCAGCACCCCAACTCACCTTTCCCCTTAAGCAAGCATAAGTTGGTTTTCTAAATTTGAGACCCTGTTCTGTTCTGTAATTCAGTTCCTGTGTAGCCAAGTTTCCATTCCGTGTATTACTGATATCTTATGATGTTTCTTTTTCTGTGTGACTTATTTCAGTTAGAATCATCATACCTGAATCCACTCATTTTGCTGCTAAGGGCCTGATGACACAGATTTCATTGCTGAGTGATATTGCTTTGTAAGTAAATACCACAACTTCTTTATCCATTTTTCACTTTCTGCGATGTTGAACTTGTACTGTAAACGAGGTTCTTGTATACAGAGCCGTTCCAAACTTTGGGGTGGCTGTGTCTTTTTTATTTTAATTTCCCTAAGCTATAGGACCATAAGTGGAAGTGCCCTAGGTTCTGTTGCTTTGTTTTTTAGATGTTTCAGGAAACACCATACACTTCTCCCGAGTGGTTGTTGGCAATTTACATCCCGCCCATCAGCATAACAAGGCTCCCAGTTCTCCATGGCCTGTCCTGCCTTTCTGGATTTTACACTTTTTTCAGATGGCCCTTTTGACCGGGGGGAAGTGAGACTTCATTGTAGTGCAGATTTCCTTTGCAAGCTTGCTTGGTTGGCCAAAAAGTGCGTATGCGTTTTTTCCTGAATATATTCAGGAAAAAACGCATACGCCCTTTTTGGCCAAGTGCATCATTGTGGACGTTCTGCCTCTTTTCCTATGCTTTCAATGCAATTCCAGTCTACCTCCTGAAATCGGTTTCCTGCAATTCTGCCCCACTTTCAAGTCCTCTTGGCAGCCTTACTTCAGTCTATTTTTGGACGATAGCTGTCATTTATAACTCTGCAGGTTTGTGAATTACAGTGCCCCTGAGCTCCTTTCTTCAACTCGCTTTCTTGTGAGCTGGCCGCAACACCGCAGGATGGCTTCAGGCCCTAATCTGGTTCCGGTATGGCACGCTGAGCCTTTGGTTATTTCTTCTTCCTGGTGGGAAATGAGAGTTAAATTTGCCCGTCCAGACACCTCCAGCTAGCCTCTCATTGGTTCTCGCTATTCCTGTTCATCTTCCGCAGAAATTGCAAACTGGGCCAAACAGGAGGTTAAAGGGACTGACTCTCCAAGTCGGGAGAGTGTTAGTAAAGCGTCTGGAATGTTGCACCCGAGTACAAGGGTACGAAAACTGAGACATATTTGAACACGTCTCCCGATCACATGGTTGATCATACTCTAGGTTCCACATGCATGTTTTAGCTGAAGGAAGAATACCTTAAACCTGGGTAGTTGAAACCCGTGGAATGGGTACCATGCAATATGACTTCAAAGGGTCTTCATTTGCTCACCGAACCTCTCCAATCCTATCACTGCTACGTTTATGCCCCTGTACACATGCTTGATTCTCTTTCGGAGACATAGCAATCCATAGGTTTTAAGATACTTACTAGTCAGGTACATTCTTAGGCGTTTAATATGCGGTGTTGAGTCCATTTCGTTGAGCAAGGAGTAGCTCTTGTCTATTCCATATTTGGCTTAAGGAACTTTATCTGTGCTCATTTCAATCTCTGGTTTTATGCAGCACCCCAACTCACCTTTACCCTTAAGCAAGCATAAGTTGTTTTTCTAAATTTGAGACCCTGTTCTGTTCTGTAACTCAGTTCCTGTGTAGCCAAGTTTACATTCCGTGTATTACTGATATCTTATGATGTTTCTTTTTCTGTGTGACTTATTTCAGTTAGAATCATCATACCTGAATCCACTCATTGTGCTGCTAAGGGCCTGATGACACAGATTTCATTGCTGAGTGATATTGCTTTGTAAGTAAATACCACAACTTCTTTATCCATTTTTCACTTTCTGCGATGTTGAACTTGTACTGTAAACGAGGTTCTTGTAAACAGAGCCGTTCCAAACTTTGGGGTGGCTGTGTCTTTTTGATTTTAATTTCCCTAAGCTATAGGACCATAAGTGGAAGTGCCCTAGGTTCTGTTGCTTTGTTTTTTAGATGTTTAATGAAACACCATACACATCTCCCGAGTGGTTGTTGGCAATTTACATCCCGCCCATCAGCATAACAAGGCTCCCAGTTCTCCATGGCCTGTCCTGCCTTTCTGGATTTTACACTTTTTTCAGATGGCCCTTTTGACCGGGGGGAAGTGAGACTTCATTGTAGTGCAGATTTCCTTTGCAAGCTTGCTTGGTTGGCCAAAAAGGGCGTATGCGTTTTTTCCTGAATATATTCAGGAAAAAACGCATACGCCCTTTTTGGCCAACTGCATCATTGTGGACGTTCTGCCTCTTTTCCTATGCTTTCAATGCAATTCCAGTCTACCTCCTGAAATCGGTTTCCTGCAATTCTGCCCCACTTTCAAGTCCTCTTGGCAGCCTTACTTCAGTCTATTTTTGGACGATAGCTGTCATTTATAACTCTGCAGGTTTGTGAATTACAGTGCCCCTGAGCTCCTTTCTTCAACTCGCTTTCTTGTGAGCTGGCCGCAACATCGCGGGTGGCTTCAGGCCCTAATCTGGTTCCGGCACGGCACGCTGAGCCTTAGGTTAATTCCTCTTCCTGGTGGGAAATGAGAGTTAAATTTGCCCGTCCATACACCTCCAGCTAGTCTCTCATTGGTTCTCACTATTCCTGTTCATCTTCCGCAGAAATTGCAAACTGGGCCAAACAGGAGGTTAAAGGGACTGACTCTCCAAGTCGGGAGAGTGTTAGTAAAGCATCTGGAATGTTGCACCCGAGTACCAGGGTACGAAAACTGAGACATATTTGAACACGTCTCCCGATCACATGGTTGATCATACTCTAGGTTCCACATGCATGTTTTAGCTGAAGGAAGAATACCTTAAACCTGGAGAGTTGAGACCCGTGGAATGGGTACCATGCAATATGACTTCAAAGGGTCTTCATTTGCTCACCGAACCTCTCCAATCCTATCACTGCTGCGTTTATGCCCCTGTACACACGCTTGATTCTCTTTTGGAGACATAGCAATCCATCGGTTTTAAGATACTTACTAGTCAGGTACATTCTTAGGCGTTTAATATGGGGTGTTGAGTCCATTTCGTTGAGCAAGGAGTAGCTCTTGTCTATTCCATATTTGGCTTAAGGAACTTTATCTGTGCTCATTTCAATCTCTGGTTTTATGCAGCACCCCAACTCACCTTCCCCCTTAAGCAAGCATAAGTTGGTTTTCGAAACTTGAGACACTGTTCTGTTTTGTAATTCAGTTCATGTGTAGCCAAGTTCACATTCTGTGTATTAGTGATATCTTATGATGTTTCTTTTTCTGTGTGACTTATTTCAGTTCGAATCATCATACCTGAATCCACTCATTATGCTGCTACGGGCCTGATGACATAGATTTCATTGCTGAGTGATACTGCATTGTACGTAAGTACCACAAGTTCTCTATCCGTTTTTCAGTTTCTGTGATATTGAACTTGTACCGTAAACGAGGTTCTTGTAAACAGAGGCGTCCCAAACTTTGGGGTGGCTGTGTCTTTTTGATTTTAATTTCCCTAAGCTATAGGACCATAAGTGGAAGTGCCCTAGGCTCTGTTGCTTTGTTTTTTAGATGTTTCAGGAAACACCATACACTTCTCCAGAGTGGCTGTTGGCAATTTACATCCCGCCCATCAGCATAACAAGGCTCCCAGTTCTCCATGGTCTGTCGTGCCTTTATGGATTTTACACTTTTTTCAGATGGCCCTTTTGACCAGGGGGAAGTGAGACTTCATTGTAGTGCAGATTTCCTTTGCAAGCTTGCTTGGTTGGACAAAAAGGGCGTATGCGTTTTTTCCTGAATATATTCAGGAAAAAACGCATACGCCCTTTTTGGCCATGTGCATCATTGTCGAGTTTCTGACTCTCTTCATATGTTTTCAATGCAATTCCAGTCTACCTCCTGAAATCGGTTTCCTGCAATTCTGCCTTGCTTTCAATGCCTCTTCATAGCCTTACCTCAATATATTTTTTAAAAATAGTTGGCCTTTATAACTCTGCAGGTTTTTGAATTGCAGTGGCCCTTAGCTCCATTTTTTAGCTCTTATTTTTGTGGTCTTGCCCCATAACCACAGGATTCCTTGAAGCCCTATTTTTCTTCTGGGGCACCTTGCTGTGCCTTTGGTTAATTCTTCTTACTGATGTGATATTAGAGTGACATGTGCCCATTGAAACCGCTACAGCTAGTTTCTCACTGGTTCCCCCTATTCCCATTCATCCTCTGCACTAACTGCAGACTGTGCGATACCAGAACTTAAAGGCATTGACTCCATGTGGGGATGTTGTTAGTAAAGCGGCTGGAATGTCGATCCGGAGCCCCAGGAGAGGAAAAATGAGGTGCGTTTTAGAAACCTTTCCCGATCATATGGTATACCAGTCGCTGGGTTTCCCAAGCATGGTTTAGCTGTAGGAAGATTCCCTTCAACCTGGAGTGTTGGGACCCTTGGACTGAGTAGCATGAAGTATTGCATTAAACTTTCGGCAGTTGCTCACCAAAGCTCACCAATCCTGTCAGCCCCAAGTGTCCAGCCTTATGTCTTATCCAGCTGTGGGTTTATATGTGGTCAATCCAGGTTGCATCACAGCCCCTGAGCGAATTTTGTAAGAATTTTTCTCTCTTTCATTGTTTCAGCGTTTTGTTTTTAAAATTTATTTCTATAATGGGGTTTAGCTCCTTTTCACTGCTGTGTTTGTGCCGCTCTGCACACACTTGATTCCCTTATGGAGATATATCAATACATGGGTTTTAAGATTCTTATTACTCAGATATATTTCTCTGCGGTGTATAGGGTGTGTTGAGGCCAGTTCATTGAGCAAGGTGTAGATCTTGTCTAATACCTATTTGGTTTATTGAACGGTATCTGTGCTAATTTCAAACTCTGGTTTTATGCATCACCCCACCTCTCCTTTCCCCTTAAGCTGACATAAGTGTGTTTTCTAAATGTGAGACACTGTTCTGTTCTGTAATTCATTTCTTGTGCAGCCATATTTACCCTCCCTCTATAAGTGATATCTTATGATATGTTTCTTTTTCTGTTTGACTTATTTCAAGTAGTATTATCGGACCTAAATCCACTCTTTATCCTTCTACTAGCCTTATTACATTGATTTCATGGTGAAGAGATATTCCATTGTACATAAGTACCACATCTTCTTTATCCATTGTTCTCTTTCCTGGGATATTTAAGGTGTACTGAAGTTGAGGTTCTTGTAAACAGAGTAGCCCTAAACTGTGGTGTGCTTGTGTCTTGTTGATTTTTAGACTTCCCTAGATATACTCCCATGATTGGAAGTGTCCTATGCTCTGTAGCTCTGTTTTTTAGATGATTTAGGAACCACCATACACTTCTCCAGAGTGGCTCTCGGCAGTTCACACACTGCCCATCAGCGTATAAAGGCTCCCTGTTCTCCATGGCCTGTCCTGCATTTCTGGTTTTTACAATTTTTTAGGATGGCCCTTTTGACCGGTGGGAAGTGAGACTTCTTTGTTGTGCACATTTGCATTGCTTGCTTGCTTCGTTGCCCATAAAGTGCGTATGCGTTTTTTCCTGGATATAATCAGGAAAAAACGCATACGCCCTTTTGGGCCAACTGCATCATTGTCGAAATTCTGCCGCTTTTCATGTGCGTTAAAGCCGAGTCCAATCTATCTCTTGAAATCTGTTTCTTGCAATTCTGTCTTGCATTCAGATCCTCTTCTTTGCCTTACCTCAACATATTTTTGGACGTTAGTTTTCATTTATAACTCTGCAGGTTTGTGAATTGCAGTGACCCTGAGCTCCATTTTTTAAGTTGCTCTTTTGTGAGCTGGCCTCAAACCCGCAGGATTGCTTCAGGCCCTATTTTGGCTCCGGCGAGGCAGGCTGAGCCTTTCTTTAATTCTTATTCTTAATGGGAAATTAGAGTGATATGTGCCCGTCCAAACCCCTACAACTCTTCTCTCATTGGTTCCCCCTCTTCCCGTTCATCCTCCTCACAATTTGCAAAATGTGTGAAACAGAAGTTTAAATGTGCTGATTCTCCAAGTGGGGAGATTCTAAGTAGCGTGGCTGGAATGGTGAACAGGAGCACCAGGAGAGGATAAATGAGGTGCATTTTAGACACATCTCCCGATCACATGGTGTACAGTCCTCTGGGTTTTCCATGCATGTTTTAGCTGTAGGAAGATCCCTTGAACCTGCAGATTTGGGACCCATTGAATGGGTACCAGGTAGTATTACTTTAAAGGGTGTGCATTTCCTCACCCAACCTCACATTTCTCTTAGCGCAAACAGTTTCCAGCCTTATGTCTCATCCTGCTGTGGGTCTAGATGTGTTCAATCCATGTTGCATCACCGTCCCTGAGGAAAAGTTGTAAGAGGTTTTCTCTGTCTCTCTGTCGTTTATTTTTTTCAATTTATTACTATATTGGTTACAGCTGATTTTCAAAGCTCTGTTTCTTGCTGCTGTACATCCACTTGATTCACGTACAGAGAGACATCAATAAATTCTTTTTCAGATTCTTACCAGTCGTATATATTCTTTTCCGGTGACTTGAGTGTGCTGAGTGCAGTTCTTTTAGCTACCGTGTAGGCCTTGTTGATTATCAGTTTGGTATTTGGTATGGTATCTTTGCTAATTTCAACCTCCTGGATGATGCCTCACCCCTCCCCACCTTTCCCGTTTAGCAGCCTTATGCGTGTTTTCTACATATTTGACTATGTTTTTGTTTTGTAATTTATTTCATGTGTAGCCATTTTGGATTCCACCTTTAAGTGATATCTTATGATATGTGTCTTTTTCTTTTTGAATTCTGTCACTTAGAATGATCATACGTAACTCCTCCGGAGTTGTTACAACTGGCCATATTTCATTGATTTCCAGGCTGAATAATATTCCACTCTACCTAAGTACCACATCTCTATCCATTTTTTCCCTCCAGAGACATTTAAGTTATATCCTAGTCGAGGATCTTTTAAACAGAGAGGGGGTAAACATTGGGGTGCCTGTGTCCTCTCGATTTTTGTTTTTCCCAAGATATACGCCCATGAGTGCAAGTGCCCTATGCTCTGTAGCTCATTTTTTAGATGCTTTAGTAAACACAATACACTTCTCCAGAATGGCCGTTGGCAATATACATTTCCACTATAAGTCTCACAGGGCTCCCTCTTCTCGTTGCCCTGTCCTGCATTTCTGTTGTTTACGCTTTATGAGGATGGCTCTTCTGACTGATGCGAAGTGATATCTTTTGTAGTATTGACTTCCAGTGCCCACCTGTTTGGTTGGCTAAAAAAGTGTATGCCCTTTTCTTGAATATATACAGAAAAGAACGCATACACCCTTTTTGGCCAACTGCAATGTTGGCAATGTTCAGCTCCTTTTCTTGTGCTTAATGGCGAGTCCTTTCTACCTCCTCAAATCCCTTTCCTGCCATTCTCCCTTGCTTACAAGTCCTTTTCTCTGACTCTCCTCAAGACATTTTTCAGTGATGGATATTTTCAACTCTGCAGTTTTGTGAATTTTACTGCCCCTGAGTTCCATTGTTCAACTCGTGTTTATGGGAACTGGCCACAAAGCAGCGGGATTTCCTCAAGCCCTATACTGTTTCCATGGGCAACCCTAGCCTTTGGTCAATTCGTCTTCCTGATTGGAAATTAGAGTGACATGTGCCTGTCTGAACACCTAGGACTTGTCTCTCATTGTTCCTCATCCTTCCGCTTCATCCTCTGGACAAATTCCAAACTGTACGCAACAGGATGTTGACAGTGCTGACATCTCCAAGTGGGGAGACTGTTAGTAAAGACGCTGGAGGGGTGAACCCGAGCACCAGGAGATGAGGAGATGAGATGCCTTTTCCAAACTCTTCCCGATCAGACGGTATACCATCCTCTGGGTGTGACAGACATGTTTTAGCAGTAGGAAGAGTCCCATTCATGTAAGGAGAACACCAGGGCTTTTTCAAAATCAGTGTCTCCCCGAAACCCAAACTGGGGAATTTTTTAAGCTACAGCTACACATATGTTCATTAAGGGCCTTGGGAAGTAGGCAGAGTCCAAACTTTAGATGATTGAAGTCTTCAGGGTCAGAAGCACTCACCACCAGCTTCCCTTAGGCTACACTTTAACTGTCATTGATAGATGATGTCAATAAAAATATCTATTCTTTTTCAGATTATTTCCCCTTATAGGTTATTGCAAAATGTTGAGTGTAGTTCCCTGTGCTATACAGTAGTTCCTTGTTGATGATCTATTTTATACATAGCAGTGTGTATGTGTTCATTCCAAACTGTTAATTTATCCCTCCTCCCACCTTTCCCCTTTGGTAATAATAAATTATAAGATTTTATACTTCTCAGAAATGGGGGAGCTGAAAGAGAGGTATCATTTTCAATGGAAAAGCATTTAAAACAAGATTGAAGGTTTAACCAAGATTATTAGCTGTACATCCTTGGAAAGAAATCACTTCGTTTCTCTAATATTGACCTGACAAATAAGACAAACCTTTTCACTGAACTTGCTTATAAAAAGTGATGGAAATATCAAATGGAAGTGTTAAAAACATCTTATTTTACCCGAGCCTGATACACTGTTCTATGTTAACTACAGTTTGGCTCACACATCTGTTCATTGAGGTTACAATAGTCTCAATTTCTGTTACTGATCCTCCAGAGTGGACCCCAACAAGTGTCCCCCTGCCCAGTGTCATTGGGGCCAACAGATCGAGACTGAGTTTGGTTCACAAGCAAAGGAAACTTTATATTTTGATCAGAGAATGGAGAGGTGAGAGCATGCACTACCCCGTGGGCTGTGGGCTGGGCTGCTGTGTAGAGATCCTGTCAGAGTCAGTGGGAGGGAGGGAGGCGGCGGAGCTCTCGAGGGCCGGGTTGGCTGTAGCTCAGGCTCTATATCGTGGAGTCTGCACTGGGCCCCAGGAGCTGAGGTGTCGACCCAGCCATTCTGCACTAGGAAATCTGGTCTGAAGTGCCGGGTGTGGAACCTCTGCATGCGGGATCCTAGGAGCACGTGAAATTAGACAAAGCACAAAGGATAAAAAAGGTTAGACTTGACTTTATTGCCCAGATTCTATTTTTATCTCCCAGGGATTTTTAATGGGCTTTGCTGGGGACAAACCCCTCCTCTGCCTTTTGTCCCGTTCCTCATTCTTGGAGTGCTGAGGGTGCAGACCCTTCTTCTGTAACTGCTGAGTGCTGAGTTGGGAGCCCTCATACCCTGGGGCGAGGGTCAGAGCTTCTCCCCAGCAGCCTCCCGGTGACGTTGATTGTCCCCAGGACCCCTGCCTCCCTGCTCGTCCACCTGAGCACCAGCATTGGAAGTGTTATAGATTCTAATGACCTTTAAGGGTCCAGGAAAGAGATGTGCAGAGACGCTGTGGGGGCCGGTTTCACCCCGCCCCACATTTGTTCGGCCACCTTAGGCTGACCGTCTCTGCCAGCCTAGATGCTCTGACCAGTAGTCTGCGCTTTCTTCAATTAGGCCCCTGAATTAACGTACAAACAGCACCAGGTGTCAGAGCCCTGCCCGCTCAACTCCCAGACAGTCCAGGGTCAGTGGTGATCAAGGACCATGATGGCTACTGAGTCAACAGCCTTTTGAAGTAAACAGGAGTCCAGCCGGTCTTATTGGTCACCATCATCACGGTGTCTGTAGGCTTTTCTATGGTGACAGTGTGGTATACTGTTCCCCCGCCAAGATTATTAGCTCCCCTCTGGGTGCAGTAAGTCCTGCAAGCAGTAGTCTACTCTTTTGGGACACACTCTTGTTGTTTTATGAGAGAAACTCCAGGTCAAGTGATGTTCACACGAGTCGTCATGGTGCCCTGTTGCCCCCGGTTATCTCTCTGGATGTTGGAGTTGGAGGGCCTCCTCACTCGAGGTCGGTGTGCCCACGGAGCGAACCCTGCAACTTCAGGGCATGGTTGGTGGTTAAGATCACCACGTGGGGTCCTTTTCCCTTAGGAGGGAGGTGGCCTTTTCGGCTGCTGATTTCCAGGTTTTTAGATACCGTCAGTATCTTGGCCAGATGTGGCAGTGGGCCAAGCCCCTTAGTGACCGTAGTTTATCCTACCTGGATGGCATTCTTGCATTGTTCCATTTCAAGTGGTCCCAGTTTTTGCACTAATTCTCCAATGGCGATTCACCTTTCACCGGGAATGTAAAGGTCAAAGGGTTTAGCTAAATTAGGGAGTTCCAGGGTAAGGGTCTGAATTGACTGCTCTTTCCATTCTTGAAAGGCCACTTCTGGATTCTATTCAAAAGGATCATCATCTTTTCCTTTCAGTGTTTCATATAGAGGCCCAGCTAGTAGACTGTAGTTAGGGATCCAGAAGCAGCAAACCCTGGCCTCCCCAGGAACCCCTAAGCTGTCTTCTAGTTTTAGAAAGGGGTAAGGCTGAAAATGGTTTCTTCCCTTTCCTGGGATGGGCTTCTCTGACCTTCTGTGAGAATGAAGCCCAGGCAGGTCACCGCAGTCTGTGATATTTGAGCTTTTTCTTGGACAACTTCTATCCTTTATTGGCTTGGTAGTTCAGAGGCCTCCTTAGTAGGGCTGGTGATCAGAATGTCGTCTGCATATTGAAGGAGGGTTTCCTTTTCCAGAGGTAGAACTTTTAGGTCTTTAGCTAAGCTTTCCCCAAAGATGGTGTGGGAATTTTTTGCACCCTTGGGGCCAGACGGCCCGGAAGTATTGTTTTAGTTGTATGTTGAGTCCTGCCACTCACAAGCCAAAATTTCTTGTGACTCTGGGACTAATGGAATACAAAAGAAGGCATCATTGAAGACTAATACAGAATACCATGTCCTGGTGGTTGGTAGAATGACCAGCAGGGTGTAGGAATTAGGAGCAACTGGAGGTATATCCTCGGTGGCTTCACTGACTGTCCTGACATCCTTTACCAGGTCCCCAGCAGCCCATGGGGCTCTCGTGGTCAGACCAATCCCAGAATATGGAGCTCACCTGGGCAGGTACCCCACCCCCACCCCAGCCCACGGGGCTCTCGTGGTCAGGCCCCTCCCAGGATACAGAGCTACCCTTGCAGGTACCGTGGCAGGGCTGGGCACACAGGAACCGTGCACATAGCCCTCATTGCAGAGCACCCCCAGCTCACCTGTCGCTCAGAGCTGACACAGAGCACCTCAGAGCAGGACTTGAACTAACAAACAGCAGCTGCGACAGGTCTGTGACCCTGGGCATCACTCTGTGAGGCCTCCCTCCACCTGGTCTTCCAGAGACTTCCACTGCACCCGGGGCACCAGGCCTCTGTCTCCAACCACCACCCACCCCTCCTCTCCCTGACTCCTGGGTTCCTCTCATTAGGAGAGGGTTTTCTTGAAGTTGTCTCCCACTCATGGGCCAGATAAAATGATTAGAAAACAAGCCAAAGCTGCAGCCCCTTGTCTATCCTGACTCTCAGGAGCCCACACCTGTTCCTTGGACCTGGCCGGTTCAGCAAGTTCCATTTTCTGCAACTGTGAGCCCCTGAGGGGTGATGATTGGCTGACCTGGGCAGCCTTACCGTGCCGGCCAGCCCTCCCCAGGTGTGCCTGGGTTGAGATCAATATAAATACCACTCCAGGCAGCAAGAGCCCCTGCAGCCGTGCCTGACGCCATTTTCTCTGCCCTGTCAGCAGTCTCGGGGCTGGGCTGGTGGGAGGGAGTGAGAGGCCACGGCTTTGTGGGTGGCCCAGTGTGAGTGGGGCTCTGCTGGACTTTCTGCAGCAGTTGCCAGGCTGCCACCTGCTAAAGAAGAGGATGTGTCACCCATACCTGCTGCTGGAATTTCTCCTTGGGCAGAGGTGAGGAAGGAAAAAAGCAGTGGGGGCAGGGACAGGACGGGTATCTCAGGCAGGGAAATGGAAATCTTCCAGAAGAGCACCCAGGGCCAGGACCATCCTGGCTGGCCTGCAGGCACCAAGTCGGCCGGCATGCTGTCACTCGTGTGGCTCTATGGCCCTTCCTCTAGGCTTTCAAGTCCTTGTATATATTCAGGTGTTTTACCTGGGACGGGTGGGAATAGTTCAGCAGCAACTGGCCTGGGGCTCAGCTCACGTTTACTCACAGATGCCTCGGCACGGTGCCCCAGCTTTGCAATGAGGACGCTTGTTGCGTGGGGGCTGCTGGCTGAATGGGAGACGATTCCCCACCACTGACCAACTTCAGAATTGTTTACAACTGGAGCAAGTGCCCTGATACGGTTTTCCTCTGTGTAACTGGTGGGTTCTGTGTTTTTTTTCTCTTTTTCGTTTTTGGTTCAAGGTAGATTTTATTCCTCTTTTTTGTATTTACAGATATAAGCATGGGAATAATTTATTCATATAAATACATGTATGTGCAGGGAATAATTGTCTTTTCTGTTTTATTTTTTAAATTTTATTTCTTTTTAATTTTGAATTTTATTTTATATTTTTATACAGCAGGTTCTTATTGGTTATCTATTTTATACATATAAATGTATACATGCCAATCCCAGTCTCTCAACTCCTCCCACCACCACCCCCCAATAGCTTTCCCCCCTTGTTGTCCATACGTTTGTTGTCTACATCTGTTGCTCTATTTATGCCTTGCAAAATGGTTAATCTGTACAGTTTTTCTAGGTTCCACATATATGCATGAATATACAAGATTTGTTTTTCTCTTTCTGACTTACTTCACTCTGTATGACAGTCTCTAGATCCATCGACGTCTCTACAAATGACCCAATTTCATTCCTTTTCATGGCTTAGTAATATTCCATTTTATATATGTACCACAGCTTTATGCATTCGTCTGTCTGTGGGCATTTAGGTTGCTTCCATTACCTCCATATTGTAAATAGTGATGCAATGAACATTGCGGTGAATGACTCTTTTTGATTTATGGTTTTGTCTGGGTATATGTCCAGTACTGGGATTGCTGTATCATATGGTAATTCTATTGTTAGTTTCTTAAGAAATTCCATATTGTTCTCCAAAATGACTGTATCAATTTATATTCCCAACAATAGTGGGAGAGGGTTCCTTTTCTCCACACCCTTTCCAGCATTTTCTGTTTGTAGATTTTCAATGATGCCTATTCTACCAGGTGTGAGGTGATACCTCATTGTTGAATCCATTTCGTTGAGCAAGGGGTAGCTCTTGTCTATTACATATTTGGCTTATGGAACGGTATCTGTGCTAATTTCAAACTCTGCTTTTATGCAGCACCCCAACTCACCTTCCCCCTTAAGCAGGCATAAGTTGGTTTTCTAAACTTGAGACCCTGTTCTGTTTTGTAATTCAGTTCATGTGTAGCCAAGTTCACATTCCGTGTATTAGTGATACCTTATGATGTTTCTTTTTCTGTGTGACTTATTTCACTTAGAATCATCGTGCCTCAATCCACTCATTATGCTGGTACGGGCCTGGTGACATAGATTTCATTGCTGAGTGGTATTCTGTTGTACAGAAGTACCGCAACTTCTTTATCCATTATTTGCTCTCTGGGATATTTAACTTGTGCCGTAGAAGAGATTCCTGTAAAATAGCCGTCCCAAATTTTGGGGTTGCTGTGTCTTTTTGATATTAATTTCCCTAAGCTAAAGGACCATAAGTGGAAGTGCCCTAGGCTCTGTTGCTTTGTTTTTTAGATGTTTCAGGAAACACCATACACTTCTCCCGAGTGGTTGTTGGCAATCTACATCCCTCCCATCAGCATAACAAGACTCCCAGTTCTCAATGGCCTGTTGCCTTTCTGGATTTGACACTTTTTTCAGATGGCCCTTTTGACCGGGGGGAAGTGAGACTTCATTGTAGTGCAGATTTCCTTTGCAAGCTTGCTTGGTTGGACAAAAAGGGCGTATGCGTTTTTTCCTGAATATATTCAGGAAAAAACGCATACGCCCTTTTTGGCCAAGTGCATCATTGTGGACGTTCTGCCTCTTTTCCTATGCTTTCAATGCAATTCCAGTCTACCTCCTGAAATCGGTTTCCTGCAATTATGCCCCGCTTTCAAGTCCTCTTGGCAGCCTTACTTCAGTCTCTTTCTGGCCGATAGCTGTCATTTATAACTCTGCAGGTTTGTGAATTACAGTGCCCCTGAGCTCCTTTCTTCAACTCGCTTTCTTGTGACCTGGCCGCAACACCGCAGGATGGCTTCAGGCCCTAATCTGGTTCTGGAACGGCACGCTGAGCCTTTGGTTAATTCCTCTTCCTGATAGGAAATGAGAGTTAAATTTGCCCGTCCAGACACCTCCAGCTAGTCTCCATTGGTTCTCGCTATTCCTGTTCATCTTCCGCAGAAATTGCAAACTGGGCCAAACATGAGGTTAAAGGGACTGACTCTCCAAGTCGGGAGAGTGTTAGTAAAGCATCTGGAATGTTGCACCCGAGTACCAGGGTACGAAATCTGAGACATATTTGAACACGTCTCCCGATCACATGATTGATCATACTCTAGGTTCCACATGCATGTTTTAGCTGAAGGAAGAATACCTTAAACCTGGGTAGTTGAATCCCGTGGAATGGGTACCATGCAATATGACTTCAAAGGGTCTTCATTTGCTCACAGATCCTCTCCAATCCTATCACTGCTGCGTTTATGCCCCTGTACACATGCTTGATTCTCTTTCGGAGACATAGCAATCCATAGGTTTTAAGATACTTACAAGTCAGGTACATTCTTAGGCGTTTAATATGCGGTGTTGAGTCCATTTCGTTGAGCAACAGTAGCTCTTGTCTATTCCATATTTGGCTTAAGGAACTTTATCTGTGCTCATTTCAATCTCTGGTTTTCTGCAGCACCCCAACTCACCTTCCCCGTTAAGCAAGCGTAAGTTGGTTTTCTAAACTTGAGACACTGTTCTGTTTTGTAATTCAGTTCATGTGTAGCCAAGTTCACATTCTGTGTATTAGTGATACCTTATGATGTTTCTTTTCTGTGTGACTTATTTCAGTTCGAATCATCATACCTGAATCCACTCATTATGCTGCTACAGGCCTGATGACATAGATTTCATTGCTGAGTGATATTGCATTGTACGTAAGTACCACAAGTTCTTTATCCATTTTTCACTTTCTGCGATATTGAACTTGTACCGTTAACGAGGTTCTTGTAAACAGAGCCGTCCCAAACTTTGGGGTGGCTGTGTCTTTTTGATTTTAATTTCCCTAAGCTATAGGACCATAAGTGGAAGTGCCCTAGGTTCTGTTGCTTTTTTTTTTAGATGTTTCAGGAAACACCATACACTTCTCCAGAGTGGCTGTTGGCAATTTACATCCCGCCCATCAGCATAAGAAGGCTCCCAGTTCTCCATGGCCTGTCGTGCCTTTATGGATTTTACACTTTTTTCAGATGGCCCTTTTGACCAGGTGGAAGTGAGACTTCATTGTAGTGCAGATTTCCTTTGCAAGCTTGCTTGGTTGGCCAAAAAGTGCGTATGCGTTTTTTCCTGAATATATTCAGGAAAAAACACATACGCCCTTTTTGGCCATGTGCATCATTGTCGAGTTTCTGACTCTCTTCATATGTTTTCAATGCAATTCCAGTCTACCTCCTGAAATCGGTTTCCTGCAATTCTGCCTTGCTTTCAATGCCTCTTCATAGCCTTACCTCAATATATTTTTTAAAAATAGTTGGCCTTTATAACTCTGCAGGTTTTTGAATTGCAGTGGCCCTTAGCTCCATTTTTTAGCTCTTATTTTTGTGGTCTTGCCCCATAACCACAGGATTCCTTGAAGCCCTATTTTTCTTCTGGGGCACCTTGCTGTGCCTTTGGTTAATTCTTCTTACTGATGTGATATTAGAGTGACATGTGCCCATTGAAACCGCTACAGCTAGTTTCTCACTGGTTCCCCCTATTCCCATTCATCCTCTGCACTAACTGCAGACTGTGCGATACCAGAACTTAAAGGCATTGACTCCATGTGGGGATGTTGTTAGTAAAGCGGCTGGAATGTCGATCCGGAGCCCCAGGAGAGGAAAAATGAGGTGCGTTTTAGAAACCTTTCCCGATCATATGGTATACCAGTCGCTGGGTTTCCCAAGCATGGTTTAGCTGTAGGAAGATTCCCTTCAACCTGGAGTGTTGGGACCCTTGGACTGAGTAGCATGAAGTATTGCATTAAACTTTCGGCAGTTGCTCACCAAAGCTCACCAATCCTGTCAGCCCCAAGTGTCCAGCCTTATGTCTTATCCAGCTGTGGGTTTATATGTGGTCAATCCAGGTTGCATCACAGCCCCTGAGCGAATTTTGTAAGAATTTTTCTCTCTTTCATTGTTTCAGCGTTTTGTTTTTAAAATTTATTTCTATAATGGGGTTTAGCTCCTTTTCACTGCTGTGTTTGTGCCGCTCTGCACACACTTGATTCCCTTATGGAGATATATCAATACATGGGTTTTAAGATTCTTATTACTCAGATATATTTCTCTGCGGTGTATAGGGTGTGTTGAGGCCAGTTCATTGAGCAAGGTGTAGATCTTGTCTAATACCTATTTGGTTTATTGAACGGTATCTGTGCTAATTTCAAACTCTGGTTTTATGCATCACCCCACCTCTCCTTTCCCCTTAAGCTGACATAAGTGTGTTTTCTAAATGTGAGACACTGTTCTGTTCTGTAATTCATTTCTTGTGCAGCCATATTTACCCTCCCTCTATAAGTGATATCTTATGATATGTTTCTTTTTCTGTTTGACTTATTTCAAGTAGTATTATCGGACCTAAATCCACTCTTTATCCTTCTACTAGCCTTATTACATTGATTTCATGGTGAAGAGATATTCCATTGTACATAAGTACCACATCTTCTTTATCCATTGTTCTCTTTCCTGGGATATTTAAGGTGTACTGAAGTTGAGGTTCTTGTAAACAGAGTAGCCCTAAACTGTGGTGTGCTTGTGTCTTGTTGATTTTTAGACTTCCCTAGATATACTCCCATGATTGGAAGTGTCCTATGCTCTGTAGCTCTGTTTTTTAGATGATTTAGGAACCACCATACACTTCTCCAGAGTGGCTCTCGGCAGTTCACACACTGCCCATCAGCGTATAAAGGCTCCCTGTTCTCCATGGTCTGTCCTGCATTTCTGGTTTTTACAATTTTTTAGGATGGCCCTTTTGACCGGTGGGAAGTGAGACTTCTTTGTTGTGCACATTTGCATTGCTTGCTTGCTTCGTTGCCCATAAAGTGCGTATGCGTTTTTTCCTGGATATAATCAGGAAAAAACGCATACGCCCTTTTGGGCCAACTGCATCATTGTCGAAATTCTGCCGCTTTTCATGTGCGTTAAAGCCGAGTCCAATCTATCTCTTGAAATCTGTTTCTTGCAATTCTGTCTTGCATTCAGATCCTCTTCTTTGCCTTACCTCAACATATTTTTGGACGTTAGTTTTCATTTATAACTCTGCAGGTTTGTGAATTGCAGTGACCCTGAGCTCCATTTTTTAAGTTGCTCTTTTGTGAGCTGGCCTCAAACCCGCAGGATTGCTTCAGGCCCTATTTTGGCTCCGGCGAGGCAGGCTGAGCCTTTCTTTAATTCTTATTCTTAATGGGAAATTAGAGTGATATGTGCCCGTCCAAACCCCTACAACTCTTCTCTCATTGGTTCCCCCTCTTCCCGTTCATCCTCCTCACAATTTGCAAAATGTGTGAAACAGAAGTTTAAATGTGCTGATTCTCCAAGTGGGGAGATTCTAAGTAGCGTGGCTGGAATGGTGAACAGGAGCACCAGGAGAGGATAAATGAGGTGCATTTTAGACACATCTCCCGATCACATGGTGTACAGTCCTCTGGGTTTTCCATGCATGTTTTAGCTGTAGGAAGATCCCTTGAACCTGCAGATTTGGGACCCATTGAATGGGTACCAGGTAGTATTACTTTAAAGGGTGTGCATTTCCTCACCCAACCTCACATTTCTCTTAGCGCAAACAGTTTCCAGCCTTATGTCTCATCCTGCTGTGGGTCTAGATGTGTTCAATCCATGTTGCATCACCGTCCCTGAGGAAAAGTTGTAAGAGGTTTTCTCTGTCTCTCTGTCGTTTATTTTTTTCAATTTATTACTATATTGGTTACAGCTGATTTTCAAAGCTCTGTTTCTTGCTGCTGTACATCCACTTGATTCACGTACAGAGAGACATCAATAAATTCTTTTTCAGATTCTTACCAGTCGTATATATTCTTTTCCGGTGACTTGAGTGTGCTGAGTGCAGTTCTTTTAGCTACCGTGTAGGCCTTGTTGATTATCAGTTTGGTATTTGGAATGGTATCTTTGCTAATTTCAACCTCCTGGATGATGCCTCACCCCTCCCCACCTTTCCCGTTTAGCAGCCTTATGCGTGTTTTCTACATATTTGACTATGTTTTTGTTTTGTAATTTATTTCATGTGTAGCCATTTTGGATTCCACCTTTAAGTGATATCTTATGATATGTGTCTTTTTCTTTTTGAATTCTGTCACTTAGAATGATCATACGTAACTCCTCCGGAGTTGTTACAACTGGCCATATTTCATTGATTTCCAGGCTGAATAATATTCCACTCTACCTAAGTACCACATCTCTATCCATTTTTTCCCTCCAGAGACATTTGAGTTATATCCTAGTCGAGGATCTTTTAAACAGAGAGGGGGTAAACATTGGGGTGCCTGTGTCCTCTCGATTTTTGTTTTTCCCAAGATATACGCCCATGAGTGCAAGTGCCCTATGCTCTGTAGCTCATTTTTTAGATGCTTTAGTAAACACAATACACTTCTCCAGAATGGCCGTTGGCAATATACATTTCCACTATAAGTCTCACAGGGCTCCCTCTTCTCGTTGCCCTGTCCTGCATTTCTGTTGTTTACGCTTTATGAGGATGGCTCTTCTGACTGATGCGAAGTGATATCTTTTGTAGTATTGACTTCCAGTGCCCACCTGTTTGGTTGGCTAAAAAAGTGTATGCCCTTTTCTTGAATATATACAGAAAAGAACGCATACACCCTTTTTGGCCAACTGCAATGTTGGCAATGTTCAGCTCCTTTTCTTGTGCTTAATGGCGAGTCCTTTCTACCTCCTCAAATCCCTTTCCTGCCATTCTCCCTTGCTTACAAGTCCTTTTCTCTGACTCTCCTCAAGACATTTTTCAGTGATGGATATTTTCAACTCTGCAGTTTTGTGAATTTTACTGCCCCTGAGTTCCATTGTTCAACTCGTGTTTATGGGAACTGGCCACAAAGCAGCGGGATTTCCTCAAGCCCTATACTGTTTCCATGGGCAACCCTAGCCTTTGGTCAATTCGTCTTCCTGATTGGAAATTAGAGTGACATGTGCCTGTCTGAACACCTAGGACTTGTCTCTCATTGTTCCTCATCCTTCCGCTTCATCCTCTGGACAAATTCCAAACTGTACGCAACAGGATGTTGACAGTGCTGACATCTCCAAGTGGGGAGACTGTTAGTAAAGACGCTGGAGGGGTGAACCCGAGCACCAGGAGATGAGGAGATGAGATGCCTTTTCCAAACTCTTCCCGATCAGACGGTATACCATCCTCTGGGTGTGACAGACATGTTTTAGCAGTAGGAAGAGTCCCATTCATGTAAGGAGAACACCAGGGCTTTTTCAAAATCAGTGTCTCCCCGAAACCCAAACTGGGGAATTTTTTAAGCTACAGCTACACATATGTTCATTAAGGGCCTTGGGAAGTAGGCAGAGTCCAAACTTTAGATGATTGAAGTCTTCAGGGTCAGAAGCACTCACCACCAGCTTCCCTTAGGCTACACTTTAACTGTCATTGATAGATGATGTCAATAAAAATATCTATTCTTTTTCAGATTATTTCCCCTTATAGGTTATTGCAAAATGTTGAGTGTAGTTCCCTGTGCTATACAGTAGTTCCTTGTTGATGATCTATTTTATACATAGCAGTGTGTATGTGTTCATTCCAAACTGTTAATTTATCCCTCCTCCCACCTTTCCCCTTTGGTAATAATAAATTATAAGATTTTATACTTCTCAGAAATGGGGGAGCTGAAAGAGAGGTATCATTTTCAATGGAAAAGCATTTAAAACAAGATTGAAGGTTTAACCAAGATTATTAGCTGTACATCCTTGGAAAGAAATCACTTCGTTTCTCTAATATTGACCTGACAAATAAGACAAACCTTTTCACTGAACTTGCTTATAAAAAGTGATGGAAATATCAAATGGAAGTGTTAAAAACATCTTATTTTACCCGAGCCTGATACACTGTTCTATGTTAACTACAGTTTGGCTCACACATCTGTTCATTGAGGTTACAATAGTCTCAATTTCTGTTACTGATCCTCCAGAGTGGACCCCAACAAGTGTCCCCCTGCCCAGTGTCATTGGGGCCAACAGATCGAGACTGAGTTTGGTTCACAAGCAAAGGAAACTTTATATTTTGATCAGAGAATGGAGAGGTGAGAGCATGCACTACCCCGTGGGCTGTGGGCTGGGCTGCTGTGTAGAGATCCTGTCAGAGTCAGTGGGAGGGAGGGAGGCGGCGGAGCTCTCGAGGGCCGGGTTGGCTGTAGCTCAGGCTCTATATCGTGGAGTCTGCACTGGGCCCCAGGAGCTGAGGTGTCGACCCAGCCATTCTGCACTAGGAAATCTGGTCTGAAGTGCCGGGTGTGGAACCTCTGCATGCGGGACCCTAGGAGCACGTGAAATTAGACAAAGCACAAAGGATAAAAAAGGTTAGACTTGACTTTATTGCCCAGATTCTATTTTTATCTCCCAGGGATTTTTAATGGGCTTTGCTGGGGACAAACCCCTCCTCTGCCTTTTGTCCCGTTCCTCATTCTTGGAGTGCTGAGGGTGCAGACCCTTCTTCTGTAACTGCTGAGTGCTGAGTTGGGAGCCCTCATACCCTGGGGCGAGTGTCAGAGCTTCTCCCCAGCAGCCTCCTGGTGACGTTGATTGTCCCCAGGACCCCTGCCTCCCTGCTCGTCCACCTGAGCACCAGCATTGGAAGTGTTATAGATTCTAATGACCTTTAAGGGTCCAGGAAAGAGATGTGCAGAGACGCTGTGGGGGCCGGTTTCACCCCGCCCCACATTTGTTCGGCCACCTTAGGCTGACCGTCTCTGCCAGCCTAGATGCTCTGACCAGTAGTCTGCGCTTTCTTCAATTAGGCCCCTGAATTAACGTACAAACAGCACCAGGTGTCAGAGCCCTGCCCGCTCAACTCCCAGACAGTCCAGGGTCAGTGGTGATCAAGGACCATGATGGCTACTGAGTCAACAGCCTTTTGAAGTAAACAGGAGTCCAGCCGGTCTTATTGGTCACCATCATCACGGTGTCTGTAGGCTTTTCTATGGTGACAGTGTGGTATACTGTTCCCCCGCCAAGATTATTAGCTCCCCTCTGGGTGCAGTAAGTCCTGCAAGCAGTAGTCTACTCTTTTGGGACACACTCTTGTTGTTTTATGAGAGAAACTCCAGGTCAAGTGATGTTCACACGAGTCGTCATGGTGCCCTGTTGCCCCCGGTTATCTCTCTGGATGTTGGAGTTGGAGGGCCTCCTCACTCGAGGTCGGTGTGCCCACGGAGCGAACCCTGCAACTTCAGGGCATGGTTGGTGGTTAAGATCACCACGTGGGGTCCTTTTCCCTTAGGAGGGAGGTGGCCTTTTCGGCTGCTGATTTCCAGGTTTTTAGATACCGTCAGTATCTTGGCCAGATGTGGCAGTGGGCCAAGCCCCTTAGTGACCGTAGTTTATCCTACCTGGATGGCATTCTTGCATTGTTCCATTTCAAGTGGTCCCAGTTTTTGCACTAATTCTCCAATGGCGATTCACCTTTCACCGGGAATGTAAAGGTCAAAGGGTTTAGCTAAATTAGGGAGTTCCAGGGTAAGGGTCTGAATTGACTGCTCTTTCCATTCTTGAAAGGCCACTTCTGGATTCTATTCAAAAGGATCATCATCTTTTCCTTTCAGTGTTTCATATAGAGGCCCAGCTAGTAGACTGTAGTTAGGGATCCAGAAGCAGCAAACCCTGGCCTCCCCAGGAACCCCTAAGCTGTCTTCTAGTTTTAGAAAGGGGTAAGGCTGAAAATGGTTTCTTCCCTTTCCTGGGATGGGCTTCTCTGACCTTCTGTGAGAATGAAGCCCAGGCAGGTCACCGCAGTCTGTGATATTTGAGCTTTTTCTTGGACAACTTCTATCCTTTATTGGCTTGGTAGTTCAGAGGCCTCCTTAGTAGGGCTGGTGATCAGAATGTCGTCTGCATATTGAAGGAGGGTTTCCTTTTCCAGAGGTAGAACTTTTAGGTCTTTAGCTAAGCTTTCCCCAAAGATGGTGTGGGAATTTTTTGCACCCTTGGGGCCAGACGGCCCGGAAGTATTGTTTTAGTTGTATGTTGAGTCCTGCCACTCACAAGCCAAAATTTCTTGTGACTCTGGGACTAATGGAATACAAAAGAAGGCATCATTGAAGACTAATACAGAATACCATGTCCTGGTGGTTGGTAGAATGACCAGCAGGGTGTAGGAATTAGGAGCAACTGGAGGTATATCCTCGGTGGCTTCACTGACTGTCCTGACATCCTTTACCAGGTCCCCAGCAGCCCATGGGGCTCTCGTGGTCAGACCAATCCCAGAATATGGAGCTCACCTGGGCAGGTACCCCACCCCCACCCCAGCCCACGGGGCTCTCGTGGTCAGGCCCCTCCCAGGATACAGAGCTACCCTTGCAGGTACCGTGGCAGGGCTGGGCACACAGGAACCGTGCACATAGCCCTCATTGCAGAGCACCCCCAGCTCACCTGTCGCTCAGAGCTGACACAGAGCACCTCAGAGCAGGACTTGAACTAACAAACAGCAGCTGCGACAGGTCTGTGACCCTGGGCATCACTCTGTGAGGCCTCCCTCCACCTGGTCTTCCAGAGACTTCCACTGCACCCGGGGCACCAGGCCTCTGTCTCCAACCACCACCCACCCCTCCTCTCCCTGACTCCTGGGTTCCTCTCATTAGGAGAGGGTTTTCTTGAAGTTGTCTCCCACTCATGGGCCAGATAAAATGATTAGAAAACAAGCCAAAGCTGCAGCCCCTTGTCTATCCTGACTCTCAGGAGCCCACACCTGTTCCTTGGACCTGGCCGGTTCAGCAAGTTCCATTTTCTGCAACTGTGAGCCCCTGAGGGGTGATGATTGGCTGACCTGGGCAGCCTTACCGTGCCGGCCAGCCCTCCCCAGGTGTGCCTGGGTTGAGATCAATATAAATACCACTCCAGGCAGCAAGAGCCCCTGCAGCCGTGCCTGACGCCATTTTCTCTGCCCTGTCAGCAGTCTCGGGGCTGGGCTGGTGGGAGGGAGTGAGAGGCCACGGCTTTGTGGGTGGCCCAGTGTGAGTGGGGCTCTGCTGGACTTTCTGCAGCAGTTGCCAGGCTGCCACCTGCTAAAGAAGAGGATGTGTCACCCATACCTGCTGCTGGAATTTCTCCCTGGGCAGAGGTGAGGAAGGAAAAAAGCAGTGGGGGCAGGGACAGGACGGGTATCTCAGGCAGGGAAATGGAAATCTTCCAGAAGAGCACCCAGGGCCAGGACCATCCTGGCTGGCCTGCAGGCACCAAGTCGGCCGGCATGCTGTCACTCGTGTGGCTCTATGGCCCTTCCTCTAGGCTTTCAAGTCCTTGTATATATTCAGGTGTTTTACCTGGGACGGGTGGGAATAGTTCAGCAGCAACTGGCCTGGGGCTCAGCTCACGTTTACTCACAGATGCCTCGGCACGGTGCCCCAGCTTTGCAATGAGGACGCTTGTTGCGTGGGGGCTGCTGGCTGAATGGGAGACGATTCCCCACCACTGACCAACTTCAGAATTGTTTACAACTGGAGCAAGTGCCCTGATACGGTTTTCCTCTGTGTAACTGGTGGGTTCTGTGTTTTTTTTCTCTTTTTCGTTTTTGGTTCAAGGTAGATTTTATTCCTCTTTTTTGTATTTACAGATATAAGCATGGGAATAATTTATTCATATAAATACATGTATGTGCAGGGAATAATTGTTTTTTCTGTTTTATTTTTTAAATTTTATTTCTTTTTAATTTTGAATTTTATTTTATATTTTTATACAGCAGGTTCTTATTGGTTATCTATTTTATACATATAAATGTATACATGCCAATCCCAGTCTCTCAACTCCTCCCACCACCACCCCCCAACAGCTTTCCCCCCTTGTTGTCCATACGTTTGTTGTCTACATCTGTTGCTCTATTTATGCCTTGCAAAATGGTTAATCTGTACAGTTTTTCTAGGTTCCACATATATGCATGAATATACAAGATTTGTTTTTCTCTTTCTGACTTACTTCACTCTGTATGACAGTCTCTAGATCCATCGACGTCTCTACAAATGACCCAATTTCATTCCTTTTCATGGCTTAGTAATATTCCATTTTATATATGTACCACAGCTTTATGCATTCGTCTGTCTGTGGGCATTTAGGTTGCTTCCATTACCTCGATATTGTAAATAGTGATGCAATGAACATTGCGGTGAATGACTCTTTTTGATTTATGGTTTTGTCTGGGTATATGTCCAGTACTGGGATTGCTGTATCATATGGTAATTCTATTGTTAGTTTCTTAAGAAATTCCATATTGTTCTCCAAAATGACTGTATCAATTTATATTCCCAACAATAGTGGGAGAGGGTTCCTTTTCTCCACACCCTTTCCAGCATTTTCTGTTTGTAGATTTTCAATGATGCCTATTCTACCAGGTGTGAGGTGATACCTCATTGTTGAATCCATTTCGTTGAGCAAGGGGTAGCTCTTGTCTATTACATATTTGGCTTATGGAACGGTATCTGTGCTAATTTCAAACTCTGCTTTTATGCAGCACCCCAACTCACCTTCCCCCTTAAGCAGGCATAAGTTGGTTTTCTAAACTTGAGACCCTGTTCTGTTTTGTAATTCAGTTCATGTGTAGCCAAGTTCACATTCCGTGTATTAGTGATACCTTATGATGTTTCTTTTTCTGTGTGACTTATTTCACTTAGAATCATCGTGCCTCAATCCACTCATTATGCTGGTACGGGCCTGGTGACATAGATTTCATTGCAGAGTGGTATTCTGTTGTACATAAGTACCGCAACTTCTTTATCCATTATTTGCTCTCTGGGATATTTAACTTGTGCCGTAGAAGAGATTCCTGTAAAATAGCCGTCCCAAATTTTGGGGTTGCTGTGTCTTTTTGATATTAATTTCCCTAAGCTAAAGGACCATAAGTGGAAGTGCCCTAGGCTCTGTTGCTTTGTTTTTTAGATGTTTCAGGAAACACCATACACTTCTCCCGAGTGTCTGTTGGCAATTTACATCCCGCCCATCAGCATAACAAGGCTCCCAGTTCTCCATGGCCTGTCCTGCCTTTCTGGATTTTACACTTTATTCTGATGGCCCTTTTGACCGGGGGGAAGTGACACTTCATTGTAGTGCAGATTTCCTTTGCAAGCTTGCTTGGTTGGCCAAAAAGTGCGTATGCGTTTTTTCCTGAATATATTCAGGAAAAAACGCATATGCCCTTTTGGCAAAGTGCATCATTGTGGACGTTCTGCCTCTTTTCCTATGCTTTCAATGCAATTCCAGTCTACCTCCTGAAATCGGTATCCTGCAATTCTGCCCCGCTTTCAAGTCCTCTTGGCAGCCTTACTTCAGTCTATTTTTGGACGATAGCTGTCATTTATAACTCTGCAGGTTTGTGAATTACAGTGCCCCTGAGCTCCTTTCTTCAACTCGCTTTCTTGTGACCTGGCCGCAACACCGCAGGATGGCTTCAGGCCCTAATCTGGTTTCGGTACGGCATGCTGAGCCTTTGGTTATTTCCTCTTCCTGGTGGGAAATGAGAGTTAAATTTGCCCGTCCAGACACCTCCAGCTAGCCTCTCATTGGTTCTCGCTATTCCTGTTCATCTTCCGCAGAAATTGCAAACTGGGCCAAACAGGAGGTTAAAGGCGCTGACTCTCCAAGTGGGGAGACTGTTAGTAAAGCGTCTGGAATGTTGCACCCGAGTACCAGGGGAGGAAAACTGAGACATATTTGAACACGTCTCCCCATCACATGATTGATCATACTCTGGGTTCCACATGCATGTTTTAGCTGAAGGAAGAATACCTAAAACATGGGTAGTTGAAACCCGTGGAATGGGTACCATGCAATATGACTTCAAAGGGTCTTCATTTGCTCACCGAACCTCTCCAATCCTATCACTGCTGTGTTTATGCCCCTGTACACACGCTTGATTCTCTTTTGGAGACATAGCAATCCATAGGTTTTACGATACTTACTAGTCAGGTACATTCTTAGGCGTTTAATATGCGGTGTTGAGTCCATTTCGTTGAGCAAGGAGTAGCTCTTGTCTATTCCATATTTGACTTAAGGAAATTTATCTGTGCTCATTTCAATCTCTGGTTTTATGCAGCACCCCAACTCACCTTTACCCTTAAGCAAGCATAAGTTGGTTTTCTAAATTTGAGACCCTGTTCTGTTCTGTAATTCAGATCCTGTGTAGCCAAGTTTACATTCCGTGTATTACTGATATCTTATGATGTTTCTTTTTCTGTGTGACTTATTTCAGTTAGAGTCATCATACCTGAATCCACTCATTGTGCTGCTAAGGGCCTGATGACACAGATTTCATTGCTGAGTGATATTGCTTTGTAAGTAAATACCACAACTTCTTTCTCCATTTTTCACTTTCTGCGATGTTGAACTTGTACTGTAAACGAGGTTCTTGTAAACAGAGACGTCCCAAACTTTGGGGTGGCTGTGCCTTTTTGATTTTAATTTCCCTAAGCTATAGGACCATAAGTGGAAGTGCCCTAGGCTCTGTTGCTTTGTTTTTTAGATGTTTCAGGAAACACCATACACTTCTCCAGAGTGGTTGTTGGCAATTTACATCCCGCCCATCAGCATAACAAGGCTCCCAGTTCTCCATGGCCTGTCCTGCCTTTCTGGATTTTACACTTTTTTCAGATGGCCCTTTTGACCGGGGGGAAGTGAGACTTCATTGTAGTGCAGATTTCCTTTGCAAGCTTGCTTGGTTGGCCAAAAAGGGCGTATGCGTTTTTTCCTGAATATATTCAGGAAAAAACGCATACGCCCTTTTTGGCCAAGTGCATCATTGTGGACGTTCTGCCTCTTTTCCTATGCTTTCAATGTAATTCCAGTCTACCTCCTGAAATCGGTTTCCTGCAATTCTGCCCCGCTTTCAAGTCCTCTTGGCAGCCTTACTTCAGTCTATTTTTGGACGATAGCTGTCATTTATAACTCTGCAGGTTTGTGAATTACAGTGCCCCTGAGCTCCTTTCTTCAACTCGCTTTCTTGTGACCTGGCCGCAACACCGCAGGATGGCTTCAAGCCCTAATCTGGTTCTGGCATGGCACGCTGAGCCTTTGGTTAATTCCTCTTCCTGATAGGAAATGAGAGTTAAATTTGCCCGTCCAGACACCTCCAGCTAGTCTCCATTAGTTCTCGCTATTCCTGTTCATCTTCCGCAGAAATTGCAAACTGGGCCAAACATGAGGTTAAAGGGAATGACTCTCCAAGTCGGGAGAGTGTTAGTAAAGCATCTGGAATGTTGCACCCGAGTACCAGGGTACGAAATCTGAGACATATTTGAACACGTCTCCCGATCACATGATTGATCATACTCTAGGTTCCACATGCATGTTTTAGCTGAAGGAAGAATACCTTAAACCTGGGTAGTTGAATCCCGTGGAATGGGTACCATGCAATATGACTTCAAAGGGTCTTCATTTGCTCACCGATCCTCTCCAATCCTATCACTGCTGCGTTTATGCCCCTGTACACATGCTTGATTCTCTTTCGGAGACATAGCAATCCATAGGTTTTAAGATACTTACTAGTCAGGTACATTCTTAGGCGTTTAATATGCGGTGTTGAGTCCATTTCGTTGAGCAAGGAGTAGCTCTTGTCTATTCCATATTTGGCTTAAGGAACTTTATCTGTGCTCATTTCAATCTCTGGTTTTATGCAGCACCCCAACTCACCTTCCCCGTTAAGCAAGCGTAAGTTGGTTTTCTAAACTTGAGACACTGTTCTGTTTTGTAATTCAGTTCATGTGTAGCCAAGTTCACATTCTGTGTATTAGTGATACCTTATGATGTTTCTTTTCTGTGTGACTTATTTCAGTTCGAATCATCATACCTGAATCCACTCATTATGCTGCTACAGGCCTGATGACATAGATTTCATTGCTGAGTGATATTGCATTGTACGTAAGTACCACAAGTTCTTTATCCATTTTTCACTTTCTGCGATATTGAACTTGTACCGTTAACGAGGTTCTTGTAAACAGAGCCGTCCCAAACTTTGGGGTGGCTGTGTCTTTTTGATTTTAATTTCCCTAAGCTATAGGACCATAAGTGGAAGTGCCCTAGGTTCTGTTGCTTTTTTTTTTAGATGTTTCAGGAAACACCATACACTTCTCCAGAGTGGCTGTTGGCAATTTACATCCCGCCCATCAGCATAAGAAGGCTCCCAGTTCTCCATGGCCTGTCGTGCCTTTATGGATTTTACACTTTTTTCAGATGGCCCTTTTGACCAGGTGGAAGTGAGACTTCATTGTAGTGCAGATTTCCTTTGCAAGCTTGCTTGGTTGGCCAAAAAGTGCGTATGCGTTTTTTCCTGAATATATTCAGGAAAAAACACATACGCCCTTTTTGGCCATGTGCATCATTGTCGAGTTTCTGACTCTCTTCATATGTTTTCAATGCAATTCCAGTCTACCTCCTGAAATCGGTTTCCTGCAATTCTGCCTTGCTTTCAATGCCTCTTCATAGCCTTACCTCAATATATTTTTTAAAAATAGTTGGCCTTTATAACTCTGCAGGTTTTTGAATTGCAGTGGCCCTTAGCTCCATTTTTTAGCTCTTATTTTTGTGGTCTTGCCCCATAACCACAGGATTCCTTGAAGCCCTATTTTTCTTCTGGGGCACCTTGCTGTGCCTTTGGTTAATTCTTCTTACTGATGTGATATTAGAGTGACATGTGCCCATTGAAACCGCTACAGCTAGTTTCTCACTGGTTCCCCCTATTCCCATTCATCCTCTGCACTAACTGCAGACTGTGCGATACCAGAACTTAAAGGCATTGACTCCATGTGGGGATGTTGTTAGTAAAGCGGCTGGAATGTCGATCCGGAGCCCCAGGAGAGGAAAAATGAGGTGCGTTTTAGAAACCTTTCCCGATCATATGGTATACCAGTCGCTGGGTTTCCCAAGCATGGTTTAGCTGTAGGAAGATTCCCTTCAACCTGGAGTGTTGGGACCCTTGGACTGAGTAGCATGAAGTATTGCATTAAACTTTCGGCAGTTGCTCACCAAAGCTCACCAATCCTGTCAGCCCCAAGTGTCCAGCCTTATGTCTTATCCAGCTGTGGGTTTATATGTGGTCAATCCAGGTTGCATCACAGCCCCTGAGCGAATTTTGTAAGAATTTTTCTCTCTTTCATTGTTTCAGCGTTTTGTTTTTAAAATTTATTTCTATAATGGGGTTTAGCTCATTTTCACTGCTGTGTTTGTGCCGCTCTGCACACACTTGATTCCCTTATGGAGATATATCAATACATGGGTTTTAAGATTCTTATTACTCAGATATATTTCTCTGCAGTGTATAGGGTGTGTTGAGGCCAGTTCATTGAGCAAGGTGTAGATCTTGTCTAATACCTATTTGGTTTATTGAACGGTATCTGTGCTAATTTCAAACTCTGGTTTTATGCATCACCCCACCTCTCCTTTCCCCTTAAGCTGACATAAGTGTGTTTTCTAAATGTGAGACACTGTTCTGTTCTGTAATTCATTTCTTGTGCAGCCATATTTACCCTCCCTCTATAAGTGATATCTTATGATATGTTTCTTTTTCTGTTTGACTTATTTCAAGTAGTATTATCGGACCTAAATCCACTCTTTATCCTTCTACTAGCCTTATTACATTGATTTCATGGTGAAGAGATATTCCATTGTACATAAGTACCACATCTTCTTTATCCATTGTTCTCTTTCCTGGGATATTTAAGGTGTACTGAAGTTGAGGTTCTTGTAAACAGAGTAGCCCTAAACTGTGGTGTGCTTGTGTCTTGTTGATTTTTAGACTTCCCTAGATATACTCCCATGATTGGAAGTGTCCTATGCTCTGTAGCTCTGTTTTTTAGATGATTTAGGAACCACCATACACTTCTCCAGAGTGGCTCTCGGCAGTTCACACACTGCCCATCAGCGTATAAAGGCTCCCTGTTCTCCATGGTCTGTCCTGCATTTCTGGTTTTTACAATTTTTTAGGATGGCCCTTTTGACCGGTGGGAAGTGAGACTTCTTTGTTGTGCACATTTGCATTGCTTGCTTGCTTCGTTGCCCATAAAGTGCGTATGCGTTTTTTCCTGGATATAATCAGGAAAAAACGCATACGCCCTTTTGGGCCAACTGCATCATTGTCGAAATTCTGCCGCTTTTCATGTGCGTTAAAGCCGAGTCCAATCTATCTCTTGAAATCTGTTTCTTGCAATTCTGTCTTGCATTCAGATCCTCTTCTTTGCCTTACCTCAACATATTTTTGGACGTTAGTTTTCATTTATAACTCTGCAGGTTTGTGAATTGCAGTGACCCTGAGCTCCATTTTTTAAGTTGCTCTTTTGTGAGCTGGCCTCAAACCCGCAGGATTGCTTCAGGCCCTATTTTGGCTCCGGCGAGGCAGGCTGAGCCTTTCTTTAATTCTTATTCTTAATGGGAAATTAGAGTGATATGTGCCCGTCCAAACCCCTACAACTCTTCTCTCATTGGTTCCCCCTCTTCCCGTTCATCCTCCTCACAATTTGCAAAATGTGTGAAACAGAAGTTTAAATGTGCTGATTCTCCAAGTGGGGAGATTCTAAGTAGCGTGGCTGGAATGGTGAACAGGAGCACCAGGAGAGGATAAATGAGGTGCATTTTAGACACATCTCCCGATCACATGGTGTACAGTCCTCTGGGTTTTCCATGCATGTTTTAGCTGTAGGAAGATCCCTTGAACCTGCAGATTTGGGACCCATTGAATGGGTACCAGGTAGTATTACTTTAAAGGGTGTGCATTTCCTCACCCAACCTCACATTTCTCTTAGCGCAAACAGTTTCCAGCCTTATGTCTCATCCTGCTGTGGGTCTAGATGTGTTCAATCCATGTTGCATCACCGTCCCTGAGGAAAAGTTGTAAGAGGTTTTCTCTGTCTCTCTGTCGTTTATTTTTTTCAATTTATTACTATATTGGTTACAGCTGATTTTCAAAGCTCTGTTTCTTGCTGCTGTACATCCACTTGATTCACGTACAGAGAGACATCAATAAATTCTTTTTCAGATTCTTACCAGTCGTATATATTCTTTTCCGGTGACTTGAGTGTGCTGAGTGCAGTTCTTTTAGCTACCGTGTAGGCCTTGTTGATTATCAGTTTGGTATTTGGAATGGTATCTTTGCTAATTTCAACCTCCTGGATGATGCCTCACCCCTCCCCACCTTTCCCGTTTAGCAGCCTTATGCGTGTTTTCTACATATTTGACTATGTTTTTGTTTTGTAATTTATTTCATGTGTAGCCATTTTGGATTCCACCTTTAAGTGATATCTTATGATATGTGTCTTTTTCTTTTTGAATTCTGTCACTTAGAATGATCATACGTAACTCCTCCGGAGTTGTTACAACTGGCCATATTTCATTGATTTCCAGGCTGAATAATATTCCACTCTACCTAAGTACCACATCTCTATCCATTTTTTCCCTCCAGAGACATTTAAGTTATATCCTAGTCGAGGATCTTTTAAACAGAGAGGGGGTAAACATTGGGGTGCCTGTGTCCTCTCGATTTTTGTTTTTCCCAAGATATACGCCCATGAGTGCAAGTGCCCTATGCTCTGTAGCTCATTTTTTAGATGCTTTAGTAAACACAATACACTTCTCCAGAATGGCCGTTGGCAATATACATTTCCACTATAAGTCTCACAGGGCTCCCTCTTCTCGTTGCCCTGTCCTGCATTTCTGTTGTTTACGCTTTATGAGGATGGCTCTTCTGACTGATGCGAAGTGATATCTTTTGTAGTATTGACTTCCAGTGCCCACCTGTTTGGTTGGCTAAAAAAGTGTATGCCCTTTTCTTGAATATATACAGAAAAGAACGCATACACCCTTTTTGGCCAACTGCAATGTTGGCAATGTTCAGCTCCTTTTCTTGTGCTTAATGGCGAGTCCTTTCTACCTCCTCAAATCCCTTTCCTGCCATTCTCCCTTGCTTACAAGTCCTTTTCTCTGACTCTCCTCAAGACATTTTTCAGTGATGGATATTTTCAACTCTGCAGTTTTGTGAATTTTACTGCCCCTGAGTTCCATTGTTCAACTCGTGTTTATGGGAACTGGCCACAAAGCAGCGGGATTTCCTCAAGCCCTATACTGTTTCCATGGGCAACCCTAGCCTTTGGTCAATTCGTCTTCCTGATTGGAAATTAGAGTGACATGTGCCTGTCTGAACACCTAGGACTTGTCTCTCATTGTTCCTCATCCTTCCGCTTCATCCTCTGGACAAATTCCAAACTGTACGCAACAGGATGTTGACAGTGCTGACATCTCCAAGTGGGGAGACTGTTAGTAAAGACGCTGGAGGGGTGAACCCGAGCACCAGGAGATGAGGAGATGAGATGCCTTTTCCAAACTCTTCCCGATCAGACGGTATACCATCCTCTGGGTGTGACAGACATGTTTTAGCAGTAGGAAGAGTCCCATTCATGTAAGGAGAACACCAGGGCTTTTTCAAAATCAGTGTCTCCCCGAAACCCAAACTGGGGAATTTTTTAAGCTACAGCTACACATATGTTCATTAAGGGCCTTGGGAAGTAGGCAGAGTCCAAACTTTAGATGATTGAAGTCTTCAGGGTCAGAAGCACTCACCACCAGCTTCCCTTAGGCTACACTTTAACTGTCATTGATAGATGATGTCAATAAAAATATCTATTCTTTTTCAGATTATTTCCCCTTATAGGTTATTGCAAAATGTTGAGTGTAGTTCCCTGTGCTATACAGTAGTTCCTTGTTGATGATCTATTTTATACATAGCAGTGTGTATGTGTTCATTCCAAACTGTTAATTTATCCCTCCTCCCACCTTTCCCCTTTGGTAATAATAAATTATAAGATTTTATACTTCTCAGAAATGGGGGAGCTGAAAGAGAGGTATCATTTTCAATGGAAAAGCATTTAAAACAAGATTGAAGGTTTAACCAAGATTATTAGCTGTACATCCTTGGAAAGAAATCACTTCGTTTCTCTAATATTGACCTGACAAATAAGACAAACCTTTTCACTGAACTTGCTTATAAAAAGTGATGGAAATATCAAATGGAAGTGTTAAAAACATCTTATTTTACCCGAGCCTGATACACTGTTCTATGTTAACTACAGTTTGGCTCACACATCTGTTCATTGAGGTTACAATAGTCTCAATTTCTGTTACTGATCCTCCAGAGTGGACCCCAACAAGTGTCCCCCTGCCCAGTGTCATTGGGGCCAACAGATCGAGACTGAGTTTGGTTCACAAGCAAAGGAAACTTTATATTTTGATCAGAGAATGGAGAGGTGAGAGCATGCACTACCCCGTGGGCTGTGGGCTGGGCTGCTGTGTAGAGATCCTGTCAGAGTCAGTGGGAGGGAGGGAGGCGGCGGAGCTCTCAAGGGCCGGGTTGGCTGTAGCTCAGGCTCTATATCGTGGAGTCTGCACTGGGCCCCAGGAGCTGAGGTGTCGACCCAGCCATTCTGCACTAGGAAATCTGGTCTGAAGTGCCGGGTGTGGAACCTCTGCATGCGGGACCCTAGGAGCACGTGAAATTAGACAAAGCACAAAGGATAAAAAAGGTTAGACTTGACTTTATTGCCCAGATTCTATTTTTATCTCCCAGGGATTTTTAATGGGCTTTGCTGGGGACAAACCCCTCCTCTGCCTTTTGTCCCGTTCCTCATTCTTGGAGTGCTGAGGGTGCAGACCCTTCTTCTGTAACTGCTGAGTGCTGAGTTGGGAGCCCTCATACCCTGGGGCGAGGGTCAGAGCTTCTCCCCAGCAGCCTCCCGGTGACGTTGATTGTCCCCAGGACCCCTGCCTCCCTGCTCGTCCACCTGAGCACCAGCATTGGAAGTGTTATAGATTCTAATGACCTTTAAGGGTCCAGGAAAGAGATGTGCAGAGACGCTGTGGGGGCCGGTTTCACCCCGCCCCACATTTGTTCGGCCACCTTAGGCTGACCGTCTCTGCCAGCCTAGATGCTCTGACCAGTAGTCTGCGCTTTCTTCAGTTAGGCCCCTGAATTAACGTACAAACAGCACCAGGTGTCAGAGCCCTGCCCGCTCAACTCCCAGACAGTCCAGGGTCAGTGGTGATCAAGGACCATGATGGCTACTGAGTCAACAGCCTTTTGAAGTAAACAGGAGTCCAGCCGGTCTTATTGGTCACCATCATCACGGTGTCTGTAGGCTTTTCTATGGTGACAGTGTGGTATACTGTTCCCCCGCCAAGATTATTAGCTCCCCTCTGGGTGCAGTAAGTCCTGCAAGCAGTAGTCTACTCTTTTGGGACACACTCTTGTTGTTTTATGAGAGAAACTCCAGGTCAAGTGATGTTCACACGAGTCGTCATGGTGCCCTGTTGCCCCCGGTTATCTCTCTGGATGTTGGAGTTGGAGGGCCTCCTCACTCGAGGTCGGTGTGCCCACGGAGCGAACCCTGCAACTTCAGGGCATGGTTGGTGGTTAAGATCACCACGTGGGGTCCTTTTCCCTTAGGAGGGAGGTGGCCTTTTCGGCTGCTGATTTCCAGGTTTTTAGATACCGTCAGTATCTTGGCCAGATGTGGCAGTGGGCCAAGCCCCTTAGTGACCGTAGTTTATCCTACCTGGATGGCATTCTTGCATTGTTCCATTTCAAGTGGTCCCAGTTTTTGCACTAATTCTCCAATGGCGATTCACCTTTCACCGGGAATGTAAAGGTCAAAGGGTTTAGCTAAATTAGGGAGTTCCAGGGTAAGGGTCTGAATTGACTGCTCTTTCCATTCTTGAAAGGCCACTTCTGGATTCTATTCAAAAGGATCATCATCTTTTCCTTTCAGTGTTTCATATAGAGGCCCAGCTAGTAGACTGTAGTTAGGGATCCAGAAGCAGCAAACCCTGGCCTCCCCAGGAACCCCTAAGCTGTCTTCTAGTTTTAGAAAGGGGTAAGGCTGAAAATGGTTTCTTCCCTTTCCTGGGATGGGCTTCTCTGACCTTCTGTGAGAATGAAGCCCAGGCAGGTCACCGCAGTCTGTGATATTTGAGCTTTTTCTTGGACAACTTCTATCCTTTATTGGCTTGGTAGTTCAGAGGCCTCCTTAGTAGGGCTGGTGATCAGAATGTCGTCTGCATATTGAAGGAGGGTTTCCTTTTCCAGAGGTAGAACTTTTAGGTCTTTAGCTAAGCTTTCCCCAAAGATGGTGTGGGAATTTTTTGCACCCTTGGGGCCAGACGGCCCGGAAGTATTGTTTTAGTTGTATGTTGAGTCCTGCCACTCACAAGCCAAAATTTCTTGTGACTCTGGGACTAATGGAATACAAAAGAAGGCATCATTGAAGACTAATACAGAATACCATGTCCTGGTGGTTGGTAGAATGACCAGCAGGGTGTAGGAATTAGGAGCAACTGGAGGTATATCCTCGGTGGCTTCACTGACTGTCCTGACATCCTTTACCAGGTCCCCAGCAGCCCATGGGGCTCTCGTGGTCAGACCAATCCCAGAATATGGAGCTCACCTGGGCAGGTACCCCACCCCCACCCCAGCCCACGGGGCTCTCGTGGTCAGGCCCCTCCCAGGATACAGAGCTACCCTTGCAGGTACCGTGGCAGGGCTGGGCACACAGGAACCGTGCACATAGCCCTCATTGCAGAGCACCCCCAGCTCACCTGTCGCTCAGAGCTGACACAGAGCACCTCAGAGCAGGACTTGAACTAACAAACAGCAGCTGCGACAGGTCTGTGACCCTGGGCATCACTCTGTGAGGCCTCCCTCCACCTGGTCTTCCAGAGACTTCCACTGCACCCGGGGCACCAGGCCTCTGTCTCCAACCACCACCCACCCCTCCTCTCCCTGACTCCTGGGTTCCTCTCATTAGGAGAGGGTTTTCTTGAAGTTGTCTCCCACTCATGGGCCAGATAAAATGATTAGAAAACAAGCCAAAGCTGCAGCCCCTTGTCTATCCTGACTCTCAGGAGCCCACACCTGTTCCTTGGACCTGGCCGGTTCAGCAAGTTCCATTTTCTGCAACTGTGAGCCCCTGAGGGGTGATGATTGGCTGACCTGGGCAGCCTTACCGTGCCGGCCAGCCCTCCCCAGGTGTGCCTGGGTTGAGATCAATATAAATACCACTCCAGGCAGCAAGAGCCCCTGCAGCCGTGCCTGACGCCATTTTCTCTGCCCTGTCAGCAGTCTCGGGGCTGGGCTGGTGGGAGGGAGTGAGAGGCCACGGCTTTGTGGGTGGCCCAGTGTGAGTGGGGCTCTGCTGGACTTTCTGCAGCAGTTGCCAGGCTGCCACCTGCTAAAGAAGAGGATGTGTCACCCATACCTGCTGCTGGAATTTCTCCCTGGGCAGAGGTGAGGAAGGAAAAAAGCAGTGGCGGCAGGGACAGGACGGGTATCTCAGGCAGGGAAATGGAAATCTTCCAGAAGAGCACCCAGGGCCAGGACCATCCTGGCTGGCCTGCAGGCACCAAGTCGGCCGGCATGCTGTCACTCGTGTGGCTCTATGGCCCTTCCTCTAGGCTTTCAAGTCCTTGTATATATTCAGGTGTTTTACCTGGGACGGGTGGGAATAGTTCAGCAGCAACTGGCCTGGGGCTCAGCTCACGTTTACTCACAGATGCCTCGGCACGGTGCCCCAGCTTTGCAATGAGGACGCTTGTTGCGTGGGGGCTGCTGGCTGAATGGGAGACGATTCCCCACCACTGACCAACTTCAGAATTGTTTACAACTGGAGCAAGTGCCCTGATACGGTTTTCCTCTGTGTAACTGGTGGGTTCTGTGTTTTTTTTCTCTTTTTCGTTTTTGGTTCAAGGTAGATTTTATTCCTCTTTTTTGTATTTACAGATATAAGCATGGGAATAATTTATTCATATAAATACATGTATGTGCAGGGAATAATTGTTTTTTCTGTTTTATTTTTTAAATTTTATTTCTTTTTAATTTTGAATTTTATTTTATATTTTTATACAGCAGGTTCTTATTGGTTATCTATTTTATACATATAAATGTATACATGCCAATCCCAGTCTCTCAACTCCTCCCACCACCACCCCCCAACAGCTTTCCCCCCTTGTTGTCCATACGTTTGTTGTCTACATCTGTTGCTCTATTTATGCCTTGCAAAATGGTTAATCTGTACAGTTTTTCTAGCTTCCACATATATGCATGAATATACAAGATTTGTTTTTCTCTTTCTGACTTACTTCACTCTGTATGACAGTCTCTAGATCCATCGACGTCTCTACAAATGACCCAATTTCATTCCTTTTCATGGCTTAGTAATATTCCATTTTATATATGTACCACAGCTTTATGCATTCGTCTGTCTGTGGGCATTTAGGTTGCTTCCATTACCTCGATATTGTAAATAGTGATGCAATGAACATTGCGGTGAATGACTCTTTTTGATTTATGGTTTTGTCTGGGTATATGTCCAGTACTGGGATTGCTGTATCATATGGTAATTCTATTGTTAGTTTCTTAAGAAATTCCATATTGTTCTCCAAAATGACTGTATCAATTTATATTCCCAACAATAGTGGGAGAGGGTTCCTTTTCTCCACACCCTTTCCAGCATTTTCTGTTTGCAGATTTTCAATGATGCCTATTCTACCAGGTGTGAGGTGATACCTCATTGTTGAATCCATTTCGTTGAGCAAGGGGTAGCTCTTGTCTATTACATATTTGGCTTATGGAACGGTATCTGTGCTAATTTCAAACTCTGCTTTTATGCAGCACCCCAACTCACCTTCCCCCTTAAGCAGGCATAAGTTGGTTTTCTAAACTTGAGACCCTGTTCTGTTTTGTAATTCAGTTCATGTGTAGCCAAGTTCACATTCCGTGTATTAGTGATACCTTATGATGTTTCTTTTTCTGTGTGACTTATTTCACTTAGAATCATCGTGCCTCAATCCACTCATTATGCTGGTACGGGCCTGGTGACATAGATTTCATTGCTGAGTGGTATTCTGTTGTACATAAGTACCGCAACTTCTTTATCCATTATTTGCTCTCTGGGATATTTAACTTGTGCCGTAGAAGAGATTCCTGTAAAATAGCCGTCCCAAATTTTGGGGTTGCTGTGTCTTTTTGATATTAATTTCCCTAAGCTAAAGGACCATAAGTGGAAGTGCCCTAGGCTCTGTTGCTTTGTTTTTTAGATGTTTCAGGAAACACCATACACTTCTCCAGAGTGGTTGTTGGCAATTTACATCCCGCCCATCAGCATAACAAGGCTCCCAGTTCTCCATGGCCTGTCCTGCCTTTCTGGATTTTACACTTTTTTCAGATGGCCCTTTTGACCGGGGGGAAGTGAGACTTCATTGTAGTGCAGATTTCCTTTGCAAGCTTGCTTGGTTGGCCAAAAAGGGCGTATGCGTTTTTTCCTGAATATATTCAGGAAAAAACGCATACGCCCTTTTTGGCCAAGTGCATCATTGTGGACGTTCTGCCTCTTTTCCTATGCTTTCAATGTAATTCCAGTCTACCTCCTGAAATCGGTTTCCTGCAATTCTGCCCCGCTTTCAAGTCCTCTTGGCAGCCTTACTTCAGTCTATTTTTGGACGATAGCTCTCATTTATAACTCTGCAGGTTTGTGAATTACAGTGCCCCTGAGCTCCTTTCTTCAACTCGCTTTCTTGTGACCTGGCCGCAACACCGCAGGATGGCTTCAGGCCCTAATCTGGTTCTGGCATGGCACGCTGAGCCTTTGGTTAATTCCTCTTCCTGATAGGAAATGAGAGTTAAATTTGCCCGTCCAGACACCTCCAGCTAGTCTCCATTGGTTCTCGCTATTCCTGTTCATCTTCCGCAGAAATTGCAAACTGGGCCAAACATGAGGTTAAAGGGACTGACTCTCCAAGTCGGGAGAGTGTTAGTAAAGCATCTGGAATGTTGCACCCGAGTACCAGGGTACGAAATCTGAGACATATTTGAACACGTCTCCCGATCACATGATTGATCATACTCTAGGTTCCACATGCATGTTTTAGCTGAAGGAAGAATACCTTAAACCTGGGTAGTTGAATCCCGTGGAATGGGTACCATGCAATATGACTTCAAAGGGTCTTCATTTGCTCACCGATCCTCTCCAATCCTATCACTGCTGCGTTTATGCCCCTGTACACATGCTTGATTCTCTTTCGGAGACATAGCAATCCATAGGTTTTAAGATACTTACAAGTCAGGTACATTCTTAGGCGTTTAATATGCGGTGTTGAGTCCATTTCGTTGAGCAAGGAGTAGCTCTTGTCTATTCCATATTTGGCTTAAGGAACTTTATCTGTGCTCATTTCAATCTCTGGTTTTATGCAGCACCCCAACTCACCTTCCCCGTTAAGCAAGCGTAAGTTGGTTTTCTAAACTTGAGACACTGTTCTGTTTTGTAATTCAGTTCATGTGTAGCCAAGTTCACATTCTGTGTATTAGTGATACCTTATGATGTTTCTTTTCTGTGTGACTTATTTCAGTTCGAATCATCATACCTGAATCCACTCATTATGCTGCTACGGGCCTGATGACATAGATTTCATTGCTGAGTGATATTGCATTGTACGTAAGTACCACAAGTTCTTTATCCATTTTTCACTTTCTGCGATATTGAACTTGTACCGTTAACGAGGTTCTTGTAAACAGAGCCGTCCCAAACTTTGGGGTGGCTGTGTCTTTTTGATTTTAATTTCCCTAAGCTATAGGACCATAAGTGGAAGTGCCCTAGGTTCTGTTGCTTTTTTTTTTAGATGTTTCAGGAAACACCATACACTTTTCCAGAGTGGCTGTTGGCAATTTACATCCCGCCCATCAGCATAAGAAGGCTCCCAGTTCTCCATGGCCTGTCGTGCCTTTATGGATTTTACACTTTTTTCAGATGGCCCTTTTGACCAGGTGGAAGTGAGACTTCATTGTAGTGCAGATTTCCTTTGCAAGCTTGCTTGGTTGGCCAAAAAGTGCGTATGCGTTTTTTCCTGAATATATTCAGGAAAAAACACATATGCCCTTTTTGGCCATGTGCATCATTGTCGAGTTTCTGACTCTCTTCATATGTTTTCAATGCAATTCCAGTCTACCTCCTGAAATCGGTTTCCTGCAATTCTGCCTTGCTTTCAATGCCTCTTCATAGCCTTACCTCAATATATTTTTTAAAAATAGTTGGCCTTTATAACTCTGCAGGTTTTTGAATTGCAGTGGCCCTTAGCTCCATTTTTTAGCTCTTATTTTTGTGGTCTTGCCCCATAACCACAGGATTCCTTGAAGCCCTATTTTTCTTCTGGGGCACCTTGCTGTGCCTTTGGTTAATTCTTCTTACTGATGTGATATTAGAGTGACATGTGCCCATTGAAACCGCTACAGCTAGTTTCTCACTGGTTCCCCCTATTCCCATTCATCCTCTGCACTAACTGCAGACTGTGCGATACCAGAACTTAAAGGCATTGACTCCATGTGGGGATGTTGTTAGTAAAGCGGCTGGAATGTCGATCCGGAGCCCCAGGAGAGGAAAAATGAGGTGCGTTTTAGAAACCTTTCCCGATCATATGGTATACCAGTCGCTGGGTTTCCCAAGCATGGTTTAGCTGTAGGAAGATTCCCTTCAACCTGGAGTGTTGGGACCCTTGGACTGAGTAGCATGAAGTATTGCATTAAACTTTCGGCAGTTGCTCACCAAAGCTCACCAATCCTGTCAGCCCCAAGTGTCCAGCCTTATGTCTTATCCAGCTGTGGGTTTATATGTGGTCAATCCAGGTTGCATCACAGCCCCTGAGCGAATTTTGTAAGAATTTTTCTCTCTTTCATTGTTTCAGCGTTTTGTTTTTAAAATTTATTTCTATAATGGGGTTTAGCTCATTTTCACTGCTGTGTTTGTGCCGCTCTGCACACACTTGATTCCCTTATGGAGATATATCAATACATGGGTTTTAAGATTCTTATTACTCAGATATATTTCTCTGCAGTGTATAGGGTGTGTTGAGGCCAGTTCATTGAGCAAGGTGTAGATCTTGTCTAATACCTATTTGGTTTATTGAACGGTATCTGTGCTAATTTCAAACTCTGGTTTTATGCATCACCCCACCTCTCCTTTCCCCTTAAGCTGACATAAGTGTGTTTTCTAAATGTGAGACACTGTTCTGTTCTGTAATTCATTTCTTGTGCAGCCATATTTACCCTCCCTCTATAAGTGATATCTTATGATATGTTTCTTTTTCTGTTTGACTTATTTCAAGTAGTATTATCGGACCTAAATCCACTCTTTATCCTTCTACTAGCCTTATTACATTGATTTCATGGTGAAGAGATATTCCATTGTACATAAGTACCACATCTTCTTTATCCATTGTTCTCTTTCCTGGGATATTTAAGGTGTACTGAAGTTGAGGTTCTTGTAAACAGAGTAGCCCTAAACTGTGGTGTGCTTGTGTCTTGTTGATTTTTAGACTTCCCTAGATATACTCCCATGATTGGAAGTGTCCTATGCTCTGTAGCTCTGTTTTTTAGATGATTTAGGAACCACCATACACTTCTCCAGAGTGGCTCTCGGCAGTTCACACACTGCCCATCAGCGTATAAAGGCTCCCTGTTCTCCATGGTCTGTCCTGCATTTCTGGTTTTTACAATTTTTTAGGATGGCCCTTTTGACCGGTGGGAAGTGAGACTTCTTTGTTGTGCACATTTGCATTGCTTGCTTGCTTCGTTGCCCATAAAGTGCGTATGCGTTTTTTCCTGGATATAATCAGGAAAAAACGCATACGCCCTTTTGGGCCAACTGCATCATTGTCGAAATTCTGCCGCTTTTCATGTGCGTTAAAGCCGAGTCCAATCTATCTCTTGAAATCTGTTTCTTGCAATTCTGTCTTGCATTCAGATCCTCTTCTTTGCCTTACCTCAACATATTTTTGGACGTTAGTTTTCATTTATAACTCTGCAGGTTTGTGAATTGCAGTGACCCTGAGCTCCATTTTTTAAGTTGCTCTTTTGTGAGCTGGCCTCAAACCCGCAGGATTGCTTCAGGCCCTATTTTGGCTCCGGCGAGGCAGGCTGAGCCTTTCTTTAATTCTTATTCTTAATGGGAAATTAGAGTGATATGTGCCCGTCCAAACCCCTACAACTCTTCTCTCATTGGTTCCCCCTCTTCCCGTTCATCCTCCTCACAATTTGCAAAATGTGTGAAACAGAAGTTTAAATGTGCTGATTCTCCAAGTGGGGAGATTCTAAGTAGCGTGGCTGGAATGGTGAACAGGAGCACCAGGAGAGGATAAATGAGGTGCATTTTAGACACATCTCCCGATCACATGGTGTACAGTCCTCTGGGTTTTCCATGCATGTTTTAGCTGTAGGAAGATCCCTTGAACCTGCAGATTTGGGACCCATTGAATGGGTACCAGGTAGTATTACTTTAAAGGGTGTGCATTTCCTCACCCAACCTCACATTTCTCTTAGCGCAAACAGTTTCCAGCCTTATGTCTCATCCTGCTGTGGGTCTAGATGTGTTCAATCCATGTTGCATCACCGTCCCTGAGGAAAAGTTGTAAGAGGTTTTCTCTGTCTCTCTGTCGTTTATTTTTTTCAATTTATTACTATATTGGTTACAGCTGATTTTCAAAGCTCTGTTTCTTGCTGCTGTACATCCACTTGATTCACGTACAGAGAGACATCAATAAATTCTTTTTCAGATTCTTACCAGTCGTATATATTCTTTTCCGGTGACTTGAGTGTGCTGAGTGCAGTTCTTTTAGCTACCGTGTAGGCCTTGTTGATTATCAGTTTGGTATTTGGAATGGTATCTTTGCTAATTTCAACCTCCTGGATGATGCCTCACCCCTCCCCACCTTTCCCGTTTAGCAGCCTTATGCGTGTTTTCTACATATTTGACTATGTTTTTGTTTTGTAATTTATTTCATGTGTAGCCATTTTGGATTCCACCTTTAAGTGATATCTTATGATATGTGTCTTTTTCTTTTTGAATTCTGTCACTTAGAATGATCATACGTAACTCCTCCGGAGTTGTTACAACTGGCCATATTTCATTGATTTCCAGGCTGAATAATATTCCACTCTACCTAAGTACCACATCTCTATCCATTTTTTCCCTCCAGAGACATTTAAGTTATATCCTAGTCGAGGATCTTTTAAACAGAGAGGGGGTAAACATTGGGGTGCCTGTGTCCTCTCGATTTTTGTTTTTCCCAAGATATACGCCCATGAGTGCAAGTGCCCTATGCTCTGTAGCTCATTTTTTAGATGCTTTAGTAAACACAATACACTTCTCCAGAATGGCCGTTGGCAATATACATTTCCACTATAAGTCTCACAGGGCTCCCTCTTCTCGTTGCCCTGTCCTGCATTTCTGTTGTTTACGCTTTATGAGGATGGCTCTTCTGACTGATGCGAAGTGATATCTTTTGTAGTATTGACTTCCAGTGCCCACCTGTTTGGTTGGCTAAAAAAGTGTATGCCCTTTTCTTGAATATATACAGAAAAGAACGCATACACCCTTTTTGGCCAACTGCAATGTTGGCAATGTTCAGCTCCTTTTCTTGTGCTTAATGGCGAGTCCTTTCTACCTCCTCAAATCCCTTTCCTGCCATTCTCCCTTGCTTACAAGTCCTTTTCTCTGACTCTCCTCAAGACATTTTTCAGTGATGGATATTTTCAACTCTGCAGTTTTGTGAATTTTACTGCCCCTGAGTTCCATTGTTCAACTCGTGTTTATGGGAACTGGCCACAAAGCAGCGGGATTTCCTCAAGCCCTATACTGTTTCCATGGGCAACCCTAGCCTTTGGTCAATTCGTCTTCCTGATTGGAAATTAGAGTGACATGTGCCTGTCTGAACACCTAGGACTTGTCTCTCATTGTTCCTCATCCTTCCGCTTCATCCTCTGGACAAATTCCAAACTGTACGCAACAGGATGTTGACAGTGCTGACATCTCCAAGTGGGGAGACTGTTAGTAAAGACGCTGGAGGGGTGAACCCGAGCACCAGGAGATGAGGAGATGAGATGCCTTTTCCAAACTCTTCCCGATCAGACGGTATACCATCCTCTGGGTGTGACAGACATGTTTTAGCAGTAGGAAGAGTCCCATTCATGTAAGGAGAACACCAGGGCTTTTTCAAAATCAGTGTCTCCCCGAAACCCAAACTGGGGAATTTTTTAAGCTACAGCTACACATATGTTCATTAAGGGCCTTGGGAAGTAGGCAGAGTCCAAACTTTAGATGATTGAAGTCTTCAGGGTCAGAAGCACTCACCACCAGCTTCCCTTAGGCTACACTTTAACTGTCATTGATAGATGATGTCAATAAAAATATCTATTCTTTTTCAGATTATTTCCCCTTATAGGTTATTGCAAAATGTTGAGTGTAGTTCCCTGTGCTATACAGTAGTTCCTTGTTGATGATCTATTTTATACATAGCAGTGTGTATGTGTTCATTCCAAACTGTTAATTTATCCCTCCTCCCACCTTTCCCCTTTGGTAATAATAAATTATAAGATTTTATACTTCTCAGAAATGGGGGAGCTGAAAGAGAGGTATCATTTTCAATGGAAAAGCATTTAAAACAAGATTGAAGGTTTAACCAAGATTATTAGCTGTACATCCTTGGAAAGAAATCACTTCGTTTCTCTAATATTGACCTGACAAATAAGACAAACCTTTTCACTGAACTTGCTTATAAAAAGTGATGGAAATATCAAATGGAAGTGTTAAAAACATCTTATTTTACCCGAGCCTGATACACTGTTCTATGTTAACTACAGTTTGGCTCACACATCTGTTCATTGAGGTTACAATAGTCTCAATTTCTGTTACTGATCCTCCAGAGTGGACCCCAACAAGTGTCCCCCTGCCCAGTGTCATTGGGGCCAACAGATCGAGACTGAGTTTGGTTCACAAGCAAAGGAAACTTTATATTTTGATCAGAGAATGGAGAGGTGAGAGCATGCACTACCCCGTGGGCTGTGGGCTGGGCTGCTGTGTAGAGATCCTGTCAGAGTCAGTGGGAGGGAGGGAGGCGGCGGAGCTCTCGAGGGCCGGGTTGGCTGTAGCTCAGGCTCTATATCGTGGAGTCTGCACTGGGCCCCAGGAGCTGAGGTGTCGACCCAGCCATTCTGCACTAGGAAATCTGGTCTGAAGTGCCGGGTGTGGAACCTCTGCATGCGGGACCCTAGGAGCACATGAAATTAGACAAAGCACAAAGGATAAAAAAGGTTAGACTTGACTTTATTGCCCAGATTCTATTTTTATCTCCCAGGGATTTTTAATGGGCTTTGCTGGGGACAAACCCCTCCTCTGCCTTTTGTCCCGTTCCTCATTCTTGGAGTGCTGAGGGTGCAGACCCTTCTTCTGTAACTGCTGAGTGCTGAGTTGGGAGCCCTCATACCCTGGGGTGAGGGTCAGAGCTTCTCCCCAGCAGCCTCCCGGTGACGTTGATTGTCCCCAGGACCCCTGCCTCCCTGCTCGTCCACCTGAGCACCAGCATTGGAAGTGTTATAGATTCTAATGACCTTTAAGGGTCCAGGAAAGAGATGTGCAGAGACGCTGTGGGGGCCGGTTTCACCCCGCCCCACATTTGTTCGGCCACCTTAGGCTGACCGTCTCTGCCAGCCTAGATGCTCTGACCAGTAGTCTGCGCTTTCTTCAGTTAGGCCCCTGAATTAACGTACAAACAGCACCAGGTGTCAGAGCCCTGCCCGCTCAACTCCCAGACAGTCCAGGGTCAGTGGTGATCAAGGACCATGATGGCTACTGAGTCAACAGCCTTTTGAAGTAAACAGGAGTCCAGCCGGTCTTATTGGTCACCATCATCACGGTGTCTGTAGGCTTTTCTATGGTGACAGTGTGGTATACTGTTCCCCCGCCAAGATTATTAGCTCCCCTCTGGGTGCAGTAAGTCCTGCAAGCAGTAGTCTACTCTTTTGGGACACACTCTTGTTGTTTTATGAGAGAAACTCCAGGTCAAGTGATGTTCACACGAGTCGTCATGGTGCCCTGTTGCCCCCGGTTATCTCTCTGGATGTTGGAGTTGGAGGGCCTCCTCACTCGAGGTCGGTGTGCCCACGGAGCGAACCCTGCAACTTCAGGGCATGGTTGGTGGTTAAGATCACCACGTGGGGTCCTTTTCCCTTAGGAGGGAGGTGGCCTTTTTGGCTGCTGATTTCCAGGTTTTTAGATACCGCCAGTATCTTGGCCAGATGTGGCAGTGGGCCAAGCCCCTTAGTGACCGTAGTTTATCCTACCTGGATGGCATTCTTGCATTGTTCCATTTCAAGTGGTCCCAGTTTTTGCACTAATTCTCCAATGGCGATTCACCTTTCACTGGGAATGTAAAGGTCAAAGGGTTTAGCTAAATTAGGGAGTTCCAGGGTAAGGGTCTGAATTGACTGCTCTTTCCATTCTTGAAAGGCCACTTCTGGATTCTATTCAAAAGGATCATCATCTTTTCCTTTCAGTGTTTCATATAGAGGCCCAGCTAGTAGACTGTAGTTAGGGATCCAGAAGCAGCAAACCCTGGCCTCCCCAGGAACCCCTAAGCTGTCTTCTAGTTTTAGAAAGGGGTAAGGCTGAAAATGGTTTCTTCCCTTTCCTGGGATGGGCTTCTCTGACCTTCTGTGAGAATGAAGCCCAGGCAGGTCACCGCAGTCTGTGATATTTGAGCTTTTTCTTGGACAACTTCTATCCTTTATTGGCTTGGTAGTTCAGAGGCCTCCTTAGTAGGGCTGGTGATCAGAATGTCGTCTGCATATTGAAGGAGGGTTTCCTTTTCCAGAGGTAGAACTTTTAGGTCTTTAGCTAAGCTTTCCCCAAAGATGGTGTGGGAATTTTTTGCACCCTTGGGGCCAGACGGCCCGGAAGTATTGTTTTAGTTGTATGTTGAGTCCTGCCACTCACAAGCCAAAATTTCTTGTGACTCTGGGACTAATGGAATACAAAAGAAGGCATCATTGAAGACTAATACAGAATACCATGTCCTGGTGGTTGGTAGAATGACCAGCAGGGTGTAGGAATTAGGAGCAACTGGAGGTATATCCTCGGTGGCTTCACTGACTGTCCTGACATCCTTTACCAGGTCCCCAGCAGCCCATGGGGCTCTTGTGGTCAGACCAATCCCAGAATATGGAGCTCACCTGGGCAGGTACCCCACCCCCACCCCAGCCCACGGGGCTCTCGTGGTCAGGCCCCTCCCAGGATACAGAGCTACCCTTGCAGGTACCGTGGCAGGGCTGGGCACACAGGAACCGTGCACATAGCCCTCATTGCAGAGCACCCCCAGCTCACCTGTCGCTCAGAGCTGACACAGAGCACCTCAGAGCAGGACTTGAACTAACAAACAGCAGCTGCGACAGGTCTGTGACCCTGGGCATCACTCTGTGAGGCCTCCCTCCACCTGGTCTTCCAGAGACTTCCACTGCACCCGGGGCACCAGGCCTCTGTCTCCAACCACCACCCACCCCTCCTCTCCCTGACTCCTGGGTTCCTCTCATTAGGAGAGGGTTTTCTTGAAGTTGTCTCCCACTCATGGGCCAGATAAAATGATTAGAAAACAAGCCAAAGCTGCAGCCCCTTGTCTATCCTGACTCTCAGGAGCCCACACCTGTTCCTTGGACCTGGCCGGTTCAGCAAGTTCCATTTTCTGCAACTGTGAGCCCCTGAGGGGTGATGATTGGCTGACCTGGGCAGCCTTACCGTGCCGGCCAGCCCTCCCCAGGTGTGCCTGGGTTGAGATCAATATAAATACCACTCCAGGCAGCAAGAGCCCCTGCAGCCGTGCCTGACGCCATTTTCTCTGCCCTGTCAGCAGTCTCGGGGCTGGGCTGGTGGGAGGGAGTGAGAGGCCACGGCTTTGTGGGTGGCCCAGTGTGAGTGGGGCTCTGCTGGACTTTCTGCAGCAGTTGCCAGGCTGCCACCTGCTAAAGAAGAGGATGTGTCACCCATACCTGCTGCTGGAATTTCTCCCTGGGCAGAGGTGAGGAAGGAAAAAAGCAGTGGGGGCAGGGACAGGACGGGTATCTCAGGCAGGGAAATGGAAATCTTCCAGAAGAGCACCCAGGGCCAGGACCATCCTGGCTGGCCTGCAGGCACCAAGTCGGCCGGCATGCTGTCACTCGTGTGGCTCTATGGCCCTTCCTCTAGGCTTTCAAGTCCTTGTATATATTCAGGTGTTTTACCTGGGACGGGTGGGAATAGTTCAGCAGCAACTGGCCTGGGGCTCAGCTCACGTTTACTCACAGATGCCTCGGCACGGTGCCCCAGCTTTGCAATGAGGACGCTTGTTGCGTGGGGGCTGCTGGCTGAATGGGAGACGATTCCCCACCACTGACCAACTTCAGAATTGTTTACAACTGGAGCAAGTGCCCTGATACGGTTTTCCTCTGTGTAACTGGTGGGTTCTGTGTTTTTTTTCTCTTTTTCGTTTTTGGTTCAAGGTAGATTTTATTCCTCTTTTTTGTATTTACAGATATAAGCATGGGAATAATTTATTCATATAAATACATGTATGTGCAGGGAATAATTGTTTTTTCTGTTTTATTTTTTAAATTTTATTTCTTTTTAATTTTGAATTTTATTTTATATTTTTATACAGCAGGTTCTTATTGGTTATCTATTTTATACATATAAATGTATACATGCCAATCCCAGTCTCTCAACTCCTCCCACCACCACCCCCCAACAGCTTTCCCCCCTTGTTGTCCATACGTTTGTTGTCTACATCTGTTGCTCTATTTATGCCTTGCAAAATGGTTAATCTGTACAGTTTTTCTAGGTTCCACATATATGCATGAATATACAAGATTTGTTTTTCTCTTTCTGACTTACTTCACTCTGTATGACAGTCTCTAGATCCATCGACGTCTCTACAAATGACCCAATTTCATTCCTTTTCATGGCTTAGTAATATTCCATTTTATATATGTACCACAGCTTTATGCATTCGTCTGTCTGTGGGCATTTAGGTTGCTTCCATTACCTCGATATTGTAAATAGTGATGCAATGAACATTGCGGTGAATGACTCTTTTTGATTTATGGTTTTGTCTGGGTATATGTCCAGTACTGGGATTGCTGTATCATATGGTAATTCTATTGTTAGTTTCTTAAGAAATTCCATATTGTTCTCCAAAATGACTGTATCAATTTATATTCCCAACAATAGTGGGAGAGGGTTCCTTTTCTCCACACCCTTTCCAGCATTTTCTGTTTGTAGATTTTCAATGATGCCTATTCTACCAGGTGTGAGGTGATACCTCATTGTTGAATCCATTTCGTTGAGCAAGGGGTAGCTCTTGTCTATTACATATTTGGCTTATGGAACGGTATCTGTGCTAATTTCAAACTCTGCTTTTATGCAGCACCCCAACTCACCTTCCCCCTTAAGCAGGCATAAGTTGGTTTTCTAAACTTGAGACCCTGTTCTGTTTTGTAATTCAGTTCATGTGTAGCCAAGTTCACATTCCGTGTATTAGTGATACCTTATGATGTTTCTTTTTCTGTGTGACTTATTTCACTTAGAATCATCGTGCCTCAATCCACTCATTATGCTGGTACGGGCCTGGTGACATAGATTTCATTGCTGAGTGGTATTCTGTTGTACATAAGTACCGCAACTTCTTTATCCATTATTTGCTCTCTGGGATATTTAACTTGTGCCGTAGAAGAGATTCCTGTAAAATAGCCGTCCCAAATTTTGGGGTTGCTGTGTCTTTTTGATATTAATTTCCCTAAGCTAAAGGACCATAAGTGGAAGTGCCCTAGGCTCTGTTGCTTTGTTTTTTAGATGTTTCAGGAAACACCATACACTTCTCCCGAGTGTCTGTTGGCAATTTACATCCCGCCCATCAGCATAACAAGGCTCCCAGTTCTCCATGGCCTGTCCTGCCTTTCTGGATTTTACACTTTATTCTGATGGCCCTTTTGACCGGGGGGAAGTGACACTTCATTGTAGTGCAGATTTCCTTTGCAAGCTTGCTTGGTTGGCCAAAAAGGGCGTATGCGTTTTTTCCTGAATATATTCAGGAAAAAACGCATATGCCCTTTTGGCAAAGTGCATCATTGTGGACGTTCTGCCTCTTTTCCTACGCTTTCAATGCAATTCCAGTCTACCTCCTGAAATCGGTATCCTGCAATTCTGCCCCGCTTTCAAGTCCTCTTGGCAGCCTTACTTCAGTCTATTTTTGGACGATAGCTGTCATTTATAACTCTGCAGGTTTGTGAATTACAGTGCCCCTGAGCTCCTTTCTTCAACTCGCTTTCTTTTGAGCTGGCCGCAACACCGCAGGATGGCTTCAGGCCCTAATCTGGTTTCGGTACGGCATGCTGAGCCTTTGGTTATTTCCTCTTCCTGGTGGGAAATGAGAGTTAAATTTGCCCGTCCAGACACCTCCAGCTAGCCTCTCATTGGTTCTCGCTATTCCTGTTCATCTTCCGCAGAAATTGCAAACTGGGCCAAACAGGAGGTTAAAGGCGCTGACTCTCCAAGTGGGGAGAGTGTTAGTAAAGCGTCTGGAATGTTGCACCCGAGTACCAGGGGAGGAAAACTGAGACATATTTGAACACGTCTCCCGATCACATGATTGATCATACTCTGGGTTCCACATGCATGTTTTAGCTGAAGGAAGAATACCTAAAACATGGGTAGTTGAAACCCGTGGAATGGGTACCATGCAATATGACTTCAAAGGGTCTTCATTTGCTCACCGAACCTCTCCAATCCTATCACTGCTGTGTTTATGCCCCTGTACACACGCTTGATTCTCTTTTGGAGACATAGCAATCCATAGGTTTTACGATACTTACTAGTCAGGTACATTCTTAGGCGTTTAATATGCGGTGTTGAGTCCATTTCGTTGAGCAAGGAGTAGCTCTTGTCTATTCCATATTTGACTTAAGGAAATTTATCTGTGCTCATTTCAATCTCTGGTTTTATGCAGCACCCCAACTCACCTTTACCCTTAAGCAAGCATAAGTTGGTTTTCTAAATTTGAGACCCTGTTCTGTTCTGTAATTCAGTTCCTGTGTAGCCAAGTTTACATTCCGTGTATTACTGATATCTTATGATGTTTCTTTTTCTGTGTGACTTATTTCAGTTAGAGTCATCATACCTGAATCCACTCATTGTGCTGCTAAGGGCCTGATGACACAGATTTCATTGCTGAGTGATATTGCTTTGTAAGTAAATACCACAACTTCTTTCTCCATTTTTCACTTTCTGCGATGTTGAACTTGTACTGTAAACGAGGTTCTTGTAAACAGAGACGTCCCAAACTTTGGGGTGGCTGTGCCTTTTTGATTTTAATTTCCCTAAGCTATAGGACCATAAGTGGAAGTGCCCTAGGCTCTGTTGCTTTGTTTTTTAGATGTTTCAGGAAACACCATACACTTCTCCAGAGTGGTTGTTGGCAATTTACATCCCGCCCATCAGCATAACAAGGCTCCCAGTTCTCCATGGCCTGTCCTGCCTTTCTGGATTTTACACTTTTTTCAGATGGCCCTTTTGACCGGGGGGAAGTGAGACTTCATTGTAGTGCAGATTTCCTTTGCAAGCTTGCTTGGTTGGCCAAAAAGGGCGTATGCGTTTTTTCCTGAATATATTCAGGAAAAAACGCATACGCCCTTTTTGGCCAAGTGCATCATTGTGGACGTTCTGCCTCTTTTCCTATGCTTTCAATGTAATTCCAGTCTACCTCCTGAAATCGGTTTCCTGCAATTCTGCCCCGCTTTCAAGTCCTCTTGGCAGCCTTACTTCAGTCTATTTTTGGACGATAGCTGTCATTTATAACTCTGCAGGTTTGTGAATTACAGTGCCCCTGAGCTCCTTTCTTCAACTCGCTTTCTTGTGACCTGGCCGCAACACCGCAGGATGGCTTCAAGCCCTAATCTGGTTCTGGCATGGCACGCTGAGCCTTTGGTTAATTCCTCTTCCTGATAGGAAATGAGAGTTAAATTTGCCCGTCCAGACACCTCCAGCTAGTCTCCATTGGTTCTCGCTATTCCTGTTCATCTTCCGCAGAAATTGCAAACTGGGCCAAACATGAGGTTAAAGGGAATGACTCTCCAAGTCGGGAGAGTGTTAGTAAAGCATCTGGAATGTTGCACCCGAGGACCAGGGTACGAAATCTGAGACATATTTGAACACGTCTCCCGATCACATGATTGATCATACTCTAGGTTCCACATGCATGTTTTAGCTGAAGGAAGAATACCTTAAACCTGGGTAGTTGAATCCCGTGGAATGGGTACCATGCAATATGACTTCAAAGGGTCTTCATTTGCTCACCGATCCTCTCCAATCCTATCACTGCTGCGTTTATGCCCCTGTACACATGCTTGATTCTCTTTCGGAGACATAGCAATCCATAGGTTTTAAGATACTTACTAGTCAGGTACATTCTTAGGCGTTTAATATGCGGTGTTGAGTCCATTTCGTTGAGCAAGGAGTAGCTCTTGTCTATTCCATATTTGGCTTAAGGAACTTTATCTGTGCTCATTTCAATCTCTGGTTTTATGCAGCACCCCAACTCACCTTCCCCGTTAAGCAAGCGTAAGTTGGTTTTCTAAACTTGAGACACTGTTCTGTTTTGTAATTCAGTTCATGTGTAGCCAAGTTCACATTCTGTGTATTAGTGATACCTTATGATGTTTCTTTTCTGTGTGACTTATTTCAGTTCGAATCATCATACCTGAATCCACTCATTATGCTGCTACAGGCCTGATGACATAGATTTCATTGCTGAGTGATATTGCATTGTACGTAAGTACCACAAGTTCTTTATCCATTTTTCACTTTCTGCGATATTGAACTTGTACCGTTAACGAGGTTCTTGTAAACAGAGCCGTCCCAAACTTTGGGGTGGCTGTGTCTTTTTGATTTTAATTTCCCTAAGCTATAGGACCATAAGTGGAAGTGCCCTAGGTTCTGTTGCTTTTTTTTTTAGATGTTTCAGGAAACACCATACACTTCTCCAGAGTGGCTGTTGGCAATTTACATCCCGCCCATCAGCATAAGAAGGCTCCCAGTTCTCCATGGCCTGTCGTGCCTTTATGGATTTTACACTTTTTTCAGATGGCCCTTTTGACCAGGTGGAAGTGAGACTTCATTGTAGTGCAGATTTCCTTTGCAAGCTTGCTTGGTTGGCCAAAAAGTGCGTATGCGTTTTTTCCTGAATATATTCAGGAAAAAACACATACGCCCTTTTTGGCCATGTGCATCATTGTCGAGTTTCTGACTCTCTTCATATGTTTTCAATGCAATTCCAGTCTACCTCCTGAAATCGGTTTCCTGCAATTCTGCCTTGCTTTCAATGCCTCTTCATAGCCTTACCTCAATATATTTTTTAAAAATAGTTGGCCTTTATAACTCTGCAGGTTTTTGAATTGCAGTGGCCCTTAGCTCCATTTTTTAGCTCTTATTTTTGTGGTCTTGCCCCATAACCACAGGATTCCTTGAAGCCCTATTTTTCTTCTGGGGCACCTTGCTGTGCCTTTGGTTAATTCTTCTTACTGATGTGATATTAGAGTGACATGTGCCCATTGAAACCGCTACAGCTAGTTTCTCACTGGTTCCCCCTATTCCCATTCATCCTCTGCACTAACTGCAGACTGTGCGATACCAGAACTTAAAGGCATTGACTCCATGTGGGGATGTTGTTAGTAAAGCGGCTGGAATGTCGATCCGGAGCCCCAGGAGAGGAAAAATGAGGTGCGTTTTAGAAACCTTTCCCGATCATATGGTATACCAGTCGCTGGGTTTCCCAAGCATGGTTTAGCTGTAGGAAGATTCCCTTCAACCTGGAGTGTTGGGACCCTTGGACTGAGTAGCATGAAGTATTGCATTAAACTTTCGGCAGTTGCTCACCAAAGCTCACCAATCCTGTCAGCCCCAAGTGTCCAGCCTTATGTCTTATCCAGCTGTGGGTTTATATGTGGTCAATCCAGGTTGCATCACAGCCCCTGAGCGAATTTTGTAAGAATTTTTCTCTCTTTCATTGTTTCAGCGTTTTGTTTTTAAAATTTATTTCTATAATGGGGTTTAGCTCATTTTCACTGCTGTGTTTGTGCCGCTCTGCACACACTTGATTCCCTTATGGAGATATATCAATACATGGGTTTTAAGATTCTTATTACTCAGATATATTTCTCTGCAGTGTATAGGGTGTGTTGAGGCCAGTTCATTGAGCAAGGTGTAGATCTTGTCTAATACCTATTTGGTTTATTGAACGGTATCTGTGCTAATTTCAAACTCTGGTTTTATGCATCACCCCACCTCTCCTTTCCCCTTAAGCTGACATAAGTGTGTTTTCTAAATGTGAGACACTGTTCTGTTCTGTAATTCATTTCTTGTGCAGCCATATTTACCCTCCCTCTATAAGTGATATCTTATGATATGTTTCTTTTTCTGTTTGACTTATTTCAAGTAGTATTATCGGACCTAAATCCACTCTTTATCCTTCTACTAGCCTTATTACATTGATTTCATGGTGAAGAGATATTCCATTGTACATAAGTACCACATCTTCTTTATCCATTGTTCTCTTTCCTGGGATATTTAAGGTGTACTGAAGTTGAGGTTCTTGTAAACAGAGTAGCCCTAAACTGTGGTGTGCTTGTGTCTTGTTGATTTTTAGACTTCCCTAGATATACTCCCATGATTGGAAGTGTCCTATGCTCTGTAGCTCTGTTTTTTAGATGATTTAGGAACCACCATACACTTCTCCAGAGTGGCTCTCGGCAGTTCACACACTGCCCATCAGCGTATAAAGGCTCCCTGTTCTCCATGGTCTGTCCTGCATTTCTGGTTTTTACAATTTTTTAGGATGGCCCTTTTGACCGGTGGGAAGTGAGACTTCTTTGTTGTGCACATTTGCATTGCTTGCTTGCTTCGTTGCCCATAAAGTGCGTATGCGTTTTTTCCTGGATATAATCAGGAAAAAACGCATACGCCCTTTTGGGCCAACTGCATCATTGTCGAAATTCTGCCGCTTTTCATGTGCGTTAAAGCCGAGTCCAATCTATCTCTTGAAATCTGTTTCTTGCAATTCTGTCTTGCATTCAGATCCTCTTCTTTGCCTTACCTCAACATATTTTTGGACGTTAGTTTTCATTTATAACTCTGCAGGTTTGTGAATTGCAGTGACCCTGAGCTCCATTTTTTAAGTTGCTCTTTTGTGAGCTGGCCTCAAACCCGCAGGATTGCTTCAGGCCCTATTTTGGCTCCGGCGAGGCAGGCTGAGCCTTTCTTTAATTCTTATTCTTAATGGGAAATTAGAGTGATATGTGCCCGTCCAAACCCCTACAACTCTTCTCTCATTGGTTCCCCCTCTTCCCGTTCATCCTCCTCACAATTTGCAAAATGTGTGAAACAGAAGTTTAAATGTGCTGATTCTCCAAGTGGGGAGATTCTAAGTAGCGTGGCTGGAATGGTGAACAGGAGCACCAGGAGAGGATAAATGAGGTGCATTTTAGACACATCTCCCGATCACATGGTGTACAGTCCTCTGGGTTTTCCATGCATGTTTTAGCTGTAGGAAGATCCCTTGAACCTGCAGATTTGGGACCCATTGAATGGGTACCAGGTAGTATTACTTTAAAGGGTGTGCATTTCCTCACCCAACCTCACATTTCTCTTAGCGCAAACAGTTTCCAGCCTTATGTCTCATCCTGCTGTGGGTCTAGATGTGTTCAATCCATGTTGCATCACCGTCCCTGAGGAAAAGTTGTAAGAGGTTTTCTCTGTCTCTCTGTCGTTTATTTTTTTCAATTTATTACTATATTGGTTACAGCTGATTTTCAAAGCTCTGTTTCTTGCTGCTGTACATCCACTTGATTCACGTACAGAGAGACATCAATAAATTCTTTTTCAGATTCTTACCAGTCGTATATATTCTTTTCCGGTGACTTGAGTGTGCTGAGTGCAGTTCTTTTAGCTACCGTGTAGGCCTTGTTGATTATCAGTTTGGTATTTGGAATGGTATCTTTGCTAATTTCAACCTCCTGGATGATGCCTCACCCCTCCCCACCTTTCCCGTTTAGCAGCCTTATGCGTGTTTTCTACATATTTGACTATGTTTTTGTTTTGTAATTTATTTCATGTGTAGCCATTTTGGATTCCACCTTTAAGTGATATCTTATGATATGTGTCTTTTTCTTTTTGAATTCTGTCACTTAGAATGATCATACGTAACTCCTCCGGAGTTGTTACAACTGGCCATATTTCATTGATTTCCAGGCTGAATAATATTCCACTCTACCTAAGTACCACATCTCTATCCATTTTTTCCCTCCAGAGACATTTGAGTTATATCCTAGTCGAGGATCTTTTAAACAGAGAGGGGGTAAACATTGGGGTGCCTGTGTCCTCTCGATTTTTGTTTTTCCCAAGATATACGCCCATGAGTGCAAGTGCCCTATGCTCTGTAGCTCATTTTTTAGATGCTTTAGTAAACACAATACACTTCTCCAGAATGGCCGTTGGCAATATACATTTCCACTATAAGTCTCACAGGGCTCCCTCTTCTCGTTGCCCTGTCCTGCATTTCTGTTGTTTACGCTTTATGAGGATGGCTCTTCTGACTGATGCGAAGTGATATCTTTTGTAGTATTGACTTCCAGTGCCCACCTGTTTGGTTGGCTAAAAAAGTGTATGCCCTTTTCTTGAATATATACAGAAAAGAACGCATACACCCTTTTTGGCCAACTGCAATGTTGGCAATGTTCAGCTCCTTTTCTTGTGCTTAATGGCGAGTCCTTTCTACCTCCTCAAATCCCTTTCCTGCCATTCTCCCTTGCTTACAAGTCCTTTTCTCTGACTCTCCTCAAGACATTTTTCAGTGATGGATATTTTCAACTCTGCAGTTTTGTGAATTTTACTGCCCCTGAGTTCCATTGTTCAACTCGTGTTTATGGGAACTGGCCACAAAGCAGCGGGATTTCCTCAAGCCCTATACTGTTTCCATGGGCAACCCTAGCCTTTGGTCAATTCGTCTTCCTGATTGGAAATTAGAGTGACATGTGCCTGTCTGAACACCTAGGACTTGTCTCTCATTGTTCCTCATCCTTCCGCTTCATCCTCTGGACAAATTCCAAACTGTACGCAACAGGATGTTGACAGTGCTGACATCTCCAAGTGGGGAGACTGTTAGTAAAGACGCTGGAGGGGTGAACCCGAGCACCAGGAGATGAGGAGATGAGATGCCTTTTCCAAACTCTTCCCGATCAGACGGTATACCATCCTCTGGGTGTGATAGACATGTTTTAGCAGTAGGAAGAGTCCCATTCATGTAAGGAGAACACCAGGGCTTTTTCAAAATCAGTGTCTCCCCGAAACCCAAACTGGGGAATTTTTTAAGCTACAGCTACACATATGTTCATTAAGGGCCTTGGGAAGTAGGCAGAGTCCAAACTTTAGATGATTGAAGTCTTCAGGGTCAGAAGCACTCACCACCAGCTTCCCTTAGGCTACACTTTAACTGTCATTGATAGATGATGTCAATAAAAATATCTATTCTTTTTCAGATTATTTCCCCTTATAGGTTATTGCAAAATGTTGAGTGTAGTTCCCTGTGCTATACAGTAGTTCCTTGTTGATGATCTATTTTATACATAGCAGTGTGTATGTGTTCATTCCAAACTGTTAATTTATCCCTCCTCCCACCTTTCCCCTTTGGTAATAATAAATTATAAGATTTTATACTTCTCAGAAATGGGGGAGCTGAAAGAGAGGTATCATTTTCAATGGAAAAGCATTTAAAACAAGATTGAAGGTTTAACCAAGATTATTAGCTGTACATCCTTGGAAAGAAATCACTTCGTTTCTCTAATATTGACCTGACAAATAAGACAAACCTTTTCACTGAACTTGCTTATAAAAAGTGATGGAAATATCAAATGGAAGTGTTAAAAACATCTTATTTTACCCGAGCCTGATACACTGTTCTATGTTAACTACAGTTTGGCTCACACATCTGTTCATTGAGGTTACAATAGTCTCAATTTCTGTTACTGATCCTCCAGAGTGGACCCCAACAAGTGTCCCCCTGCCCAGTGTCATTGGGGCCAACAGATCGAGACTGAGTTTGGTTCACAAGCAAAGGAAACTTTATATTTTGATCAGAGAATGGAGAGGTGAGAGCATGCACTACCCCGTGGGCTGTGGGCTGGGCTGCTGTGTAGAGATCCTGTCAGAGTCAGTGGGAGGGAGGGAGGCGGCGGAGCTCTCGAGGGCCGGGTTGGCTGTAGCTCAGGCTCTATATCGTGGAGTCTGCACTGGGCCCCAGGAGCTGAGGTGTCGACCCAGCCATTCTGCACTAGGAAATCTGGTCTGAAGTGCCGGGTGTGGAACCTCTGCATGCGGGACCCTAGGAGCACGTGAAATTAGACAAAGCACAAAGGATAAAAAAGGTTAGACTTGACTTTATTGCCCAGATTCTATTTTTATCTCCCAGGGATTTTTAATGGGCTTTGCTGGGGACAAACCCCTCCTCTGCCTTTTGTCCCGTTCCTCATTCTTGGAGTGCTGAGGGTGCAGACCCTTCTTCTGTAACTGCTGAGTGCTGAGTTGGGAGCCCTCATACCCTGGGGCGAGGGTCAGAGCTTCTCCCCAGCAGCCTCCCGGTGACGTTGATTGTCCCCAGGACCCCTGCCTCCCTGCTCGTCCACCTGAGCACCAGCATTGGAAGTGTTATAGATTCTAATGACCTTTAAGGGTCCAGGAAAGAGATGTGCAGAGACGCTGTGGGGGCCGGTTTCACCCCGCCCCACATTTGTTCGGCCACCTTAGGCTGACCGTCTCTGCCAGCCTAGATGCTCTGACCAGTAGTCTGCGCTTTCTTCAGTTAGGCCCCTGAATTAACGTACAAACAGCACCAGGTGTCAGAGCCCTGCCCGCTCAACTCCCAGACAGTCCAGGGTCAGTGGTGATCAAGGACCATGATGGCTACTGAGTCAACAGCCTTTTGAAGTAAACAGGAGTCCAGCCGGTCTTATTGGCCACCATCATCACGGTGTCTGTAGGCTTTTCTATGGTGACAGTGTGGTATACTGTTCCCCCGCCAAGATTATTAGCTCCCCTCTGGGTGCAGTAAGTCCTGCAAGCAGTAGTCTACTCTTTTGGGACACACTCTTGTTGTTTTATGAGAGAAACTCCAGGTCAAGTGATGTTCACACGAGTCGTCATGGTGCCCTGTTGCCCCCGGTTATCTCTCTGGATGTTGGAGTTGGAGGGCCTCCTCACTCGAGGTCGGTGTGCCCACGGAGCGAACCCTGCAACTTCAGGGCATGGTTGGTGGTTAGGATCACCACGTGGGGTCCTTTTCCCTTAGGAGGGAGGTGGCCTTTTGGGCTGCTGATTTCCAGGTTTTTAGATACCGCCAGTATCTTGGCCAGATGTGGCAGTGGGCCAAGCCCCTTAGTGACCGTAGTTTATCCTACCTGGATGGCATTCTTGCATTGTTCCATTTCAAGTGGTCCCAGTTTTTGCACTAATTCTCCAATGGCGATTCACCTTTCACCGGGAATGTAAAGGTCAAAGGGTTTAGCTAAATTGGGGAGTTCCAGGGCAAGGGTCTGAATTGACTGCTCTTTCCATTCTTGAAAGGCCACTTCTGGATTCTATTCAAAAGGATCATCATCTTTTCCTTTCAGTGTTTCATATAGAGGCCCAGCTAGTAGACTGTAGCTAGGGATCCAGAAGCAGCAAACCCTGGCCTCCCCAGGAACCCCTAAGCTGTCTTCTAGTTTTAGAAAGGGGTAAGGCTGAAAATGGTTTCTTCCCTTTCCTGGGATGGGCTTCTCTGACCTTCTGTGAGAATGAAGCCCAGGCAGGTCACCGCAGTCTGTGATATTTGAGCTTTTTCTTGGACAACTTCTATCCTTTATTGGCTTGGTAGTTCAGAGGCCTCCTTAGTAGGGCTGGTGATCAGAATGTCGTCTGCATATTGAAGGAGGGTTTCCTTTTCCAGAGGTAGAACTTTTAGGTCTTTAGCTAAGCTTTCCCCAAAGATGGTGTGGGAATTTTTGCACCCTTGGGGCCAGACGGCCCGGAAGTATTGTTTTAGTTGTATGTTGAGTCCTGCCACTCACAAGCCAAAATTTCTTGTGACTCTGGGACTAATGGAATACAAAAGAAGGCATCATTGAAGACTAATACAGAATACCATGTCCTGGTGGTTGGTAGAATGACCAGCAGGGTGTAGGAATTAGGAGCAACTGGAGGTATATCCTCGGTGGCTTCACTGACTGTCCTGACATCCTTTACCAGGTCCCCAGCAGCCCATGGGGCTCTCGTGGTCAGACCAATCCCAGAATATGGAGCTCACCTGGGCAGGTACCCCACCCCCACCCCAGCCCACGGGGCTCTCATGGTCAGGCCCCTCCCAGGATACAGAGCTACCCTTGCAGGTACCGTGGCAGGGCTGGGCACACAGGAACCGTGCACATAGCCCTCATTGCAGAGCACCCCCAGCTCACCTGTCGCTCAGAGCTGACACAGAGCACCTCAGAGCAGGACTTGAACTAACAAACAGCAGCTGCGACAGCTCTGTGACCCTGGGCATCACTCCGTGAGGCCTCCCTCCACCTGGTCTTCCAGAGACTTCCACTGCACCCGGGGCACCAGGCCTCTGTCTCCAACCACCACCCACCCCTCCTCTCCCTGACTCCTGGGTTCCTCTCATTAGGAGAGGGTTTTCTTGAAGTTGTCTCCCACTCATGGGCCAGATAAAATGATTAGAAAACAAGCCAAAGCTGCAGCCCCTTGTCTATCCTGACTCTCAGGAGCCCACACCTGTTCCTTGGACCTGGCCGGTTCAGCAAGTTCCATTTTCTGCAACTGTGAGCCCCTGAGGGGTGATGATTGGCTGACCTGGGCAGCCTTACCGTGCCGGCCAGCCCTCCCCAGGTGTGCCTGGGTTGAGATCAATATAAATACCACTCCAGGCAGCAAGAGCCCCTGCAGCCGTGCCTGACGCCATTTTCTCTGCCCTGTCAGCAGTCTCGGGGCTGGGCTGGTGGGAGGGAGTGAGAGGCCACGGCTTTGTGGGTGGCCCAGTGTGAGTGGGGCTCTGCTGGACTTTCTGCAGCAGTTGCCAGGCTGCCACCTGCTAAAGAAGAGGATGTGTCACCCATACCTGCTGCTGGAATTTCTCCCTGGGCAGAGGTGAGGAAGGAAAAAAGCAGTGGGGGCAGGGACAGGACGGGTATCTCAGGCAGGGAAATGGAAATCTTCCAGAAGAGCACCCAGGGCCAGGACCATCCTGGCTGGCCTGCAGGCACCAAGTCGGCCGGCATGCTGTCACTCGTGTGGCTCTATGGCCCTTCCTCTAGGCTTTCAAGTCCTTGTATATATTCAGGTGTTTTACCTGGGACGGGTGGGAATAGTTCAGCAGCAACTGGCCTGGGGCTCAGCTCACGTTTACTCACAGATGCCTCGGCACGGTGCCCCAGCTTTGCAATGAGGACGCTTGTTGCGTGGGGGCTGCTGGCTGAATGGGAGACGATTCCCCACCACTGACCAACTTCAGAATTGTTTACAACTGGAGCAAGTGCACTGATACGGTTTTCCTCTGTGTAACTGGTGGGTTCTGTGTTTTTTTTCTCTTTTTCATTTTTGGTTCAAGGTAGATTTTATTCCTCTTTTTTGTATTTACAGATATAAGCATGGAAATAATTTATTCATATAAATACATGTGTGTGCAGGGAATAATTGTTTTTTCTGTTTTATTTTTTAAATTTTATTTCTTTTTAATTTTGAATTTTATTTTATATTTTTATACAGCAGGTTCTTATTGGTTATCTATTTTATACATATAAATGTATACATGCCAATCCCAGTCTCTCAACTCCTCCCACCACCACCCCCCAACAGCTTTCCCCCCTTGTTGTCCATACGTTTGTTGTCTACATCTGTTGCTCTATTTATGCCTTGCAAAATGGTTAATCTGTACAGTTTTTCTAGCTTCCACATATATGCATGAATATACAAGATTTGTTTTTCTCTTTCTGACTTACTTCACTCTGTATGACAGTCTCTAGATCCATCGACGTCTCTACAAATGACCCAATTTCATTCCTTTTCATGGCTTAGTAATATTCCATTTTATATATGTACTGCAGCTTTATGCATTCGTCTGTCTGTGGGCATTTAGGTTGCTTCCATTACCTCGATATTGTAAATAGTGATGCAATGAATATTGCGGTGAATGACTCTTTTTGATTTATGGTTTTGTCTGGGTATATGTCCAGTACTGGGATTGCTGTATCATATGGTAATTCTATTGTTAGTTTCTTAAGAAATTCCATATTGTTCTCCATAATGACTGTATCAATTTATATTCCCAACAATAGTGGGAGAGGGTTCCTTTTCTCCACACCCTTTCCAGCATTTTTTGTTTGTAGATTTTCAATGATGTCTATTCTACCAGGTGTGAGGTGATACCTCATTGTTGAATCCATTTCGTTGAGCAAGGGGTAGCTATTGTCTATTACATATTTGGCTTATGGAACGGTATCTGTGCTAATTTCAAACTCTGCTTTTATGCAGCACCCCAACTCACCTTCCCCCTTAAGCAGGCATAAGTTGGTTTTCTAAACTTGAGACCCTGTTCTGTTTTGTAATTCAGTTCATGTGTAGCCAAGTTCACATTCCGTGTATTAGTGATACCTTATGATGTTTCTTTTTCTGTGTGACTTATTTCACTTAGAATCATCGTGCCTCAATCCACTCATTATGCTGGTACGGGCCTGGTGACATAGATTTCATTGCAGAGTGGTATTCTGTTGTACATAAGTACCGCAACTTCTTTATCCATTATTTGCTCTCTGGGATATTTAATTTGTGCCGTAGAAGAGATTCCTGTAAAAAGAGCCGTCCCAAATTTTGGGGTTGCTGTGTGTTTTTGATATTAATTTCCCTAAGCTATAGGACCATAAGTGGAAGTGCCCTAGGCTCTGTTGCTTTGTTTTTTAGATGTTTCAGGAAACACCATACACTTCTCCAGAGTGGCTGTTGGCAATTTACATCCCGCCCATCAGCATAACAAGGCTCCCAGTTCTCCATGGCCTGTCCTGCCTTTCTGGATTTTACACTTTATTCTGATGGCCCTTTTGACCGGGGGGAAGTGAGACTTCATTGTAGTGCAGATTTCCTTTGCAAGCTTGCTTGGTTGGCCAAAAAGGGCGTATGCGTTTTTTCCTGAATATATTCAGGAAAAAATGCATATGCCCTTTTGGCAAAGTGCATCATTGTGGACGTTCTGCCTCTTTTCCTACGCTTTCAATGCAATTCCAGTCTACATCCTGAAATCGGTATCCTGCAATTCTGCCCCGCTTTCAAGTCCTCTTGGCAGCCTTACTTCAGTCTATTTTTGGACGATAGCTGTCATTTATAACTCTGCAGGTTTGTGAATTACAGTGCCCCTGAGCTCCTTTCTTCAACTCGCTTTCTTTTGAGCTGGCCGCAACACCGCAGGATGGCTTCAGGCCCTAATCTGGTTCCGGTACGGCACGCTGAGCCTTTGGTTATTTCCTCTTCCTGGTGGGAAATGAGAGTTAAATTTGCCGGTCCAGACACCTCCAGCTAGTCTCTCATTGGTTCTCGCTATTCCTGTTCATCCTCCGCAGAAATTGCAAACTGGGCCAAACAGGAGGTTAAAGGCGCTGACTCTCCAAGTGGGGAGAGTGTTAGTAAAGCGTCTGGAATGTTGCACCCGAGTACCAGGGGAGGAAAACTGAGACATATTTGAACACGTCTCCCGATCACATGATTGATCATACTCTGGGTTCCACATGCATGTTTTAGCTGAAGGAAGAATACATTAAACCTGGAGAGTTGAGACCCGTGGAATGGGTACCATGCAGTATGACTTCAAAGGGTCTTCATTTGCTCACCGAACCTCTCCAATCCTATCACTGCTGCATTTATGCCCCAGTACACACGCTTGATTCTCTTTCGGAGACATAGCAATCCATAGGTTTTAAGGTACTTACTAGTCAGGTATATTCTTAGGCGTTTAATATGGGGTGTTGAGTCCATTTCGTTGAGCAAGGAGTAGCTCTTGTCTATTCCATATTTGGCTTAAGGAACTTTATCTGTGCTCATTTCAATCTCTGGTTTTATGGAGCACCCCATCTCACCTTTCCCTGAAGCAAGCAGAAGTTGGTTTTCTAAATTTGAGACCCTGTTCTGTTCTGTAATTCAGTTCCTGTGTAGCCAAGTTTACATTCCGTGTATTACTGATATCTTATGATGTTTCTTTTTCTGTGTGACTTATTTCAGTTAGAAACATCGTACCTGAATCCACTCATTATGCTGCTACGGGCCTGATGACAAAGATTTCATTGCTGAGTGATATTGCTTTGTAAGTAAATACCACAACTACTTTATCCATTTTTCACTTTCTGCGATGTTGAACTTGTACTGTAAACGAGGTTCTTGTAAACAGAGCCGTTCCAAACTTTGGGGTGGCTGTGTCTTTTTGATTTTAATTTCCCTAAGCTATAGGACCATAAGTGGCAGTGCCCTAGGCTCTGTTGCTTTGTTTTTTAGATGTTTCAGGAAACACCATACACTTCTCCCGAGTGTCTGTTGGCAATTTACATCCCGCCCATCAGCATAACAAGGCTCCCAGTTCTCCATGGCCTGTCCTGCCTTTCTGGATTTTACAATTTTTTCAGATGGCCCTTTTGACCGGGGGAAGTGAGACTTCATTGTAGTGCAGATTTCCTTTGCAAGCTTGCTTGGTTGGCCAAAAAGGGCGTATGCGTTTTTTCCTGAATATATTCAGGAAAAAACGCATACGCTCTTTTTGGCCAAGTGCATCATTGTGGACGTTCTGCCTCTTTTCCTATGCTTTCAATGCAATTCCAGTCTACCTCCTAAAATCGGTTTCCTGCAATTCGGCCCCGCTTTCACGTCCTCTTGGCAGCCTTACTTCAGTCTATTTTTGGACGATAGCTGTCATTTATAACTCTGCAGGTTTGTGAATTACAGTGCCCCTGAGCTCCTTTCTTCAACTCGCTTTCTTGTGACCTGGCCGCAACACCGCAGGATGTCTTCAGGCCCTAATCTGGTTCTGGCACGGCACGCTGAGCCTTTGGTTAATTCCTCTTCCTGGTGGGAAATGAGAGTTAATTTGCCCATCCAGACACCTCCAGCTAGTCTCTCATTGGTTCTCGCTATTCCTGTTCATCTTCCGCAGAAATTGCAAACTGGGCCAAACAGGAGGTTAAAGGGACTGACTCTCCAAGTCGGGAGAGTGTTAGTAAAGCGTTTGGAATGTTGCACCCGAGTACCAGGGTACGAAAACTGAGACATATTTGAACACGTCTCCCGATCACATGGTTGATCATACTCTAGGTTCCACATGCATGTTGTAGCTGAAGGAAGAATACCTTAAACCTGGGTAGTTGAAACCCGTGGAATGGGTACCATGCAATATGACTTCAAAGGGTCTTCATTTGCTCACCGAACCTCTCCAATCCTATCACTGCTGCGTTTATGCCCCTGTACACATGCCTGATTCTCTTTCGGAGACATAGCAATCCATAGGTTTTAAGATACTTACTAGTCAGTTACATTCTTAGGCGTTTAATATGCGGTGTTGAGTCCATTTCGTTGAGCAAGGAGTAGCTCTTGTCTATTCCATATTTGGCTTAAGGAACTTTATCTGTGCTCATTTCAATCTCTGGTTTTATGCAGCACCCCAACTCACCTTTCCCCTTAAGCAAGCATAAGTTGGTTTTCTAAATTTGAGACCCTGTTCTGTTTTGGAATTCAGTTCCTGTGTAGCCAGTTTACATTCCGTGTATTAGTGATATCTTATGATGTTTCTTTTTCTGTGTGACTTATTTCAGTTAGAATCATCGTACCTGAATCCACTCATTATGCTGGTACGGGCCTGATGACATAGATTTCATTGCTGATTGATACTGCATTGTTCGTAAGTACCACAACTTCTTTATCCATTTTTCACTTTCTGCGATATTGAACTTGTACGGTAAACGAGGTTCTTGTAAACAGAGACGTCCCAAACTTTGGGGTGGCTGTGTCTTTTTGATTTTAATTTCCCTAAGCTATAGGACCATAAGTGGAAGTGCCCTAGGCTCTGTTGCTTTGTTTTTTAGATGTTTCAGGAAACACCATACACTTCTCCCGAGTGTCTGTTGGCAATTTACATCCCGCCCATCAGCATAACAAGGCTCCCAGTTCTCCATGGCCTGTCCTGCCTTTCTGGATTTTACACTTTTTTCAGATGGCCCTTTTGACCGGGGGCAAGTGAGACTTCATTGTAGTGCAGATTTCCTTTGCAAGCTTGCTTGGTTGGCCAAAAAGGGCGTATGCGTTTTTTCCTGAATATATTCAGGAAAAAACGCATACGCCCTTTTTGGCCAAGTGCATCATTGTGGACGTTCTGCCTCTTTTCCTATGCTTTCAATGCAATTCCAGTCTACCTCCTGAAATCGGTTTCCTGCAATTCTGCCCCGCTTTCAAGTCCTCTTGGCAGCCTTACTTCAGTCTATTTTTGGATGACAGCTGTCATTTATAAGTCTGCAGGTTTGTGAATTACAGTGCCCCTAGGCTCCTTTCTTCAACTCGCTTTCTTGTGACCTGGCCGCAACACCGCAGGATGTCTTCAGGCCCTAATGTGGTTCTGGCACGGCATGCTGAGCCTTTGGTTAATTCCTCTTACTGGTGGGAAATGAGAGTTAAATTTGCCCATCCAGACACCTCCAGCTAGTCTCTCATTGGTTCTCGCTATTCCTGTTCATCTTCCACAGAAATTGCAAACTGGGCCAAACAGGAGGTTAAAGGCGCTGACTCTCCAAGTGGGGAGAGTGTTAGTAAAGCGTCTGGAATGTTGCACCCGAGTACCAGGGGAGGAAAACTGAGACATATTTGAACACGTCTCCCGATCACATGGTTGATCATACTCTGGGTTCCACATGCATGTTTTAGCTGAAGGAAGAATACCTAAAACCTGGGTAGTTGAAACCCGTGGAATGGGTACCATGAATATGACTTCAAAGGGTCTTCATTTGCTCACCGAACCTCTCCAATCCTATCACTGCTGCGTTTATGCCCCTGTACACATGCTTGATTCTCTTTCGGAGACATAGCAATCCATAGGTTTTAAGATACTTACAAGTCAGGTACATTCTTAGGCGTTTAATATGCGGTGTTGAGTCCATTTCGTTGAGCAAGGAGTAGCTCTTGTCTATTCCATATTTGGCTTAAGGAACTTTATCTCTGCTCATTTCAATCTCTGGTTTTATGCAGCACCCCAACTCACCTTTACCCTTAAGCAAGCATAAGTTGGTTTTCTAAATTTGAGACCCTGTTCTGTTCTGTAATTCAGTTCCTGTGTAGCCAAGTTTACATTCCGTGTATTACTGATATCTTATGATGTTTCCTTTTCTGTGTGACTTATTTCAGTTAGAATCATCATACCTGAATCCACTCATTGTGCTGCTAAGGGCCTGATGACAGAGATTTCATTGCTGAGTGATATTGCTTTGTAAGTGAATACCACAACTTCTTTATCCATTTTTCACTTTCTGCGATGTTGAACTTGTACTGTAAACGAGGTTCTTGTAAACAGAGCCGTTCCAAACCTTGGGGTGGCTGTGTCTTTTTGATTTTAATTTCCCTAAGCTATAGGACCATAAGTGGAAGTGCCTTAGGCTCTGTTGCTTTGTTTTTTAGATGTTTCAGGAAACACCATACACTTCTCCCAAGTGGTTGTTGGCAATTTACATCCCGCCCATCAGCATAACAAGGCTCCCAGTTCTCCATGGCCTGTCCTGCCTTTCTGGATTTTACACTTTTTTCAGATGGCCCTTTTGACCGGGGGGAAGTGAGACTTCATTGTAGTGCAGATTTCCTTTGCAAGCTTGCTTGGTTGGCCAAAAAGGGCGTATGCGTTTTTTCCTGAATATATTCAGGAAAAAACGCATACGCCCTTTTTGCCCAAGTGCATCATTGTGGACGTTCTGCCTCTTTTCCTATGCTTTCAATGCAAGTCCAGTCTACCTCCTGAAATCGGTTTCCTGCAATTCTGCCCCGCTTTCAAGTCCTCTTGGCAGCCTTACTTCAGTCTATTTTTGGACGATAGCTGTCATTTATAACTCTGCAGGTTTGTGAATTACAGTGACCCTGAGCTCCTTTCTTCAACTCGCTTTCTTGTGACCTGGCCGCAACACCGCAGGATGGCTTCAGGCCCTAATCTGGTTCCGGCCCGGCATGCTGAGCCTTTGGTTAATTCCTCTTCCTGGTGGGAAATGAGAGTTAAATTTGCCCGTCCAGACACCTCCAGCTAGCCTCTCATTGGTTCTCGCTATTCCTGTTCATCTTCCGCAGAAATTGCAAACTGGGCCAAACAGGAGGTTAAAGGGACTGACTCTCCAAGTGGGGAGAGTGTTAGTAAAGCGTCTGGAATGTTGTACCCGAGTACCAGGGGAGGAAAACTGAGACATATTTGAACACGTCTCCTGATCACATGGTTGATCATACTCTAGGTTCCACATGCATGTTTTAGCTGAAGGAAGAATACCTTAAACCTGGGTAGTTGAAACCCGTGGAATGGGTACCATGCAATATGACTTCAAAGGGTCTTCATTTGCTCACCGAACCTCTCCAATCCTATCACTGCTGCGTTTATGCCCCTGTACACATGCTTGATTCTCTTTCGGAGACATAGCAATCCATAGGTTTTAAGATACTTACAAGTCAGGCACATTCTTAGGCGTTTAATATGCGGTGTTGAGTCCATTTCGTTGAGCAAGGAGTAGCTCTTGTCTATTCCATATTTGGCTTAAGGAACTTTATCTGTGCTCATTTCAATCTCTGGTTTTATGCAGCACCCCAACTCACCTTTACCCTTAAGCAAGCATAAGTTGGTTTTCTAAATTTGAGACCCTGTTCTGTTCTGTAATTCAGTTCCTCTGGAGCCAAGTTTCCATTCCGTGTATTACTGATATCTTATGATGTTTCTTTTTCTGTGTGACTTATTTCAGTTAGAATCATCATACCTGAATCCACTCATTGTGCTGCTAAGGGCCTGATGACATAGATTTCATTGCTGAGTGATATTGCTTTGTAAGTGAATACCACAACTTCTTTATCCATTTTTCACTTTCTGCGATGTTGAACTTGTACTGTAAACGAGGTTCTTGTAAACAGAGGCGTCCCAAACTTTGGGGTGGCTGTGTCTTTTTGATTTTAATTTCCCTAAGCTATAGGACCATAAGTGGAAGTGCCCTAGGCTCTGTTGCTTTGTTTTTTAGATGTTTCAGGAAACACCATACACTTCTCCCGAGTGTCTGTTGGCAATTTACATCCCGCCCATCAGCATAACAAGGCTCCCAGTTCTCCATGGCCTGTCCTGCCTTTCTGGATTTTACACTTTTTTCAGATGGCCCTTTTGACCGGGGGGAAGTGAGACTTCATTGTAGTGCAGATTTCCTTTGCAAGCTTGCTTGGTTGGCCAAAAAGGGCGTATGCGTTTTTTCCTGAATATATTCAGGAAAAAACGCATACGCCCTTTTTGGCCAAGTGCATCATTGTGGACGTTCTGCCTCTTTTCCTATGCTTTCAATGCAATTCCAGTCTACCTCCTGAAATCGGTTTCCTGCAATTCTGCCCCGCTTTCAAGTCCTGTTGGCAGCCTTACTTCAGTCTATTTTTGGACGATAGCTGTCATTTATAACTCTGCAGGTTTGTGAATTACAGTGCCCCTGAGCTCCTTTCTTCAACTTGCTTTCTTGTGACCTGGCCGCAACACCGCAGGATGGCTTCAGGCCCTAATCTGGTTCCGGCACGGCACGCTGAGCCTTTGGTTATTTCCTCTTCCTGGTGGGAAATGAGAGTTAAATTTGCCCGTCCAGACACCTCCAGCTAGCCTCTCATTGGTTCTTGCTATTCCTGTTCATCTTCCGCAGAAATTGCAAACTGGGCCAAACAGGAGGTTAAAGGGACTGACTCTCCAAGTGGGGAGAGTGTTAGTAAAGCGTCTGGAATGTTGCACCCGAGTACCAGGGGAGGAAAACTGAGACATATTTGAACACGTCTCCCGATCACATGGTTGATCATACTCTAGGTTCCACATGCATGTTTTAGCTGAAGGAAGAATACCTTAAACCTGGGTAGTTGAAACCCGTGGAATGGGTACCATGCAATATGACTTCAAAGGGTCTTCATTTGCTCACCGAACCTCTCCAATCCTATCACTGCTGCGTTTATGCCCCTGTACACATGCTTGATTCTCTTTCGGAGACATAGCAATCCATAGGTTTTAAGATACTTACAAGTCAGGTACATTCTTAGGCGTTTAATATGCGGTGTTGAGTCCATTTCGTTGAGCAAGGAGTAGCTCTTGTCTATTCCATATTTGGCTTAAGGAACTTTATCTGTGCTCATTTCAATCTCTGGTTTTATGCAGCACCCCAACTCACCTTTCCCCTTAAGCAAGCATAAGTTGGTTTTCTAAATTTGTGACCCAGTTCTGTTCTGTAATTCAGTTCCTGTGTAGCCAAGTTTCCATTCCGTGTATTACTGATATCTTATGATGTTTCTTTTTCTGTGTGACTTATTTCAGTTAGAATCATCATACCTGAATCCACTCATTGTGCTGCTAAGGGCCTGATGACATAGATTTCATTGCTGAGTGATATTGCTTTGTAAGTGAATACCACAACTTCTTTATCCATTTTTCACTTTCTGCGATGTTGAACTTGTACTGTAAACGAGGTTCTTGTAAACAGAGCCGTTCCAAACTTTGGGGTGGCTGTGTCTTTTTGATTTTAATTTCCCTAAGCTATAGGACCATAAGTGGAAGTGCCCTAGGTTCTGTTGCTTTGTTTTTTAGATGTTTCAGGAAACACCATACACTTCTCCCGAGTGGTTGTTGGCAATTTACATCCCGCCCATCAGCATAACAAGGCTCCCAGTTCTCCATGGCCTGTCCTGCCTTTCTGGATTTTACACTTTTTTCAGATGGCCCTTTTGACCGGGGGGAAGTGAGACTTCATTGTAGTGCAGATTTCCTTTGCAAGCTTGCTTGGTTGGCCAAAAAGGGCGTATGCGTTTTTTCCTGAATATATTCAGGAAAAAACGCATACGCCCTTTTTGGCCAAGTGCATCATTGTGGACGTTCTGCCTCTTTTCCTATGCTTTCAATGCAATTCCAGTCTACCTCCTGAAATCGGTTTCCTGCAATTCTGCCCCGCTTTCAAGTCCTCTTGGCAGCCTTACTTCAGTCTATTTTTGGACGATAGCTGTCATTTATAACTCTGCAGGTTTGTGAATTACAGTGCCCCTGAGCTCCTTTCTTCAACTTGCTTTCTTGTGACCTGGCCGCAACACCGCAGGATGGCTTCAGGCCCTAATCTGGTTCCGGCACGGCACGCTGAGCCTTTGGTTATTTCCTCTTCCTGGTGGGAAATGAGAGTTAAATTTGCCCGTCCAAACACCTCCAGGTAGTCTCTCATTGGTTCTCGCTATTCCTGTTCATCTTCCGCAGAAATTGCAAACTGGGCCAAACAGGAGGTTAAAGGCGCTGACTCTCCAAGTGGGGAGAGTGTTAGTAAAGCGTCTGGAATGTTGCACCCGAGTACCAGGGGAGGAAAACTGAGACATATTTGAACACGTCTCCCGTTCACATGGTTGATCATACTTGGGTTCCACATGCATGTTTTAGCTGAAGGAAGAATACCTTAAACCTGGAGAGTTAAGACCCGTGTAATGGGTACCATGCAATATGACTTCAAAGGGTCTTCATTTGCTCACCGAACCTCTCCAATCCTATCACTGCTGCGTTTATGCCCCTGTACACATGCTTGATTCTCTTTCGGAGACATAGCAATCCATAGGTTTTAAGATACTTACTAGTCAGGTACATTCTTAGACGTTTAATATGCGGTGTTGAGTCCATTTCGTTGAGCAAGGAGTAGCTCTTGTCTATTCCATATTTGACTTAAGGAACTTTATCTGTGCTCATTTCAATCTCTGGTTTTATGCAGCACCCCAACTCACCTTTCCCCTTAAGCAAGCATAAGTTGGTTTTCTAAATTTGAGACCCTGTTCTGTTCTGTAATTCAGTTCCTGTGTAGCCAAGTTTCCATTCCGTGTATTACTGATATCTTATGATGTTTCTTTTTCTGTGTGACTTATTTCAGTTAGAATCATCATACCTGAATCCACTCATTGTGCTGCTAAGGGCCTGATGACATAGATTTCATTGCTGAGTGATATTGCTTTGTAAGTGAATACCACAACTTCTTTATCCATTTTTCACTTTCTGCGATGTTGAACTTGTACTGTAAACGAGGTTCTTGTAAACAGAGCCGTTCCAAACTTTGGGGTGGCTGTGTCTTTTTGATTTTAATTTCCCTAAGCTATAGGACCATAAGTGGAAGTGCCCTAGGCTCTGTTGCTTTGTTTTTTAGATGTTTCAGGAAACACCATACACTTCTCCCCAGTGGTTGTTGGCAATTTACATCCCGCCCATCAGCATAACAAGGCTCCCAGTTCTCCATGGCCTGTCCTGCCTTTCTGGATTTTACACTTTTTTCAGATGGCCCTTTTGACCAGGGGGAAGTGAGACTTCATTGTAGTGCAGATTTCCTTTGCAAGCTTGCTTGGTTGGCCAAAAAGGGCGTATGCGTTTTTTCCTGAATATATTCAGGAAAAAACGCATACACACTTTTTGGCCAAGTGCATCATTGTGGACGTTCTGCCTCTTTTCCTATGCTTTCAATGCAATTCCAGTCTACCTCCTGAAATCGGTTTCCTGCAATTCTGCCCCGCTTTCAAGTCCTCTTGGCAGCCTTACTTCAGTCTATTTTTGGACGATAGCTGTCATTTATAACTCTGCAGGTTTGTGAATTACAGTGCCCTTGAGCTCCTTTCTTCAACTTGCTTTCTTGTGACCTGGCTGCAACACCGCAGGATGGCTTCAGGCCCTAATCTGGTTCCGGCACGGCACGCTGAGCCTTTGGTTATTTCCTCTTCCTGGTGGGAAATGAGAGTTAAATTTGCCCGTCCAGACACCTCCAGCTAGTCTCTCATTGGTTCTCGCTATTCCTGTTCATCTTCCGCAGAAATTGCAAACTGGGCCAAACAGGAGGTTAAAGGCGCTGACTCTCCAAGTGGGGAGAGTGTTAGTAAAGCGTCTGGAATGTTGCACCCGAGTACCAGGGGAGGAAAACTGAGACATATTTGAACACGTCTCCCGTTCACATGGTTGATCATTCTTGGGTTCCACATGCATGTTTTAGCTGAAGGAAGAATACCTTAAACCTGGAGAGTTAAGACCCGTGTAATGGATACCATGCAATATGACTTCAAAGGGTCTTCATTTGCTCACCGAACCTCTCCAATCCTATCACTGCTGCGTTTATGCCCCTGTACACATGCTTGATTCTCTTTCGGAGACATAGCAATCCATAGGTTTTAAGATACTTACTAGTCAGGTACATTCTTAGGCGTTTAATATGCGGTGTTGAGTCCATTTCGTTGAGCAAGGAGTAGCTCTTGTCTATTCCATATTTGACTTAAGGAACTTTATCTGTGCTCATTTCAATCTCTGGTTTTATGCAGCACCCCAACTCACCTTTACCCTTAAGCAAGCATAAGTTGGTTTTCTAAATTTGAGACCCTGTTCTGTTCTGTAATTCAGTTCCTGTGTAGCCAAGTTTACATTCCGTGTATTACTGATATCTTATGATGTTTCTTTTTCTGTGTGACTTACTTCAGTTAGAATCATCATACCTGAATCCACTCATTGTGCTGCTAAGGGCCTGATGACACAGATTTCATTGCTGAGTGATATTGCTTTGTAAGTAAATACCACAACTTCTTTATCCATTTTTCACTTTCTGCGATGTTGAACTTGTACTGTAAACGAGGTTCTTGTAAACAGAGCCGTTCCAAACTTTGGGGTGGCTGTGTCTTTTTGATTTTAATATCCCTAAGCTATAGGACCATAAGTGGAAGTGCCCTAGGTTCTGTTGCTTTGTTTTTTAGATGTTTTAGGAAACACCATACACTTCTCCCAAGTGGTTGTTGGCAATTTACATCCCGCCCATCAGCATAACAAGGCTCCCAGTTCTCCATGGCCTGTCCTGCCTTTCTGGATTTTACATTTTTTTCAGATGGCCCTTTTGACCGGGGGGAAGTGAGACTTCATTGTAGTGCAGATTTCCTTTGCAAGCTTGCTTGGTTGGCCAAAAAGGGCGTATGCGTTTTTTCCTGAATATATTCAGGAAAAAACGCATACGCCCTTTTTGGCCAAGTGCATCATTGTGGACGTTCTGCCTCTTTTCCTATGCTTTCAATGCAATTCCAGTCTACCTCCTGAAATCGGTTTCCTGCAATTCTGCCCCGCTTTCAAGTCCTCTTGGCAGCCTTACTTCAGTATATTTTTGGACGATAGCTGTCATTTATAACTCTGCAGGTTTGTGAATTACAGTGCCCCTGAGCTCCTTTCTTCAACTCGCTTTCTTTTGAGCTGGCCGCAACACCGCAGGATGGCTTCAGGCCCTAATCTGGTTCCGGTACGGCACGCTGAGCCTTTGGTTATTTCCTCTTCCTGGTGGGAAATGAGAGGTAAATTTGCCCGTCCAGACACCTCCAGCTAGCCTCTCATTGGTTCTCGCTATTCCTGTTCATCTTCCGCAGAAATTGCAAACTGGGCCAAACAGGAGGTTAAAGCACTGACTCTCCAAGTGGGGAGAGTGTTAGTAAAGCGTCTGGAATGTTGCACCCGAGTACCAGGGGAGGAAAACTGAGACATATTTGAACACGTCTCCCGTTCACATGGTTGATCATACTTGGGTTCCACATGCATGTTTTAGCTGAAGGAAGAATACCTTAAACCTGGAGAGTTGAGACCCGTGTAATGGGTACCATGCAATATGAATTCAAAGGGTCTTCATTTGCTCACCGAACCTCTCCAATCCTATCACTGCTGCGTTTATGCCCCTGTACACATGCTTGATTCTCTTTTGGAGACATAGCAATCCATAGGTTTTACGATACTTACTAGTCAGGTACATTCTTAGGCGTTTAATATGCGGTGTTGAGTCCATTTCGTTGAGCAAGGAGTAGCTCTTGTCTATTCCATATTTGACTTAAGGAACTTTATCTGTGCTCATTTCAATCTCTGGTTTTATGCAGCACCCCAACTCACCTTTACCCTTAAGCAAGCATAAGTTGGTTTTCTAAATTTGATACCCTGTTCTGTTCTGTAATTCAGTTCCTGTGTAGCCAAGTTTACATTCCGTGTATTACTGATATCTTATGATGTTTCTTTTTCTGTGTGACTTATTTCAGTTAGAATCATCATACCTGAATCCACTCATTGTGATGCTAAGGGCCTGATGACATAGATTTCATTGCTGAGTGATATTGCTTTGTAAGTAAATACCACAACATCTTTATCCATTTTTCACTTTCTGCGATGTTGAACTTGTACTGTAAACGAGTTTCTTGTAAACAGAGGCGTCCCAAACTTTGGGGTGGCTGTGTCTTTTTGATTTTAATTTCCCTAAGCTATAGGACCATAAGTGGAAGTGCCCTAGGCTCTGTTGCTTTGTTTTTTAGATGTTTCAGGAAACACCATACACTTCTCCCGAGTGTCTGTTGGCAATTTACATCCCGCCCATCAGCATAACAAGGCTCCCAGTTCTCCATGGCCTGTCCTGCCTTTCTGGATTTTACACTTTTTTCAGATGGCCCTTTTGACCGGGGGGAAGTGAGACTTCATTGTAGTGCAGATTTCCTTTGCAAGCTTGCTTGGTTGGCCAAAAAGGGCGTATGCGTTTTTTCCTGAATATATTCAGGAAAAAACGCATACGCCCTTTTTGGCCAAGTGCATCATTGTGGACGTTCTGCCTCTTTTCCTATGCTTTCAATGCAATTCCAGTCTACCTCCTGAAATCGGTTTCCTGCAATTCTGCCCTGCTTTCAAGTCCTCTTGGCAGCCTTACTTCAGTCTATTTTTGGACGATAGCTGTCATTTATAACTCTGCAGGTTTGTGAATTACAGTGACCCTGAGCTCCTTTCTTCAACTCGCTTTCTTGTGACCTGGCCGCAACACCGCAGGATGGCTTCAGGCCCTAATCTGGTTCCGGCCCAGCATGCTGAGCCTTTGGTTAATTCCTCTTCCTGGTGGGAAATGAGAGTTAAATTTGCCCGTCCAGACACCTCCAGCTAGCCTCTCATTGGTTCTCGCTATTCCTGTTCATCTTCCGCAGAAATTGCAAACTGGGCCAAACAGGAGGTTAAAGGGACTGACTCTCCAAGTGGGGAGAGTGTTAGTAAAGCGTCTGGAATGTTGTACCCGAGTACCAGGGGAGGAAAACTGAGACATATTTGAACACGTCTCCCGATCACATGGTTGATCATACTCTAGGTTCCACATGCATGTTTTAGCTGAAGGAAGAATACCTTAAACCTGGGTAGTTGAAACCCGTGGAATGGGTACCATGCAATATGACTTCAAAGGGTCTTCATTTGCTCACCGAACCTCTCCAATCCTATCACTGCTGCGTTTATGCCCCTGTACACATGCTTGATTCTCTTTCGGAGACATAGCAATCCATAGGTTTTAAGATACTTACAAGTCAGGTACATTCTTAGGCGTTTAATATGCGGTGTTGAGTCCATTTCGTTGAGCAAGGAGTAGCTCTTGTCTATTCCATATTTGGCTTAAGGAACTTTATCTGTGCTCATTTCAATCTCTGGTTTTATGCAGCACCCCAACTCACCTTTACCCTTAAGCAAGCATAAGTTGGTTTTCTAAATTTGAGACCCTGTTCTGTTCTGTAATTCAGTTCCTGTGTAGCCAAGTTTCCATTCCGTGTATTACTGATATCTTATGATGTTTCTTTTTCTGTGTGACTTATTTCAGTTAGAATCATCATACCTGAATCCACTCATTGTGCTGCTAAGGGCCTGATGACATAGATTTCATTGCTGAGTGATATTGCTTTGTAAGTGAATACCACAACTTCTTTATCCGTTTTTCACTTTCTGCGATGTTGAACTTGTACTGCAAAAGAGGTTCTTGTAACAGAGCCGTTCCAAACTTTGGGGTGGCTGTGTCTTTTTGATTTTAATTTCCCTAAGCTATAGGACCATAAGTGGAAGTGCCCTAGGTTCTGTTGCTTTGTTTTTTAGATGTTTCAGGAAACACCATACACTTCTCCCGAGTGTCTGTTGGCAATTTACATCCCGCCCATCAGCATAACAAGGCTCCCAGTTCTCCATGGCCTGTCCTGCCTTTCTGGATTTTACACTTTTTTCAGATGGCCCTTTTGACCGGGGGGAAGTGAGACTTCATTGTAGTGCAGATTTCCTTTGCAAGCTTGCTTGGTTGGCCAAAAAGGGCGTATGCGTTTTTTCCTGAATATATTCAGGAAAAAACGCATACGCCCTTTTTGGCCAAGTGCATCATTGTGGACGTTCTGCCTCTTTTCCTATGCTTTCAATGCAATTCCAGTCTACCTCCTGAAATCGGTTTCCTGCAATTCTGCCCCACTTTCAAGTCCTCTTGGCAGCCTTACTTCAGTCTATTTTTGGACGATAGCTGTCATTTATAACTCTGCAGGTTTTTGAATTACAGTTCCCCTGAGCTCCTTTCTTCAACTCGCTTTCTTGTGACCTGGCCGCAACACCGCAGGATGGCTTCAGGCCCTAATCTGGTTCCGGTACGGCACGCTGAGCCTTTGGTTATTTCCTCTTCCTGGTGGGAAATGAGAGTTAAATTTGCCCGTCCAGACACCTCCAGCTAGCCTCTCATTGGTTCTCGCTATTCCTGTTCATCTTCCGCAGAAATTGCAAACTGGGCCAAACAGGAGGTTAAAGGCGCTGATTCTCCAAGTGGGGAGAGTGTTAGTAAAGCGTCTGGAATGTTGCACCCGAGTACCAGGGGAGGAAAACTGAGACATATTTGAACACGTCTCCCGTTCACATGGTTGATCATACTTGGGTTCCACATGCATGTTTTAGCTGAAGGAAGAATACCTTAAACCTGGAGAGTTGAGACCCGTGTAATGGGTACCATGCAATATGACTTCAAAGGGTCTTCATTTGCTCACCGAACCTCTCCAATCCTATCACTGCTGCGTTTATGCCCCTGTACACATGCTTGATTCTCTTTCGGAGACATAGCAATCCATAGGTTTTAAGATACTTACTAGTCAGGCACATTCTTAGGCGTTTAATATGCGGTGTTGAGTCCATTTCGTTGAGCAAGGAGTAGCTCTTGTCTATTCCATATTTGACTTAAGGAACTTTATCTGTGCTCATTTCAATCTCTGGTTTTATGCAGCACCCCAACTCACCTTTACCCTTAAGCAAGCATAGTTGGTTTTCTAAATTTGAGACCCTGTTCTGTTCTGTAATTCAGTTCCTGTGTAGCCAAGTTTACATTCCGTGTATTACTGATATCTTATGATGTTTCTTTTTCTGTGTGACTTACTTCAGTTAGAATCATCATACCTGAATCCACTCATTGTGCTGCTAAGGGCCTGATGACACAGATTTCATTGCTGAGTGATATTGCTTTGTAAGTAAATACCACAACTTCTTTATCCATTTTTCACTTTCTGCGATGTTGAACTTGTACTGTAAACGAGGTTCTTGTTAACAGAGGCGTCCCAAACTTTGGGGTGGCTGTGTCTTTTTGATTTTAATTTCCCTAAGGTATAGGACCATAAGTGGAAGTGCCCTAGGTTCTGTTGCTTTGTTTTATAGATGTTTCAGGAAACACCATACACTTCTCCCGAGTGTCTGTTGGCAATTTACATCCCGCCCATCAGCATAACAAGGCTCCCAGTTTTCCATGGCCTGTCCTGCCTTTCTGGATTTTACACTTTTTTCAGATGGCCCTTTTGACCAGGGGGAAGTGAGACTTCATTGTAGTGCAGATTTCCTTTGCAAGCTTGCTTGGTTGGCCAAAAATGGCGTATGCGTTTTTTCCTGAATATATTCAGGAAAAAACGCATACGCCCTTTTTGGCCAAGTGCATCATTGTGGACGTTCTGCCTCTTTTCCTATGCTTTCAATGCAATTCCAGTCTACCTCCTGAAATCGGTTTCCTGCAATTCTGCCCCGCTTTCAAGTCCTCTTGGCAGCCTTACTTCAGTCTATTTTTGGACGATAGCTGTCATTTATAACTCTGCAGGTTTGAGAATTACAGTGCCCCTGAGCTCCTTTCTTAAACTTGCTTTCTTGTGACCTGGCCGCAACACCGCATGATGGCTTCAGGCCCTAATCTGGTTCCGGCACGGCACGCTGAGCCTTTGGTTATTTCCTCTTCCTGGTGGGAAATGAGAGTTAAATTTGCCCGTCCAGACACCTCCAGCTAGTCTCTCATTGGTTCTCACTATTCCTGTTCATCTTCCGCAGAAATTGCAAACTGGGCCAAACAGGAGGTTAAAGGCGCTGACTCTCCAAGTGGGGAGAGTGTTAGTAAAGCGTCTGGAATGTTGCACCCGAGTACCAGGGGAGGTAAACTGAGACATATTTGAACACGTCTCCCGTTCACATGGTTGATCATACTTGGGTTCCACATGCATGTTTTAGCTGAAGGAAGAATACCTTAAACCTGGAGAGTTAAGACCCGTGGAATGGGTACCATGCAATATGACTTCAAAGGGTCTTCATTTGCTCACCGAACCTCTCCAATCCTATCACTGCTGCGTTTATGCCCCTGTACACATGCTTGATTCTCTTTCGGAGACATAGCAATCCATAGGTTTTAAGATACTTACTAGTCAGGTACATTCTTAGGCGTTTAATATGCGGTGTTGAGTCCATTTCGTTGAGCAAGGAGTAGCTCTTGTCTATTCCATATTTGACTTAAGGAACTTTATCTGTGCTCATTTCAATCTCTGGTTTTATGCAGCACCCCAACTCACCTTTACCCTTAAGCAAGCATAGTTGGTTTTCTAAATTTGAGACCCTGTTCTGTTCTGTAATTCAGTTCCTGTGTAGCCAAGTTTACATTCCGTGTATTACTGATATCTTATGATGTTTCTTTTTCTGTGTGACTTACTTCAGTTAGAATCATCATATCTGAATCCACTCATTGTGCTGCTAAGGGCCTGATGACACAGATTTCATTGCTGCGTGATATTGCTTTGTAAGTAAATACCACAACTTCTTTATCCATTTTTCACTTTCTGCGATGTTGAACTTGTACTGTAAACGAGGTTCTTGTAAACAGAGCCGTTCCAAACTTTGGGGTGGCTGTGTCTTTTTGATTTTAATTTCCCTAAGCTATAGGACCATAAGTGGAAGTGCCCTAGGTTCTGTTGCTTTGTTTTTTAGATGTTTCCGGAAACACCATACACTTCTCCTGAGTGTCTGTTGGCAATTTACATCCCGCCCATCAGCATAACAAGGCTCCCAGTTCTCCATGGCCTGTCCTGCCTTTCTGGATTTTACACTTTTTTCAGATGGCCCTTTTGACCGGGGGGAAGTGAGACTTCATTGTAGTGCAGATTTCCTTTGCAAGCTTGCTTGGTTGGCCAAAAAGTGCGTATGCGTTTTTTCCTGAATATATTCAGGAAAAAACGCATACGCCCTTTTTGGCCAAGTGCATCATTGTGGACGTTCTGCCTCTTTTCCTATGCTTTCAATGCAATTCCAGTCTACCTCCTGAAATCGGTTTCCTGCAATTCTGCCCCGCTTTCAAGTCCTCTTGGCAGCCTTACTTCAGTCTATTTTTGGACGATAGCTGTCATTTATAACTCTGCAGGTTTTTGAATTACAGTGCCCCTGAGCTCCTTTCTTCAACTCGCTTTCTTGTGAGCTGGCCGCAACACCGCAGGATCGCTTCAGGCCCTAATCTGGTTCCGGTACGGCACGCTGAGACTTTGGTTATTTCCTCTTCCTGGTGGGAAATGAGAGTTAAATTTGCCCGACCAGACACCTCCAGCTAGCCTCTCATTGGTTCTCGCTATTCCTGTTCATCTTCCGCAGAAATTGCAAACTGGGCCAAACAGGAGGTTAAAGGCGCTGACTCTCCAAGTGGGGAGAGTGTTAGTAAAGCGTCTGGAATGTTGCACCCGAGTACCAGGGGAGGAAAACTGAGACATATTTGAACACGTCTCCCGTTCACATGGTTGATCATACTTGGGTTCCACATGCATGTTTTAGCTGAAGGAAGAATACCTTAAACATGGAGAGTTGAGACCCGTGGAATGGGTACCATGCAATATGACTTCAAAGGGTCTTCATTTGCTCACCGAACCTCTCCAATCCTATCACTGCTGCGTTTATGCCCCTGTACACATGCTTGATTCTCTTTCGGAGACATAGCAATCCATAGGTTTTAAGATACTTACAAGTCAGGTACATTCTTAGGCGTTTAATATGCGGTGTTGAGTCCATTTCGTTGAGCAAGGAGTAGCTCTTGTCTATTCCATATTTGGCTTAAGGAACTTTATCTGTGCTCATTTCAATCTCTGGTTTTATGCAGCACCCCAACTCACCTTTACCCTTAAGCAAGCATAAGTTGTTTTTCTAAATTTGAGACCCTGTTCTGTTCTGTAATTCAGTTCCTGTGTAGCCAAGTTTCCATTCCGTGTATTACTGATATCTTATGATGTTTCTTTTTCTGTGTGACTTATTTCAGTTAGAATCATCATACCTGAATCCACTCATTGTGCTGCTAAGGGCCTGATGACATAGATTTCATTGCTGAGTGATATTGCTTTGTAAGTGAATACCACAACTTCTTTATCCATTTTTTACTTTCTGCGATGTTGAACTTGTACTGTAAACGAGGTTCTTGTAAACAGAGCCGTTCCAAACTTTGGGGTGGCTGTGTGTTTTCGATTTTAATTTCCCTAAGCTATAGGACCATAAGTGGAAGTGCCCTAGGTTCTGTTGCTTTGTTTTTTAGATGTTTCAGGAAACACCATACACTTCTCCCGAGTGGTTGTTGGCAATTTACATCCCGCCCATCAGCATAACAAGGCTCCCAGTTCTCCATGGCCTGTCCTGCCTTTCTGGATTTTACACTTTTTTCAGATGGCCCTTTTGACCGGGGGGAAGTGAGACTTCATTGTAGTGCAGATTCCCTTTGCAAGCTTGCTTGGTTGGCCAAAAAGGGCGTATGCGTTTTTTCCTGAATATATTCAGGAAAAAACGCATACGCCCTTTTTGGCCAAGTGCATCATTGTGGACGTTCTGCCTCTTTTCCTATGCTTTCAATGCATTTCCAGTCTACCTCCTGAAATCGGTTTCCTGCAATTCTGCCCCGCTTTCAAGTCCTCTTGGCAGCCTTACTTCAGTCTATTTTTGGACGATAGCTGTCATTTATAACTCTGCAGGTTTGAGAATTACAGTGCCCCTGAGCTCCTTTCTTAAACTTGCTTTCTTGTGACCTGGCCGCAACACCGCATGATGGCTTCAGGCCCTAATCTGGTTCCGGCACGGCACGCTGAGCCTTTGGTTATTTCCTCTTCCTGGTGGGAAATGAGAGTTAAATTTGCCCGTCCAGACACCTCCAGCTAGTCTCTCATTGGTTCTCACTATTCCTGTTCATCTTCCGCAGAAATTGCAAACTGGGCCAAACAGGAGGTTAAAGGCGCTGACTCTCCAAGTGGGGAGAGTGTTAGTAAAGCGTCTGGAATGTTGCACCCGAGTACCAGGGGAGGTAAACTGAGACATATTTGAACACGTCTCCCGTTCACATGGTTGATCATACTTGGGTTCCACATGCATGTTTTAGCTGAAGGAAGAATACCTTAAACCTGGAGAGTTAAGACCCGTGGAATGGGTACCATGCAATATGACTTCAAAGGGTCTTCATTTGCTCACCGAACCTCTCCAATCCTATCACTGCTGCGTTTATGCCCCTGTACACATGCTTGATTCTCTTTCGGAGACATAGCAATCCATAGGTTTTAAGATACTTACTAGTCAGGTACATTCTTAGGCGTTTAATATGCGGTGTTGAGTCCATTTCGTTGAGCAAGGAGTAGCTCTTGTCTATTCCATATTTGACTTAAGGAACTTTATCTGTGCTCATTTCAATCTCTGGTTTTACGCAGCACCCCAACTCACCTTTACCCTTAAGCAAGCATAGTTGGTTTTCTAAATTTGAGACCCTGTTCTGTTCTGTAATTCAGTTCCTGTGTAGCCAAGTTTACATTCCGTGTATTACTGATATCTTATGATGTTTCTTTTTCTGTGTGACTTACTTCAGTTAGAATCATCATATCTGAATCCACTCATTGTGCTGCTAAGGGCCTGATGACACAGATTTCATTGCTGCGTGATATTGCTTTGTAAGTAAATACCACAACTTCTTTATCCATTTTTCACTTTCTGCGATGTTGAACTTGTACTGTAAACGAGGTTCTTGTAAACAGAGCCGTTCCAAACTTTGGGGTGGCTGTGTCTTTTTGATTTTAATTTCCCTAAGCTATAGGACCATAAGTGGAAGTGCCCTAGGTTCTGTTGCTTTGTTTTTTAGATGTTTCCGGAAACACCATACACTTCTCCTGAGTGTCTGTTGGCAATTTACATCCCGCCCATCAGCATAACAAGGCTCCCAGTTCTCCATGGCCTGTCCTGCCTTTCTGGATTTTACACTTTTTTCAGATGGCCCTTTTGACCGGGGGGAAGTGAGACTTCATTGTAGTGCAGATTTCCTTTGCAAGCTTGCTTGGTTGGCCAAAAAGTGCGTATGCGTTTTTTCCTGAATATATTCAGGAAAAAACGCATACGCCCTTTTTGGCCAAGTGCATCATTGTGGACGTTCTGCCTCTTTTCCTATGCTTTCAATGCAATTCCAGTCTACCTCCTGAAATCGGTTTCCTGCAATTCTGCCCCGCTTTCAAGTCCTCTTGGCAGCCTTACTTCAGTCTATTTTTGGACGATAGCTGTCATTTATAACTCTGCAGGTTTTTGAATTACAGTGCCCCTGAGCTCCTTTCTTCAACTCGCTTTCTTGTGAGCTGGCCGCAACACCGCAGGATCGCTTCAGGCCCTAATCTGGTTCCGGTACGGCACGCTGAGACTTTGGTTATTTCCTCTTCCTGGTGGGAAATGAGAGTTAAATTTGCCCGACCAGACACCTCCAGCTAGCCTCTCATTGGTTCTCGCTATTCCTGTTCATCTTCCGCAGAAATTGCAAACTGGGCCAAACAGGAGGTTAAAGGCGCTGACTCTCCAAGTGGGGAGAGTGTTAGTAAAGCGTCTGGAATGTTGCACCCGAGTACCAGGGGAGGAAAACTGAGACATATTTGAACACGTCTCCCGATCACATGGTTGATCATACTTGGGTTCCACATGCATGTTTTAGCTGAAGGAAGAATACCTTAAACCTGGAGAGTTGAGACCCGTGGAATGGGTACCATGTAATATGACTTCAAAGGGTCTTCATTTGCTCACCGAACCTCTCCAATCCTATCACTGCTGCGTTTATGCCCCTGTACACATGCTTGATTCTCTTTCGGAGACATAGCAATCCATAGGTTTTAAGATACTTACTAGTCAGGCACATTCTTAGGCGTTTAATATGCGGTGTTGAGTCCATTTCGTTGAGCAAGTAGTAGCTCTTGTCTATTCCATATTTGACTTAAGGAACTTTATCTGTGCTCATTTCAATCTCTGGTTTTATGCAGCACCCCAACTCACCTTTACCCTTAAGCAAGCATAAGTTGGTTTTCTAAATTTGAGACCCTGTTCTGTTGTGTAATTCAGTTCCTGTGTAGCCAAGTTTACATTCCGTGTATTACTGATATCTTATGATGTTTCTTTTTCTGTGTGACTTACTTCAGTTAGAATCATCATACCTGAATCCACTCATTGTGCTGCTAAGGGCCTGATGACACAGATTTCATTGCTGAGTGATATTGCTTTGTAAGTAAATACCACAACTTCTTTATCCATTTTTCACTTTCTGCGATGTTGAACTTGTACTGTAAACGAGGTTCTTGTAAACAGAGGCGTCCCAAACTTTAGGGTGGCTGTGTCTTTTTGATTTTAATTTCCCTAAGCTATAGGACCATAAGTGGCAGTGCACTAGGCTCTGTTGCTTTGTTTTTTAGATGTTTCAGGAAACACCATACACTTCTCCCGAGTGTCTGTTGGCAATTTACATCCCGCCCATCAGCATAACAAGGCTCCCAGTTCTCCATGGCCTGTCCTGCCTTTCTGGATTTTACACTTTTTTCAGATGGCCCTTTTGACCGGGGGGAAGTGAGACTTCATTGTAGTGCAGATTTCCTTTGCAAGCTTGCTTGGTTGGCCAAAAAGGGCGTATGCGTTTTTTCCTGAATATATTCAGGAAAAAACGCATACGCCCTTTTTGGCCAAGTGCATCATTGTGGACGTTCTGCCTCTTTTCCTATGCTTTCAATGCAATTCCAGTCTACCTCCTGAAATCGGTTTCCTGCAATTCTGCCCCGCTTTCAAGTCCTCTTGGCAGCCTTACTTCAGTCTATTTTTGGACGATAGCTGTCATTTATAACTCTGCAGGTTTGTGAATTACAGTGCCCCTGAGCTCCTTTCTTCAACTCGCTTTCTTGTGAGCTGGCCGCAACACCGCAGGATCGCTTCAGGCCCTAATCTGGTTCCGGCCCGGCATGCTGAGCCTTTGGTTAATTCCTCTTCCTGGTGGGAAATGAGAGTTAAATTTGCCCGTCCAGACACCTCCAGCTAGCCTCTCATTGGTTCTCGCTATTCCTGTTCATCTTCCGCAGAAATTGCAAACTGGGCCAAACAGGAGGTTAAAGGGACTGACTCTCCAAGAGGGGAGAGTGTTAGTAAAGCGTCTGGAATGTTGCACGCGAGTACCAGGGGAGGAAAACTGAGACATATTTGAACACGTCTCCCGATCACATGGTTGATCATACTCTAGGTTCCACATGCATGTTTTAGCTGAAGGAAGAATACCTTAAACCTGGGTAGTTGAAACCCGTGGAATGGGTACCATGCAATATGACTTCAAAGGGTCTTCATTTGCTCACCGAACCTCTCCAATCCTATCACTGCTGCGTTTATGCCCCTGTACACATGCTTGATTCTCTTTCGGAGACATAGCAATCCATAGGTTTTAAGATACTTACTAGTCAGGTACATTCTTAGGCGTTTAATATGCGGTGTTGAGTCCATTTCGTTGAGCAAGGAGTAGCTCTTGTCTATTCTATATTTGACTTAAGGAACTTTATCTGTGCTCATTTCAATCTCTGGTTTTATGCAGCACCCCAACTCACCTTTACCCTTAAGCAAGCATAAGTTGGTTTTCTAAATTTGAGACCCTGTTCTGTTCTGTAATTCAGTTCCTGTGTAGCCAAGTTTCCATTCCGTGTATTACTGATATCTTATGATGTTTCTTTTTCTGTGTGACTTACTTCAGTTAGAATCATCATACCTGAATCCACTCATTGTGCTGCTAAGGGCCTGATGACACAGATTTCATTGCTGAGTGATATTGCTTTGTAACTAAATACCACAACTTCTTTATCCATTTTTCACTTTCTGCGATGTTGAACTTGTACTGTAAACGAGGTTCTTGTAAACAGAGCCGTTCCAAACTTTGGGGTGGCTGTGTCTTTTTGATTTTAATTTCCCTAAGCTATAGGACCATAAGTGGAAGTGCCCTAGGTTCTGTTGCTTTGTTTTTTAGATGTTTCAGGAAACACCATACACTTCTCCCGAGTGGTTGTTGGCAATTTACATCCCGCCCATCAGCATAACAAGGCTCCCAGTTCTCCATGGCCTGTCCTGCCTTTCTGGATTTTACACTTTTTTCAGATGGCCCTTTTGACCAGGGGGAAGTGAGACTTCATTGTAGTGCAGATTGCCTTTGCAAGCTTGCTTGGTTGGCCAAAAAGGGCGTATGCGTTTTTTCCTGAATATATTCAGGAAAAAACGCATACGCCCTTTTTGGCCAAGTGCATCATTGTGGACGTTCTGCCTCTTTTCCTATGCTTTCAATGCAATTCCAGTCTACCTCCTGAAATCGGTTTCCTGCAATTCTGCCCCGATTTCAAGTCCTCTTGGCAGCCTTACTTCAGTCTATTTTTGGACGATACCTGTCATTTATAACTCTGCAGGTTTGTGAATTACAGTGTCCCTGAGCTCCTTTCTTCAACTCGCTTTCTTTTGAGCTGGCCGCAACACTGCAGGATGACTTCAGGCCCTAATCTGGTTCCGGTACGGCACGCTGAGCCTTTGGTTATTTCCTCTTCCTGGTGGGAAATGAGAGTTAAATTTGCCCGTCCAGACACCTCCAGCTAGCCTCTCATTGGTTCTCACTATTCCTGTTCATCTTCCGCAGAAATTGCAAACTGGGCCAAACAGGAGGTTAAAGGCGCTGACTCTCCAAGTGGGGAGAGTGTTAGTAAAGCGTCTGGAATGTTGCACCCGAGTACCAGGGGAGGAAAACTGAGACATATTTGAACACATCTCCCGTTCACATGGTTGATCATACTTGGGTTCCACATGCATGTTTTAGCTGAAGGAAGAATACCTTAAACCTGGAGAGTTAAGACCCGTGTAATGGGTACCATGCAATATGACTTCAAAGGGTCTTCATTTGCTCACCGAACCTCTCCAATCCTATCACTGCTGCGTTTATGCCCCTGTACACATGCTTGATTCTCTTTCGGAGACATAGCAATCCATAGGTTTTAAGATACTTACTAGTCAGGTACATTCTTAGGCGTTTAATATGCGGTGTTGAGTCCATTTCGTTGAGCAAGGAGTAGCTCTTGTCTATTCTATATTTGACTTAAGGAACTTTATCTGTGCTCATTTCAATCTCTGGTTTTATGCAGCACCCCAACTCACCTTTACCCTTAAGCAAGCATAAGTTGGTTTTCTAAATTTGAGACCCTGTTCTGTTCTGTAATTCAGTTCCTGTGTAGCCAAGTTTCCATTCCGTGTATTACTGATATCTTATGATGTTTCTTTTTCTGTGTGACTTACTTCAGTTAGAATCATCATACCTGAATCCACTCATTGTGCTGCTAAGGGCCTGATGACACAGATTTCATTGCTGAGTGATATTGCTTTGTAACTAAATACCACAACTTCTTTATCCATTTTTCACTTTCTGCGATGTTGAACTTGTACTGTAAACGAGGTTCTTGTAAACAGAGCCGTTCCAAACTTTGGGGTGGCTGTGTCTTTTTGATTTTAATTTCCCTAAGCTATAGGACCATAAGTGGAAGTGCCCTAGGTTCTGTTGCTTTGTTTTTTAGATGTTTCAGGAAACACCATACACTTCTCCCGAGTGGTTGTTGGCAATTTACATCCCGCCCATCAGCATAACAAGGCTCCCAGTTCTCCATGGCCTGTCCTGCCTTTCTGGATTTTACACTTTTTTCAGATGGCCCTTTTGACCAGGGAGAAGTGAGACTTCATTGTAGTGCAGATTTCCTTTGCAAGCTTGCTTGGTTGGCCAAAAAGGGCGTATGCGTTTTTTCCTGAATATATTCAGGAAAAAACGCATACGCCCTTTTTGGCCAAGTGCATCATTGTGGACGTTCTGCCTCTTTTCCTATGCTTTCAATGCAATTCCAGTCTACCTCCTGAAATCGGTTTCCTGCAATTCTGCCCCGATTTCAAGTCCTCTTGGCAGCCTTACTTCAGTCTATTTTTGGACGATACCTGTCATTTATAACTCTGCAGGTTTGTGAATTACAGTGTCCCTGAGCTCCTTTCTTCAACTCGCTTTCTTTTGAGCTGGCCGCAACACTGCAGGATGACTTCAGGCCCTAATCTGGTTCCGGTACGGCACGCTGAGCCTTTGGTTATTTCCTCTTCCTGGTGGGAAATGAGAGTTAAATTTGCCCGTCCAGACACCTCCAGCTAGCCTCTCATTGGTTCTCACTATTCCTGTTCATCTTCCGCAGAAATTGCAAACTGGGCCAAACAGGAGGTTAAAGGGACTGACTCTCCAAGTGGGGAGAGTGTTAGTAAAGCGTCTGCAATGTTGCACCCGAGTACCAGGGGAGGAAAACTGAGACATATTTGAACACGTCTCCCGTTCACATGGTTGATCATACTTGGGTTCCACATGCATGTTTTAGCTGAAGGAAGAATACCTTAAACCTGGAGTTAAGACCCGTGTAATGGGTACCATGCAATATGACTTCAAAGGGTCTTCATTTGCTCACCGAACCTCTCCAATCCTATCACTGCTGCGTTTATGCCCCTGTACACATGCTTGATTCTCTTTCGGAGACATAGCAATCCATAGGTTTTAAGATACTTACTAGTCAGGTACATTCTTAGGCGTTTAATATGCGGTGTTGAGTCCATTTCGTTGAGCAAGGAGTAGCTCTTGTCTATTCCATATTTGACTTAAGGAACTTTATCTGTGCTCATTTCAATCTCTGGTTTTATGCAGCACCCCAACTCACCTTTACCCTTAAGCAAGCATAAGTTGGTTTTCTAAATTTGAGACCCTGTTCTGTTCTGTAATTCAGTTCCTGTGTAGCCAAGTTTACATTCCATGTATTACTGATATCTTATGATGTTTCTTTTTCTGTGTGACTTAATTCAGTTAGAATCATCATACCTGAATCCACTCATTGTGCTGCTAAGGGCCTGATGACACAGATTTCATTGCTGAGTGATATTGCTTTGTAAGTAAATACCACAACTTCTTTATCCATTTTTCACTTTCTGCGATGTTGAACTTGTACTGTAAACGAGGTTCTTGTAAACAGAGGCGTCCCAAACTTTGGGGTGGCTGTGTCTTTTTGATTTTAATTTCCCTAAGGTATAGGACCATAAGTGGAAGTGCCCTAGGCTCTGTTGCTTTGTTTTTTAGATGTTTCAGGAAACACCATACACTTCTCCCGAGTGTCTGTTGGCAATTTACATCCCGCCCATCAGCATAACAAGGCTCCCAGTTCTCCATGGCCTGTCCTGCCTTTCTGGATTTTACACTTTTTTCAGATGGCCCTTTTGACCGGGGGGAAGTGAGACTTCATTGTAGTGCAGATTTCCTTTGCAAGCTTGCTTGGTTGGCCAAAAAGGGCGTATGCGTTTTTTCCTGAATATATTCAGGAAAAAACACATACGCCCTTTTTGGCCAAGTGCATCATTGTGGACGTTCTGCCTCTTTTCCTATGCTTTCAATGCAATTCCAGTCTACCTCCTGAAATCGGTTTCCTGCAATTCTGCCCCGCTTTCAAGTCCTCTTGGCAGCCTTACTTCAGTCTATTTTTGGACGATAGCTGTCATTTATAACTCTGCAGGTTTGTGAATTACAGTGCCCCTGAGCTCCTTTCTTCAACTCGCTTTCTTGTGAGCTGGCCGCAACACCGCAGGATGGCTTCAGGCCCTAATCTGGTTCCGGCCCGGCATGCTGAGCCTTTGGTTAATTCCTCTTCCTGGTGGGAAATGAGAGTTAAATTTGCCCGTCCAGACACCTCCAGCTAGCCTCTCATTGGTTCTCGCTATTCCTGTTCATCTTCCGCAGAAATTGCAAACTGGGCCAAACAGGAGGTTAAAGGGACTGACTCTCCAAGAGGGGAGAGTGTTAGTAAAGCGTCTGGAATGTTGCACGCGAGTACCAGGAGAGGAAAACTGAGACATATTTGAACACGTCTCCCGATCACATGGTTGATCATACTCTAGGTTCCACATGCATGTTTTAGCTGAAGGAAGAATACCTTAAACCTGGGTAGTTGAAACCCGTGGAATGGGTACCATGCAATATGACTTCAAAGGGTCTTCATTTGCTCACCGAACCTCTCCAATCCTATCACTGCTGCGTTTATGCCCCTGTACACATGCTTGATTCTCTTTCGGAGACATAGCAATCCATAGGTTTTAAGATACTTACAAGTCAGGTACATTCTTAGGCGTTTAATATGCGGTGTTGAGTCCATTTCGTTGAGCAAGGAGTAGCTCTTGTCTATTCCATATTTGGCTTAAGGAACTTTATCTGTGCTCATTTCAATCTCTGGTTTTATGCAGCACCCCAACTCACCTTTCCCCTTAAGCAAGCATAAGTTGTTTTTCTAAATTTGAGACCCTGTTCTGTTCTGTAATTCAGTTCCTGTGTAGCCAAGTTTCCATTCCGTGTATTACTGATATCTTATGATGTTTCTTTTTCTGTGTGACTTATTTCAGTTAGAATCATCATACCTGAATCCACTCATTGTGCTGCTAAGGGCCTGATGACATAGATTTCATTGCTGAGTGATATTGCTTTGTAAGTGAATACCACAACTTCTTTATCCATTTTTTACTTTCTGCGATGTTGAACTTGTACTGTAAACGAGGTTCTTGTAAACAGAGCCGTTCCAAACTTTGGGGTGGCTGTGTGTTTTCGATTTTAATTTCCCTAAGCTATAGGACCATAAGTGGAAGTGCCCTAGGTTCTGTTGCTTTGTTTTTTAGATGTTTCAGGAAACACCATACACTTCTCCCGAGTGGTTGTTGGCAATTTACATCCCGCCCATCAGCATAACAAGGCTCCCAGTTCTCCATGGCCTGTCCTGCCTTTCTGGATTTTACACTTTTTTCAGATGGCCCTTTAGACCGGGGGGAAGTGAGACTTCATTGTAGTGCAGATTTCCTTTGCAAGCTTGCTTGGTTGGCCAAAAAGGGCGTATGCGTTTTTTCCTGAATATATTCAGGAAAAAACGCATACGCCCTTTTTGGCCAAGTGCATCATTGTGGACGTTCTGCCTCTTTTCCTATGCTTTCAATGCATTTCCAGTCTACCTCCTGAAATCGGTTTCCTGCAATTCTGCCCCGCTTTCAAGTCCTCTTGGCAGCCTTACTTCAGTCTATTTTTGGACGATAGCTGTCATTTATAACTCTGCAGGTTTGAGAATTACAGTGCCCCTGAGCTCCTTTCTTAAACTTGCTTTCTTGTGACCTGGCCGCAACACCGCATGATGGCTTCAGGCCCTAATCTGGTTCCGGCACGGCACGCTGAGCCTTTGGTTATTTCCTCTTCCTGGTGGGAAATGAGAGTTAAATTTGCCCGTCCAGACACCTCCAGCTAGTCTCTCATTGGTTCTCACTATTCCTGTTCATCTTCCGCAGAAATTGCAAACTGGGCCAAACAGGAGGTTAAAGGCGCTGACTCTCCAAGTGGGGAGAGTGTTAGTAAAGTGTCTGGAATGTTGCACCCGAGTACCAGGGGAGGTAAACTGAGACATATTTGAACACGTCTCCCGTTCACATGGTTGATCATACTTGGGTTCCACATGCATGTTTTAGCTGAAGGAAGAATACCTTAAACCTGGGTAGTTGAAACCCGTGGAATGGGTACCATGCAATATGACTTCAAAGGGTCTTCATTTGCTCACCGAACCTCTCCAATCCTATCACTGCTGCGTTTATGCCCCTGTACACATGCTTGATTCTCTTTCGGAGACATAGCAATCCATAGGTTTTACGATACTTACTAGTCAGGTACATTCTTAGGCGTTTAATATGCGGTGTTGAGTCCATTTCGTTGAGCAAGGAGTAGCTCTTGTCTATTCCATATTTGGCTTAAGGAACTTTATCTGTGCTCATTTCAATCTCTGGTTTTATGCAGCACCCCAACTCACCTTTACCCTTAAGCAAGCATAAGTTGGTTTTCTAAATTTGAGACCCTGTTCTGTTCTGTAATTCAGTTCCTCTGGAGCCAAGTTTCCATTCCGTGTATTACTGATATCTTATGATGTTTCTTTTTCTGTGTGACTTATTTCAGTTAGAATCATCATACCTGAATCCACTCATTGTGCTGCTAAGGGCCTGATGACATAGATTTCATTGCTGAGTGATATTGCTTTGTAAGTAAATACCACAACTTCTTTATCCATTTTTCACTTTCTGCGATGTTGAACTTGTACTGTAAACGAGGTTCTTGTAAACAGAGCCGTTCCAAACTTTGGGGTGGCTGTGTCTTTTTGATTTTAATTTCCCTAAGCTATAGGACCATAAGTGGAAGTGCCCTAGGCTCTGTTGCTTTGTTTTTTAGATGTTTCAGGAAACACCATACACTTCTCCCAAGTGGTTGTTGGCAATTTACATCCCGCCCATCAGCATAACAAGGCTCCCAGTTCTCAATGGCCTGTTGCCTTTCTGGATTTTACACTTTTTTCAGATGGCCCTTTTGACCGGGGGGAAGTGAGACTTCATTGTAGTGCAGATTTCCTTTGCAAGCTTGCTTGGTTGGCCAAAAAGGGCGTATGCGTTTTTTCCTGAATATATTCAGGAAAAAACGCATACGCCCTTTTTGGCCAAGTGCATCATTGTGGACGTTCTGCCTCTTTTCCTATGCTTTCAATGCAATTCCAGTCTACCTCCTGAAATCGGTTTCCTGCAATTCTGCCCCGCTTTCAAGTCCTCTTGGCAGCCTTACTTCAGTCTATTTTTGGACGATAGCTGTCATTTATAACTCTGCAGGTTTGTGAATTACAGTGCCCATGAGCTCCTTTCTTCAACTCGCTTTCTTGTGACCTGGCCGCAACACCACAGGATGGCTTCAGGCCCTAAACTGTTTCCGGCACGGCATGCTGAGCCTTTGGTTAATTCCTCTTCCTGGTGGGAAATGAGAGTTAAATTTGCCCGACCAGACACCTCCAGCTAGCCTCTCATTGGTTCTCGCTATTCCTGTTCATCTTCCGCAGAAATTGCAAACTGGGCCAAACAGGAGGTTAAAGGGACTGACTCTCCAAGTGGGGAGAGTGTTATTAAAGCGTCTGGAATGTTGCACCCGAGTACCAGGGGAGGAAAACTGAGACATATTTGAACACGTCTCCCGATCACATGGTTGATCATACTCTAGGTTCCACATGCATGTTTTAGCTGAAGGAAGAATACCTTAAACCTGGGTAGTTGAAACCCGTGGAATGGGTACCATGCAATATGAATTCAAAGGGTCTTCATTTGCTCACCGAACCTCTCCAATCCTATCACTGCTGCGTTTATGCCCCTGTACACATGCTTGATTCTCTTTTGGAGACATAGCAATCCATAGGTTTTAAGATACTTACTAGTCAGGTACATTCTTAGGCGTTTAATATGGGGTGTTGAGTCCATTTCGTTGAGCAAGGAGTAGCTCTTGTCTATTCCATATTTGGCTTAAGGAACTTTATCTGTGCTCATTTCAATCTCTGGTTTTATGCAGCACCCCAACTCACCTTTACCCTTAAGTAAGGATAAGTTGGTTTTCTAAATTTGAGACCCTGTTCTGTTCTGTAATTCCGTTCCTGTGTAGCCAAGTTTACATTCCGTGTATTACTGATATCTTATGATGTTTCTTTTTCTGTGTGACTTATTTCAGTTAGAATCATCATACCTGAATCCACTCATTGTGCTGCTAAGGGCCTGATGACACAGATTTCATTGCTGTGTGATATTGCTTTGTAAGTGAATACCACAACTTCTTTATCCATTTTTCACTTTCTGCGATGTTGAACTTGTACTGTAAACGAGGTTCTTGTAAACAGAGCCGTTCCAAACTTTGGGGTGGCTGTGTCTTTTTTATTTTAATTTCCCTAAGCTATAGGACCATAAGTGGAAGTGCCCTAGGCTCTGTTGCTTTGTTTTTTAGATGTTTCAGGAAACACCATACACTTCTCCCAAGTGGTTGTTGGCAATTTACATCCCGCCCATCAGCATAACAAGGCTCCCAGTTCTCAATGGCCTGTTGCCTTTCTGGATTTTACACTTTTTTCAGATGGCCCTTTTGACCGGGGGGAAGTGAGACTTCATTGTAGTGCAGATTTCCTTTGCAAGCTTGCTTGGTTGGCCAAAAAGGGCGTATGCGTTTTTTCCTGAATATATTCAGGAAAAAACGCATACGCCCTTTTTGGCCAAGTGCATCATTGTGGACGTTCTGCCTCTTTTCCTATGCTTTCAATGCAATTCCAGTCTACCTCCTGAAATCGATTTCCTGCAATTCTGCCCCGCTTTCAAGTCCTCTTGGCAGCCTTACTTCAGTCTATTTTTGGACGATAGCTGTCATTTATAACTCTGCAGGTTTCAGAATTACAGTGCCCCTGAGCTCCTTTCTTCAACTTGCTTTCTTGTGACCTGGCCGCAACACCGCAGGATGGCTTCAGGCCCTAATCTGGTTCCGGCACGGCACGCTGAGCCTTTGGTTATTTCCTCTTCCTGGTGGGAAATGAGAGTTAAATTTGGCCGTCCAGACACCTCCAGCTAGTCTCTCATTGGTTCTCGCTATTCCTGTTCATCTTCCGCAGAAATTGCAAACTGGGCCAAACAGGAGGTTAAAGGCGCTGACTCTCCAAGTGGGGAGAGTGTTAGTAAAGCGTCTGGAATGTTGCACCCGAGTACCAGGGGAGGAAAACTGAGACATATTTGAACACGTCTCCCGTTCACATGGTTGATCATACTTGGGTTCCACATGCATGTTTTAGCTGAAGGAAGAATACCTTAAACATGGAGAGTTGAGACCCGTGGAATGGGTACCATGCAATATGACTTCAAAGGGTCTTCATTTGCTCACCGAACCTCTCCAATCCTATCACTGCTGCGTTTATGCCCCTGTACACATGCTTGATTCTCTTTCGGAGAGATAGCAATCCATAGGTTTTAAGATACTTACTAGTCAGGCACATTCTTAGGCGTTTAATATGCGGTGTTGAGTCCATTTCGTTGAGCAAGGAGTAGCTCTTGTCTATTCTATATTTGACTTAAGGAACTTTATCTGTGCTCATTTCAATCTCTGGTTTTATGCAGCACTCCAACTCACCTTTACCCTTAAGCAAGCATAGTTGGTTTTCTAAATTTGAGACCCTGTTCTGTTCTGTAATTCAGTTCCTGTGTAGCCAAGTTTACATTCCGTGTATTACTGATATCTTATGATGTTTCTTTTTCTGTGTGACTTACTTCAGTTAGAATCATCATACCTGAATCCACTCATTGTGCTGCTAAGGGCCTGATGACACAGATTTCATTGCTGAGTGATATTGCTTTGTAAGTAAATACCACAACTTCTTTATCCATTTTTCACTTTCTGCGATGTTGAACTTGTACTGTAAACGAGGTTCTTGTAAACAGAGCCGTTCCAAACTTTGGGGTGGCTGTGTCTTTTTGATTTTAATTTCCCTAAGCTCTAGGACCATAAGTGGAAGTGCCCTAGGTTCTGTTGCTTTGTTTTTTAGATGTTTCAGGAAACACCATACACTTCTCCCCAGTGTCTGTTGGCAATTTACATCCCACCCATCAGCATAACAAGGCTCCCAGTTCTCCATGGCCTGTCCTGCCTTTCTGGATTTTACACTTTTTTCAGATGGCCCTTTTGACCGGGGGGAAGTGAGACTTCATTGTAGTGCAGATTTCCTTTGCAAGCTTGCTTGGTTGGCCAAAAAGGGCGTATGCGTTTTTTATTCCTGTTCATCTTCCGCAGAAATTGCAAACTGGGCCAAACAGGAGGTTAAAGGCGCTGACTCTCCAAGTGGGGAGAGTGTTAGTAAAGTGTCTGGAATGTTGCACCCGAGTACCAGGGGAGGTAAACTGAGACATATTTGAACACGTCTCCCGTTCACATGGTTGATCATACTTGGGTTCCACATGCATGTTTTAGCTGAAGGAAGAATACCTTAAACCTGGGTAGTTGAAACCCGTGGAATGGGTACCATGCAATATGACTTCAAAGGGTCTTCATTTGCTCACCGAACCTCTACAATCCTATCACTGCTGCGTTTATGCCCCTGTACACATGCTTGATTCTCTTTCGGAGACATAGCAATCCATAGGTTTTACGATACTTACTAGTCAGGTACATTCTTAGGCGTTTAATATGCGGTGTTGAGTCCATTTCGTTGAGCAAGGAGTAGCTCTTGTCTATTCCATATTTGGCTTAAGGAACTTTATCTGTGCTCATTTCAATCTCTGGTTTTATGCAGCACCCCAACTCACCTTTACCCTTAAGCAAGCATAAGTTGGTTTTCTAAATTTGAGACCCTGTTCTGTTCTGTAATTCAGTTCCTCTGGAGCCAAGTTTCCATTCCGTGTATTACTGATATCTTATGATGTTTCTTTTTCTGTGTGACTTATTTCAGTTAGAATCATCATACCTGAATCCACTCATTGTGCTGCTAAGGGCCTGATGACATAGATTTCATTGCTGAGTGATATTGCTTTGTAAGTAAATACCACAACTTCTTTATCCATTTTTCACTTTCTGCGATGTTGAACTTGTACTGTAAACGAGGTTCTTGTAAACAGAGCCGTTCCAAACTTTGGGGTGGCTGTGTCTTTTTGATTTTAATTTCCCTAAGCTATAGGACCATAAGTGGAAGTGCCCTAGGCTCTGTTGCTTTGTTTTTTAGATGTTTCAGGAAACACCATACACTTCTCCCGAGTGGTTGTTGGCAATTTACATCCCGCCCATCAGCATAACAAGGCTCCCAGTTCTCCATGGCCTGTTGCCTTTCTGGATTTTACACTTTTTTCAGATGGCCCTTTTGACCGGGGGGAAGTGAGACTTCATTGTAGTGCAGATTTCCTTTGCAAGCTTGCTTGGTTGGCCAAAAAGGGCGTATGCGTTTTTTCCTGAATATATTCAGGAAAAAACGCATACGCCCTTTTTGGCCAAGTGCATCATTGTGGACGTTCTGCCTCTTTTCCTATGCTTTCAATGCAATTCCAGTCTACCTCCTGAAATCGGTTTCCTGCAATTCTGCCCCGCTTTCAAGTCCTCTTGGCAGCCTTACTTCAGTCTATTTTTGGACGATAGCTGTCATTTATAACTCTGCAGGTTTGTGAATTACAGTGCCCATGAGCTCCTTTCTTCAACTCGCTTTCTTGTGACCTGGCCGCAACACCACAGGATGGCTTCAGGCCCTAAACTGTTTCCGGCACGGCATGCTGAGCCTTTGGTTAATTCCTCTCCCTGGTGGGAAATGAGAGTTAAATTTGCCCGACCAGACACCTCCAGCTAGCCTCTCATTGGTTCTCGCTATTCCTGTTCATCTTCCGCAGAAATTGCAAACTGGGCCAAACAGGAGGTTAAAGGGACTGACTCTCCAAGTGGGGAGAGTGTTAGTAAAGCGTCTGGAATGTTGCACCCGAGTACCAGGGGAGGAAAACTGAGACATATTTGAACACGTCTCCCGATCACATGGTTGATCATACTCTAGGTTCCACATGCATGTTTTAGCTGAAGGAAGAATACCTTAAACCTGGGTAGTTGAAACCCGTGGAATGGGTACCATGCAATATGAATTCAAAGGGTCTTCATTTGCTCACCGAACCTCTCCAATCCTATCACTGCTGCGTTTATGCCCCTGTACACATGCTTGATTCTCTTTTGGAGACATAGCAATCCATAGGTTTTAAGATACTTACTAGTCAGGTACATTCTTAGGCGTTTAATATGGGGTGTTGAGTCCATTTCGTTGAGCAAGGAGTAGCTCTTGTCTATTCCATATTTGGCTTAAGGAACTTTATCTGTGCTCATTTCAATCTCTGGTTTTATGCAGCACCCCAACTCACCTTTACCCTTAAGTAAGGATAAGTTGGTTTTCTAAATTTGAGACCCTGTTCTGTTCTGTAATTCAGTTCCTGTGTAGCCAAGTTTACATTCCGTGTATTACTGATATCTTATGATGTTTCTTTTTCTGTGTGACTTATTTCAGTTAGAATCATCATACCTGAATCCACTCATTGTGCTGCTAAGGGCCTGATGACACAGATTTCATTGCTGTGTGATATTGCTTTGTAAGTGAATACCACAACTTCTTTATCCATTTTTCACTTTCTGCGATGTTGAACTTGTACTGTAAACGAGGTTCTTGTAAACAGAGCCGTTCCAAACTTTGGGGTGGCTGTGTCTTTTTGATTTTAATTTCCCTAAGCTATAGGACCATAAGTGGAAGTGCCCTAGGCTCTGTTGCTTTGTTTTTTAGATGTTTCAGGAAACACCATACACTTCTCCCAAGTGGTTGTTGGCAATTTACATCCCGCCCATCAGCATAACAAGGCTCCCAGTTCTCAATGGCCTGTTGCCTTTCTGGATTTTACACTTTTTTCAGATGGCCCTTTTGACCGGGGGGAAGTGAGACTTCATTGTAGTGCAGATTTCCTTTGCAAGCTTGCTTGGTTGGCCAAAAAGGGCGTATGCGTTTTTTCCTGAATATATTCAGGAAAAAACGCATACGCCCTTTTTGGCCAAGTGCATCATTGTGGACGTTCTGCCTCTTTTCCTATGCTTTCAATGCAATTCCAGTCTACCTCCTGAAATCGATTTCCTGCAATTCTGCCCCGCTTTCAAGTCCTCTTGGCAGCCTTACTTCAGTCTATTTTTGGACGATAGCTGTCATTTATAACTCTGCAGGTTTCAGAATTACAGTGCCCCTGAGCTCCTTTCTTCAACTTGCTTTCTTGTGACCTGGCCGCAACACCGCAGGATGGCTTCAGGCCCTAATCTGGTTCCGGCACGGCACGCTGAGCCTTTGGTTATTTCCTCTTCCTGGTGGGAAATGAGAGTTAAATTTGGCCGTCCAGACACCTCCAGCTAGTCTCTCATTGGTTCTCGCTATTCCTGTTCATCTTCCGCAGAAATTGCAAACTGGGCCAAACAGGAGGTTAAAGGCGCTGACTCTCCAAGTGGGGAGAGTGTTAGTAAAGCGTCTGGAATGTTGCACCCGAGTACCAGGGGAGGAAAACTGAGACATATTTGAACACGTCTCCCGTTCACATGGTTGATCATACTTGGGTTCCACATGCATGTTTTAGCTGAAGGAAGAATACCTTAAACATGGAGAGTTGAGACCCGTGGAATGGGTACCATGCAATATGACTTCAAAGGGTCTTCATTTGCTCACCGAACCTCTCCAATCCTATCACTGCTGCGTTTATGCCCCTGTACACATGCTTGATTCTCTTTCGGAGAGATAGCAATCCATAGGTTTTAAGATACTTACTAGTCAGGCACATTCTTAGGCGTTTAATATGCGGTGTTGAGTCCATTTCGTTGAGCAAGGAGTAGCTCTTGTCTATTCCATATTTGACTTAAGGAACTTTATCTGTGCTCATTTCAATCTCTGGTTTTATGCAGCACTCCAACTCACCTTTACCCTTAAGCAAGCATAGTTGGTTTTCTAAATTTGAGACCCTGTTCTGTTCTGTAATTCAGTTCCTGTGTAGCCAAGTTTACATTCCGTGTATTACTGATATCTTATGATGTTTCTTTTTCTGTGTGACTTACTTCAGTTAGAATCATCATACCTGAATCCACTCATTGTGCTGCTAAGGGCCTGATGACACAGATTTCATTGCTGAGTGATATTGCTTTGTAAGTAAATACCACAACTTCTTTATCCATTTTTCACTTTCTGCGATGTTGAACTTGTACTGTAAACGAGGTTCTTGTAAACAGAGCCGTTCCAAACTTTGGGGTGGCTGTGTCTTTTTGATTTTAATTTCCCTAAGCTCTAGGACCATAAGTGGAAGTGCCCTAGGTTCTGTTGCTTTGTTTTTTAGATGTTTCAGGAAACACCATACACTTCTCCCGAGTGTCTGTTGGCAATTTACATCCCACCCATCAGCATAACAAGGCTCCCAGTTCTCCATGGCCTGTCCTGCCTTTCTGGATTTTACACTTTTTTCAGATGGCCCTTTTGACCGGGGGGAAGTGAGACTTCATTGTAGTGCAGATTTCCTTTGCAAGCTTGCTTGGTTGGCCAAAAAGGGCGTATGCGTTTTTTATTCCTGTTCATCTTCCGCAGAAATTGCAAACTGGGCCAAACAGTAGGTTAAAGGCGCTGACTCTCCAAGTGAGGAGAGTGTTAGTAAAGCGTCTGGAATGTTGCACCCGAGTACCAGGGGAGGAAAACTGAGACATATTTGAACACGTCTCCCGTTCACATGGTTGATCATACTTGGGTTCCACATGCATGTTTTAGCTGAAGGAAGAATACCTTAAACCTGGAGAGTTGAGACCCGTGGAATGGGTACCATGCAATATGACTTCAAAGGGTCTTCATTTGCTCACCGAACCTCTCCAATCCTATCACTGCTGCGTTTATGCCCCTGTACACATGCTTGATTCTCTTTCGGAGACATAGCAATCCATAAGTTTTACGATACTTACTAGTCAGGTACATTCTTAGGCGTTTAATATGCGGTATTGAGTCCATTTCGTTGAGCAAGGAGTAGCTCTTGTCTATTCCATATTTGACTTAAGGAACTTTATCTGTGCTCATTTCAATCTCTGGTTTTATGCAGCACCCCAACTCACCTTTACCCTTAAGCAAGCATAAGTTGGTTTTCTAAATTTGAGACCCTGTTCTGTTCTGTAATTCAGTTCCTGTGTAGCCAAGTTTACATTCCGTGTATTACTGATATCTTATGATGTTTCTTTTTCTGTGTGACTTATTTCAGTTAGAATCATCATACCTGAATCCACTCATTGTGCTGCTAAGGGCCTGATGACACAGATTTCATTGCTGAGTGATATTGCTTTGTAAGTAAATACCACAACTTCTTTATCCATTTTTCACTTTCTGCGATGTTGAACTTGTACTGTAAACGAGGTTCTTGTAAACAGAGGCGTCCCAAACTTTGGGGTGGCTGTGTCTTTTTGATTTTAATTTCCCTCAGCTATAAGACCATAAGTGGCAGTGCCCTAGGCTCTGTTGCTTTGTTTTTTAGATGTTTCAGGAAACACCATACACTTCTCCCGAGTGTCTGTTGGCAATTTACATCCCGCCCATCAGCATAACAAGGCTCCCAGTTCTCCATGGCCTGTCCTGCCTTTCTGGATTTTACACTTTTTTCAGATGGCCCTTTTGACCGGGGGGAAGTGAGACTTCATTGTAGTGCAGATTTCCTTTGCAAGCTTGCTTGGTTGGCCAAAAAGGGCGTATGCGTTTTTTCCTGAATATATTCAGGAAAAAACGCATACGCCCTTTTTGGCCAAGTGCATCATTGTGGACGTTCTGCCTCTTTTCCTATGCTTTCAATGCAATTCCAGTCTACCTCCTGAAATCGGTTTCCTGCAATTCTGCCCCGCTTTCAAGTCCTCTTGGCAGCCTTACTTCAGTCTATTTTTGGACGATAGCTGTCATTTATAACTCTGCAGGTTTGTGAATTACAGTGCCCCTGAGCTCCTTTCTTCAACTCGCTTTCTTGTGACCTGGCCGCAACACCGCAGGATGGCTTCAGGCCCTAATCTGGTTCCGGCCCGGCATGCTGAGCCTTTGGTTAATTCCTCTTCCTGGTGGGAAATGAGAGTTAAATTTGCCCGTCCAGACACCTCCAGCTAGCCTCTCATTGGTTCTCGCTATTCCTGTTCATCTTCCACAGAAATTGCAAACTGTGCCAAACAGGAGGTTAAAGGGACTGACTCTCCAAGTGGGGAGAGTGTTAGTAAAGCGTCTGGAATGTTGCACCCGAGTACCAGGGGAGGAAAACTGAGACATATTTGAACACGTCTCCCGATCACATGGTTGATCATACTCTAGGTTCCACATGCATGTTTTAGCTGAAGGAAGAATACCTTAAACCTGGGTAGTTGAAACCCGTGGAATGGGTACCATGCAATATGACTTCAAAGGGTCTTCATTTGCTCACCGAACCTCTCCAATCCTATCACTGCTGCGTTTATGCCCCTGTATACATGCTTTATTCTCTTTTGGAGACATAGCAATCCATAGGTTTTAAGATACTTACTAGTCAGGTACATTCTTAGGCGTTTAATATGCGGTGTTGAGTCCATTTCGTTGAGCAAGGAGTAGCTCTTGTCTATTCCATATTTGGCTTAAGGAACTTTATCTGTGCTCATTTCAGTCTCTGGTTTTATGCTGCACCCTAACTCACCTTTACCCTTAAGCAAGAATAAAGTTGGTTTTCTAAATTTGAGAACCTGTTCTGTTCTGTAATTCAGTTCCTGTGTAGCCAAGTTTCCATTCCGTGTATTACTGATATCTTATGATTTTTCTTTTTCTGTGTGACTTATTTCAGTTAGAATCATCATACCTGAATCCACTCATTGTGCTGCTAAGGGCCTGATGACACAGATTTCATTGCTGAGTGATATTGCTTTGTAAGTAAATACCACAACTTCTTTATCCATTTTTCACTTTCTGCGATGTTGAACTTGTACTGTAAACGAGGTTCTTGTAAACAGAGCCGTTCCAAACTTTGGGGTGGCTGTGTCTTTTTGATTTTAATTTCCCTAAGCTATAGGACCATAAGTGGAAGTGCCCTAGGTTCTGTTGCTTTGATTTTTAGATGTTTCAGGAAACACCATACACTTCTCCCGAGTGGTTGTTGGCAATTTTCATCCCGCCCATCAGCATAACAAGGCTCCCAGTTCTCCATGGCCTGTCCTGCCTTTCTGGATTTTACACTTTTTTCAGATGGCCCTTTTGACCGGTGGGAAGTGAGACTTCATTGTAGTGCAGATTTCCTTTGCAAGCTTGCTTGGTTGGCCAAAAAGGGCGTATGCGTTTTTTCCTGAATATATTCAGGAAAAAACGCATACGCCCTTTTTGGCCAAGTGCATCATTGTGGACGTTCTGCCTCTTTTCCTATGCTTTCAATGCAATTCCAGTCTACCTCCTGAAATCGGTTTCCTGCAATTCTGCCCCGCTTTCAAGTCCTCTTGGCAGCCTTACTTCAGTCTATTTTTGGACGATAGCTGTCATTTATAACTCTGCAGGTTCGTGAATTACAGTGCCCCTGAGCTCCTTTCTTCAACTCGCTTTCTTGTGACCTGGCTGCAACACCGCAGGATGGCTTCAGGCCCTAATCTGGTTCCGGTACGGCACGCTGAGCCTTTGGTTATTTCCTCTTCCTGGTGGGAAATGAGAGTTAAATTTGCCCGTCCAGACACCTCCAGCTAGTCTCTCATTGGTTCTCGCTATTCCTGTTCATCTTCCGCAGAAATTGCAAACTGGGCCAAACAGGAGGTTAAAGGCGCTGACTCTCCAAGTGGGGAGAGTGTTAGTAAAGCGTCTGGAATGTTGCACCCGAGTACCAGGGGAGGAAAACTGAGACATATTTGAACACGTCTCCCTTTCACATCGTTGATCATACTCTGGGTTCCACGTGCATGTTTTAGCTGAAGAAAGAATACCTTAAACCTGGAGAGTTGAGACCTGTGTAATGGGTACCATGCAATATGACTTCAAAGGGTCTTCATTTGCTCACCGAACCTCTCCAATCCTATCACTGCTGCGTTTATGCCCCTGTACACACGCTTGATTCTCTTTTGGAGACATAGCAATCCATAGGTTTTAAGATACTTACTAGTCAGGTACATTCTTAGGCGTTTAATATGGGGTGTTGAGTCCATTTCGTTGAGCAAGGAGTAGCTCTTGTCTATTCCATATTTGGCTTAAGGAACTTTATCTGTGCTCATTTCAATCTCTGGTTTTATGCAGCACCCCAACTCACCTTCCCCGTTAAGCAAGCGTAAGTTGGTTTTCTAAACTTGAGACACTGTTCTGTTTTGTAATTCTGTTCATGTGTAGCCAAGTTCACATTCTGTGTATTAGTGATACCTTATGATGTTTCTTTTCTGTGTGACTTTTTTCAGTTCGAATCATCATACCTGAATCCACTCATTATGCTGCTACGGGCCTGATGACATAGATTTCATTGCTGAGTGATATTGCATTGTACGTAAGTACCACAAGTTCTTTATCCATTTTTCACTTTCTGCAATATTGAACTTGTACCGTAAATGAGGTTCTTGTAAACAGAGCCGTCCCAAACTTTGGGGTGGCTGTGTCTTTTTGATTTTAATTTCCCTAAGCTATAGGACCATAAGTGGAAGTGCCCTAGGCTCTGTTGCTTTGTTTTTTAGATGTTTCAGGAAACACCATACTCTTCTCCAGAGTGGCTGTTGGCAATTTACATCCCGCCCATCAGCATAATAAGGCTCCCAGTTCTCCATGGCCTGTCATGCCTTTATGGATTTTACACTTTTTTCAGATGGCCGTTTTGACCAGGTGGAAGTGAGACTTCATTGTAGTGCAAATTTCCTTTGCAAGCTTGCTTGGTTGGCCAAAAAGTGCGTATGCGTTTTTTCCTGAATATATTCAGGAAAAAACACATACGCCCTTTTTGGGCAAGTGCATCATTGTCGAGTTTCTGACTCTCTTCATATGTTTTCAGTGCAATTCCAGTCTACCTCCTGAAATCGGTTTCCTGCAATTCTGCCTTGCTTTCAATGCCTCTTCATAGCCTTACCTCAATATATTTTTTAAAAATCGTTGGCCTTTATAACTCTGCAGGTTTTTGAATTGCAGTGGCCCTTAGCTCCATTTTTTTGCTCTTATTTTTGTGGTCTTGCCCCGTAACCACAGGATTCCTTGAAGCCCTATTTTTCTTCTGGGGCACCTTGCTGTGCCTTTGGTTAATTCTTCTTACTGATGTGATATTAGAGTGACATGTGCCCATTGAAACCGCTACAGCTAGTTTCTCACTGGTTCCCCCTATTCCCATTCATCCTCTGCACTAACTGCAGACTGTGCGATACCAGAACTTAAAGGCATTGACTCCATGTGTGGATGTTGTTAGTAAAGCGGCTGGAATGTCGATCCGGAGCCCCAGGAGAGGAAAAATGAGGTGCGTTTTAGAAACCTTTCCCGATCATATGGTATACCAGTCGCTGGGTTTCCCAAGCATGGTTTAGCTGTAGGAAGATTCCCTTCAACCTGGAGTGTTGGGACCCTTGGACTGAGTAGCATGAAGTATTGCATTAAACTTTCGGCAGTTGCTCACCAAAGCTCACCAATCCTGTCAGCCCCAAGTGTCCAGCCTTATGTCTTATCCAGCTGTGGGTTTATATGTGGTCAATCCAGGTTGCATCACAGCCCCTGAGCGAATTTTGTAAGAATTTTTCTCTCTTTCATTGTTTCAGCGTTTTGTTTTTAAAATTTATTTCTATAATGGGGTTTAGCTCATTTTCACTGCTGTGTTTGTGCCGCTCTGCACACACTTGATTCCCTTATGGAGATATATCAATACATGGGTTTTAAGATTCTTATTACTCAGATATATTTCTCTGCGGTGTATAGGGTGTGTTGAGGCCAGTTCATTGAGCAAGGTGTAGATCTTGTCTAATACCTATTTGGTTTATTGAACGGTATCTGTGCTAATTTCAAACTCTGGTTTTATGCATCACCCCACCTCTCCTTTCCCCTTAAGCTGACATAAGTGTGTTTTCTAAATGTGAGACACTGTTCTGTTCTGTAATTCATTTCTTGTGCAGCCATATTTACCCTCCCTCTATAAGTGATATCTTATGATATGTTTCTTTTTCTGTTTGACTTATTTCAAGTAGTATTATCGGACCTAAATCCACTCTTTATCCTTCTACTAGCCTTATTACATTGATTTCATGGTGAAGAGATATTCCATTGTACATAAGTACCACATCTTCTTTATCCATTGTTCTCTTTCTTGGGGTATTTAAGGTGTACTGAAGTTGAGGTTCTTGTAAACAGAGTAGCCCTAAACTGTGGTGTGCTTGTGTCTTGTTGATTTTTAGACTTCCCTAGATATACTCCCATGATTGGAAGTGTCCTATGCTCTGTAGCTCTGTTTTTTAGATGATTTAGGAACCACCATACACTTCTCCAGAGTGGCTCTCGGCAGTTCACACACTGCCCATCAGCGTATAAAGGCTCCCTGTTCTCCATGGCCTGTCCTGCATTTCTGGTTTTTACAATTTTTTAGGATGGCCCTTTTGACCGGTGGGAAGTGAGACTTCTTTGTTGTGCACATTTGCATTGCTTGCTTGCTTTGTTGCCCATAAAGTGCGTATGCGTTTTTTCCTGGATATAATCAGGAAAAAACGCATACGCCCTTTTGGGCCAACTGCATCATTGTCGAAATTCTGCCGCTTTTCATGTGCATTAAAGACGAGTCCAATCTATCTCTTGAAATCTGTTTCTTGCAATTCTGTCTTGCATTCAGATCCTCTTCTTTGCCTTACCTCAACATATTTTTGGACGTTAGTTTTCATTTATAACTCTGCAGGTTTGTGAATTGCAGTGACCCTGAGCTCCATTTTTTAAGTTGCTCTTTTGTGAGCTGGCCTCAAACCCGCAGGATTGCTTCAGGCCCTATTTTGGCTCCGGCGAGGCAGGCTGAGCCTTTCTTTAATTCTTATTCTTAATGGGAAATTAGAGTGATATGTGCCCGTCCAAACCCCTACAACTCTTCTCTCATTGGTTCCCCCTCTTCCCGTTCATCCTCCTCACAATTTGCAAAATGTGTGAAACAGAAGTTTAAATGTGCTGATTCTCCAAGTGGGGAGATTCTAAGTAGCGTGGCTGGAATGGTGAACAGGAGCACCAGGAGAGGATAAATGAGGTGCATTTTAGACACATCTCCCGATCACATGGTGTACAGTCCTCTGGGTTTTCCATGCATGTTTTAGCTGTAGGAAGATCCCTTGAACCTGCAGATTTGGGACCCATTGAATGGGTACCAGGTAGTATTACTTTAAAGGGTGTGCATTTCCTCACCCAACCTCACATTTCTCTTAGCGCAAACAGTTTCCAGCCTTATGTCTCATCCTGCTGTGGGTCTAGATGTGTTCAATCCATGTTGCATCACCGTCCCTGAGGAAAAGTTGTAAGAGGTTTTCTCTGTCTCTCTGTCGTTTATTTTTTTCAATTTATTACTATATTGGTTACAGCTGATTTTCAAAGCTCTGTTTCTTGCTGCTGTACATCCACTTGATTCACGTACAGAGAGACATCAATAAATTCTTTTTCAGATTCTTACCAGTCGTATATATTCTTTTCCGGTGACTTGAGTGTGCTGAGTGCAGTTCTTTTAGCTACCGTGTAGGCCTTGTTGATTATCAGTTTGGTATTTGGAATGGTATCTTTGCTAATTTCAACCTCCTGGATGATGCCTCACCCCTCCCCACCTTTCCCGTTTAGCAGCCTTATGCGTGTTTTCTACATATTTGACTATGTTTTTGTTTTGTAATTTATTTCATGTGTAGCCATTTTGGATTCCACCTTTAAGTGATATCTTATGATATGTGTCTTTTTCTTTTTGAATTCTGTCACTTAGAATGATCATACGTAACTCCTCCGGAGTTGTTACAACTGGCCATATTTCATTGATTTCCAGGCTGAATAATATTCCACTCTACCTAAGTACCACATCTCTATCCATTTTTTCCCTCCAGAGACATTTGAGTTATATCCTAGTCGAGGATCTTTTAAACAGAGAGGGGGTAAACATTGGGGTGCCTGTGTCCTCTCGATTTTTGTTTTTCCCAAGATATACGCCCATGAGTGCAAGTGCCCTATGCTCTGTAGCTCATTTTTTAGATGCTTTAGTAAACACAATACACTTCTCCAGAATGGCCGTTGGCAATATACATTTCCACTATAAGTCTCACAGGGCTCCCTCTTCTCGTTGCCCTGTCCTGCATTTCTGTTGTTTACGCTTTATGAGGATGGCTCTTCTGACTGATGCGAAGTGATATCTTTTGTAGTATTGACTTCCAGTGCCCACCTGTTTGGTTGGCTAAAAAAGTGTATGCCCTTTTCTTGAATATATACAGAAAAGAACGCATACACCCTTTTTGGCCAACTGCAATGTTGGCAATGTTCAGCTCCTTTTCTTGTGCTTAATGGCGAGTCCTTTCTACCTCCTCAAATCCCTTTCCTGCCATTCTCCCTTGCTTACAAGTCCTTTTCTCTGACTTTCCTCAAGACATTTTTCAGTGATGGATATTTTCAACTCTGCAGTTTTGTGAATTTTACTGCCCCTGAGTTCCATTGTTCAACTCGTGTTTATGGGAACTGGCCACAAAGCAGCGGGATTTCCTCAAGCCCTATACTGTTTCCATGGGCAACCCTAGCTTTTGGTCAATTCATCTTCCTGATTGGAAATTAGAGTGACATGTGCCTGTCTGAACACCTAGGACTTGTCTCTCATTGTTCCTCATCCTTCCGCTTCATCCTCTGGACAAATTCCAAACTGTACGCAACAGGATGTTGACAGTGCTGACATCTCCAAGTGGGGAGACTGTTAGTAAAGACGCTGGAGGGGTGAACCCGAGCACCAGGAGATGAGGAGATGAGATGCCTTTTCCAAACTCTTCCCGATCAGACGGTATACCATCCTCTGGGTGTGACAGACATGTTTTAGCAGTAGGAAGAGTCCCATTCATGTAAGGAGAACACCAGGGCTTTTTCAAAATCAGTGTCTCCCCGAAACCCAAACTGGGGAATTTTTTAAGCTACAGCTACACATATGTTCATTAAGGGCCTTGGGAAGTAGGCAGAGTCCAAACTTTAGATGATTGAAGTCTTCAGGGTCAGAAGCACTCACCACCAGCTTCCCTTAGGCTACACTTTAACTGTCATTGATAGATGATGTCAATAAAAATATCTATTCTTTTTCAGATTATTTCCCCTTATAGGTTATTGCAAAATGTTGAGTGTAGTTCCCTGTGCTATACAGTAGTTCCTTGTTGATGATCTATTTTATACATAGCAGTGTGTATGTGTTCATTCCAAACTGTTAATTTATCCCTCCTCCCACCTTTCCCCTTTGGTAATAATAAATTATAAGATTTTATACTTCTCAGAAATGGGGGAGCTGAAAGAGAGGTATCATTTTCAATGGAAAAGCATTTAAAACAAGATTGAAGGTTTAACCAAGATTATTAGCTGTACATCCTTGGAAAGAAATCACTTCGTTTCTCTAATATTGACCTGACAAATAAGACAAACCTTTTCACTGAACTTGCTTATAAAAAGTGATGGAAATATCAAATGGAAGTGTTAAAAACATCTTATTTTACCCGAGCCTTATACACTGTTCTATGTTAACTACAGTTTGGCTCACACATCTGTTCATTGAGGTTACAATAGTCTCAATTTCTGTTACTGATCCTCCAGAGTGGACCCCAACAAGTGTCCCCCTGCCCAGTGTCATTGGGGCCAACAGATCGAGACTGAGTTTGGTTCACAAGCAAAGGAAACTTTATATTTTGATCAGAGAATGGAGAGGTGAGAGCATGCACTACCCCGTGGGCTGTGGGCTGGGCTGCTGTGTAGAGATCCTGTCAGAGTCAGTGGGAGGGAGGGAGGTGGCGGAGCTCTCGAGGGCCGGGTTGGCTGTAGCTCAGGCTCTATATCGTGGAGTCTGCACTGGGCCCCAGGAGCTGAGGTGTCGACCCAGCCATTCTGCACTAGGAAATCTGGTCTGAAGTGCCGGGTGTGGAACCTCTGCATGCGGGACCCTAGGAGCACGTGAAATTAGACAAAGCACAAAGGATAAAAAAGGTTAGACTTGACTTTATTGCCCAGATTCTATTTTTATCTCCCAGGGATTTTTAATGGGCTTTGCTGGGGACAAACCCCTCCTCTGCCTTTTGTCCCGTTCCTCATTCTTGGAGTGCTGAGGGTGCAGACCCTTCTTCTGTAACTGCTGAGTGCTGAGTTGGGAGCCCTCATACCCTGGGGCGAGGGTCAGAGCTTCTCCCCAGCAGCCTCCCGGTGACATTGATTGTCCCCAGGACCCCTGCCTCCCTGCTCGTCCACCTGAGCACCAGCATTGGAAGTGTTATAGATTCTAATGACCTTTAAGGGTCCAGGAAAGAGGTGTGCAGAGACGCTGTGGGGGCCGGTTTCACCCCGCCCCACATTTGTTCGGCCACCTTAGGCTGACCGTCTCTGCCAGCCTAGATGCTCTGACCAGTAGTCTGCGCTTTCTTCAGTTAGGCCCCTGAATTAACGTACAAACAGCACCAGGTGTCAGAGCCCTGCCCGCTCAACTCCCAGACAGTCCAGGGTCAGTGGTGATCAAGGACCATGATGGCTACTGAGTCAACAGCCTTTTGAAGTAAACAGGAGTCCAGCCGGTCTTATTGGCCACCATCATCACGGTGTCTGTAGGCTTTTCTATGGTGACAGTGTGGTATACTGTTCCCCCACCAAGATTATTAGCTCCCCTCTGGGTGCAGTAAGTCCTGCAAGCAGTAGTCTACTCTTTTGGGACACACTCTTGTTGTTTTATGAGAGAAACTCCAGGTCAAGTGATGTTCACACGAGTCGTCATGGTGCCCTGTTGCCCCCGGTTATCTCTCTGGATGTTGGAGTTGGAGGGCCTCCTCACTCGAGGTCAGTGTGCCCACGGAGCGAACCCTGCAACTTCAGGGCATGGTTGGTGGTTAGGATCACCACGTGGGGTCCTTTTCCCTTAGGAGGGAGGTGGCCTTTTGGGCTGCTGATTTCCAGGTTTTTAGATACCGCCAGTATCTTGGCCAGATGTGGCAGTGGGCCAAGCCCCTTAGTGACCGTAGTTTATCCTACCTGGATGGCATTCTTGCATTGTTCCATTTCAAGTGGTCCCAGTTTTTGCACTAATTCTCCAATGGCGATTCACCTTTCACCGGGAATGTAAAGGTCAAAGGGTTTAGCTAAATTAGGGAGTTCCAGGGCAAGGGTCTGAATTGACTGCTCTTTCCATTCTTGAAAGGCCACTTCTGGATTCTATTCAAAAGGATCATCATCTTTTCCTTTCAGTGTTTCATATAGAGGCCCAGCTAGTAGACTGTAGTTAGGGATCCAGAAGCAGCAAACCCTGGCCTCCCCAGGAACCCCTAAGCTGTCTTCTAGTTTTAGAAAGGGGTAAGGCTGAAAATGGTTTCTTCCCTTTCCTGGGATGGGCTTCTCTGACCTTCTGTGAGAATGAAGCCCAGGCAGGTCACCGCAGTCTGTGATATTTGAGCTTTTTCTTGGACAACTTCTATCCTTTATTGGCTTGGTAGTTCAGAGGCCTCCTTAGTAGGGCTGGTGATCAGAATGTCGTCTGCATATTGAAGGAGGGTTTCCTTTTCCAGAGGTAGAACTTTTAGGTCTTTAGCTAAGCTTTCCCCAAAGATGGTGTGGGAATTTTTGCACCCTTGGGGCCAGACGGCCCGGAAGTATTGTTTTAGTTGTATGTTGAGTCCTGCCACTCACAAGCCAAAATTTCTTGTGACTCTGGGACTAATGGAATACAAAAGAAGGCATCATTGAAGACTAATACAGAATACCATGTCCTGGTGGTTGGTAGAATGACCAGCAGGGTGTAGGAATTAGGAGCAACTGGAGGTATATCCTCGGTGGCTTCACTGACTGTCCTGACATCCTTTACCAGGTCCCCAGCAGCCCATGGGGCTCTCGTGGTCAGACCAATCCCAGAATATGGAGCTCACCTGGGCAGGTACCCCACCCCCACCCCAGCCCACGGGGCTCTCGTGGTCAGGCCCCTCCAGGATACAGAGCTACCCTTGCAGGTACCGTGGCAGGGCTGGGCACACAGGAACCGTGCACATAGCCCTCATTGCAGAGCACCCCCAGCTCACCTGTCGCTCAGAGCTGACACAGAGCACCTCAGAGCAGGACTTGAACTAACAAACAGCAGCTGCGACAGCTCTGTGACCCTGGGCATCACTCCGTGAGGCCTCCCTCCACCTGGTCTTCCAGAGACTTCCACTGCACCCGGGGCACCAGGCCTCTGTCTCCAACCACCACCCACCCCTCCTCTCCCTGACTCCTGGGTTCCTCTCATTAGGAGAGGGTTTTCTTGAAGTTGTCTCCCACTCATGGGCCAGATAAAATGATTAGAAAACAAGCCAAAGCTGCAGCCCCTTGTCTATCCTGACTCTCAGGAGCCCACACCTGTTCCTTGGACCTGGCCGGTTCAGCAAGTTCCATTTTCTGCAACTGTGAGCCCCTGAGGGGTGATGATTGGCTGACCTGGGCAGCCTTACCGTGCTGGCCAGCCCTCCCCAGGTGTGCTTGGGTTGAGATCAATATAAATACCACTCCAGGCAGCAAGAGCCCCTGCAGCCGTGCCTGACGCCATTTTCTCTGCCCTGTCAGCAGTCTCGGGGCTGGGCTGGTGGGAGGGAGTGAGAGGCCACGGCTTTGTGGGTGGCCCAGTGTGAGTGGGGCTCTGCTGGACTTTCTGCAGCAGTTGCCAGGCTGCCACCTGCTAAAGAAGAGGATGTGTCACCCATACCTGCTGCTGGAATTTCTCCCTGGGCAGAGGTGAGGAAGGAAAAAAGCAGTGGGGGCAGGGACAGGACGGGTATCTCAGGCAGGGAAATGGAAATCTTCCAGAAGAGCACCCAGGGCCAGGACCATCCTGGCTGGCCTGCAGGCACCAAGTCGGCCGGCATGCTGTCACTCGTGTGGCTCTATGGCCCTTCCTCTAGGCTTTCAAGTCCTTGTATATATTCAGGTGTTTTACCTGGGACGGGTGGGAATAGTTCAGCAGCAACTGGCCTGGGGCTCAGCTCACGTTTACTCACAGATGCCTCGGCACGGTGCCCCAGCTTTGCAATGAGGACGCTTGTTGCGTGGGGGCTGCTGGCTGAATGGGAGACGATTCCCCACCACTGACCAACTTCAGAATTGTTTACAACTGGAGCAAGTGCCCTGATACGGTTTTCCTCTGTGTAACTGGTGGGTTCTGTGTTTTTTTTCTCTTTTTCGTTTTTGGTTCAAGGTAGATTTTATTCCTCTTTTTTGTATTTACAGATATAAGCATGGGAATAATTTATTCATATAAATACATGTATGTGCAGGGAATAATTGTTTTTTCTGTTTTATTTTTTAAATTTTATTTCTTTTTAATTTTGAATTTTATTTTATATTTTTATACAGCAGGTTCTTATTGGTTATCTATTTTATACATATAAATGTATACATGCCAATCCCAGTCTCTCAACTCCTCCCACCACCACCCCCCAACAGCTTTCCCCCCTTGTTGTCCATACGTTTGTTGTCTACATCAGTTGCTCTATTTATGCCTTGCAAAATGGTTAATCTGTACAGTTTTTCTAGGTTCCACATATATGCATGAATATACAAGATTTGTTTTTCTCTTTCTGACTTACTTCACTCTGTATGACAGTCTCTAGATCCATCGACGTCTCTACAAATGACCCAATTTCATTCCTTTTCATGGCTTAGTAATATTCCATTTTATATATGTACCACAGCTTTATGCATTCGTCTGTCTGTGGGCATTTAGGTTGCTTCCATTACCTCGATATTGTAAATAGTGATGCATTGAACATTGCGGTGAATGACTCTTTTTGATTTATGGTTTTGTCTGGGTATATGTCCAGTACTGGGATTGCTGTATCATATGGTAATTCTATTGTTAGTTTCTTAAGAAATTCCATATTGTTCTCCATAATGACTGTATCAATTTATATTCCCAACAATAGTGGGAGAGGGTTCCTTTTCTCCACACCCTTTCCAGCATTTTTTGTTTGTAGATTTTCAATGATGCCTATTCTACCAGGTGTGAGGTGATACCTCATTGTTGAATCCATTTCGTTGAGCAAGGGGTAGCTCTTGTCTATAACATATTTGGCTTATGGAACGGTATCTGTGCTAATTTCAAACTCTGCTTTTATGCAGCACCCCAACTCACCTTCCCCCTTAAGCAGGCATAAGTTGGTTTTCCAAACTTGAGACCCTGTTCTGTTTTGTAATTCAGTTCATGTGTAGCCAAGTTCACATTCCGTGTATTAGTGATACCTTATGATGTTTCTTTTTCTGTGTGACTTATTTCACTTAGAATCATCGTGCCTCAATCCACTCATTATGCTGGTACGGGCCTGGTGACATAGACTTCATTGCTGAGTGGTATTCTGTTGTACATAAGTACCGCAACTTCTTTATCCATTATTTGCTCTCTGGGATATTTAACTTGTGCCGTAGAAGAGATTCCTGTAAAAAGAGCCATCCCAAATTTTGGGGTTGCTGTGTCTTTTTGATATTAATTTCCCTAAGCTATAGAACCATAAGTGGAAGTGCCGTAGGCTCTGTTGCTTTGTTTTTTAGATGTTTCAGGAAACACCATACACTTGTCCCGAGTGTCTGTTGGCAATTTACATCCCGCCCATCAGCATAACAAGGCTCCCAGTTCTCCATGGCCTGTCCTGCCTTTCTGGATTTTACACTTTATTCTGATGGCCCTTTTGACCGGGGGGAAGTGAGACTTCATTGTAGTGCAGATTTCCTTTGCAAGCTTACTTGGTTGGCCAAAAAGGGCGTATGCGTTTTTTCCTGAATATATTCAGGAAAAAACGGATATGCCCTTTTGGCAAAGTGCATCATTGTGGACGTTCTGCCTCTTTTCCTACACTTTCAATGCAATTCCAGTCTACCTCCTGAAATCGGTTTCCTGCAATTCTGCCCCGCTTTCAAGTCCTCTTGGCAGCCTTACTTCAGTCTATTTTTGGACGATAGCTGTCATTTATAACTCTGCAGGTTTGTGAATTACAGAGCCACTGAGCTCCTTTCTTCAACTCACTTTCTTGTGAGCTGGCCGCAACACCGCAGGATGGCTTCAGGCCCTAATCTGGTTCCGGTACGGCACGCTGAGCCTTTGGTTAATTCCTCTTCCTAGTGGGAAATGAGAGTTAAATTTGCCCGTTCAGACACCTCCAGCTAGTCTCTCATTGGTTCTCCCTATTCCTGTTCATCTTCCGCAGAAATTGCAAACTGGGCCAAACAGGAGGTTAAAGGCACTGACTGTCCAAGTCGGGAGAGTGTTAGTAAAGCGTCTGGAATGTTGCAACCGAGTGCCAGGGTATGAAACCTGAGACATATTTGAACACATCTCCCGATCACACGGTTGATCATACTCTGGGTTCCACATGCATGTTTTAGCTGAAGGAAGAATACCTTAAACCTGGAGAGTTGAGACCCGTGGAATGGGTACCATGCAATATGACTTCAAAGGGTCTTCATTTGCTCACCGAACCTCTCCAATCCTATCACTGCTGCATTTATGCCCCACTACACACGCTTGATTCTCTTTTGGAGACATAGCAATCCCTAGGTTTTAAGATACTTACTAGTCAGGTACATTCTTAGGCGTTTAATATGGGGTGTTGAGTCCATTTCATTGAGCAAGGAGTAGCTCTTGTCTATTCCATATTTGGCTTAAGGAACTTTATCTGTGCTCATTTCAATCTCTGGTTTTATGCAGCACCCCAACTCACCTTTCCCCTTAAGCAAGCATAAGTTGGTTTTCTAAATTTGAGACCCTGTTCTGTTTTGGAATGCAGTTCCAGTGTAGCCAAGTTTACATTCCGTGTATTAGTGATATCTTTTGATGTTTCTTTTTCTGTGTGACTTATTTCAGTGAGAATCATCATACCTGAATCCACTCATTGTGATGCTAAGGGCCTGATGACATAGATTTCATTGCTGAGTGATATTGCTTTGTAAGTAAATACCACAACTTCTTTATCCATTTTTCACTTTCTGCGATGTTGAACTTGTACTGTAAACGAGGTTCTTGTAAACAGAGGCGTCCCAAACTTTGGGGTGGCTGTGTCTTTTTGATTTTAATTTCCCTCAGCTATAAGACCATAAGTGGCAGTGCCCTAGGCTCTGTTGCTTTGTTTTTTAGATGTTTCAGGAAACACCATACACTTCTCCCGAGTGTCTGTTGGCAATTTACATCCCGCCCATCAGCATAACAAGGCTCCCAGTTCTCCATGGCCTGTCCTGCCTTTCTGGATTTTACACTTTTTTCAGATGGCCCTTTTGACCGGGGGGAAGTGAGACTTCATTGTAGTGCAGATTTCCTTTGCAAGCTTGCTTGGTTGGCCAAAAAGGGCGTATGCGTTTTTTCCTGAATATATTCAGGAAAAAACGCATACGCCCTTTTTGGCCAAGTGCATCATTGTGGACGTTCTGCCTCTTTTCCTATGCTTTCAATGCAATTCCAGTCTACCTCCTGAAATCGGTTTCCTGCAATTCTGCCCCGCTTTCAAGTCCTCTTGGCAGCCTTACTTCAGTCTATTTTTGGACGATAGCTGTCATTTATAACTCTGCAGGTTTGTGAATTACAGTGCCCCTGAGCTCCTTTCTTCAACTCGCTTTCTTGTGACCTGGCCGCAACACCGCAGGATGGCTTCAGGCCCTAATCTGGTTCCGGCCCGGCATGCTGAGCCTTTGGTTAATTCCTCTTCCTGGTGGGAAATGAGAGTTAAATTTGCCCGTCCAGACACCTCCAGCTAGCCTCTCATTGGTTCTCGCTATTCCTGTTCATCTTCCACAGAAATTGCAAACTGGGCCAAACAGGAGGTTAAAGGGACTGACTCTCCAAGTGGGGAGAGTGTTAGTAAAGCGTCTGGAATGTTGCACCCGAGTACCAGGGGAGGAAAACTGAGACATATTTGAACACGTCTCCCGATCACATGGTTGATCATACTCTAGGTTCCACATGCATGTTTTAGCTGAAGGAAGAATACCTTAAACCTGGGTAGTTGAAACCCGTGGAATGGGTACCATGCAATATGACTTCAAAGGGTCTTCATTTGCTCACCGAACCTCTCCAATCCTATCACTGCTGCGTTTATGCCCCTGTATACATGCTTTATTCTCTTTTGGAGACATAGCAATCCATAGGTTTTAAGATACTTACTAGTCAGGTACATTCTTAGGCGTTTAATATGCGGTGTTGAGTCCATTTCGTTGAGCAAGGAGTAGCTCTTGTCTATTCCATATTTGGCTTAAGGAACTTTATCTGTGCTCATTTCAGTCTCTGGTTTTATGCTGCACCCTAACTCACCTTTACCCTTAAGCAAGAATAAAGTTGGTTTTCTAAATTTGAGAACCTGTTCTGTTCTGTAATTCAGTTCCTGTGTAGCCAAGTTTACATTCCGTGTATTACTGATATCTTATGATGTTTCTTTTTCTGTGTGACTTATTTCAGTTAGAATCATCATACCTGAATCCACTCATTGTGCTGCTAAGGGCCTGATGACACAGATTTCATTGCTGAGTGATATTGCTTTGTAAGTAAATACCACAACTTCTTTATCCATTTTTCACTTTCTGCGATGTTGAACTTGTACTGTAAACGAGGTTCTTGTAAACAGAGCCGTTCCAAACTTTGGGGTGGCTGTGTCTTTTTGATTTTAATTTCCCTAAGCTCTAGGACCATAAGTGGAAGTGCCCTAGGTTCTGTTGCTTTGTTTTTTAGATGTTTCAGGAAACACCATACACTTCTCCCGAGTGGTTGTTGGCAATTTTCATCCCGCCCATCAGCATAACAAGGCTCCCAGTTCTCCATGGCCTGTCCTGCCTTTCTGGATTTTACACTTTTTTCAGATGGCCCTTTTGACCGGGGGAAGTGAGACTTCATTGTAGTGCAGATTTCCTTTGCAAGCTTGCTTGGTTGGCCAAAAAGGGCGTATGCGTTTTTTATTCCTGTTCATCTTCCGCAGAAATTGCAAACTGGGCCAAACAATAAGTTAAAGGCGCTGACTCTCCAAGTGGGGAGAGTGTTAGTAAAGCGTCTGGAATGTTGCACCCGAGTACCAGGGGAGGAAAACTGAGACATATTTGAACACGTCTCCCGTTCACATGGTTGATCATACTTGGGTTCCACATGCATGTTTTAGCTGAAGGAAGAATACCTTAAACCTGGAGAGTTGAGACCCGTGGAATGGGTACCATGCAATATGACTTCAAAGGGTCTTCATTTGCTCACCGAACCTCTCCAATCCTATCACTGCTGCGTTTATGCCCCTGTACACATGCTTGATTCTCTTTTGGAGACATAGCAATCCATAGGTTTTACGATACTTACTAGTCAGGTACATTCTTAGGCGTTTAATATGCGGTGTTGAGTCCATTTCGTTGAGCAAGGAGTAGCTCTTGTCTATTCCATATTTGACTTAAGGAACTTTATCTGTGCTCATTTCAATCTCTGGTTTTATGCAGCACCCCAACTCACCTTTACCCTTAAGCAAGCATAAGTTGGTTTTCTAAATTTGAGACCCTGTTCTGTTCTGTAATTCAGTTCCTGTGTAGCCAAGTTTACATTCCGTGTATTACTGATATCTTATGATGTTTCTTTTTCTGTGTGACTTATTTCAGTTAGAATCATCATACCTGAATCCACTCATTGTGCTGCTAAGGGCCTGATGACATAGATTTCATTGCTGAGTGATATTGCTTTGTAAGTAAATACCACAACTTCTTTATCCATTTTTCACTTTCTGCGATGTTGAACTTCTACTGTAAACGAGGTTCTTGTAAACAGAGGCGTCCCAAACTTTGGGGTGGCTGTGTCTTTTTGATTTTAATTTCCCTAAGCTATAAGACCATAAGTGGCAGTGCCCTAGGCTCTGTTGCTTTGTTTTTTAGATGTTTCAGGAAACACCATACACTTCTCCCAAGTGTCTGTTGGCAATTTACATCCCGCCCATCAGCATAACAAGGCTCCCAGTTCTCCATGGCCTGTCCTGCCTTTCTGGATTTTACACTTTTCTCAGATGGCCCTTTTGACCGGGGGGAAGTGAGACTTCATTGTAGTGCAGATTTCCTTTGCAAGCTTGCTTGGTTGGCCAAAAAGGGCGTATGCGTTTTTTCCTGAATATATTCAGGAAAAAACGCATACGCCCTTTTTGGCCAAGTGCATCATTGTGGACGTTCTGCCTCTTTTCCTATGCTTTCAATGCAATTCCAGTCTACCTCCTGAAATCGGTTTCCTGCAATTCTGCCCCGCATTCAAGTCCTCTTGGCAGCCTTACTTCAGTCTATTTTTGGACGATAGCTGTCATTTATAACTCTGCAGGTTTGTGAATTACAGTGCCCCTGAGTTCCTTTCTTCAACTCGCTTTCTTGTGACCTGGCCGCAACACCGCAGGATGGCTTCAGGCCCTAATCTGGTTCCGGTACGGCACGCTGAGCCTTTGGTTATTTCCTCTTCCTGGTGGGAAATGAGAGTTAAATTTGCCCGTCCAGACACCTCCAGCTAGCCTCTCATTTGTTCTCGCTATTCCTGTTCATCTTCCACAGAAATTGCAAACTGGGCCAAACAGGAGGTTAAAGGCGCTGACTCTCCAAGTGGGGAGAGTGTTAGTAAAGCGTCTGGAATGTTGCACCCGAGTACCAGGGGAGGAAAACTGAGACATATTTGAACACGTCTCCCGTTCACATGGTTGATCATACTTGGGTTCCACATGCATGTTTTAGCTGAAGGAAGAATACCTTAAACCTGGAGAGTTGAGACCCGTGGAATGGGTACCATGCAATATGACTTCAAAGGGTCTTCATTTGCTCACCGAACCTCTCCAATCCTATCACTGCTGCGTTTATGCCCCTGTACACATGCTTGATTCTCTTTTGGAGACATAGCAATCCATAGGTTTTACGATACTTACTAGTCAGGTACATTCTTAGGCGTTTAATATGCGGTGTTGAGTCCATTTCGTTGAGCAAGGAGTAGCTCTTGTCTATTCCATATTTGACTTAAGGAACTTTATCTGTGCTCATTTCAATCTCTGGTTTTATGCAGCACCCCAACTCACCTTTACCCTTAAGCAAGCATAAGTTGGTTTTCTAAATTTGAGACCCTGTTCTGTTCTGTAATTCAGTTCCTGTGTAGCCAAGTTTACATTCCGTGTATTACTGATATCTTATGATGTTTCTTTTTCTGTGTGACTTATTTCAGTTAGAATCATCATACCTGAATCCACTCATTGTGATGCTAAGGGCCTGATGACATAGATTTCATTGCTGAGTGATATTGCTTTGTAAGTAAATACCACAACTTCTTTATCCATTTTTCACTTTCTGCGATGTTGAACTTGTACTGTAAACGAGGTTCTTGTAAACAGAGGCGTCCCAAACTTTGGGGTGGCTGTGTCTTTTTGATTTTAATTTCCCTAAGCTATAAGACCATAAGTGGCAGTGCCCTAGGCTCTGTTGCTTTGTTTTTTAGATGTTTCAGGAAACACCATACACTTCTCCCGAGTGTCTGTTGGCAATTTACATCCCGCCCATCAGCATAACAAGGCTCCCAGTTCTCCATGGCCTGTCCTGCCTTTCTGGATTTTACACTTTTTTCAGATGGCCCTTTTGACCGGGGGGAAGTGAGACTTCATTGTAGTGCAGATTTCCTTTGCAAGCTTGCTTGGTTGGCCAAAAAGGGCGTATGCGTTTTTTCCTGAATATATTCAGGAAAAAACGCATACGCCCTTTTTGGCCAAGTGCATCATTGTGGACGTTCTGCCTCTTTTCCTATGCTTTCAATGCAATTCCAGTCTACCTCCTGAAATCGGTTTCCTGCAATTCTGCCCCGCTTTCAAGTCCTCTTGGCAGCCTTACTTCAGTCTATTTTTGGACGATAGCTGTCATTTATAACTCTGCAGGTTTGTGAATTACAGTGCCCCTGAGCTCCTTTCTTCAACTCGCTTTCTTTTGAGCTGGCCGCAACACCGCAGGATGGCTTCAGGCCCTAATCTGGTTCCGGTACGGCACGCTGAGCCTTTGGTTATTTCCTCTTCCTGGTGGGAAATGAGAGTTAAATTTGCCCGTCCAGACACCTCCAGATAGCCTCTCATTTGTTCTCGCTATTCCTGTTCATCTTCCGCAGAAATTGCAAACTGGGCCAAACAGGAGGTTAAAGGCGCTGACTCTCCAAGTGGGGAGAGTGTTAGTAAAGCGTCTGGAATGTTGCACCCGAGTACCAGGGGAGGAAAACTGAGACATATTTGAACACGTCTCCCGTTCACATGGTTGATCATACTTGGGTTCCACATGCATGTTTTAGCTGAAGGAAGAATACCTTAAACCTGGAGAGTTGAGACCCGTGGAATGGGTACCATGCAATATGACTTCAAAGGGTCTTCATTTGCTCACCGAACCTCTCCAATCCTATCACTGCTGCGTTTATGCCCCTGTACACATGCTTGATTCTCTTTTGGAGACATAGCAATCCATAGGTTTTACGATACTTACTAGTCAGGTACATTCTTAGGCGTTTAATATGCGGTGTTGAGTCCATTTCGTTGAGCAAGGAGTAGCTCTTGTCTATTCCATATTTGACTTAAGGAACTTTATCTGTGCTCATTTCAATCTCTGGTTTTATGCAGCACCCCAACTCACCTTTACCCTTAAGCAAGCATAAGTTGGTTTTCTAAATTTGAGACCCTGTTCTGTTCTGTAATTCAGTTCCTGTGTAGCCAAGTTTACATTCCGTGTATTACTGATATTTTATGATGTTTCTTTTTCTGTGTGACTTATTTCAGTTAGAATCATCATACCTGAATCCACTCATTGTGATGCTAAGGGCCTGATGACATAGATTTCATTGCTGAGTGATATTGCTTTGTAAGTAAATACCACAACTTCTTTATCCATTTTTCACTTTCTGCGATGTTGAACTTGTACTGTAAACGAGGTTCTTGTAAACAGAGGCGTCCCAAACTTTGGGGTGGCTGTGTCTTTTTGATTTTAATTTCCCTAAGCTATAAGACCATAAGTGGCAGTGCCCTAGGCTCTGTTGCTTTGTTTTTTAGATGTTTCAGGAAACACCATACACTTCTCCCGAGTGTCTGTTGGCAATTTACATCCCGCCCATCAGCATAACAAGGCTCCCAGTTCTCCATGGCCTGTCCTGCCTTTCTGGATTTTACACTTTTTTCAGATGGCCCTTTTGACCGGGGGGAAGTGAGACTTCATTGTAGTGCAGATTTCCTTTGCAAGCTTGCTTGGTTGGCCAAAAAGGGCGTATGCGTTTTTTCCTGAATATATTCAGGAAAAAACGCATACGCCCTTTTTGGCCAAGTGCATCATTGTGGACGTTCTGCCTCTTTTCCTATGCTTTCAATGCAATTCCAGTCTACCTCCTGAAATCGGTTTCCTGCAATTCTGCCCCGCTTTCAAGTCCTCTTGGCAGCCTTACTTCAGTCTATTTTTGGACGATAGCTGTCATTTATAACTCTGCAGGTTTGTGAATTACAGTGCCCCTGAGCTCCTTTCTTCAACTCGCTTTCTTGTGACCTGGCCGCAACACCGCAGGATGGCTTCAGGCCCTAATCTGGTTCCGGCACGGCATGCTGAGCCTTTGGTTAATTCCTCTTCCTGGTGGGAAATGAGAGTTAAATTTGCCCGTCCAGACACCTCCAGCTAGCCTCTCATTGGTTCTCGCTATTCCTGTTCATCTTCCGCAGAAATTGCAAACTGGGCCAAACAGGAGGTTAAAGGCACTGACTCTCCAAGTGGGGAGAGTGTTAGTAAAGCGTCTGGAATGTTGCACCCGAGTACCAGGGGAGGAAAACTGAGACATATTTGAACACGTCTCCCGTTCACATGGTTGATCATACTTGGGTTCCACATGCATGTTTTAGCTGAAGGAAGAATACCTTAAACCTGGAGAGTTAAGACCCGTGTAATGGGTACCATGCAATATGACTTCAAAGGGTCTTCATTTGCTCACCGAACCTCTCCAATCCTATCACTGCTGCGTTTATGCCCCTGTACACATGCTTGATTCTCTTTCGGAGACATAGCAATCCATAGGTTTTAAGCTACTTACTAGTCAGGTACATGCTTAGGCGTTTAATATGCGGTGTTGAGTCCATTTCGTTGAGCAAGGAGTAGCTCTTGTCTATTCCATATTTGGCTTAAGGAACTTTATCTGTGCTCATTTCAATCTCTGGTTTTATGCAGCACCCCAACTCACCTTTCCCCTTAAGCAAGCATAAGTTGGTTTTCTAAATTTGAGTCCCTGTTCTGTTCTGTAATTCAGTTCCTGTGTAGCCAAGTTTACATTCCGTGTATTACTGATATCTTATGATGTTTCTTTTTCTGCGTGACTTATTTCAGTTAGAATCATCATACCTGAATCCACTCATTGTGATGCTAAGGGCCTGATGACACAGATTTCATTGCTGAGTGATATTGCTTTGTAAGTAAATACCACAACTTCTTTATCCATTTTTCACTTTCTGCGATGTTGAACTTGTACTGTAAACGAGGTTCTTGTAAACAGAGGCGTCCCAAACTTTGGGGTGGCTGTGTCTTTTTGATTTTAATTTCCCTAAGCTATAGGACCATAAGTGGCAGTGCCCTAGGCTCTGTTGCTTTGTTTTTTAGATGTTTCAGGAAACACCATACACTTCTCCCGAGTGTCTGTTGGCAATTTACATCCCGCCCATCAGCATAACAAGGCTCCCAGTTCTCCATGGCCTGTCCTGCCTTTCTGGATTTTACACTTTTTTCAGATGGCCCTTTTGACCGGGGGGAAGTGAGACTTCATTGTAGTGCAGATTTCCTTTGCAAGCTTGCTTGGTTGGCCAAAAAGGGCGTATGCGTTTTTTCCTGAATATATTCAGGAAAAAACGCATACGCCCTTTTTGGCCAAGTGCATCATTGTGGACGTTCTGCCTCTTTTCCTATGCTTTCAATGCAATTTCAGTCTACCTCCTGAAATCGGTTTCCTGCAATTCTGCCCCGCTTTCAAGTCCTCTTGGCAGCCTTACTTCAGTCTATTTTTGGACGATAGCTGTCATTTATAACTCTGCAGGTTTGTGAATTACAGTGCCCCTGAGCTCCTTTCTTCAACTTGCTTTCTTTTGAGCTGGCCGCAACACCGCAGGATGGCTTCAGGCCCTAATCTGGTTCCGGTACGGCACGCTGAGCCTTTGGTTATTTCCTCTTTCTGTTGAGAAATGAGAGTTAAATTTGCCCGTCCAGACACCTCCAGCTAGCCTCTCATTGGTTCTCGCTATTCCTGTTCATCTTCCGCAGAAATTGCAAACTGTGCCAAACAGGAGGTTAAAGGCGCTGACTCTCCAAGTGGGGAGAGTGTTAGTAAAGCGTCTGGAATGTTGCACCCGAGTACCAGGGGAGGAAAACTGAGACATATTTGAACACGTCTCCCGATCACATGGTTGATCATACTCTGGGTTCCACATGCCTGTTTTAGCTGAAGGAAGAATACCTAAAGCCTGGGTAATTGAAACCCGTGGAATGGGTACCATGCAATATGACTTCAAAGGGTCTTCATTTGCTCACCGAACCTCTCCAATCCTATCACTGCTGCGTTTATGCCCCTGTACACATGCTTGATTCTCTTTCGGAGACATAGCAATCCATAGGTTTTAAGATACTTACTAGTCAGGTACATTCTTAGGCGTTTAATATGCGGTGTTGAGTCCATTTCGTTGAGCAAGGAGTGGCTCTTGTCTATTCCATATTTGGCTTAAGGAACTTTATCTGTGCTCATTTCAATCTCTGGTTTTATGCAGCAACCCAACTCACCTTTCCCCTTAAGCAAGCATAAGTTGGTTTTCTAAATTTGAGAACCTGTTCTGTTTTGGAATTCAGTTCCTGTGTAGCCAAGTTTACATTCCGTGTATTAGTGATATCTTATGATGTTTCTTTTTCTGTGTGACTTATTTCAGTTAGAATCATCGTACCTGAATCTACTCATTATGCTGCTACGTGCCTGATGACATAGATTTCATTGCTGAGTGATACTGCATTGTACGTAAGTACCACAAGCTCTTTATCCATTTTTCACTTTCTGTGATGTTGAACTTGTACTGTAAACGAGGTTCTTGTAAACAGAGCCGTTCCAAACTTTGGGGTGGCTGTGTCTTTTTGATTTTAATTTCCCTAAGCTATAGGACCATAAGTGGAAGTGCCCTAGGCTCTGTTGCTTTGTTTTTTAGATGTTTCAGGAAACACCATCCACTTCTCCCAAGTGTCTGTTGGCAATTTACATCCCGCCCATCAGCATAACAAGGCTCCCAGTTCTCCATGGCCTGTCCTGCCTTTCTTGATTTTACACTTTTTTCAGATGGCCCTTTTGACCAGGGGGAAGTGAGACTTCATTATAGTGCAGATTTCCTTTGCAAGCTTGCTTGGTTGGCCAAAAAGGGCGTATGCGTTTTTTCCTGAATATATTCAGGAAAAAACGCATACGCCCTTTTTGGCCAAGTGCATCATTGTGGACGTTCTGCCTCTTTTCCTATGCTTTCAATGCAATTCCAGTCTACCTCCTGAAATCGGTTTCCTGCAATTCTGCCCCGCTTTCAAGTCCTCTTGGCAGCCTTACTTCAGTCTATTTTTGGACGATAGCTGTCATTTATAACTCTGCAGGTTTGTGAATTACAGTGCCCCTGAGCTCCTTTCTTCAACTCGCTTTCTTTTGTGCTGGCCGCAACACCGCATGATGGCTTCAGGCCCTAATCTGGTTCCGGCACGGCACGCTGAGCCTTTGGTTAATTCCTCTTCCTGGTGGGAAATGAGAGTTAAATTTGCCCGTCCAGACACCTCCAGCTAGTCTCTCATTGGTTCTCGCTATTCCTGTTCATCTTCCGCAGAAATTGCAAACTGGGCCAAACAGGAGTTTAAAGGGACTGACTCTCCAAGTCGGGAGAGTGTTAGTAAAGCGTCTGGAATGTTGCACCCGAGTACCAGGGGAGGAAAACTGAGACATATTTGAACACGTCTCCCGTTCACATGGTTGATCATACTTGGGTTCCACATGCATGTTTTAGCTGAAGGAAGAATACCTTAAACCTGGAGAGTTAAGACCCGTGTAATGGGTACCATGTAATATGAATTCAAAGGGTCTTCATTTGCTCACCGAACCTCTCCAATCCTATCACTGCTGCGTTTATGCCCCTGTACACATGCTTGATTCTCTTTCGGAGACATAGCAATCCATAAGTTTTAAGATACTTACTAGTCAGGTACATTCTTAGGCGTTTAATATGCGGTGTTGAGTCCATTTCGTTGAGCAAGGAGTAGCTCTTGTCTATTCCATATTTGACTTAAGGAACTTTATCTGTGCTCATTTCAATCTCTGGTTTTATGCAGCACCCCAACTCACCTTTCCCCTTAAGCAAGCATAAGTTGGTTTTCTAAATTTGAGACCCTGTTCTGTTCTGTAATTCAGTTCCTGTGTAGCCAAGTTTACATTCCGTGTATTACTGATATCTTATGATGTTTCTTTTTCTGTGTGACTTATTTCAGTTAGAATCATCATACCTGAATCCACTCATTGTGATGATAAGGGCCTGATGACATAGATTTCATTGCTGAGTGATATTGCTTTGTAAGTAAATACAACAACTTCTTCATCCATTTTTCACTTTCTGCGATGTTGAACTTGTACTGTAAACGAGGTTCTTGTAAACAGAGGCGTCCCAAACTTTGGGGTGGCTGTGTCTTTTTGATTTTAATTTCCCTAAGCTATAGGACCATAAGTGGCAGTGCCCTAGGCTCTGTTGCTTTGTTTTTTAGATGTTTCAGGAAACACCATACACTTCTCCCGAGTGGTTGTTGGCAATTTACATCCCGCCCATCAGCATAACAAGGCTCCCAGTTCTCCATGGCCTGTCCTGCCTTTCTGGATTTTACACTTTTTTCAGATGGCCCTTTTGACCGGGGGGAAGTGAGACTTCATTGTAGTGCAGATTTCCTTTGCAAGCTTGCTTGGTTGGCCAAAAAGGGCGTATGCGTTTTTTCCTGAATATATTCAGGAAAAAACGCATACGCCCTTTTTGGCCAAGTGCATCATTGTGGACGTTCTGCCTCTTTTCCTATGCTTTCAATGCAATTCCAGTCTACCTCCTGAAATCGGTTTCCTGCAATTCTGCCCCGCTTTCAAGTCCTCTTGGCAGCCTTACTTCAGTCTATTTTTGGACGATAGCTGTCATTTATAACTCTGCAGGTTTGTGAATTACAGTGCCCCTGAGCTCCTTTCTTCAACTCGCTTTCTTGTGACCTGGCCGCAACACCGCAGGATGGCTTCAGGCCCTAATCTGGTTCCGGCCCGGCATGCTGAGCCTTTGGTTAATTCCTCTTCCTGGTGGGAAATGAGAGTTAAATTTGCCCGTCCAGACACCTCCAGTTAGCCTCTCATTGGTTCTCGCTATTCCTGTTCATCTTCCGCAGAAATTGCAAACTGGGCCAAACAGGAGGTTAAAGGGACTGACTCTCCAAGTGGGGAGAGTGTTAGTAAAGCGTCTGGAATGTTGCACCCGAGTACCAGGGGAGGAAAACTGAGACATATTTGAACACGTCTCCCGATCACATGGTTGATCATACTCTAGGTTCCACATGCATGTTTTAGCTGAAGGAAGAATACCTTAAACCTGGGTAGTTGAAACCCGTGGAATGGGTACCATGCAATATGACTTCAAAGGGTCTTCATTTGCTCACTGAACCTCTCCAATCCTATCACTGCTGCGTTTATGCCCCTGTACACATGCTTGATTCTCTTTCGGAGACATAGCAATCCATAGGTTTTAAGATACTTACAAGTCAGGTACATTCTTAGGCGTTTAATATGCGGTGTTGAGTCCATTTCGTTGAGCAAGGAGTAGCTCTTGTCTATTCCATATTTGACTTAAGGAACTTTATCTGTGCTCATTTCAATCTCTGGTTTTATGCAGCACCCCAACTCACCTTTACCCTTAAGCAAGCATAAGTTGGTTTTCTAAATTTGAGACCCTGTTCTGTTCTGTAATTCAGTTACTGTGTAGCCAAGTTTCCATTCTGTGTATTACGGATATCTTATGATGTTTCTTTTTCTGTGTGACTTACTTCAGTTAGAATCATCATACCTGAATCCACTCATTGTGCTGCTAAGGGCCTGATGACACAGATTTCATTGCTGAGTGATATTGCTTTGTAAGTAAATACCACAACTTTTTTATCCATTTTTCACTTTCTGCGATGTTGAACTTGTACTATAAACGAGGTTCTTGTAAACAGAGGCGTCCCAAACTTTAGGGTGGCTGTGTCTTTTTGATTTTAATTTCCCTAAGCTATAGGACCATAAGTGGCAGTGCCCTAGGCTCTGTTGCTTTGTTTTTTAGATGTTTCAGGAAACACCATACACTTCTCCCGAGTGTCTGTTGGCAATTTACATCCCGCCCATCAGCATAACAAGGCTCCCAGTTCTCCATGGCCTGTCCTGCCTTTCTGGATTTTACACTTTTTTCAGATGGCCCTTTTGACCGGGGGGAAGTGAGACTTCATTGTAGTGCAGATTTCCTTTGCAAGCTTGCTTGGTTGGCCAAAACGGGCGTATGCGTTTTTTCCTGAATATATTCAGGAAAAAACGCATACGCCCTTTTTGGCCAAGTGCATCATTGTGGACGTTCTGCCTCTTTTCCTATGCTTTCAATGCAATTCCAGTCTACCTCCTGAAATCGGTTTCCTGCAATTCTGCCCCGCTTTCAAGTCCTCTTGGCAGCCTTACTTCAGTCTATTTTTGGACGATAGCTGTCATTTATAACTCTGCAGGTTTGTGAATTACAGTGCCCCTGAGCTCCTTTCTTCAACTCGCTTTCTTGTGACCTGGCCGCAACACCGCAGGATGGCTTCAGGCCCTAATCTGGTTCCGGCACGGCACTCTGAGCCTTTGGTTATTTCCTCTTCCTGGTGGGAAATGAGAGTTAAATTTGCCCGTCCAGACACCTCCAGCTAGCCTCTCATTGGTTCTCGCTATTCCTGTTCATCTTCCGCAGAAATTGCAAACTGGGCCAAACAGGAGGTTAAAGGCGCTGACTCTCCAAGTGGGGAGAGTGTTAGTAAAGCGTCTGGAATGTTGCACCCGAGTACCAGGGGAGGAAAACTGAGACATATTTGAACACGTCTCCCGTTCACATGGTTGATCATACTTGGGTTCCACATGCATGTTTTAGCTGAAGGAAGAATACCTTAAACCTGGAAAGTTAAGACCCGTGTAATGGGTACCATGCAATATGACTTCAAAGGGTCTTCATTTGCTCACCGAACCTCTCCAATCCTATCACTGCTGCGTTTATGCCCCTGTACACATGCTTGATTCTCTTTCGGAGACATAGCAATCCATAGGTTTTAAGCTACTTACTAGTCAGGTACATGCTTAGGCGTTTAATATGCGGTGTTGAGTCCATTTCGTTGAGCAAGGAGTAGCTCTTGTCTATTCCATATTTGGCTTAAGGAACTTTATCTGTGCTCATTTCAATCTCTGGTTTTATGCAGCACCCCAACTCACCTTTCCCCTTAAGCAAGCATAAGTTGGTTTTCTAAATTTGAGTCCCTGTTCTGTTCTGTAATTCAGTTCCTGTGTAGCCAAGTTTACATTCCGTGTATTACTGATATCTTATGATGTTTCTTTTTCTGCGTGACTTATTTCAGTTAGAATCATCATACCTGAATCCACTCATTGTGATGCTAAGGGCCTGATGACACAGATTTCATTGCTGAGTGATATTGCTTTGTAAGTAAATACCACAACTTCTTTATCCATTTTTCACTTTCTGCGATGTTGAACTTGTACTGGAAACGAGGTTCTTGTAAACAGAGGCGTCCCAAACTTTGGGGTGGCTGTGTCTTTTTGATTTTAATTTCCCTAAGCTATAGGACCATAAGTGGCAGTGCCCTAGGCTCTGTTGCTTTGTTTTTTAGATGTTTCAGGAAACACCATACACTTCTCCCGAGTGTCTGTTGGCAATTTACATCCCGCCCATCAGCATAACAAGGCTCCCAGTTCTCCATGGCCTGTCCTGCCTTTCTGGATTTTACACTTTTTTCAGATGGCCCTTTTGACCGGGGGGAAGTGAGACTTCATTGTAGTGCAGATTTCCTTTGCAAGCTTGCTTGGTTGGCCAAAAAGGGCGTATGCGTTTTTTCCTGAATATATTCAGGAAAAAACGCATACGCCCTTTTTGGCCAAGTGCATCATTGTGGACGTTCTGCCTCTTTTCCTATGCTTTCAATGCAATTTCAGTCTACCTCCTGAAATCGGTTTCCTGCAATTCTGCCCCGCTTTCAAGTCCTCTTGGCAGCCTTACTTCAGTCTATTTTTGGACGATAGCTGTCATTTATAACTCTGCAGGTTTGTGAATTACAGTGCCCCTGAGCTCCTTTCTTCAACTTGCTTTCTTTTGAGCTGGCCGCAACACCGCAGGATGGCTTCAGGCCCTAATCTGGTTCCGGTACGGCACGCTGAGCCTTTGGTTATTTCCTCTTTCTGTTGGGAAATGAGAGTTAAATTTGCCCGTCCAGACACCTCCAGCTAGCCTCTCATTGGTTCTCGCTATTCCTGTTCATCTTCCGCAGAAATTGCAAACTGTGCCAAACAGGAGGTTAAAGGCGCTGACTCTCCAAGTGGGGAGAGTGTTAGTAAAGCGTCTGGAATGTTGCACCCGAGTACCAGGGGAGGAAAACTGAGACATATTTGAACACGTCTCCCGATCACATGGTTGATCATACTCTGGGTTCCACATGCCTGTTTTAGCTGAAGGAAGAATACCTAAAGCCTGGGTAATTGAAACCCGTGGAATGGGTACCATGCAATATGACTTCAAAGGGTCTTCATTTGCTCACCGAACCTCTCCAATCCTATCACTGCTGCGTTTATGCCCCTGTACACATGCTTGATTCTCTTTCGGAGACATAGCAATCCATAGGTTTTAAGATACTTACTAGTCAGGTACATTCTTAGGCGTTTAATATGCGGTGTTGAGTCCATTTCGTTGAGCAAGGAGTGGCTCTTGTCTATTCCATATTTGGCTTAAGGAACTTTATCTGTGCTCATTTCAATCTCTGGTTTTATGCAGCAACCCAACTCACCTTTCCCCTTAAGCAAGCATAAGTTGGTTTTCTAAATTTGAGAACCTGTTCTGTTTTGGAATTCAGTTCCTGTGTAGCCAAGTTTACATTCCGTGTATTAGTGATATCTTATGATGTTTCTTTTTCTGTGTGACTTATTTCAGTTAGAATCATCGTACCTGAATCTACTCATTATGCTGCTACGTGCCTGATGACATAGATTTCATTGCTGAGTGATACTGCATTGTACGTAAGTACCACAAGTTCTTTATCCATTTTTCACTTTCTGTGATGTTGAACTTGTACTGTAAACGAGGTTCTTGTAAACAGAGCCGTTCCAAACTTTGGGGTGGCTGTGTCTTTTTGATTTTAATTTCCCTAAGCTATAGGACCATAAGTGGAAGTGCCCTAGGCTCTGTTGCTTTGTTTTTTAGATGTTTCAGGAAACACCATCCACTTCTCCCAAGTGTCTGTTGGCAATTTACATCCCGCCCATCAGCATAACAAGGCTCCCAGTTCTCCATGGCCTGTCCTGCCTTTCTTGATTTTACACTTTTTTCAGATGGCCCTTTTGACCAGGGGGAAGTGAGACTTCATTATAGTGCAGATTTCCTTTGCAAGCTTGCTTGGTTGGCCAAAAAGGGCGTATGCGTTTTTTCCTGAATATATTCAGGAAAAAACGCATACGCCCTTTTTGGCCAAGTGCATCATTGTGGACGTTCTGCCTCTTTTCCTATGCTTTCAATGCAATTCCAGTCTACCTCCTGAAATCGGTTTCCTGCAATTCTGCCCCACTTTCAAGTCCTCTTGGCAGCCTTACTTCAGTCTATTTTTGGACGATAGCTGTCATTTATAACTCTGCAGGTTTGTGAATTACAGTGCCCCTGAGCTCCTTTCTTCAACTCGCTTTCTTTTGTGCTGGCCGCAACACCGCATGATGGCTTCAGGCCCTAATCTGGTTCCGGCACGGCACGCTGAGCCTTTGGTTAATTCCTCTTCCTGGTGGGAAATGAGAGTTAAATTTGCCCGTCCAGACACCTCCAGCTAGTCTCTCATTGGTTCTCGCTATTCCTGTTCATCTTCCGCAGAAATTGCAAACTGGGCCAAACAGGAGTTTAAAGGGACTGACTCTCCAAGTCGGGAGAGTGTTAGTAAAGCGTCTGGAATGTTGCACCCGAGTACCAGGGGAGGAAAACTGAGACATATTTGAACACGTCTCCCGTTCACATGGTTGATCATACTTGGGTTCCACATGCATGTTTTAGCTGAAGGAAGAATACCTTAAACCTGGAGAGTTAAGACCCGTGTAATGGGTACCATGTAATATGAATTCAAAGGGTCTTCATTTGCTCACCGAACCTCTCCAATCCTATCACTGCTGCGTTTATGCCCCTGTACACATGCTTGATTCTCTTTTGGAGACATAGCAATCCATAGGTTTTACGATACTTACTAGTCAGGTACATTATTAGGCGTTTAATATGCGGTGTTGAGTCCATTTCGTTGAGCAAGGAGTAGCTCTTGTCTATTCCATATTTGACTTAAGGAACTTTATCTGTGCTCATTTCAATCTCTGGTTTTATGCAGCACCCCAACTCACCTTTCCCCTTAAGCAAGCATAAGTTGGTTTTCTAAATTTGAGACCCTGTTCTGTTCTGTAATTCAGTTCCTGTGTAGCCAAGTTTACATTCCGTGTATTACTGATATCTTATGATGTTTCTTTTTCTGTGTGACTTATTTCAGTTAGAATCATCATACCTGAATCCACTCATTGTGATGATAAGGGCCTGATGACATAGATTTCATTGCTGAGTGATATTGCTTTGTAAGTAAATACAACAACTTCTTTATCCATTTTTCACTTTCTGCGATGTTGAACTTGTACTGTAAACGAGGTTCTTGTAAACAGAGGCGTCCCAAACTTTGGGGTGGCTGTGTCTTTTTGATTTTAATTTCCCTAAGCTATAGGACCATAAGTGGCAGTGCCCTAGGCTCTGTTGCTTTGTTTTTTAGATGTTTCAGGAAACACCATACACTTCTCCCGAGTGGTTGTTGGCAATTTACATCCCGCCCATCAGCATAACAAGGCTCCCAGTTCTCCATGGCCTGTCCTGCCTTTCTGGATTTTACACTTTTTTCAGATGGCCCTTTTGACCGGGGGGAAGTGAGACTTCATTGTAGTGCAGATTTCCTTTGCAAGCTTGCTTGGTTGGCCAAAAAGGGCGTATGCGTTTTTTCCTGAATATATTCAGGAAAAAACGCATACGCCCTTTTTGGCCAAGTGCATCATTGTGGACGTTCTGCCTCTTTTCCTATGCTTTCAATGCAATTCCAGTCTACCTCCTGAAATCGGTTTCCTGCAATTCTGCCCCGCTTTCAAGTCCTCTTGGCAGCCTTACTTCAGTCTATTTTTGGACGATAGCTGTCATTTATAACTCTGCAGGTTTGTGAATTACAGTGCCCCTGAGCTCCTTTCTTCAACTCGCTTTCTTGTGACCTGGCCGCAACACCGCAGGATGGCTTCAGGCCCTAATCTGGATCCGGCCCGGCATGCTGAGCCTTTGGTTAATTCCTCTCCCTGGTGGGAAATGAGAGTTAAATTTGCCCGTCCAGACACCTCCAGTTAGCCTCTCATTGGTTCTCGCTATTCCTGTTCATCTTCCGCAGAAATTGCAAACTGGGCCAAACAGGAGGTTAAAGGGACTGACTCTCCAAGTGGGGAGAGTGTTAGTAAAGCGTCTGGAATGTTGCACCCGAGTACCAGGGGAGGAAAACTGAGACATATTTGAACACGTCTCCCGATCACATGGTTGATCATACTCTAGGTTCCACATGCATGTTTTAGCTGAAGGAAGAATACCTTAAACCTGGGTAGTTGAAACCCGTGGAATGGGTACCATGCAATATGACTTCAAAGGGTCTTCATTTGCTCACTGAACCTCTCCAATCCTATCACTGCTGCGTTTATGCCCCTGTACACATGCTTGATTCTCTTTCGGAGACATAGCAATCCATAGGTTTTAAGATACTTACAAGTCAGGTACATTCTTAGGCGTTTAATATGCGGTGTTGAGTCCATTTCGTTGAGCAAGGAGTAGCTCTTGTCTATTCCATATTTGACTTAAGGAACTTTATCTGTGCTCATTTCAATCTCTGGTTTTATGCAGCACCCCAACTCACCTTTACCCTTAAGCAAGCATAAGTTGGTTTTCTAAATTTGAGACCCTGTTCTGTTCTGTAATTCAGTTACTGTGTAGCCAAGTTTCCGTTCTGTGTATTACGGATATCTTATGATGTTTCTTTTTCTGTGTGACTTACTTCAGTTAGAATCATCATACCTGAATCCACTCATTGTGCTGCTAAGGGCCTGATGACACAGATTTCATTGCTGAGTGATATTGCTTTGTAAGTAAATACCACAACTTTTTTATCCATTTTTCACTTTCTGCGATGTTGAACTTGTACTGTAAACGAGGTTCTTGTAAACAGAGGCGTCCCAAACTTTAGGGTGGCTGTGTCTTTTTGATTTTAATTTCCCTAAGCTATAGGACCATAAGTGGCAGTGCCCTAGGCTCTGTTGCTTTGTTTTTTAGATGTTTCAGGAAACACCATACACTTCTCCCGAGTGTCTGTTGGCAATTTACATCCCGCCCATCAGCATAACAAGGCTCCCAGTTCTCCATGGCCTGTCCTGCCTTTCTGGATTTTACACTTTTTTCAGATGGCCCTTTTGACCGGGGGGAAGTGAGACTTCATTGTAGTGCAGATTTCCTTTGCAAGCTTGCTTGGTTGGCCAAAACGGGCGTATGCGTTTTTTCCTGAATATATTCAGGAAAAAACGCATACGCCCTTTTTGGCCAAGTGCATCATTGTGGACGTTCTGCCTCTTTTCCTATGCTTTCAATGCAATTCCAGTCTACCTCCTGAAATCGGTTTCCTGCAATTCTGCCCCGCTTTCAAGTCCTCTTGGCAGCCTTACTTCAGTCTAATTTTGGACGATAGCTGTCATTTATAACTCTGCAGGTTTGTGAATTACAGTGCCCCTGAGCTCCTTTCTTCAACTCGCTTTCTTGTGACCTGGCCGCAACACCGCAGGATGGCTTCAGGCCCTAATCTGGTTCCGGCACGGCACTCTGAGCCTTTGGTTATTTCCTCTTCCTGGTGGGAAATGAGAGTTAAATTTGCCCGTCCAGACACCTCCAGCTAGCCTCTCATTGGTTCTCGCTATTCCTGTTCATCTTCCGCAGAAATTGCAAACTGGGCCAAACAGGAGGTTAAAGGCGCTGACTCTCCAAGTGGGGAGAGTGTTAGTAAAGCGTCTGGAATGTTGCACCCGAGTACCAGGGGAGGAAAACTGAGACATATTTGAACACGTCTCCCGATCACATGGTTGATCATACTCTGGGTTCCACATGCCTGTTTTAGCTGAAGGAAGAATACCTAAAACCTGGGTAATTGAAACCCGTGGAATGGGTACCATGCAATATGACTTCAAAGGGTCTTCATTTGCTCACCGAACCTCTCCAATCCTATCACTGCTGCGTTTATGCCCCTGTACACATGCTTGATTCTCTTTCGGAGACATAGCAATCCATAGGTTTTAAGATACTTACTAGTCAGGTACATTCTTAGGCGTTTAATATGGGGTGTTGAGTTCATTTCGTTGAGCAAAGAGTAGCTCTTGTCTATTCCATATTTGGCTTAAGGAACTTTATCTGTGCTCATTTCAATCTCTGGTTTTATGCAGCACCCCAACTCACCTTTACCCTTAAGTAAGAATAAGTTGGTTTTCTAAATTTGAGACCCTGTTCTGTTCTGTAATTCAGTTCCTGTGTAGCCAAGTTTCCATTCCGTGTATTACTGATATCTTATGATGTTTCTTTTTCTGTGTGACTTATTTCAGTTAGAATCATCATACCTGAATCCACTCATTGTGCTGCTAAGGGCCTGATGACACAGATTTCATTGCTGAGTGATATTGCTTTGTAAGTAAATACCACAACTTCTTTATCCATTTTTCACTTTCTGCGATGTTGAACTTGTACTGTAAACGAGGTTCTTGTAAACAGAGGCGTTCCAAACTTTGGGGTGGCTGTGTCTTTTTGATTTTAATTTCCCTAAGCTATAGGACCATAAGTGGCAGTGCCCTAGGCTCTGTTGCTTTGTTTTTTAGATGTTTCAGGAAACACCATACACTTCTCCCGAGTGTCTGTTGGCAATTTACATCCCGCCCATCAGCATAACAAGGCTCCCAGTTCTCCATGGCCTGTCCTGCCTTTCTGGATTTTACACTTTTTTCAGATGGCCCTTTTGACCGGGGGGAAGTGAGACTTCATTGTAGTGCAGATTTCCTTTGCAAGCTTGCTTGGTTGGCCAAAAAGGGCGTATGCGTTTTTTCCTGAATATATTCAGGAAAAAACGCATACGCCCTTTTTGGCCAAGTGCATCATTGTGGACGTTCTGCCTCTTTTCCTATGCTTTCAATGCAATTCCAGTCTACCTCCTGAAATCGGTTTCCTGCAATTCTGCCCCGCTTTCAAGTCCTCTTGGCAGCCTTACTTCAGTCTATTTTTGGACGATAGCTGTCATTTATAACTCTGCAGGTTTGTGAATTACAGTGCCCCTGAGCTCCTTTCTTCAACTCGCTTTCTTGTGACCTGGCCGCAACACCGCAGGATGGCTTCAGGCCCTAATCTGGTTCCGGCACGGCACGCTGAGCCTTTGGTTATTTCCTCTTCCTGGTGGGAAATGAGAGTTAAATTTGCCCGTCCAAACACCTCCAGCTAGTCTCTCATTGGTTCTCACTATTCCTGTTCATCTTCCGCAGAAATTGCAAACTGGGCCAAACTGGAGGTTAAAGGCGCTGACTCTCTAAGTGGGGAGAGTGTTAGTAAAGCGTCTGGAATGTTGCACCGGAGTACCAGGGGAGGAAAACTGAGACATATTTGAACACGTCTCCCGTTCACATGGTTGATCATACTTGGGTTCCACATGCATGTTTTAGCTGAAGGAAGAATACCTTAAACCTGGAGAGTTAAGACCCGTGTAATGGGTACCATGCAATATGACTTCAAAGGGTCTTCATTTGCTCACCGAACCTCTCCAATCCTATCACTGCTGCGTTTATGCCCCTGTACACATGCTTGATTCTCTTTCGGAGACATAGCAATCCATAGGTTTTAAGATACTTACTAGTCAGGCACATTCTTAGGCGTTTAATATGCGGTGTTGAGTCCATTTCGTTGAGCAAGGAGTAGCTCTTGTCTATTCCATATTTGACTTAAGGAACTTTATCTGTGCTCATTTCAATCTCTGGTTTTATGCAGCACCCCAACTCACCTTTACCCTTAAGCAAGCATAGTTGGTTTTCTAAATTTGAGACCCTGTTCTGTTCTGTAATTCAGTTCCTGTGTAGCCAAGTTTACATTCCGTGTATTACTGATATCTTATGATGTTTCTTTTTCTGTGTGACTTACTTCAGTTAGAATCATCATACCTGAATCCACTCATTGTGATGCTAAGGGCCTGATGACACAGATTTCATTGCTGAGTGATATTGCTTTGTAAGTAAATACCACAACTTCTTTATCCATTTTTCACTTTCTGTGATGTTGAACTTGTACTGTAAACGAGGTTCTTGTAAACAGAGCCGTTCCAAACTTTGGGGTGGCTGTGTCTTTTTGATTTTAATTTCCCTAAGCTATAGGACCATAAGTGGAAGTGCCCTAGGTTCTGTTGCTTTGTTTTTCAGATGTTTCAGGAAACACCATACACTTCTCCTGAGTGGTTTTTGGCAATTTACATCCCGCCCATCAGCATAACAAGGCTCCCAGTTCTCCATGGCCTGTCCTGCCTTTCTGGATTTTACACTTTTTTCAGATGGCCCTTTTGACCGGGGGGAAGTGAGACTTCATTGTAGTGCAGATTTCCTTTGCAAGCTTGCTTGGTTGGCCAAAAAGGGCGTATGCGTTTTTTATTCCTGTTCATCTTCCGCAGAAATTGCAAACTGGGCCAAACAGGAGGTTAAAGGCGCTGACTCTCCAAGTGGGGAGAGTGTTAGTAAAGCGTCTGGAATGTTGCACCCGAGTACCAGGGGCGGAAAACTGAGACATATTTGAACACGTCTCCCGTTCACATGGTTGATCATACTTGGGTTCCACATGCATGTTTTAGCTGAAGGAAGAATACCTTAAACCTGGAGAGTTGAGACCCGTGGAATGGGTACCATGCAATATGACTTCAAAGGGTCTTCATTTGCTCACCGAACCTCTCCAATCCTATCACTGCTGCGTTTATGCCCCTGTACACATGCTTGATTCTCTTTCGGAGACATAGCAATCCATAGGTTTTAAGATACTTACTAGTCAGGTACATTCTTAGGCGTTTAATATGCGGTGTTGAGTCCATTTCGTTGAGCAAGGAGTAGCTCTTGTCTATTCCATATTTGACTTAAGGAACTTTATCTGTGCTCATTTCAATCTCTGGTTTTATGCAGCACCCCACCTCACCTTTACCCTTAAGCAAGCATAAGTTGGTTTTCTAAATTTGAGACCCTGTTCTATTCTGTAATTCAGTTCCTGTGTAGCCAAGTTTACATTCCGTGTATTACTGATATCTTATGATGTTTCTTTTTCTGTGTGACTTACTTCAGTTAGAATCATCATACCTGAATCCACTCATTGTGCTGCTAAGGGCCTGATGACACAGATTTCATTGCTGAGTGATATTGCTTTGTAAATAAATACCACAACTTCTTTCCATTTTTCACTTTCTGCGATGTTGAACTTGTACTGTAAACGAGGTTCTTGTAAACAGAGCCGTTCCAAACTTTGGGGTGGCTGTGTCTTTTTGATTTTAATTTCCCTAAGCTATAGGACCATAAGTGGAAGTGCCCTAGGTTCTGTTGCTTTGTTTTTTAGATGTTTCAGGAAACACCATACACTTCTCCCGAGTGGTTGTTGGCAATTTACATCCCGCCCATCAGCATAACAAGGCTCCCAGTTCTCCATGACCTGTCCTGCCTTTCTGGATTTTACACTTTTTTCAGATGGCCCTTTTGACCGGGGGGAAGTGAGACTTCATTGTAGTGCAGATTTCCTTTGCAAGCTTGCTTGGTTGGCCAAAAAGGGCGTATGCGTTTTTTCCTGAATATATTCAGGAAAAAACGCATACGCCCTTTTTGGCCAAGTGCATCATTGTGGACGTTCTGCCTCTTTTCCTATGCTTTCAATGCAATTCCAGTCTACCTCCTGAAATCGGTTTCCTGCAATTCTGCCCCGCTTTCAAGTCCTCTTGGCAGCCTTACTTCAGTCTATTTTTGGACGATAGCTGTCATTTATAACTCTGCAGGTTTGTGAATTACAGTGCCCCTGAGCTCCTTTCTTCAACTCGGTTTCTTTTGAGCTGGCCGCAACACCGCAGGATGGCTTCAGGCCCTAATCTGGTTCCGGCACGGCACGCTGAGCCTTTGGTTAATTCCTCTTCCTGGTGGGAAATGAGAGTTAAATTTGCCCGTCCAGACACCTCCAGCTAGTCTCTCATTGGTTCTCGCTATTCCTGTTCATCTTCCGCAGAAATTGCAAACTGGGCCAAACAGGAGTTTAAAGGGACTGACTCTCCAAGTGGGGAGAGTGTTAGTAAAGCGTCTGGAATGTTGCACCCGAGTACCAGGGGAGGAAAACTGAGACATATTTGAACACGTCTCCCGTTCACATGGTTGATCATACTTGGGTTCCACATGCATGTTTTAGCTGAAGGAAGAATACCTTAAACCTGGAGAGTTAAGACCCGTGTAATGGGTACCATGCAATATGACTTCAAAGGGTCTTCATTTGCTCACCGAACGTCTCCAATCCTATCACTGCTGCGTTTATGCCCCTGTACACATGCTTGATTCTCTTTCGGAGACATAGCAATCCATAGGTTTTAAGATACTTACTAGTCAGGTACATTCTTAGGCATTTAATATGCGGTGTTGAGTCCATTTCGTTGAGCAAGGAGTAGCTCTTGTCTATTCCATATTTGACTTAAGGAACTTTATCTGTGCTCATTTCAATCTCTGGTTTTATGCAGCACCCCAACTCACCTTTACCCTTAAGCAAGCAGAAGTTGGTTTTCTAAATTTGAGACCCTGTTCTGTTCTGTAATTCAGTTCCTGTGTAGCCAAGTTTACATTCCGTGTATTACTGATATCTTATGATGTTTCTTTTTCTGTGTGAATTATTTCAGTTAGAATCATCATACCTGAATCCACTCATTGTGATGCTAAGGGCCTGATGACATAGATTTCATTGCTGAGTGATATTGCTTTGTAAGTAAATACAACAACTTCTTTGTCCATTTTTCACTTTCTGCGATGTTGAACTTGTACTGTAAACGAGGTTCTTGTAAACAGAGGCGTCCCAAACTTTGGGGTGGCTGTGTCTTTTTGATTTTAATTTCCCTAAGCTATAGGACCATAAGTGGAAGTGCCCTAGGCTCTGTTGCTTTGTTTTTTAGATGTTTCAGGAAACACCATACACTTCTCCCGAGTGGTTGTTGGCAATTTACATCCCGCCCATCAGCATAACAAGGCTCCCAGTTCTCCATGGCCTGTCCTGCCTTTCTGGATTTTACACTTTTTTCAGATGGCCCTTTTGACCGGGGGGAAGTGAGACTTCATTGTAGTGCAGATTTCCTTTGCAAGCTTGCTTGGTTGGCCAAAAAGGGCGTATGCGTTTTTTCCTGAATATATTCAGGAAAAAACGCATACGCCCTTTTTGGCCAAGTGCATCATTGTGGACGTTCTGCCTCTTTTCCTATGCTTTCAATGCAATTCCAGTCTACCTCCTGAAATCGGTTTCCTGCAATTCTGCCCCGCTTTCAAGTCCTCTTGGCAGCCTTACTTCAGTCTATTTTTGGACGATAGCTGTCATTTATAACTCTGCAGGTTTTTGAATTACAGTGCCCCTGAGCTCCTTTCTTCAACTCGCATTCTTGTGACCTGGCCGCAACACCGCAGGATGGCTTCAGGCCCTAATCTGGTTCCGGCCCGGCATGCTGAGCCTTTGGTTAATTCCTCTTCCTGGTGGGAAATGAGAGTTAAATTTGCCCGTCCAGACACCTCCAGCTAGCCTCTCATTGGTTCTCGCTATTCCTGTTCATCTTCCGCAGAAATTGCAAACTGGGCCAAACAGGAGGTTAAAGGGACTGACTCTCCAAGTGGGGAGAGTGTTAGTAAAGCGTCTGGAATGTTGCACCCGAGTACCAGGGGAGGAAAACTGAGATATATTTGAACACGTCTCCCGATCACATGGTTGATCATACTCTAGGTTCCACATGCATGTTTTAGCTGAAGGAAGAACACCTTAAACCTGGGTAGTTGAAACCCGTGGAATGGGTACCATGCAATATGACTTCAAAGGGTCTTCATTTGCTCACCGAACCTCTCCAATCCTATCACTGCTGCGTTTATGCCCCTGTACACATGCTTGATTCTCTTTCGGAGACATAGCAATCCATAGGTTTTAAGATACTTACTAGTCAGGTACATGCTTAGGCGTTTAATATGCGGTGTTGAGTCCATTTCGTTGAGCAAGGAGTGGCTCTTGTCTATTCCATATTTGGCTTAAGGAACTTTATCTGTGCTCATTTCAATCTCTGGTTTTATGCAGCAACCCAACTCACCTTTCCCCTTAAGCAAGCATAAGTTGGTTTTCTAAATTTGAGAACCTGTTCTGTTTTGGAATTCAGTTCCTGTGTAGCCAAGTTTACATTCCGTGTATTAGTGATATCTTATGATGTTTCTTTTTCTGTGTGACTTATTTCAGTTAGAATCATCGTATCTGAATCTACTCATTATGCTGCTACGTGCCTGATGACATAGATTTCATTGCTGAGTGATACTGCATTATACGTAAGTACCACAAGTTCTTTATCCATTTTTCACTTTCTGCGATGTTGAACTTGTACGGTAAAAGAGGTTCTTGTAAACAGAGCCGTTCCAAACTTTGGGGTGGCTGTGTCTTTTTGATTTTAATTTCCCTAAGCTATAGGACCATAAGTGGAAGTGCCCTAGGCTCTGTTGCTTTGTTTTTTAGATGTTTCAGGAAACACCATCCACTTCTCCCAAGTGTCTGTTGGCAATTTACATCCCGCCCATCAGCATAACAAGGCTCCCAGTTCTCAATGGCCTGTACTGCCTTTCTGGATTTTACACTTTTTTCAGATGGCCCTTTTGACCGGGGGGAAGTGAGACTTCATTGTAGTGCAGATTTCTTTGCAAGCTTGCTTGGTTGGCCAAAAAGGGCGTATGCGTTTTTTTCTGAATATATTCAGGAAAAAACGCATACGCCCTTTTTGGCCAAGTGCATCATTGTGGACGTTCTGCCTCTTTTCCTATGCTTTCAATGCAATTCCAGTCTACCTCCTGAAATCGGTTTCCTGCAATTCTGCCCCGCTTTCAAGTCCTCTTGGCAGCCTTACTTCAGTCTATTTTTGGACGATAGCTGTCATTTATAACTCTGCAGGTTTGTGAATTACAGTGCCCCTGAGCTCCTTTCTTCAACTCGCTTTCTTGTGACCTGGCCGCAACACCACAGGATGGCTTCAGGCCCTAATCTGGTTCCGGCCCGGCATGCTGAGCCTTTGGTTAATTCCTCTTCCTGGTGGGAAATGAGAGTTAAATTTGCCCGTCCAGACACCTCCAGCTAGCCTCTCATTGGTTCTCGCTATTCCTGTTCATCTTCCGCAGAAATTGCAAACTGGGCCAAACAGGAGGTTAAAGGGACTGACTCTCCAAGTGGGGAGAGTGTTAGTAAAGCGTCTGGAATGTTGCACCCGAGTACCAGGGGAGGAAAACTGAGACATATTTGAACACGTCTCCCGATCACATGGTTGATCATACTCTAGGTTCCACATGCATGTTTTAGCTGAAGGAAGAATACCTTAAACCTGGGTAGTTGAAACCCGTGGAATGGGTACCATGCAATATGACTTCAAAGGGTCTTCATTTGCTCACCGAACCTCTCCAATCCTATCACTGCTGCGTTTATGCCCCTGTACACATGCTTGATTCTCTTCCGGAGACATAGCAATCCATAGGTTTTAAGATACTTACAAGTCAGGTACATTCTTAGGCGTTTAATATGCGGTGTTGAGTCCATTTCGTTGAGCAAGGAGTAGCTCTTGTTTATTCCATATTTGGCTTAAGGAACTTTATCTGTGCTCATTTCAATCTCTGGTTTTATGCAGCACCCCAACTCACCTTTACCCTTAAGCAAGCATAAGTTGGTTTTCTAAATTTGTGACCCAGTTCTGTTCTGTAATTCAGTTCCTGTGTAGCCAAGTTTCCATTCCGTGTATTACTGATATCTTATGATGTTTCTTTTTCTGTGTGACTTATTTCAGTTAGAATCATCATACCTGAATCCACTCATTGTGCTGCTAAGGGCCTGATGACACAGATTTCATTGCTGAGAGATATTGCTTTGTAAGTGAATACCACAACTTCTTTATCCATTTTTCACTTTCTGCGATGTTGAACTTGTACTGTAAACGAGGTTCTTGTAAACAGAGCCGTTCCAAACTTTGGGGTGGCTGTGTCTTTTTGATTTTAATTTCCCTAAGCTATAGGACCATAAGTGGAATTGCCCTAGGTTCTGTTGCTTTGTTTTTTAGATGTTTCAGGAAACACCATACACTTCTCCCGAGTGGTTGTTGGCAATTTACATCCCGCCCATCAGCATAACAAGGCTCCCAGTTCTCCATGGCCTGTCCTGCCTTTCTGGATTTTACAATTTTTTCAGATGGCCCTTTTGACCGGGGGGAAGTGAGACTTCATTGTAGTGCAGATTTCCTTTGCAAGCTTGATTGGTTGGCCAAAAAGGGCGTATGCGTTTTTTCCTGAATATATTCAGGAAAAAACGCATACGCCCTTTTTGGCCAAGTGCATCATTGTGGACGTTCTGCCTCTTTTCCTATGCTTTCAATGCAATTCCAGTCTACCTCCTGAAATCGGTTTCCTGCAATTCTGCCCCGCTTTCAAGTCCTCTTGGCAGCCTTACATCAGTCTATTTTTGGACGATAGCTGTCATTTATAACTCTGCAGGTTTGTGAATTACAGTGCCCCTGAGCTCCTTTCTTCAACTTGCTTTCTTGTGACCTGGCCGCAGCACCGCAGGATGGCTTCAGGCCTTAATCTGGTTCCGGCACGGCACGCTGAGCCTTTGGTTATTTCCTCTTCCTGGTGGGAAATGAGAGTTAAATTTGCCCGTCCAAACACCTCCAGCTAGTCTCTCATTGGTTCTCGCTATTCCTGTTCATCTTCCGCAGAAATTGCAAACTGGGCCAAACAGGAGGTTAAAGGGACTGACTCTCCAAGTGGGGAGAGTGTTAGTAAAGCGTCTGGAATGTTGCACCCGAGTACCAGGGGAGGAAAACTGAGACATATTTGAACACGTCTCCCGATCACATGGTTGATCATACTCTAGGTTCCACATGCATGTTTTAGCTGAAGGAAGAATACCTTAAACCTGGGTAGTTGAAACCCGTGGAATGGGTACCATGCAATATGACTTCAAAGGGTCTTCATTTGCTCACCGAACCTCTCCAATCCTATCACTGCTGCGTTTATGCCCCTGTACACATGCGTGATTCTCTTTCGGAGACATAGCAATCCATAGGTTTTAAGATACTTACAAGTCAGGTACATTCTTAGGCGTTTAATATGCGGTGTTGAGTCCATTTCGTTGAGCAAGGAGTAGCTCTTGTCTATTCCATATTTGACTTAAGGGACTTTATCTGTGCTCATTTCAATCTCTGGTTTTATGCAGCACCCCAACTCACCTTTCCCCTTAAGCAAGCATAAGTTGGTTTTCTAAATTTGAGACCCTGTTCTGTTCTGTAATTCAGTTCCTGTGTAGCCAAGTTTACATTCCGTGTATTACTGATATCTTATGATGTTTCTTTTTCTGTGTGACTTATTTCAGTTAGAATCATCATACCTGAATCCACTCTTTGTGATGCTAAGGGCCTGATGACATAGATTTCATTGCTGAGTGATATTGCTTTGTAAGTAAATACAACAACTTCTTTATCCATTTTTCACTTTCTGCGATGTTGAACTTGTACTGTAAACGAGGTTCTTGTAAACAGAGGCGTCCCAAACTTTGGGGTGGCTGTGTCTTTTTGATTTTAATTTCCCTAAGCTATAGGACCATAAGTGGCAGTGCCGTAGGCTCTGTTGCTTTGTTTTTTAGATGTTTCAGGAAACACCATACACTTCTCCCGAGTGTCTGTTGGCAATTTACATCCCGCCCATCAGCATAACAAGGCTCCCAGTTCTCCATGGCCTGTCCTGCCTTTCTGGATTTTACACTTTTTTCAGATGGCCCTTTTGACCGGGGGGAAGTGAGACTTCATTGTAGTGCAGATTTCTTTGCAAGCTTGCTTGGTTGGCCAAAAAGGGCGTATGCGTTTTTTCCTGAATATATTCAGGAAAAAACGCATACGCCCTTTTTGGCCAAGTGCATCATTGTGGACGTTCTGCCTCTTTTCCTATGCTTTCAATGCAATTCCAGTCTACCTCCTGAAATCGGTTTCCTGCAATTCTGCCCCGCTTTCAAGTCCTCTTGGCAGCCTTACTTCAGTCTATTTTTGGACGATAGCTGTCATTTATAACTCTGCAGGTTTGTGAATTACAGTGCCCCTGAGCTCCTTTCTTCAACTCGCTTTCTTGTGACCTGGCCGCAACACCGCAGGATGGCTTCAGGCCCTAATCTGGTTCCGGCCCGGCATGCTGAGCCTTTGGTTAATTCCTCTTCCTGGTGGGAAATGAGAGTTAAATTTGCCCGTCCAGACACCTCCAGCTAGCCTCTCATTGGTTCTCGCTATTCCTGTTCATCTTCCGCAGAAATTGCAAACTGGGCCAAACAGGAGGTTAAAGGGACTGACTCTCCAAGTGGGGAGAGTGTTAGTAAAGCGTCTGGAATGTTGCACCCGAGTACCAGGGGAGGAAAACTGAGACATATTTGAACACGTCTCCCGATCACATGGTTGATCATACTCTAGGTTCCACATGCATGTTTTAGCTGAAGGAAGAATACCTTAAACCTGGGTAGTTGAAACCCGTGGAATGGGTACCATGCAATATGACTTCAAAGGGTCTTCATTTGCTCACCGAACCTCTCCAATCCTATCACTGCTGCGTTTATGCCCCTGTACACATGCTTGATTCTCTTCCGGAGACATAGCAATCCATAGGTTTTAAGATACTTACAAGTCAGGTACATTCTTAGGCATTTAATATGCGGTGTTGAGTCCATTTCGTTGAGCAAGGAGTAGCTCTTGTTTATTCCATATTTGGCTTAAGGAACTTTATCTGTGCTCATTTCAATCTCTGGTTTTATGCAGCACCCCAACTCACCTTTACCCTTAAGCAAGCATAAGTTGGTTTTCTAAATTTGTGACCCAGTTCTGTTCTGTAATTCGGTTCCTGTGTAGCCAAGTTTCCATTCCGTGTATGACTGATATCTTATGATGTTTCTTTTTCTGTGTGACTTATTTCAGTTAGAATCATCATACCTGAATCCACTCATTGTGCTGCTAAGGGCCTGATGACATAGATTTCATTGCTGAGTGATATTGCTTTGTAAGTGAATACCACAACTTCTTTATCCATTTTTCACTTTCTGCGATGTTGAACTTGTACTGTAAACGAGGTTCTTGTAAACAGAGCCGTTCCAAACTTTGGGGTGGCTGTGTCTTTTTGATTTTAATTTCCCTAAGCTATAGGACCATAAGTGGAAGTGCCCTAGGTTCTGTTGCTTTGTTTTTTAGATGTTTCAGGAAACACCATACACTTCTCCCGAGTGGTTGTTGGCAATTTACATCCCGCCCATCAGCATAACAAGGCTCCCAGTTCTCCATGGCCTGTCCTGCCTTTCTGGATTTTACAATTTTTTCAGATGGCCCTTTTGACCGGGGGGAAGTGAGACTTCATTGTAGTGCAGATTTCCTTTGCAAGCTTGCTTGGTTGGCCAAAAAGGGCGTATGCGTTTTTTCCTGAATATATTCAGGAAAAAACGCATACGCCCTTTTTGGCCAAGTGCATCATTGTGGACGTTCTGCCTCTTTTCCTATGCTTTCAATGCAATTCCAGTCTACCTCCTGAAATCGGTTTCCTGCAATTCTGCCCCGCTTTCAAGTCCTCTTGGCAGCCTTACTTCAGTCTATTTTTGGACGATAGCTGTCATTTATAACTCTGCAGGTTTGTGAATTACAGTGCCCCTGAGCTCCTTTCTTCAACTTGCTTTCTTGTGACCTGGCCGCAGCACCGCAGGATGGCTTCAGGCCCTAATCTGGTTCCGGCACGGCACGCTGAGCCTTTGGTTATTTCCTCTTCCTGGTGGGAAATGAGAGTTAAATTTGCCCGTCCAAACACCTCCAGCTAGTCTCTCATTGGTTCTCGCTATTCCTGTTCATCTTCTGCAGAAATTGCAAACTGGGCCAAACAGGAGGTTAAAGGGACTGACTCTCCAAGTGGGGAGAGTGTTAGTAAAGCGTCTGGAATGTTGCACCCGAGTACCAGGGGAGGAAAACTGAGACATATTTGAACACGTCTCCCGATCACATGGTTGATCATACTCTAGGTTCCACATGCATGTTTTAGCTGAAGGAAGAATACCTTAAACCTGGGTAGTTGAAACCCGTGGAATGGGTACCATGCAATATGACTTCAAAGGGTCTTCATTTGCTCACCGAACCTCTCCAATCCTATCACTGCTGCGTTTATGCCCCTGTACACATGCTTGATTCTCTTTCGGAGACATAGCAATCCATAGGTTTTAAGATACTTACAAGTCAGGTACATTCTTAGGCGTTTAATATGCGGTGTTGAGTCCATTTCGTTGAGCAAGGAGTAGCTCTTGTCTATTCCATATTTGACTTAAGGAACTTTATCTGTGCTCATTTCAATCTCTGGTTTTATGCAGCACCCCAACTCACCTTTCCCCTTAAGCAAGCATAAGTTGGTTTTCTAAATTTGAGACCCTGTTCTGTTCTGTAATTCAGTTCCTGTGTAGCCAAGTTTACATTCCGTGTATTACTGATATCTTATGATGTTTCTTTTTCTGTGTGACTTATTTCAGTTAGAATCATCATACCTGAATCCACTCTTTGTGATGCTAAGGGCCTGATGACATAGATTTCATTGCTGAGTGATATTGCTTTGTAAGTAAATACAACAACTTCTTTATCCATTTTTCACTTTCTGCGATGTTGAACTTGTACTGTAAACGAGGTTCTTGTAAACAGAGGCGTCCCAAACTTTGGGGTGGCTGTGTCTTTTTGATTTTAATTTCCCTAAGCTATAGGACCATAAGTGGCAGTGCCCTAGGCTCTGTTGCTTTGTTTTTTAGATGTTTCAGGAAACACCATACACTTCTCCCGAGTGGTTGTTGGCAATTTACATCCCGCCCATCAGCATAACAAGGCTCCCAGTTCTCCATGGCCTGTCCTGCCTTTCTGGATTTTACACTTTTTTCAGATGGCCTTTTTGACCGGGGGGAAGTGAGACTTCATTGTAGTGCAGATTTCCTTTGCAAGCTTGCTTGGTTGGCCAAAAAGGGCGTATGCGTTTTTTCCTGAATATATTCAGGAAAAAACGCATACGCCCTTTTTGGCCAAGTGCATCATTGTGGACGTTCTGCCTCTTTTCCTATGCTTTCAATGCAATTCCAGTCTCCCTCCTGAAATCGGTTTCCTGCAATTCTGCCCCGCTTTCAAGTCCTCTTGGCAGCCTTACTTCAGTCTATTTTTGGACGATAGCTGTCATTTATAACTCTGCAGGTTTGTGAATTACAGTGCCCCTGAGCTCCTTTCTTCAACTTGCTTTCTTGTGACCTGGCCGCAACACCGCAGGATGGCTTCAGGCCCTAATCTGGTTCCGGCACGGCACGCTGAGCCTTTGGTTATTTCCTCTTCCTGGTGGGAAATGAGAGTTAAATTTGCCCGTCCAAACACCTCCAGCTAGTCTCTCATTGGTTCTCGCTATTCCTGTTCATCTTCCGCAGAAATTGCAAACTGGGCCATACAGGAGGTTAAAGGGACTGACTCTCCAAGTGGGGAGAGTGTTAGTAAAGCGTCTGGAATGTTGCACCCGAGTACCAGGGGAGGAAAACTGAGACATATTTGAACACGTCTCCCGATCACATGGTTGATCATACTCTAGGTTCCACATGCATGTTTTAGCTGAAGGAAGAATACCTTAAACCTGGGTAGTTGAAACCCGTGGAATGGGTACCATGCAATATGACTTCAAAGGGTCTTCATTTGCTCACCGAACCTCTCCAATCCTATCACTGCTGCGTTTATGCCCCTGTACACATGCTTGATTCTCTTTCGGAGACATAGCAATCCATAGGTTTTAAGATACTTACAAGTCAGGTACATTCTTAGGCGTTTAATATGCGGTGTTGAGTCCATTTCGTTGAGCAAGGAGTAGCTCTTGTCTATTCCATATTTGACTTAAGGAACTTTATCTGTGCTCATTTCAATCTCTGGTTTTATGCAGCACCCCAACTCACCTTTCCCCTTAAGCAAGCATAAGTTGGTTTTCTAAATTTGAGACCCTGTTCTGTTCTGTAATTCAGTTCCTGTGTAGCCAAGTTTACATTCCGTGTATTACTGATATCTTATGATGTTTCTTTTTCTGTGTGACTTATTTCAGTTAGAATCATCATACCTGAATCCTCTCTTTGTGATGCTAAGGGCCTGATGACATAGATTTCATTGCTGAGTGATATTGCTTTGTAAGTAAATACAACAACTTCTTTATCCATTTTTCACTTTCTGCGATGTTGAACTTGTACTGTAAACGAGGTTCTTGTAAACAGAGGCGTCCCAAACTTTGGGGTGGCTGTGTCTTTTTGATTTTAATTTCCCTAAGCTATAGGACCATAAGTGGCAGTGCCCTAGGCTCTGTTGCTTTGTTTTTTAGATGTTTCAGGAAACACCATACACTTCTCCCGAGTGGTTGTTGGCAATTTACATCCCGCCCATCAGCATAACAAGGCTCCCAGTTCTCCATGGCCTGTCCTGCCTTTCTGGATTTTACACTTTTTTCAGATGGCCTTTTTGACCGGGGGGAAGTGAGACTTCATTGTAGTGCAGATTTCCTTTGCAAGCTTGCTTGGTTGGCCAAAAAGGGCGTATGCGTTTTTTCCTGAATATATTCAGGAAAAAACGCATACGCCCTTTTTGGCCAAGTGCATCATTGTGGACGTTCTGCCTCTTTTCCTATGCTTTCAATGCAATTCCAGTCTACCTCCTGAAATCGGTTTCCTGCAATTCTGCCCCGCTTTCAAGTCCTCTTGGCAGCCTTACTTCAGTCTATTTTTGGACGATAGCTGTCATTTATAACTCTGCAGGTTTGTGAATTACAGTGCCCCTGAGCTCCTTTCTTCAACTCGCTTTCTTGTGACCTGGCCGCAACACCGCAGGATGGCTTCAGGCCCTAATCTGGTTCCGGTACGGCACGCTGAGCCTTTGGTTATTTCCTCTTCCTGGTGGGAAATGAGAGTTAAATTTGCCCGTCCAGACACCTCCAGCTAGCCTCTCATTGGTTCTCGCTATTCCTGTTCATCTTCCGCAGAAATTGCAAACTGGGCCAAACAGGAGGTTAAAGGGACTGACTCTCCAAGTGGGGAGAGTGTTAGTAAAGCGTCTGGAATGTTGCACCCGAGTACCAGGGGAGGAAAACTGAGACATATTTGAACACGTCTCCCGATCACATGGTTGATCATACTCTAGGTTCCACATGCATGTTTTAGCTGAAGGAAGAATACCTTAAACCTGGGTAGTTGAAACCCGTGGAATGGGTACCATGCAATATGACTTCAAAGGGTCTTCATTTGCTCACCGAACCTCTCCAATCCTATCACTGCTGCGTTTATGCCCCTGTACACATGCTTGATTCTCTTTCGGAGACATAGCAATCCATAGGTTTTAAGATACTTACAAGTCAGGTACATTCTTAGGCGTTTAATATGCGGTGTTGAGTCCATTTCGTTGAGCAAGGAGTAGCTCTTGTCTATTCCATATTTGACTTAAGGAACTTTATCTGTGCTCATTTCAATCTCTGGTTTTATGCAGCACCCCAACTCACCTTTCCCCTTAAGCAAGCATAAGTTGGTTTTCTAAATTTGAGACCCTGTTCTGTTCTGTAATTCAGTTCCTGTGTAGCCAAGTTTACATTCCGTGTATTACTGATATCTTATGATGTTTCTTTTTCTGTGTGACTTATTTCAGTTAGAATCATCATACCTGAATCCTCTCTTTGTGATGCTAAGGGCCTGATGACATAGATTTCATTGCTGAGTGATATTGCTTTGTAAGTAAATACAACAACTTCTTTATCCATTTTTCACTTTCTGCGATGTTGAACTTGTACTGTAAACGAGGTTCTTGTAAACAGAGGCGTCCCAAACTTTGGGGTGGCTGTGTCTTTTTGATTTTAATTTCCCTAAGCTATAGGACCATAAGTGGCAGTGCCCTAGGCTCTGTTGCTTTGTTTTTTAGATGTTTCAGGAAACACCATACACTTCTCCCGAGTGGTTGTTGGCAATTTACATCCCGCCCATCAGCATAACAAGGCTCCCAGTTCTCCATGGCCTGTCCTGCCTTTCTGGATTTTACACTTTTTTCAGATGGCCTTTTTGACCGGGGGGAAGTGAGACTTCATTGTAGTGCAGATTTCCTTTGCAAGCTTGCTTGGTTGGCCAAAAAGGGCGTATGCGTTTTTTCCTGAATATATTCAGGAAAAAACGCATACGCCCTTTTTGGCCAAGTGCATCATTGTGGACGTTCTGCCTCTTTTCCTATGCTTTCAATGCAATTCCAGTCTACCTCCTGAAATCGGTTTCCTGCAATTCTGCCCCGCTTTCAAGTCCTCTTGGCAGCCTTACTTCAGTCTATTTTTGGACGATAGCTGTCATTTATAACTCTGCAGGTTTGTGAATTACAGTGCCCCTGAGCTCCTTTCTTCAACTCGCTTTCTTGTGACCTGGCCGCAACACCGCAGGATGGCTTCAGGCCCTAATCTGGTTCCGGTACGGCACGCTGAGCCTTTGGTTATTTCCTCTTCCTGGTGGGAAATGAGAGTTAAATTTGCCCGTCCAGACACCTCCAGCTAGCCTCTCATTGGTTCTCGCTATTCCTGTTCATCTTCCGCAGAAATTGCAAACTGGGCCAAACAGGAGGTTAAAGGGACTGACTCTCCAAGTGGGGAGAGTGTTAGTAAAGCGTCTGGAATGTTGCACCCGAGTACCAGGGGAGGAAAACTGAGACATATTTGAACACGTCTCCCGATCACATGGTTGATCATACTCTAGGTTCCACATGCATGTTTTAGCTGAAGGAAGAATACCTTAAACCTGGGTAGTTGAAACCCGTGGAATGGGTACCATGCAATATGACTTCAAAGGGTCTTCATTTGCTCACCGAACCTCTCCAATCCTATCACTGCTGCGTTTATGCCCCTGTACACATGCTTGATTCTCTTTCGGAGACATAGCAATCCATAGGTTTTAAGATACTTACAAGTCAGGTACATTCTTAGGCGTTTAATATGCGGTGTTGAGTCCATTTCGTTGAGCAAGGAGTAGCTCTTGTCTATTCCATATTTGGCTTAAGGAACTTTATCTGTGCTCATTTCAATCTCTGGTTTTATGCAGCACCCGAACTCACCTTTACCCTTAAGCAAGCATAAGTTGTTTTTCTAAATTTGTGACCCAGTTCTGTTCTGTAATTCAGTTCCTGTGTAGCCAAGTTTCCATTCCGTGTATTACTGATATCTTATGATGTTTCTTTTTCTGTGTGACTTATTTCAGTTAGAATCATCATACCTGAATCCACTCATTGTGCTGCTAAGGGCCTGATGACATAGATTTCATTGCTGAGTGATATTGCTTTGTAAGTGAATACCACAACTTCTTTATCCATTTTTCACTTTCTGCGATGTTGAACTTGTACTGTAAACGAGGTTCTTGTAAACAGAGCCGTTCCAAACTTTGGGGTGGCTGTGTCTTTTTGATTTTAATTTCCCTAAGCTATAGGACCATAAGTGGAAGTGCCCTAGGTTCTGTTGCTTTGTTTTTTAGATGTTTCAGGAAACACCATACACTTCTCCCGAGTGGTTGTTGGCAATTTGCATCCCGCCCATCAGCATAACAAGGCTCCCAGTTCTCCATGGCTGGTCCTGACTTTCTGGATTTTACACTTTTTTCAGATGGCCCTTTTGACCAGGGGGAAGTGAGACTTCATTGTAGTGCAGATTTCCTTTGCAAGCTTGCTTGGTTGGCCAAAAAGGGCGTATGCGTTTTTTCCTGAATATATTCAGGAAAAAACGCATACGCCCTTTTTGGCCAAGTGCATCATTGTGGACGTTCTGCCTCTTTTCCTATGCTTTCAATGCAATTCCAGTCTACCTCCTGAAATCGGTTTCCTGCAATTCTGCCCCGCTTTCAAGTCCTCTTGGCAGCCTTACTTCAGTCTATTTTTGGACGATAGCTGTCATTTATAACTCTGCAGGTTTGTGAATTACAGTGCCCCTGAGCTCCTTTCTTCAACTCGCTTTCTTTTGAGCTGGCCGCAACACCGCAGGATGGCTTCAGGCCCTAATCTGGTTCCGGTACGGCACGCTGAGCCTTTGGTTATTTCCTCTTCCTTGTGGGAAATGAGAGTTAAATTTGCCCGTCCAGACACCTCCAGCTAGCCTCTCATTGGTTCTCGCTATTCCTGTTCATCTTCCGCAGAAATTGCAAACTGGGCCAAACAGGAGGTTAAAGGCGCTGACTCTCCAAGTGGGGAGAATGTTAGTAAAGCGTCTGGAATGTTGCACCCGAGTACCAGGGGAGGAAAACTGAGACATATTTGAACACGTCTCCCGTTCACATGGTTGATCATACTTGGGTTCCACATGCATGTTTTAGCTGAAGGAAGAATACCTTAAACCTGGAGAGTTGAGACCCGTGTAATGGGTACCATGCAATATGACTTCAAAGGGTCTTCATTTGCTCACCGAACCTCTCCAATCCTATCACTGCTGCGTTTATGCCCCTGTACACATGCTTGATTCTCTTTCGGAGACATAGCAATCCATAGGTTTTAAGATACTTACTAGTCAGGCACATTCTTAGGCGTTTAATATGCGGTGTTGAGTCCATTTCGTTGAGCAAGGAGTAGCTCTTGTCTATTCCATATTTGACTTAAGGAACTTTATCTGTGCTCATTTCAATCTCTGGTTTTATGCAGCACCCCAACTCACCTTTACCCTTAAGCAAGCATAGTTGGTTTTCTAAATTTGAGACCCTGTTCTGTTCTGTAATTCAGTTCCTGTGTAGCCAAGTTTACATTCCGTGTATTAGTGATATCTTATGATGTTTCTTTTTCTGTGTGACTTACTTCAGTTAGAATCATCATACCTGAATCCACTCATTGTGCTGCTAAGGGCCTGATGACACAGATTTCATTGCTGAGTGATATTGCTTTGTAAGTAAATACCACAACTTCTTTATCCATTTTTCACTTTCTGCGATGTTGAACTTGTACTGTAAACGAGGTTCTTGTAAACAGAGCCGTTCCAAACTTTGGGGTGGCTGTGTCTTTTTGATTTTAATTTCCCTAAGCTATAGGACCATAAGTGGCAGTGCCCTAGGCTCTGTTGCTTTGTTTTTTAGATGTTTCAGGAAACACCATACACTTCTCCGGAGTGTCTGTTGGCAATTTACATCCCGCCCATCAGCATAACAAGGCTCCCAGTTCTCCATGGCCTGTCCTGCCTTTCTGGATTTTACACTTTTTTAAGATGGCCCTTTTGACTGGGGGGAAGTGAGACTTCATTGTAGTGCAGATTTCCTTTGCAAGCTTGCTTGGTTGGCCAAAAAGGGCGTATGCGTTTTTTCCTGAATATATTCAGGAAAAAACGCATACGCCCTTCTTGGCCAAGTGCATCATTGTGGACGTTCTGCCTCTTTTACTATGCTTTCAATGCAATTCCAGTCTACCTCCTGAAATCGGTTTCCTGCAATTCTGCCCTGCTTTCAAGTCCTCTTGGCAGCCTTACTTCAGTCTATTTTTGGACGATAGCTGTCATTTATAACTCTGCAGGTTTGTGAATTACAGTGCCCCTGAGCTCCTTTCTTCAACTCGCTTTCTTGTGACCTGGCCGCAACACCGCAGGATGGCTTCAGGCCCTAATCTGGTTCCGGCCCGGCATGCTGAGCCTTTGGTTAATTCCTCTTCCTGGTGGGAAATGAGAGTGAAATTTGCCCGTCCAGACACCTCCAGCTAGCCTCTCATTGGTTCTCGCTATTCCTGTTCATCTTCCGCAGAAATTGCAAACTGGGCCAAACAGGAGGTTAAAGGGACTGACTCTCCAAGTGGGGAGAGTGTTAGTAAAGCGTCTGGAATGTTGTACCCGAGTACCAGGGGAGGAAAACTGAGACATATTTGAACACGTCTCCCGATCACATGGTTGATCATACTCTAGGTTCCACATGCATGTTTTAGCTGAAGGAAGAATACCTTAAACCTGGGTAGTTGAAACCCGTGGAATGGGTACCATGCAATATGACTTCAAAGGGTCTTCATTTGCTCACCGAACCTCTCCAATCCTATCACTGCTGCGTTTATGCCCGTGTACGCATGCTTGATTCTCTTTCGGAGACATAGCAATCTATAGGTTTTAAGATACTTACTAGTCAGGTACATTCTTAGGCGTTTAATATGCGGTGTTGAGTCCATTTCATTGAGCAAGGAGTAGCACTTCTCTATTCCATATTTGGCCTAAGGAACTTTATCTGTGCTCATTTCAATCTCTGGTTTTATGCAGCACCCCAACTTACCTTTACCCTTAAGCAAGCATAAGTAGGTTTTCTAAATTTGAGACCCTGTTCTGTTCTGTAATTCAGTTCCTGTGTAGCCAAGTTTACATTCCGTGTATTACTGATATCTTATGATGTTTCTTTTTCTGTGTGACTTATTTCAGTTAGAATCATCATACCTGAATCCACTCATTGTGCTGCTAAGGGCCTGCTGACACAGATTTCATTGCTGAGTGATATTGCTTTGTAAGTAAATACCACAACTTCTTTATCCATTTTTCACTTTCTGCGATGTTGAACTTGTACTGTAAACGAGGTTCTTGTAAACAGAGCCGTTCCAAACTTTGGGGTGGCTGTGTCTTTTTGATTTTAATTTCCCTAAGCTATAGGACCATAAGTGGAAGTGCCCTAGGTTCTGTTGCTTTGTTTTTTAGATGTTTCAGGAAACACCATACACTTCTCCCGAGTGTCTGTTGGCAATTTACATCCCGCCCATCAGCATAACAAGGCTCCCAGTTCTCCATGGCCTGTCCTGCCTTTCTGGATTTTACACTTTTTTCAGATGGCCCTTTTGACCGGGGGGAATTGAGACTTCATTGTAGTGCAGATTTCCTTTGCAAGCTTGCTTGGTTGGCCAAAAAGGGCGTATGCGTTTTTTCCTGAATATATTCAGGAAAAAATGCATACGCCCTTTTTGGCCAAGTGCATCATTGTGGACGTTCTGCCTCTTTTCCTATGCTTTCAATGCAATTCCAGTCTACCTCCTGAAATCGGTTTCCTGCAATTCTGCCCCGCTTTCCAGTCCTCTTGGCAGCCTTACTTCAGTATATTTTTGGACCATAGTTGTCATTTATAACTCTGCAGGTTTGTGAATTACAGTGCCCCTGAGCTCCTTTCTTCAACTCGCTTTCTTTTGAGCTGGCCGCAACACCGCAGGATGGCTTCAGGCCCTAATCTGGTTCCGGTACGGCACGCTGAGCTTTTGGTTATTTCCTCTTCCTGGTGGGAAATGAGAGTTAAATTTGCCCGTCCAGACACCTCCAGCTAGCCTCTCATTGGTTCTCGCTATTCCTGTTCATCTTCCGCAGAAATTGCAAACTGGGCCAAACAGGAGGTTAAAGCACTGACTCTCCAAGTGGGGAGAGTGTTAGTAAAGCGTCTGGAATGTTGCACCCGAGTACCAGGGGAGGAAAACTGAGACATATTTGAACACGTCTCCCGTTCACATGGTTGATCATACTTGGGTTCCACATGCATGTTTTAGCTGAAGGAAGAATACCTTAAACCTGGAGAGTTGAGACCCGTGTAATGGGTACCATGCAATATGACTTCAAAGGGTCTTCATTTGCTCACCGAACCTCTCCAATCCTATCACTGCTGCGTTTATGCCCCTGTACATATGCTTGATTCTCTTTTGGAGACATAGCAATCCATAGGTTTTACGATACTTACTAGTCAGGTACATTCTTAGGCGTTTAATATGCGGTGTTGAGTCCATTTCGTTGAGCAAGGAGTAGTTCTTGTCTATTCCATATTTGACTTAAGGAAATTTATCTGTGCTCATTTCAATCTCTGGTTTTATGCAGCACCCCAACTCACCTTTACCCTTAAGCAAGCATAAGTTGGTTTTCTAAATTTGAGACCCTGTTCTGTTCTGTAATTCAGTTCCTGTGTAGCCAAGTTTACATTCCGTGTATTACTGATATCTTATGATGTTTCTTTTTCTGTGTGACTTATTTCAGTTAGAATCATCATACCTGAATCCACTCATTGTGCTGCTAAGGGCCTGATGACATAGATTTCATTGCTGAGTGATATTGCTTTGTAAGTGAATACCACAACTTCTTTATCCATTTTTCACTTTCTGCGATGTTGAACTTGTACTGTAAACGAGGTTCTTGTAAACAGAGCCGTTCCAAACTTTGGGGTGGCTGTGTCTTTTTGATTTTAATTTCCCTAAGCTATAGGACCATAAGTGGAAGTGCCCTAGGCTCTGTTGCTTTGTTTTTTAGATGTTTCAGGAAACACTATACACTTCTCCCGAGTGGTTGTTGGCAATTTACATCCCGCCCATCAGCATAACAAGGCTCCCAGTTCTCCATGGCCTGTCCTGCCTTTCTGGATTTTACACTTTTTTCAGATGGCCCTTTTGACCGGGGGGAAGTGAGACTTCATTGTAGTGCAGATTTACTTTGCAAGCTTGCTTGGTTGGCCAAAAAGGGCGTATGCGTTTTTTCCTGAATATATTCAGGAAAAAACGCATACGCCCTTTTTGGCCAAGTGCATCATTGTGGACGTTCTGCCTCTTTTCCTATGCTTTCAATGCAATTCCAGTCTACCTCCTGAAATCGGTTTCCCGCAATTCTGCCCCACTTTCAAGTCCTCTTGGCACCCTTACTTCAGTCTATTTTTGGACGATAGCTGTCATTTATAACTCTGCAGGTTTGTGAATTACAGTGCCCCTGAGCTCCTTTCTTCAACTCGCTTTCTTGTGACCTGGCCGCAACACCGCAGTATGGCTTCAGGCCCTAATCTGGTTCCGGCCTGGCATGCTGAGCCTTTGGTTAATTCCTCTTCCTGGTGGGAAATGAGAGTTAAATTTGCCCGTCCAGACACCTCCAGCTAGCCTCTCATTGGTTCTCGCTATTCCTGTTCATCTTCCGCAGAAATTGCAAACTGTGCCAAACAGGAGGTTAAAGGGACTGACTCTCCAAGTGGGGAGAGTGTTAGTAAAGCGTCTGGAATGTTGTACCCGAGTACCAGGGGAGGAAAACTGAGACATATTTGAACACGTCTCCCGATCACATGGTTGATCATACTCTAGGTTCCACATGCATGTTTTAGCTGAAGGAAGAATACCTTAAACCTGGGTAGTTGAAACCCGTGGAATGGGTACCATGCAATATGACTTCAAAGGGTCTTCATTTGCTCACCGAACCTCTCCAATCCTATCACTGCTGCGTTTATGCCCCTGTACACATGCTTGATTCTCTTTTGGAGACATAGCAATCCATAGGTTTTAAGATACTTACTAGTCAGGTACATTCTTAGGCGTTTAATATGCGGTGTTGAGTCCATTTCGTTGAGCAAGGAGTAGCTCTTGTCTATTCCATATTTGACTTAAGGAACTTTCTCTGTGCTCATTTCAATCTCTGGTTTTATGCAGCACCCCAACTCACCTTTACCCTTAAGCAAGCATAAGTTGGTTTTCTAAATTTGAGACCCTGTTCTGTTCTGTAATTCAGTTCCTGTGTAGCCAAGTTTCCATTCCGTGTATTACTGATATCTTATGATGTTTCTTTTTCTGTGTGACTTATTTCAGTTAGAATCATCATACCTGAATCCACTCATTGTGCTGCTAAGGGCCTGATGACACAGATTTCATTGCTGAGTGATATTGCTTTGTAACTAAATACCACAACTTCTTTATCCATTTTTCACTTTCTGCGATGTTGAACTTGTACTGTAAACGAGGTTCTTGTAAACAGAGCCGTTCCAAACTTTGGGGTGGCTGTGTCTTTTTGATTTTAATTTCCCTAAGCTATAGGACCATAAGTGGAAGTGCCCTAGGTTCTGTTGCTTTGTTTTTTAGATGTTTCAGGAAACACCATACACTTCTCCCGAGTGTCTGTTGGCAATTTACATCCCGCCCATCAGCATAACAAGGCTCCCAGTTCTCCATGGCCTGTCCTGCCTTTCTGGATTTTACACTTTTTTCAGATGGCCCTTTTGACCGGGGGGAAGTGAGACTTCATTGTAGTGCAGATTTCCTTTGCAAGCTTGCTTGGTTGGCCAAAAAGGGCGTATGCGTTTTTTCCTGAATATATTCAGGATAAAACGCATATGCCCTTTTTGGCCAAGTGCATCATTGTGGACGTTCTGCCTCTTTTCCTATGCTTTCAATGCAATTCCAGTCTACCTCCTGAAATCGGTTTCCTGCAATTCTGCCCCGCTTTCCAGTCCTCTTGGCAGCCTTACTTCAGTATATTTTTGGACCATAGCTGTCATTTATAACTCTGCAGGTTTGTGAATTACAGTGCCCCTGAGCTCCTTTTTTCAACTCGCTTTCTTTTGAGCTGGCCGCAACACCGCAGGATGGCTTCAGGCCCTAATCTGGTTCCGGTACGGCACGCTGAGCTTTTGGTTATTTCCTCTTCCTGGTGGGAAATGAGAGTTAAATTTGCCCGTCCAGACACCTCCAGCTAGCCTCTCATTGGTTCTCGCTATTCCTGTTCATCTTCCGCAGAAATTGCAAACTGGGCCAAACAGGAGGTTAAAGCACTGACTCTCCAAGTGGGGAGAGTGTTAGTAAAGCGTCTGGAATGTTGCACCCGAGTACCAGGGGAGGAAAACTGAGACATATTTGAACACGTCTCCCGTTCACATGGTTGATCATACTTGGGTTCCACATGCATGTTTTAGCTGAAGGAAGAATACCTTAAACCTGGAGAGTTGAGACCCGTGTAATGGGTACCATGCAATATGACTTCAAAGGGTCTTCATTTGCTCACCGAACCTCTCCAATCCTATCACTGCTGCGTTTATGCCCCTGTACACATTCTTGATTCTCTTTTGGAGACATAGCAATCCATAGGTTTTACGATACTTACTAGTCAGGTACATTCTTAGGCGTTTAATATGCGGTGTTGAGTCCATTTCGTTGAGCAAGGAGTAGCTCTTGTCTATTCCATATTTGACTTAAGGAAATTTATCTGTGCTCATTTCAATCTCTGGTTTTATGCAGCACCCCAACTCACCTTTCCCCTTAAGCAAGCATAAGTTGGTTTTCTAAATTTGAGACCCTGTTCTGTTCTGTAATTCAGTTCCTGTGTAGCCAAGTTTCCATTCCGTGTATTACTGATATCTTATGATGTTTCTTTTTCTGTGTGACTTATTTCAGTTAGAATCATCATACCTGAATCCACTCATTGTGCTGCTACGGGCCTGATGACATAGATTTCATTGCTGAGTGATATTGCTTTGTAAGTGAATACCACAACTTCTTTATCCATTTTTCACTTTCTGCGATGTTGAACTTGTACTGTAAACGAGGTTCTTGTAAACAGAGCCGTTCCAAACTTTGGGGTGGCTGTGTCTTTTTGATTTTAATTTCCCTAAGCTATAGGACCATAAGTGGAAGTGCCCTAGGCTCTGTTGCTTTGTTTTTTAGATGTTTCAGGAAACACCATACACTTCTCCCGAGTGGTTGTTGGCAATTTACATCCCGCCCATCAGCATAACAAGGCTCCCAGTTCTCCATGGCCTGTCCTGCCTTTCTGGATTTTACACTTTTTTCAGATGGCCCTTTTGACCGGTGGGAAGTGAGACTTCATTGTAGTGCAGATTTCCTTTGCAAGCTTGCTTGGTTGGCCAAAAAGGGCGTATGCGTTTTTTCCTGAATATATTCAGGAAAAAACGCATACGCCCTTTTTGGCCAAGTGCATCATTGTGGACGTTCTGCCTCTTTTCCTATGCTTTCAATGCAATTCCAGTCTACCTCCTGAAATCGGTTTCCTGCAATTCTTCCCCGCTTTCAAGTCCTCTTGGCAGCCTTACTTCAGTATATTTTTGGACGATAGCTGTCATTTATAACTCTGCAGGTTTGTGAATTACAGTGCCCCTGAGCTCCTTTCTTCAACTCGCTTTCTTGTGACCTGGCCGCAACACCGCAGGATGGCTTCAGGCCCTAATCTGGTTCCGGCACGGCATGCTGAGCCTTTGGTTAATTCCTCTTCCTGGTGGGAAATGAGAGTTAAATTTGCCCGTCCAGACACCTCCAGCTAGCCTCTCATTGGTTCTCGCTATTCCTGTTCATCTTCCGCAGAAATTGCAAACTGGGCCAAACAGGAGGTTAAAGGGACTGACTCTCCAAGTGGGGAGAGTGTTAGTAAAGCGTCTGGAATGTTGTACCCGAGTACCAGGGGAGGAAAACTGAGACATATTTGAACACGTCTCCCGATCACATGGTTGATCATACTCTAGGTTCCACATGCATGTTTTAGCTGAAGGAAGAATACCTTAAACCTGGGTAGTTGAAACCCGTGGAATGGGTACCATGCAATATGACTTCAAAGGGTCTTCATTTGCTCACCGAACCTCTCCAATCCTATCACTGCTGCGTTTATGCCCCTGTACACATGCTTGATTCTCTTTCGGAGACATAGCAATCCATAGGTTTTAAGATACTTACAAGTCAGGTACATTCTTAGGCGTTCAATATGCGGTGTTGAGTCCATTTCGTTGAGCAAGGAGTAGCTCTTGTCTATTCCATATTTGGCTTAAGGAACTTTATCTGTGCTCATTTCAATCTCTGGTTTTATGCAGCACCCCAACTCACCTTTACCCTTAAGGAAGCATAAGTTGGTTTTCTAAATTTGAGACCCTGTTCTGTTCTGTAATTCCGTTCCTGTGTAGCCAAGTTTCCATTCCGTGTATTACTGATATCTTATGATGTTTCTTTTTCTGTGTGACTTACTTCAGTTAGAATCCTCATACCTAAATCCACTCATTGTGCTGCTAAGGGCCTGATGACATAGATTTCATTGCTGAGTGATATTGCTTTGTAAGTGAATACCACAACTTCTTTATCCATTTTTCACTTTCTGCGATGTTGAACTTGTACTGTAAACGAGGTTCTTGTAAACAGAGCCGTTCCAAACTTTGGGGTGGCTGTGTCTTTTTGATTTTAATTTCCCTAAGCTATAGGACCATAAGTGGAAGTGCCCTAGGCTCTGTTGCTTTGTTTTTTAGATGTTTCAGGAAACACCATACACTTCTCCCGAGTGGTTGTTGGCAATTTACATCCCGCCCATCAGCATAACAAGGCTCCCAGTTCTCCATGGCCTGTCCTGCCTTTCTGGATTTTACATTTTTTTCAGATGGCCCTTTTGACCGGGGGGAAGTGAGACTTCATTGTAGTGCAGATTTCCTTTGCAAGCTTGCTTGGTTGGCCAAAAAGGGCGTATGCGTTTTTTCCTGAATATATTCAGGAAAAAACGCATACGCCCTTTTTGGCCAAGTGCATCATTGTGGACGTTCTGCCTCTTTTCCTATGCTTTCAATGCAATTCCAGTCTACCTCCTGAAATCGGTTTCCTGCAATTCTTCCCCGCTTTCAAGTCCTCTTGGCAGCCTTACTTCAGTATATTTTTGGACGATAGCTGTCATTTATAACTCTGCAGGTTTGTGAATTACAGTGCCCCTGAGCTCCTTTCTTCAACTCGCTTTCTTTTGAGCTGGCCGCAACACCGCAGGATGGCTTCAGGCCTAATCTGGTTCCGGTACGGCATGCTGAGCCTTTGGTTATTTCCTCTTCCTGGTGGGAAATGAGAGTTAAATTTGCCCGTCCAGACACCTCCAGCTAGCCTCTCATTGGTTCTCGCTATTCCTTTTCATCTTCCGCAGAAATTGCAAACTGGGCCAAACAGGAGGTTAAAGCACTGACTCTCCAAGTGGGGAGAGTGTTAGTAAAGCGTCTGGAATGTTGCACCCGAGTACCAGGGGAGGAAAACTGAGACATATTTGAACACGTCTCCCATTCACATGGTTGATCATACTTGGGTTCCACATGCATGTTTTAGCTGAAGGAAGAATACCTTAAACCTGGAGAGTTGAGACCCGTGTAATGGGTACCATGCAATATGACTTCAAAGGGTCTTCATTTGCTCACCGAACCTCTCCAATCCTATCGCTGCTGCGTTTATGCCCCTGTACACATGCTTGATTCTCTTTTGGAGACATAGCAATCCATAGGTTTTACGATACTTACTAGTCAGGTACATTCTTAGGCGTTTAATATGCGGTGTTGAGTCCATTTCATTGAGCAAGGAGTAGCTCTTGTCTATTCCATATTTGACTTAAGGAACTTTATCTGTGCTCATTTCAATCTCTGGTTTTATGCAGCACCCCAACTCACCTTTCCCCTTAAGCAAGCATAAGTTGGTTTTCTAAATTTGAGACCCTGTTCTGTTCTGTAATTCAGTTCCTGTGTAGCCAAGTTTACATTCCGTGTATTACTGATATCTTATGATGTTTCTTTTTCTGTGTGACTTATTTCAGTTAGAATCATCATACCTGAATCCACTCATTGTGCTGCTAAGGGCCTGATGACACAGATTTCATTGCTGAGTGATATTGCTTTGTAAGTAAATACCACAACTTCTTTATCCATTTTTCACTTTCTGCGATGTTGAACTTGTACTGTAAACGAGGTTCTTGTAAACAGAGCCGTTCCAAACTTTGGGGTGGCTGTGTCTTTTTGATTTTAATTTCCCTAAGCTATAGGACCATAAGTGGCAGTGCCCTAGGCTCTGTTGCTTTGTTTTTTAGATGTTTCAGGAAACACCATACACTTCTCCCGAGTGTCTGTTGGCAATTTACATCCCGCCCATCAGCATAACAAGGCTCCCAGTTCTCCATGGCCTGTCCTGCCTTTCTGGATTTTACACTTTTTTCAGATGGCCCTTTTGACCGGGGGGAAGTGAGACTTCATTGTAGTGCAGATTTCCTTTGCAAGCTTGCTTGGTTGGCCAAAAAGGGCGTATGCGTTTTTTCCTGAATATATTCAGGAAAAAACGCATACGCCCTTTTTGGCCAAGTGCATCATTGTGGACGTTCTGCCTCTTTTCCTATGCTTTCAATGCAATTCCAGTCTACCTCCTGAAATCGGATTCCTGCAATTCTGCCCTGCTTTCAAGTCCTCTTGGCAGCCTTACTTCAGTCTATTTTTGGACGATAGCTGTCATTTATAACTCTGCAGGTTTGTGAATTACAGTGCCCCTGAGCTCCTTTCTTCAACTCGCTTTCTTGTGACCTGGCCGCAACACCGCAGGATGGCTTCAGGCCCTAATCTGGTTCCGGCCCGGCATGCTGAGCCTTTGGTTAATTCCTCTTCCTGGTGGGAAATGAGAGTTAAATTTGCCCGTCCAGACACCTCCAGCTAGCCTCTCATTGGTTCTCGCTATTCCTGTTCATCTTCCGCAGAAATTGCAAACTGGGCCAAACAGGAGGTTAAAGGGACTGACTCTCCAAGTGGGGAGAGTGTTAGTAAAGCGTCTGGAATGTTGTACCCGAGTACCAGGGGAGGAAAACTGAGACATATTTGAACACGTCTCCCGATCACATGGTTGATCATACTCTAGGTTCCACATGCATGTTTTAGCTGAAGGAAGAATACCTTAAACCTGGGTAGTTGAAACCCGTGGAATGGGTACCATGCAATATGACTTCAAAGGGTCTTCATTTGCTCACCGAACCTCTCCAATCCTATCACTGCTGCGTTTATGCCCCTGTACACATGCTTGATTCTCTTTCGGAGACATAGCAATCCATAGGTTTTAAGATACTTACAAGTCAGGTACATTCTTAGGCGTTTAATATGCGGTGTTGAGTCCATTTCGTTGAGCAAGGAGTAGCTCTTGTCTATTCCATATTTGGCTTAAGGAACTTTATCTGTGCTCATTTCAATCTCTGGTTTTATGCAGCACCCCAACTCACCTTTACCCTTAAGCAAGCATAAGTTGGTTTTCTAAATTTGAGACCCTGTTCTGTTCTGTAATTCAGTTCCTGTGTAGCCAAGTTTCCATTCCGTGTATTACTGATATCTTATGATGTTTCTTTTTCTGTGTGACTTATTTCAGTTAGAATCATCATACCTGAATCCACTCATTGTGCTGCTAAGGGCCTGATGACATAGATTTCATTGCTGAGTGATATTGCTTTGTAAGTGAATACCACAACTTCTTTATCCATTTTTCACTTTCTGCGATGTTGAACTTGTACTGTAAACGAGGTTCTTGTAAACAGAGCCGTTCCAAACTTTGGGGTGGCTGTGTCTTTTTGATTTTAATTTCCCTAAGCTATAGGACCATAAGTGGAAGTGCCCTAGGCTCTGTTGCTTTGTTTTTTAGATGTTTCAGGAAACACCATACACTTCTCCCGAGTGGTTGTTGGCAATTTACATCCCGCCCATCAGCATAACAAGGCTCCCAGTTCTCCATGGCCTGTCCTGCCTTTCTGGATTTTACACTTTTTTCAGATGGCCCTTTTGACCGGGGGGAAGTGAGACTTCATTGTAGTGCAGATTTCCTTTGCAAGCTTGCTTGGTTGGCCAAAAAGGGCATATGCGTTTTTTCCTGAATATATTCAGGAAAAAACGCATACGCCCTTTTTGGCCAAGTGCATCATTGTGGACGTTCTGCCTCTTTTCCTATGCTTTCAATGCAATTCCAGTCTACCTCCTGAAATCGGTTTCCCGCAATTCTGCCCCGCTTTCAAGTCCTCTTGGCAGCCTTACTTCAGTCTATTTTTGGACGATAGCTGTCATTTATAACTCTGCAGGTTTGTGAATTACAGTGCCCCTGAGCTCCTTTCTTCAACTCGCTTTCTTGTGACCTGGCCGCAACACCGCAGGATGGCTTCAGGCCCTAATCTGGTTCCGGCCCGGCATGCTGAGCCTTTGGTTAATTCCTCTTCCTGGTGGGAAATGAGAGTTAAATTTGCCCGTCCAGACACCTCCAGCTAGCCTCTCATTGGTTCTCGCTATTCCTGTTCATCTTCCGCAGAAATTGCAAACTGGGCCAAACAGGAGGTTAAAGGGACTGACTCTCCAAGTGGGGAGAGTGTTAGTAAAGCGTCTGGAATGTTGTACCCGAGTACCAGGGGAGGAACACTGAGACATATTTGAACACGTCTCCCGATCACATGGTTGATCATACTCTAGGTTCCACATGCATGTTTTAGCTGAAGGAAGAATACCTTAAACCTGGGTAGTTGAAACCCGTGGAATGGGTACCATGCAATATGAATTCAAAGGGTCTTCATTTGCTCACCGAACCTCTCCAATCCTATCACTGCTGCGTTTATGCCCCTGTACACATGCTTGATTCTCTTTCGGAGACATAGCAATCCATAGGTTTTAAGATACTTACAAGTCAGGTACATTCTTAGGCGTTTAATATGCGGTGTTGAGTCCATTTCGTTGAGCAAGGAGTAGCTCTTGTCTATTCCATATTTGGCTTAAGGAACTTTATCTGTGCCTATTTCAATCTCTGGTTTTATGCAGCACCCCAACTCACCTTTACCCTTAAGCAAGCATAAGTTGGTTTTCTAAATTTGAGACCCTGTTCTGTTCTGTAATTCAGTTCCTGTGTAGCCAAGTTTACATTCCGTGTATTACTGATATCTTATGATGTTTCTTTTTCTGTGTGACTTATTTCAGTTAGAATCATCATACCTGAATCCACTCATTGTGCTGCTACGGGCCTGATGACATAGATTTCATTGCTGAGTGATATTGCTTTGTAAGTGAATACCACAACTTCTTTATCCATTTTTCACTTTCTGCGATGTTGAACTTGTACTGTAAACAAGGTTCTTGTAAACAGAGCCGTTCCAAACTTTGGGGTGGCTGTGTCTTTTTGATTTTAATTTCCCTAAGCTATAGGACCATAAGTGGAAGTGCCCTAGGCTCTGTTGCTTTGTTTTTTAGATGTTTCAGGAAACACCATACACTTCTCCCGAGTGGTTGTTGGCAATTTACATCCCGCCCATCAGCATAACAAGGCTCCCAGTTCTCCATGGCCTGTCCTGCCTTTCTGGATTTTACACTTTTTTCAGATGGCCCTTTTAACCAGGGGGAATTGAGACTTCATTGTAGTGCAGATTTCCTTTGCAAGCTTGCTTGGTTGGCCAAAAAGGGCGTATGCGTTTTTTCCTGAATATATTCAGGAAAAAACGCATACGCACTTTATGGCCAAGTGCATCATTGTGGACGTTCTGCCTCTTTTCCTATGCTTTCAATGCAATTCCAGTCTACCTCCTGAAATCGGTTTCCCGCAATTCTGCCCCGCTTTCAAGTCCTCTTGGCAGCCTTACTTCAGTCTATTTTTGGACGATAGCTGTCATTTATAACTCTGCAGGTTTGTGAATTACAGTGCCCCTGAGCTCCTTTCTTCAACTTGCTTTCTTGTGACCTGGCCGCAACTCCACAGGATGGCTTCAGGCCCTAATCTGGTTCCGGCACGGCACGCTGAGCCTTTGGTTATTTCCTCTTCCTGGTGGGAAATGAGAGTTAAATTTGCCCGTCCAGACACCTCCAGCTAGTCTCTCATTGGTTCTCGCTATTCCTGTTCATCTTCCGCAGAAATTGCAAACTGGGCCAAACAGGAGGTTAAAGGCGCTGACTCTCCAAGTGGGGAGAGTGTTAGTAAAGCGTCTGGAATGTTGCACCCGAGTACCAGGGGAGGAAAACTGAGACATATTTGAACACGTCTCCCGTTCACATGGTTGATCATTCTTGGGTTCCACATGCATGTTTTAGCTGAAGGAAGAATACCTTAAACCTGGAGAGTTAAGACCCGTGTAATGGGTACCATGCAATATGACTTCAAAGGGTCTTCATTTGCTCACCGAACCTCTACAATCCTATCACTGCTGCGTTTATGCCCCTGTACACATGCTTGATTCTCTTTCGGAGACATAGCAATCCATAGGTTTTAAGATACTTACTAGTCAGGTACATTCTTAGGCGTTTAATATGCGGTGTTGTGTCCATTTCGTTGAGCAAGGAGTAGCTCTTGTCTATTCCATATTTGACTTAAGGAACTTTATCTGTGCTCATTTCAATCTCTGGTTTTATGCAGCACCCCAACTCACCTTTACCCTTAAGCAAGCATAAGTTGGTTTTCTAAATTTGAGACCCTGTTCTGTTCTGTAATTCAGTTCCTGTGTAGCCAAGTTTACATTCCGTGTATTACTGATATCTTATGATGTTTCTTTTTCTGTGTGACTTATTTCAGTTAGAATCATCATACCTGAATCCACTCATTGTGATGCTAAGGGCCTGATGATACAGATTTCATTGCTGAGTGATATTGCTTTGTAAGTAAATACCACAACTTCTTTATCCATTTTTCACTATCTGCGATGTTGAACTTGTACTGTAAACGAGGTTCTTGTAAACAGAGGCGTCCCAAACTTTGGGGTGGCTGTGTCTTTTTGATTTTAATTTCCCTAGGCTATAGGAACATAAGTGGAAGTGCCCTAGGCTCTGTTGCTTTGTTTTTTAGATGTTTCAGGAAACACCATACACTTCTCCGGAGTGTCTGTTGGCAATTTACATCCCGCCCATCAGCATAACAAGGCTCCCAGTTCTCCATGGCCTGTCCTGCCTTTCTGGATTTTACACTTTTTTAAGATGGCCCTTTTGACTGGGGGGAAGTGAGACTTCATTGTAGTGCAGATTTCCTTTGCAAGCTTGCTTGGTTGGCCAAAAAGGGCGTATGCGTTTTTTCCTGAATATATTCAGGAAAAAACGCATACGCCCTTCTTGGCCAAGTGCATCATTGTGGACGTTCTGCCTCTTTTACTATGCTTTCAGTGCAATTCCAGTCTACCTCCTGAAATCGGTTTCCTGCAATTCTGCCCTGCTTTCAAGTCCTCTTGGCAGCCTTACTTCAGTCTATTTTTGGACGATAGCTGTCATTTATAACTCTGCAGGTTTGTGAATTACAGTGCCCCTGAGCTCCTTTCTTCAACTCGCTTTCTTGTGACCTGGCCGCAACACCGCAGGATGGCTTCAGGCCCTAATCTGGTTCCGGCCCGGCATGCTGAGCCTTTGGTTAATTCCTCTCCCTGGTGGGAAATGAGAGTTAAATTTGCCCGTCCAGACACCTCCAGCTAGCCTCTCATTGGTTCTCGCTATTCCTGTTCATCTTCCGCAGAAATTGCAAACTGGGCCAAACAGGAGGTTAAAGGGACTGACTCTCCAAGTGGGGAGAGTGTTAGTAAAGCGTCTGGAATGTTGCACCCGAGTACCAGGGGAGGAAAACTGAGACATATTTGAACACGTCTCCCGATCACATGGTTGATCATACTCTAGGTTCCACATGCATGTTTTAGCTGAAGGAAGAATACCTTAAACCTGGGTAGTTGAAACCCGTGGAATGGGTACCATGCAATATGACTTCAAAGGGTCTTCATTTGCTCACCGAACCTCTCCAATCCTATCACTGCTGCGTTTATGCCCGTGTACGCATGCTTGATTCTCTTTCGGAGACATAGCAATCTATAGGTTTTAAGATACTTACTAGTCAGGTACATTCTTAGGCGTTTAATATGCGGTGTTGAGTCCATTTCATTGAGCAAGGAGTAGCTCTTCTCTATTCCATATTTGGCCTAAGGAACTTTATCTGTGCTCATTTCAATCTCTGGTTTTATGCAGCACCCCAACTCACCTTTACCCTTAAGCAAGCATAAGTAGGTTTTCTAAATTTGAGACCCTGTTCTGTTCTGTAATTCAGTTCCTGTGTAGCCAAGTTTACATTCCGTGTATTACTGATATCTTATGATGTTTCTTTTTCTGTGTGACTTATTTCAGTTAGAATCATCATACCTGAATCCACTCATTGTGCTGCTAAGGGCCTGCTGACACAGATTTCATTGCTGAGTGATATTGCTTTGTAAGTAAATACCACAACTTCTTTATCCATTTTTCACTTTCTGCGATGTTGAACTTGTACTGTAAACGAGGTTCTTGTAAACAGAGCCGTTCCAAACTTTGGGGTGGCTGTGTCTTTTTGATTTTAATTTCCCTAAGCTATAGGACCATAAGTGGAAGTGCCCTAGGTTCTGTTGCTTTGTTTTTTAGATGTTTCAGGAATCACCATACACTTCTCCCGAGTGTCTGTTGGCAACTTACATCCCGCCCATCAGCATAACAAGGCTCCCAGTTCTCCATGGCCTGTCCTGCCTTTCTGGATTTTACACTTTTTTCAGATGGCCCTTTTGACCGGGGGGAATTGAGACTTCATTGTAGTGCAGATTTCCTTTGCAAGCTTGCTTGGTTGGCCAAAAAGGGCGTATGCGTTTTTTCCTGAATATATTCAGGAAAAAACGCATACGCCCTTTTTGGCCAAGTGCATCATTGTGGACGTTCTGCCTCTTTTCCTATGCTTTCAATGCAATTCCAGTCTACCTCCTGAAATCGGTTTCCTGCAATTCTGCCCCGCTTTCCAGTCCTCTTGGCACCCTTACTTCAGTCTATTTTTGGACGATAGCTGTCATTTATAACTCTGCAGGTTTGTGAATTACAGTGCCCCTGAGCTCCTTTCTTCAACTCGCTTTCTTGTGACCTGGCCGCAACACCGCAGGATGGCTTCAGGCCCTAATCTGGTTCCGGCCCGGCATGCTGAGCCTTTGGTTAATTCCTCTTCCTGGTGGGAAATGAGAGTTAAATTTGCCCGTCCAGACACCTCCAGCTAGCCTCTCATTGGTTCTCGCTATTCCTGTTCATCTTCCGCAGAAATTGCAAACTGGGCCAAACAGGAGGTTAAAGGGACTGACTCTCCAAGTGGGGAGAGTGTTAGTAAAGCGTCTGGAATGTTGTACCCGAGTACCAGGGGAGGAAAACTGAGACATATTTGAACATGTCTCCCGATCACATGGTTGATCATACTCTAGGTTCCACATGCATGTTTTAGCTGAAGGAAGAATACCTTAAACCTGGGTAGTTGAAACCCGTGGAATGGGTACCATGCAATATGACTTCAAAGGGTCTTCATTTGCTCACCGAACCTCTCCAATCCTATCACTGCTGCGTTTATGCCCCTGTACGCATGCTTGATTCTCTTTCGGAGACATAGCAATCTATAGGTTTTAAGATACTTACTAGTCAGGTACATTCTTAGGCGTTTAATATGCGGTGTTGAGTCCATTTCGTTGAGCAAGGAGTAGCTCTTGTCTATTCCATATTTGGCCTAAGGAACTTTATCTGTGCTCATTTCAATCTCTGGTTTTATGCAGCACCCCAACTCACCTTTACCCTTAAGCAAGCATAAGTAGGTTTTCTAAATTTGAGACCCTGTTCTGTTCTGTAATTCAGTTCCTGTGTAGCCAAGTTTACATTCCGTGTATTACTGATATCTTATGATGTTTCTTTTTCTGTGTGACTTATTTCAGTTAGAATCATCATACCTGAATCCACTCATTGTGCTGCTAAGGGCCTGATGACACAGATTTCATTGCTGAGTGATATTGCTTTGTAAATAAATACCACAACTTCTTTATCCATTTTTCACTTTCTGCGATGTTGAACTTGTACTGTAAACGAGGTTCTTGTAAACAGAGCCATTCCAAACTTTGGGGTGGCTGTGTCTTTTTGATTTTAATTTCCCTAAGCTATAGGACCATAAGTGGAAGTGCCCTAGGTTCTGTTGCTTTGTTTTTTAGATGTTTCAGGAATCACCATACACTTCTCCCGAGTGTCTGTTGGCAATTTACATCCCGCCCATCAGCATAACAAGGCTCCCAGTTCTCCATGGCCTGTTCTGCCTTTCTGGATTTTACACTTTTTTCAGATGGCCCTTTTGACCGGGGGGAAGTGAGACTTCATTGTAGTGCAGATTTCCTTTGCAAGCTTGCTTGGTTGGCCAAAAAGGGCGTATGCGTTTTTTCCTGAATATATTCAGGAAAAAACGCATACGCCCTTTTTGGCCAAGTGCATCATTGTGGACGTTCTGCCTCTTTTCCTATGCTTTCAATGCAATTCCAGTCTACCTCCTGAAATCGGTTTCCTGCAATTCTGCCCCGCTTTCCAGTCCTCTTGGCAGCCTTACTTCAGTCTATTTTTGGACCATAGCTGTCATTTATAACTCTGCAGGTTTGTGAATTACAGTGCCCCTGAGCTCCTTTCTTCAACTCGCTTTCTTTTGAGCTGGCCGCAACACCGCAGGATGGCTTCAGGCCCTAATCTGGTTCCGGTACGGCATGCTGAGCTTTTGGTTATTTCCTCTTCCTGGTGGGAAATGAGAGTTAAATTTGCCCGTTCAGACACCTCCAGCTAGCCTCTCATTGGTTCTCGCTATTCCTTTTCATCTTCCGCAGAAATTGCAAACTGGGCCAAACAGGAGGTTAAAGCACTGACTCTCCAAGTGGGGAGAGTGTTAGTAAAGCGTCTGGAATGTTGCACCCGAGTACCAGGGGAGGAAAACTGAGACATATTTGAACACGTCTCCCGTTCACATGGTTGATCATACTTGGGTTCCACATGCATGTTTTAGCTGAAGGAAGAATACCTTAAACCTGGAGAGTTGAGACCCGTGTAATGGGTACCATGCAATATGACTTCAAAGGGTCTTCATTTGCTCACCGAACCTCTCCAATCCTATCACTGCTGCGTTTATGCCCCTGTACATATGCTTGATTCTCTTTTGGAGACATAGCAATCCATAGGTTTTACGATACTTACTAGTCAGGTACATTCTTAGGCGTTTAATATGCGGTGTTGAGTCCATTTCGTTGAGCAAGGAGTAGCTCTTGTCTACTCCATATTTGACTTAAGGAAATTTATCTGTGCTCATTTCAATCTCTGGTTTTATGCAGCACCCCAACTCACCTTTCCCCTTAAGCAAGCATAAGTTGGTTTTCTAAATTTGAGACCCTGTTCTGTTCTGTAATTCAGTTCCTGTGTAGCCAAGTTTACATTCCTTGTATTACTGATATCTTATGATGTTTCTTTTTCTGTGTGACTTATTTCAGTTAGAATCATCATACCTGAATCCACTCATTGTGCTGCTACGGGCCTGTTGACATAGATTTCATTGCTGAGTGATATTGCTTTGTAAGTGAATACCACAACTTCTTTATCCATTTTTCACTTTCTGCGATGTTGAACTTGTACTGTAAACGAGGTTCTTGTAAACAGAGCCGTTCCAAACTTTGGGGTGGCTGTGTCTTTTTGATTTTAATTTCCCTAAGCTATAGGACCATAAGTGGAAGTGCCCTAGGCTCTGTTGCTTTGTTTTTTAGATGTTTCAGGAAACACCATACACTTCTCCCGAGTGGTTGTTGGCAATTTACATCCCGCCCATCAGCATAACAAGGCTCCCAGTTCTCCATGGCCTGTCCTGCCTTTCTGGATTTTACACTTTTTTCAGATGGCCCTTTTGACCGGGGGGAAGTGAGACTTCATTGTAGTGCAGATTTCCTTTGCAAGCTTGCTTGGTTGGCCAAAAAGGGCGTATGCGTTTTTTCCTGAATATATTCAGGAAAAAAACGCATACACCCTTTTTGGCCAAGTGCATCATTGTGGACGTTCTGCCTCTTTTCCTATGCTTTCAATGCAATTCCAGTCTACCTCCTGAAATCGGTTTCCTGCAATTCTGCCCCGCTTTCAAGTCCTCTTGGCAGCCTTACTTCAGTCTATTTTTGGACGATAGCTGTCATTTATAACTCTGCAGGTTTGTGAATTACAGTGCCCCTGAGCTCCTTTCTTCAACTCGCTTTCTTGTGACCTGGCCGCAACACCGCAGGATGGCTTCAGGCCCTAATCTGGTTCCGGCCCGGCATGCTGAGCCTTTGGTTAATTCCTCTTCCTGGTGGGAAATGAGAGTTAAATTTGCCCGTCCAGACACCTCCAGCTAGCCTCTCATTGGTTCTCGCTATTCCTGTTCATCTTCCGCAGAAATTGCAAACTGTGCCAAACAGGAGGTTAAAGGGACTGACTCTCCAAGTGGGGAGAGTGTTAGTAAAGCGTCTGGAATGTTGCACCCGAGTACCAGGGGAGGAAAACTGAGACATATTTGAACACGTCTCCCGATCACATGGTTGATCATACTCTAGGTTCCACATGCATGTTTTAGCTGAAGGAAGAATACCTTAAACCTGGGTAGTTGAAACCCGTGGAATGGGTACCATGCAATATGACTTCAAAGGGTCTTCATTTGCTCACCGAACCTCTCCAATCCTATCACTGCTGCGTTTATGCCCCTGTACACATGCTTGATTCTCTTTTGGAGAAATAGCAATCCATAGGTTTTACGATAATTACTAGTCAGGTACATTCTTAGGCGTTTAATATGCGGTGTTGAGTCCATTTCATTGAGCAAGGAGTAGCTCTTGTCTATTCCATATTTGACTTAAGGAACTTTATCTGTGCTCATTTCAATCTCTGGTTTTATGCAGCACCCCAACTCACCTTTACCCTTAAGCAAGCATAAGTTGGTTTTCTAAATTTGAGACCCTGTTCTGTTCTGTAATTCAGTTCCTGTGTAGCCAAGTTTACATTCCGTGTATTACTGATATCTTATGATGTTTCTTTTTCTGTGTGACTTATTTCAGTTAGAATTATCATACCTGAATCCACTCATTGTGCTGCTAAGGGCCTGATGACATAGATTTCATTGCTGAGTGATATAGCTTTGTAAGTAAATACCACAACTTCTTTATCCATTTTTCACTTTCTGCGATGTTGAACTTGTACTGTAAACGAGGTTCTTGTAAACAGAGCCGTTCCAAACTTTGGGGTGGCTGTGTCTTTTTGATTTTAATTTCCCTAAGCTATAGGACCATAAGTGGAAGTGCCCTAGGCTCTGTTGCTTTGTTTTTTAGATGTTTCAGGAAACACCATACACTTCTCCCGAGTGTCTGTTGGCAATTTACATCCCGCCCATCAGCATAACAAGGCTCCCAGTTCTCCATGGCCTGTCCTGCCTTTCTGGATTTTACACTTTTTTCAGATGGCCCTTTTGACCAGGGGGAAGTGAGACTTCATTGTAGTGCAGATTTCCTTTGCAAGCTTGCTTGGTTGGCCAAAAAGGGCGTATGCATTTTTTCCTGAATATATTCAGGAAAAAACGCATACGCCCTTCTTGGCCAAGTGCATCATTGTGGACGTTCTGCCTCTTTTCCTATGCTTTCAATGCAATTCCAGTCTACCTCCTGAAATCGGTTTCCTGCAATTCTGCCCTGCTTTCAAGTCCTCTTGGCAGCCTTACTTCAGTCTATTTTTGGACGATAGCTGTCATTTATAACTCTGCAGGTTTGTGAATTACAGTGCCCCTGAGCTCCTTTCTTCAACTCGCTTTCTTGTGACCTGGCCGCAACACCGCAGGATGGCTTCAGGCCCTAATCTGGTTCCGGCCCGGCATGCTGAGCCTTTGGTTAATTCCTCTTCCTGGTGGGAAATGAGAGTTAAATTTGCCCGTCCAGACACCTCCAGCTAGCCTCTCATTGGTTCTCACTATTCCTGTTCATCTTCCGCAGAAATTGCAAACTGTGCCAAACAGGAGGTTAAAGGGACTGACTCTCCAAGTGGGGAGAGTGTTAGTAAAGCGTCTGGAATGTTGTACCCGAGTACCAGGGGAGGAAAACTGAGACATATTTGAACACGTCTCCCGATCACATGGTTGATCATACTCTAGGTTCCACATGCATGTTTTAGCTGAAGGAAGAATACCTTAAACCTGGGTAGTTGAAACCCGTGGAATGGGTACCATGCAATATGAATTCAAAGGGTCTTCATTTGCTCACCGAACCTCTCCAATCCTATCACTGCTGCGTTTATGCCCCTGTACACATGCTTGATTCTCTTTCGGAGACATAGCAATCCATAGGTTTTAAGATACTTACAAGTCAGGTACATTCTTAGGCGTTTAATATGCGGTGTTGAGTCCATTTCGTTGAGCAAGGAGTAGCTCTTGTCTATTCCATATTTGGCTTAAGGAACTTTATCTGTGCCTATTTCAATCTCTGGTTTTATGCAGCACCCCAACTCACCTTTACCCTTAAGCAAGCATAAGTTGGTTTTCTAAATTTGAGACCCTGTTCTGTTCTGTAATTCAGTTCCTGTGTAGCCAAGTTTCCATTCCGTGTATTACTGATATCTTATGATGTTTCTTTTTCAGTGTGACTTATTTCAGTTAGAATCATCATACCTGAATCCACTCATTGTGCTGCTACGGGCCTGATGACATAGATTTCATTGCTGAGTGATATTGCTTTGTAAGTGAATACCACAACTTCTTTATCCATTTTTCACTTTCTGCGATGTTGAACTTGTACTGTAAACGAGGTTCTTGTAAACAGAGCCGTTCCAAACTTTGGGGTGGCTGTGTCTTTTTGATTTTAATTTCCCTAAGCTATAGGACCATAAGTGGAAGTGCCCTAGGCTCTGTTGCTTTGTTTTTTAGATGTTTCAGGAAACACCATACACTTCTCCCGAGTGGTTGTTGGCAATTTACATCCCGCCCATCAGCATAACAAGGCTCCCAGTTCTCCATGGCCTGTCCTGCCTTTCTGGATTTTACACTTTTTTCAGATGGCCCTTTTGACCGGGGGGAAGTGAGACTTCATTGTAGTGCAGATTTCCTTTGCAAGCTTGCTTGGTTGGCCAAAAAGGGCGTATGCGTTTTTTCCTGAATATATTCAGGAAAAAACGCATACGCCCTTTTTGACCAAATGCATCATTGTGGACGTTCTGCCTCTTTTCCTATGCTTTCAATGCAATTTCAGTCTACCTCCTGAAATCGGTTTCCTGCAATTCTGCCCCGCTTTCAAGTCCTCTTGGCAGCCTTACTTCAGTCTATTTTTGGACGATAGCTGTAATTTATAACTCTGCAGGTTTGTGAATTACAGTGCCCCTGAGCTCCTTTCTTCAACTCGCTTTCTTGTGACCTGGCCGCAACACCGCAGGATGGCTTCAGGCCCTAATCTGGTTCTGGCACGGCCCGCTGAGCCTTTGGTTATTTCCTCCTCCTGGTGGGAAATGAGAGTTAAATTTGCCCGTCCAGACACCTCCAGCTAGCCTCTCATTGGTTCTCGCTATTCCTGTTCATCTTCCGCAGAAATTGCAAACTGGGCCAAACAGGAGGTTAAAGGCGCTGACTCTCCAAGTGGGGAGAGTGTTAGTAAAGCGTCTGGAATATTGCACCCGAGTACCAGGGGAGGAAAACTGAGACATATTTGAACACGTCTCCCGATCACATGGTTGATCATACTCTGGGTTCCACATGCATGTTTTAGCTGAAGGAAGAATACCTAAAACCTGGGTAGTTGAAACCCGTGGAATGGGTACCATGCAATATGACTTCAAAGGGTCTTCATTTGCTCACCGAACCTCTCCAATCCTATCACTGCTGCGTTTATGCCCCTGTACGCATGCTTGATTCTCTTTTGGAGACATAGCAATCTATAGGTTTTAAGATACTTACTACTCAGGTACATTCTTAGGCGTTTAATATGCGGTGTTGAGTCCATTTCGTTGAGCAAGGAGTAGCTCTTGTCTATTCCATATTTGGCCTAAGGAACTTTATCTGTGCTCATTTCAATCTCTGGTTTTATGCAGCACCCCAACTCACCTTTACCCTTAAGCAAGCATAAGTAGGTTTTCTAAATTTGAGACCCTGTTCTGTTCTGTAATTCAGTTCCTGTGTAGCCAAGTTTCCATTCCGTGTATTACTGATATCTTATGATGTTTCTTTTTCTGTGTGACTTATTTCAGTTAGAATCATCATACCTGAATCCACTCATTGTGCTGCTAAGGGCCTGATGACACAGATTTCATTGCTGAGTGATATTGCTTTGTAACTAAATACCACAACTTCTTTATCCATTTTTCACTTTCTGCGATGTTGAACTTGTACTGTAAACGAGGTTCTTGTAAACAGAGCCGTTCCAAACTTTGGGGTGGCTGTGTCTTTTTGATTTTAATTTCCCTAAGCTATAGGACCATAAGTGGAAGTGCCCTAGGTTCTGTTGCTTTGTTTTTTAGATGTTTCAGGAAACACCATACACTTCTCCCGAGTGTCTGTTGGCAATTTACATCCCGCCCATCAGCATAACAAGGCTCCCAGTTCTCCATGGCCTGTCCTGCCTTTCTGGATTTTACACTTTTTTCAGATGGCCCTTTTGACCGGGGGGAAGTGAGACTTCATTGTAGTGCAGATTTCCTTTGCAAGCTTGCTTGGTTGGCCAAAAAGGGCGTATGCGTTTTTTCCTGAATATATTCAGGAAAAAACGCATACGCCCTTTTTGGCCAAGTGCATCATTGTGGACGTTCTGCCTCTTTTCCTATGCTTTCAATGCAATTCCAGTCTACCTCCTGAAATCGGTTTCCTGCAATTCTGCCCCGCTTTCCAGTCCTCTTGGCAGCCTTACTTCAGTATATTTTTGGACCATAGCTGTCATTTATAACTCTGCAGGTTTGTGAATTACAGTGCCCCTGAGCTCCTTTCTTCAACTCGCTTTCTTTTGAGCTGGCCGCAACACCGCAGGATGGCTTCAGGCCCTAATCTGGTTCCGGTACGGCACGCTGAGCTTTTGGTTATTTCCTCTTCCTGGTGGGAAATGAGAGTTAAATTTGCCCGTCCAGACACCTCCAGCTAGCCTCTCATTGGTTCTCGCTATTCCTGTTCATCTTCCGCAGAAATTGCAAACTGGGCCAAACAGGAGGTTAAAGCACTGACTCTCCAAGTGGGGAGAGTGTTAGTAAAGCGTCTGGAATGTTGCACCCGAGTACCAGGGGAGGAAAACTGAGACATATTTGAACACGTCTCCCGTTCACATGGTTGATCATACTTGGGTTCCACATGCATGTTTTAGCTGAAGGAAGAATACCTTAAACCTGGAGAGTTGAGACCCGTGTAATGGGTACCATGCAATATGACTTCAAAGGGTCTTCATTTGCTCACCGAACCTCTCCAATCCTATCACTGCTGCGTTTATGCCCCTGTACACATTCTTGATTCTCTTTTGGAGACATAGCAATCCATAGGTTTTACGATACTTACTAGTCAGGTACATTCTTAGGCGTTTAATATGCGGTGTTGAGTCCATTTCGTTGAGCAAGGAGTAGCTCTTGTCTATTCCATATTTGACTTAAGGAAATTTATCTGTGCTCATTTCAATCTCTGGTTTTATGCAGCACCCCAACTCACCTTTCCCCTTAAGCAAGCATAAGTTGGTTTTCTAAATTTGAGACCCTGTTCTGTTCTGTAATTCAGTTCCTGTGTAGCCAAGTTTCCATTCCGTGTATTACTGATATCTTATGATGTTTCTTTTTCTGTGTGACTTATTTCAGTTAGAATCATCATACCTGAATCCACTCATTGTGCTGCTACGGGCCTGATGACATAGATTTCATTGCTGAGTGATATTGCTTTGTAAGTGAATACCACAACTTCTTTATCCATTTTTCACTTTCTGCGATGTTGAACTTGTACTGTAAACGAGGTTCTTGTAAACAGAGCCGTTCCAAACTTTGGGGTGGCTGTGTCTTTTTGATTTTAATTTCCCTAAGCTATAGGACCATAAGTGGAAGTGCCCTAGGCTCTGTTGCTTTGTTTTTTAGATGTTTCAGGAAACACCATACACTTCTCCCGAGTGGTTGTTGGCAATTTACATCCCGCCCATCAGCATAACAAGGCTCCCAGTTCTCCATGGCCTGTCCTGCCTTTCTGGATTTTACACTTTTTTCAGATGGCCCTTTTGACCGGTGGGAAGTGAGACTTCATTGTAGTGCAGATTTCCTTTGCAAGCTTGCTTGGTTGGCCAAAAAGGGCGTATGCGTTTTTTCCTGAATATATTCAGGAAAAAATGCATACACCCTTTTTGGCAAGTGCATCATTGTGGACGTTCTGCCTCTTTTCCTATGCTTTCAATGCAATTCCAGTCTACCTCCTGAAATCGGTTTCCCGCAATTCTGCCCCGCTTTCAAGTCCTCTTGGCAGCCTTACTTCAGTCTATTTTTGGACGATAGCTGTCATTTATAACTCTGCAGGTTTGTGAATTACAGTGCCCCTGAGCTCCTTTCTTCAAGTCGCTTTCTTGTGACCTGGCCGCAACACCGCAGGATGGCTTCAGGCCCTAATCTGGTTCCGGCCCGGCATGCTGAGCCTTTGGTTAATTCCTCTTCCTGGTGGGAAATGAGAGTTAAATTTGCCCGTCCAGACACCTCCAGCTAGTCTCTCATTGGTTCTCGCTATTCCTGTTCATCTTCCGCAGAAATTGCAAACTGGGCCAAACAGGAGGTTAAAGGCGCTGACTCTCCAAGTGGGGAGAGTGTTAGTAAAGCGTCTGGAATGTTGCACCCGAGTACCAGGGGAGGAAAACTGAGACATATTTGAACACGTCTCCCGTTCACATGGTTGATCATTCTTGGGTTCCACATGCATGTTTTAGCTGAAGGAAGAATACCTTAAACCTGGAGAGTTAAGACCCGTGTAATGGGTACCATGCAATATGACTTCAAAGGGTCTTCATTTGCTCACCGAACCTCTCCAATCCTATCACTGCTGCGTTTATGCCCCTGTACACATGCTTGATTCTCTTTCGGAGACATAGCAATCCATAGGTTTTAAGATACTTACTAGTCAGGTACATTCTTAGGCGTTTAATATGCGGTGTTGAGTCCATTTCGTTGAGCAAGGAGTAGCTCTTGTCTATTCCATATTTGACTTAAGGAACTTTATCTGTGCTCATTTCAATCTCTGGTTTTATGCAGCACCCCAACTCACCTTTACTCTTAAGCAAGCATAAGTTGGTTTTCTAAATTTGAGACCCTGTTCTGTTCTGTAATTCAGTTCCTGTGTAGCCAAGTTTACATTCCGTGTATTACTGATATCTTATGATGTTTCTTTTTCTGTGTGACTTACTTCAGTTAGAATCATCATACCTGAATCCACTCATTGTGCTGCTAAGGGCCTGATGACACAGATTTCATTGCTGAGTGATATTGCTTTGTAAGTAAATACCACAACTTCTTTATCCATTTTTCACTTTCTGCGATGTTGAACTTGTACTGTAAACGAGGTTCTTGTAAACAGAGCCGTTCCAAACTTTGGGGTGGCTGTGTCTTTTTGATTTTAATTTCCCTAAGCTATAGGACCATAAGTGGAAGTGCCCTAATTTCTGTTGCTTTGTTTTTTAGATGTTTTAGGAAACACCATACACTTCTCCCCAGTGGTTGTTGGCAATTTACATCGCGTCCATCAGCATAACAAGGCTCCCAGTTCTCCTTGGCCTGTCCTGCCTTTCTGGATTTTACATTTTTTTCAGATGGCCCTTTTGACCGGGGGGAAGTGAGACTTCATTGTAGTGCAGATTTCCTTTGCAAGCTTGCTTGGTTGGCCAAAAAGGGCGTATGCGTTTTTTCCTGAATATATTCAGGAAAAAACGCATACGCCCTTTTTGGCCAAGTGCATCATTGTGGACGTTCTGCCTCTTTTCCTATGCTTTCAATGCAATTCCAGTCTACCTCCTGAAATCGGTTTCCTGCAATTCTTCCCCGCTTTCAAGTCCTCTTGGCAGCCTTACTTCAGTATATTTTTGGACGATAGCTGTCATTTATAACTCTGCAGGTTTGTGAATTACAGTGCCCCTGAGCTCCTTTCTTCAACTCGCTTTCTTGTGACCTGGCCGCAACACCGCAGGATGGCTTCAGGCCCTAATATGGTTCCGGCCCGGCATGCTGAGCCTTTGGTTAATTCCTCTTCCTGGTGGGAAATGAGAGTTAAATTTGCCCGTCCAGACACCTCCAGCTAGCCTCTCATTGGTTCTCGCTATTCCTGTTCATCTTCCGCAGAAATTGCAAACTGGGCCAAACAGGAGGTTAAAGGGACTGACTCTCCAAGTGGGGAGAGTGTTAGTAAAGCGTCTGGAATGTTGTACCCGAGTACCAGGGGAGGAAAACTGAGACATATTTGAACACGTCTCCCGATCACATGGTTGATCATACTCTAGGTTCCACATGCATGTTTTAGCTGAAGGAAGAATACCTTAAACCTGGGTAGTTGAAACCCGTGGAATGGGTACCATGCAATATGACTTCAAAGGGTCTTCATTTGCTCACCGAACCTCTCCAATCCTATCACTGCTGCGTTTATGCCCCTGTACACATGCTTGATTCTCTTTCGGAGACATAGCAATCCATAGGTTTTAAGATACTTACAAGTCAGGTACATTCTTAGGCGTTCAATATGCGGTGTTGAGTCCATTTCGTTGAGCAAGGAGTAGCTCTTGTCTATTCCATATTTGGCTTAAGGAACTTTATCTGTGCTCATTTCAATCTCTGGTTTTATGCAGCACCCCAACTCACCTTTACCCTTAAGGAAGCATAAGTTGGTTTTCTAAATTTGAGACCCTGTTCTGTTCTGTAATTCCGTTCCTGTGTAGCCAAGTTTCCATTCCGTGTATTACTGATATCTTATGATGTTTCTTTTTCTGTGTGACTTACTTCAGTTAGAATCATCATACCTAAATCCACTCATTGTGCTGCTAAGGGCCTGATGACATAGATTTCATTGCTGAGTGATATTGCTTTGTAAGTGAATACCACAACTTCTTTATCCATTTTTCACTTTCTGCGATGTTGAACTTGTACTGTAAACGAGGTTCTTGTAAACAGAGCTGTTCCAAACTTTGGGGTGGCTGTGTCTTTTTGATTTTAATTTCCCTAAGCTATAGGACCATAAGTGGAAGTGCCCTAGGCTCTGTTGCTTTGTTTTTTAGATGTTTCAGGAAACACCATACACTTCTCCCGAGTGGTTGTTGGCAATTTACATCCCGCCCATCAGCATAACAAGGCTCCCAGTTCTCCATGGCCTGTCCTGCCTTTCTGGATTTTACATTTTTTTCAGATGGCCCTTTTGACCGGGGGGAAGTGAGACTTCATTGTAGTGCAGATTTCCTTTGCAAGCTTGCTTGGTTGGCCAAAAAGGGCGTATGCGTTTTTTCCTGAATATATTCAGGAAAAAACGCATACGCCCTTTTTGGCCAAGTGCATCATTGTGGACGTTCTGCCTCTTTTCCTATGCTTTCAATGCAATTCCAGTCTACCTCCTGAAATCGGTTTCCTGCAATTCTTCCCCGCTTTCAAGTCCTCTTGGCAGCCTTACTTCAGTATATTTTTGGACGATAGCTGTCATTTATAACTCTGCAGGTTTGTGAATTACAGTGCCCCTGAGCTCCTTTCTTCAACTCGCTTTCTTTTGAGCTGGCCGCAACACCGCAGGATGGTTTCAGGCCTAATCTGGTTCCGGTACGGCATGCTGAGCCTTTGGTTATTTCCTCTTCCTGGTGGGAAATGAGAGTTAAATTTGCCCGTCCAGACACCTCCAGCTAGCCTCTCATTGGTTCTCGCTATTCCTGTTCATCTTCCGCAGAAATTGCAAACTGGGCCAAACAGGAGGTTAAAGCACTGACTCTCCAAGTGGGGAGAGTGTTAGTAAAGCGTCTGGAATGTTGCACCCGAGTACCAGGGGAGGAAAACTGAGACATATTTGAACACGTCTCCCATTCACATGGTTGATCATACTTGGGTTCCACATGCATGTTTTAGCTGAAGGAAGAATACCTTAAACCTGGAGAGTTGAGACCCGTGTAATGGGTACCATGCAATATGACTTCAAAGGGTCTTCATTTGCTCACCGAACCTCTCCAATCCTATCGCTGCTGCGTTTATGCCCCTGTACACATGCTTGATTCTCTTTTGGAGACATAGCAATCCATAGGTTTTACGATACTTACTAGTCAGGTACATTCTTAGGCGTTTAATATGCGGTGTTGAGTCCATTTCATTGAGCAAGGAGTAGCTCTTGTCTATTCCATATTTGACTTAAGGAACTTTATCTGTGCTCATTTCAATCTCTGGTTTTATGCAGCACCCCAACTCACCTTTCCCCTTAAGCAAGCATAAGTTGGTTTTCTAAATTTGAGACCCTGTTCTGTTCTGTAATTCAGTTCCTGTGTAGCCAAGTTTACATTCCGTGTATTACTGATATCTTATGATGTTTCTTTGTCTGTGTGACTTATTTCAGTTAGAATCATCATACCTGAATCCACTCATTGTGATGCTAAGGGCCTGATGACATAGATTTCATTGCTGAGGTATATTGCTTTGTAAGTAAATACCACAACTTCTTTATCCATTTTTCACTTTCTGCGATGTTGAACTTGTACTGTAAACGAGTTTCTTGTAAACAGAGGCGTCCCAAACTTTGGGGTGGCTGTGTCTTTTTGATTTTAATTTCCCTAAGCTATAGGACCATAAGTGGCAGTGCCCTAGGCTCTGTTGCTTTGTTTTTTAGATGTTTCAGGAAACACCATACACTTCTCCCGAGTGTCTGTTGGCAACTTACATCCCGCCCATCAGCATAACAAGGCTCCCAGTTCTCCATGGCCTGTCCTGCCTTTCTGGATTTTACACTTTTTTCAGATGGCCCTTTTGACCGGGGGGAAGTGAGACTTCATTGTAGTGCAGATTTCCTTTGCAAGCTTGCTTGGTTGGCCAAAAAGGGCGTATGCGTTTTTTCCTGAATATATTCAGGAAAAAACGCATACGCCCTTTTTGGCCAAGTGCATCATTGTGGACGTTCTGCCTCTTTTCCTATGCTTTCAATGCAATTCCAGTCTACCTCCTGAAATCGGATTCCTGCAATTCTGCCCTGCTTTCAAGTCCTCTTGGCAGCCTTACTTCAGTCTATTTTTGGACGATAGCTGTCATTTATAACTCTGCAGGTTTGTGAATTACAGTGCCCCTGAGCTCCTTTCTTCAACTCGCTTTCTTGTGACCTGGCCGCAACACCGCAGGATGGCTTCAGGCCCTAATCTGGTTCCGGCCCGGCATGCTGAGCCTTTGGTTAATTCCTCTTCCTGGTGGGAAATGAGAGTTAAATTTGCCCGTCCAGACACCTCCAGCTAGCCTCTCATTGGTTCTCGCTATTCCTGTTCATCTTCCGCAGAAATTGCAAACTGGGCCAAACAGGAGGTTAAAGGGACTGACTCTCCAAGTGGGGAGAGTGTTAGTAAAGCGTCTGGAATGTTGTACCCGAGTACCAGGGGAGGAAAACTGAGACATATTTGAACACGTCTCCCGATCACATGGTTGATCATACTCTAGGTTCCACATGCATGTTTTAGCTGAAGGAAGAATACCTTAAACCTGGGTAGTTGAAACCCGTGGAATGGGTACCATGCAATATGACTTCAAAGGGTCTTCATTTGCTCACCGAACCTCTCCAATCCTATCACTGCTGCGTTTATGCCCCTGTACACATGCTTGATTCTCTTTCGGAGACATAGCAATCCATAGGTTTTAAGATACTTACAAGTCAGGTACATTCTTAGACGTTTAATATGCGGTGTTGAGTCCATTTCGTTGAGCAAGGAGTAGCTCTTGTCTATTCCATATTTGGCTTAAGGAACTTTATCTGTGCTCATTTCAATCTCTGGTTTTATGCAGCACCCCAACTCACCTTTACCCTTAAGCAAGCATAAGTTGGTTTTCTAAATTTGAGACCCTGTTCTGTTCTGTAATTCAGTTCCTGTGTAGCCAAGTTTACATTCCGTGTATTACTGATATCTTATGATGTTTCTTTTTCTGTGTGACTTATTTCAGTTAGAATCATCATACCTGAATCCACTCATTGTGCTGCTAAGGGCCTGATGACATAGATTTCATTGCTGAGTGATATTGCTTTGTAAGTGAATACCACAACTTCTTTATCCATTTTTCACTTTCTGCGATGTTGAACTTGTACTGTAAACGAGGTTCTTGTAAACAGAGCCGTTCCAAACTTTGGGGTGGCTGTGTCTTTTTGATTTTAATTTCCCTAAGCTATAGGACCATAAGTGGAAGTGCCCTAGGCTCTGTTGCTTTGTTTTTTAGATGTTTCAGGAAACACCATACACTTCTCCCGAGTGGTTGTTGGCAATTTACATCCCGCCCATCAGCATAACAAGGCTCCCAGTTCTCCATGGCCTGTCCTGCCTTTCTGGATTTTACACTTTTTTCAGATGGCCCTTTTGACCGGGGGGAAGTGAGACTTCATTGTAGTGCAGATTTCCTTTGCAAGCTTGCTTGGTTGGCCAAAAAGGGCGTATGCGTTTTTTCCTGAATATATTCAGGAAAAAACGCATACGCCCTTTTTGGCCAAGTGCATCATTGTGGACGTTCTGCCTCTTTTCCTATGCTTTCAATGCAATTCCAGTCTACCTCCTGAAATCGGTTTCCCGCAATTCTGCCCCGCTTTCAAGTCCTCTTGGCAGCCTTACTTCAGTCTATTTTTGGACGATAGCTGTCATTTATAACTCTGCAGGTTTGTGAATTACAGTGCCCCTGAGCTCCTTTCTTCAACTCGCTTTCTTGTGACCTGGCCGCAACACCGCAGGATGGCTTCAGGCCCTAATCTGGTTCCGGCCCGGCATGCTGAGCCTTTGGTTAATTCCTCTTCCTGGTGGGAAATGAGAGTTAAATTTGCCCGTCCAGACACCTCCAGCTAGCCTCTCATTGGTTCTCGCTATTCCTGTTCATCTTCCGCAGAAATTGCAAACTGGGCCAAACAGGAGGTTAAAGGGACTGACTCTCCAAGTGGGGAGAGTGTTAGTAAAGCGTCTGGAATGTTGTACCCGAGTACCAGGGGAGGAAAACTGAGACATATTTGAACACGTCTCCCGATCACATGGTTGATCATACTCTAGGTTCCACATGCATGTTTTAGCTGAAGGAAGAATACCTTAAACCTGGGTAGTTGAAACCCGTGGAATGGGTACCATGCAATATGAATTCAAAGGGTCTTCATTTGCTCACCGAACCTCTCCAATCCTATCACTGCTGCGTTTATGCCCCTGTACACATGCTTGATTCTCTTTCGGAGACATAGCAATCCATAGGTTTTAAGATACTTACAAGTCAGGTACATTCTTAGGCGTTTAATATGCGGTGTTGAGTCCATTTCGTTGAGCAAGGAGTAGCTCTTGTCTATTCCATATTTGGCTTAAGGAACTTTATCTGTGCCTATTTCAATCTCTGGTTTTATGCAGCACCCCAACTCACCTTTACCCTTAAGCAAGCATAAGTTGGTTTTCTAAATTTGAGACCCTGTTCTGTTCTGTAATTCAGTTCCTGTGTAGCCAAGTTTACATTCCGTGTATTACTGATATCTTATGATGTTTCTTTTTCTGTGTGACTTATTTCAGTTAGAATCATCATACCTGAATCCACTCATTGTGCTGCTACGGGCCTGATGAGATAGATTTCATTGCTGAGTGATATTGCTTTGTAAGTGAATACCACAACTTCTTTATCCATTTTTCACTTTCTGCGATGTTGAACTTGTACTGTAAACAAGGTTCTTGTAAACAGAGCCGTTCCAAACTTTGGGGTGGCTGTGTCTTTTTGATTTTAATTTCCCTAAGCTATAGGACCATAAGTGGAAGTGCCCTAGGCTCTGTTGCTTTGTTTTTTAGATGTTTCAGGAAACACCATACACTTCTCCCGAGTGGTTGTTGGCAATTTACATCCCGCCCATCAGCATAACAAGGCTCCCAGTTCTCCATGGCCTGTCCTGCCTTTCTGGATTTTACACTTTTTTCAGATGGCCCTTTTAACCAGGGGGAATTGAGACTTCATTGTAGTGCAGATTTCCTTTGCAAGCTTGCTTGGTTGGCCAAAAAGGGCATATGCGTTTTTTCCTGAATATATTCAGGAAAAAACGCATACGCCCTTTATGGCCAAGTGCATCATTGTGGACGTTCTGCCTCTTTTCCTATGCTTTCAATGCAATTCCAGTCTACCTCCTGAAATCGGTTTCCCGCAATTCTGCCCCGCTTTCAAGTCCTCTTGGCAGCCTTACTTCAGTCTATTTTTGGACGATAGCTGTCATTTATAACTCTGCAGGTTTGTGAATTACAGTGCCCCTGAGCTCCTTTCTTCAACTTGCTTTCTTGTGACCTGGCCGCAACACCGCAGGATGGCTTCAGGCCCTAATCTGGTTCCGGCACGGCACGCTGAGCCTTTGGTTATTTCCTCTTCCTGGTGGGAAATGAGAGTTAAATTTGCCCGTCCAGACACCTCCAGCTAGTCTCTCATTGGTTCTCGCTATTCCTGTTCATCTTCCGCAGAAATTGCAAACTGGGCCAAACAGGAGGTTAAAGGCGCTGACTCTCCAAGTGGGGAGAGTGTTAGTAAAGCGTCTGGAATGTTGCACCCGAGTTCCAGGGGAGGAAAACTGAGACATATTTGAACACGTCTCCCGTTCACATGGTTGATCATTCTTGGGTTCCACATGCATGTTTTAGCTGAAGGAAGAATACCTTAAACCTGGAGAGTTAAGACCCGTGTAATGGGTACCATGCAATATGACTTCAAAGGGTCTTCATTTGCTCACCGAACCTCTACAATCCTATCACTGCTGCGTTTATGCCCCTGTACACATGCTTGATTCTCTTTCGGAGACATAGCAATCCATAGGTTTTAAGATACTTACTAGTCAGGTACATTCTTAGGCGTTTAATATGCGGTGTTGTGTCCATTTCGTTGAGCAAGGAGTAGCTCTTGTCTATTCCATATTTGACTTAAAGGACTTTATCTGTGCTCATTTCAATCTCTGGTTTTATGCAGCACCCCAACTCACCTTTACCCTTAAGCAAGCATAAGTTGGTTTTCTAAATTTGAGACCCTGTTCTGTTCTGTAATTCAGTTCCTGTGTAGCCAAGTTTACATTCCGTGTATTACTGATATCTTATGATGTTTCTTTTTCTGTGTGACTTATTTCAGTTAGAATCATCATACCTGAATCCACTCATTGTGATGCTAAGGGCCTGATGATACAGATTTCATTGCTGAGTGATATTGCTTTGTAAGTAAATACCACAACTTCTTTATCCATTTTTCACTATCTGCGATGTTGAACTTGTACTGTAAACGAGGTTCTTGTAAACAGAGGCATCCCAAACTTTGGGGTGGCTGTGTCTTTTTGATTTTAATTTCCCTAAGCTATAGGAACATAAGTGGAAGTGCCCTAGGCTCTGTTGCTTTGTTTTTTAGATGTTTCAGGAAACACCATACACTTCTCCGGAGTGTCTGTTGGCAATTTACATCCCGCCCATCAGCATAACAAGGCTCCCAGTTCTCCATGGCCTGTCCTGCCTTTCTGGATTTTACACTTTTTTAAGATGGCCCTTTTGACTGGGGGGAAGTGAGACTTCATTGTAGTGCAGATTTCCTTTGCAAGCTTGCTTGGTTGGCCAAAAAGGGCGTATGCGTTTTTTCCTGAATATATTCAGGAAAAAACGCATACGCCCTTCTTGGCCAAGTGCATCATTGTGGACGTTCTGCCTCTTTTCCTATGCTTTCAATGCAATTCCAGTCTACCTCCTGAAATCGGTTTCCTGCAATTCTGCCCTGCTTTCAAGTCCTCTTGGCAGCCTTACTTCAGTCTATTTTTGGACGATAGCTGTCATTTATAACTCTGCAGGTTTGTGAATTACAGTGCCCCTGAGCTCCTTTCTTCAACTCGCTTTCTTGTGACCTGGCCGCAACACCGCAGGATGGCTTCAGGCCCTAATCTGGTTCCGGCCCGGCATGCTGAGCCTTTGGTTAATTCCTCTCCCTGGTGGGAAATGAGAGTTAAATTTGCCCGTCCAGACACCTCCAGCTAGCCTCTCATTGGTTCTCGCTATTCCTGTTCATCTTCCGCAGAAATTGCAAACTGGGCCAAACAGGAGGTTAAAGGGACTGACTCTCCAAGTGGGGAGAGTGTTAGTAAAGCGTCTGGAATGTTGTACCCGAGTACCAGGGGAGGAAAACTGAGACATATTTGAACACGTCTCCCGATCACATGGTTGATCATACTCTAGGTTCCACATGCATGTTTTAGCTGAAGGAAGAATACCTTAAACCTGGGTAGTTGAAACCCGTGGAATGGGTACCATGCAATATGACTTCAAAGGGTCTTCATTTGCTCACCGAACCTCTCCAATCCTATCACTGCTGCGTTTATGCCCGTGTACGCATGCTTGATTCTCTTTCGGAGACATAGCAATCTATAGGTTTTAAGATACTTACTAGTCAGGTACATTCTTAGGCGTTTAATATGCGGTGTTGAGTCCATTTCATTGAGCAAGGAGTAGCTCTTCTCTATTCCATATTTGGCCTAAGGAACTTTATCTGTGCTCATTTCAATCTCTGGTTTTATGCAGCACCCCAACTCACCTTTACCCTTAAGCAAGCATAAGTAGGTTTTCTAAATTTGAGACCCTGTTCTGTTCTGTAATTCAGTTCCTGTGTAGCCAAGTTTACATTCCGTGTATTACTGATATCTTATGATGTTTCTTTTTCTGTGTGACTTATTTCAGTTAGAATCATCATACCTGAATCCACTCATTGTGCTGCTAAGGGCCTGCTGACACAGATTTCATTGCTGAGTGATATTGCTTTGTAAGTAAATACCACAACTTCTTTATCCATTTTTCACTTTCTGCGATGTTGAACTTGTACTGTAAACGAGGTTCTTGTAAACAGAGCCGTTCCAAACTTTGGGGTGGCTGTGTCTTTTTGATTTTAATTTCCCTAAGCTATAGGAACATAAGTGGAAGTGCCCTAGGTTCTGTTGCTTGGTTTTTTAGATGTTTCAGGAATCACCATACACTTCTCCCGAGTGTCTGTTGGCAATTTACATCCCGCCCATCAGCATAACAAGGCTCCCAGTTCTCCATGGCCTGTCCTGCCTTTCTGGATTTTACACTTTTTTCAGATGGCCCTTTTGACCGGGGGGAAGTGAGACTTCATTGTAGTGCAGATTTCCTTTGCAAGCTTGCTTGGTTGGCCAAAAAGGGCGTATGCGTTTTTTCCTGAATATATTCAGGAAAAAACGCATACGCCCTTTTTGGCCAAGTGCATCATTGTGGACGTTCTGCCTCTTTTCCTATGCTTTCAATGCAATTCCAGTCTACCTCCTGAAATCGGTTTCCCGCAATTCTGCCCCGCTTTCAAGTCCTCTTGGCAGCCTTACTTCAGTCTATTTTTGGACGATAGCTGTCATTTATAACTCTGCAGGTTTGTGAATTACAGTGCCCCTGAGCTCCTTTCTTCAACTCGCTTTCTTGTGACCTGGCCGCAACACCGCAGGATGGCTTCAGGCCCTAATCTGGTTCCGGCCCGGCATGCTGAGCCTTTGGTTAATTCCTCTTCCTGGTGGGAAATGAGAGTTAAATTTGCCCGTCCAGACACCTCCAGCTAGCCTCTCATTGGTTCTCGCTATTCCTGTTCATCTTCCGCAGAAATTGCAAACTGGGCCAAACAGGAGGTTAAAGGGACTGACTCTCCAAGTGGGGAGAGTGTTAGTAAAGCGTCTGGAATGTTGTACCCGAGTACCAGGGGAGGAAAACTGAGACATATTTGAACACGTCTCCCGATCACATGGTTGATCATACTCTAGGTTCCACATGCATGTTTTAGCTGAAGGAAGAATACCTTAAACCTGGGTAGTTGAAACCCGTGGAATGGGTACCATGCAATATGAATTCAAAGGGTCTTCATTTGCTCACCGAACCTCTCCAATCCTATCACTGCTGCGTTTATGCCCCTGTACACATGCTTGATTCTCTTTCGGAGACATAGCAATCCATAGGTTTTAAGATACTTACAAGTCAGGTACATTCTTAGGCGTTTAATATGCGGTGTTGAGTCCATTTCGTTGAGCAAGGAGTAGCTCTTGTCTATTCCATATTTGGCTTAAGGAACTTTATCTGTGCCTATTTCAATCTCTGGTTTTATGCAGCACCCCAACTCACCTTTACCCTTAAGCAAGCATAAGTTGGTTTTCTAAATTTGAGACCCTGTTCTGTTCTGTAATTCAGTTCCTGTGTAGCCAAGTTTACATTCCGTGTATTACTGATATCTTATGATGTTTCTTTTTCTGTGTGACTTATTTCAGTTAGAATCATCATACCTGAATCCACTCATTGTGCTGCTACGGGCCTGATGAGATAGATTTCATTGCTGAGTGATATTGCTTTGTAAGTGAATACCACAACTTCTTTATCCATTTTTCACTTTCTGCGATGTTGAACTTGTACTGTAAACAAGGTTCTTGTAAACAGAGCCGTTCCTAACTTTGGGGTGGCTGTGTCTTTTTGATTTTAATTTCCCTAAGCTATAGGACCATAAGTGGAAGTGCCCTAGGCTCTGTTGCTTTGTTTTTTAGATGTTTCAGGAAACACCATACACTTCTCCCGAGTGGTTGTTGGCAATTTACATCCCGCCCATCAGCATAACAAGGCTCCCAGTTCTCCATGGCCTGTCCTGCCTTTCTGGATTTTACACTTTTTTCAGATGGCCCTTTTAACCAGGGGGAATTGAGACTTCATTGTAGTGCAGATTTCCTTTGCAAGCTTGCTTGGTTGGCCAAAAAGGGCATATGCGTTTTTTCCTGAATATATTCAGGAAAAAACGCATACGCCCTTTATGGCCAAGTGCATCATTGTGGACGTTCTGCCTCTTTTCCTATGCTTTCAATGCAATTCCAGTCTACCTCCTGAAATCGGTTTCCCGCAATTCTGCCCCGCTTTCAAGTCCTCTTGGCAGCCTTACTTCAGTCTATTTTTGGACGATAGCTGTCATTTATAACTCTGCAGGTTTGTGAATTACAGTGCCCCTGAGCTCCTTTCTTCAACTTGCTTTCTTGTGACCTGGCCGCAACACCGCAGGATGGCTTCAGGCCCTAATCTGGTTCCGGCACGGCACGCTGAGCCTTTGGTTATTTCCTCTTCCTGGTGGGAAATGAGAGTTAAATTTGCCCGTCCAGACACCTCCAGCTAGTCTCTCATTGGTTCTCGCTATTCCTGTTCATCTTCCGCAGAAATTGCAAACTGGGCCAAACAGGAGGTTAAAGGCGCTGACTCTCCAAGTGGGGAGAGTGTTAGTAAAGCGTCTGGAATGTTGCACCCGAGTTCCAGGGGAGGAAAACTGAGACATATTTGAACACGTCTCCCGTTCACATGGTTGATCATTCTTGGGTTCCACATGCATGTTTTAGCTGAAGGAAGAATACCTTAAACCTGGAGAGTTAAGACCCGTGTAATGGGTACCATGCAATATGACTTCAAAGGGTCTTCATTTGCTCACCGAACCTCTACAATCCTATCACTGCTGCGTTTATGCCCCTGTACACATGCTTGATTCTCTTTCGGAGACATAGCAATCCATAGGTTTTAAGATACTTACTAGTCAGGTACATTCTTAGGCGTTTAATATGCGGTGTTGTGTCCATTTCGTTGAGCAAGGAGTAGCTCTTGTCTATTCCATATTTGACTTAAAGGACTTTATCTGTGCTCATTTCAATCTCTGGTTTTATGCAGCACCCCAACTCACCTTTACCCTTAAGCAAGCATAAGTTGGTTTTCTAAATTTGAGACCCTGTTCTGTTCTGTAATTCAGTTCCTGTGTAGCCAAGTTTACATTCCGTGTATTACTGATATCTTATGATGTTTCTTTTTCTGTGTGACTTATTTCAGTTAGAATCATCATACCTGAATCCACTCATTGTGATGCTAAGGGCCTGATGATACAGATTTCATTGCTGAGTGATATTGCTTTGTAAGTAAATACCACAACTTCTTTATCCATTTTTCACTATCTGCGATGTTGAACTTGTACTGTAAACGAGGTTCTTGTAAACAGAGGCATCCCAAACTTTGGGGTGGCTGTGTCTTTTTGATTTTAATTTCCCTAAGCTATAGGAACATAAGTGGAAGTGCCCTAGGCTCTGTTGCTTTGTTTTTTAGATGTTTCAGGAAACACCATACACTTCTCCGGAGTGTCTGTTGGCAATTTACATCCCGCCCATCAGCATAACAAGGCTCCCAGTTCTCCATGGCCTGTCCTGCCTTTCTGGATTTTACACTTTTTTAAGATGGCCCTTTTGACTGGGGGGAAGTGAGACTTCATTGTAGTGCAGATTTCCTTTGCAAGCTTGCTTGGTTGGCCAAAAAGGGCGTATGCGTTTTTTCCTGAATATATTCAGGAAAAAACGCATACGCCCTTCTTGGCCAAGTGCATCATTGTGGACGTTCTGCCTCTTTTACTATGCTTTCAATGCAATTCCAGTCTACCTCCTGAAATCGGTTTCCTGCAATTCTGCCCTGCTTTCAAGTCCTCTTGGCAGCCTTACTTCAGTCTATTTTTGGACGATAGCTGTCATTTATAACTCTGCAGGTTTGTGAATTACAGTGCCCCTGAGCTCCTTTCTTCAACTCGCTTTCTTGTGACCTGGCCGCAACACCGCAGGATGGCTTCAGGCCCTAATCTGGTTCCGGCCCGGCATGCTGAGCCTTTGGTTAATTCCTCTCCCTGGTGGGAAATGAGAGTTAAATTTGCCCGTCCAGACACCTCCAGCTAGCCTCTCATTGGTTCTCGCTATTCCTGTTCATCTTCCGCAGAAATTGCAAACTGGGCCAAACAGGAGGTTAAAGGGACTGACTCTCCAAGTGGGGAGAGTGTTAGTAAAGCGTCTGGAATGTTGTACCCGAGTACCAGGGGAGGAAAACTGAGACATATTTGAACACGTCTCCCGATCACATGGTTGATCATACTCTAGGTTCCACATGCATGTTTTAGCTGAAGGAAGAATACCTTAAACCTGGGTAGTTGAAACCCGTGGAATGGGTACCATGCAATATGACTTCAAAGGGTCTTCATTTGCTCACCGAACCTCTCCAATCCTATCACTGCTGCGTTTATGCCCGTGTACGCATGCTTGATTCTCTTTCGGAGACATAGCAATCTATAGGTTTTAAGATACTTACTAGTCAGGTACATTCTTAGGCGTTTAATATGCGGTGTTGAGTCCATTTCATTGAGCAAGGAGTAGCTCTTCTCTATTCCATATTTGGCCTAAGGAACTTTATCTGTGCTCATTTCAATCTCTGGTTTTATGCAGCACCCCAACTCACCTTTACCCTTAAGCAAGCATAAGTAGGTTTTCTAAATTTGAGACCCTGTTCTGTTCTGTAATTCAGTTCCTGTGTAGCCAAGTTTACATTCCGTGTATTACTGATATCTTATGATGTTTCTTTTTCTGTGTGACTTATTTCAGTTAGAATCATCATACCTGAATCCACTCATTGTGCTGCTAAGGGCCTGCTGACACAGATTTCATTGCTGAGTGATATTGCTTTGTAAGTAAATACCACAACTTCTTTATCCATTTTTCACTTTCTGCGATGTTGAACTTGTACTGTAAACGAGGTTCTTGTAAACAGAGCCGTTCCAAACTTTGGGGTGGCTGTGTCTTTTTGATTTTAATTTCCCTAAGCTATAGGAACATAAGTGGAAGTGCCCTAGGTTCTGTTGCTTGGTTTTTTAGATGTTTCAGGAATCACCATACACTTCTCCCGAGTGTCTGTTGGCAATTTACATCCCGCCCATCAGCATAACAAGGCTCCCAGTTCTCCATGGCCTGTCCTGCCTTTCTGGATTTTACACTTTTTTCAGATGGCCCTTTTGACCGGGGGGAATTGAGACTTCATTGTAGTGCAGATTTCCTTTGCAAGCTTGCTTGGTTGGCCAAAAAGGGCGTATGCGTTTTTTCCTGAATATATTCAGGAAAAAATGCATACGCCCTTTTTGGCCAAGTGCATCATTGTGGACGTTCTGCCTCTTTTCCTATGCTTTCAATGCAATTCCAGTCTACCTCCTGAAATCGGTTTCCTGCAATTCTGCCCCGCTTTCCAGTCCTCTTGGCACCCTTACTTCAGTCTATTTTTGGACGATAGCTGTCATTTATAACTCTGCAGGTTTGTGAATTACAGTGCCCCTGAGCTCCTTTCTTCAACTCGCTTTCTTGTGACCTGGCCGCAACACCGCAGGATGGCTTCAGGCCCTAATCTGGTTCCGGCCCGGCATGCTGAGCCTTTGGTTAATTCCTCTTCCTGGTGGGAAATGAGAGTTAAATTTGCCCGTCCAGACACCTCCAGCTAGCCTCTCATTGGTTCTCGCTATTCCTGTTCATCTTCCGCAGAAATTGCAAACTGTGCCAAACAGGAGGTTAAAGGGACTGACTCTCCAAGTGGGGAGAGTGTTAGTAAAGCGTCTGGAATGTTGTACCCGAGTACCAGGGGAGGAAAACTGAGACATATTTGAACACGTCTCCCGATCACATGGTTGATCATACTCTAGGTTCCACATGCATGTTTTAGCTGAAGGAAGAATACCTTAAACCTGGGTAGTTGAAACCCGTGGAATGGGTACCATGCAATATGACTTCAAAGGGTCTTCATTTGCTCACCGAACCTCTCCAATCCTATCACTGCTGCGTTTATGCCCCTGTACGCATGCTTGATTCTCTTTCGGAGACATAGCAATCTATAGGTTTTACGATACTTACTAGTCAGGTACATTCTTAGGCGTTTAATATGCGGTGTTGAGTCCATTTCGTTGAGCAAGGAGTAGCTCTTGTCTATTCCATATTTGGCCTAAGGAACTTTATCTGTGCTCATTTCAATCTCTGGTTTTATGCAGCACCCCAACTCACCTTTACCCTTAAGCAAGCATAAGTAGGTTTTCTAAATTTGAGACCCTGTTCTGTTCTGTAATTCAGTTCCTGTGTAGCCAAGTTTACATTCCGTGTATTACTGATATCTTATGATGTTTCTTTTTCTGTGTGACTTATTTCAGTTAGAATCATCATACCTGAATCCACTCATTGTGCTGCTAAGGGCCTGATGACACAGATTTCATTGCTGAGTGATATTGCTTTGTAAATAAATACCACAACTTCTTTATCCATTTTTCACTTTCTGCGATGTTGAACTTGTACTGTAAACGAGGTTCTTGTAAACAGAGCCGTTCCAAACTTTGGGGTGGCTGTGTCTTTTTGATTTTAATTTCCCTAAGCTATAGGACCATAAGTGGAAGTGCCCTAGGTTCTGTTGCTTTGTTTTTTAGATGTTTCAGGAATCACCATACACTTCTCCCGAGTGTCTGTTGGCAATTTACATCCCGCCCATCAGCATAACAAGGCTCCCAGTTCTCCATGGCCTGTCCTGCCTTTCTGGATTTTACACTTTTTTCAGATGGCCCTTTTGACCGGGGGGAAGTGAGACTTCATTGTAGTGCAGATTTCCTTTGCAAGCTTGCTTGGTTGGCCAAAAAGGGCGTATGCGTTTTTTCCTGAATATATTCAGGAAAAAACGCATACGCCCTTTTTGGCCAAGTGCATCATTGTGGACGTTCTGCCTCTTTTCCTATGCTTTCAATGCAATTCCAGTCTACCTCCTGAAATCGGTTTCCTGCAATTCTGCCCCGCTTTCCAGTCCTCTTGGCAGCCTTACTTCAGTATATTTTTGGACCATAGCTGTCATTTATAACTCTGCAGGTTTGTGAATTACAGTGCCCCTGAGCTCCTTTCTTCAACTCGCTTTCTTTTGAGCTGGCCGCAACACCGCAGGATGGCTTCAGGCCCTAATCTGGTTCCGGTACGGCATGCTGAGCTTTTGGTTATTTCCTCTTCCTGGTGGGAAATGAGAGTTAAATTTGCCCGTCCAGACACCTCCAGCTAGCCTCTCATTGGTTCTCGCTATTCCTTTTCATCTTCCGCAGAAATTGCAAACTGGGCCAAACAGGAGGTTAAAGCACTGACTCTCCAAGTGGGGAGAGTGTTAGTAAAGCGTCTGGAATGTTGCACCCGAGTACCAGGGGAGGAAAACTGAGACATATTTGAACACGTCTCCCGTTCACATGGTTGATCATACTTGGGTTCCACATGCATGTTTTAGCTGAAGGAAGAATACCTTAAACCTGGAGAGTTGAGACCCGTGTAATGGGTACCATGCAATATGACTTCAAAGGGTCTTCATTTGCTCACCGAACCTCTCCAATCCTATCACTGCTGCGTTTATGCCCCTGTACATATGCTTGATTCTCTTTTGGAGACATAGCAATCCATAGGTTTTACGATACTTACTAGTCAGGTACATTCTTAGGCGTTTAATATGCGGTGTTGAGTCCATTTCGTTGAGCAAGGAGTAGCTCTTGTCTATTCCATATTTGACTTAAGGAAATTTATCTGTGCTCATTTCAATCTCTGGTTTTATGCAGCACCCCAACTCACCTTTCCCCTTAAGCAAGCATAAGTTGGTTTTCTAAATTTGAGACCCTGTTCTGTTCTGTAATTCAGTTCCTGTGTAGCCAAGTTTACATTCCGTGTATTACTGATATCTTATGATGTTTCTTTTTCTGTGTGACTTATTTCAGTTAGAATCATCATACCTGAATCCACTCATTGTGCTGCTACGGGCCTGATGACATAGATTTCATTGCTGAGTGATATTGCTTTGTAAGTGAATACCACAACTTCTTTATCCATTTTTCACTTTTTGCGATGTTGAACTTGTACTGTAAACGAGGTTCTTGTAAACAGAGCCGTTCCAAACTTTGGGGTGGCTGTGTCTTTTTGATTTTAATTTCCCTAAGCTATAGGACCATAAGTGGAAGTGCCCTAGGCTCTGTTGCTTTGTTTTTTAGATGTTTCAGGAAACACCATACACTTCTCCCGAGTGGTTGTTGGCAATTTACATCCCGCCCAAAAGCATAACAAGGCTCCCAGTTCTCCATGGCCTGTCCTGCCTTTCTGGATTTTACACTTTTTTCAGATGGCCCTTTTGACCGGGGGGAAGTGAGACTTCATTGTAGTGCAGATTTCCTTTGCAAGCTTGCTTGGTTGGCCAAAAAGGGCGTATGCGTTTTTTCCTGAATATATTCAGGAAAAAACGCATACGCCCTTTTTGGCCAAGTGCATCATTGTGGACGTTCTGCCTCTTTTCCTATGCTTTCAATGCAATTCCAGTCTACCTCCTGAAATCGGTTTCCCGCAATTCTGCCCCGCTTTCAAGTCCTCTTGGCAGCCTTACTTCAGTCTATTTTTGGACGATAGCTGTCATTTATAACTCTGCAGGTTTGTGAATTACAGTGCCCCTGAGCTCCTTTCTTCAACTCGCTTTCTTGTGACCTGGCCGCAACACCGCAGGATGGCTTCATGCCCTAATCTGGTTCCGGCCCGGCATGCTGAGCCTTTGGTTAATTCCTCTTCCTGGTGGGAAATGAGAGTTAAATTTGCCCGTCCAGACACCTCCAGCTAGCCTCTCATTGGTTCTCGCTATTCCTGTTCATCTTCCGCAGAAATTGCAAACTGTGCCAAACAGGAGGTTAAAGGGACTGACTCTCCAAGTGGGGAGAGTGTTAGTAAAGCGTCTGGAATGTTGCACCCGAGTACCAGGGGAGGAAAACTGAGACATATTTGAACACGTCTCCCGATCACATGGTTGATCATACTCTAGGTTCCACATGCATGTTTTAGCTGAAGGAAGAATACCTTAAACCTGGGTAGTTGAAACCCGTGGAATGGGTACCATGCAATATGACTTCAAAGGGTCTTCATTTGCTCACCGAACCTCTCCAATCCTATCACTGCTGCGTTTATGCCCCTGTACACATGCTTGATTCTCTTTTGGAGAAATAGCAATCCATAGGTTTTACGATACTTACTAGTCAGGTACATTCTTAGGCGTTTAATATGCGATGTTGAGTCCATTTCGTTGAGCAAGGAGTAGCTCTTGTCTATTCCATATTTGACTTAAGGAACTTTATCTGTGCTCATTTCAATCTCTGGTTTTATGCAGCACCCCAACTCACCTTTACCCTTAAGCAAGCATAAGTTGGTTTTCTAAATTTGAGACCCTGTTCTGTTCTGTAATTCAGTTCCTGTGTAGCCAAGTTTACATTCCGTGTATTACTGATATCTTATGATGTTTCTTTTTCTGTGTGACTTACTTCAGTTAGAATCATCATACCTGAATCCACTCATTGTGCTGCTAAGGGCCTGATGACACAGATTTCATTGCTGAGTGATATTGCTTTGTAAGTAAATACCACAACTTCTTTATCCATTTTTCACTTTCTGCGATGTTGAACTTGTACTGTAAACGAGGTTCTTGTAAACAGAGCCGTTCCAAACTTTGGGGTGGCTGTGTCTTTTTGATTTTAATTTCCCTAAGCTATAGGACCATAAGTGGAAGTGCCCTAGGTTCTGTTGCTTTGTTTTTTAGATGTTTCAGGAAACACCATACACTTCTCCCGAGTGGTTGTTGGCAATTTACATCCCGCCCATCAGCATAACAAGGCTCCCAGTTCTCCATGGCCTGTCCTGCCTTTCTGGATTTTACACTTTTTTCAGATGGCCCTTTTGACCGGGGGGAAGTGAGACTTCATTGTAGTGCAGATTTCCTTTGCAAGCTTGCTTGGTTGGCCAAAAAGGGCGTATGCGTTTTTTCCTGAATATATTCAGGAAAAAACGCATACGCCCTTTTTGGCCAAGTGCATCATTGTGGACGTTCTGCCTCTTTTCCTATGCTTTCAATGCAATTCCAGTCTACCTCCTGAAATCGGTTTCCTGCAATTCTGCCCCGCTTTCAAGTCCTCTTGGCAGCCTTACTTCAGTCTATTTTTGGACGATAGCTGTCATTTATAACTCTGCAGGTTTGTGAATTACAGTGCCCCTGAGCTCCTTTCTTCAACTCGCTTTCTTGTGACCTGGCCGCAACACCGCAGGATGGCTTCAGGCCCTAATCTGGTTCCGGCACGGCACGCTGAGCCTTTGGTTATTTCCTCTTCCTGGTGGGAAATGAGAGTTAAATTTGCCCGTCCAGACACCTCCAGCTAGCCTCTCATTGGTTCTCGCTATTCCTGTTCTTCTTCCGCAGAAATTGCAAACTGGGCCAAACAGGAGGTTAAAGGGACTGACTCTCCAAGTGGGGAGAGTGTTAGTAAAGCGTCTGGAATGTTGCACCCGAGTACCAGGGGAGGAAAACTGAGACATATTTGAACACGTCTCCCGTTCACATGGTTGATCATACTTGGGTTCCACATGCATGTTTTAGCTGAAGGAAGAATACCTTAAACCTGGAGAGTTGAGACCCGTGTAATGGGTACCATGCAATATGACTTCAAAGGGTCTTCATTTGCTCACCGAACCTCTCCAATCATATCACTGCTGCGTTTATGCCCCTGTACACATGCTTGATTCTCTTTTGGAGACATAGCAATCCATAGGTTTTACGATACTTACTAGTCAGGTACATTCTTAGGCGTTTAATATGCGGTGTTGAGTCCATTTCGTTGAGCAAGGAGTAGCTCTTGTCTATTCCATATTTGACTTAAGGAACTTTATCTGTGCTCATTTCAATCTCTGGTTTTATGCAGCACCCCAACTCACCCTTACCCTTAAGCAAGCATAAGTTGGTTTTCTAAATTTGAGACCCTGTTCTGTTCTGTAATTCAGTTCCTGTGTAGCCAAGTTTACATTCCGTGTATTACTGATATCTTATGATGTTTCTTTTTCTGTGTGACTTATTTCAGTTAGAATCATCATACCTGAATCCACTCATTGTGCTGCTAAGGGCCTGATGACATAGATTTCATTGCTGAGTGATATTGCTTTGTAAGTAAATACCACAACTTCTTTATCCATTTTTCACTTTCTGCGATGTTGAACTTGTACTGTAAACGAGGTTCTTGTAAACAGAGGTGTCCCAAACTTTGGGGTGGCTGTGTCTTTTTGATTTTAATTTCCCTAAGCTATAGGACCATACGTGGCAGTGCCCTAGGCTCTGTTGCTTTGTTTTTTAGATGTTTCAGGAAACACCATACACTTCTCCCGAGTGTCTGTTGGCAATTTACATCCCGCCCATCAGCATAACAAGGCTCCCAGTTCTCCATGGCCTGTCCTGCCTTTCTGGATTTTACACTTTTTTCAGATGGCCCTTTTGACCGGGGGGAAGTGAGACTTCATTGTAGTGCAGATTTCCTTTGCAAGCTTGCTTGGTTGGCCAAAAAGGGCGTATGCGTATTTTCCTGAATATATTCAGGAAAAACACATACGCCCTTTTTGGCCAAGTGCATCATTGTGGACGTTCTGCCTCTTTTCCTATGCTTTCAATGCAATTCCAGTCTACCTCCTGAAATCGGTTTCCTGCAATTCTGCCCCGCTTTCAAGTCCTCTTGGCAGCCTTACTTCAGTCTATTTTTGGACGATAGCTGTCATTTATAACTCTGCAGGTTTGTGAATTACAGTGCCCCTGAGCTCCTTTCTTCAACTCGCTTTCTTTTGAGCTGGCCGCAACACCGCAGGATGGCTTCAGGCCCTAATCTGGTTCCGGAACGGCACGCTGAGCCTTTGGTTATTTCCTCTTCCTGGTGGGAAATGAGAGTTAAATTTGCCCGTCCAGACACCTCCAGCTAGTCTCTCATTGATTCTCGCTATTCCTGTTCATCTTCCGCAGAAATTGCAAACTGGGCCAAACAGGAGGTTAAAGGGACTGACTCTCCTATTCGGGAGAGTGTTAGTAATGCCTCTGGAATGTTGCACCCGAGTACCAGGGGAGGAAAACTGAGACATATTTGAACACGTCTCCCGTTCACATGGTTGAACATACTCTGGGTTCCACATGCATGTTTTAGCTGAAGGAAGAATACCTTAAACCTGGAGAGTTGAGACCCGTGTAATGGGTACCATGCAATATGACTTCAAAGGGTCTTCATTTGCTCACCGAACCTCTCCAATCCTATCACTGCTGCGTTTATGCCCCTGTACACACGCTTGATTCTCTTTTGGAGACATAGCAATCCATACGTTTTAAGATACTTACTAGTCAGGTACATTCTTATTCGTTTAATATGGGGTTTTGAGTCCATTTCGTTGAGCAAGGAGTAGCTCTTGTCTATTCCATATTTGGCTTAAGGAACTTTATCTGTGCTCATTTCAGTCTCTGGTTTTATGCAGCACCCCAACTCACCTTTCCCCTTAAGCAACCATAAGTTGGTATTCTAAATTTGAGACCCTGTTCTGTTTTGGAATTCAGTTCCTGTGTAGCCAAGTTTACATTCCGTGTATTACTGATATCTTATGATGTTTCTTTTTCTGTGTGACTTATTTCAGTTAGAATCATCGTACCTGAATCCACTCATTATGCTCCTACGGGCCTGATGACATAGATTTCATTGCTGAGTGATACTGCATTGTACGTAAGTACCACAAGTTCTTTATCCATTTTTCACTTTCTGTGATATTGAACTTGTACGGAAAACGAGGTTCTTGTAAACAGAGGCGTCCCAAAATTTGGGGTGGCTGTGTCTTTTTGATTTTAATTTCCCTAAGCTATAGGACCATAAGTGGAAGTGCCCTAGGCTCTGTTCCTTTGTTTTATAGATATTTCAGGAAACACCATACACTTCTCCTGAGTGTCTGTTGGCAATTTACATCCCGCCCATCAGCATAACAAGGCTCCCAGTTCTCCATGGCCTGTCCTGCCTTTCTGGATTTTACACTTTTTTCAGATGGCCCTTTTGACCGGGGAGAAGTGAGACTTCATTGTAGTGCAGATTTCCTTTGCAAGTTTGCTTGGTTGGCCAAAAAGGGCGTATGCGTTTTTTCCTGAATATATTCAGGAAAAAACGCATACGCCCTTTTTGGCCAAGTGCATCATTGTGGACGTTCTGCCTCTTTTCCTATGCTTTCAGTGCAATTCCAGTCTACCTCCTGAAATCGGTTTCCTGCAATTCTGCCCCGCTTTCAAGTCTTCTTGGCAGCCTTACTTCAGTCTATTTTTGGACGATAGCTGTCATTTATAACTCTGCAGGTTTGTGAATTACAGTGCCCCTGAGCTCCTTTCTTCAACTCGCTTTCTTGTGACCTGGCCGCAACACCGCAGGATGGCTTCAGGCCCTAATCTGGTTCCGGCCCGGCATGCTGAGCCTTTTCTTAATTCCTCTTCCTGGTGGGAAATGAGAGTTAAATTTGCCCGTCCAGACACCTCCAGCTAACCTCTCATTGGTTCTCGCTATTCCTGTTCATCTTCTGCAGAAATTGCAAACTGGGCCAAACAGGAGGTTAAAGGGACTGACTCTCCAAGTGGGGAGAGTGTTAGTAAAGCGTCTGGAATGTTGCACCCGAGTACCAGGGGAGGAAAACTGAGACATATTTGAACACGTCTCCCGTTCACATGGTTGATCATACTCTAGGTTCCACATGCATGTTTTAGCTGAAGGAAGAATACCTTAAACCTGGGTAGTTGAAACCCGTGGAATGGGTACCATGCAATATGACTTCAAAGGGTCTTCATTTGCTCACCGAACCTCTCCAATCCTATCACTGCTGCGTTTATGCCCCTGTACACATGCTTGATTCTCTTTTGGAGACATAGCAATCCATAGGTTTTAAGATACTTACTAGTCAGGTACATTCTTAGGCGTTTAATATGCGATGTTGAGTCCATTTTGTTGAGCAAGGAGTAGCTCTTGTCTATTCCATATTTGGCTTAAGGAACTTTATCTGTGCTCATTTCAATCTCTGGTTTTATGCAGCACCCCAACTCACCTTTACCCTTAAGCAAGCATAAGTTGGTTTTCTAAATTTGAGACCCTGTTCTGTTCTGTAATTCAGTTCCTGTGTAGCCAAGTTTACATTCCGTGTATTACTGATATCTTATGATGTTTCTTTTTCTGTGTGACTTACTTCAGTTAGAATCATCATACCTGAATCCACTCATTGTGCTGCTAAGGGCCTGATGACACAGATTTCATTGCTGAGTGATATTGCTTTGTAAGTAAATACCACAACTTCTTTATCCATTTTTCACTTTCTGCGATGTTGAACTTGTACTGTAAACGAGGTTCTTGTAAACAGAGCCGTTCCAAACATTGGGGTGGCTGTGTCTTTTTGATTTTAATTTCCCTAAGCTATAGGACCATAAGTGGAAGTGCCCTAGGTTCTGTTGCTTTGTTTTTTAGATGTTTCAGGAAACACCATACACTTCTCCCGAGTGGTTGTTGGCAATTTACATCCCGCCCATCAGCATAACAAGGCTCCCAGTTCTCCATGGCCTGTTCTGCCTTTCTGGATTTTACACTTTTTTCAGATGGCCCTTTTGACCGGGGGGAAGTGAGACTTCATTGTAGTGCAGATTTCCTTTGCAAGCTTGCTTGGTTGGCCAAAAAGGGCGTATGCGTTTTTTCCTGAATATATTCAGGAAAAAACGCATACGCCCTTTTTGGCCAAGTGCATCATTGTGGACGTTCTGCCTCTTTTCCTATGCTTTCAATGCAATTCCAGTCTACCTCCTGAAATCGGTTTCCTGCAATTCTGCCCCGCTTTCAAGTCCTCTTGGCAGCCTTACTTCAGTCTATTTTTGGACGATAGCTGTCATTTATAACTCTACAGGTTTGTGAATTACAGTGCCCCTGAGCTCCTTTCTTCAACTCGCTTTCTTGTGACCTGGGCGCAACACCGCAGGATGGCTTCAGGCCCTAATCTGGTTCCGGCACGGCACGCCGAGCCTTTGGTTATTTCCTCTTCCTGGTGGGAAATGAGAGTTAAATTTGCCCGTCCAGACACCTCCAGCTAGCCTCTCATTGGTTCTCGCTATTCCTGTTCATCTTCCGCAGAAATTGCAAACTGGGCCAAACAGGAGGTTAAAGGGACTGACTCTCCAAGTGGGGAGAGTGTTAGTAAAGCGTCTGGAATGTTGCACCCGAGTACCAGGGGAGGAAAACTGAGACATATTTGAACACGTCTCCCGTTCACATGGTTGATCATACTTGGGTTCCACATGCATGTTTTAGCTGAAGGAAGAATACCTTAAACCTGGAGAGTTGAGACCCGTGTAATGGGTACCATGCAATATGACTTCAAAGGGTCTTCATTTGCTCACCGAACCTCTCCAATCCTATCACTGCTGCGTTTATGCCCCTGTACACATGCTTGATTCTCTTTCGGAGACATAGCAATCCATAGGTTTTAAGATACTTACTAGTCAGGTACATTCTTAGGCGTTTAATATGGGGTGTTGAGTCCATTTCGTTGAGCAAGGAGTAGCTCTTGTCTATTCCATATTTGGCTTAAGGAACTTTATCTGTGCTCATTTCAATCTCTGTTTTTATGCAGCGCGCAAACTCACCTTTTCCCTTAAGCAAGAATAAGTTGGTTTTCTAAATTTGAGACCCTGTTCTGTTCTGTAATTCAGTTACTGTGTAGCCAAGTTTAAATTCCGTGTATTACTGATATCTTATGATGTTTCTTTTTCTGTGTGACTTACTTCAGTTAGAATCATCATACCTGAATCCACTCATTGTGCTGCTAAGGGCCTGATGACACAGATTTCATTGCTGAGTGATATTGCTTTGTAAGTAAATACCACAACTTCTTTATCCATTTTTCACTTTCTGCGATGTTGAACTTGTACTGTAAACGAGGTTCTTGTAAACAGAGCCGTTCCAAACTTTGGGGTGGCTGTGTCTTTTTGATTTTAATTTCCCTAAGCTATAGGACCATAAGTGGAAGTGCCCTAGGTTCTGTTGCTTTGTTTTTTAGATGTTTCAGGAAACACCATACACTTCTCCCGAGTGGTTGTTGGCAATTTACATCCCGCCCATCAGCATAACAAGGCTCCCAGTTCTCCATGGCCTGTCCTGCCTTTCTGGATTTTACACTTTTTTCAGATGGCCCTTTTGACCGGGGGGAAGTGAGACTTCATTGTAGTGCAGATTTCCTTTGCAAGCTTGCTTGGTTGGCCAAAAAGGGCGTATGCGTTTTTTCCTGAATATATTCAGGAAAAAACGCATACGCCCTTTTTGGCCAAGTGCATCATTGTGGACGTTCTGCCTCTTTTCCTATGCTTTCAATGCAATTCCAGTCTACCTCCTGAAATCGGTTTCCTGCAATTCTGCCCCGCTTTCAAGTCCTCTTGACAGCCTTACTTCAGTCTATTTTTGGACGATAGCTGTCATTTATAACTCTGCAGGTTTGTGAATTACAGTGCCCCTGAGCTCCTTTCTTCAACTCGCTTTCTTGTGACCTGGCCGCAACACCGCAGGATGGCTTCAGGCCCTAATCTGGTTCCGGCCCGGCATGCTGAGCCTTTTCTTAATTCCTCTTCCTGGTGGGAAATGAGAGTTAAATTTGCCCGTCCAGACACCTCCAGCTAACCTCTCATTGGTTCTCGCTATTCCTGTTCATCTTCTGCAGAAATTGCAAACTGGGCCAAACAGGAGGTTAAAGGGACTGACTCTCCAAGTGGGGAGAGTGTTAGTAAAGCGTCTGGAATGTTGCACCCGAGTACCAGGGGAGGAAAACTGAGACATATTTGAACACGTCTCCCGATCATATGGTTGATCATACTCTAGGTTCCACATGCATGTTTTAGCTGAAGGAAGAATACCTTAAACCTGGGTAGTTGAAACCCGTGTAATGGGTACCATGCAATATGACTTCAAAGGGTCTTCATTTGCTCACCGAACCTCTCCAATCCTATCACTGCTGCGTTTATGCCCCTGTACACATGCTTGATTCTCTTTCGGAGACATAGCAATCCATAGGTTTTAAGATACTTACTAGTCAGGTACATTCTTTGGCGTTTAATATGCGGTGTTGAGTCCATTTCGTTGAGCAAGGAGTAGCTCTTGTCTATTCCATATTTGGCTTAAGGAACTTTATCTGTGCTCATTTCAATCTCTGGTTTTATGCAGCACCCCAACTCACCTTTACCCTTAAGCAAGCATAAGTTGGTTTTCTAAATTTGAGACCCTGTTCTGTTCTGTAATTCAGTTCCTGTGTAGCCAAGTTTACATTCCGTGTATTACTGATATCTTATGATGTTTCTTTTTCTGTGTGACTTATTTCAGTTAGAATCATCATACCTGAATCCACTCATTGTGATGCTAAGGGACTGATGACATAGATTTCATTGCTGAGTGATATTGCTTTGTAAGTAAATACCACAACTTCTTTATCCATTTTTCACTTTCTGCGATGTTGAACTTGTACTGTAAACGAGGTTCTTGTAAACAGAGGCGTCCCAAACTTTGGGGTGGCTGTGTCTTTTTGATTTTAATTTCCCTAAGCTATAGGACCATAAGTGGCAGTGCCCTAGGCTCTGTTGCTTTGTTTTTTAGATGTTTCAGGAAACACCATACACTTCTCCCGAGTGTCTGTTGGCAATTTACATCCCACCCATCAGCATAACAAGGCTCCCAGTTCTCCATGGCCTGTCCTGCCTTTCTGGATTTTACACTTTTTTCAGATGGCCCTTTTGACCGGGGGGAAGTGAGACTTCATTGTAGTGCAGATTTCCTTTGCAAGCTTGCTTGGTTGGCCAAAAAGGGCGTATGCGTTTTTTCCTGAATATATTCAGGAAAAAACGGATACGCCCTTTTTGGCCAAGTGCATCATTGTGGACGTTCTGCCTCTTTTCCTATGCTTTCAATGCAATTCCAGTCTACCTCCTGAAATTGGTTTCCTGCAATTCTGCCCTGCTTTCAAGTCCTCTTGGCAGCCTTACCTCAGTCTATTTTTGGACGATAGCTGTCATTTATAACTCTGCAGGTTTGTGAATTACAGTGACCCTTAGCTCCTTTCTTCAACTCACTTTCTTGTGACCTGGCTGCAACACCGCAGGATGGCTTCAGGCCCTAATCTGGTTCCGGCCTGGCATGCTGAGCCTTTTGTTAATTCCTCTTCCTGGTGGGAAATGAGAGTTAAATTTGCCCGTCCAGACACCTCCAGCTAACCTCTCATTGGTTCTCGCTATTCCTGTTCATCTTCTGCAGAAATTGCAAACTGGGCCAAACAGGAGGTTAAAGGGACTGACTCTCCAAGTGGGGAGAGTGTTAGTAAAGCGTCTGGAATGTTGCACCCGAGTACCAGGGGAGGAAAACTGAGACATATTTGAACACGTCTCCCGATCACATGGTTGATCATACTCTAGGTTCCACATGCATGTTTTAGCTGAAGGAAGAATACCTTAAACCTGGGTAGTTAAACCCGTGGAATGGGTACCATGCAATATGACTTCAAAGGGTCTTCATTTGCTCACCGAACCTCTCCAATCCTATCACTGCTGCGTTTATGCCCCTGTACACATGCTTGATTCTCTTTTGGAGACATAGCAATCCATAGGTTTTAAGATACTTACTAGTCAGGTACATTCTTAGGCGTTTAATATGCGGTGTTGAGTCCATTTCGTTGAGCAAGGAGTAGCTCTTGTCTATTCCATATTTGGCTTAAGGAACTTTATCTGTGCTCATTTCAATCTCTGGTTTTATGCAGCACCCCAACTCACCTTTACCCTTAAGCAAGCATAAGTTGGTTTTCTAAATTTGAGACCCTGTTCTGCTCTGTAATTCAGTTCCTGTGTAGCCAAGTTTACATTCCGTGTATTACTGATATCTTATGATGTTTCTTTTTCTGTGTGACTTATTTCAGTTAGAATCATCATACCTGAATCCACTCATTGTGATGCTAAGGGACTGATGACATAGATTTCATTGCTGAGTGATATTGCTTTGTAAGTAAATACCACAACTTCTTTATCCATTTTTCACTTTCTGCGATGTTGAACTTGTACTGTAAACGAGGTTCTTGTAAACAGAGGCGTCCCAAACTTTGGGGTGGCTGTGTCTTTTTGATTTTAATTTCCCTAAGCTATAGGACCATAAGTGGCAGTGCCCTAGGCTCTGTTGCTTTGTTTTTTAGATGTTTCAGGAAACACCATACACTTCTCCCGAGTGGTTGTTGGCAATTTACATCCCGCTCATCAGCATAACAAGGCTCCCAGTTCTCCATGGCCTGTCCTGCCTTTCTGGATTTTACACTTTTTTCAGATGGCCCTTTTGACCGGGGGGAAGTGAGACTTCATTGTAGTGCAGATTTCCTTTGCAAGCTTGCTTGGTTGGCCAAAAAGGGCGTATGCGTTTTTTCCTGAATATATTCAGGAAAAAACGCATACGCCCTTTTTGGCCAAGTGCATCATTGTGGACGTTCTGCCTCTTTTCCTATGCTTTCAATGCAATTCCAGTCTACCTCCTGAAATCGGTTTCCTGCAATTCTGCCCCGCTTTCAAGTCCTCTTGGCAGCCTTACTTCAGTCTATTTTTGGACGATAGCTGTCATTTATAACTCTGCAGGTTTGTGAATTACAGTGCCCCTGAGCTCCTTTCTTCAACTTTCTTACTTGTGACCTGGCCGCAACACCGCAGGATGGCTTCAGGCCCTAATCTGGTTCCGGCACGGCACGCTGAGCCTTTGGTTATTTCCTCTTCCTGGTGGGAAATGAGAGTTAAATTTGCCCGTCCAGACACCTCCAGCTAGCCTCTCATTGGTTCTCGCTATTCCTGTTCGTCTTCCGCAGAAATTGCAAACTGGGCCAAACAGGAGTTTAAAGGCACTGACTCTCCAAGTGGGGAGAGTGTTAGTAAAGCGTCTGGAATGTTGCACCCGAGTACCAGGGGAGGAAAACTGAGACATATTTGAACACGTCTCCCGATCACATGGTTGATCATACTTGGGTTCCACATGCATGTTTTAGCTGAAGGAAGAATACCTTAAACCTGGAGAGTTGAGACCCATGTAATGGGTACCATGCAATATGACTTCAAAGGGTCTTCATTTGCTCACCGAACCTCTCCAATCCTATCACTGCTGTGTTTATGCCCCTGTACACATGCTTGATTCTCTTTCGGAGACATAGCAATCCATAGGTTTTAAGATACTTACTAGTCAGGTATATTCTTAGGCGTTTAATATGCGGTGTTGAGTCCATTTCGTTGAGCAAGGAGTAGCTCTTGTCTATTCCATATTTGGCTTAAGGAACTTTATCTGTGCTCATTTCAATCTCTGGTTTTATGCAGCACCCCAACTCACCTTTACCCTTAAGCAAGCATAAGTTGGTTTTCGAAATTTGAGACCCTGTTCTGTTCTGTAATTCAGTTCCTGTGTAGCCAAGTTTACATTCCGTGTATTACTGATATCTTATGATGTTTCTTTCTCTGTGTGACTTATTTCAGTTAGAATCATCATACCTGAATCCACTCATTGTGCTGCTAAGGGCCTGATGACATAGATTTCATTGCTGAGTGATATTGCTTTGTAAGTGAATACCACAACTTCTTTATCCATTTTTCACTTTCTGCGATGTTGAACTTGTACTGTAAACGAGGTTCTTGTAAACAGAGCCGTTCCAAACTTTGGGGTGGCTGTGTCTTTTTGATTTTAATTTCCCTAAGCTATAGGACCATAAGTGGCAGTGCCCTAGGCTCTGTTGCTTTGTTTTTTAGATGTTTCAGGAAACACCATACACTTCTCCCGAGTGTCTGTTGGCAATTTACATCCCGCCCATCAGCATAACAAGGCTCCCAGTTCTCCATGGCCTGTCCTGCCTTTCTGGATTTTACACTTTTTTCAGATGGCCCTTTTGACCAGGGGGAAGTGAGACTTCATTGTAGTGCAGATTTCCTTTGCAAGCTTGCTTGGTTGGCCAAAAAGGGCATATGCGTTTTTTCCTGAATATATTCAGGAAAAAACGCATACGCCCTTTTTGGCCAAGTGCATCATTGTGGACGTTCTGCCTCTTTTCCTATGCTTTCAATGCAATTCCAGTCTACCTCCTGAAATCGGTTTCCTGCAATTCTGCCCCGCTTTCAAGTCCTCTTGGCAGCCTTACTTCAGTCTATTTTTGGACGATAGCTGTCATTTATAACTCTGCAGGTTTGTGAATTACAGTGCCCCTGAGCTCCTTTCTTCAACTTGCTTTCTTGTGACCTGGCCGCAACACCGCAGGATGGCTTCAGGCCCTAATCTGGTTCCGGCACGGCACGCTGAGCCTTTGGTTATTTCCTCTTCCTGGTGGGAAATGACAGTTAAATTTGCCCGTCCAGACACCTCCAGCTAGCCTCTCATTGGTTCTCGCTATTCCTGTTCATCTTCCGCAGAAATTGCAAACTGGGCCAAACAGGAGGTTAAAGCACTGACTCTCCAAGTGGGGAGAGTGTTAGTAAAGCGTCTGGAATGTTGCACCCGAGTACCAGGGGAGGAAAACTGAGACATATTTGAACACGTCTCCCGTTCACATGGTTGATCATACTTGGGTTCCACATGCATGTTTTAGCTGAAGGAAGAATACCTTAAACCTGGAGAGTTGAGACCCGTGGAATGGGTACCATGCAATATTTCTTCAAAGGGTCTTCATTTGCTCACCGAACCTCTCCAATCCTATCACTGCTGCGTTTATGCCCCTGTACACATGCTTGATTCTCTTTTGGAGACATAGCAATCCATAGGTTTTAAGATACTTACTAGTCAGGTACATTCTTAGGCGTTTAATATGCGGTGTTGAGTCCATTTCGTTGAGCAAGGAGTAGCTCTTGTCTATTCCATATTAGACTTTAGGAACTTTATCTGTGTTCATTTCAATCTCTAGTTTTATGCAGCACCCCAACTCACCTTTACCCTTAAGCAAGCATAAATTGGTTTTGTAAATTTGAGACCCTGTTCTGTTCTGTAATTCAGTTCCTGTGTAGCCAAGTTTACATTCCGTGTATTACTGATATCTTATGATGTTTCTTTTTCTGTGTGACTTACTTCAGTTAGAATCATCATACCTGAATCCACTCATTGTGCTGCTAAGGGCCTGATGACACAGATTTCATTGCTGAGTGATATTGCTTTGTAACTAAATACCACAACTTCTTTATCCATTTTTCACTTTCTGCGATGTTGAACTTGTACTGTAAACAAGGTTCTTGTAAACAGAGCCGTTCCAAACTTTGGGGTGGCTGTGTCTTTTTGATTTTAATTTCCCTAAGCTATAGGACCATAAGTGGAAGTGCCCTAGGCTCTGTTGCTTTGTTTTTTAGATGTTTCAGGAAACACCATACACTTCTCCTGAGTGTCTGTTGGCAATTTACATCCCGCCCATCAGCATAACAAGGCTCCCAGTTCTCCATGGCCTGTCCTGCCTTTCTGGATTTTACACTTTTTTCAGATGGCCCTTTTGACCAGGGAGAAGTGAGACTTCATTGTAGTGCAGATTTCCTTTGCAACTTTGCTTGGTTGGCCAAAAAGTGCGTATGCGTTTTTTCCTGAATACATTCAGGAAAAAACCCATACGCCCTTTTTGGCCAAGTGCATCATTGTGGACGTTCTGCCTCTTTTCCTATGCTTTCAATGCAATTCCAGTCTACCTCCTGAAATCGGTTTCCTGCAATTCTGCCCCGCTTTCAAGTCCTCTTGGCAGCCTTACTTCAGTATAATTTTGGACGATAGCTGTCATTTATAACTCTGCAGGTTTGTGAATTACAGTGCCCCTGAGCTCCTTTCTTCAACTCGCTTTCTTGTGACCTGTCCGCAACACTGCTTGATGTCTTCAGGCCCTAATCTGGTTCTGGCACGGCACACTGAGCCTTTGGTTAATTCCTCTTCCTAGTGGGAAATGCGAGTTAAATTTGCCCATCCAGACACCTCCAGCTAGTCTCTCATTGGTTCTCGCTATTCCTGTTCATCTTCCGCAGAAATTGCAAACTGGGCCAAACAGGAGGTTAAAGGGACTGACTCTCCAAGTGGGGAGAGTGTTAGTAAAGCGTCTGGAATGTTGCACCCGAGTACCAGGGTACGAAAACTGAGACATATTTGAACACGTCTCCCGATCACATGGTTGATCATACTCTAGGTTCCACATGCATGTTTTAGCTGAAGGAAGAATACCTTAAACCTGGGTAGTTGAAACCCGTGGAATGGATACCATGCAATATGACTTCAAAGGGTCTTCATTTGCTCACGAACCTCTCCAATCCTATCACTGCTGCGTTTATGCCCCTGTACACATGCTTGATTCTCTTTCGGAGACATAGCAATCCATAGGTTTTAAGATACTTACTAGTAAGGTACATTCTTAGGCGTTTAATATGCGGTGTTGAGTCCATTTCGTTGAGCAAGGAGTAGCTCTTGTCTATTCCATATTTGGCTTAAGGAACTTTATCTGTGCTCATTTCAATCTCTGGTTTTATGCAGCACCCCAACTCACCTTTCCCCTTAAGCAAGCATAAGTTGGTTTTCTAAATTTGAGACCCTGTTCTGTTCTGTAATTCAGTTCCTGTGTAGCCAAGTTTCCATTCCGTGTATTACTGATATCTTATGATGTTTCTTTTTCTGTGTGACTTATTTCAGTTAGAATCATCATACCTGAATCCACTCATTGTGCTGCTAAGGGCCTGATGACACAGATTTCATTGCTGAGTGATACTGCATTGTACGTAAGTACCACAAGTTCTTTATCCATTTTTCACTTTCTGTGATATTGAACTTGTATGGTAAACGAGGTTCTTGTAAACGGAGGCGTCCCAAACTTTGGGGTGGCTGTGTCTTTTTGATTTTAATTTCCCTAAGCTATAGGACCATAATTGGAAGTGCCCTAGGCTCTGTTGCTTTGTTTTTTAGATGTTTCAGGAAACACCATACACTTCTCCTGAGTGTCTGTTAGCAATTTACATCCTGACCATCAGCATAACAAGGCTCCCAGTTCTCCATGGCCTGTCCTGCCTTTCTAGATTTTACACTTTTTTCAGATGGCCCTTTTGACCGGGGAGAAGTGAGACTTCATTGTAGTGCAGATTTCCTTTGCAAGTTTGCTTGGTTGGCCAAAAAGGGCGTATGCGTTTTTTCCTGAATATATTCAGGAAAAAACGCATACGCCCTTTTTGGCCAAGTGCATCATTGTGGACGTTCTGCCTCTTTTCCTATGCTTTCAGTGCAATTCCAGTCTACCTCCTGAAATCGGTTTCCTACAATTCTGCCCCGCTTTCAAGTCCTCTTGGCAGCCTTACTTCAGTCTATTTTTGGACGATAGCTGTCATTTATAACTCTGCAGGTTTGTGAATTACAGTGCCCCTGAGCTCCTTTCTTCAACTTGCTTACTTGTGACCTGGCCGCAACACCGCAGGATGGCTTCAGGCCCTAATCTAGTTCCGGTACGGCACGCTGAGCCTTTGGTTATTTCCTCTTCCTGGTGGGAAATGAGAGTTAAATTTGCCCGTCCAGACACCTCCAGCTAGCCTCTCATTGGTTCTCGCTATTCCTGTTCATCTTCCGCAGAAATTGCAAACTGGGCCAAACAGGAGGTTAAAGGGACTGACTCTCCAAGTGGGGAGAGTGTTAGTAAAGCGTCTGGAATGTTGCACCCGAGTACCAGGGTACAAAAACTGAGACATATTTGAACACGTCTCCCGATCACATTGTTGATCATACTCTAGGTTCCACATGCATGTTTTAGCTGAAGGAAGAATACCTAAAACCTGGGTAGTTGAAACCCGTGGAATGGGTACCATGCAATATGACTTCAAAGGGTCTTCATTTGCTCACCGAACCTCTCCAATCCTATCACTGCTGCGTTTATGCCCCTGTACACATGCTTGATTCTCTTTCGGAGACATAGCAATCCATAGGTTTTAAGATACTTACTAGTCAGGTACATTCTTAGGCGTTTAATATGCGGTGTTGAGTCCATTTCGTTGAGCAAGGAGTAGCTCTTGTCTATTCCATATTTGGCTTAAGGAACTTTATCTGTGCTCATTTCAATCTCTGGTTTTATGCAGCACCCCAACTCACCTTTACCCTTAAGCAAGCATAAGTTGGTTTTCTAAATTTGAGACCCTGTTCTGTTCTGTAATTCAGTTCCTGTGTAGCCAAGTTTACATTCCGTGTATTACTGATATCTTATGATGTTTCTTTTTCTGTGTGACTTATTTCAGTTAGAATCATCATACCTGAATCCACTCATTGTGCTGCTAAGGGCCTGATGACCTAGATTTCATTGCTGAGTGATATTGCTTTGTAAGTAAATACCACAACTTCTTTATCCATTTTTCACTTTCTGCGATGTTGAACTTGTACTGTAAACGAGGTTCTTGTAAACAGAGGCGTCCCAAACTTTGGGGTGGCTGTGTCTTTTTGATTTTAATTTCCCTAAGCTATAGGACCATAAGTGGCAGTGCCCTAGGCTCTGTTGCTTTGTTTCTTAGATGTTTCAGGAAACACCATACACTTCTCCCGAGTGGTTGTTGGCAATTTACATCCCGCCCATCAGCATAACAAGGCTCCCAGTTCTCCATGGTCTGTCCTGCCTTTCTGGATTTTACACATTTTTCAGATAGCCCTTTTGAACGGCGGGAAGTGAGACTTCAATGTAGTGCAGATTTCCTTTGCAAGCTTGCTTGGTTGGCCAAAAAGGGCGTATGCGTTTTTTCCTGAATATATACAGGAAAAAACGCATACGCCCTTTTTGGCCAAGTGCATCATTGTGGACGTTCTGCCTCTTTTCCTATGCTTTCAATGCAATTCCAGTCTACCTCCTGAAATCGGTTTCCTGCAATTCTGCCCCGCTTTCAAGTCCTCTTGGCAGCCTTACTTCAGTCTATTTTTGGACGATAGCTGTCATTTATAACTCTGCAGGTTTGTGAATTACAGTGCCCCTGAGCTCCTTTCTTCAACTCGCTTTCTTGTGACCTGGCCGCAACACCGCAGGATGGCTTCAGGCCCTAATCTGGTTCCAGCACGGCATGCTGAGCCTTTGGTTAATTCCTCTTCCTGGTGGGAAATGAGAGTTAAATTTGCCCGTCCAGACACCTCCAGCTAGTCTCTCATTGGTTCTCGCTATTCCTGTTCATCATCCGCAGAAATTGCAAACTGGGCCAAACAGGAGGTTAAAGGGACTGACTCTCCAAGTCGGGAGAGTGTTAGTAAAGCGTCTGGAATGTTGCACCCGAGTACCAGGGTACGAAAACTGAGACATATTTGAACACGTCTCCCGATCACATGGTTGATCATACTCTGGGTTCCACATGCATGTTTTAGCTGAAGGAAGAATACCTTAAATCTGGGTAGTTGAAACCCGTGGAATGGGTACCATGCAATATGACTTCAAAGGGTCTTCATTTGCTCACCGTACCACTCCAATCCTATCACTGCTGCGTTTATGCCCCTGTACACATGCTTGATTCTCTTTCGGAGACATAGCAATCCATAGGTTTTAAGATACTTACAAGTCAGGTACATTCTTAGACGTTTAATATGCGGTGTTGAGTCCATTTCGTTGAGCAAGGAGTAGCTCTTGTCTATTCCATATTTGGCTTAAGGAACTTTATCTGTGCTCATTTCAATCTCTGGTTTTATGCAGCACCCCAACTCACCTTTCCCCTTAAGCAAGCATAAGTTGGTTTTCTAAATTTGAGACCCTGTTCTGTTCTGTAATTCAGTTCCTGTGTAGCCAAGTTTACATTCCGTGTATTACTGATATCTTATGATGTTTCTTTTTCTGTGTGACTTATTTCAGTTAGAATCATCATACCTGAATCCACTCATTCTGCTGCTAAGGGCCTGATGACACAGATTTCATTGCTGAGTGATATTGCTTTGTAAGTAAATACCACAACTTCTTTATCCATTTTTCACTTTCTGCGATGTTGAACTTGTACTGTAAACGAGGTTCTTGTAAACAGAGCCGTTCCAAACTTTGGGGTGGCTGTGTCTTTTTGATTTTAATTTCCCTAAGCTATAGGACCATAAGTGGAAGTGCCCTAGGCTCTGTTGCTTTGTTTTTTAGATGTTTCAGGAAACACCATACACTTCTCCTGAGTGTCTGTTGGCAATTTACATCCCGCCCATCAGCATAACAAGGCTCCCAGTTCTCCATGGCCTGTCCTGCCTTTCTGGATTTTACACTTTTTTCAGATGGCCCTTTTGACCGGGGGCAAGTGAGACTTCATTGTAGTGCAGATTTCCTTTGCAAGCTTGCTTGGTTGGCCAAAAAGGGCGTATGCGTTTTTTCCTGAATATATTCAGGAAAAAACGCATACGCCATTTTTGGCCAAGTGCATCATTGTGGACGCTCTGCCTCTTTTCCTATGCTTTCAATGCAATTTCAGTCTACCTCCTGAAATCGGTTTCCTGCAATTCTGCCCCGCTTTCAAGTCCTCTTGGCAGCCTTACTTCAGTCTATTTTTGGACGATAGCTGTCATTTATAACTCTGCAGGTTTGTGAATTACAGTGCCCCTGAGCTCCTTTCTTCAACTCGCTTTCTTGTGACCTGGCCGCAACACCGCAGGATGGCTTCAGGCCCTAATCTGGTTCCGGCACGGCACGCTGAGCCTTTGGTTAATTCCTCTTCCTGGTGGGAAATGAGAGTTAAATTTGCCCGTCCAGACACCTCCAGCTAGTCTCTCATTGGTTCTCGCTATTCCTGTTCATCTTCCACAGAAATTGCAAACTGGGCCAAACAAGAGGTTAAAGGGACTGACTCTCCAAGTCGGGAGAGTGTTAGTAAAGCGTCTGGAATGTTGCACCCGAGTACCAGGGTACGAAAACTGAGACATATTTGAACACGTCTCCCGATCACATGGTTGATCATACTCTGGGTTCCACATGCATGTTTTAGCTGAAGGAAGAATACCTAAAACCTGGGTAGTTGAAACCCGTGGAATGGGTACCATGCAATATGACTTCAAAGGGTCTTCATTTGCTCACCGAACCTCTCCAATCCTATCACTGCTGCGTTTATGTCCCTGTACACATGCTTGATTCTCTTTCAGAGACATAGCAATCCATAGGTTTTAAGATACTTACTAGTCAGGTACATTCTTAGGCGTTTAATATGCGGTGTTGAGTCCATTTCGTTGAGCAAGGAGTAGCTCTTGTCTATTCCATATTTGGCTTAAGGAACTTTATCTGTGCTCATTTCAATCTCTGGTTTTATGCAGCACCCCAACTCACCTTTACCCTTAAGCAAGCATAAGTTGGTTTTCTAAATTTGAGACCCTGTTCTGTTCTGTAATTCAGTTCCTGTGTAGCCAAGTTTACATTCCGTGTATTACTGATATCTTATGATGTTTCTTTTTCTGTGTGACTTATTTCAGTTAGAATCATCATACCTGAATCCACTCATTCTGCTGCTAAGGGCCTGATGACACAGATTTCATTGCTGAGTGATATTGCTTTGTAAGTAAATACCACAACTTCTTTATCCATTTTGCACTTTCTGCGATGTTGAACTTGTACTGTAAATGAGGTTCTTGTAAACAGAGCTGTTCCAAACTTTGGGGTGGCTGTGTCTTTTTGATTTTAATTTCCCTAAGCTATAGGACCATAAGTGGAAGTGCCCTAGGTTCTGTTGCTTTGTTTTTTAGATGTTTCAGGAAACACCATACACTTCTCCCGAGTGGTTGTTGGCAATTTACATCCCGCCCATCAGCATAACAAGGCTCCCAGTTCTCCATGGCCTGTCCTGCCTTTCTGGATTTTACACTTTTTTCAGATGGCCCTTTTGACCGGGGGGAAGTGAGACTTCATTGTAGTGCAGATTTCCTTTGCAAGCTTGCTTGGTTGGCCAAAAAGGGCGTATGCGTTTTTTCCTGAATATATTCAGGAAAAAACGCATACGCCCTTTTTGGCCAAGTGCATCATTGTGGACGTTCTGCCTCTTTTCCTATGCTTTCAATGCAATTCCAGTCTACCTCCTGAAATCGGTTTCCTGCAATTCTGCCCCGCTTTCAAGTCCTCTTGGCAGCCTTACTTCAGTCTATTTTTGGATGATAGCTGTCATTTATAACTCTGCAGGTTTGTGAATTACAGTGCCCCTGAGCTCCTTTCTTCAACTCGCTTTCTTGTGACCTGGCCGCAACACCGCAGGATGGCTTCAGGCCCTAATCTGGTTCTGGCATGGCACGCTGAGCCTTTGGTTAATTCCTCTTCCTGGTAGGAAATGAGAGTTAAATTTGCCCGTCCAGACACCTCCAGCTAGTCTCCATTGGTTCTCGCTATTCCTGTTCATCTTCCGCAGAAATTGCAAACTGGGCCAAACAGGAGGTTAAAGGGACTGACTCTCCAAGTCGGGAGAGTGTTAGTAAAGCGTCTGGAATGTTGCACCCGAGTACCAGGGTACGAAAACTGAGACATATTTGAACACGTCTCCCGATCACATGGTTGATCATACTCTAGGTTCCACATGCATGTTTTAGCTGAAGGAAGAATACCTTAAACCTGGGTAGTTGAAACCCGTGGAATGGGTACCATGCAATATGACTTCAAAGGGTCTTCATTTGCTCACCGAACCTCTCCAATCCTATCACTGCTGCGTTTATGCCCCTGTACACATGCTTGATTCTCTTTCGGAGACATAGCAATCCATAGGTTTTAAGATACTTACAAGTCAGGTACATTCTTAGGCGTTTAATATGCGGTGTTGAGTCCATTTCGTTGAGCAAGGAGTAGCTCTTGTCTATTCCATATTTGGCTTAAGGAACTTTATCTGTGCTCATTTCAATCTCTGGTTTTATGCAGCACCCCAACTCACCTTTACCCTGAAGCAAGCATAAGTAGGTTTTCTAAATTTGAGACCCTGTTCTGTTCTGTAATTCAGTTCCTGTGTAGCCAAGTTTCCATTCTGTGTATTACTGATATCTTAAAATGTTTCTTTTTCTGTGTGACTTATTTCAGTTAGAATCATCATACCTGAATCCACTCATTGTGCTGCTAAGGGCCTGATGACACAGATTTCATTGCTGAGTGATAGTGCTTTGTAAGTAAATACCACGAATTCTTTATCCATTTTTCACTTTCTGCGATGTTGAACTTGTACTGTAAACGAGGTTCTTGTAAACAGAGCCGTTCCAAACTTTGGGGTGGCTGTGTCTTTTTCATTTTAAATTCCCTAAGCTATAGGACCATAAGTGGAAGTGCCCTAGGCTCTGTTGCTTTGTTTTTTAGATGTTTCAGGAAACACCATACACTTCTCCCGAGTGGTTGTTGGCAATTTACATCCCGCCCATCAGCATAACAAGGCTCCCAGTTCTCCATGGCCTGTCCTGCCTTTCTGGATTTTACACTTTTTTCAGATGTCCCTTTTGACCGGGGGGAAGTGAGACTTCATTGTAGTGCAGATTTCCTTTGCAAGCTTGCTTGGTTGGCCAAAAAGGGCGTATGCGTTTTTTCCTGAATATATTCAGGAAAAAACGCATACGCCCTTTTTGGCCAAGTGCATCATTGTGGACGTTCTGCCTCTTTTCCTATGCTTTCAATGCAATTCCAGTCTACCTCCTGAAATCGGTTTCCTGCAATTCTGCCCCGCTTTCAAGTCCTCTTGGCAGCCTTACTTCAGTCTATTTTTGGACGATAGCTGTCATTTATAACTCTGCAGGTTTGTGAATTACAGTGCCCCTGAGCTCCTTTCTTCAACTTGCTTTCTTTTGAGCTGGCCGCAACACCGCAGGATGGCTTCAGGCCCTAATCTCGTTCCGGCATGGCACACTGAGCCTTTGGTTATTTCCTCTTCCTGGTGGGAAATGAGAGTTAAATTTGCCCGTCCAGACACCTCCAGCTAGCCTCTCATTGGTTCTCGCTATTCCTGTTCATCTTCCGCAGAAATTGCAAACTGAGCCAAACAGGAGGTTAAAGGCGCTGACTCTCCAAGTGGGGAGAGTGTTAGTAAAGCGTCTGGAATGTTGCACCCGAGTACCAGGGGAGGAAAACGGAGACATATTTGAACACGTCTCCCGTTCACATGGTTGATCATACTTGGGTTCCACATGCATCTTTTATCTGAAGGAAGAATACCTTAAACCTGGACAGTTGAGACCCGTGGAATGGGTACCATGCAATATGACTTCAAAGGGTCTTCATTTGCTCACCAAACCTCTCCAATCCTATCACTGCTGCGTTTATGCCCCTGTACACATGCTTGATTCTCTTTCGGAGACATAGCAATCCATAGGTTTCACGATACTTACTCGTCAGGTACATTCTTAGGCGTTTAATATGCGGTGTTGAGTCCATTTCGTTGAGCAAGGAGTAGCTCTTGTCTATTCCATATTTGGCTTAAGGAACTTTATCTGTGCTCATTTCAATCTCTGGTTTTATGCAGCACCCCAACTCACCTTTCCCCTTAAGCAAGCATAAGTTGGTTTTCTAAATTTGAGACCCTGTTCTGTTCTGTAATTCAGTTCCTGTGTAGCCACGTTTCCATTCCGTGTATTAGTGATATCTTATGATGTTTCTTTTTCTGTGTGACTTATTTCAGTTAGAATCATCATACCTGAATCCACTCATTGTGCTTCTAAGGGCCTGATGACATAGATTTCATTGCTGAGTGATATTGCTTTGTAAGTAAATACCACAGCTTCTTTATCCATTTTTCATTTTCTGCGATGTTGAACTTGTACTGTAAACGAGGTTCTTGTAAACAGAGCCGTTCCAAACTTTGGGGTGGCTGTGTCTTTTTGATTTTAATTTCCCTAAGCTATAGGACCATAAGTGGAAGTGCCCTAGGCTCTGTTGCGTTGTTTTTTAGATGTTTCAGGAAACACCATACACTTCTCCGGAGTGTCTGTTGGCAATTTACATCCCGCCCATCAGCATAACAAGGCTCCCAGTTCTCCATGGCCTGTCGTGCCTTTTTGGATTTTACACTTTTTTCAGATGGCCCTTTTGACCAGGTGGAAGTGAGACTTCATTGTAGTGCAGATTTCCTTTGCAAACTTGCTTGGTTGGCCAGAAAGGGCGTATGCGTTTTTTCCTGAATATATTCAGGAAAAAACGCATACGCCCTTTTTGGCCAAGTGCATCATTGTCGAGTTTCTGACTCTCTTCATATGCTTTCAATGCAATTCCAGTCTACCTCCGGAAATCGGTTTCCTGCAATTCTGCCTTGCTTTCAATGCCTCTTCATAGCCTTACCTCAATATATTTTTTAAAAATAGTTGGCCTTTATAACTCTGCAGGTTTTTGAATTGCAGTGGCCCTTAGCTCCATTTTTTAGCTCTTATTTTTGTGGTCTTGCCCCATTACCACAGGATTCCTTGAAGCCCTATTTTTCTTCTGGGGCACCTTGCTGTGCCTTTGGTTAATTCTTCTTACTGATGTGATATTAGAGTGACATGTGCCCATCGAAACCGCTACAGCTAGTTTCTCACTGGTTCCCCCTATTCCCATTCATCCTCTGCACTAACTGCAGACTGTGCGATACCAGAACTTAAAGGCATTGACTCCATGTGGGGATGTTGTTAGTAAAGCGGCTGGAATGTCGATCCGGAGCCCCAGGAGAGGAAAAATGAGGTGCGTTTTAGAAACCTTTCCCGATCATATGGTATACCAGTCGCTGGGTTTCCCAAGCATGGTTTAGCTGTAGGAAGATTCCCTTCAACCTGGAGTGTTGGGACCCTTGGACTGAGTAGCATGAAGTATTGCATTAAACTTTCGGCAGTTGTTCACCAAAGCTCACCAATCCTGTCATCCCCAAGTGTCCAGCCTTATGTCTTATCCAGCTGTGGGTTTATATGTGGTCAATCCAGGTTGCATCACAGCCCCTGAGCGAATTTTGTAAGAATTTTTCTCTCTTTCATTGTTTCAGCGTTTTGTTTTTAAAATTTATTTCTATAATGGGGTTTAGCTCCTTTTCACTGCTGTGTTTGTGCCGCTCTGCACACACTTGATTCCCTTATGGAGATATATCAATACATGGGTTTTAAGATTCTTATTCCTCAGATATATTTCTCTGCGGTGTATAGGGTGTGTTGAGGCCTGTTCATTGAGCAAGGTGTAGATCTTGTCTAATACCTATTTGGTTTATTGAACGGTATCTGTGCTAATTTCAAACTCTGGTTTTATGCATCACCCCACCTCTCCTTTCCCCTTAAGCTGACATAAGTGTGTTTTCTAAATGTGAGACACTGTTCTGTTCTGTAATTCATTTCTTGTGCAGCCATATTTACCCTCCCTCTATAAGTGATATCTTATGATATGTTTCTTTTTCTGTTTGACTTATTTCAAGTAGTATTATCGGACCTAAATCCACTCTTTATCCTTCTACTAGCCTTATTACATTGATTTCATGGTGAAGAGATATTCCATTGTACATAAGTACCACATCTTCTTTATCCATTGTTCTCTTTCTTGGGGTATTTAAGGTGTACTGAAGTTGAGGTTCTTGTAAACAGAGTAGCCCTAAACTGTGGTGTGCTTGTGTCTTGTTGATTTTTAGACTTCCCTAGATATACTCCCATGATTGGAAGTGTCCTATGCTCTGTAGCTCTGTTTTTTAGATGATTTAGGAACCACCATACACTTCTCCAGAGTGGCTCTCGGCAGTTCACACACTGCCCATCAGCGTATAAAGGCTCCCTGTTCTCCATGGCCTGTCCTGCATTTCTGGTTTTTACAATTTTTTAGGATGGCCCTTTTGACCGGGGGGAAGTGAGACTTCTTTGTTGTGCACATTTGCATTGCTTGCTTGCTTCGTTGCCCATAAAGTGTGTATGCGTTTTTTCCTGGATATAATCAGGAAAAAACGCATACGCCCTTTTGGGCCAACTGCATCATTGTCGAAATTCTGCGGCTTTTCATGTGCGTTAAAGACGAGTCCAATCTATCTCTTGAAATCTGTTTCTTGCAATTCTGTCTTGCATTCAGATCCTCTTCTTTGCCTTACCTCAACATATTTTTGGACGTTAGTTTTCATTTATAACTCTGCAGGTTTGTGAATTGCAGTGACCCTGAGCTCCATTTTTTAAGTTGCTCTTTTGTGAGCTGGCCTCAAACCCACAGGATTGCTTTAGGCCCTATTTTGGCTCCGGCGAGGCAGGCTGAGCCTTTCTTTAATTCTTATTCTTAATGGGAAATTAGAGTGATATGTGCCCGTCCAAACCCCTACAACTCTTCTCTCATTGGTTCCCCCTCTTCCCGTTCATCCTCCTCACAATTTGCAAAATGTGTGAAACAGAAGTTTAAATGTGCTGATTCTCCAAGTGGGGAGATTCTAAGTAGCGTGGCTGGAATGGTGAACAGGAGCACCAGGAGAGGATAAATGAGGTGCATTTTAGACACATCTCCCGATCACATGGTGTACAGTCCTCTGGGTTTTCCATGCATGTTTTAGCTGTAGGAAGATCCCTTGAACCTGCAGATTTGGGACCCATTGAATGGGTACCAGGTAGTATTACTTTAAAGGGTGTGCATTTCCTCACCCAACCTCACATTTCTCTTAGCGCAAACAGTTTCCAGCCTTATGTCTCATCCTGCTGTGGGTCTAGATGTGTTCAATCCATGTTGCATCACCGTCCCTGAGGAAAAGTTGTAAGAGGTTTTCTCTGTCTCTCTGTCGTTTATTTTTTTCAATTTATTACTATATTGGTTACAGCTGATTTTCAAAGCTCTGTTTCTTGCTGCTGTACATCCACTTGATTCACGTACAGAGAGACATCAATAAATTCTTTTTCAGATTCTTACCAGTCGTATATATTCTTTTCCGGTGACTTGAGTGTGCTGAGTGCAGTTCTTTTAGCTACCGTGTAGGCCTTGTTGATTATCAGTTTGGTATTTGGAATGGTATCTTTGCTAATTTCAACCTCCTGGATGATGCCTCACCCCTCCCCACCTTTCCCGTTTAGCAGCCTTATGCGTGTTTTCTACATATTTGACTATGTTTTTGTTTTGTAATTTATTTCATGTGTAGCCATTTTGGATTCCACCTTTAAGTGATATCTTATGATATGTGTCTTTTTCTTTTTGAATTCTGTCACTTAGAATGATCATACGTAACTCCTCCGGAGTTGTTACAACTGGCCATATTTCATTGATTTCCAGGCTGAATAATATTCCACTCTACCTAAGTACCACATCTCTATCCATTTTTTCCCTCCAGAGACATTTAAGTTATATCCTAGTCGAGGATCTTTTAAACAGAGAGGGGGTAAACATTGGGGTGCCTGTGTCCTCTCGATTTTTGTTTTTCCCAAGATATACGCCCATGAGTGCAAGTGCCCTATGCTCTGTAGCTCATTTTTTAGATGCTTTAGTAAACACAATACACTTCTCCAGAATGGCCGTTGGCAATATACATTTCCACTATAAGTCTCACAGGGCTCCCTCTTCTCGTTGCCCTGTCCTGCATTTCTGTTGTTTACGCTTTATGAGGATGGCTCTTCTGACTGATGCGAAGTGATATCTTTTGTAGTATTGACTTCCAGTGCCCACCTGTTTGGTTGGCTAAAAAAGTGTATGCCCTTTTCTTGAATATATACAGAAAAGAATGCATACACCCTTTTTGGCCAACTGCAATGTTGGCAATGTTCAGCTCCTTTTCTTGTGCTTAATGGCGAGTCCTTTCTACCTCCTCAAATCCCTTTCCTGCCATTCTCCCTTGCTTACAAGTCCTTTTCTCTGACTTTCCTCAAGACATTTTTCAGTGATGGATATTTTCAACTCTGCAGTTTTGTGAATTTTACTGCCCCTGAGTTCCATTGTTCAACTCGTGTTTATGGGAACTGGCCACAAAGCAGCGGGATTTCCTCAAGCCCTATACTGTTTCCATGGGCAACCCTAGCCTTTGGTCAATTCGTCTTCCTGATTGGAAATTAGAGTGACATGTGCCTGTCTGAACACCTAGGACTTGTCTCTCATTGTTCCTCATCCTTCCGCTTCATCCTCTGGACAAATTCCAAACTGTACGCAACAGGATGTTGACAGTGCTGACATCTCCAAGTGGGGAGACTGTTAGTAAAGACGCTGGAGGGGTGAACCCGAGCACCAGGAGATGAGGAGATGAGATGCCTTTTCCAAACTCTTCCCGATCAGACGGTATACCATCCTCTGGGTGTGACAGACATGTTTTAGCAGTAGGAAGAGTCCCATTCATGTAAGGAGAACACCAGGGCTTTTTCAAAATCAGTGTCTCCCCGAAACCCAAACTGGGGAATTTTTTAAGCTACAGCTACACATATGTTCGTTAAGGGCCTTGGGAAGTAGGCAGAGTCCAAACTTTAGATGATTGAAGTCTTCAGGGTCAGAAGCACTCACCACCAGCTTCCCTTAGGCTACACTTTAACTGTCATTGATAGATGATGTCAATAAAAATATCTATTCTTTTTCAGATTATTTCCCCTTATAGGTTATTGCAAAATGTTGAGTGTAGTTCCCTGTGCTATACAGTAGTTCCTTGTTGATGATCTATTTTATACATAGCAGTGTGTATGTGTTCATTCCAAACTGTTAATTTATCCCTCCTCCCACCTTTCCCCTTTGGTAATAATAAATTATAAGATTTTATACTTCTCAGAAATGGGGGAGCTGAAAGAGAGGTATCATTTTCAATGGAAAAGCATTTAAAACAAGATTGAAGGTTTAACCAAGATTATTAGATGTACATCCTTGGAAAGAAATCACTTCGTTTCTCTAATATTGACCTGACAAATAAGACAAACCTTTTCACTGAACTTGCTTATAAAAAGTGATGGAAATATCAAATGGAAGTGTTAAAAACATCTTATTTTACCCGAGCCTTATACACTGTTCTATGTTAACTACAGTTTGGCTCACACATCTGTTCATTGAGGTTACAATAGTCTCAATTTCTGTTACTGATCCTCCAGAGTGGACCCCAACAAGTGTCCCCCTGCCCAGTGTCATTGGGGCCAACAGATCGAGACTGAGTTTGGTTCACAAGCAAAGGAAACTTTATATTTTGATCAGAGAATGGAGAGGTGAGAGCATGCACTACCCCGTGGGCTGTGGGCTGGGCTGCTGTGTAGAGATCCTGTCAGAGTCAGTGGGAGGGAGGGAGGCGGCGGAGCTCTCGAGGGCCGGGTTGGCTGTAGCTCAGGCTCTATATCGTGGAGTCTGCACTGGGCCCCAGGAGCTGAGGTGTCGACCCAGCCATTCTGCACTAGGAAATCTGGTCTGAAGTGCCGGGTGTGGAACCTCTGCATGCGGGACCCTAGGAGCACGTGAAATTAGACAAAGCACAAAGGATAAAAAAGGTTAGACTTGACTTTATTGCCCAGATTCTATTTTTATCTCCCAGGGATTTTTAATGGGCTTTGCTGGGGACAAACCCCTCCTCTGCCTTTTGTCCCGTTCCTCATTCTTGGAGTGCTGAGGGTGCAGACCCTTCTTCTGTAACTGCTGAGTGCTGAGTTGGGAGCCCTCATACCCTGGGGCGAGGGTCAGAGCTTCTCCCCAGCAGCCTCCCAGTGACGTTGATTGTCCCCAGGACCCCTGCCTCCCTGCTCGTCCACCTGAGCACCAGCATTGGAAGTGTTATAGATTCTAATGACCTTTAAGGGTCCAGGAAAGAGATGTGCAGAGACGCTGTGGGGGCCGGTTTCACCCCGCCCCACATTTGTTCGGCCACCTTAGGCTGACCGTCTCTGCCAGCCTAGATGCTCTGACCAGTAGTCTGCGCTTTCTTCAGTTAGGCCCCTGAATTAACGTACAAACAGCACCAGGTGTCAGAGCCCTGCCCGCTCAACTCCCAGACAGTCCAGGGTCAGTGGTGATCAAGGACCATGATGGCTACTGAGTCAACAGCCTTTTGAAGTAAACAGGAGTCCAGCCGGTCTTATTGGCCACCATCATCACACTGTCCGTAGGCTTTTCTATGGTGACAGTGTGGTATACTGTTCCCCCGCCAAGATTATTAGCTCCCCTCTGGGTGCAGTAAGTCCTGCAAGCAGTAGTCTACTCTTTTGGGACACACTCTTGTTGTTTTATGAGAGAAACTCCAGGTCAAGTGATGTTCACACGAGTCGTCATGGTGCCCTGTTGCCCCCGGTTATCTCTCTGGATGTTGGAGTTGGAGGGCCTCCTCACTCGAGGTCAGTGTGCCCACGGAGCGAACCCTGCAACTTCAGGGCATGGTTGGTGGTTAGGATCACCACGTGGGGTCCTTTTCCCTTAGGAGGGAGGTGGCCTTTTGGGCTGCTGATTTCCAGGTTTTTAGATACCGCCAGTATCTTGGCCAGATGTGGCAGTGGGCCAAGCCCCTTAGTGACCGTAGTTTATCCTACCTGGATGGCATTCTTGCATTGTTCCATTTCAAGTGGTCCCAGTTTTTGCACTAATTCTCCAATGGCGATTCACCTTTCACCGGGAATGTAAAGGTCAAAGGGTTTAGCTAAATTAGGGAGTTCCAGGGCAAGGGTCTGAATTGACTGCTCTTTCCATTCTTGAAAGGCCACTTCTGGATTCTATTCAAAAGGATCATCATCTTTTCCTTTCAGTGTTTCATATAGAGGCCCAGCTAGTAGACTGTAGTTAGGGATCCAGAAGCAGCAAACCCTGGCCTCCCCAGGAACCCCTAAGCTGTCTTCTAGTTTTAGAAAGGGGTAAGGCTGAAAATGGTTTCTTCCCTTTCCTGGGATGGGCTTCTCTGACCTTCTGTGAGAATGAAGCCCAGGCAGGTCACCGCAGTCTGTGATATTTGAGCTTTTTCTTGGACAACTTCTATCCTTTATTGGCTTGGTAGTTCAGAGGCCTCCTTAGTAGGGCTGGTGATCAGAATGTCGTCTGCATATTGAAGGAGGGTTTCCTTTTCCAGAGGTAGAACTTTTAGGTCTTTAGCTAAGCTTTCCCCAAAGATGGTGTGGGAATTTTTGCACCCTTGGGGCCAGACGGCCCGGAAGTATTGTTTTAGTTGTATGTTGAGTCCTGCCACTCACAAGCCAAAATTTCTTGTGACTCTGGGACTAATGGAATACAAAAGAAGGCATCATTGAAGACTAATACAGAATACCATGTCCTGGTGGTTGGTAGAATGACCAGCAGGGTGTAGGAATTAGGAGCAACTGGAGGTATATCCTCGGTGGCTTCACTGACTGTCCTGACATCCTTTACCAGGTCCCCAGCAGCCCATGGGGTTCTCGTGGTCAGACCAATCCCAGAATATGGAGCTCACCTGGGCAGGTACCCCACCCCCACCCCAGCCCACGGGGCTCTCGTGGTCAGGCCCCTCCCAGGATACAGAGCTACCCTTGCAGGTACCGTGGCAGGGCTGGGCACACAGGAACCGTGCACATAGCCCTCATTGCAGAGCACCCCCAGCTCACCTGTCGCTCAGAGCTGACACAGAGCACCTCAGAGCAGGACTTGAACTAACAAACAGCAGCTGCGACAGGTCTGTGACCCTGGGCATCACTCCGTGAGGCCTCCCTCCACCTGGTCTTCCAGAGACTTCCACTGCACCCGGGGCACCAGGCCTCTGTCTCCAACCACCACCCACCCCTCCTCTCCCTGACTCCTGGGTTCCTCTCATTAGGAGAGGGTTTTCTTGAAGTTGTCTCCCACTCATGGGCCAGATAAAATGATTAGAAAACAAGCCAAAGCTGCAGCCCCTTGTCTATCCTGACTCTCAGGAGCCCACACCTGTTCCTTGGACCTGGCCGGTTCAGCAAGTTCCATTTTCTGCAACTGTGAGCCCCTGAGGGGTGATGATTGGCTGACCTGGGCAGCCTTACCGTGCCGGCCAGCCCTCCCCAGGTGTGCCTGGGTTGAGATCAATATAAATACCACTCCAGGCAGCAAGAGCCCCTGCAGCCGTGCCTGACGCCATTTTCTCTGCCCTGTCAGCAGTCTCGGGGCTGGGCTGGTGGGAGGGAGTGAGAGGCCACGGCTTTGTGGGTGGCCCAGTGTGAGTGGGGCTCTGCTGGACTTTCTGCAGCAGTTGCCAGGCTGCCACCTGCTAAAGAAGAGGATGTGTCACCCATACCTGCTGCTGGAATTTCTCCCTGGGCAGAGGTGAGGAAGGAAAAAAGCAGTGGGGGCAGGGACAGGACGGGTATCTCAGGCAGGGAAATGGAAATCTTCCAGAAGAGCACCCAGGGCCAGGACCATCCTGGCTGGCCTGCAGGCACCAAGTCGGCCGGCATGCTGTCACTCGTGTGGCTCTATGGCCCTTCCTCTAGGCTTTCAAGTCCTTGTATATATTCAGGTGTTTTACCTGGGACGGGTGGGAATAGTTCAGCAGCAACTGGCCTGGGGCTCAGCTCACGTTTACTCACAGATGCCTCGGCACGGTGCCCCAGCTTTGCAATGAGGACGCTTGTTGCGTGGGGGCTGCTGGCTGAATGGGAGACGATTCCCCACCACTGACCAACTTCAGAATTGTTTACAACTGGAGCAAGTGCCCTGATACGGTTTTCCTCTGTGTAACTGGTGGGTTCTGTGTTTTTTTTCTCTTTTTCGTTTTTGGTTCAAGGTAGATTTTATTCCTCTTTTTTGTATTTACAGATATAAGCATGGAAATAATTTATTCATATAAATACATGTATGTGCAGGGAATAATTGTTTTTTCTGTTTTATTTTTTAAATTTTATTTCTTTTTAATTTTGAATTTTATTTTATATTTTTATACAGCAGGTTCTTATTGGTTATCTATTTTATACATATAAATGTATACATGCCAATCCCAGTCTCTCAACTCCTCCCACCACCACCCCCCAACAGCTTTCCCCCCTTGTTGTCCATACGTTTGTTGTCTACATCTGTTGCTCTATTTATGCCTTGCAAAATGGTTAATCTGTACAGTTTTTCTAGGTTCCACATATATGCATGAATATACAAGACTTGTTTTTCTCTTTCTGACTTACTTCACTCTGTATGACAGTCTCTAGATCCATCGACGTCTCTACAAATGACCCAATTTCATTCCTTTTCATGGCTTAGTAATATTCCATTTTATATATGTACCACAGCTTTATGCATTCGTCTGTCTGTGGGCATTTAGGTTGCTTCCATTACCTCGATATTGTAAATAGTGATGCAATGAACATTGCGGTGAATGACTCTTTTTGATTTATGGTTTTGTCTGGGTATATGTCCAGTACTGGGATTGCTGTATCATATGGTAATTCTATTGTTAGTTTCTTAAGAAATTCCATATTGTTCTCCATAATGACTGTATCAATTTATATTCCCAACAATAGTGGAAGAGGGTTCCTTTTCTCCACACCCTTTCCAGCATTTTTTGTTTGTAGATTTTCAATGATGCCTATTCTACCAGGTGTGAGGTGATACCTCATTGTTGAATCCATTTCGTTGAGCAAGGAGTAGCTCTTGTCTATTACATATTTGGCTTATGGAACGGTATCTGTGCTCATTTCAATCTCTGGTTTTATGCAGCACCCCAACTCACCTTCCCCCTTAAGCAGGCATAAGTTGGTTTTCTAAACTTGAGACCCTGTTCTGTTCTGTAATTCAGTTCCTGTGTAGCCAAGTTTACATTCCGTGTATTACTGATATCTTATGATGTTTCTTTTTCTGTGTGACTTATTTCAGTTAGAATCATCATACCTGAATCCACTCATTGTGCTGCTAAGGGCCTGATGACACAGATTTCATTGCTGAGTGATATTGCTTTGTAAGTAAATACCACAACTTCTTTATCCATTTTTCACTTTCTGCGATGTTGAACTTGTACTGTAAACGAGGTTCTTGTAAACAGAGCCGTTCCAAACTTTGGGGTGGCTGTGTCTTTTTGATTTTAATTTCCCTAAGCTATAGGACCATAAGTGGAAGTGCCCTAGGCTCTGTTGCGTTGTTTTTTAGATGTTTCAGGAAACACCATACACTTCTCCCGAGTGTCTGTTGGCAATTTACATCCCGCCCATCAGCATAACAAGGCTCCCAGTTCTCCATGGCCTGTCCTGCCTTTCTGGATTTTACACTTTTTTCAGATGTCCCTTTTGACCGGGGGGAAGTGAGACTTCATTGTAGTGCAGATTTCCTTTGCAAGCTTGCTTGGTTGGCCAAAAAGGGCGTATGCGTTTTTTCCTGAATATATTCAGGAAAAAACGCATACGCCCTTTTTGGCCAAGTGCATCATTGTGGACGTTCTGCCTCTTTTCCTATGCTTTCAATGCAATTCCAGTCTACCTCCTGAAATCGGTATCCTGCAATTCTGCCCCGCTTTCAAGTCCTCTTGGCAGCCTTACTTCAGTCTATTTTTGGACGATAGCTGTCATTTATAACTCTGCAGGTTCGTGAATTACAGTGCCCCTGAGCTCCTTTCTTCAACTCGCTTTATTTTGAGCTGGCCGCAACACCGCAGGATGGCTTCAGGCCCTAATCTGGTTCCGGTACTGCACGCTGAGCCTTTGGTTATTTCCTCTTCCTGGTGGGAAATGAGAGTTAAATTTGCCCGTCCAGACACCTCCAGCTAGCCTCTCATTGGTTCTCGCTATTCCTGTTCATCTTCCTCAGAAATTGCAAACTGTGCCAAACAGGAGGTTAAAGGGACTGACTCTCCAAGTCGGGAGAGTGTTAGTAAAGCGTCTGGAATGTTGCACCCGAGTACCAGGGGAGGAAAACTGAGACATATTTGAACACGTCTCCCGTTCACATGGTTGATCATACTTGGGTTCCACATGCATGTTTTAGCTGAAGGAAGAATACCTTAAACCTGGAGAGTTGAGACCCGTGTAATGGGTACCATGCAATATGACTTCAAAGGGTCTTCATTTGCTCACCGAACCTCTCCAATCCTATCACTGCTGCGTTTATGCCCCTGTACACATGCTTGATTCTCTTTCGGAGACATAGCAATCCATAGGTTTTAAGATACTTACTAGTCAGGTACATTTTTAGGCGTTTAATATGGGGTTTTGAGTCCATTTCGTTGAGCAAGGAGTAGCTCTTGTCTATTCCATATTTGGCTTAAGGAACTTTATCTGTGGTCATTTCAATCTCTGGTTTTATACAGCACCCCAACTCACCTTTCCACTTAAGCAAGCATAAGTTGGTTTTCTAAATTTGAGACCCTGTTCTGTTTTGGAATGCAGTTCCTGTGTAGCCAAGTTTACATTCCGTGTATTAGTGATATCTTATGATGTTTCTTTTTCTGTGTGACTTACTTCAGTTAGAGTCATCGTACCTGGATCCACTCATTATGCTGCTACGGGCCTGATGACATAGATTTAATTGCTGAGTGATACTGCATTGTACGTAAGTACCACAAGTTCTTTATCCATTTTTCACTTTCTGTGATATTGAACTTGTACGGTAAACGAGGTTCTTGTAAACGGAGGCATCCCAAACTTTGGGGTGGCTGTGTCTTTTTTTTTTTTTTTTTTTTTTTTTTAACATCTTTATTGGGGTATAATTGCTTTACAATGGTGTGTTAGTTTCTGCTTTATAAGAAAGTGAATCAGTCATACATAAACATATGTTCCCATATGTCTTCCCTGTTGCGTCTCCCTCCCTCCCACCCTCCCCATCCCACCCCTCCAGGCTGTCACAAAGCACCGAGCCAATATCCCTGTGCCATGCGGCTGCTTCCCACTAGCTATCTACCTTACTGCGTTTGTTACTATGTATATGCCCATGACTCTCTCTCGCCCTGTCACAGCTCACCCTTCCCCCTCCCCATAACCTCAAGTCCGTTCTCTAAGAGGTCTGCATCTTTATTCCTGCTTTACCCCTAGGTTCTTCATGACATTTTTTTCTTAAATTCCATATATATGTGTTAGCATACGGTATTTGTCTTTTTCTTTCTGACTTACTTCACTCTGTATGACAGACTCTAGGTCTATCCACCTCATTACAAATAGCTCAATTTCGTTTCTTTTTATGGCTGAGTAATATTCCATTGTATATATGTGCCACATCTTCTTTATCCATTCATCTGATGATGGGCACTTAGGTTGTTTCCATCTCCGGGCTATTGTAAATAGAGCTGCAATGAACATTTTGGTACATGACTCTTTTTGAATTTTGGTTTTCTCAGGGTATATGCCCAGTAGTGGGATTGCTGGGTCATATGGTAGTTCTATTTGTAGTTTTTTAAGGAACCTCCATACTGTTCTCCATAGTGGCTGAACCAATTCACATTCCCACCAGCAGTGCAAGAGTGTTCCCTTTTCTCCACACCCTCTCCAGCATTTATTGTTTCTAGATTTTTTGATGATGGCCATTCTGACTGGTGTGAGATGATATCTCATTGTAGTTTTGATTTGCATTTCTCTAATGATTAATGATGTTGAGCATTCTTTCATGTGTTTGTTGGCAGTCTGTATATCTTCTTTGGAGAAATGTCTATTTAGGTCTTCTGCCCATTTTTGGATTGGGTTGTTTGTTTTCTTGTTATTGAGCTGCATGAGCTGCTTGTAAATTTTGGAGATTAATCCTTTGTCGGTTGCTTCATTTGCAAAAATTTTCTCCCATTCTGAGGGTTGTCTTTTGGTCTTGTTTATGGTTTCCTTTGCTGTGCAAAAGCTTTGAAGTTTCATTAGGTCCCATTTGTTTATTTTTGTTTTTATTTCCATTACTCTAGGAGGTGGGTCAGAAAGGATCTTGCTTTGATTTATGTCATAGAGTGTTCTGCCTATGTTTTCCTCTAAGAGTTTGATAGTTTCTGGCCTTACATTTAGGTCTTTAATCCATTTTGAGCTTATTTTTGTGTATGGTGTTAGGGAGTGATCTAATCTCATACTTTTACATGTACCTGTCCAGTTTTCCCAGCACCACTTATTGAAGAGGCTGTCCTTTCTCCATTGTACATTACTGCCACCTTTATCAAAGATAAGGTGTCCATATGTGCATGGGTTTATCTCTGGGCTTTCTATCCTGTTCCATTGATCTATCTTTCTGTTTTTGTGCCAGTACCATACCGTCTTGATGACTGTAGCTTTGTAGTATAGTCTGAAGTCAGGGAGCCTGATTCCTCCAGTTCCTTCTTTCGTTCTCAAGATTGCTTTGGCTATTCGGGGTCTTTTGTGTTTCCATACAAATTGTGAAATTTTTTGTTCTAGTTCTGTGAAAAATGCCAGTGGTAGTTTGATAGGGATTGCATTGAATCTATAGATTGCTTTGGGTAGTAGAGTCATTTTCACAATGTTGATTCTTCCAATCCAAGAACATGGTATATCTCTCCATCTATTTATATCATCTTTAATTTCTTTCATCAGTGTCTTATAATTTTCTGCATACAGGTCTTTTGTCTCCTTAGGTAGGTTTATTCCTAGATATTTTATTCTTTTTGTTGCAATGGTAAATGGGAGTGTTTTCTTGATTTCACTTTCAGATTTTTCATCATTAGTATATAGGAATGCCAGAGATTTCTGTGCATTAATTTTGTATCCTGCCACTTTACCAAATTCATTGATTAGCTCTAGTAGTTTTCTGGTAGCATCTTTAGGGTTCTCTATGTATAGGATCATGTCATCTGCAAACAGTGACAGCTTTACTTCTTCTTTTCCAATTTGGATTCCTTTTATTTCCTTTTCTTCTCTGATTGCTGTGGCTAAAACTTCCAAAACAATGTTGAATAATAGTGGTGAGAGTGGGCAACCTTGTCTTGTTCCTGATCTTAGTGGAAATGCTTTCAGTTTTTCACCATTGAGGATGATGTTTGCTGTGGGCTTGTCATATATGGCCTTTATTATGTTGAGGAAAGTTCCCTCTATGCCTACTTTCTGCAGGGTTTTTATCATAAATGGGTGTTGAATTTTGTCAAAAGCTTTCTCTGCATCTATTGAGATGATCATATGGTTTTTCTCCTTCAATTTGTTAATATGGTTTATCACATTGATAGATTTGCGTATATTGAAGAATCCTTGCATTCCTGGAATAAACCCCACTTGATCATGGTGTATGATCCGTTTAATGTGCTGTTGGATTCTGTTTGCTAGTATTTTGTTGAGGATTTTTGCATCTATGTTCATCAGTGATATTGGCCTGTAGTTTTCTTTCTTTGTGACATCCTTGTCTGGTTTTGGTATCAAGGTGATGGTGGCCTCGTAGAAGGAGTTAGGGAGTGGTTCCTCCCTCTGCTATATTTTGGAAGAGTTTGAGAAGGATAGGTGTTAGCTCTTCTCTAAATGTTTGATAGAATTCGCCTGTGAAGCCATCTGGTCCTGGGCTTTTCTTTGTTGGAAGATTTTTAATCACAGTTTCAATTTCAGTGCTTGTGATTGGTCTGTTCATATTTTCTATTTCTTCCTGATTCAGTCTTGGCAGGTTGTGCATTTCTAAGAATTTGTCCATTTCTTCCAGATTGTCCATTTTATTGGCATAGAGTTGCTTGTAGTAATCTCTCATGATCTCTTTTATCTCTGCAGTGTCAGTTGTTACCTCTCCTTTTTCATTTCTAATTCTATTGATTTGAGTCTTCTCCCTTTTTTTCTTGATGAGTCTGGCTAGTGGTTTATCTATTTTGTTTATCTTCTCAAAGAACCAGCTTTTAGTTTTATTGATCTTTGCTATTGTTTCCTTCATTTCTTTTTCATTTATTTCTGATCTGATTTTTATGATTTCTTTCCTTCTGCTAGCTTTGGGGTTTTTTTGTTCTTCTTTCTCTAATTGCTTGAGGTGCAAGGTTAGGTTGTTTATTCGAGATGTTTCCTGCTTCTTAAGGTGGGCTTGTATTGCTATAAACTTCCCCCTTAGAACTGCTTTTGCTGCATCCCACAGGTTTTGGGTCGTTGTGTCTCCATTGTCATTTGTTTCTAGGTATTTTTTGATTTCCTCTTTGATTTCTTCAGTGATCTCTTCATTATTAAGTAGTGTATTGTTTAGCCTCCATGTGTTTGTATTTTTTACAGATCTTTTCCTGTAATTGATATCTAGTCTCATGGCGTTGTGGTCGGAAAAGATACTTGATACAATTTCAATTTTCTTAAATTTACCAAGGCTTGATTTGTGACCTAAGATATGATCTATCCTGGAGAATGTTCCATGAGCACTTGAGAAAAATGTGTATTCTGTTGTTTTTGGATGGAGTGTCCTATAAATATCAATTATGTCCATCTTGTTTAATGTATCATTTAAAGCTTGTGTTTCCTTATTTATTTTCATTTTGGATGATCTGTCCATGGGTGAAAGTGGGGTGTTTAAGTCCCCTACTATGAATGTGTTACTGTCGATTTCCCCTTTTATGGCTGTTAGTATTTGCCTTATGTATTGAGGTGCTCCTATGTTGGGTGCATAAATATTTACAATTGTTATATCTTCTTCTTGGATCGATCCCTTGATCATTATGTAGTGTCCTTCTTTGTCTCTTTTAATAGTCCTTATTTTAAAGTCTATTTTGTCTGATATGAGAATTGCTACTCCAGCTTTCTTTTGGCTTCCATTTGCATGGAATATCTTTTTCCATCCCCTTACTTTCAGTCTGTATGTGTCTCTAGGTCTGAAGTGGGTCTCTTGTAGACAGCATATATAAGGGTCTTGTTTTTGTATCCATTCAGCTAATCTGTGTCTTTTGGTGGGAGCATTTAGTCCATTTACATTTAAGGTAATTATCGATATGTATGTTCCTATTCCCATTTTCTAAATTGTTTTGGGTTCGTTATTATAGGTCTTTTCCTTCTCTTGTGTTTCTTGCCTAGAGAAGATCCTTTAGCATTTGTTGTAAAGCTGGTTTGGTGGTGCTGAACTCTCTCAGCTTTTGCTTGTCTGTAAAGGTTTTAATTTCTCCATCAAATCTGAATGAGATCCTTGCTGGGTAGAGTAGTCTTGGCTGCATGTTTTTCTCCTTCATCACTTTCAGTATGTCCTGCCACTCCCTTCTGGCTTGTAGGGTTTCTGCTGAGAGATCAGCTGTTAACCTTATGGGGATTCCCTTATGTGTTATTTGTTGTTTTTCCCTTGCTGCTTTTAATATGCTTTCTTTGTATTTAATTTTTGACAGTTTGATTAATATGTGTCTTGGCGTATTTCTCCTTGTATTTATCTTGTATGGGACTCTCTGTGCTTCCTGGACTTGATTAACTATTTCCTTTCCCATATTAGGGAAGTTTTCAACTATAATCTCTTCAAATATTTTCTCAGTCCCTTTCTTTTTCTCTTCTTCTTCTGGAACCCCTATAATTCGAATGTTGGTGCGTTTAATGTTGTCCCAGAGGTCTCTGAGACTGTCCTCAGTTCTTTTCATTCTTTTTTCTTTATTCTGCTCTGCAGTAGTTATTTCCACTATTTTATCTTCCAGGTCACTTATCCATTCTTCTGCCTCAGTTATTCTGCTATTGATCCCATCTAGAGTACTTTTAATTTCATTTATTGTGTTGTTCATCGTTGCTTGTTTCATCTTTAGTTCTTCTAGGTCCTTGTTAACTGATTCTTGCATTTTGTCCAATCTATTGTCCATTCTATCTCCAAGATTTCGGATCAACCTTACTATCATTATTCTGAATTCTCTTTCAGGTAGACTGCCTATTTCCTCTTCATTTGTTAGGTCTGGTGGGTTTTTATCTTGCTCCTTCATCTGCTGTGTGTTTTTCTGTCTTCTCATTTTGCTTATCTTACTGTGTTTGGGGTCTCGTTTTTGCAGGCTGCAGGTTTGTAGTTCCTCCTGTTTTTGATGTCTGTCTCCAGTGGCTAAGGTTGGTTCAGTGGGTTGTGTAGGCTTCCTGGTGGAGGGGGCTAGTGCCTGTGTTGTGGTGGATGAGGCTGGATCTTGTCTCTCTAGTAGGCAGGTTCACGTCTGGTGGTGTGTTTGGGGGTGTCTGTGGCCTTATTATGATTTTAGGCAGCCTCTCTGCTAATGGGTGGGGTTGTGTTCCTGTTTTGCTAGTTGTTTGGCATAGGTTTTCCAGCCCTGTGGCTTGCTGGTCGTTGAGTGAAGCTGGGTGCTGGTGTTAAGATGGAGGTCTCTGGGAGATTTTCGCCATTTGATATTATGTGGAGCTGGGAGGTCTCTTGTTGATCAGTGTCCTGAAGTTGGCTGTCCTACCTCAGAGGCACAGCCCTGCCTCCTGGCTGGAGCACCAAAAGCTTTTCATCCACAGGCTCAGGATAAAAGGGAGAAAAAGTAGAGGGAATTAGTAGAAGTATGAGGAAAGAAAGAAGGAAAGGAGGGTAGGAAGGAAGGAAGAAAGAAAGAAAGAAGCAAAGAAGGAAAGAAGGCAAGAAGGAAAGAAAGGAGGGAGGGAGGGAGGGAGGAAGGAAGGAAGGAGGGAAAGAAGGAAAAAAGACAGAAAGAAAGAAGATACAGTAAAAATAAAATAAAGTATAATAAAGTTATTGAATTAAAAACTTCTTATTTAGAAAAAAAAAAAAGGGACGGAAAGAACCTTAGGACAAATGTTGGAAGCAAAGCTATACAGACAAAATCTTACACAGAAGCATACACATACACCCTCACTAAAAGAGGTAAATGGGGAAGAATCCTAAATCTTGCTGTCAGAGACCACTTCCTCAATTTGGGATGATTCGTTGTCTAAAGGAGGGAAGGAAGGACGGAAAGAAAGAAAGAAAGAACGAAGGTAAAGTATAATAAGGTTATTAAAATTAATTATTAAGAAAAAAAATTAAAAAAAAAAACATGGACGGATAGAACCCTAGGACAAATGGTGGAAGCAAGACTATACAGACAAGATCTCACACAGAAGCATACACATACACATTCACAAAAAGAGGAAAGGGGAAAAAATCATAGATCTTGCTCCTAAAGTCCACTTCCTTAATTTGGGATGATTGGTTGTCTATTCAGGTATTCCACAGATGCAGGGTACATCAAGTTGATTGTGGAGCTTTAATCCGCTGCTTCTGAGGCTGCTGGGAGAGATTTCCCTTTCTCTTCTTTGTTCTCACAGCTCCCAGGGCTAAGCTTTGGATTTGGCCCTGCCACTGCGTGTAGATCGCTGGAGGGCGTCTGTTTTTTGCTCAGACAGGATGGGGTTAAAAGAGCCGCTGATTGGGGGCTCCGGCGCACTCAGGCCGGCGGGGACGGAGGGGCACAGAGTGCGGAGCGGGCCTGCGGTGGCAAAGGCCGGCGTGACTTTGCACCAGCCTGAGGCGCGCTGTGCGCTCTCCCGGGGAAGTTGTCTCTGGATCCCGGGAACCCGGCAGTGGTGGGCTGCACAGGCTCCGCGGAGGAGGGGTGTGGAGAGTGACCTGTACTCGCACACAGGCCCCTCGGTGGCGGCAGCAGCAGCCTTAACGTCTCCCGTCCGCCTCTGGGGTCCGCGCTTTTAGCCGCGGCTTGCACCCGTCTCTGGATTCCGCGCTTTCAGCCGCGGCTCGCGCCCGTCTCTGGATTCCGCGCTTTCAGCCGCGGCTCGCGCCCGTCTCTGGATTCCGCGCTTTCAGCCGCGGCTCGCGCCCGTCTCTGGATTCTGCGCTTTCAGCCGCGGCTCGCGCCCGTCTCTGGGGTCCGCGCTTTCAGCCGCGGCTCGCGCCCGTCTCTGGGGTTCGCGCTTTTAGCCGCGGCTCGCACCCGTCTCTGGAGTTCCTTTAAGCAGCGTTCTTAAACCCCTCTCCTCACGCACCAGGAAACAAAGAGGGAAGGAAAAGTCTCCTGCCTCTTCTGCAGGTGCAGGCTTTTCCCCGGACTCCCTCCCAGCTAGCTGTGGTGCACTAACCCCTTCAGGCTATGTTCAAGCCGCCAACCCCAGTCCTCTCCCTGCGCTCCGGCCTCAGCTCGCAGCCCCGCCCGCCCCGGCGGGTGAGCAGACAAGCCTCTCGGGCTGGTGAGTGCCGGTCGGCACCGATCCTCTGTGTGGGAATCTCCCCGCTTTGCCCTCCGCACCCGTTGCTGTGCACTCCTCCGCAGCTTCGAAGCTCCCCCCTCCGCCTCCCGCAGTCTCCGCCCGCGAAGGGGCTTCCTAGAGTGTGGAAACTTTTCCTCCTTCACAGCTCCCTCCCACTGGTGCAGGTGCCGTCCCTATTCTTTTGTCTCTGTTTTTTCTTTTGCCCTACCCAGGTACGTGGGGAGTTTCTTGCCTTTTGGGAGGTCTGAGGTCTTCTGCCAGCCTTCAGTAGGTGTTCTGTAGGAGTTGTTCCACGTGTAGTTGTATTTCTGGTGTATCTGTGGGGAGGAAGGTGATCTCCGCGTCTTACTCTTCCTCCATCTTCCGCCTTCCTCCGGCTGTGTCTTTTTGATTTTAATTTCCCTAAGCTATAGGACCATAAGTGGAAGTGCCCTAGGCTCTGTTGCTTTGTTTTTTAGATGTTTCAGGAAACACCATACACTTCTCCCGAGTGGCTGTTGGCAATTTACATCCCGCCCATCAGCATAACAAGGCTCCCAGTTCTCCATTGCCTGTCCTGCCTTTCTGGATTTTACACTTTTTTCAGATGGCCCTTTTGACCGGGGGGAAGTGAGACTTCATTGTAGTGCAGATTTCCTTTGCAAGCTTGCTTGGTTGGCCAAAAAGGGCGTATGCGTTTTTTCCTGAATATATTCAGGAAAAAACGCATACGCCCTTTTTGGCCAAGTGCATCATTGTGGACGTTCTGCCTCTTTTCCTATGCTTTCAATGCATTTCCAGTCTACCTCCTGAAATCGGTTTCCTGCAATTCTGCCCCGCTTTCTAGTTCTCTTGGCAGCCTTACTTCAGTATATTTTTGGACGATAGCTGTCATTTATAACTCTGCATGTTTGAGAATTACAGTGCCCCTGAGCTCCTTTCTTCAACTCGCTTTCTTGTGACCTGGCCGCAACACCGCAGGATGGCTTCAGGCCCTAATCTGGTTCCGGCACGGCACGCTGAGCCTTTGGTTAATTCCTCTTCCTGGTGGGAAATGAGAGTTAAATTTGCCCGTCCAGACACCTCCAGCTAGTCTCTCATTGGTTCTCGCTATTCCTGTTCATCTTCCGCAGAAATCGCAAACTGGGCCAAACAGGAGGTTAAAGGGACTGACTCTCCAAGTCGGGAGAGTGTTAGTAAAGCGTCTGGAATGTTGCACCCGAGTACCAGGGTACGAAAACTGAGACATATTTGAACACGTCTCCCGATCACATGGTTGATCATACTCTAGGTTCCACATGCATGTTTTAGCTGAAGGAAGAATACCTTAAACCTGGGTAGTTGAAACCCGTGGAATGGGTACCATGCAATATGACTTCAAAGGGTCTTCATTTGCTCACCGAACCTCTCCAATCCTATCACTGCTGCGTTTATGCCCCTGTACACATGCTTGATTCTCTTTCGGAGACATAGCAATCCATAGGTTTTAAGATACTTACTAGTCAGGTACATTCTTAGGCGTTTAATATGCGGTGTTGAGTCCATTTCGTTGAGCAAGGAGTAGCTCTTGTCTATTCCATATTTGGCTTAAGGAACTTTATCTGTGCTCATTTCAATCTCTGGTTTTATGCAGCACCCCAACTCACCTTTACCCTTAAGCAAGCATAAGTTGGTTTTCTAAATCTGAGACCCTGTTCTGTTCTGTAATTCAGTTCCTGTGTAGCCAAGTTTACATTCCGTGTATTACTGATATCTTATGATGTTTCTTTTTCTGTGTGACTTATTTCAGTTAGAATCATCATACCTGAATCCACTCATTGTGCTGCTAAGGGCCTGATGACATAGAATTCATTGCTGAGTGATATTGCTTTGTAAGTAAATACCACAACTTCTTTATCCATTTTTCACTTTCTGCGATGTTGAACTTGTACTGTAAACGAGGTTCTTGTAAACAGAGCCGTTCCAAACTTTGGGGTGGCTGTGTCTTTTTGATTTTAATTTCCCTAAGCTATAGGACCATAAGTGGAAGTGCCCTAGGCTCTGTTGTTTTGTTTTTTAGATGTTTCAGGAAACACCATACACTTCTCCCGAGTGTCTGTTGGCAATTTACATCCCGCCCATCAGCATAACAAGGCTCCCAGTTCTCAATGGCCTGTTGCCTTTCTGGATTTTACACTGTTTTCAGATGGCCCTTTTGACCGGGGGGAAGTGAGACTTCATTGTAGTGCAGATTTCCTTTGCAATCTTGCTTGGTTGGCCAAAAAGGGCGTATGCGTTTTTTCCTGAATATATTCAGGAAAAAACGCATACGCCCTTTTTGGCCAAGTGCATCATTGTGGACGTTCTGCCTCTTTTCCTATGCTTTCAATGCAATTCCAGTCTACCTCCTGAAATCGGTTCCCTGCAATTCTGCCCCGCTTTCAAGTCCTCTTGGCAGCCTTACTTCAGTCTATTTTTGGACGATAGCTGTCATTTATAACTCTGCAGGTTTGTGAATTACAGTGCCCCTGAGCTCCTTTCTTCAACTCGCTTTCTTGTGACCTGGCCGCAACACCGCAGGATGGCTTCAGGCCCTAATCTGGTTCCGGTACGGCACGCTGAGCCTTTGGTTATTTCCTCTTCCTGGTGGGAAATGAGAGTTAAATTTGCCCGTCCAGACACCTCCAGCTAGCCTCTCATTGGTTCTCACTATTCCTGTTCATCTTCCGCAGAAATTGCAAACTGGGCCAAACAGGAGGTTAAAGGGAATGACTCTCCATGTCGGGAGAGTGTTAGTAAAGTGTCTGGAATGTTGCACCCGTGTACCAGGGGAGGAAAACTGAGACATATTTGAACACGTCTCCCGTTCACATGGTTGATCATACTCTGGGTTCCACATGCATGTTTTAGCTGAAGGAAGAATACCTTAAACCTGGAGAGTTGAGACCCGTGTAATGGGTACCATGAAATATGACTTCAAAGGGTCTTCATTTGCTCACCGAACCTCTCCAATCCTATCACTGCTGCATTTATGCCCCTGTACACACGCTTGATTCTCTTTTGGAGACATAGCAATCCATAGGTTTTAAGATACTTACTAGTCAGGTACATCCTTAGGCGTTTAATATGGGGTGTTGAGTCCATTTCGTTGAGCAAGGAGTAGCTCTTGTCTATTCCATATTTGGCTTAAGGAACTTTATCTGTGCTCATTTCAATCTCTGGTTTTATGCAGCACCCCAACTCACCTTTACCCTTAAGCAAGCATAAGTTGGTTTTCTAAATTTGAGACCCTGTTCTGTTCTGTAATTCAGTTCCTGTGTAGCCAAGTTTCCATTCCGTGTATTACTGATATCTTATGATGTTTCTTTTTCTGTGTGACTTATTTCAGTTAGAATCATCGTACCTGAATCCACTCATTGTGCTGCTAAGGGCCTGATGACATAGATTTCATTGCTGAGTGATATTGATTTGTAAGTGAATACCACAACTTCTTTATCCATTTTTCACTTTCTGCGATATTGAACTTGTACTGTAAACGAGGTTCTTGTAAACAGATCCATTCCAAACTTTGGGGTGGCTGCGTCTTTTTGATTTTAATTTCCCTAAGCTATAGGACCATAAGTGGAAGTGCCCTAGGCTCTGTTGCTTTGTTTTTTAGATGTTTCAGGAAACACCATACACTTCTCCCAAGTGTCTGTCGGCAATTTACATCCCGCCCATCAGCATAACAAGGCTCCCAGTTCTCCATGGCCTGTCCTGCCTTTCTGGATTTTACACTTTTTTCAGATGGCCCTTTTGACCGGGGGGAAGTGAGACTTCATTGTAGTGCAGATTTCCTTTGCAAGCTTGCTTGGTTGGCCAAAAAGGGCGTATGCGTTTTTTCCTGAATATATTCAGGAAAAAACGCATACACCCTTTTTGGCCAAGTGCATCATTGTGGACGTTCTGCCTCTTTTCCTATGCTTTCAATGCAATTCCAGTCTACCTCCTGAAATCGGTTTCCTGCAATTCTGCCCCGCTTTCAAGTCCTCTTGGCAGCCTTACTTCAGTCTATTTTTGGACGATAGCTGTCATTTATAACTCTGCAGGTTTGTGAATTACAGTGCCCCTGAGCTCCTTTCTTCAACTCGCTTTCTTTTGAGCTGGCCGCAACACCGCAGGATGGCTTCAGGCCCTAATCTGGTTCCGGCACGGCACGCTGAGCCTTTCGTTATTTTCTCTTCCTGGTGGGAAATGAGAGTTAAATTTGCCCGACCAGACACCTCCAGCTAGTCTCTCATTGGTTCTCGCTATTCCTGTTCATCTTCCGCAGAAATTGCAAACTGGGCCAAACAGGAGGTTAAAGGCGCTGACTCTCCAAGTGGGGAGAGTGTTAGTAAAGCGTCTGGAATGTTGCACCCGAGTACCAGGGGAGGAAAATTGAGACATATTTGAACACGTCTCCCGTTCACATGGTTGATCATACTTGGGTTCCACATGCATGTTTTAGCTGAAGGAAGAATACCTTAAACCTGGAGAGTTAAGACCCGTGTAATGGGTACCATGCAATATGACTTCAAAGGGTCTTCATTTGCTCACCGAACCTCTCCAATCCTATCACTGCTGCGTTTATGCCCCTGTACACATGCTTGATTCTCTTTCGGAGACATATCAATCCATAGGTTTTAAGATACTTACTAGTCAGGTACATTCTTAGGCGTTTAATATGCGGTGCTGAGTCCATTTCTTTGAGCAAGGAGTAGCTCTTGTCTACTCCATATTTGGCTTAAGGAACTTTATCTGTGCTCATTTCAATCTCTGGTTTTATGCAGCACCCCAACTCACCTTTCCCCTTAAGCAAGCATAAGTTGGTTTTCTAAATTTGAGACCCTGTTCTGTTCTGTAATTCAGTTCCTGTGTAGCCAAGTTTACATTCCGTGTATTACTGATATCTTATGATGTTTCTTTTTCTGTGTGACTTATTTCAGTTAGAATCATCATACCTGAATCCACTCATTGTGCTGCTAAGGGACTAATGACATAGATTTCATTGCTGAGTGATATTGCTTTGTAAGTAAATACCACAACTTCTTTATCCATTTTTCACTTTCTGCGATGTTGAACTTGTACTGTAAACGAGGTTCTTGTAAACAGAGGCGTCCCAAACTTTGGGGTGGCTGTGTCTTTTTGATTTTAATTTCCCTAAGCTATAGGACCATAAGTGGAAGTGACCTAGGTTCTGTTGCTTTGTTTTTTAGATGTTTCAGGAAACACCATACACTTCTCCCGAGTGTCTGTTGGCAATTTACATCCCGCCCATCAGCATAACAAGGCTCCCAGTTCTCCATGGCCTGTCCTGCCTTTCTGGATTTTACACTTTTTTCAGATGGCCCTTTTGACCGGGGGGAAGTGAGACTTCATTGTAGTGCAGATTTCCTTTGCAAGCTTGCTTGGTTGGCCAAAAAGGGCGTATGCGTTTTTTCCTGAATATATTCAGGAAAAAACGCATACGCCCTTTTTGGCCAAGTGCATCATTGTGGACGTTCTGCCTCTTTTCCTATGCTTTCAATGCAATTCCAGTCTACCTCCTGAAATCGGTTTCCTGCAATTCTGCCCTGCTTTCAAGTCCTCTTGGAAGCCTTACCTCAGTCTATTTTTGGACGATAGCTGTCATTTATAACTCTGCAGGTTTGTGAATTACAGTGACCCTTAGCTCCTTTCTTCAACTCACTTTCTTGTGACCTGGCCGCAACACCGCAGGATGACTTCAGGCCCTAATCTGGTTCTGGCCTGGCATGCTGAGCCTTTGGTTAATTCCTCTTCCTGGTGGGAAATGAGAGTTAAATTTGCCCGTCCAGACACCTCCAGCTAGCCTCTCATTGGTTCTCGCTATTCCTGTTCATCTTCCGCAGAAATTGCAAACTGGGCCAAACAGGAGGTTAAAGGGACTGACTCTCCAAGTGGGGAGAGTGTTAGTAAAGCGTCTGGAATGTTGCACCCGAGTACCAGGGTACAAAAACTGAGACATATTTGAACACGTCTCCCGATCACATTGTTGATCATACTCTAGGTTCCACATGCATGTTTTAGCTGAAGGAAGAATACCTTAAACCTGGGTAGTTGAAACCCGTGGAATGGGTACCATGCAATATGACTTCAAAGGGTCTTCATTTGCTCACCGAACCTCTCCAATCCTATCACTGCTGCGTTTATGCCCCTGTACACATGCTTGATTCTCTTTCAGAGACATAGCAATCCATAGGTTTTAAGATACTTACTAGTCAGGTACATTCTTAGGCGTTTAATATGCGGTGTTGAGTCCATTTCGTTGAGCAAGGAGTAGCTCTTGTCTATTCCATATTTGGCTTAAGGAACTTTATCTGTGCTCATTTCAATCTCTGGTTTTATGCAGCACCCCAACTCACCTTTACCCTTAAGCAAGCATAAGTTGGTTTTCTAAATTTGAGACCCTGTTCTGTTCTGTAATTCAGTTCCTGTGTAGCCAAGTTTACATTCCGTGTATTACTGATATCTTATGATGTTTCTTTTTCTGTGTGACTTACTTCAGTTAGAATCATCATACCTGAATCCACTCATTGTGCTGCTAAGGGCCTGATGACACAGATTTCATTGCTGAGTGATATTGCTTTGTAAGTAAATACCACAACTTCTTTATCCATTTTTCACTTTCTGCGATTTTGAACTTGTACTGTAAACGAGGTTCTTGTAAACAGAGCCGTTCCAAACTTTGGGGTGGCTGTGTCTTTTTGATTTTAATTTCCCTAAGCTATAGGACCATAAGTGGAAGTGCCCTAGGTTCTGTTGCTTTGTTTTTTAGATGTTTTAGGAAACACCATACACTTCTCCCGAGTGGTTGTTGGCAATTTACATCCCGCCCATCAGCATAACAAGGCTCCCAGTTCTCCATGGCCTGTCCTGCCTTTCTGGATTTTACACTTTTTTCAGATGGCCCTTTTGACCGGGGGGAAGTGAGACTTCATTGTAGTGCAGATTTCCTTTGCAAGCTTGCTTGGTTGGCCAAAAAGGGCGTATGCGTTTTTTCCTGAATATATTCAGGAAAAAACGCATACGCCCTTTTTGGCCAAGTGCATCATTGTGGACGTTCTGCCTCTTTTCCTATGCTTTCAATGCAATTCCAGTCTACCTCCTGAAATCGGTTTCCTGCAATTCTGCCCCGCTTTCAAGTCCTCTTGGCAGCCTTACTTCAGTCTATTTTTGGACGATAGCTGTCATTTATAACTCTGCAGGTTTGTGAATTACAGTGCCCCTGAGCTCCTTTCTTCAACTCGCTTTCTTGTGACCTGGCCGCAACACCGCAGGATGGCTTCAGGCCCTAATCTGGTTCCGGCACGGCACGCTGAGCCTTTGGTTATTTCCTCTTCCTGGTGGGAAATGAGAGTTAAATTTGCCCGACCAGACACCTCCAGCTAGTCTCTCATTGGTTCTCGCTATTCCTGTTCATCTTCCGCAGAAATTGCAAACTGGGCCAAACAGGAGGTTAAAGGCGCTGACTCTCCAAGTGGGGAGAGTGTTAGTAAAGCGTCTGGAATGTTGCACCCGAGTACCAGGGGATGAAAATTGAGACATATTTGAACACGTCTCCCGTTCACATGGTTGATCATACTTGGGTTCCACATGCATGTTTTAGCTGAAGGAAGAATACCTTAAACCTGGAGAGTTAAGACCCGTGTAATGGGTACCATGCAATATGACTTCAAAGGGTCTTCATTTGCTCACCGAACCTCTCCAATCCTATCACTGCTGCGTTTATGCCCCTGTACACATGCTTGATTCTCTTTCGGAGACATATCAATCCATAGGTTTTAAGATACTTACTAGTCAGGTACATTCTTATTCGTTTAATATGGGGTTTTGAGTCCATTTCGTTGAGCAAGGAGTAGCTCTTGTCTATTCCATATTTGGCTTAAGGAACTTTATCTGTGCTCATTTCAATCTCTGGTTTTATGCAGCACCCCAACTCACCTTTCCCCTTAAGCAACCATAAGTTGGTATTCTAAATTTGAGACCCTGTTCTGTTTTGGAATGCAGTTCCTGTGTAGCCAAGTTTACATTCCGTGTATTAGTGATATCTTATGATGTTTCTTTTTCTGTGTGACTTATTTCAGTTAGAATCATCGTACCTGAATCCACTCATTATGCTGCTACGGGCCTGATGACATAGATTTCATTGCTGAGTGATACTTCATTGTACGTAAGTACCACAAGTTCTTTATCCATTTTTCACTTTCTGTGATATTGAACTTGTACTGAAAACGAGGTTCTTGTAAACAGAGGCGTCCCAAACTTTGGGGTGGCTGTGTCTTTTTGATTTTACTTTCCCTAAGCTATAGGACCATAAGTGAAAGTGCCCTAGGCTCTGTTCCTTTGTTTTATAGATGTTTCAGGAAACACCATACACTTCTCCCGAGTGGTTGTTGGCAATTTACATCCCGCCCATCAGCATAACAAGGCTCCCAGTTCTCCATGGCCTGTCCTGCCTTTCTGGATTTTACACTTTTTTCAGATGGCCCTTTTGACCGGGGGGAAGTGAGACTTCATTGTAGTGCAGATTTCCTTTGCAAGCTTGCTTGGTTGGCCAAAAAGGGCGTATGCGTTTTTTCCTGAATATATTCAGGAAAAAACACATACGCCCTTTTTGGCCAAGTGCATCATTGTGGACGTTCTGCCTCTTTTCCTATGCTTTCAATGCAATTCCAGTCTACCTCCTGAAATCGGTTTCCTGCAATTCTGCCCCGCTTTCAAGTCCTCTTGACAGCCTTACTTCAGTCTATTTTTGGACGATAGCTGTCATTTATAACTCTGCAGGTTTGTGAATTACAGTGCCCCTGAGCTCCTTTCTTCAACTCGCTTTCTTGTGACCTGGCCGCAACACCGCAGGATGGCTTCAGGCCCTAATCTGGTTCCGGCCCGGCATGCTGAGCCTTTTGTTAATTCCTCTTCCTGGTGGGAAATGAGAGTTAAATTTGCCCGTCCAGACACCTCCAGCTAACCTCTCATTGGTTCTCGCTATTCCTGTTCATCTTCTGCAGAAATTGCAAACTGGGCCAAACAGGAGGTTAAAGGGACTGACTCTCCAAGTGGGGAGAGTGTTAGTAAAGCGTCTGGAATGTTGCACCCGAGTACCAGGGGAGGAAAACTGAGACATATTTGAACACGTCTCCCGATCACATGGTTGATCATACTCTAGGTTCCACATGCATGTTTTAGCTGAAGGAAGAATACCTTAAACCTGGGTAGTTGAAACCCGTGGAATGGGTACCATGCAATATGACTTCAAAGGGTCTTCATTTGCTCACCGAACCTCTCCAATCCTATCACTGCTGCGTTTATGCCCCTGTACACATGCTTGATTCTCTTTCGGAGACATAGCAATCCATAGGTTTTAAGATACTTACTAGTCAGGTACATTCTTAGGCGTTTAATATGCGGTGTTGAGTCCATTTCGTTGAGCAAGGAGTAGCTCTTGTCTATTCCATATTTGGCTTAAGGAACTTTATCTGTGCTCATTTCAATCTCTGGTTTTATGCAGCACCCCAACTCACCTTTACCCTTAAGCAAGCATAAGTTGGTTTTCTAAATCTGAGACCCTGTTCTGTTCTGTAATTCAGTTCCTGTGTAGCCAAGTTTACATTCCGTGTATTACTGATATCTTATGATGTTTCTTTTTCTGTGTGACTTATTTCAGTTAGAATCATCATACCTGAATCCACTCATTGTGATGCTAAGGGACTAATGACATAGATTTCATTGCTGAGTGATATTGCTTTGTAAGTAAATACCACAACTTCTTTATCCATTTTTCACTTTCTGCGATGTTGAACTTGTACTGTAAACGAGGTTCTTGTAAACAGAGGCGTCCCAAACTTTGGGGTGGCTGTGTCTTTTTGATTTTAATTTCCCTAAGCTATAGGACCATAAGTGGCAGTGCCCTAGGCTCTGTTGCTTTGTTTTTTAGATGTTTCAGGAAACACCATACACTTCTCCCGAGTGTCTGTTGGCAATTTACATCCCGCCCATCAGCATAACAAGGCTCCCAGTTCTCCATGGCCTGTCCTGCCTTTCTGGATTTTACACTTTTTTCAGATGGCCCTTTTGACCGGGGGGAAGTGAGACTTCATTGTAGTGCAGATTTCCTTTGCAAGCTTGCTTGGTTGGCCAAAAAGGGCGTATGCGTTTTTTCCTGAATATATTCAGGAAAAAACGCATACGCCCTTTTTGGCCAAGTGCATCATTGTGGACGTTCTGCCTCTTTTCCTATGCTTTCAATGCAATTCCAGTCTACCTCCTGAAATCGGTTTCCTGCAATTCTGCCCTGCTTTCAAGTCCTCTTGGAAGCCTTACCTCAGTCTATTTTTGGACGATAGCTGTCATTTATAACTCTGCAGGTTTGTGAATTACAGTGACCCTTAGCTCCTTTCTTCAACTCACTTTCTTGTGACCTGGCCGCAACACCGCAGGATGACTTCAGGCCCTAATCTGGTTCTGGCCTGGCATGCTGAGCCTTTGGTTAATTCCTCTTCCTGGTGGGAAATGAGAGTTAAATTTGCCCGTCCAGACACCTCCAGCTAGCCTCTCATTGGTTCTCGCTATTCCTGTTCATCTTCCGCAGAAATTGCAAACTGGGCCAAACAGGAGGTTAAAGGGACTGACTCTCCAAGTGGGGAGAGTGTTAGTAAAGCGTCTGGAATGTTGCACCCGAGTAACAGGGTACAAAAACTGAGACATATTTGAACACGTCTCCCGATCACATTGTTGATCATACTCTAGGTTCCACATGCATGTTTTAGCTGAAGGAAGAATACCTTAAACCTGGGTAGTTGAAACCCGTGGAATGGGTACCATGCAATATGACTTCAAAGGGTCTTCATTTGCTCACCGAACCTCTCCAATCCTATCACTGCTGCGTTTATGCCCCTGTACACATGCTTGATTCTCTTTCGGAGACATAGCAATCCATAGGTTTTAAGATACTTACTAGTCAGGTACATTCTTAGGCGTTTAATATGCGGTGTTGAGTCCATTTCGTTGAGCAAGGAGTAGCTCTTGTCTATTCCATATTTGGCTTAAGGAACTTTATCTGTGCTCATTTCAATCTCTGGTTTTATGCAGCACCCCAACTCACCTTTACCCTTAAGCAAGCATAAGTTGGTTTTCTAAATTTGAGACCCTGTTCTGTTCTGTAATTCAGTTCCTGTGTAGCCAAGTTTACATTCCGTGTATTACTGATATCTTATGATGTTTCTTTTTCTGTGTGACTTACTTCAGTTAGAATCATCATACCTGAATCCACTCATTGTGCTGCTAAGGGCCTGATGACACAGATTTCATTGCTGAGTGATATTGCTTTGTAAGTAAATACCACAACTTCTTTATCCATTTTTCACTTTCTGCGATTTTGAACTTGTACTGTAAACGAGGTTCTTGTAAACAGAGCCGTTCCAAACTTTGGGGTGGCTGTGTCTTTTTGATTTTAATTTCCCTAAGCTATAGGACCATAAGTGGAAGTGCCCTAGGTTCTGTTGCTTTGTTTTTTAGATGTTTCAGGAAACACCATACACTTCTCCCGAGTGGTTGTTGGCAATTTACATCCCGCCCATCAGCATAACAAGGCTCCCAGTTCTCCATGGCCTGTCCTGCCTTTCTGGATTTTACATTTTTTTCAGATGGCCCTTTTGACCGGGGGGAAGTGAGACTTCATTGTAGTGCAGATTTCCTTTGCAAGCTTGCTTGGTTGGCCAAAAAGGGCGTATGCGTTTTTTCCTGAATATATTCAGGAAAAAACGCATACTCCCTTTTTGGCCAAGTGCATCATTGTGGACGTTCTGCCTCTTTTCCTATGCTTTCAATGCAATTCCAGTCTACCTCCTGAAATCGGTTTCCTGCAATTCTGCTCCGCTTTCAAGTCCTCTTGGCAGCCTTACTTCAGTCTATTTTTGGACGATAGCTGTCATTTATAACTCTGCAGGTTTGTGAATTACAGTGCCCCTGAGCTCCTTTCTTCAACTTGCTTACTTGTGACCTGGCTGCAACACCGCAGGATGGCTTCAGGCCCTAATCTGGTTCCGGCACGGCACGCTGAGCCTTTGGTTATTTCCTCTTCCTGGTGGGAAATGAGAGTTAAATTTGCCCGTCCAGACACCTCCAGCTAGCCTCTCATTGGTTCTCGCTATTCCTGTTCGTCTTCCGCAGAAATTGCAAACTGGGCCAAACAGGAGGTTAAAGGCACTGACTCTCCAAGTGGGGAGAGTGTTAGTAAAGCGTCTGGAATGTTGCACCCGAGTACCAGGGGAGGAAAACTGAGACATATTTGAACACGTCTCCCGTTCACATGGTTGATCATACTTGGGTTCCACATGCATGTTTTAGCTGAAGGAAGAATACCTTAAACCTGGAGAGTTGAGACCCGTGTAATGGGTACCATGCAATATGACTTCAAAGGGTCTTCATTTGCTCACCGAACCTCTCCAATCCTATCACTGCTGCGTTTATGCCCCTGTACACATGCTTGATTCTCTTTCGGAGACATAGCAATCCATAGGTTTTAAGATACTTACTAGTCAGGTACATTCTTAGGCGTTTAATATGCGGTGTTGAGTCCATTTCGTTGAGCAAGGAGTAGCTCTTGTCTATTCCATATTTGACTTAAGGAACTTTATCTGTGCTCATTTCAATCTCTGGTTTTATGCAGCACCCCAACTCACCTTTACCCTTAAGCAAGCATAAGTTGGTTTTCTAAATTTGAGACCCTGTTCTGTTCTGTAATTCAGTTCCTGTGTAGCCAAGTTTACATTCCGTGTATTACTGATATCTTATGATGTTTCTTTTTCTGTGTGACTTATTTCAGTTAGAATCATCATACCTGAATCCACTCATTGTGATGCTATGGGACTGATGACATAGATTTCATTGCTGAGTGATATTGCTTTGTAAGTAAATACCACAACTTCTTTATCCATTTTTCACTTTCTGCGATGTTGAGCTTGTACTGTAAATGAGGTTTTTGTAAACAGAGGCGTCCCAAACTTTGGGGTGGCTGTGTCTTTTTGATTTTAATTTCCCTAAGCTATAGGACCATAAGTGGCAGTGCCCTAGGCTCTGTTGCTTTGTTTCTTAGATGTTTCAGGAAACACCATACACTTCTCCCGAGTGTCTGTTGGCAATTTACATCCCGCCCTTCAGCATAACAAGGCTCCCAGTTCTCCATGGCCTGTCCTGCCTTTCTGGATTTTACACTTTTTTCAGATGGCCCTTTTGACCGGGGGGAAGTGAGACGTCATTGTAGTGCAGATTTCCTTTGCAAGCTTGCTTGGTTGGCCAAAAAGGGCGTATGCGTTTTTTCCTGAATATATTCAGGAAAAAACGCATACGCCCTTTTTGGCCAAGTACATCATTGTGGACGTTCTGCCTCTTTTCCTATGCTTTCAATGCAATTCCAATCTACCTCCTGAAATCGGTTTCCTGCAATTCTGCCCCGCTTTCAAGTCCTCTTGGCAGCCTTACTTCAGTCTATTTTTGGACGATAGCTGTCATTTATAACTCTGCAGGTTTGTGAATTACAGTGCCCCTGAGCTCCTTTCTTCAACTTGCTTTCTTGTGACCTGGCCGCAACACCGCAGGATGGCTTCAGGCCCTAATCTGGTTCCGGCACAGCACGCTGAGCCTTTGGTTATTTCCTCTTCCTGGTGGGAAATGAGAGTTAAATTTGCCCGTCCAGACACCTCCAGCTAGCCTCTCATTGGTTCTCGCTATTCCTGTTCATCTTCCGCAGAAATTGCAAACTGGGCCAAACAGGAGGTTAAAGCACTGACTCTCCAAGTGGGGAGAGTGTTAGTAAAGCGTCTGGAATGTTGCACCCGAGTACCAGGGGAGGAAAACTGAGACATATTTGAACACGTCTCCCGTTCACATGGTTGATCATACTTGGGTTCCACATGCATGTTTTAGCTGAAGGAAGAATACCTTAAACCTGGAGAGTTGAGACCCGTGGAATGGGTACCATGCAATATGACTTCAAAGGGTCTTCATTTGCTCACCGAACCTCTCCAATCCTATCACTGCTGCGTTTATGCCCCTGTACACATGCTTGATTCTCTTTCGGAGACATAGCAATCCATAGGTTTTACGGTACTTACTAGTCAGGTACATTCTTAGGCGTTTAATATGCGGTGTTGAGTCCATTTCGTTGAGCAAGGAGTAGCTCTTGTCTATTCCATATTTGACTTAAGGAACTTTATCTGTGCTCATTTCAATCTCTGGTTTTATGCAGCACCCCAACTCACCTTTACCCTTAAGCAAGCATAAGTTGGTTTTCTAAATTTGAGACCCTGTTCTGTTCTGTAATTCAGTTCCTGTGTAGCCAAGTTTACATTCCGTGTATTACTGATATCTTATGATGTTTCTTTTTCTGTGTGACTTACTTCAGTTAGAATCATCATACCTGAATCCACTCATTGTGCTGCTAAGGGCGTGATGACACAGATTTCATTGCTGAGTGATATTGCTTTGTAAGTAAATACCACAACTTCTTTATCCATTTTTCACTTTCTGCGATGTTGAACTTGTACTGTAAACGAGGTTCTTGTAAACAGAGCCGTTCTAAACTTTGGGGTGGCTGTGTCTTTTTGATTTTAATTTCCCTAAGCTATAGGACCATAAGTGGAAGTGCCCTAGGTTCTGTTGCTTTGTTTTTTAGATGTTTCAGGAAACACCATACACTTCTCCCGAGTGGTTGTTGGCAATTTACATCCCGCCCATCAGCATAACAAGGCTCCCAGTTCTCCATGGCCTGTCCTGCCTTTCTGGGTTTTACATTTTTTTCAGATGGCCCTTTTGACCGGGGGGAAGTGAGACTTCATTGTAGTGCAGATTTCCTTTGCAAGCTTGCTTGGTTGGCCAAAAAGGGCGTATGCGTTTTTTCCTGAATATATTCAGGAAAAAATGCATACGCCCTTTTTGGCCAAGTGCATCATTGTGGACGTTCTGCCTCTTTTCCTATGCTTTCAATGCAATTCCAGTCTACCTCCTGAAATCGGTTTCCTGCAATTCTGCCCCACTTTCAAGTTCTCTTGGCAGCCTTACTTCAGTCTATTTTTGGACGATAGCTGTCATTTATAACTCTGCAGGTTTGTGAATTACAGTGACCCTGAGCTCCTTTCTTCAACTCGCTTTCTTGTGACCTGGCCGCAACACCGCAGGATGGCTTCAGGCCCTAATCTGGTTCCGGCCCGGCATGCTGAGCCTTTGGTTAATTCCTCTTCCTGGTGGGAAATGAGAGTTAAATTTGCCCGTCCAGACACCTCCAGCTAGCCTCTCATTGGTTCTCGCTATTCCTGTTCATTTTCCGCAGAAATTGCAAACTGGGCCAAACAGGAGGTTAAAGGGACTGACTCTCCAAGTGGGGAGAGTGTTAGTAAAGCGTCTGGAATGTTGCACCCGAGTACCAGGGGAGGAAAACTGAGACATATTTGAACACGTCTCCCGATCACATGGTTGATCATACTCTAGGTTCCACATGCATGTTTTAGCTGAAGGAAGAATACCTTAAACCTGGGTAGTTGAAACCCGTGGAATGGGTACCATGCAATATGACTTCAAAGGGTCTTCATTTGCTCACCGAACCTCTCCAATCCTATCACTGCTGCGTTTATGCCCCTGTACACATGCTTGATTCTCTTTCGGAGACATAGCAATCCATAGGTTTTAAGATTCTTACAAGTCAGGTACATTCTTAGGCGTTTAATATGCGGTGTTGAGTCCATTTCGTTGAGCAAGGAGTAGCTCTTGTCTATTCCATATTTGGCTTAAGGAACTTTATCTGTGCTCATTTCAATCTCTGGTTTTATGCAGCACCCCAACTCACCTTTACCCTTAAGCAAGCATAAGTTGTTTTTCTAAATTTGAGACCCTGTTCTGTTCTGTAATTCAGTTCCTGTGTAGCCAAGTTTCCATTCCGTGTATTACTGATATCTTATGATGTTTCTTTTTCTGTGTGACTTATTTCAGTTAGAATCATCATACCTGAATCCACTCATTGTGATGCTAAGGGATTGATGACATAGATTTCATTGCTGAGTGATATTGCTTTGTAAGTAAATACCACAACTTCTTTATCCATTTTTCACTTTCTGCGATGTTGAACTTGTACTGTAAATGAGGTTCTTGTAAACAGAGGCGTCCCAAACTTTGTGGTGGCTGTGTCTTTTTGATTTTAATTTCCCTAAGCTATAGGACCATAAGTGGCAGTGCCCTAGGCTCTGTTGCTTTGTTTTTTAGATGTTTCAGGAAACACCATACACTTCTCCCGAGTGTCTGTTGGCAATTTACATCCCGCCCATCAGCATAACAAGGCTCCCAGTTCTCCATGGCCTGTCCTGCCTTTCTGGATTTTACACTTTTTTCAGATGGCCCTTTTGACCGGGGGGAAGTGAGACTTCATTGTAGTGCAGATTTCCTTTGCAAGCTTGCTTGGTTGGCCAAAAAGGGCGTATGCGTTTTTTCCTGAATATATTCAGGAAAAAACGCATACGCCCTTTTTGGCCAAGTGCATCATTGTGGACGTTCTGCCTCTTTTCCTATGCTTTCAATGCAATTCCAGTCTACCTCCTGAAATCGGTTTCCCGCAATTCTGCCCCGCTTTCAAGTCCTCTTGGCAGCCTTACTTCAGTCTATTTTTGGACGATAGCTGTCATTTATAACTCTGCAGGTTTGTGAATTACAGTGCCCCTGAGCTCCTTTCTTCAACTTGCTTTCTTGTGACCTGGCCGCAACACCGCAGGATGGCTTCAGGCCCTAATCTGGTTCCGGCATGGCACGCTGAGCCTTTGATTATTTCCTCTTCCTGGTGGGAAATGAGAGTTAAATTTGCCCGTCCAGACACCTCCAGCTAGCCTCTCATTAGTTCTCGCTATTCCTGTTCATCTTCCGCAGAAATTGAAAACTGGGCCAAACAGGAGGTTAAAGGCGCTGACTCTCCAAGTGGGGAGAGTGTTAGTAAAGCGTCTGGAATGTTGCACCCGAGTACCAGGGGAGGAAAACTGAGACATATTTGAACACGTCTCCCGTTCACATGGTTGATCATTCTTGGGTTCCACATGCATGTTTTAGCTGAAGGAAGAATACCTTAAACCTGGAGAGTTAAGACCCGTGTAATGGGTACCATGCAATATGACTTCAAAGGGTCTTCATTTGCTCACCGAACCTCTCCAATCCTATCACTGCTGCGTTTATGCCCCTGTACACATGCTTGATTCTCTTTCGGAGACATAGCGATCCATAGGTTTTACGATACTTACAAGTCAGGTACATTCTTAGGCGTTTAATATGCGGTGTTGAGTCCATTTCGTTGAGCAAGGAGTAGCTCTTGTCTATTCCATATTTGACTTAAGGAACTTTATCTGTGCTCATTTCAATCTCTGGTTTTATGCAGCACCCCAACTCACCTTTACCCTTAAGCAAGCATAAGTTGGTTTTCTAAATTTGAGACCCTGTTCTGTTCTGTAATTCAGTTCCTGTGTAGCCAAGTTTACATTCCGTGTATTACTGATATCTTATGATGTTTCTTTTTCTGTGTGACTTATTTCAGTTAGAATCATCATACCTGAATCCACTCATTGTGATGCTATGGGACTGATGACATAGATTTCATTGCTGAGTGATATTGCTTTGTAACTAAATACCACAACTTCTTTATCCATTTTTCACTTTCTGCAATGTTGAGCTTGTACTGTAAATGAGGTTCTTGTAAACAGAGGCGTCCCAAACTTTGGGGTGGCTGTGTCTTTTTGATTTTAATTTCCCTAAGCTATAGGACCATAAGTGGCAGTGCCCTAGGCTCTGTTGCTTTGTTTTTTAGATGTTTCAGGAAACACCATACACTTCTCCCGAGTGTCTGTTGGCAATTTACATCCCGCCCATCAGCATAACAAGGCTCCCAGTTCTCCATGGCCTGTCCTGCCTTTCTGGATTTTACACTTTTTTCAGATGGCCCTTTTGACCGGGGGGAAGTGAGACTTCATTGTAGTGCATATTTCCTTTGCAAGCTTGCTTGGTTGGCCAAAAAGGGCGTATGCGTTTTTTCCTGAATATATTCAGGAAAAAATGCATACGCCCTTTTTGGCCAAGTACATCATTGTGGACGTTCTGCCTCTTTTCCTATGCTTTCAATGCAATTCCAATCTACCTCCTGAAATCGGTTTCCTGCAATTCTGCCCTGCTTTCAAGTCCTCTTGGCAGCCTTACTTCAGTCTATTTTTGGACGATAGCTGTCATTTATAACTCTGCAGGTTTGTGAATTACAGTGCCCCTGAGCTCCTTTCTTCAACTTGCTTTCTTGTGACATGGCCGCAACACCGCAGGATGGCTTCAGGCCCTAATCTGGTTCCGGCACGGCACGCTGAGCCTTTGGTTATTTCCTCTTCCTGGTGGGAAATGAGAGTTAAATTTGCCCGTCCAGACACCTCCAGCTAGCCTCTCATTGGTTCTCGCTATTCCTGTTCATCTTCCGCAGAAATTGCAAACTGGGCCAAACAGGAGGTTAAAGCACTGAATCTCCAAGTGGGGAGAGTGTTAGTAAAGCGTCTGGAATGTTGCACCCGAGTACCAGGGGAGGAAAACTGAGACATATTTGAACACGTCTCCCGTTCACATGGTTGATCATACTTGGGTTCCACATGCATGTTTTAGCTGAAGGAAGAATACCTTAAACCTGGAGAGTTGAGACCCGTGTAATGGGTACCATGCAATATGACTTCAAAGGGTCTTCATTTGCTCACCGAACCTCTCCAATCCTATCACTGCTGCGTTTATGCCCCTGTACACATGCTTGATTCTCTTTTGGAGACATAGCAATCCATAGGTTTTACGATACTTACTAGTCAGGTACATTCTTAGGCGTTTAATATGCGGTGTTGAGTCCATTTCGTTGAGCAAGGAGTAGCTCTTGTCTATTCCATATTAGACTTAAGGAACTTTATCTGTGTTCATTTCAATCTCTGGTTTTATGCAGCACCCCAACTCACCTTTACCCTTAAGCAAGCATAAGTTGGTTTTGTAAATTTGAGACCCTGTTCTGTTCTGTAATTCAGTTCCTGTGTAGCCAAGTTTACATTCCGTGTATTACTGATATCTTATGATGTTTCTTTTTCTGTGTGACTTACTTCAGTTAGAATCATCATACCTGAATCCACTCATTGTGCTGCTAAGGGCCTGATGACACAGATTTCATTGCTGAGTGATATTGCTTTGTAAGTAAATACCACAACTTCTTTATCCATTTTTCACTTTCTGCGATGTTGAACTTGTACTGTAAACGAGGTTCTTGTAAACAGAGCCGTTCCAAACTTTGGGGTGGCTGTGTCTTTTTGATTTTAATTTCCCTAAGCTATAGGACCATAGGTGGAAGTGCCCTAGGCTCTGTTGCTTTGTTTTCTAGATGTTTCAGGAAACACCATACACTTCTCCCGAGTGTCTGTTGGCAATTTACATCCCGCCCATCAGCATAACAAGGCTCCCAGTTCTCCATGGCCTGTCCTGCCTTTCTGGATTTTACACTTTTTTCAGATGGCCCTTTTGACCGGGGGGAAGTGAGACTTCATTGTAGTGCAGATTTCCTTTGCAAGCTTGCTTGGTTGGCCAAAAAGGGCGTATGCGTTTTTTCCTGAATATATTCAGGAAAAAACGCATACGCCCTTTTTGGCCAAGTGCATCATTGTGGACGTTCTGCCTCTTTTCCTATGCTTTCAATGCAATTCCAGTCTACCTCCTGAAATCGGTTTCCTGCAATTCTGCCCCGCTTTCAAGTCCTCTTGGCAGCCTTACTTCAGTCTATTTTTGGACGATAGCTGTCATTTATAACTCTGCAGGTTTGTGAATTACAGTGCCCCTGAGCTCCTTTCTTCAACTTGCTTTCTTGTGACCTGGCCGCAACACCGCAGGATGGCTTCAGGCCCTAATCTGGTTCCGGCACGGCACGCTGAGCCTTTGGTTATTTCCTCTTCCTGGTGGGAAATGAGAGTTAAATTTGCCCGTCCAGACACCTCCAGCTAGTCTCTCATTGGTTCTCGCTATTCCTGTTCATCTTCCGCAGAAATTGCAAACTGGGCCAAACAGGAGGTTAAAGGCGCTGACTCTCCAAGTGGGGAGAGTGTTAGTAAAGCGTCTGGAATGTTGCACCCGAGTACCAGGGGAGGAAAACTGAGACATATTTGAACACGTCTCCCGTTCACATGGTTGATCATTCTTGGGTTCCACATGCATGTTTTACTGAAGGAAGAATACCTTAAACCTGGAGAGTTAAGACCCGTGTAATGGGTACCATGCAATATGACTTCAAAGGGTCTTCATTTGCTCACCGAACCTCTCCAATCCTATCACTGCTGCGTTTATGCCCCTGTACACATGCTTGATTCTCTTTCGGAGACATAGCAATCCATAGGTTTTAAGATACTTACAAGTCAGGTACATTCTTAGGCGTTTAATATGCGGTGTTGAGTCCATTTCGTTGAGCAAGGAGTAGCTCTTGTCTATTCCATATTTGGCTTAAGGAACTTTATCTGTGCTCATTTCAGTCTCTGGTTTTATGCAGCACCGCAACTCACCTTTACCCTTAAGCAAGCATAAGTTGTTTTTCTAAATTTGAGACCCTGTTCTGTTCTGTAATTCAGTTCCTGTGTAGCCAAGTTTCCATTCCGTGTATTACTGATATCTTATGATGTTTCTTTTTCTGTGTGACTTATTTCAGTTAGAATCATCATACCTGAATCCACTCATTGTGCTGCTAAGGGCCTGATGACATAGATTTCATTGCTGAGTGATATTGCTTTGTAAGTGAATACCACAACTTCTTTATCCATTTTTCACTTTCTGCGATGTTGAACTTGTACTGTAAACGAGGTTCTTGTAAACAGAGCCGTTCCAAACTTTGGGGTGGCTGTGTCTTTTTGATTTTAATTTCCCTAAGCTATAGGACCATAAGTGGCAGTGCCCTAGGCTCTGTTGCTTTGTTTTTTAGATGTTTCAGGAAACACCATACACTTCTCCCAAGTGTCTGTTGGCAATTTACATCCCGCCCATCAGCATAACAAGGCTCCCAGTTCTCCATGGCCTGTCCTGCCTTTCTGGATTTTACATTTTTTCAGATGGCCCTTTTGACCAGGGGGAAGTGAGACTTCATTGTAGTGCAGATTTCCTTTGCAAGCTTGCTTGGTTGGCCAAAAAGGGCGTATGCGTTTTTTCCTGAATATATTCAGGAAAAAACGCATACGCCCTTTTTGGCCAAGTGCATCATTGTGGACGTTCTGCCTCTTTTCCTATGCTTTCAATGCAATTCCAGTCTACCTCCTGAAATCGGTTTCCTGCAATTCTTCCCCGCTTTCAAGTCCTCTTGGCAGCCTTACTTCAGTCTATTTTTGGACGATAGCTGTCATTTATAACTCTGCAGGTTTGTGAATTACAGTGCCCCTGAGCTCCTTTCTTCAACTCGCTTTCTTTTGAGCTGGCCGCAACACCGCAGGATGGCTTCAGGCCCTAATCTGGTTCCGGTACGGCACGCTGAGCCTTTGGTTATTTCCTCTTCCTGGTGGGAAATGAGAGTTAAATTTGCCCGTCCAGAAACCTCCAGCTAGCCTCTCATTGGTTCTCGCTATTCCTGTTCATCTTCCGCAGAAATTGCAAACTGGGCCAAACAGGAGGTTAAAGCACTGACTCTCCAAGTGGGGAGAGTGTTAGTAAAGCGTCTGGAATGTTGCACCTGAGTACCAGGGGAGGAAAACTGAGACATATTTGAACACGTCTCCCGATCACATGGTTGATCATACTCTAGGTTCCACATGCATGTTTTAGCTGAAGGAAGAATACCTTAAACCTGGGTAGTTGAAACCCGTGGAATGGGTACCATGCAATATGACTTCAAAGGGTCTTCATTTGCTCACCGAACCTCTCCAATCCTATCACTGCTGCGTTTATGCCCCTGTACACATGCTTGATTCTCTTTCGGAGACATAGCAATCCATAGGTTTTAAGATACTTACAAGTCAGGTACATTCTTAGGCGTTTAATATGCGGTGTTGAGTCCATTTCGTTGAGCAAGGAGTAGCTCTTGTCTATTCCATATTTGGCTTAAGGAACTTTATCTGTGCTCATTTCAATCTCTGGTTTTATGCAGCACCCCAACTCACCTTTACCCTTAAGCAAGCATAAGTTGTTTTTCTAAATTTGAGACCCTGTTCTGTTCTGTAATTCAGTTCCTGTGTAGCCAAGTTTCCATTCCGTGTATTACTGATATCTTATGATGTTTCTTTTTCTGTGTGACTTATTTCAGTTAGAATCATCATACCTGAATCCACTCATTGTGCTGCTAAGGGCCTGATGACATAGATTTCATTGCTGAGTGATATTGCTTTGTAAGTGAATACCACAACTTCTTTATCCATTTTTCACTTTCTGCGATGTTGAACTTGTACTGTAAACGAGGTTCTTGTAAACAGAGCCGTTCCAAACTTTGGGGTGGCTGTGTCTTTTTGATTTTAATTTCCCTAAGCTATAGGACCATAAGTGGAAGTGCCCTAGGCTCTGTTGCTTTGTTTTTTAGATGTTTCAGGAAACACCATACACTTCTCCCGAGTGGTTGTTGGCAATTTACATCCCGCCCATCAGCATAACAAGGCTCCCAGTTCTCCATGGCCTGTCCTGCCTTTCTGGATTTTACACTTTTTTCAGATGGCCCTTTTGACCGGGGGGAAGTGAGACTTCATTGTAGTGCAGATTTCCTTTGCAAGCTTGCTTGGTTGGCCAAAAAGGGCGTATGCGTTTTTTCCTGAATATATTCAGGAAAAAACGCATACACCCTTTTTGGCCAAGTGCATCATTGTGGACGTTCTGCCTCTTTTCCTATGCTTTCAATGCAATTCCAGTCTACCTCCTGAAATCGATTTCCCGCAATTCTGCCCCGCTTTCAAGTCCTCTTGGCAGCCTTACTTCAGTCTATTTTTGGACGATAGCTGTCATTTATAACTCTGCAGGTTTGTGAATTACAGTGCCCCTGAGCTCCTTTCTTCAACTCGCTTTCTTGTGACCTGGCCGCAACACCGCAGGATGGTTTCAGGCCCTAATCTGGTTCCGGCCCGGCATGCTGATCCTTTGGTTAATTCCTCTTCCTGGTGGGAAATGAGAGTTAAATTTGCCCGTCCAGACACCTCCAGCTAGCCTCTCATTGGTTCTCGCTATTCCTGTTCATCTTCCGCAGAAATTGCAAACTGGGCCAAACAGGAGGTTAAAGGGACTGACTCTCCAAGTGGGGAGAGTGTTAGTAAAGCGTCTGGAATGTTGTACCCGAGTACCAGGGGAGGAAAACTGAGACATATTTGAACACGTCTCCCGATCACATGGTTGATCATACTCTAGGTTCCACATGCATGTTTTAGCTGAAGGAAGAATACCTTAAACCTGGGTAGTTGAAACCCGTGGAATGGGTACCATGCAATATGATTTCAAAGGGTCTTCATTTGCTCACCGAACCTCTCCAATCCTATCACTGCTGCGTTTATGCCCCTGTACACATGCTTGATTCTCTTTCGGAGACATAGCAATCCATAGGTTTTAAGATACTTACAAGTCAGGTACATTCTTAGGCGTTTAATATGCGGTGTTGAGTCCATTTCGTTGAGCAAGGAGTAGCTCTTGTCTATTCCATATTTGGCTTAAGGAACTTTATCTGTGCTCATTTCAGTCTCTGGTTTTATGCAGCACCCCAACTCACCTTTACCCTTAAGCAAGCATAAGTTGTTTTTCTAAATTTGAGACCCTGTTCTGTTCTGTAATTCAGTTCCTGTGTAGCCAAGTTTCCATTCCGTGTATTACTGATATCTTATGATGTTTCTTTTTCTGTGTGACTTACTTCAGTTAGAATCATCATACCTGAATCCACTCATTGTGCTGCTAAGGGCCTGATGACACAGATTTCATTGCTGAGTGATATTGCTTTGTAAGTGAATACCACAACTTCTTTATCCATTTTTCACTTTCTGCGATGTTGAACTTGTACTGTAAACGAGGTTCTTGTAAACAGAGCCGTTCTAAACTTTGGGGTGGCTGTGTCTTTTTGATTTTAATTTCCCTAAGCTATAGGACCATAAGTGGCAGTGCCCTAGGCTCTGTTGCTTTGTTTTTTAGATGTTTCAGGAAACACCATACACTTCTCCCAAGTGTCTGTTGGCAATTTACATCCCGCCCATCAGCATAACAAGGCTCCCAGTTCTCCATGGCCTGTCCTGCCTTTCTGGATTTTACATTTTTTTCAGATGGCCCTTTTGACCGGGGGGAAGTGAGACTTCATTGTAGTGCAGATTTCCTTTGCAAGCTTGCTTGGTTGGCCAAAAAGGGCGTATGCGTTTTTTCCTGAATATATTCAGGAAAAAACGCATACGCCCTTTTTGTCCAAGTGCATCATTGTGGACGTTCTGCCTCTTTTCCTATGCTTTCAATGCAATTCCAGTCTACCTCCTGAAATCGGTTTCCTGCAATTCTGTCCCGCTTTCAAGTCCTCTTGGCAGCCTTACTTCAGTCTATTTTTGGACGATAGCTGTCATTTATAACTCTGCAGGTTTGTGAATTACAGTGCCCCTGAGCTCCTTTCTTCAACTTGCTTTCTTGTGACCTGGCCGCAACACCGCAGGATGGCTTCAGGCCCTAATCTGGTTCCGGCACGGCACGCTGAGCCTTTGGTTATTTCCTCTTCCTGGTGGGAAATGAGAGTTAAATTTGCCCGTCCAGACACCTCCAGCTAGCCTCTCATTGGTTCTCGCTATTCCTGTTCATCTTCTGCAGAAATTGCAAACTGGGCCAAACAGGAGGTTAAAGCACTGAATCTCCAAGTGGGGAGAGTGTTAGTAAAGCGTCTGGAATGTTGCACCCGAGTACCAGGGGAGGAAAACTGAGACATATTTGAACACGTCTCCCGTTCACATGGTTGATCATACTTGGGTTCCACATGCATGTTTTAGCTGAAGGAAGAATACCTTAAACCTGGAGAGTTGAGACCCGTGTAATGGGTACCATGCAATATGACTTCAAAGGGTCTTCATTTGCTCACCGAACCTCTCCAATCCTATCACTGCTGCGTTTATGCCCCTGTACACATGCTTGATTCTCTTTTGGAGACATAGCAATCCATAGGTTTTACGATACTTACTAGTCAGGTACATTCTTAGGCGTTTAATATGCGGTGTTGAGTCCATTTCGTTGAGCAAGGAGTAGCTCTTGTCTATTCCATATTAGACTTAAGGAACTTTATCTGTGCTCATTTCAATCTCTGGTTTTATGCAGCACCCCAACTCACCTTTACCCTTAAGCAAGCATAAGTTGGTTTTCTAAATTTGAGACCCTGTTCTGTTCTGTAATTCAGTTCCTGTGTAGCCAAGTTTCCATTCCGTGTATTACTGATATCTTATGATGTTTCTTTTTCTGTGTGACTTATTTCAGTTAGAATCATCATACCTGAATCCACTCATTGTGCTGCTAAGGGCCTGATGACATAGATTTCATTGCTGAGTGATATTGCTTTGTAAGTGAATACCACAACTTCTTTATCCATTTTTCACTTTCTGCGATGTTGAACTTGTACTGTAAACGAGGTTCTTGTAAACAGAGCCGTTCCAAACTTTGGGGTGGCTGTGTCTTTTTGATTTTAATTTCCCTAAGCTATAGGACCATAGGTGGAAGTGCCCTAGGCTCTGTTGCTTTGTTTTCTAGATGTTTCAGGAAACACCATACACTTCTCCCGAGTGTCTGTTGGCAATTTACATCCCGCCCATCAGCATAACAAGGCTCCCAGTTCTCCATGGCCTGTCCTGCCTTTCTGGATTTTACACTTTTTTCAGATGGCCCTTTTGACCGGGGGGAAGTGAGACTTCATTGTAGTGCAGATTTCCTTTGCAAGCTTGCTTGGTTGGCCAAAAAGGGCGTATGCGTTTTTTCCTGAATATATTCAGGAAAAAACGCATACGCCCTTTTTGGCCAAGTGCATCATTGTGGACGTTCTGCCTCTTTTCCTATGCTTTCAATGCAATTCCAGTCTACCTCCTGAAATCGGTTTCCTGCAATTCTGCCCCGCTTTCAAGTCCTCTTGGCAGCCTTACTTCAGTCTATTTTTGGACGATAGCTGTCATTTATAACTCTGCAGGTTTGTGAATTACAGTGCCCCTGAGCTCCTTTCTTCAACTTGCTTTCTTGTGACCTGGCCGCAACACCGCAGGATGGCTTCAGGCCCTAATCTGGTTCCGGCACGGCACGCTGAGCCTTTGGTTATTTCCTCTTCCTGGTGGGAAATGAGAGTTAAATTTGCCCGTCCAGACACCTCCAGCTAGTCTCTCATTGGTTCTCGCTATTCCTGTTCATCTTCCGCAGAAATTGCAAACTGGGCCAAACAGGAGGTTAAAGGCGCTGACTCTCCAAGTGGGGAGAGTGTTAGTAAAGCGTCTGGAATGTTGCACCCGAGTACCAGGGGAGGAAAACTGAGACATATTTGAACACGTCTCCCGTTCACATGGTTGATCATTCTTGGGTTCCACATGCATGTTTTACTGAAGGAAGAATACCTTAAACCTGGAGAGTTAAGACCCGTGTAATGGGTACCATGCAATATGACTTCAAAGGGTCTTCATTTGCTCACCGAACCTCTCCAATCCTATCACTGCTGCGTTTATGCCCCTGTACACATGCTTGATTCTCTTTCGGAGACATAGCAATCCATAGGTTTTAAGATACTTACAAGTCAGGTACATTCTTAGGCGTTTAATATGCGGTGTTGAGTCCATTTCGTTGAGCAAGGAGTAGCTCTTGTCTATTCCATATTTGGCTTAAGGAACTTTATCTGTGCTCATTTCAGTCTCTGGTTTTATGCAGCACCGCAACTCACCTTTACCCTTAAGCAAGCATAAGTTGTTTTTCTAAATTTGAGACCCTGTTCTGTTCTGTAATTCAGTTCCTGTGTAGCCAAGTTTCCATTCCGTGTATTACTGATATCTTATGATGTTTCTTTTTCTGTGTGACTTATTTCAGTTAGAATCATCATACCTGAATCCACTCATTGTGCTGCTAAGGGCCTGATGACATAGATTTCATTGCTGAGTGATATTGCTTTGTAAGTGAATACCACAACTTCTTTATCCATTTTTCACTTTCTGCGATGTTGAACTTGTACTGTAAACGAGGTTCTTGTAAACAGAGCCGTTCCAAACTTTGGGGTGGCTGTGTCTTTTTGATTTTAATTTCCCTAAGCTATAGGACCATAAGTGGCAGTGCCCTAGGCTCTGTTGCTTTGTTTTTTAGATGTTTCAGGAAACACCATACACTTCTCCCAAGTGTCTGTTGGCAATTTACATCCCGCCCATCAGCATAACAAGGCTCCCAGTTCTCCATGGCCTGTCCTGCCTTTCTGGATTTTACATTTTTTTCAGATGGCCCTTTTGACCAGGGGGAAGTGAGACTTCATTGTAGTGCAGATTTCCTTTGCAAGCTTGCTTGGTTGGCCAAAAAGGGCGTATGCGTTTTTTCCTGAATATATTCAGGAAAAAACGCATACGCCCTTTTTGGCCAAGTGCATCATTGTGGACGTTCTGCCTCTTTTCCTATGCTTTCAATGCAATTCCAGTCTACCTCCTGAAATCGGTTTCCTGCAATTCTTCCCCGCTTTCAAGTCCTCTTGGCAGCCTTACTTCAGTCTATTTTTGGACGATAGCTGTCATTTATAACTCTGCAGGTTTGTGAATTACAGTGCCCCTGAGCTCCTTTCTTCAACTCGCTTTCTTTTGAGCTGGCCGCAACACCGCAGGATGGCTTCAGGCCCTAATCTGGTTCCGGTACGGCACGCTGAGCCTTTGGTTATTTCCTCTTCCTGGTGGGAAATGAGAGTTAAATTTGCCCGTCCAGAAACCTCCAGCTAGCCTCTCATTGGTTCTCGCTATTCCTGTTCATCTTCCGCAGAAATTGCAAACTGGGCCAAACAGGAGGTTAAAGCACTGACTCTCCAAGTAGGGAGAGTGTTAGTAAAGCGTCTGGAATGTTGCACCTGAGTACCAGGGGAGGAAAACTGAGACATATTTGAACACGTCTCCCGATCACATGGTTGATCATACTCTAGGTTCCACATGCATGTTTTAGCTGAAGGAAGAATACCTTAAACCTGGGTAGTTGAAACCCGTGGAATGGGTACCATGCAATATGACTTCAAAGGGTCTTCATTTGCTCACCGAACCTCTCCAATCCTATCACTGCTGCGTTTATGCCCCTGTACACATGCTTGATTCTCTTTCGGAGACATAGCAATCCATAGGTTTTAAGATACTTACAAGTCAGGTACATTCTTAGGCGTTTAATATGCGGTGTTGAGTCCATTTCGTTGAGCAAGGAGTAGCTCTTGTCTATTCCATATTTGGCTTAAGGAACTTTATCTGTGCTCATTTCAATCTCTGGTTTTATGCAGCACCCCAACTCACCTTTACCCTTAAGCAAGCATAAGTTGTTTTTCTAAATTTGAGACCCTGTTCTGTTCTGTAATTCAGTTCCTGTGTAGCCAAGTTTCCATTCCGTGTATTACTGATATCTTATGATGTTTCTTTTTCTGTGTGACTTATTTCAGTTAGAATCATCATACCTGAATCCACTCATTGTGCTGCTAAGGGCCTGATGACATAGATTTCATTGCTGAGTGATATTGCTTTGTAAGTGAATACCACAACTTCTTTATCCATTTTTCACTTTCTGCGATGTTGAACTTGTACTGTAAACGAGGTTCTTGTAAACAGAGCCGTTCCAAACTTTGGGGTGGCTGTGTCTTTTTGATTTTAATTTCCCTAAGCTATAGGACCATAAGTGGAAGTGCCCTAGGCTCTGTTGCTTTGTTTTTTAGATGTTTCAGGAAACACCATACACTTCTCCCGAGTGGTTGTTGGCAATTTACATCCCGCCCATCAGCATAACAAGGCTCCCAGTTCTCCATGGCCTGTCCTGCCTTTCTGGATTTTACACTTTTTTCAGATGGCCCTTTTGACCGGGGGGAAGTGAGACTTCATTGTAGTGCAGATTTCCTTTGCAAGCTTGCTTGGTTGGCCAAAAAGGGCGTATGCGTTTTTTCCTGAATATATTCAGGAAAAAACGCATACACCCTTTTTGGCCAAGTGCATCATTGTGGACGTTCTGCCTCTTTTCCTATGCTTTCAATGCAATTCCAGTCTACCTCCTGAAATCGATTTCCCGCAATTCTGCCCCGCTTTCAAGTCCTCTTGGCAGCCTTACTTCAGTCTATTTTTGGACGATAGCTGTCATTTATAACTCTGCAGGTTTGTGAATTACAGTGCCCCTGAGCTCCTTTCTTCAACTCGCTTTCTTGTGACCTGGCCGCAACACCGCAGGATGGTTTCAGGCCCTAATCTGGTTCCGGCCCGGCATGCTGATCCTTTGGTTAATTCCTCTTCCTGGTGGGAAATGAGAGTTAAATTTGCCCGTCCAGACACCTCCAGCTAGCCTCTCATTGGTTCTCGCTATTCCTGTTCATCTTCCGCAGAAATTGCAAACTGGGCCAAACAGGAGGTTAAAGGGACTGACTCTCCAAGTGGGGAGAGTGTTAGTAAAGCGTCTGGAATGTTGTACCCGAGTACCAGGGGAGGAAAACTGAGACATATTTGAACACGTCTCCCGATCACATGGTTGATCATACTCTAGGTTCCACATGCATGTTTTAGCTGAAGGAAGAATACCTTAAACCTGGGTAGTTGAAACCCGTGGAATGGGTACCATGCAATATGATTTCAAAGGGTCTTCATTTGCTCACCGAACCTCTCCAATCCTATCACTGCTGCGTTTATGCCCCTGTACACATGCTTGATTCTCTTTCGGAGACATAGCAATCCATAGGTTTTAAGATACTTACAAGTCAGGTACATTCTTAGGCGTTTAATATGCGGTGTTGAGTCCATTTCGTTGAGCAAGGAGTAGCTCTTGTCTATTCCATATTTGGCTTAAGGAACTTTATCTGTGCTCATTTCAGTCTCTGGTTTTATGCAGCACCCCAACTCACCTTTACCCTTAAGCAAGCATAAGTTGTTTTTCTAAATTTGAGACCCTGTTCTGTTCTGTAATTCAGTTCCTGTGTAGCCAAGTTTCCATTCCGTGTATTACTGATATCTTATGATGTTTCTTTTTCTGTGTGACTTATTTCAGTTAGAATCATCATACCTGAATCCACTCATTGTGCTGCTAAGGGCCTGATGACATAGATTTCATTGCTGAGTGATATTGCTTTGTAAGTGAATACCACAACTTCTTTATCCATTTTTCACTTTCTGCGATGTTGAACTTGTACTGTAAACGAGGTTCTTGTAAACAGAGCCGTTCCAAACTTTGGGGTGGCTGTGTCTTTTTGATTTTAATTTCCCTAAGCTATAGGACCATAAGTGGAAGTGCCCTAGGCTCTGTTGCTTTGTTTTTTAGATGTTTCAGGAAACACCATACACTTCTCCCGAGTGGTTTTTGGCAATTTACATCCCGCCCATCAGCATAACAAGGCTCCCAGTTCTCCATGGCCTGTCCTGCCTTTCTGGATTTTACACTTTTTTCAGATGGCCCTTTTGACCGGGGGGAAGTGAGACTTCATTGTAGTGCAGATTTCCTTTGCAAGCTTGCTTGGTTGGCCAAAAAGGGCGTATGCGTTTTTTCCTGAATATATTCAGGAAAAAACGCATACACCCTTTTTGGCCAAGTGCATCATTGTGGACGTTCTGCCTCTTTTCCTATGCTTTCAATGCAATTCCAGTCTACCTCCTGAAATCGGTTTCCTGCAATTCTGCCCCGCTTTCAAGTCCTCTTGGCAGCCTTACTTCAGTCTATTTTTGGACGATAGCTGTCATTTATAACTCTGCAGGTTTGTGAATTACAGTGCCCCTGAGCTCCTTTCTTCAACTTGCTTTCTTGTGACCTGGCCGCAACACCGCAGGATGGCTTCAGGCCCTAATCTGGTTCCGGCACGGCACGCTGAGCCTTTGGTTATTTCCTCTTCCTGGTGGGAAATGAGAGTTAAATTTGCCCGTCCAGACACCTCCAGCTAGTCTCTCATTGGTTCTCGCTATTCCTGTTCATCTTCCGCAGAAATTGCAAACTGGGCCAAACAGGAGGTTAAAGGCGCTGACTCTCCAAGTAGGGAGAGTGTTAGTAAAGCGTCTGGAATGTTGCACCCGAGTACCAGGGGAGGAAAACTGAGACATATTTGAACACGTCTCCCGTTCACATGGTTTATCATTCTTGGGTTCCACATGCATGTTTTAGCTGAAGGAAGAATACCTTAAACCTGGAGAGTTAAGACCCGTGTAATGGGTACCATGCAATATGACTTCAAAAGGTCTTCATTTGCTCACCGAACCTCTCCAATCCTATCACTGCTGCGTTTATGCCCCTGTACACATGCTTGATTCTCTTTCGGAGACATAGCAATCCATAGGTTTTAAGATACTTACTAGTCAGGTACATTCTTAGGCGTTTAATATGCGGTGTTGAGTCCATTTCGTTGAGCAAGGAGTAGCTCTTGTCTATTCCATATTTGACTTAAGGAACTTTATCTGTGCTCATTTCAATCTCTGGTTTTATGCAGCACCCCAACTCACCTTTACCCTTAAGCAAGCATAAGTTGGTTTTCTAAATTTGAGACCCTGTTCTGTTCTGTAATTCAGTTCCTGTGTAGCCAAGTTTACATTCCGTGTATTACTGATATCTTATGATGTTTCTTTTTCTGTGTGACTTACTTCAGTTAGAATCATCATACCTGAATCCACTCATTGTGCTGCTAAGGGCCTGATGACACAGATTTCATTGCTGAGTGATATTGCTTTGTAAGTGAATACCACAACTTCTTTATCCATTTTTCACTTTCTGCGATGTTGAACTTGTACTGTAAACGAGGTTCTTGTAAACAGAGCCGATCTAAACTTTGGGGTGGCTGTGTCTTTTTGATTTTAATTTCCCTAAGCTATAGGACCATAAGTGGCAGTGCCCTAGGCTCTGTTGCTTTGTTTTTTAGATGTTTCAGGAAACACCATACACTTCTCCCAAGTGTCTGTTGGCAATTTACATCCCGCCCATCAGCATAACAAGGCTCCCAGTTCTCCATGGCCTGTCCTGCCTTTCTGGATTTTACATTTTTTTCAGATGGCCCTTTTGACCGGGGGGAAGTGAGACTTCATTGTAGTGCAGATTTCCTTTGCAAGCTTGCTTGGTTGGCCAAAAAGGGCGTATGCGTTTTTTCCTGAATATATTCAGGAAAAAACGCATACGCCCTTTTTGTCCAAGTGCATCATTGTGGACGTTCTGCCTCTTTTCCTATGCTTTCAATGCAATTCCAGTCTACCTCCTGAAATCGGTTTCCTGCAATTCTGTCCCGCTTTCAAGTCCTCTTGGCAGCCTTACTTCAGTCTATTTTTGGACGATAGCTGTCATTTATAACTCTGCAGGTTTGTGAATTACAGTGCCCCTGAGCTCCTTTCTTCAACTTGCTTTCTTGTGACCTGGCCGCAACACCGCAGGATGGCTTCAGGCCCTAATCTGGTTCCGGCACGGCACGCTGAGCCTTTGGTTATTTCCTCTTCCTGGTGGGAAATGAGAGTTAAATTTGCCCGTCCAGACACCTCCAGCTAGCCTCTCATTGGTTCTCGCTATTCCTGTTCATCTTCTGCAGAAATTGCAAACTGGGCCAAACAGGAGGTTAAAGCACTGAATCTCCAAGTGGGGAGAGTGTTAGTAAAGCGTCTGGAATGTTGCACCCGAGTACCAGGGGAGGAAAACTGAGACATATTTGAACACGTCTCCCGTTCACATGGTTGATCATACTTGGGTTCCACATGCATGTTTTAGCTGAAGGAAGAATACCTTAAACCTGGAGAGTTGAGACCCGTGTAATGGGTACCATGCAATATGACTTCAAAGGGTCTTCATTTGCTCACCGAACCTCTCCAATCCTATCACTGCTGCGTTTATGCCCCTGTACACATGCTTGATTCTCTTTTGGAGACATAGCAATCCATAGGTTTTACGATACTTACTAGTCAGGTACATTCTTAGGCGTTTAATATGCGGTGTTGAGTCCATTTCGTTGAGCAAGGAGTAGCTCTTGTCTATTCCATATTAGACTTAAGGAACTTTATCTGTGCTCATTTCAATCTCTGGTTTTATGCAGCACCCCAACTCACCTTTACCCTTAAGCAAGCATAAGTTGGTTTTCTAAATTTGAGACCCTGTTCTGTTCTGTAATTCAGTTCCTGTGTAGCCAAGTTTCCATTCCGTGTATTACTGATATCTTATGATGTTTCTTTTTCTGTGTGACTTATTTCAGTTAGAATCATCATACCTGAATCCACTCATTGTGCTGCTAAGGGCCTGATGACATAGATTTCATTGCTGAGTGATATTGCTTTGTAAGTGAATACCACAACTTCTTTATCCATTTTTCACTTTCTGCGATGTTGAACTTGTACTGTAAACGAGGTTCTTGTAAACAGAGCCGTTCCAAACTTTAGGGTGGCTGTGTCTTTTTGATTTTAATTTCCCTAAGCTATAGGACCATAGGTGGAAGTGCCCTAGGCTCTGTTGCTTTGTTTTCTAGATGTTTCAGGAAACACCATACACTTCTCCCGAGTGTCTGTTGGCAATTTACATCCGCCCATCAGCATAACAAGGCTCCCAGTTCTCCATGGCCTGTCCTGCCTTTCTGGATTTTACACTTTTTTCAGATGGCCCTTTTGACCGGGGGGAAGTGAGACTTCATTGTAGTGCAGATTTCCTTTGCAAGCTTGCTTGGTTGGCCAAAAAGGGCGTATGCGTTTTTTCCTGAATATATTCAGGAAAAAACGCATACGCCCTTTTTGGCCAAGTGCATCATTGTGGACGTTCTGCCTCTTTTCCTATGCTTTCAATGCAATTCCAGTCTACCTCCTGAAATCGGTTTCCTGCAATTCTGCCCCGCTTTCAAGTCCTCTTGGCAGCCTTACTTCAGTCTATTTTTGGACGATAGCTGTCATTTATAACTCTACAGGTTTGTGAATTACAGTGCCCCTGAGCTCCTTTCTTCAACTTGCTTTCTTGTGACCTGGCCGCAACACCGCAGGATGGCTTCAGGCCCTAATCTGGTTCCGGCATGGCACGCTGAGCCTTTGGTTATTTCCTCTTCCTGGTGGGAAATGAGAGTTAAATTTGCCCGTCCAGACACCTCCAGCTAGTCTCTCATTGGTTCTCGCTATTCCTGTTCATCTTCCGCAGAAATTGCAAACTGGGCCAAACAGGAGGTTAAAGGCGCTGACTCTCCAAGTGGGGAGAGTGTTAGTAAAGCGTCTGGAATGTTGCACCCGAGTACCAGGGGAGGAAAACTGAGACATATTTGAACACGTCTCCCGTTCACATGGTTGATCATTCTTGGGTTCCACATGCATGTTTTACTGAAGGAAGAATACCTTAAACCTGGAGAGTTAAGACCCGTGTAATGGGTACCATGCAATATGACTTCAAAGGGTCTTCATTTGCTCACCGAACCTCTCCAATCCTATCACTGCTGCGTTTATGCCCCTGTACACATGCTTGATTCTCTTTCGGAGACATAGCAATCCATAGGTTTTAAGATACTTACAAGTCAGGTACATTCTTAGGCGTTTAATATGCGGTGTTGAGTCCATTTCGTTGAGCAAGGAGTAGCTCTTGTCTATTCCATATTTGGCTTAAGGAACTTTATCTGTGCTCATTTCAGTCTCTGGTTTTATGCAGCACCGCAACTCACCTTTACCCTTAAGCAAGAATAAGTTGTTTTTCTAAATTTGAGACCCTGTTCTGTTCTGTAATTCAGTTCCTGTGTAGCCAAGTTTCCATTCCGTGTATTACTGATATCTTATGATGTTTCTTTTTCTGTGTGACTTATTTCAGTTAGAATCATCATACCTGAATCCACTCATTGTGCTGCTAAGGGCCTGATGACATAGATTTCATTGCTGAGTGATATTGCTTTGTAAGTGAATACCACAACTTCTTTATCCATTTTTCACTTTCTGCGATGTTGAACTTGTACTGTAAACGAGGTTCTTGTAAACAGAGCCGTTCCAAACTTTGGGGTGGCTGTGTCTTTTTGATTTTAATTTCCCTAAGCTATAGGACCATAAGTGGCAGTGCCCTAGGCTCTGTTGCTTTGTTTTTTAGATGTTTCAGGAAACACCATACACTTCTCCCAAGTGTCTGTTGGCAATTTACATCCCGCCCATCAGCATAACAAGGCTCCCAGTTCTCCATGGCCTGTCCTGCCTTTCTGGATTTTACATTTTTTTCAGATGGCCCTTTTGACCAGGGGGAAGTGAGACTTCATTGTAGTGCAGATTTCCTTTGCAAGCTTGCTTGGTTGGCCAAAAAGGGCGTATGCGTTTTTTCCTGAATATATTCAGGAAAAAACGCATACGCCCTTCTTGGCCAAGTGCATCATTGTGGACGTTCTGCCTCTTTTACTATGCTTTCAATGCAATTCCAGTCTACCTCCTGAAATCGGTTTCCTGCAATTCTTCCCCGCTTTCAAGTCCTCTTGGCAGCCTTACTTCAGTCTATTTTTGGACGATAGCTGTCATTTATAACTCTGCAGGTTTGTGAATTACAGTGCCCCTGAGCTCCTTTCTTCAACTCGCTTTCTTTTGAGCTGGCCGCAACACCGCAGGATGGCTTCAGGCCCTAATCTGGTTCCGGTACGGCACGCTGAGCCTTTGGTTATTTCCTCTTCCTGGTGGGAAATGAGAGTTAAATTTGCCCGTCCAGAAACCTCCAGCTAGCCTCTCATTGGTTCTCGCTATTCCTGTTCATCTTCCGCAGAAATTGCAAACTGGGCCAAACAGGAGGTTAAAGCACTGACTCTCCAAGTGGGGAGAGTGTTAGTAAAGCGTCTGGAATGTTGCACCTGAGTACCAGGGGAGGAAAACTGAGACATATTTGAACACGTCTCCCGATCACATGGTTGATCATACTCTAGGTTCCACATGCATGTTTTAGCTGAAGGAAGAATACCTTAAACCTGGGTAGTTGAAACCCGTGGAATGGGTACCATGCAATATGACTTCAAAGGGTCTTCATTTGCTCACCGAACCTCTCCAATCCTATCACTGCTGCGTTTATGCCCCTGTACACATGCTTGATTCTCTTTCGGAGACATAGCAATCCATAGGTTTTAAGATACTTACAAGTCAGGTACATTCTTAGGCGTTTAATATGCGGTGTTGAGTCCATTTCGTTGAGCAAGGAGTAGCTCTTGTCTATTCCATATTTGGCTTAAGGAACTTTATCTGTGCTCATTTCAATCTCTGGTTTTATGCAGCACCCCAACTCACCTTTACCCTTAAGCAAGCATAAGTTGTTTTTCTAAATTTGAGACCCTGTTCTGTTCTGTAATTCAGTTCCTGTGTAGCCAAGTTTCCATTCCGTGTATTACTGATATCTTATGATGTTTCTTTTTCTGTGTGACTTATTTCAGTTAGAATCATCATACCTGAATCCACTCATTGTGCTGCTAAGGGCCTGATGACATAGATTTCATTGCTGAGTGATATTGCTTTGTAAGTGAATACCACAACTTCTTTATCCATTTTTCACTTTCTGCGATGTTGAACTTGTACTGTAAACGAGGTTCTTGTAAACAGAGCCGTTCCAAACTTTGGGGTGGCTGTGTCTTTTTGATTTTAATTTCCCTAAGCTATAGGACCATAAGTGGAAGTGCCCTAGGCTCTGTTGCTTTGTTTTTTAGATGTTTCAGGAAACACCATACACTTCTCCCGAGTGGTTGTTGGCAATTTACATCCCGCCCATCAGCATAACAAGGCTCCCAGTTCTCCATGGCCTGTCCTGCCTTTCTGGATTTTACACTTTTTTCAGATGGCCCTTTTGACCGGGGGGAAGTGAGACTTCATTGTAGTGCAGATTTCCTTTGCAAGCTTGCTTGGTTGGCCAAAAAGGGCGTATGCGTTTTTTCCTGAATATATTCAGGAAAAAACGCATACACCCTTTTTGGCCAAGTGCATCATTGTGGACGTTCTGCCTCTTTTCTTATGCTTTCAATGCAATTCCAGTCTACCTCCTGAAATCGATTTCCCGCAATTCTGCCCCGCTTTCAAGTCCTCTTGGCAGCCTTACTTCAGTCTATTTTTGGACGATAGCTGTCATTTATAACTCTGCAGGTTTGTGAATTACAGTGCCCCTGAGCTCCTTTCTTCAACTCGCTTTCTTGTGACCTGGCCGCAACACCGCAGGATGGTTTCAGGCCCTAATCTGGTTCCGGCCCGGCATGCTTATCCTTTGGTTAATTCCTCTTCCTGGTGGGAAATGAGAGTTAAATTTGCCCGTCCAGACACCTCCAGCTAGCCTCTCATTGGTTCTCGCTATTCCTGTTCATCTTCCGCAGAAATTGCAAACTGGGCCAAACAGGAGGTTAAAGGGACTGACTCTCCAAGTGGGGAGAGTGTTAGTAAAGCGTCTGGAATGTTGTACCCGAGTACCAGGGGAGGAAAACGGAGACATATTTGAACACGTCTCCCGATCACATGGTTGATCATACTCTAGGTTCCACATGCATGTTTTAGCTGAAGGAAGAATACCTTAAACCTGGGTAGTTGAAACCCGTGGAATGGGTACCATGCAATATGATTTCAAAGGGTCTTCATTTGCTCACCGAACCTCTCCAATCCTATCACTGCTGCGTTTATGCCCCTGTACACATGCTTGATTCTCTTTTGGAGACATAGCAATCCATAGGTTTTAAGATACTTACAAGTCAGGTACATTCTTAGGCGTTTAATATGCGGTGTTGAGTCCATTTCGTTGAGCAAGGAGTAGCTCTTGTCTATTCCATATTTGGCTTAAGGAACTTTATCTGTGCTCATTTCAGTCTCTGGTTTTATGCAGCACCCCAACTCACCTTTACCCTTAAGCAAGCATAAGTTGTTTTTCTAAATTTGAGACCCTGTTCTGTTCTGTAATTCAGTTCCTGTGTAGCCAAGTTTCCATTCCGTGTATTACTGATATCTTATGATGTTTCTTTTTCTGTGTGACTTATTTCAGTTAGAATCATCATACCTGAATCCACTCATTGTGCTGCTAAGGGCCTGATGACATAGATTTCATTGCTGAGTGATATTGCTTTGTAAGTGAATACCACAACTTCTTTATCCATTTTTCACTTTCTGCGATGTTGAACTTGTACTGTAAACGAGGTTCTTGTAAACAGAGCCGTTCCAAACTTTGGGGTGGCTGTGTCTTTTTGATTTTAATTTCCCTAAGCTATAGGACCATAAGTGGAAGTGCCCTAGGCTCTGTTGCTTTGTTTTTTAGATGTTTCAGGAAACACCATACACTTCTCCCGAGTGGTTGTTGGCAATTTACATCCCGCCCATCAGCATAACAAGGCTCCCAGTTCTCCATGGCCTGTCCTGCCTTTCTGGATTTTACACTTTTTTCAGATGGCCCTTTTGACCGGGGGGAAGTGAGACTTCATTGTAGTGCAGATTTCCTTTGCAAGCTTGCTTGGTTGGCCAAAAAGGGCGTATGCGTTTTTTCCTGAATATATTCAGGAAAAAACGCATACACCGTTTTTGGCCAAGTGCATCATTGTGGACGTTCTGCCTCTTTTCCTATGCTTTCAATGCAATTCCAGTCTACCTCCTGAAATCGGTTTCCTGCAATTCTGCCCCGCTTTCAAGTCCTCTTGGCAGCCTTACTTCAGTCTATTTTTGGACGATAGCTGTCATTTATAACTCTGCAGGTTTGTGAATTACAGTGCCCCTGAGCTCCTTTCTTCAACTTGCTTTCTTGTGACCTGGCCGCAACACCGCAGGATGGCTTCAGGCCCTAATCTGGTTCCGGCACGGCACGCTGAGCCTTTGGTTATTTCCTCTTCCTGGTGGGAAATGAGAGTTAAATTTGCCCGTCCAGACACCTCCAGCTAGCCTCTCATTGGTTCTCGCTATTCCTGTTCATCTTCTGCAGAAATTGCAAACTGGGCCAAACAGGAGGTTAAAGCACTGAATCTCCAAGTGGGGAGAGTGTTAGTAAAGCGTCTGGAATGTTGCACCCGAGTACCAGGGGAGGAAAACTGAGACATATTTGAACACGTCTCCCGTTCACATGGTTGATCATACTTGGGTTCCACATGCATGTTTTAGCTGAAGGAAGAATACCTTAAACCTGGAGAGTTGAGACCCGTGTAATGGGTACCATGCAATATGACTTCAAAGGGTCTTCATTTGCTCACCGAACCTCTCCAATCCTATCACTGCTGCGTTTATGCCCCTGTACACATGCTTGATTCTCTTTTGGAGACATAGCAATCCATAGGTTTTACGATACTTACTAGTCAGGTACATTCTTAGGCGTTTAATATGCGGTGTTGAGTCCATTTCGTTGAGCAAGGAGTAGCTCTTGTCTATTCCATATTAGACTTAAGGAACTTTATCTGTGCTCATTTCAATCTCTGGTTTTATGCAGCACCCCAACTCACCTTTACCCTTAAGCAAGCATAAGTTGGTTTTCTAAATTTGAGACCCTGTTCTGTTCTGTAATTCAGTTCCTGTGTAGCCAAGTTTCCATTCCGTGTATTACTGATATCTTATGATGTTTCTTTTTCTGTGTGACTTATTTCAGTTAGAATCATCATACCTGAATCCACTCATTGTGCTGCTAAGGGCCTGATGACATAGATTTCATTGCTGAGTGATATTGCTTTGTAAGTGAATACCACAACTTCTTTATCCATTTTTCACTTTCTGCGATGTTGAACTTGTACTGTAAACGAGGTTCTTGTAAACAGAGCCGTTCCAAACTTTGGGGTGGCTGTGTCTTTTTGATTTTAATTTCCCTAAGCTATAGGACCATAGGTGGAAGTGCCCTAGGCTCTGTTGCTTTGTTTTCTAGATGTTTCAGGAAACACCATACACTTCTCCCGAGTGTCTGTTGGCAATTTACATCCCGCCCATCAGCATAACAAGGCTCCCAGTTCTCCATGGCCTGTCCTGCCTTTCTGGATTTTACACTTTTTTCAGATGGCCCTTTTGACCGGGGGGAAGTGAGACTTCATTGTAGTGCAGATTTCCTTTGCAAGCTTGCTTGGTTGGCCAAAAAGGGCGTATGCGTTTTTTCCTGAATATATTCAGGAAAAAACGCATACGCCCTTTTTGGCCAAGTGCATCATTGTGGACGTTCTGCCTCTTTTCCTATGCTTTCAGTGCAATTCCAGTCTACCTCCTGAAATCGGTTTCCTGCAATTCTGCCCCGCTTTCAAGTCCTCTTGGCAGCCTTACTTCAGTCTATTTTTGGACGATAGCTGTCATTTATAACTCTGCAGGTTTGTGAATTACAGTGCCCCTGAGCTCCTTTCTTCAACTCGCTTTCTTGTGACCTGGCCGCAACACCGCAGGATGGCTTCAGGCCCTAATCTGGTTCCGGCCGGGCATGCTGAGCCTTTGGTTAATTCCTCTTCCTGGTGGGAAATGAGAGTTAAATTTGCCCGTCCAGACACCTCCAGCTAGCCTCTCATTGGTTCTCGCTATTCCTGTTCATCTTCCGCAGAAATTGCAAACTGGGCCAAACAGGAGGTTAAAGGGACTGACTCTCCAAGTGGGGAGAGTGTTAGTAAAGCGTCTGGAATGTTGCACCCGAGTACCAGGGTATGAAAACTGAGACATATTTGAACACGTCTCCCGTTCACATGGTTGATCATACTCTGGGTTCCACATGCATGTTTTAGCTGAAGGAAGAATAACTTAAACCTGGAGAGTTGAGACCCGTGTAATGGGTACCATGCAATATGACTTCAAAGGGTCTTCATTTGCTCACCGAACCTCTCCAATCCTATCACTGCTGCGTTTATGCCCCTGTACACACGCTTGATTCTCTTTTGGGACATAGCAATCCATAGGTTTTAAGATACTTACTAGTCAGGTACATTCTTAGGCGTTTAATATGCGGTGTTGAGTCCATTTCGTTGAGCAAGGAGTAGCTCTTGTCTATTCCATATTTGGCTTAAGGAACTTTATCTGTGCTCATTTCAATCTCTGGTTTTATGCAGCACCCCAACTCACCTTTACCCTTAAGCAAGCATAAGTTGGTTTTCTAAATTTGAGACCCTGTTCTGTTTTGGAATGCAGTTCCTGTGTAGCCAAGTTTACATTCCGTGTATTAGTGATATCTTATGATGTTTCTTTTTCTGTGTGACTTATTTCAGTTAGAATCATCATACCTGAATCCACTCATTGTGCTGCTAAGGTCCTGATGACACAGATTTCATTGCTGAGTTATATTGCTTTGTAAGTAAATACCACAACTTCTTTATCCATTTTTCACTTTCTGCGATGTTGAACTTGTACTGTAAACGAGGTTCTTGTAAACAGAGCCGTTCCAAACTTTGGGGTGACTGTGTCTTTTTGATTTTAATTTCCCTAAGCTATAGGACCATAAGTGGAAGTGCCCTAGGTTCTGTTGCTTTGTTTTTTAGATGTTTCAGGAAACACCATACACTTCTCCCGAGTGGTTGTTGGCAATTTACATCCCGCCCATCAGCATAACAAGGCTCCCAGTTCTCCATGGCCTGTCCTGCCTTTCTGGATTTTACACTTTTTTCAGATGGCCCTTTTGACCGGGGGGAAGTGAGACTTCATTGTAGTGCAGATTTCCTTTGCAAGCTTGCTTGGTTGGCCAAAAAGGGCGTATGCGTTTTCTCCTGAATATATTCAGGAAAAAACGCATACACCCTTTTTGGCCAAGTGCATCATTGTGGACGTTCTGCCTCTTTTCCTATGCTTTCAATGCAATTCCAGTCTACCTCCTGAAATCGGTTTCCTGCAATTCTGCCCCGCTTTCAAGTCCTCTTGGCAGCCTTACTTCAGTCTATTTTTGGACGATAGCTGTCATTTATAACTCTGCAGGTTTGTGAATTACAGTGCCCCTGAGCTCCTTTCTTCAACTTGCTTTCTTGTGACCTGGCCGCAACACCGCAGGATGGCTTCAGGCCCTAATCTGGTTCCAGCACGGCCGCTGAGCCTTTGGTTATTTCCTCTTCCTGGTGGGAAATGAGAGTTAAATTTGCCAGTCCAGACACCTCCAGCTAGTCTCTCATTGGTTCTCGCTATTCCTGTTCATCTTCCGCAGAAATTGCAAACTGGGCCAAACAGGAGGTTAAAGGCGCTGACTCTCCAAGTAGGGAGAGTGTTAGTAAAGCGTCTGGAATGTTGCACCCGAGTACCAGGGGAGGAAAACTGAGACATATTTGAACACGTCTCCCGTTCACATGGTTGATCATTCTTGGGTTCCACATGCATGTTTTAGCTGAAGGAAGAATACCTTAAACCTGGAGAGTTAAGACCCGTGTAATGGGTACCATGCAATATGACTTCAAAAGGTCTTCATTTGCTCACCGAACCTCTCCAATCCTATCACTGCTGCGTTTATGCCCCTGTACACATGCTTGATTCTCTTTCGGAGACATAGCAATCCATAGGTTTTAAGATACTTACTAGTCAGGTACATTCTTAGGCGTTTAATATGCGGTGTTGAGTCCATTTCGTTGAGCAAGGAGTAGCTCTTGTCTATTCCATATTTGACTTAAGGAACTTTATCTGTGCTCATTTCAATCTCTGGTTTTATGCAGCACCCCAACTCACCTTTACCCTTAAGCAAGCATAAGTTGGTTTTCTAAATTTGAGACCCTGTTCTGTTCTGTAATTCAGTTCCTGTGTAGCCAAGTTTACATTCCGTGTATTACTGATATCTTATGATGTTTCTTTTTCTGTGTGACTTACTTCAGTTAGAATCATCATACCTGAATCCACTCATTGTGCTGCTAAGGGCCTGATGACACAGATTTCATTGCTGAGTGATATTGCTTTGTAAGTGAATACCACAACTTCTTTATCCATTTTTCACTTTCTGCGATGTTGAACTTGTACTGTAAACGAGGTTCTTGTAAACAGAGCCGTTCCAAACTTTGGGGTGGCTGTGTCTTTTTGATTTTAATTTCCCTAAGCTATAGGACCATAAGTGGCAGTGCCCTAGGCTCTGTTGCTTTGTTTTTTAGATGTTTCAGGAAACACCATACACTTCTCCCAAGTGTCTGTTGGCAATTTACATCCCGCCCATCAGCATAACAAGGCTCCCAGTTCTCCATGGCCTGTCCTGCCTTTCTGGATTTTACATTTTTTTCAGATGGCCCTTTTGACCGGGGGGAAGTGAGACTTCATTGTAGTGCAGATTTCCTTTGCAAGCTTGCTTGGTTGGCCAAAAAGGGCGTATGCGTTTTTTCCTGAATATATTCAGGAAAAAACGCATACGCCCTTTTTGGCCAAGTGCATCATTGTGGACGTTCTGCCTCTTTTCCTATGCTTTCAATGCAATTCCAGTCTACCTCCTGAAATCGGTTTCCTGCAATTCTGCCCCGCTTTCAAGTCCTCTTGGCAGCCTTACTTCAGTCTATTTTTGGACGATAGCTGTCATTTATAACTCTGCAGGTTTGTGAATTACAGTGCCCCTGAGCTCCTTTCTTCAACTCGCTTTCTTGTGACCTGGCCGCAACACCGCAGGATGGCTTCAGGCCCTAATCTGGTTCCGGCACGGCACGCTGAGCCTTTGGTTATTTCCTCTTCCTGGTGGGAAATGAGAGTTAAATTTGCCCGTCCAGACACCTCCAGCTAGTCTCTCATTGGTTCTCGCTATTCCTGTTCATCTTCCGCAGAAATTGCAAACTGGGCCAAACAGGAGGTTAAAGGCGCTGACTCTCCAAGTGGGGAGAGTGTTAGTAAAGCGTCTGGAATGTTGCACCCGAGTACCAGGGGAGGAAAAGTGAGACATATTTGAACACGTCTCCCGTTCACATGGTTGATCATTCTTGGGTTCCACATGCATGTTTTAGCTGAAGGAAGAATACCTTAAACCTGGAGAGTTAAGACCCGTGTAATGGGTACCATGCAATATGACTTCAAAGGGTCTTCATTTGCTCACCGAACCTCTCCAATCCTATCACTGCTGCGTTTATGCCCCTGTACAGATGCTTGATTCTCTTTCGGAGACATAGCAATCCATAGGTTTTAAGATACTTACTAGTCAGGTACATTCTTAGGCGTTTAATATGCGGTGTTGAGTCCATTTCGTTGAGCAAGGAGTAGCTCTTGTCTATTCCATATTTGACTTAAGGAACTTTATCTGTGCTCATTTCAATCTCTGGTTTTATGCAGCACCCCAACTCACCTTTACCCTTAAGCAAGCATAAGTTGGTTTTCTAAATTTGAGACCCTGTTCTGTTCTGTAATTCAGTTCCTGTGTAGCCAAGTTTACATTCCGTGTATTAGTGATATCTTATGATGTTTCTTTTTCTGTGTGACTTACTTCAGTTAGAATCATCATACCTAAATCCACTCATTGTGCTGCTAAGGGCCTGATGACACAGATTTCATTGCTGAGTGATATTGCTTTGTAAGTGAATACCACAACTTCTTTATCCATTTTTCACTTTCTGCGATGTTGAACTTGTACTGTAAACGAGGTTCTTGTAAACACAGCAGTTCCAAACTTTGGGGTGGCTGTGTCTTTTTGATTTTAATTTCCCTAAGCTATAGGACCATAAGTGGCAGTGCCCTAGGCTCTGTTGCTTTGTTTTTTAGATGTTTCAGGAAACACCATACACTTCTCCCGAGTGTCTGTTGGCAATTTACATCCCGCCCATCAGCATAACAAGGCTCCCAGTTCTCCATGGCCTGTCCTGCCTTTCTGGATTTTACACTTTTTTCAGATGGCCCTTTTGACCGGGGGGAAGTGAGACTTCATTGTAGTGCATATTTCCTTTGCAAGCTTGCTTGGTTGGCCAAAAAGGGCGTATGCGTTTTTTCCTGAATATATTCAGGAAAAATCGCATACGCCCTTTTTGGCCAAGTGCATCATTGTGGACGTTCTGCCTCTTTTCCTATGCTTTCAATGCAATTCCAGTCTACCTCCTGAAATCGGTTTCCTGCAATTCTGCCCTGCTTTCAAGTCCTCTTGGCAGCCTTACTTCAGTCTATTTTTGGACGATAGCTGTCATTTATAACTCTGCAGGTTTGTGAATTACAGTGCCCCTGAGCTCCTTTCTTCAACTCGCTTTCTTGTGACCTGGCCGCAACACCGCAGGATGGCTTCAGGCCCTAATCTGGTTCCGGCCCGGCATGCTGAGCCTTTGGTTAATTCCTCTTCCTGGTGGGAAATGAGAGTTAAATTTGCCCGTCCAGACACCTCCAGCTAGCCTCTCATTGGTTCTCGCTATTCCTGTTCATCTTCCGCAGAAATTGCAAACTGGGCCAAACAGGAGGTTAAAGGGACTGACTCTCCAAGTGGGGAGAGTGTTAGTAAAGCGTCTGGAATGTTGTACCCGAGTACCAGGGTACGAAAACTGAGACATATTTGAACACGTCTCCCGATCACATGGTTGATCATACTCTAGGTTCCACATGCATGTTTTAGCTGAAGGAAGAATACCTTAAACCTGGGTAGTTGAAACCCGTGGAATGGGTACCATGCAATATGACTTCAAAGGGTCTTCATTTGCTCACCGAACCTCTCCAATCCTATCACTGCTGCGTTTATGCCCCTGTACACATGCTTGATTCTCTTTCAGAGACATAGCAATCCATAGGTTTTAAGATACTTACAAGTCAGGTACATTCTTAGGCTTTTAATATGCGGTGTTGAGTCCATTTCGTTGAGCAAGGAGTAGCTCTTGTCTATTCCATATTTGGCTTAAGGAACTTTATCTGTGCTCATTTCAGTCTCTGGTTTTATGCAGCACCCCAACTCACCTTTACCCTTAAGCAAGCATAAGTTGGTTTTCTAAATTTGAGACCCTGTTCTGTTCTGTAATTCAATTCCTGTGTAGCCAAGTTTCCATTCCGTGTGTTACTGATATCTTATGATGTTTCTTTTTCTGTGTGACTTACTTCAGTTAGAATCATCATACCTGAATCCACTCATTGTGCTGCTAAGGGCCTGATGACACAGATTTCATTGCTGAGTGATATTGCTTTGTAAGTAAATACCACTACTTCTTTATCCATTTTTCACTTTCTGCGATGTTGAACTTGTACTGTAAACGAGGTTCTTGTAAACAGAGCCGTTCCAAACTTTGGGGTGGCTGTGTCTTTTTGATTTTAATTTCCCTAAGCTATAGGACCATAAGTGGAAGTGCCCTAGGTTCTGTTGCTTTGTTTTTTAGATGTTTTAGGAAACACCATACACTTCTCCCGAGTGGTTGTTGGCAATTTACATCCCGCCCATCAGCATAACAAGGCTCCCAGTTCTCCATGTCCTGTCCTGCCTTTCTGGATTTTACATTTTTTTCAGATGGCCCTTTTGACCGGGGGGAAGTGAGACTTCATTGTAGTGCAGATTTCCTTTGCAAGCTTGCTTGGTTGGCCAAAAAGGGCGTATGCGTTTTTTCCTGAATATATTCAGGAAAAAACGCATACGCCCTTTTTGGCCAAGTGCATCATTGTGGACGTTCTGCCTCTTTTCCTATGCTTTCAATGCAATTCCAGTCTACCTCCTGAAATCGGTTTCCTGCAATTCTTCCCCGCTTTCAAGTCCTCTTGGCAGCCTTACTTCAGTATATTTTTGGACGATAGCTGTCATTTATAACTCTGCAGGTTTGTGAATTACAGTGCCCCTGAGCTCCTTTCTTCAACTCGCTTTCTTTTGAGCTGGCCGCAACACCGCAGGATGGCTTCAGGCCCTAATCTGGTTCGGGTACGGCACGCTGAGCCTTTGGTTATTTCCTCTTCCTGGTGGGAAATGAGAGTTAAATTTGCCCGTCCAGACACCTCCAGCTAGCCTCTCATTGGTTCTCGCTATTCCTGTTCATCTTCCGCAGAAATTGCAAACTGGGCCAAACAGGAGGTTAAAGCACTGACTCTCCAAGTGGGAGAGTGTTAGTAAAGCGTCTGGAATGTTGCACCCGAGTACCAGGGGAGGAAAACTGAGACATATTTGAACACGTCTCCCGATCACATGGTTGATCATACTCTAGGTTCCACATGCATGTTTTAGCTGAAGGAAGAATACCTTAAACCTGGGTAGTTGAAACCCGTGGAATGGGTACCATGCAATATGACTTCAAAGGGTCTTCATTTGCTCACCGAACCTCTCCAATCCTATCACTGCTGCGTTTATGCCCCTGTACACATGCTTGATTCTCTTTCGGAGACATAGCAATCCATAGGTTTTAAGATACTTACAAGTCAGGTACATTCTTAGGCGTTTAATATGCGGTGTTGAGTCCATTTCGTTGAGCAAGGAGTAGCTCTTGTCTATTCCATATTTGGCTTAAGGAACTTTATCTGTGCTCATTTCAGTCTCTGGTTTTATGCAGCACCCCAACTCACCTTTACCCTTAAGCAAGTATAAGTTGTTTTTCTAAATTTGAGATCCTGTTCTGTTCTGTAATTCAGTTCCTGTGTAGCCAAGTTTCCATTCCGTGTATTACTGATATCTTATGATGTTTCTTTTTCTGTGTGACTTATTTCAGTTAGAATCATCATACCTGAATCCACTCATTGTGCTGCTAAGGGCCTGATGACATAGATTTCATTGCTGAGTGATATTGCTTCGTAAGTGAATACCACAAATTCTTTATCCATTTTTCACTTTCTGCGATGTTGAACTTGTACTGTAAACGAGGTTCTTGTAAACAGAGCCGTTCCAAACTTTGGGGTGGCTGTGTCTTTTTGATTTTAATTTCCCTAAGCTATAGGACCATAAGTGGAAGTGCCCTAGGCTCTGTTGCTTTGTTTTTTAGATGTTTCAGGAAACACCATACACTTCTCCCGAGTGGTTGTTGGCAATTTACATCCCGCCCATCAGCATAACAAGGCTCCCAGTTCTCCATGGCCTGTCCTGCCTTTCTGGATTTTACACTTTTTTCAGATGGCCCTTTTGACCAGGGGGAAGTGAGACTTCATTGTAGTGCAGATTTCCTTTGCAAGCTTGCTTGGTTGGCCAAAAAGGGCGTATGCGTTTTTTCCTGAATATATTCAGGAAAAAACGCATACGCCCTTTTTGGCCAAGTGCATCATTGTGGACGTTCTGCCTCTTTTCCTATGCTTTCAATGCAATTCCAGTCTACCTCCTGAAATCGGTTTCCTGCAATTCTGCCCCGCTTTCAAGTCCTCTTGGCAGCCTTACTTCAGTCTATTTTTGGACGATAGCTGTCATTTATAACTCTGCAGGTTTGTGAATTACAGTGCCCCTGAGCTCCTTTCTTCAACTTGCTTTCTTGTGACCTGGCCGCAACACCGCAGGATGGCTTCAGGCCCTAATCTTGTTCCGGCACGGCACGCTGAGCCTTTGGTTATTTCCTCTTCCTGGTGGGAAATGAGAGTTAAATTTGCCCGTCCAGACACCTCCAGCTAGTCTCTCATTGGTTCTCGCTATTCCTGTTCATCTTCCGCAGAAATTGCAAACTGGGCCAAACAGGAGGTTAAAGGCGCTGACTCTCCAAGTGGGGAGAGTGTTAGTAAAGCGTCTGGAATGTTGCACCCGAGTACCAGGGGAGGAAAACTGAGACATATTTGAACACGTCTCCCGTTCACATGGTTGATCATACTTGGGTTCCACATGCATGTTTTAGCTGAAGGAAGAATACCTTAAACCTGGAGAGTTAAGACCCGTGTAATGGGTACCATGCAATATGACTTCAAAGGGTCTTCATTTGCTCACCGAACCTCTCCAATCCTATCACTGCTGCGTTTATGCCCCTGTACACATGCTTGATTCTCTTTCGGAGACATAGCAATCCATAGGTTTTAAGATACTTACTAGTCAGGTACATTCTTAGGCGTTTAATATGCGGTGTTGAGTCCATTTCGTTGAGCAAGGAGTAGCTCTTGTCTATTCCATATTTGGCTTAAGGAACTTTATCTGTGCTCATTTCAATCTCTGGTTTTATGCAGCACCCCAACTCACCTTTCCCCTTAAGCAAGCATAAGTTGGTTTTCTAAATTTGAGACCCTGTTCTGTTCTGTAATTCAGTTCCTGTGTAGCCAAGTTTACATTCCGTGTATTACTGATATCTTATGATGTTTCTTTTTCTGTGTGACTTACTTCAGTTAGAATCATCATACCTGAATCCACTCATTGTGCTGCTAAGGGTCTGATGACACAGATTTCATTGCTGAGTGATATTGCTTTGTAAGTGAATACCACAACTTCTTTATCCATTTTTCACTTTCTGCGATGTTGAACTTGTACTGTAAACGAGGTTCTTGTAAACAGAGCCGTTCCAAACTTTGGGGTGGCTGTGTCTTTTTGATTTTAATTTCCCTAAGCTATAGGACCATAAGTGGAAGTGCCCTAGGTTCTGTTGCTTTGTTTTTTAGATGTTTCAGGAAACACCATACACTTCTCCCGAGTGGTTGTTGGCAATTTACATCCCGCCCATCAGCATAACAAGGCTCCCAGTTCTCCATGGCCTGTCCTGCCTTTCTGGATTTTACACTTTTTTCAGATGGCCCTTTTGACCGGGGGGAAGTGAGACTTCATTTTAGTGCAGATTTCCTTTGCAAGCTTGCTTGGTTGGCCAAAAAGGGCGTATGGGTTTTTTCCTGAATATATTCAGGAAAAATCGCATACGCCCTTTTTGGCCAAGTGCATCATTGTGGACGTTCTGCCTCTTTTCCTATGCTTTCAATGCAATTCCAGTCTACCTCCTGAAATCGGTTTCCTGCAATTCTGCCCTGCTTTCAAGTCCTCTTGGCAGCCTTACTTCAGTCTATTTTTGGACGATAGCTGTCATTTATAACTCTGCAGGTTTGTGAATTACAGTGACCCTGAGCTCCTTTCTTCAACTTGCTTTCTTGTGACCTGGCCGCAACACCGCAGGATGGCTTCAGGCCCTAATCTGGTTCCGGCCCGGCATGCTGAGCCTTTGGTTAATTCCTCTTCCTGGTGGGAAATGAGAGTTAAATTTCCCCGTCCAGACACCTCCAGCTAGCCTCTCATTGGTTCTCGCTATTCCTGTTCATCTTCCGCAGAAATTGCAAACTGGGCCAAACAGGAGGTTAAAGGGACTGACTCTCCAAGTAGGGAGAGTGTTAGTAAAGCGTCTGGAATGTTGTACCCGAGTACCAGGGGAGGAAAACTGAGACATATTTGAACACGTCTCCCGATCACATGGTTGATCATACTCTAGGTTCCACATGCATGTTTTAGCTGAAGGAAGAATACCTTAAACCTGGGTAGTTGAAACCCGTGGAATGGGTACCATGCAATATGACTTCAAAGGGTCTTCATTTGCTCACCGAACCTCTCCAATCCTATCACTGCTGCGTTTATGCCCCTGTACACATGCTTGATTCTCTTTCGGAGACATAGCAATCCATAGGTTTTAAGATACTTACAAGTCAGGTACATTCTTAGGCGTTTAATATGCGGTGTTGAGTCCATTTCGTTGAGCAAGGAGTAGCTCTTGTCTATTCCATATTTGGCTTAAGGAACTTTATCTGTGCTCATTTCAGTCTCTGGTTTTATGCAGCACCCCAACTCACCTTTACCCTTAAGCAAGCATAAGTTGTTTTTCTAAATTTGAGACCCTGTTCTGTTCTGTAATTCAGTTCCTGTGTAGCCAAGTTTCCATTCCGTGTATTACTGATATCTTATGATGTTTCTTTTTCTGTGTGACTTATTTCAGTTAGAATCATCATACCTGAATCCACTCATTGTGCTGCTAAGGGCCTGATGACATAGATTTCATTGCTGAGTGATATTGCTTTGTAAGTAAATACCACAACTTCTTTATCCATTTTTCACTTTCTGCGATGTTGAACTTGTACTGTAAACGAGGTTCTTGTAAACAGAGCCATTCCAAACTTTGGGGTGGCTGTGTCTTTTTTATTTTAATTTCCCTAAGCTATAGGACCATAAGTGGAAGTGCCCTAGGCTCTGTTGCTTTGTTTTTTAGATGTTTCAGGAAACACCATACACTTCTCCCGAGTGGTTGTTGGCAATTTACATCCCGCCCATCAGCATAACAAGGCTCCCAGTTCTCCATGGCCTGTCCTGCCTTTCTGGATTTTACACTTTTTTCAGATGGCCCTTTTGACCAGGGGGAAGTGAGACTTCATTGTAGTGCAGATTTCCTTTGCAAGCTTGCTTGGTTGGACAAAAAGGGCGTATGCGTTTTTTCCTGAATATATTCAGGAAAAAACGCATACGCCCTTTTTGGCCAAGTGCATCATTGTGGACGTTCTGCCTCTTTTCCTATGCTTTCAATGCAATTCCAGTCTACCTCCTGAAATCGGTTTCCTGCAATTCTGCCCCGCTTTCAAGTCCTCTTGGCAGCCTTACTTCAGTCTATTTTTGGACGATAGCTGTCATTTATAACTCTGCAGGTTTGTGAATTACAGTGCCCCTGAGCTCCTTTCTTCAACTTGCTTTCTTGTGACCGGGCCGCAACACCGCAGGATGGCTTCAGGCCCTAATCTGGTTCCGGCCCGGCATGCTGAGCCTTTGGTTAATTCCTCTTCCTGGTGGGAAATGAGAGTTAAATTTGCCCGTCCAGACACCTCCAGCTAGCCTCTCATTGGTTCTCGCTATTCCTGTTCATCTTCCGCAGAAATTGCAAACTGGGCCAAACAGGAGGTTAAAGGGACTGACTCTCCAAGTGGGGAGAGTGTTAGTAAAGCGTCTGGAATGTTGTACCCGAGTACCAGGGGAGGAAAACTGAGACATATTTGAACACGTCTCCCGATCACATGGTTGATCATACTCTAGGTTCCACATGCATGTTTTAGCTGAAGGAAGAATACCTTAAACCTGGGTAGTTGAAACCCGTGGAATGGGTACCATGCAATATGACTTCAAAGGGTCTTCATTTGCTCACCGAACCTCTCCAATCCTATCACTGCTGCGTTTATGCCCCTGTACACATGCTTGATTCTCTTTCGGAGACATAGCAATCCATAGGTTTTAAGATACTTACAAGTCAGGTACATTCTTAGGCGTTTAATATGCGGTGTTGAGTCCATTTCGTTGAGCAAGGAGTAGCTCTTGTCTATTCCATATTTGGCTTAAGGAACTTTATCTGTGCTCATTTCAATCTCTGGTTTTATGCAGCACCCCAACTCACCTTTACCCTTAAGCAAGCATAAGTTGGTTTTCTAAATTTGAGACCCTGTTCTGTTCTGTAATTCAGTTCCTGTGTAGCCAAGTTTCCATTCCGTGTATTACTGATATCTTATGATGTTTCTTTTTCTGTGTGACTTATTTCAGTTAGAATCATCATACCTGAATCCACTCATTGTGCTGCTAAGGGCCTGATGACATAGATTTCATTGCTGAGTGATATTGCTTTGTAAGTGAATACCACAACTTCTTTATCCATTTTTCACTTTCTGCGATGTTGAACTTGTACTGTAAACGAGGTTCTTGTAAACAGAGCCGTTCCAAACTTTGGGATGGCTGTGTCTTTTTGATTTTAATTTCCCTAAGCTATAGGACCATAAGTGGAAGTGCCCTAGGCTCTGTTGCTTTGTTTTTTAGATGTTTCAGGAAACACCATGCACTTCTCCCGAGTGGTTGTTGGCAATTTACATCCCGCCCATCAGCATAACAAGGCTCCCAGTTCTCCATGGCCTGTCCTGCCTTTCTGGATTTTACACTTTTTTCAGATGGCCCTTTTGACCAGGGGGAAGTGAGACTTCATTGTAGTGCAGATTTCCTTTGCAAGCTTGCTTGGTTGGCCAAAAAGGGCGTATGCGTTTTTTCCTGAATATATTCAGGAAAAAACGCATACGCCCTTTTTGGCCAAGTGCATCATTGTGGACGTTCTGCCTCTTTTCCTATGCTTTCAATGCAATTCCAGTCTACCTCCTGAAATCGGTTTCCTGCAATTCTGCCCCGCTTTCAAGTCCTCTTGGCAGCCTTACTTCAGTCTATTTTTGGACGATAGCTGTCATTTATAACTCTGCAGGTTTGTGAATTACAGTGCCCCTGAGCTCCTTTCTTCAACTTGCTTTCTTGTGACCGGGCCGCAACACCGCAGGATGGCTTCAGGCCCTAATCTGGTTCCGGCCCGGCATGCTGAGCCTTTGGTTAATTCCTCTTCCTGGTGGGAAATGAGAGTTAAATTTGCCCGTCCAGACACCTCCAGCTAGCCTCTCATTGGTTCTCGCTATTCCTGTTCATCTTCCGCAGAAATTGCAAACTGGGCCAAACAGGAGGTTAAAGGGACTGACTCTCCAAGTGGGGAGAGTGTTAGTAAAGCGTCTGGAATGTTGTACCCGAGTACCAGGGGAGGAAAACTGAGACATATTTGAACACGTCTCCCGATCACATGGTTGATCATACTCTAGGTTCCACATGCATGTTTTAGCTGAAGGAAGAATACCTTAAACCTGGGTAGTTGAAACCCGTGGAATGGGTACCATGCAATATGACTTCAAAGGGTCTTCATTTGCTCACCGAACCTCTCCAATCCTATCACTGCTGCGTTTATGCCCCTGTACACATGCTTGATTCTCTTTCGGAGACATAGCAATCCATAGGTTTTAAGATACTTACAAGTCAGGTACATTCTTAGGCGTTTAATATGCGGTGTTGAGTCCATTTCGTTGAGCAAGGAGTAGCTCTTGTCTATTCCATATTTGGCTTAAGGAACTTTATCTGTGCTCATTTCAATCTCTGGTTTTATGCAGCACCCCAACTCACCTTTACCCTTAAGCAAGCATAAGTTGGTTTTCTAAATTTGAGACCCTGTTCTGTTCTGTAATTCAGTTCCTGTGTAGCCAAGTTTCCATTCCGTGTATTACTGATATCTTATGATGTTTCTTTTTCTGTGTGACTTATTTCAGTTAGAATCATCATACCTGAATCCACTCATTGTGCTGCTAAGGGCCTGATGACATAGATTTCATTGCTGAGTGATATTGCTTTGTAAGTGAATACCACAACTTCTTTATCCATTTTTCACTTTCTGCGATGTTGAACTTGTACTGTAAACGAGGTTCTTGTAAACAGAGCCGTTCCAAACTTTGGGATGGCTGTGTCTTTTTGATTTTAATTTCCCTAAGCTATAGGACCATAAGTGGAAGTGCCCTAGGCTCTGTTGCTTTGTTTTTTAGATGTTTCAGGAAACACCATGCACTTCTCCCGAGTGGTTGTTGGCAATTTACATCCCGCCCATCAGCATAACAAGGCTCCCAGTTCTCCATGGCCTGTCCTGCCTTTCTGGATTTTACACTTTTTTCAGATGGCCCTTTTGACCGGGGGGAAGTGAGACTTCATTGTAGTGCAGATTTCCTTTGCAAGCTTGCTTGGTTGGCCAAAAAGGGCGTATGCGTTTTTTCCTGAATATATTCAGGAAAAAACGCATACGCCCTTTTTGGCCAAGTGCATCATTGTGGACGTTCTGCCTCTTTTCCTATGCTTTCAATGCAATTCCAGTCTACCTCCTGAAATCGGTTTCCTGCAATTCTTCCCCGCTTTCAAGTCCTCTTGGCAGCCTTACTTCAGTATATTTTTGGACGATAGCTGTCATTTATAACTCTGCAGGTTTGTGAATTACAGTGCCCCTGAGCTCCTTTCTTCAACTCGCTTTCTTTTGAGCTGGCCGCAACACCGCAGGATGGCTTCAGGCCCTAATCTGGTTCCGGTACGGCACGCTGAGCCTTTGGTTATTTCCTCTTCCTGGTGGGAAATGAGAGTTAAATTTGCCCGTCCAGACACCGCCAGCTAGCCTCTCATTGGTTCTCGCTATTCCTGTTCATCTTCCGCAGAAATTGCAAACTGGGCCAAACAGGAGGTTAAAGGGACTGACTCTCCAAGTGGGGAGAGTGTTAGTAAAGCGTCTGGAATGTTGTACCCGAGTACCAGGGGAGGAAAACTGAGACATATTTGAACACGTCTCCCGATCACATGGTTGATCATACTCTAGGTTCCACATGCATGTTTTAGCTGAAGGAAGAATACCTTAAACCTGGGTAGTTGAAACCCGTGGAATGGGTACCATGCAATATGACTTCAAAGGGTCTTCATTTGCTCACTGAACCTCTCCAATTCTATCACTGCTGCGTTTATGCCCCTGTACACATGCTTGATTCTCTTTCGGAGACATAGCAATCCATAGGTTTTAAGATACTTACAAGTCAGGTACATTCTTAGGCGTTTAATATGCGGTGTTGAGTCCATTTCGTTGAGCAAGGAGTAGCTCTTGTCTATTCCATATTTGGCTTAAGGAACTTTATCTGTGCTCATTTCAATCTCTGGTTTTATGCAGCACCCCAACTCACCTTTACCCTTAAGCAAGCATAAGTTGGTTTTCTAAATTTGAGACCCTGTTCTGTTCTGTAATTCAGTTCCTGTGTAGCCAAGTTTCCATTCCGTGTATTACTGATATCTTATGATGTTTCTTTTTCTGTGTGACTTATTTCAGTTAGAATCATCATACCTGAATCCACTCATTGTGCTGCTAAGGGCCTGATGACATAGATTTCATTGCTGAGTGATATTGCTTTGTAAGTGAATACCACAACTTCTTTATCCATTTTTCACTTTCTGCGATGTTGAACTTGTACTGTAAACGAGGTTCTTGTAAACAGAGCCGTTCCAAACTTTGGGGTGGCTGTGTCTTTTTGATTTTAATTTCCCTAAGCTATAGGACCATAAGTGGAAGTGCCCTAGGCTCTGTTGCTTTGTTTTTTAGATGTTTCAGGAAACACCATACACTTCTCCCCAGTGGTTGTTGGCAATTTACATCCTGCCCATCAGCATAACAAGGCTCCCAGTTCTCCATGGCCTGTCCTGCCTTTCTGGATTTTACACTTTTTTCAGATGGCCCTTTTGACCGGGGGGAAGTGAGACTTCATTGTAGTGCAGATTTCCTTTGCAAGCTTGCTTGGTTGGCCAAAAAGGGCGTATGCGTTTTTTCCTGAATATATTCAGGAAAAAACGCATACGCCCTTTTTGGCCAAGTGCATCATTGTGGACGTTCTGCCTCTTTTCCTATGCTTTCAATGCAATTCCAGTCTACCTCCTGAAATCGGTTTCCCGCAATTCTGCCCCGCTTTCAAGTCCTCTTGGCAGCCTTACTTCAGTCTATTTTTGGACGATAGCTGTCATTTATAACTCTGCAGGTTTGTGAATTACAGTGCCCCTGAGCTCCTTTCTTCAACTCGCTTTCTTGTGACCTGGCCGCAACACCGCAGGATGGCTTCAGGCCCTAATCTGGTTCCGGCCCGGCATGCTGAGCCTTTGGTTAATTCCTCTTCCTGGTGGGAAATGAGAGTTAAATTTGCCCATCCAGACACCTCCAGCTAGCCTCTCATTGGTTCTCGCTATTCCTGTTCATTTTCCGCAGAAATTGCAAACTGGGCCAAACAGGAGGTTAAAGGGACTGACTCTCCAAGTGGGGAGAGTGTTAGTAAAGCGTCTGGAATGTTGCACCCGAGTACCAGGGGAGGAAAACTGAGACATATTTGAACACGTCTCCCGATCACATGGTTGATCATACTCTAGGTTCCACATGCATGTTTTAGCTGAAGGAAGAATACCTTAAACCTGGGTAGTTGAAACCCGTGGAATGGGTACCATGCAATATGACTTCAAAGGGTCTTCATTTGCTCACCGAACCTCTCCAATCCTATCACTGCTGCGTTTATGCGCCTGTACACATGCTTGATTCTCTTTCGGAGACATAGCAATCCATAGGTTTTAAGATACTTACAAGTCAGGTACATTCTTAGGCGTTTAATATGCGGTGTTGAGTCCATTTCGTTGAGCAAGGAGTAGCTCTTGTCTATTCCATATTTGGCTTAAGGAACTTTATCTGTGCTCATTTCAATCTCTGGTTTTATGCAGCACCCCAACTCACCTTTACCCTTAAGCAAGCATAAGTTGTTTTTCTAAATTTGAGACCCTGTTCTGTTCTGTAATTCAGTTCCTGTGTAGCCAAGTTTCCATTCTGTGTATTACTGATATCTTATGATGTTTCTTTTTCTGTGTGACTTATTTCAGTTAGAATCATCATACCTGAATCCACTCATTGTGATGCTAAGGGATTGATGACATAGATTTCATTGCTGAGTGATATTGCTTTGTAAGTAAATACCACAACTTCTTTATCCATTTTTCACTTTCTGCGATGTTGAACTTGTACTGTAAATGAGGTTCTTGTAAACAGAGGCGTCCCAAACTTTGGGGTGGCTGTGTCTTTTTGATTTTAATTTCCCTAAGCTATAGGACCATAAGTGGCAGTGCCCTAGGCTCTGTTGCTTTGTTTTTTAATTGTTTCAGGAAACACCATACACTTCTCCCGAGTGTCTGTTGGCAATTTACATCCCGCCCATCAGCATAACAAGGCTCCCAGTTCTCCATGGCCTGTCCTGCCTTTCTGGATTTTACACTTTTTTCAGATGGCCCTTTTGACCGGGGGGAAGTGAGACTTCATTGTAGTGCAGATTTCCTTTGCAAGCTTGCTTGGTTGGCCAAAAAGGGCGTATGCGTTTTTTCCTGAATATATTCAGGAAAAAACGCATACGCCCTTTTTGGCCAAGTGCATCATTGTGGACGTTCTGCCTCTTTTCCTATGCTTTCAATGCAATTCCAGTCTACCTCCTGAAATCGGTTTCCCGCAATTCTGCCCCGCTTTCAAGTCCTCTTGGCAGCCTTACTTCAGTCTATTTTTGGACGATAGCTGTCATTTATAACTCTGCAGGTTTGTGAATTACAGTGCCCCTGAGCTCCTTTCTTCAACTTGCTTTCTTGTGACCTGGCCGCAACACCGCAGGATGGCTTCAGGCCCTAATCTGGTTCCGGCACGGCACGCTGAGCCTTTGGTTATTTCCTCTTCCTGGTGGGAAATGAGAGTTAAATTTGCCCGTCCAGACACCTCCAGCTAGCCTCTCATTAGTTCTCGCTATTCCTGTTCATCTTCCGCAGAAATTGAAAACTGGGCCAAACAGGAGGTTAAAGGCGCTGACTCTCCAAGTGGGGAGAGTGTTAGTAAAGCGTCTGGAATGTTGCACCCGAGTACCAGGGGAGGAAAACTGAGACATATTTGAACACGTCTCCCGTTCACATGGTTGATCATTCTTGGGTTCCACATGCATGTTTTAGCTGAAGGAAGAATACCTTAAACCTGGAGAGTTAAGACCCGTGTAATGGGTACCATGCAATATGACTTCAAAGGGTCTTCATTTGCTCACCGAACCTCTCCAATCCTATCACTGCTGCGTTTATGCCCCTGTACACATGCTTGATTCTCTTTCGGAGACATAGCAATCCATAGGTTTTACAATACTTACAAGTCAGGTACATTCTTAGGCGTTTAATATGCGGTGTTGAGTCCATTTCGTTGAGCAAGGAGTAGCTCTTGTCTATTCCATATTTGACTTAAGGAACTTTATCTGTGCTCATTTCAATCTCTGGTTTTATGCAGCACCCCAACTCACCTTTACCCTTAAGCAAGCATAAGTTGGTTTTGTAAATTTGAGACCCTGTTCTGTTCTGTAATTCAGTTCCTGTGTAGCCAAGTTTACATTCCGTGTATTACTGATATCTTATGATGTTTCTTTTTCTGTGTGACTTACTTCAGTTAGAATCATCATACCTGAATCCACTCATTGTGCTGCTAAGGGCCTGATGACACAGATTTCATTGCTGAGTGATATTGCTTTGTAAGTAAATACCACAACTTCTTTATCCATTTTTCACTTTCTGCGATGTTGAACTTGTACTGTAAACGAGGTTCTTGTAAACAGAGCCATTCCAAACTTTGGGGTGGCTGTGTCTTTTTGATTTTAATTTCCCTAAGCTATAGGACCATAAGTGGAAGTGCCCTAGGTTCTGTTGCTTTGTTTTTTAGATGTTTCAGGAAACACCATACACTTCTCCCGAGTGGTTGTTGGCAATTTACATCCCGCCCATCAGCATAACAAGGCTCCCAGTTCTCCATGGTCTGTCCTGCCTTTCTGGGTTTTACATTTTTTTCAGATGGCCCTTTTGACCGGGGGGAAGTGAGACTTCATTGTAGTGCAGATTTCCTTTGCAAGCTTGCTTGGTTGGCCAAAAAGGGCGTATGCGTTTTTTCCTGAATATATTCAGGAAAAAACGCATACGCCCTTTTTGGCCAAGTGCATCATTGTGGACGTTCTGCCTCTTTTCCTATGCTTTCAATGCAATTCCAGTCTACCTCCTGAAATCGGTTTCCTGCAATTCTGCCCTGCTTTCAAGTTCTCTTGGCAGCCTTACTTCAGTCTATTTTTGGACGATAGCTGTCATTTATAACTCTGCAGGTTTGTGAATTACAGTGACCCTGAGCTCCTTTCTTCAACTTGCTTTCTTGTGACCAGGCCGCAACACCGCAGGATGGCTTCAGGCCCTAATCTGGTTCCGGCCCGGCATGCTGAGCCTTTGGTTAATTCCTCTTCCTGGTGGGAAATGAGAGTTAAATTTGCCCGTCCAGACACCTCCAGCTAGCCTCTCATTGGTTCTCGCTATTCCTGTTCATTTTCCGCAGAAATTGCAAACTGGGCCAAACAGGAGGTTAAAGGGACTGACTCTCCAAGTGGGGAGAGTGTTAGTAAAGCGTCTGGAATGTTGTACCCGAGTACCAGGGGAGGAAAACTGAGACATATTTGAACACGTCTCCCGATCACATGGTTGATCATACTCTAGGTTCCAAATGCATGTTTTAGCTGAAGGAAGAATACCTTAAACCTGGGTAGTTGAAACCCGTGGAATGGGTACCATGCAATATGACTTCAAAGGGTCTTCATTTGCTCACCGAACCTCTCCAATCCTATCACTGCTGCGTTTATGCCCCTGTACACATGCTTGATTCTCTTTCGGAGACATAGCAATCCATAGGTTTTAAGATACTTACAAGTCAGGTACATTCTTAGGCGTTTAATATGCGGTGTTGAGTCCATTTCGTTGAGCAAGCAGTAGCTCTTGTCTATTCCATATTTGGCTTAAGGAACTTTATCTGTGTTCATTTCAATCTCTGGTTTTATGCAGCACCCCAACTCACCTTTACCCTTAAGCAAGCATAAGTTGGTTTTGTAAATTTGAGACCCTGTTCTGTTCTGTAATTCAGTTCCTGTGTAGCCAAGTTTACATTCCGTGTATTACTGATATCTTATGATGTTTCTTTTTCTGTGTGACTTATTTCAGTTAGAATCATCATACCTGAATCCACTCATTGTGATCCTAAGGGACTGATGACATAGATTTCATTGCTGAGTGATATTGCTTTGTAAGTAAATACCACAACTTCTTTATCCATTTTTCACTTTCTGTGATGTTGAACTTGTACTGTAAACGAGGTTCTTGTAAACAGAGGCGTCCCAAACTTTGGGGTGGCTGTGTCTTTTTGATTTTAATTTCCCTAAGCTATAGGACCATAAGTGGCAGTGCCCTAGGCTCTGTTGCTTTGTTTTTTAGATGTTTCAGGAAACACCATACACTTCTCCCGAGTGGTTGTTGGCAATTTACATCCCGCCCATCAGCATAACAAGGCTCCCAGTTCTCCATGGCCTGTCCTGCCTTTCTGGATTTTACACTTTTTTCAGATGGCCCTTTTGACCGGGGGGAAGTGAGACTTCATTGTAGTGCAGATTTCCTTTGCAAGCTTGCTTGGTTGGCCAAAAAGGGCGTATGCGTTTTTTCCTGAATATATTCAGGAAAAAACGCATACGCCCTTTTTGGCCAAGTGCATCATTGTGGACGTTCTGCCTCTTTTCCTATGCTTTCAATGCAATTCCAGTCTACCTCCTGAAATCGGTTTCCTGCAATTCTGCCCTGCTTTCAAGTCCTCTTGGCAGCCTTACTTCAGTCTATTTTTGGACGATAGCTGTCATTTATAACTCTGCAGGTTTGTGAATTACAGTGACCCTGAGCTCCTTTCTTCAACTCGCTTTCTTGTGACCTGGCCGCAACACCGCAGGATGGCTTCAGGCCCTAATCTGGTTCCGGCCCGGCATGCTGAGCCTTTGGTTAATTCCTCTTCCTGGTGGGAAATGAGAGTTAAATTTGCCCGTCCAGACACCTCCAGCTAGCCTCTCATTGGTTCTCGCTATTCCTGTTCATCTTCCGCAGAAATTGCAAACTGGGCCAAACAGGAGGTTAAAGGGACTGACTCTCCAAGTGGGGAGAGTGTTAGTAAAGCGTCTGGAATGTTGTACCCGAGTACCAGGGGAGGAAAACTGAGACATATTTGAACACGTCTCCCGATCACATGGTTGATCATACTCTAGGTTCCACATTCATGTTTTAGCTGAAGGAAGAATACCTTAAACCTGGGTAGTTGAAACCCGTGGAATGGGTACCATGCAATATGACTTCAAACGGTCTTCATTTGCTCACCGAACCTCTCCAATCCTATCACTGCTGCGTTTATGCCCCTGTACACATGCTTGATTCTCTTTCGGAGACATAGCAATCCATAGGTTTTAAGATACTTACTAGTCAGGTACATTCTTAGGCGTTTAATATGCGGTGTTGAGTCCATTTCGTTGAGCAAGGAGTAGCTCTTGTCTATTCCATATTTGACTTAAGGAACTTTATCTGTGCTCATTTCAATCTCTGGTTTTATGCAGCACCCCAACTCACCTTTACCCTTAAGCAAGCATAAGTTGGTTTTCTAAATTTCAGACCCTGTTCTGTTCTGTAATTCAGTTCCTGTGTAGCCAAGTTTACATTCCGTGTATTACTGATATCTTATGATGTTTCTTTTTCTGTGTGACTTATTTCAGTTAGAATCATCATACCTGAATCCACTCATTGTGCTGCTAAGGGTCTGATGACACAGATTTCATTGCTGAGTGATATTGCTTTGTAAGTAAATACCACAACTTCTTTATCCATTTTTCACTTTCTGCGATGTTGAACTTGTACTGTAAACGAGGTTCTTGTAAACAGAGCCATTCCAAACTTTGTGGTGGCTGTGTCTTTTTGATTTTAATTTCCCTAAGCTATAGGACCATAAGTGGAAGTGCCCTATGTTCTGTTGCTTTGTTTTTTAGATGTTTTAGGAAACACCATACACTTCTCCCGAGTGGTTGTTGGCAATTTACATCCCGCCCATCATCATAACAAGGCTCCCAGTTCTCCATGGCCTGTCCTGCCTTTCTGGATTTTACATTTTTTTCAGATGGCCCTTTTGACCGGGGGGAAGTGAGACTTCATTGTAGTGCAGATTTCCTTTGCAAGCTTGCTTGGTTGGCCAAAAAGGGCGTATGCGTGTTTTCCTGAATATATTCAGGAAAAAACGCATACGCCCTTTTTGGCCAAGTGCATCATTGTGGACGTTCTGCCTCTTTTCCTATGCTTTCAATGCAATTCCAGTCTACCTCCTGAAATCGGTTTCCTGCAATTCTGCCCCGCTTTCAAGTCCTCTTGGCAGCCTTAATTCAGTCTATTTTTGGACGATAGCTGTCATTTATAACTCTGCAGGTTTGTGAATTACAGTGCCCCTGAGCTCCTTTCTTCAACTCGCTTTCTTGTGACCTGGCCGCAACACCGCAGGATGGCTTCAGGCCCTAATCTGGTTCCGGCCCGGCATGCTGAGCCTTTGGTTAATTCCTCTTCCTGGTGGGAAATGAGAGTTAAATTTGCCCGTCCAGACACCTCCAGCTAGCCTCTCATTGGTTCTCGCTATTCCTGTTCATCTTCCGCAGAAATTGCAAACTGGGCCAAACAGGAGGTTAAAGGGACTGACTCTCCAAGTGGGGAGAGTGTTAGTAAAGCGTCTGGAATGTTGCACCCGAGTACCAGGGGAAGAAAACTGAGACATATTTGAACACGTCTCCCGTTCACATGGTTGATCATACTCTGGGTTCCACATGCATGTTTTATCTGAAGGAAGAATACCTTAAACCTGGGTAGTTGAAACCCGTGGAATGGGTACCATGCAATATGACTTCAAAGGGTCTTCATTTGCTCACCGAACCTCTCCAATCCTATCACTGCTGCGTTTATGCCCCTGTACACACGCATGATTCTCTTTTGGAGACATAGCAATCCATAGGTTTTAAGATACTTACTAGTCAGGTACATTCTTAGGCGTTTAATATGCGGTGTTGAGTCCATTTCGTTGAGCAAGGAGTAGCTCTTGTCTATTCCATATTTGGCTTAAGGAACTTTATCTGTGCTCATTTCAATCTCTGGTTTTATGCAGCACCCCAACTCACCTTTCCCCTTAAGCAAGCATAAGTTGGTTTTCTAAATTTGAGACCCTGTTCTGTTTTGGAATGCAGTTCCTGGGTAGCCAAGTTTACATTCCGTGTATTAGTGATATCTTATGATGTTTCTTTTTCTGTGTGACTTATTTCAGTTAGAATCATCATACCTGAATCCACTCATTGTGCTGCTATGGTCCTGATGACATAGATTTCATTGCTGACTGATACTGCATTGTACGTAAGTACCACAAGTTCTTTATCCATTTTTCACTTTCTGTGATATTGAACTTGTACGGCAAACGGGGTTCTTGTAAACGGAGGCGTCCCAAACTTTGGGGTGGCTGTGTCTTTTTAATTTCCCTAAGCTATAGGACCATAAGTGGAAGTGCCCTAGGCTCTGTTGCTTTGTTTTTTAGATGTTTCAGGAAACACCATACACTTCTCCTGAGTGTCTGTTGGCAATTTACATCCCTCCCATCAGCATAACAAGGCTCCCAGTACTCAATGGCCTGTTGCCTTTCTGGATTTTACACTTTTTTCAGATGGCCCTTTTGACCGGGGGGAAGTGAGACTTCATTGTAGTGCAGATTTCCTTTGCAAGCTTGCTTGGTTGGCCAAAAAGGGCGTATGCGTTTTTTCCTGAATATATTCAGGAAAAGACGCATACGCCCTTTTTGGCCAAGTGCATCATTGTGGACGTTCTGCCTCTTTTCCTATGCTTTCAATGCAATTCCAGTCTACCTCCTGAAATCGGTTTCCTGCAATTCTGCCCCGCTTTCGAGTCATCTTGGCAGCCTTACTTCAGTCTACTTTTGGACGATAGCTCTCATTTATAACTCTGCATGTTTGTGAATTACAGTGCCCCTGAGCTCCTTTCTTCAACTCGCTTTCTTGTGACCTGGCCGCAACACCGCAGGATGGCTTCAGGCCCTAATCTGGTTCCGGCCCGGCATGCTGAGCCTTTGGTTAATTCCACTTTCTGGTGGGAAATGAGAGTTAAATTTGCCCGTCCAGACACCTCCAGCTAGCCTCTCATTGGTTCTCGCTATTCCTGTTCATCTTCCGCAGAAATTGCAAACCTGGCCAAACAGGAGGTTAAAGGCGCTGACTCTCCAAGTGGGGAGAGTGTTAGTAAAGCGTCTGGAATGTTGCACCCGAGTACCAGGGTACGAAAACTGAGACATATTTGAACACGTCTCCCAATCAAATGGTTGATCATACTCTAGGTTCCACATGAATGTTTTAGCTGAAGGAAGAATACCTTAAACCTGGGTAGTTGAAACCCGTGGAATGGGTACCATGCAATATGACTTCAAAGGGTCTTCATTTGCTCACCGAACCTCTCCAATCCTATCACTGCTGCGTTTATGACCCTGTACACATGCTTGATTCTCTTTCGGAGACATAGCAATCTATAGGTTTTAAGATACTTACTAGTCAGGTACATTCTTAGGCGTTTAATATGCGGTGTTGAGTCCATTTCGTTGAGCAAGGAGTAGCTCTTGTCTATTCCATATTTGGCTTAAGGAACTTTATCTGTGCTCATTTCAATCTCTGGTTTTATGCAGCACCCCAACTCACCTTTACCCTTAAGCAAGCATAAGTTGGTTTTCTAAATTTGAGACCCTGTTCTGTTCTGTAATTCAGTTCCTGTGTAGCCAAGTTTCCATTCCGTGTATTACTGATATCTTATGATGTTTCTTTTTCTGTGTGACTTATTTCAGTTAGAATCATCATACCTGAATCCACTCATTGTGCTGCTAAGGGCCTGATGACATAGATTTCATTGCTGAGTGATATTGCTTTGTAAGTGAATACCACAACTTCTTTATCCATTTTTCACTTTCTGCGATGTTGAACTTGTACTGTAAACGAGGTTCTTGTAAACAGAGCCGTTCCAAACTTTGGGGTGGCTGTGTCTTTTTGATTTTAATTTCCCTAAGCTATAGGACCATAAGTGGAAGTGCCCTAGGCTCTGTTGCTTTGTTTTTTAGATGTTTCAGGAAACACCATACACTTCTCCTGAGTGTCTGTTGGCAGTTTACATCCTGCCCATCAGCATAACAAGGCACCCAGTTCTCAATGGCCTGTCCTGCCTTTCTGGATTTTACACTTTTTTCAGATGGCCCTTTTGACCGGGGGGAAGTGAGACTTCATTGTAGTGCAGATTTCCTTTGCAAGCTTGCTTGGTTGGCCAAAAAGGGCGTATGCGTTTTTTCCTGAATATATTCAGGAAAAAACGCATACGCCCTTTTTGGCCAAGGGCATCATTGTGGACGTTCTGCCTCTTTTCCTATGCTTTCAATGCAATTCCAGTCTACCTCCTGAAATCGGTTTCCTGCAATTCTGCCCCGCTTTCAAGTCCTCTTGGCAGCCTTACTTCAGTCTATTTTTGGACGATAGCTGTCATTTATAACTCTGCAGGTTTGTGAATTACAGTGCCCCTGAGCTCCTTTCTTCAACTCGCTTTCTTGTGACCTGGCCGCAACACCGCAGGATGGCTTCAGGCCCTAATCTGGTTCCGGCACGGCACACTGAGCCTTTGGTTATTTCCTCTTCCTGGTGGGAAATGAGAGTTAAATTTGCCCGTCCAGACACCTCCAGTTAGCCTCTCATTGGTTCTCGCTATTCCTGTTCATCTTCCGCAGAAATTGCAAACTGGGCCAAACAGGAGGTTAAAGGGACTGACTCTCCAAGTCGGGAGAGTGTTAGTAAAGCGTCTGGAATGTTGCACCCGAGTACCAGGGTATGAAACCTGAGACATATTTGAACACGTCTCCCGATCACATGGTTGATCATACTCTAGGTTCCACATGCATGTTTTAGCTGAAGGAAGAATACCTTAAACCTGGGTAGTTGAAACCCGTGGAATGGGTACCATGCAATATGACTTCAAACGGTCTTCATTTGCTCACCGAACCTCTCCAATCCTATCACTGCTGCGTTTATGACCCTGTACACATGCTTGATTCTCTTTCGGAGACATAGCAATCTATAGGTTTTAAGATACTTACTAGTCAGGTACATTCTTAGGCGTTTAATATGCGGTGTTGAGTCCATTTCGTTGAGCAAGGAGTAGCTCTTGTCTATTCCATATTTGGCTTAAGGAACTTTATCTGTGCTCATTTCAATCTCTGGTTTTATGCAGCACCCCAACTCACCTTTACCCTTAAGCAAGCATAAGTTGGTTTTCTAAATTTGAGACCCTGTTCTGTTCTGTAATTCAGTTCCTGTGTAGCCAAGTTTCCATTCCGTGTATTACTGATATCTTATGATGTTTCTTTTTCTGTGTGACTTATTTCAGTTAGAATCATCATACCTGAATCCACTCATTGTGCTGCTAAGGGTCTGATGACATAGATTTCATTGCTGAGTGATATTGCTTTGTAAGTGAATACCACAACTTCTTTATCCATTTTTCACTTTCTGCGATGTTGAACTTGTACTGTAAACGAGGTTCTTGTAAACAGAGCCGTTCCAAACTTTGGGGTGGCTGTGTCTTTTTGATTTTAATTTCCCTAAGCTATAGGACCATAAGTGGAAGTGCCCTAGGCTCTGTTGCTTTGTTTTTTAGATGTTTCAGGAAACACCATACACTTCTCCTGAGTGTCTGTTGGCAGTTTACATCCCGCCCATCAGCATAACAAGGCACCCAGTTCTCAATGGCCTGTCCTGCCTTTCTGGATTTTACACTTTTTTCAGATGGCCCTTTTGACCGGGGGGAAGTGAGACTTCATTGTAGTGCAGATTTCCTTTGCAAGCTTGCTTGGTTGGCCAAAAAGGGCGTATGCGTTTTTTCCTGAATATATTCAGGAAAAAACGCATACGCCCTTTTTGGCCAAGTGCATCATTGTGGACGTTCTGCCTCTTTTCCTATGCTTTCAATGCAATTCCAGTCTACCTCCTGAAATCGGTTTCCTGCAATTCTGGCCCGCTTTCAAGTCCTCTTGGCAGCCTTACTTCAGTCTATTTTTGGACGATAGCTGTCATTTATAACTCTGCAGGTTTGTGAATTACAGTGCCCCTGAGCTCCTTTCTTCAACTCGCTTTCTTGTGACCTGGCCGCAACACCGCAGGATGGCTTCAGGCCCTAATCTGGTTCCGGCACGGCACGCTGAGCCTTTGGTTATTTCCTCTTCCTGGTGGGAAATGAGAGTTAAATTTGCCCGTCCAGACACCTCCAGCTAGTCTCTCATTGGTTCTCGCTATTCCTGTTCATCTTCCGCAGAAATTGCAAACTGGGAAAAACAGGAGGTTAAAGGCGCTGACTCTCCAAGTGGGGAGAGTGTTAGTAAAGCGTCTGGAATGTTGCATCCGAGTACCAGGGGAGGAAAACTGAGACATATTTGAACACGTCTCCCGTTCACATGGTTGATCATACTTGGGTTCCACATGCATGTTTTAGCTGAAGGAAGAATACCTTAAACGTGGAGAGTTAAGACCCGTGTAATGGGTACCATGCAATATGACTTCAAAGGGTCTTCATTTGCTCACCGAACCTCTCCAATTCTATCACTGCTGCGTTTATGACCCTGTACACATGCTTGATTCTCTTTCGGAGACATAGCAATCCATAGGTTTTAAGATACTTACTAGTCAGGTACATTCTTAGGCGTTTAATATGTGGTGTTGAGTCCATTTCGTTGAGCAAGGTGTAGCTCTTGTCTATTCCATATTTGACTTAAGGAACTTTATCTGTGCTCATTTCAATCTCTGGTTTTATGCAGCACCCCAACTCACCTTTCCCCTTAAGCAAGCATAAGTTGGTTTTCTAAATTTGAGACCCTGTTCTGTTTTGGAATGCAGTTCCTGTGTAGCCAAGTTTACATTCCGTGTATTACTGATATCTTATGATGTTTCTTTTTCTGTGTGACTTATTTCAGTTAGAATCATCATACCTGAATCCACTCATTGTGCTGCTAAGGGCCTGGTGACACAGATTTCATTGCTGAGTGATACTGCATTGTACGTAAGTACCACAAGTTCTTTATCCATTTTTCAATTTCTGCGATGTTGAACTTGTACTGTAAACGAGGTTCTTGTAAACAGAGCCGTTCCAAACTTTGGGGTGGCTGTGTCTTTTTGATTTTAATTTCCCTAAGCTATAGGACCATAAGTGGAAGTGCCCTAGGTTCTGTTGCTTTGTTTTTTAGATGTTTCAGGAAACACCATACACTTCTCCGGAGTGGTTGTTGGCAATTTACATCCCGCCCATCAGCATAACAAGGCTCCCAGTTCTCCATGGCCCGTCCTGCCTTTCTGGATTTTACACTTTTTTCAGATGGCCCTTTTGACCGGGGGGAAGTGAGACTTCATTGTAGTGCAGATTTCCTTTGCAAGCTTGCTTGGTTGGCCAAAAAGGGCGTATGCGTTTTTTCCTGAATATATTCAGGAAAAAACGCATACGCCCTTTTTGGCCAAGTGCATCATTGTGGACGTTCTGCCTCTTTTCCTATGCTTTCAATGCAATTCCAGTCTACCTCCTGAAATCGGTTTCCTGCAATTCTGCCCCGCTTTCAAGTCCTCTTGGCAGCCTTACTTCAGTCTATTTTTGGACGATAGCTGTCATTTATAACTCTGCAGGTTTGTGAATTACAGTGCCCCTGAGCTCCTTTCTTCAACTCGCTTTCTTGTGACCTGGCCGCAACACCGCAGGATGGCTTCAGGCCCTAATCTGGTTCCTGCCCATCATGCTGAGCCTTTGGTTAATTCCTCTTCCTGGTGGGAAATGAGAGTTAAATTTGCCCGTCCAGACACCTGCAGGTAGCCTCTCATTGGTTCTCGCTATTCCTGTTCATCTTCCGCAGAAATTGCAAACTGGGCCAAACAGGAGGTTAAAGGGACTGACTCTCCAAGTGGGGAGAGTGTTAGTAAAGCGTCTGGAATGTTGCACCCGAGTACCAGGGGAGGAAAACTGAGACATATTTGAACACGTCTCCCGTTCACATGGTTGATCATACTCTGGGTTCCACATGCATGTTTTAGCTGAAGGAAGAATAACTTAAACCTGGAGAGTTGAGACCCGTGTAATGGGTACCATGCAATATGACTTCAAAGGGTCTTCATTTGCTCACCGAACCTCTCCAATCCTATCACTGCTGCGTTTATGCCCCTGTACACACGCTTGATTCTCTTTTGGAGACATAGCAATCCATAGGTTTTAAGATACTTACTAGTCAGGTACATTCTTAGGCGTTTAATATGCGGTGTTGAGTCCATTTCGTTGAGCAAGGAGTAGCTCTTGTCTATTCCATATTTGGCTTAAGGAACTTTATCTGTGCTCATTTGAATCTCTGGTTTTATGCAGCACCCCAACTCACCTTTCCCCTTAAGCAAGCATAAGTTGGTTTTCTAAATTTGAGACCCTGTTCTGTTTTGGAATGCAGTTCCTGTGTAGCCAAGTTTACATTCCGTGTATTAGTGATATCTTATGATGTTTCTTTTTCTGTGTGACTTATTTCAGTTAGAATCATCGTACCTGAATCCACTCATTATGCTGCTATGGGCCTGATGACATAGATTTCATTGCTGAGTGATACTGCATTGTACGTAAGTACCACAAGTTCTTTATCCATTTCTCACTTTCTGTGATATTGAACTTGTACGGTAAACGGGGTTCTTGTAAACGGAGGCGTCCCAAACTTTGGGGTGGCTGTGTCTTTTTGATTTTAATTTCCCTAAGCTATAGGACCATAAGTGGAAGTGCCCTAGGCTCTGTTGCTTTGTTTTTAGATGTTTCAGGAAACACCATACACTTCTCCTGAGTGTCTGTTGGCAATTTACATCCCTCCCATCAGCATAACAAGGCTCCCAGTTCTCAATTGCCTGTTGCCTTTCTGGATTTTACACTTTTTTCAGATGGCCCTTTTGACCGGGGGGAAGTGAGACTTCATTGTAGTGCAGATTTCCTTTGCAAGGTTGCTTGGTTGGCCAAAAAGGGCGTATGCGTTTTTTCCTGAATATATTCAGGAAAAAACGCATACGCCCTTTTTGGCCAAGTGCATCATTGTGGACGTTCTGCCTCTTTTCCTATGCTTTCAATGCAATTCCAGTCTACCTCCTGAAATCGGTTTCCTGCAATTCTGCCCCGCTTTCGAGTCCTCTTGGCAGCCTTACTTCAGTCTACTTTTGGACGATAGCTGTCATTTATAACTCTGCAGGTTTGTGAATTACAGTGCCCCTGAGCTCCTTTCTTCAACTCGCTTTCTTGTGACCTGGCCGCAACACCGCAGGATGGCTTCAGGCCCTAATCTGGTTCCGGCCCGGCATTCTGAGCCTTTGGTTAATTCCTCTTCCTGGTGGGAAATGAGAGTTAAATTTGCCCGTCCAGACACCTCCAGCTAGCCTCTCATTGGTTCTCGCTATTACTGTTCATCTTCCGCAGAAATTGCAAACTGGGCCAAACAGGAGGTTAAAGGGACTGACTCTCCAAGTCGGGAGAGTGTTAGTAAAGCGTCTGGAATGTTGCACCCGAGTACCAGGGTACGAAAACTGAGACATATTTGAACACGTCTCCCGATCACATGGTTGATCATACTCTAGGTTCCACATGCATGTTTTATCTGAAGGTAGAATACCTTAAACCTGGGTAGTTGAAACCCGTGGAATGGGTACCATGCAATATGACTTCAAAGGGTCTTCATTTGCTCACCAAACCTCTCCAATCCTATCACTGCTGCGTTTATGACCCTGTACACATGCTTGATTCTCTTTCGGAGACATAGCAATCTATAGGTTTTAAGATACTTACTAGTCAGGTACATTCTTAGGCGTTTAATATGCGGTGTTGAGTCCGTTTCGTTGAGCAAGGAGTAGCTCTTGTCTATTCCATATTTGGCTTAAGGAACTTTATCTGTGCTCATTTCAATCCCTGGTTTTATGCAGCACCCCAACTCACCTTTACCCTTAAGCAAGCATAAGTTGGTTTTCTAAATTTGAGACCCTGTTCTGTTCTGTAATTAAGTTCCTGTGTAGCCAAGTTTCCATTCCGTGTATTACTGATATCTTATGACGTTTCTTTTTCTGTGTGACTTATTTCAGTTAGAATCATCATACCTGAATCCACTCATTGTGCTACTAAGGGCCTGATGACATAGATTTCATGGCTGAGTGATATTGCTTTGTAAGTGAATACCACAACTTCTTTATCCATTTTTCACTTTCTGCGATGTTGAACTTGTACTGTAAACGAGGTTCTAGTAAACAGAGCCGTTCCAAACTTTGGGGTGGCTGTGTCTTTTTGATTTTAATTTCCCTAAGCTATAGGACCATAAGTGGAAGTGCCCTAGGCTCTGTTGCTTTGTTTTTTAGATGTTTCAGGAAACACCATACACTTCTCCCAAGTGTCTGTTGGCAATTTACATGCCGCCCATCAGCATAACAAGGCTCCCAGTTCTCAATGGCCTTTTGCCTTTCTGCATTTTACACTTTTTTCAGATGGCCCTTTTGACCGGGGGGAAGTGAGACTTCATTGTAGTGCAGATTTCCTTTGCAAGCTTGCTTGGTTTACCAAAAAGGGCGTATGCGTTTTTTCCTGAATATATTCAGGAAAAAACGCATACGCCCTTTTGGCCAAGTGCATCATTGTGGACGTTCTGCCTCTTTTCCTATGCTTTCAATGCAATTCCAGTCTACCTCCTGAAATCGGTTTCCTGCAATTCTGCCCCGCTTTCAAGTCCTCTTGGCAGCCTTACTTCAGTCTATTTTTGGACGATAGCTGTCATTTATAACTCTGCAGGTTTGTGAATTACAGTGCCCCTGAGCTCCTTTCTTCAACTCGCTTTCTTGTGACCTGGCCGCAACACCGCAGGATGGCTTCCGGACCTAATCTGGTTCCGGCACGGCACGCTGAGCCTTTGGTTCTTTCCTCTTCCTGGTGGGAAATGAGAGTTAAATTTGCCCGTCCAGACACCTCCAGCTAGTCTCTCATTGGTTCTCGCTATTCCTGTTCATCTTCCGCAGAAATTGCAAACTGGGCCAAACAGGAGGTTAAAGGCGCTGACTCTCCAAGTGGGGAGAGTGTTAGTAAAGCGTCTGGAATGTTGCACCCGAGTACCAGGGGTGGAAAACTGAGGCATATTTGAACACGTCTCCCGTTCACATGGTTGATCATACTTGGGTTCCACATGCATGTTTTAGCTGAAGGAAGAATACCTTAAACCTGGAGAGTTAAGACCCGTGTAATGGGTACCATGCAATATGACTTCAAAGTGTCTTCATTTGCTCACCGAACCTCTCCAATCCTATCACTGCTGCGTTTATGACCCTGTACACATGCTTGATTCTCTTTCGGAGACATAGCAATCCATAGGTTTTAAGATACTTACTAGTCAGGTACATTCTTAGGCGTTTAATATGCGGTGTTGAGTCCATTTCGTTGAGCAAGGAGTAGCTCTTGTCTATTCCATATTTGGCTTAAGGAACTTTATCTGTGCTCATTTCAATCTCTGGTTTTATGCAGCACCCCAATTCACCTTTCCCCTTAAGCAAGCATAAGTTGGTTTTCTAAATTTGAGACCCTGTTCTGTTTTGGAATGCAGTTCCTGTGTAGCCAAGTTTACATTCCATGTATTAGTGATATCTTATGATGTTTCTTTTTCTGTGTGACTTATTTCAGTTAGAATCATCATACCTGAATCCACTCATTGTGCTGCTAAGGGCCTGGTGACACAGATTTCATTGCTGAGTGATACTGCATTGTACGTAAGTACCACAAGTTCTTTATCCATTTTTCACTTTCTGCGATGTTGAACTTGTACTGTAAACGAGGTTCTTGTAAACAGAGCCGTTCCAAACTTTGGGGTGGCTGTGTCTTTTTGATTTTAATTTCCCTAAGCTATAGGACCATAAGTGGAAGTGCCCTAGGTTCTGTTGCTTTGTTTTTTAGATGTTTCAGGAAACACCATACACTTCTCCCGAGTGGTTGTTGGCAATTTACATCCCGCCCATCAGCATAACAAGGCTCCCAGTTCTCCATGGCCTGTCCTGCCTTTCTGGATTTTACACTTTTTTCAGATGGCCCTTTTGACCGGGGGGAAGTGAGACTTCATTGTAGTGCAGATTTCCTTTGCAAGCTTGCTTGGTTGGCCAAAAAGGGCGTATGCGTTTTTTCCTGAATATATTCAGGAAAAAACGCATACGCCCTTTTTGGCCAAGTGCATCATTGTGGACGTTCTGCCTCTTTTCCTATGCTTTCAATGCAATTCCAGTCTACCTCCTGAAATCGGTTTCCTGCAATTCTACCCCGCTTTCAAGTCCTCTTGGCAGCCTTACTTCAGTCTATTTTTGGACGATAGCTGTCATTTATAACTCTGCAGGTTTGTGAATTACAGTGCCCCTGAGCTCCTTTCTTCAACTCGCTTTCTTGTGACCTGGCCGCAACACCGCAGGATGGCTTCAGGCCCTAATCTGGTTCCGGCCCGGCATGCTGAGCCTTTGGTTAATTCCTCTTCCTGGTGGGAAATGAGAGTTAAATTTGCCCGTCCAGACACCTCCAGCTAGCCTCTCATTGGTTCTCGCTATTCCTGTTCATCTTCTGCAGAAATTGCAAACTGGGCCAAACAGGAGGTTAAAGGGACTGACTCTCCAAGTGGGGAGAGTGTTAGTGAAGCGTCTGGAATGTTGCACCCGAGTACCAGGGGAGGAAACCTGAGACATATTTGAACACGTCTCCCGTTCACATGGTTGATCATACTTGGGTTCCACATGCATGTTTTAGCTGAAGGAAGAATACCTTAAACCTGGAGAGTTAAGACCCGTGGAATGGGTACCATGCAATATGACTTCAAAGGGTCTTCATTTGCTCACCGAACCTCTCCAATCCTATCACTGCTGCGTTTATGACCCTGTACACATGCTTGATTCTCTTTCGGAGACATAGCAATCCATAGGTTTTAAGATACTTACTAGTCAGGTACATTCTTAGGCGTTTAATATGCGGTGTTGAGTCCATTTCGTTGAGCAAGGAGTAGCTCTTGTCTATTCCATATTTGACTTAAGGAACTTTATCTGTGCTCATTTCAATCTCTGGTTTTATGCAGCACCCCAACTCACCTTTCCCCTTAAGCAAGCATAAGTTGGTTTTCTAAATTTGAGACCCTGTTCTGTTCTGTAATTCAGTTCCTGTGTAGCCAAGTTTCCATTCCGTGTATTACTGATATCTTATGATGTTTCTTTTTCTGTGTGACTTATTTCAGTTAGAATCATCATACCTGAATCCACTCATTGTGCTGCTAAGGGCCTTGTGACACAGATTTCATTGCTGAGTGATATTGCTTTGTAAGTAAATACCACAACTTCTTTATCCATTTTTCACTTTCTGCGATGTTGAACTTGTACTGTAAACGAGGTTCTCGTAAACAGAGCCGTTCCAAACTTTGGGGTGGCTGTGTCTTTTTGATTTTAATTTCCCTAAGCTATAGGACCATAAGTGGAAGTGCCCTAGGTTCTGTTGCTTTGTTTTTTAGATGTTTCAGGAAACACCATACACTTCTCCCGAGTGGTTGTTGGCAATTTACATCCCGCCCATCAGCATAACAAGGCTCCCAGTTCTCCATGGCCTGTCCTGCCTTTCTGGATTTTACACTTTTTTCAGATGGCCCTTTTGACCGGGGGGAAGTGAGACTTCATTGTAGTGCAGATTTCCTTTGCAAGCTTGCTTGGTTGGCCAAAAAGGGCGTATGCGTTTTTTCCTGAATATATTCAGGAAAAAACGCATACGCCCTTTTTGGCCAAGTGCATCATTGTGGACGTTCTGCCTCTTTTCCTATGCTTTCAATGCAATTCCAGTCTACCTCCTGAAATCGGTTTCCTGCAATTCTGCCCCGCTTTCAAGTCCTCTTGGCAGCCTTACTTCAGTCTATTTTTGGACGATAGCTGTCATATATAACTCTGCAGGTTTGTGAATTACAGTGCCCCTGAGCTCCTTTCTTCAACTCGCTTTCTTGTGACCTGGCCGCAACACCGCAGGATGGCTTCAGGCCCTAATCTGGTTCCGGCCCGGCATGCTGAGCCTTTGGTTAATTCCTCTTCCTGGTGGGAAATGAGAGTTAAATTTGCCCGTCCAGACACCTCCAGCTAGCCTCTCATTGGTTCTCGCTATTCCTGTTCATCTTCCGCAGAAATTGCAAACTGGGCCAAACAGGAGGTTAAAGGGACTGACTCTCCAAGTGGGGAGAGTGTTAGTAAAGCGTCTGGAATGTTGCACCCGAGTACCAGGGGAGGAAACCTGAGACATATTTGAACACGTCTCCCGTTCACATGGTTGATCATACTCTGGGTTCCACATGCATGTTTTAGCTGAAGGAAGAATACCTTAAACCTGGAGAGTTGAGACCCGTGTAATGGGTACCATGCAACATGACTTCAAAGGGTCTTCATTTGCTCACCGAACCTCTCCAATCCTATCACTGCTGCGTTTATGCCCCTGTACACACGCTTGATTCTCTTTTGGGACATTGCAATCCATAGGTTTTAAGATACTTACTAGTCAGGTACATTCTTAGGCGTTTAATATGCGGTGTTGAGTCCATTTTGTTGAGCAAGGAGTAGCTCTTGTCTATTCTATATTTGGCTTAAGGAACTTTATCTGTGCTCATTTCAATCTCTGGTTTTATGCAGCACCCCAACTCACCTTTCCCCTTAAGCAAGCATAAGTTGGTTTTCTAAATTTGAGACCCTGTTCTGTTCTGTAATTCAGTTCCTGTGTAGCCAAGTTTACATTCCGTGTATTACTGATATCTTATGATGTTTCTTTTTCTGTGTGACTTATTTCAGTTAGAATCATCGTACCTGAATCCACTCATTATGCTGCTATGGGCCTGATGACATAGATTTCATTGCTGAGTGATACTGCATTGTACGTAAGTACCACAAGTTCTTTATCCATTTTTCACTTTCTGTGATATTGAACTTGTACGGTAAACGGTTTTCTTGTAAACGGAGGCGTCCCAAACTTTGGGGTGGCTGTGTCTTTTTGATTTTAATTTCCCTAAGCTATAGGACCATAAGTGGAAGTGCCCTAGGCTCTGTTGCTTTGTTTTTTAGATGTTTCAGGAAACACCATACACTTCTCCTGAGTGTCTGTTGGCAATTTACATCCCTCCCATCAGCATAACAAGGCTCCCAGTTCTCAATGGCCTGTTGCCTTTCTGGATTTTACACTTTTTTCAGATGGCCCTTTTGACCGGGGGGAAGTGAGACTTCATTGTAGTGCAGATTTCCTTTGCAAGCTTGCTTGGTTGGCCAAAAAGGGCGTATGCGTTTTTTCCTGAATATATTCAGGAAAAAATGCATACGCCCTTTTTGGCCAAGTGCATCATTGTGGACGTTCTGCCTCTTTTCCTATGCTTTCAATGCAATTCCAGTCTACCTCCTGAAATCGGTTTCCTGCAATTCTGCCCCGCTTTCGAGTCCTCTTGGCAGCCTTACTTCAGTCTACTTTTGGACGATAGCTCTCATTTATAACTCTGCAGGTTTGTGAATTACAGTGCCCCTGAGCTCCTTTCTTCAACTTGCTTTCTTGTGACCTGGCTGCAGCACCGCAGGATGGCTTCAGGCCCTAATCTGGTTCTGGCACGGCACGCTGAGCCTTTGGTTATTTCCTCTTCCTGGTGGGAAATGAGAGTTAAATTTGCCCGTCCAGACACCTCCAGCTAGCCTCTCATTGGTTCTCGCTATTCCTGTTCATCTTCCGCAGAAATTGCAAACTGGGCCAAACAGGAGGTTAAAGGCGCTGACTCTCCAAGTGGGGAGAGTGTTAGTAAAGCGTCTGGAATGTTGCACCCGAGTACCAGGGTACGAAAACTGAGACATATTTGAACACGTCTCCCAATCAAATGGTTCATCATACTCTAGGTTCCACATGCATGTTTTAGCTGAAGGAAGAATACCTTAAACCTGGGTAGTTGAAACCCGTGGAATGGGTACCATGCAATATGACTTCAAAGGGTCTTCATTTGCTCACCGAACCTCTCCAATCCTATCACTGCTGCGTTTATGCCCCTGTACACATGCTTGATTCTCTTTCGGAGACATAGCAATCTATAGGTTTTAAGATACTTACTAGTCAGGTACATTCTTAGGCGTTTAATATGCGGTGTTGAGTCCATTTCGTTGAGCAAGGAGTAGCTCTTGTCTATTCCATATTTGGCTTAAGGAACTTTATCTGTGCTCATTTCAATCTCTGGTTTTATGCAGCACCCCAACTCACCTTTCCCCTTAAGCAAGCATAAGTTGGTTTTCTAAATTTGAGACCCTGTTCTGTTCTGTAATTCAGTTCATGTGTAGCCAAGTTTCCATTCTGTGTATTACTGATATCTTATGATGTTTCTTTTTCTGTGTGACTTATTTCAGTTAGAATCATCATACCTGAATCCACTCATTGTGCTGCTAAGGGCCTGATGACATAGATTTCATTGCTGAGTGATATTGCTTTGTAAGTGAATACCACAACTTCTTTATCCATTTTTCACTTTCTGCAATGTTGAACTTGTACTGTAAACGAGGTTCTTGTAAACAGAGCTGTTCCAAACTTTGGGGTGGCTGTGTCTTTTTGATTTTAATTTCCCTAAGCTATAGGACCATAAGTGGAAGTGCCCTAGGCTCTGTTGCTTTGTTTTTTAGATGTTTCAGGAAACACCATACACTTCTCCCAAGTGTCTGTTGGCAATTTACATCCCGCCCATCAGCATAACAAGGCACCCAGTTCTCAATGGCCTGTCCTGCCTTTCTGGATTTTACACTTTTTTCAGATGGCCCTTTTGACCGGGGGGAAGTGAGACTTCATTGTAGTGCAGATTTCCTTTGCAAGCTTGCTTGGTTGGCCAAAAAGGGCGTATGCGTTTTTTCCTGAATATATTCAGGAAAAAACGCATACGCCCTTTTTGGCCAAGTGCATCATTGTGGACGTTCTGCCTCTTTTCCTATGCTTTCAATGCAATTCCAGTCTACCTCCTGAAATCGGTTTCCTGCAATTCTGCCCCGATTTCGAGTCCTCTTGGCAGCCTTACTTCAGTCTACTTTTGGACGATAGCTCTCATTTATAACTCTGCAGGTTTGTGAATTACAGTGCCCCTGAGCTCCTTTCTTCAACTCGCTTTCTTGTGACCTGGCCGCAACACCGCAGGATGGCTTCAGGCCCTAATCTGGTTCCGGCACGGCACGCTGAGCCTTTGGTTATTTCCTCTTCCTGGTGGGAAATGAGAGTTAAATTTGCCCGTCCAGACACCTCCAGCTAGTCTCTCATTGGTTCTCGCTATTCCTGTTCATCTTCCGCAGAAATTGCAAACTGGGCCAAACAGGAGGTTAAAGGCGCTGACTCTCCAAGTGGGGAGAGTGTTAGTAAAGCGTCTGGAATGTTGCACCCGAGTACCAGGGGAGGAAAACTGAGACATATTTGAACACGTCTCCCGTTCACATGGTTGATCATACTTGGGTTCCACATGCATGTTTTAGCTGAAGGAAGAATACCTTAAACCTGGAGAGTTAAGACCCGTGTAATGGGTACCATGCAATATGACTTCAAAGGGTCTTCATTTGCTCACCGAACCTCTCCAATCCTATCACTGCTGCGTTTATGACCCTGTACACATGCTTGATTCTCTTTCGGAGACATAGCAATCCATAGGTTTTAAGATACTTACTAGTCAGGTACATTGTTAGGCGTTTAATATGCGGTGTTGAGTCCATTTCGTTGAGCAAGGAGTAGCTCTTGTCTATTCCATATTTGACTTAAGGAACTTTATCTGTGCTCATTTCAATCTCTGGTTTTATGCAGCACCCCAACTCACCTTTCCCCTTAAGCAAGCATAAGTTGGTTTTCTAAATTTGAGACCCTGTTCTGTTCTGTAATTCAGTTCCTGTGTAGCCAAGTTTACATTCCGTGTATTACTGATATCTTATGATGTTTCTTTTTCTGTGTGACTTATTTCAGTTAGAATCATCATACCTGAATCCACTCATTGTGCTGCTAAGGGCCTTGTGACACAGATTTCATTGCTGAGTGATATTGCTTTGTAAGTAAATACCACAACTTCTTTATCCATTTTTCACTTTCTGCGATGTTGAACTTGTACTGTAAATGAGGTTCTTGTAAACAGAGCCGTTCCAAACTTTGGGGTGGCTGTGTCTTTTTGATTTTAATTTCCCTAAGCTATAGGACCATAAGTGGAAGTGCCCTAGGCTCTGTTGCTTTGTTTTTTAGATGTTTCAGGAAACACCATACACTTCTCCCGAGTGGTTGTTGGCAATTTACATCCCGCCCATCAGCATAACAAGGCTCCCAGTTCTCCATGGCCTGTCCTGCCTTTCTGGATTTTACACTTTTTTCAGAAGTCCCTTTTGACCCGGGGGAAGTGAGACTTCATTGTAGTGCAGATTTCCTTTGCAAGCTTGCTTGGTTGGCCAAAAAGGGCGTATGCGTTTTTTCCTGAATATATTCAGGAAAAAACGCATACGCCCTTTTTGGCCAAGTGCATCATTGTGGACGTTCTGCCTCTTTTCCTATGCTTTCAATGCAATTCCAGTCTACCTCCTGAAATCGGTTTCCTGCAATTCTGCCCCGCTTTCAAGTCCTCTTGGCAGCCTTACTTCAGTCTATTTTTGGACGATAGCTGTCATTTATAACTCTGCAGGTTTGTGAATTACTGTGCCCCTGAGCTCCTTTCTTCAACTCGCTTTCTTGTGACCTGGCCGCAACACCGCAGGATGGCTTCAGGCCCTAATCTGGTTCCGGCCCGGCATGCTGAGCCTTTGGTTAATTCCTCTTCCTGGTGGGAAATGAGAGTTAAATTTGCCCGTCCGGACACCTCCAGCTAGCCTCTCATTGGTTCTCGCTATTCCTGTTCATCTTCCGCAGAAATTGCAAACTGGGCCAAACAGGAGGTTAAAGGGACTGACTCTCCAAGTGGGGAGAGTGTTAGTAAAGCGTCTGGAATGTTGCACCCGAGTACCAGGGGAGGAAAACTGAGACATATTTGAACACGTCTCCCGTTCACATGGTTGATCATACTCTGGGTTCCACATGCATGTTTCAACTGAAGGAAGAATACCTTAAACCTGGAGAGTTGAGACCCGTGTAATGGGTACCATGCAATATGACTTCAAAGGGTCTTCATTTGCTCACCGAACCTCTCCAATCCTATCACTGCTGCGTTTATGCCCCTGTACACACGCTTGATTCTCTTTTGGAGACATAGCAATCCATAGGTTTTAAGATAATTACTAGTCAGGTACATTCTTAGGCGTTTAATATGCGGTGTTGAGTCCATTTCGTTGAGCAAGGAGTAGCTCTTGTCTATTCCATATTTGGCTTAAGGAACTTTATCTGTGCTCATTTCAATCTCTGGTTTTATGCAGCACCCCAACTCACCTTTCCCCTTAAGCAAGCATAAGTTGGTTTTCTAAATTTGAGACCCTGTTCTGTTTTGGAATGCAGTTCCTGTGTAGCCAAGTTTACATTCCGTGTATTTGTGATATCTTATGATGTTTCTTTTTCTGTGTGACTTATTTCAGTTAGAATCATCGTACCTGAATCCACTCATTATGCTGCTATGGGCCTGATGACATAGATTTCATTGCTGAGTGATACTGCATTGTACGTAAGTACCACAAGTTCTTTATCCATTTCTCACTTTCTGTGATATTGAACTTGTACGGTAAACGGGGTTCTTGTAAACGGAGGCGTCCCAAACTTTGGGGTGGCTGTGTCTTTTTGATTTTAATTACCCTAAGCTATAGGACCATAAGTGGAAGTGCCCTAGGCTCTGTTGCTTTGTTTTTTAGATGTTTCAGGAAACACCATACACTTCTCCTGAGTGTCTGTTGGCAATTTACATCCCTCCCATCAGCATAACAAGGCTCCCACTACTCAATGGCCTGTTGCCTTTCTGGATTTTACACTTTTTTCAGATGGCCCTTTTGACCGGGGGGAAGTGAGACTTCATTGTAGTGCAGATTTCCTTTGAAAGCTTGCTTGGTTGGCCAAAAAGGGCGTATGCGTTTTTTCCTGAATATATTCAGGAAAAAACGCATACGCCTTTTTTGGCCAAGTGCATCATTGTGGACGTTCTGCCTCTTTTCCTATGCTTTCAATGCAATTCCAGTCTACCTCCTGAAATCGGTTTCCTGCAATTCTGCCCCGATTTCGAGTCCTCTTGGCAGCCTTACTTCAGTCTACTTTTGGACGATAGCTCTCATTTATAACTCTGCAGGTTTGTGAATTACAGTGCCCCTGAGCTCCTTTCTTCAACTCGCTTTCTTGTGACCTGGCCGCAACACCGCAGGATGGCTTCAGGCCCTAATCTGGTTCCGGCCCGGCATGCTGAGCCTTTGGTTAATTCCACTTCCTGGTGGGAAATGAGAGTTAAATTTGCCCGTCCAGACACCTCCAGCTAGCCTCTCATTGGTTCTCGCTATTCCTGTTCATCTTCCGCAGAAATTGCAAACTGGGCCAAACAGGAGGTTAAAGGCGCTGACTCTCCAAGTGGGGAGAGTGTTAGTAAAGCGTCTGGAATGTTGCACCCGAGTACCAGGGTACGAAAACTGAGACATATTTGAACACGTCTCCCGTTCACATGGTTGATCATACTCTAGGTTCCACATGCATGTTTTAGCTGAAGGAAGAACACCTTAAACCTGGGTAGTTGAAACCCGTGGAATGGGTACCATGCAATATGACTTCAAAGGGTCTTCATTTGCTCACTGAACCTCTCCAATCCTATCACTGCTGCGTTTATGCCCCTGTACACACGCTTGATTCTCTTTTGGAGACATAGCAATCCATAGGTTTTAAGATAATTACTAGTCAGGTACATTCTTACGCGTTTAATATGCGGTGTTGAGTCCATTTCGTTGAGCAAGGAGTAGCTCTTGTCTATTCCATATTTGGCTTAAGGAACTTTATCTGTGCTCATTTCAATCTCTGGTTTTATGCAGCACCCCAACTCACCTTTCCCCTTAAGCAAGCATAAGTTGGTTTTCTAAATTTGAGACCCTGTTCTGTTTTGGAATGCAGTTCCTGTGTAGCCAAGTTTACATTCCGTGTATTAGTGATATCTTATGATGTTTCTTTTTCTGTGTGACTTATTTCAGTTAGAATCATCGTACCTGAATCCACTCATTATGCTGCTATGGGCCTGATGACATAGATTTCATTGCTGAGTGATACTGCATTGTACGTAAGTACCACAAGTTCTTTATCCATTTCTCACTTTCTGTGATATTGAACTTGTACGGTAAACGGGGTTCTTGTAAACAGAGGCGTCCCAAACTTTGGGGTGGCTGTGTCTTTTTGATTTTAATTTCCCTAAGCTATAGGACCATAAGTGGAAGTGCCCTAGGCTCTGTTGCTTTGTTTTTTAGATGTTTCAGGAAACACCATACACTTCTCCTGAGTGTCTGTTGGCAATTTACATCCCTCCCATCAGCATAACAAGGCTCCCACTACTCAATGACCTGTTGCCTTTCTGGATTTTACACTTTTTTCAGATGGCCCTTTTGACCGGGGGGAAGTGAGACTTCATTGTAGTGCAGATTTCCTTTGCAAGCTTGCTTGGTTGGCCAAAAAGGGCGTATGCGTTTTTTCCTGAATATATTCAGGAAAAAACGCATACGCCCTTTTTGGCCAAGTGCATCATTGTGGACGTTCTGCCTCTTTTCCTATGCTTTCAATGCAATTCCAGTCTACCTCCTGAAATCGGTTTCCTGCAATTCTGCCCCGATTTCGAGTCCTCTTGGCAGCCTTACTTCAGTCTACTTTTGGACGATAGCTCTCATTTATAACTCTGCAGGTTTGTGAATTACAGTGCCCCTGAGCTCCTTTCTTCAACTCGCTTTCTTGTGACCTGGCCGCAACACCGCAGGATGGCTTCAGGCCCTAATCTGGTTCCGGCCCGGCATGCTGAGCCTTTGGTTAATTCCACTTCCTGGTGGGAAATGAGAGTTAAATTTGCCCGTCCAGACACCTCCAGCTAGCCTCTCATTGGTTCTCGCTATTCCTGTTCATCTTCCGCAGAAATTGCAAACTTGGCCAAACAGGAGGTTAAAGGCGCTGACTCTCCAAGTGGGGAGAGTGTTAGTAAAGCGTCTGGAATGTTGCACCCGAGTACCAGGGTACGAAAACTGAGACATATTTGAACACGTCTCCCGTTCACATGGTTGATCATACTCTAGGTTCCACATGCATGTTTTAGCTGAAGGAAGAACACCTTAAACCTGGGTAGTTGAAACCAGTGGAATGGGTACCATGCAATATGACTTCAAAGGGTCTTCATTTGCTCACTGAACCTCTCCAATCCTATCACTGCTGCGTTTATGACCCTGTACACACGCTTGATTCTCTTTCAGAGACATAGCAATCTATAGGTTTTAAGATACTTACTAGTCAGGTACATTCTTAGGCGTTTAATATGCGGTGTTGAGTCCATTTCGTTGAGCAAGGAGTAGCTCTTGTCTATTCCATATTTGGCTTAAGGAACTTTATCTGTGCTCATTTCAATCTCTGGTTTTATGCAGCACCCCAACTCACCTTTCCCCTTAAGCAAGCATAAGTTGGTTTTCTAAATTTGAGACCCTGTTCTGTTCTGTAATTCAGTTCCTGTGTAGCTAGTTTCCATTCCGTGTATTACTGATATCTTATGATGTTTCTTTTTCTGTGTGACTTATTTCAGTTAGAATCATCATACCTGAATCCACTCATTGTGCTGCTAAGGGCCTGATGACATAGATTTCATTGCTGAGTGATATTGCTTTGTAAGTGAATACCACAACTTCTTTATCCATTTTTCACTTTCTGCGATGTTGAACTTGTACTGTAAACGAGGTTCTTGTAAACAGAGCTGTTCCAAACTTTGGGGTGGCTGTGTCTTTTTGATTTTAATTTCCCTAAGCTATAGGACCATAAGTGGAAGTGCCCTAGGCTCTGTTGCTTTGTTTTTTAGATGTTTCAGGAAACACCATACACTTCTCCCAAGTGTCTGTTGGCAATTTACATCCCGCCCATCAGCATAACAAGGCACCCAGTTCTCAATGGCCTGTCCTGCCTTTCTGGATTTTACACTTTTTTCAGATGGCCCTTTTGACCGGGGGGAAGTGAGACTTCATTGTAGTGCAGATTTCCTTTGCAAGCTTGCTTGGTTGGCCAAAAAGGGCGTATGCGTTTTTTCCTGAATATATTCAGGAAAAAACGCATACGCCCTTTTTGGCCAAGTGCATCATTGTGGACGTTCTGCCTCTTTTCCTATGCTTTCAATGCAATTCCAGTCTACCTCCTGAAATCGGTTTCCTGCAATTCTGCCCCGCTTTCAAGTCCTCTTGGCAGCCTTACTTCAGTCTATTTTTGGACGATAGCTGTCATTTATAACTCTGCAGGTTTGTGAATTACAGTGACCCTGAGCTCCTTTCTTCAACTCGCTTTCTTGTGACCTGGCCGCAACACCGCAGGATGGCTTCAGGCCCTAATCTGGTTCCGGCACGGCACGCTGAGCCTTTGGTTATTTCCTCTTCCTGGTGGGAAATGAGAGTTAAATTTGCCCGTCCAGACACCTCCAGCTAGTCTCTCATTGGTTCTCGCTATTCCTGTTCATCTTCCGCAGAAATTGCAAACTGGGCCAAACAGGAGGTTAAAGGCGCTGACTCTCCAAGTGGGGAGAGTGTTAGTAAAGCGTCTGGAATGTTGCACCCGAGTACCAGGGGAGGAAAACTGAGACATATTTGAACACGTCTCCCGTTCACATGGTTGATCATACTTGGGTTCCACATGCATGTTTTAGCTGAAGGAAGAATACCTTAAACCTGGAGAGTTAAGACCCGTGTAATGGGTACCATGCAATATGACTTCAAAGGGTCTTCATTTGCTCACCGAACCTCTCCAATCCTATCACTGCTGCGTTTATGACCCTGTACACATGCTTGATTCTCTTTCGGAGACATAGCAATCCATAGGTTTTAAGATACTTACTAGTCAGGTACATTGTTAGGCGTTTAATATGCGGTGTTGAGTCCATTTCGTTGAGCAAGGAGTAGCTCTTGTCTATTCCATATTTGACTTAAGGAACTTTATCTGTGCTCATTTCAATCTCTGGTTTTATGCAGCACCCCAACTCACCTTTCCCCTTAAGAAAGCATAAGTTGGTTTTCTAAATTTGAGACCCTGTTCTGTTCTGTAATTCAGTTCCTGTGTAGCCAAGTTTACATTCCGTGTATTACTGATACCTTATGATGTTTCTTTTTCTGTGTGACTTATTTCAGTTAGAATCATCATACCTGAATCCACTCATTGTGCTGCTAAGGGCCTTGTGACACAGATTTCATTGCTGAGTGATATTGCTTTGTAAGTAAATACCACAAGTTCTTTATCCATTTTTCACTTTCTGCGATGTTGAACTTGTACTGTAAACGAGGTTCTTGTAAACAGAGCCGTTCCAAACTTTGGGGTGGCTGTGTCTTTTTGATTTTAATTTCCCTAAGCTATAGGACCATAAGTGGAAGTGCCCTAGGCTCTGTTGCTTTGTTTTTTAGATGTTTCAGGAAACACCATACACTTCTCCGGAGTGGTTGTTGGCAATTTACATCCCGCCCATCAGCATAACAAGGCTCCCAGTTCTCCATGGCCTCTCCTGCCTTTCTGGATTTTACACTTTTTTCAGAAGGCCCTTTACACCCGGGGGAAGTGAGACTTCATTGTAGTGCAGATTTCCTTTGCAAGCTTGCTTGGTTGGCCAAAAAGGGCGTATGCGTTTTTTCCTGAATATATGCAGGAAAAAACGCATACGCCCTTTTTGGCCAAGTACATCATTGTGGACGTTCTGCCTCTTTTCCTATGCTTTCAATGCAATTCCAGTCTACCTCCTGAAATCGGTTTCCTGCAATTCTGCCCCGCTTTCAAGTCCTCTTGGCAGCCTTACTTCAGTCTATTTTTGGACGATAGCTGTCATTTATAACTCTGCAGGTTTGTGAATTACAGTGCCCCTGAGCTCCTTTCTTCAACTCGCTTTCTTGTGACCTGGCCGCAACACCGCAGGATGGCTTCAGGCCCTAATCTGGTTCCGGCCCGGCATGCTGAGCCTTTGGTTAATTCCTCTTCCTGGTGGGAAATGAGAGTTAACTTTGCCCGTCCAGACACCTCCAGCTAGCCTCTCATTGGTTCTCGCTATTCCTGTTCATCTTCCGCAGAAATTGCAAACTGGGCCAAACAGGAGGTTAAAGGGACTGACTCTCCAAGTGGGGAGAGTGTTAGTAAAGCGTCTGGAATGTTGCACCCGAGTACCAGGGGAGGAAAACTGAGACATATTTGAACACGTCTCCCGTTCACATGGTTGATCATACTCTGGGTTCCACATGCATGTTTCAACTGAAGGAAGAATACCTTAAACCTGGAGAGTTGAGACCCGTGTAATGGGTACCATGCAATATGACTTCAAAGGGTCTTCATTTGCTCACCGAACCTCTCCAATCCTATCACTGCTGCGTTTATGCCCCTGTACACACGCTTGATTCTCTTTTGGAGACATAGCAATCCCTAGGTTTTAAGATAATTACTAGTCAGGTACATTCTTAGGCGTTTAATATGCGGTGTTGAGTCCATTTCGTTGAGCAAGGAGTAGCTCTTGTCTATTCCATATTTGGCTTAAGGAACTTTATCTGTGCTCATTTCAATCTCTGGTTTTATGCAGCACCCCAACTCACCTTTCCCCTTAAGCAAGCATAAGTTGGTTTTCTAAATTTGAGACCCTGTTCTGTTTTGGAATGCAGTTCCTGTGTAGCCAAGTTTACATTCCGTGTATTAGTGATATCTTATGATGTTTCTTTTTCTGTGTGACTTATTTCAGTTAGAATCATCGTACCTGAATCCACTCATTATGCTGCTATGGGCCTGATGACATAGATTTCATTGCTGAGTGATACTGCATTGTACGTAAGTACAACAAGTTCTTTATCCATTTCTCACTTTCTGTGATATTGAACTTGTACGGTAAACGGGGTTCTTGTAAACGGAGGCGTCCCAAACTTTGGGGTGGCTGTGTCTTTTTGATTTTAATTTCCCTAAGCTATAGGACCATAAGTGGAAGTGCCCTAGGCTCTGTTGCTTTGTTTTTTAGATGTTTCAGGAAACACCATACACTTCTCCTGAGTGTCTGTTGGCAATTTACATCCCTCCCATCAGCATAACAAGGCTCCCAGTACTCAATGGCCTGTTGCCTTTCTGGATTTTACACTTTTTTCAGATGGCCCTTTTGACCGGGGGGAAGTGAGACTTCATTGTAGTGCAGATTTCCTTTGCAAGCTTGCTTGGTTGGCCAAAAAGGGCGTATGCGTTTTTTCCTGAATATATTCAGGAAAAAACGCATACGCCCTTTTTGGCCAAGTGCATCATTGTGGACGTTCTGCCTCTTTTCCTATGCTTTCAATGCAATTCCAGTCTACCTCCTGAAATCGGTTTCCTGCAATTCTGCCCCGATTTCGAGTCCTCTTGGCAGCCTTACTTCAGTCTACTTTTGGACGATAGCTCTCATTTATAACTCTGCAGGTTTGTGAATTACAGTGCCCCTGAGCTCCTTTCTTCAACTCGCTTTCTTGTGACCTGGCCGCAACACCGCAGGATGGCTTCAGGCCCTAATCTGGTTCCGGCCCGGCATGCTGAGCCTTTGGTTAATTCCACTTCCTGGTGGGAAATGAGAGTTAAATTTGCCCGTCCAGACACCTCCAGCTAGCCTCTCATTGGTTCTCGCTATTCCTGTTCATCTTCCGCAGAAATTGCAAACTGGGCCAAACAGGAGGTTAAAGGCGCTGACTCTCCAAGTGGGGAGAGTGTTAGTAAAGCGTCTGGAATGTTGCACCCGAGTACCAGGGTACGAAAACTGAGACATATTTGAACACGTCTCCCGTTCACATGGTTGATCATACTCTAGGTTCCACATGCATGTTTTAGCTGAAGGAAGAACACCTTAAACCTGGGTAGTTGAAACCCGTGGAATGGGTACCATGCAATATGACTTCAAAGGGTCTTCATTTGCTCACTGAACCTCTCCAATCCTATCACTGCTGCGTTTATGCCCCTGTACACACGCTTGATTCTCTTTTGGAGACATAGCAATCCATAGGTTTTAAGATAATTACTAGTCAGGTACATTCTTAGGCGTTTAATATGCGGTGTTGAGTCCATTTCGTTGAGCAAGGAGTAGCTCTTGTCTATTCCATATTTGGCTTAAGGAACTTTATCTGTGCTCATTTCAATCTCTGGTTTTATGCAGCACCCCAACTCACCTTTCCCCTTAAGCAAGCATAAGTTGGTTTTCTAAATTTGAGACCCTGTTCTGTTTTGGAATGCAGTTCCTGTGTAGCCAAGTTTACATTCCGTGTATTTGTGATATCTTATGATGTTTCTTTTTCTGTGTGACTTATTTCAGTTAGAATCATCGTACCTGAATCCACTCATTATGCTGCTATGGGCCTGATGACATAGATTTCATTGCTGAGTGATACTGCATTGTACGTAAGTACCACAAGTTCTTTATCCATTTCTCACTTTCTGTGATATTGAACTTGTACGGTAAACGGGGTTCTTGTAAACGGAGGCGTCCCAAACTTTGGGGTGGCTGTGTCTTTTTGATTTTAATTTCCCTAAGCTATAGGACCATAAGTGGAAGTGCCCTAGGCTCTGTTGCTTTGTTTTTTAGATGTTTCAGGAAACACCATACACTTCTCCTGAGTGTCTGTTGGCAATTTACATCCCTCCCATCAGCATAACAAGGCTCCCACTACTCAATGGCCTGTTGCCTTTCTGGATTTTACACTTTTTTCAGATGGCCCTTTTGACCGGGGGGAAGTGAGACTTCATTGTAGTGCAGATTTCCTTTGCAAGCTTGCTTGGTTGGCCAAAAAGGGCGTATGCGTTTTTTCCTGAATATATTCAGGAAAAAACGCATACGCCCTTTTTGGCCAAGTGCATCATTGTGGACGTTCTGCCTCTTTTCCTATGCTTTCAATGCAATTCCAGTCTACCTCCTGAAATCGGTTTCCTGCAATTCTGCCCCGATTTCGAGTCCTCTTGGCAGCCTTACTTCAGTCTACTTTTGGACGATAGCTCTCATTTATAACTCTGCAGGTTTGTGAATTACAGTGCCCCTGAGCTCCTTTCTTCAACTCGCTTTCTTGTGACCTGGCCGCAACACCGCAGGATGGCTTCAGGCCCTAATCTGGTTCCGGCCCGGCATGCTGAGCCTTTGGTTAATTCCACTTCCTGGTGGGAAATGAGAGTTAAATTTGCCCGTCCAGACACCTCCAGCTAGCCTCTCATTGGTTCTCGCTATTCCTGTTCATCTCCGCAGAAATTGCAAACTGGGCCAAACAGGAGGTTAAAGGCGCTGACTCTCCAAGTGGGGAGAGTGTTAGTAAAGCGTCTGGAATGTTGCACCCGAGTACCAGGGTACGAAAACTGAGACATATTTGAACACGTCTCCCGTTCACATGGTTGATCATACTCTAGGTTCCACATGCATGTTTTAGCTGAAGGAAGAACACCTTAAACCTGGGTAGTTGAAACCAGTGGAATGGTTACCATGCAATATGACTTCAAAGGGTCTTCATTTGCTCACTGAACCTCTCCAATCCTATCACTGCTGCGTTTATGACCCTGTACACATGCTTGATTCTCTTTCAGAGACATAGCAATCTATAGGTTTTAAGATACTTACTAGTCAGGTACATTCTTAGGCGTTTAATATGCGGTGTTGAGTCCATTTCGTTGAGCAAGGAGTAGCTCTTGTCTATTCCATATTTGGCTTAAGGAACTTTATCTGTGCTCATTTCAATCTCTGGTTTTATGCAGCACCCCAACTCACCTTTCCCCTTAAGCAAGCATAAGTTGGTTTTCTAAATTTGAGACCCTGTTCTGTTCTGTAATTCAGTTCCTGTGTAGCTAGTTTCCATTCCGTGTATTACTGATATCTTATGATGTTTCTTTTTCTGTGTGACTTATTTCAGTTAGAATCATCATACCTGAATCCACTCATTGTGCTGCTAAGGGCCTGATGACATAGATTTCATTGCTGAGTGATATTGCTTTGTAAGTGAATACCACAACTTCTTTATCCATTTTTCACTTTCTGCGATGTTGAACTTGTACTGTAAACGAGGTTCTTGTAAACAGAGCTGTTCCAAACTTTGGGGTGGCTGTGTCTTTTTGATTTTAATTTCCCTAAGCTATAGGACCATAAGTGGAAGTGCCCTAGGCTCTGTTGCTTTGTTTTTTAGATGTTTCAGGAAACACCATACACTTCTCCCAAGTGTCTGTTGGCAATTTACATCCCGCCCATCAGCATAACAAGGCACCCAGTTCTCAATGGCCTGTCCTGCCTTTCTGGATTTTACACTTTTTTCAGATGGCCCTTTTGACCGGGGGGAAGTGAGACTTCATTGTAGTGCAGATTTCCTTTGCAAGCTTGCTTGGTTGGCCAAAAAGTGCGTATGCGTTTTTTCCTGAATATATTCAGGAAAAAACGCATACGCCCTTTTTGGCCAAGTGCATCATTGTGGACGTTCTGCCTCTTTTCCTATGCTTTCAATGCAATTCCAGTCTACCTCCTGAAATCGGTTTCCTGCAATTCTGCCCCGCTTTCAAGTCCTCTTGGCAGCCTTACTTCAGTCTATTTTTGGACGATAGCTGTCATTTATAACTCTGCAGGTTTGTGAATTACAGTGACCCTGAGCTCCTTTCTTCAACTCGCTTTCTTGTGACCTGGCCGCAACACCGCAGGATGGCTTCAGGCCCTAATCTGGTTCCGGCACGGCACGCTGAGCCTTTGGTTATTTCCTCTGCCTGGTGGGAAATGAGAGTTAAATTTGCCCGTCCAGACACCTCCAGCTAGTCACTCATTGGTTCTCGCTATTCCTGTTCATCTTCCGCAGAAATTGCAAACTGGGCCAAACAGGAGGTTAAAGGCGCTGACTCTCCAAGTGGGGAGAGTGTTAGTAAAGCGTCTGGAATGTTGCACCCGAGTACCAGGGGAGGAAAACTGAGACATATTTGAACACGTCTCCCGTTCACATGGTTGATCATACTTGGGTTCCACATGCATGTTTTAGCTGAAGGAAGAATAACTTAAACCTGGAGAGTTGAGACCCGTGTAATGGGTACCATGCAATATGACTTCAAAGGGTCTTCATTTGCTCACCGAACCTCTCCAATCCTATCACTGCTGCGTTTATGACCCTGTACACATGCTTGATTCTCTTTCAGAGACATAGCAATCCATAGGTTTTAAGATACTTACTAGTCAGGTACATTCTTAGGCGTTTAATATGCGGTGTTGAGTCCATTTCGTTGAGCAAGGAGTAGCTCTTGTCTATTCCATATTTGACTTAAGGAACTTTATCTGTGCTCATTTCAATCTCTGGTTTTATGCAGCACCCCAACTCACCTTTCCCCTTAAGAAAGCATAAGTTGGTTTTCTAAATTTGAGACCCTGTTCTGTTCTGTAATTCAGTTCCTGTGTAGCCAAGTTTACATTCCGTGTATTACTGATACCTTATGATGTTTCTTTTTCTGTGTGACTTATTTCAGTTAGAATCATCATACCTGAATCCACTCATTGTGCTGCTAAGGGCCTTGTGACACAGATTTCATTGCTGAGTGATATTGCTTTGTAAGTAAATACCACAACTTCTTTATCCATTTTTCACTTTCTGCGATGTTGAACTTGTACTGTAAACGAGGTTCTTGTAAACAGAGCCGTTCCAAACTTTGGGGTGGCTGTGTC